>NC_090941.1:17662500-18912500 GCF_040938575.1 Ambystoma mexicanum | reverse complement strand
ACGGCAGCATTGCCTTATACCGCCGACTTTGGCACTGGTGTCTTAACACACAATGCTCGCTACATGTACAACTGAAAGGAATCAGTTGTCCATGTAGCGAACATTGTGCATTACACACCAGTGCCAAAGCCATGGTAAAAGGCAATTCTGCCATCGCAGGACTTTTTGAAATTATTTTTTTAAGTATTCCAGCGCGGTTCATGGGTTTGGGTGGCTGGCTCTGGCCGGATCCTGGCATCCGGCTCCAGATCTGGTGCTGGATCTCGGATCCGCCGAGAGCCGGCCCAATGACCAGCACTGGGTCAAACAGCAATCAGGCCTGCAAACAGAATTCAAAAGATAAACCCAGAATGTTTATGTCCACGGAATGGCAAAGGTCAAGGGATCGAGTAAACAAGTAAATCCGGGGCCAGCTCAGGACGCATGAAAGGAACATTTGGTAACAGCAGCTTAGCTTGCGCTCCCTATTAACTGTGAAACCCCACCGACCTCACCCTTACTAAACACAGTTGCTTTCGGTGTTTCTTATGGTCTCTTGTCGCAGTGTGCTGTTTCACCATGGACCAGACCGAAAAGTGAAGCCTGAAAAAAGAGCAGTGAAGGGAAGGGTTACTAGAGGCTGTGCATGGCAGGGGCAAAATGGCCACGATTGCAGTCTTACAGCTTCCACAGGCACACATGTCAATGTACCATGTCATGGTGATCCCCACAGCTCTCATCTGTGGCAAGGTGGTCAATTCAGCTGATCAGCAGGGATCATACGGTTTGTCCCGGGAAGGTGTGGGAGTTGGACCCAGCTGCAGCCGATACTTAAGTTTGCATGACAGTGAGTGGTGGCAAAATGGCCTTTGTGACGTCCCGAGTTATGTGTAGCGCGCATGCGCGAGCCTCGTTGTGGCCCGCGCATGCGCGGCGGCAATAAAGTGCGCCCGTGCGGCAGTTCCCGCCGGGACGCGGATGAACCAACATCGCGTCCCGCGTACTCCTTGTGTGCCTGCATGGATGTCTGTGTGTGTGAGTCCCCAGGGCATACATAACAACTGGCGACGAGGCGGGATCACTTCCGCAACGTGCGCCCAGCACGTGGGTGCAGAGGAACAATGAATCTGCGTTGCTACCCAGTGACACGGAGCGGACCCAGTGGCAAGACTCCACGTGGAGTGGCAGTAGCGGCCTGAGAAGGTGCTCGTGCGCTGCCACTTCAAGAAAACACGACTAATTTTTGGAACTACGACCGCCCCCAATAACCTGGGGACGATCACAGCGACGCAGACAGCGCAACACGGCTGCGCAGAGACCGAGGACCTGGAAAACAGCAGGCTGAGGTACGTGGAACCCCACCCCAGTCAGGTTTGCGGCCTCCAAATTACTGAGAGGTGCCTGTGCGACCTGTGAGGATGGCGGAAAGTGATGGGGAACCAGAAACTGCGACACGAGTGATAAGGACTCAACAGGGGTCTCTACTGCCCATGCAGGAATTTGACACTTCCGGCCCCCCGTCCAAGCTAGGACCCCGGTGGCTACTATGGGTGAAGAAACTGGAAATGTATTTTACAGCCACAGGGACCACCGATGATGACTCGAAAAGAGCGACGCTCCTATATTCGGCGGGGCTGGAGGTGATGCGTATATATGAATCACTCAACCTGCGTATAGTCACATACGCAACGGTAAAGACTGCATTGGAGAATCACTTTATTCCCCAGTCAAATGTAGACTATGAAAGATTCCTGTTTTCCAAGGAGAAACAGCGGGAGGAGGAATCCCTTGACCAATTCTGTGCAAGGCTGACACTAATGTCTAGCGCATGTCGCTGGGACAACGAAGAGTCGATGATACGACACCAGGTCATCCAGGGCTGCAGCTCAGGCAAGCTGAGGCGGCAAATATTGAGGGAGCCAGGAAGGTCACTGCAACAAATCCAAGATAGTGGCCGAACCTATGAGCTGGCAGAGTCCAGAGGGGCGACCATGGACGCAGCAGTTCATCCCAGCACACGGGATGTAGCCTATGCCATGAACAAATGGTCCAAGTCAAGAGACAAATGGACCCCAAAGTCATCCGGAAACAACACCCCTACCACTTCCGGATCTTCCTGCAGGTACTGTGGATATGACCTGCCACATACGGAGGAGTGCCCAGCCAAGGGTAGGTCCTGCGGAAGGTGCAACGAACCAGGACACTATGCACGCATGTGCCGTGCCCCCGCTCCTGTGCCAGCGCAAAGAGGACCCGCGAGAGTACGAGGTAGCGGCTTCAGGAGACAGCGGAGTATCGCGGCGCTGGAGCTAGAAATCCAAAAGCTACAGCTCGCCGAGGAAGAGGAAGAAGACGAGGAAGAGGAAGACAAGGTCTTCTTCATCTCGAATATTGCATCGGCGAGCAAACGGAAAAGACAGCCCAAGTGCGAAGTGAACATACTGGGGGTGCCAACTCAAATTCTCATCGATACAGGGGCATCAGTATGTGTCCTCGCGGAAGAACACTACTTGAGACTCCCAGGCCCTCCAACACTGGACAAGTCCATGGCAAAAATTTTCACGTTCGGGGGGGATACCCCGTTGCCTCTCAAAGGGGTATTTGTGTCACCAGTGTCAAAGGGGGAAGTCTCGATCAAGGCCAGATTCTTCGTCACAGATGTCAGCCCGCACTCCATACTCAGTTGCGCCGCATCTGAGGCACTAAACCTCGTCCACTTCGCATACGAGGTGCATCAGATAGACATTGAGACACTGTTGAACAAATTCTCAGGCATCTTCGAGGGAATTGGGAAATTGAAAGCGCCCCCGGTGCGTCTCCACGTCGACGAATCAATCAGGCCCACAGCTCTGAAACACCGGCGGATACCTTTCCACCTCAGGGAAAAAGTGGAGGAAGAACTCCGATCTCTCGTCAGCATGGACATCATCGAGAGAGTAGAGGGGCCGACGCCATGGGTCTCCCCGATTGTGGTGACCCCCAAACCGAAACAACCCGGGGCAGTCAGAATATGTGTGGACATGCGACTGCCCAATGCAGCCATTAAGAGGGAAAGACATATAACACCGACCCTCGATGACATCATTGGAGAACTACAAGGCGCCAAGGTCTTCTCCAAACTAGACCTGAGAGCAGGGTACCATCAGCTCGAGCTCCACCCTGACTCGAGATATATAACAACATTCACGACGCACGATGGCCTTTACCAATTCAAACGCCTAAGCTTCGGGGTCTCGTCAGCCACCGAAGTATTTCAAAATACCATCCGAGGGGCCCTAGCAGGTCTCAAAGGCGTGTTGAACATGAGCGACGACATCCTGGTGTTCGCGGCCTCGGAATCGGAACACGTGAAGAGGCTGGAAAGCACTCTCCAAAGGCTGAAAAGCTTAGGCCTCACACTACATCGGCAAAAATGCGAGTTCTTCAAGGACCGCGTAGGTTTCTTTGGCTTCATCTTCCATGCAGCGGGTGTGTCCCCCGACCCAGCCAAAATCAAGGACATCAGGAACGCTGCCGCCCCACAATCCCCCACCGAGGTGAGAAGTTTCTTGGGGATGGTAACATACTGTGGGCGGTTCATCAAAGGGCTAGCGTCAACGGCAGAGCCACTCAGGGCGCTGACGAGGAACGACACGGCATGGAAATGGGGCACCGAGGAGCAAGAGGCATTCCAGACCCTGAAGACCGCCCTGTCTGATGGCGACACCATGGCGTATTTCAACCCTAGGGTGGAATCCGAGGTGGTGGTAGATGCGAGCCCGGTAGGGGTCGGGGCGGTACTACTGCAACCGGACGAGCGTGGCAATATGCGTCCTATTGCATATGCGAGCAAGGCCCTCTCCACCACTGAAATGAAGTAATCACAGATCGAAAGGGAAGCACTAGCCATCCTGTGGGGCTGCCGCCATTTCCGCCTATACATTTTGGGCAAGCCTGTTGTGGTCGTGACGGACCACAAGCCGTTGTTACCGATACTAGCCGGTGTGTCATCGAAACCACCACCCAGGATCGAACGGTGGATGCTGGCGCTGATGGAGTATGGGGTGAGACTGATATACAGGCCAGGCACAAACAATCCGGCAGACTATCTATCACGTCACCCCAACAAAGAGGATCCGGATACGGACATTGGCGCAAGCGACTGTCACGGACTGCTGTGTCAAGTGGTGGAAGGATCCCTTCCGACGGCGATATCAAGGGCAGTTGTATCGACGGAATCGACCAACGACGAGGTCTTCGACATCGTCCGAAGGGCAATAAGGAGCGGTGACTGGAAAGAGGTGCTGCGGGACAATTCGCGCCGACAAGAGGCGGCCCAGAGGGACCTCCAAGCGCTCTGGAAGGTGCGAGAGGACCTCTCCATCTCAGACGACGGGCTCATACTGAGAGGCCACCAAATTGTCGTGCCAAGGACGCTAAGGACCCGGATATTAGAGCTAGCGCACGTCGGCCACCAGGGAGTGGTCAAAACAAAGGCACGATTAAGAGCCAAAGTATGGTTCCCGGATTTGGAGACAATGGTAGAGAACTTTGTGAAAAGATGTCTAGCGTGTCAAGCCGCGACCCCAGGCGACAGAGCTCCGCCGATCCAGTCCATGGAACGCAGCCAAAAACCATGGGGGACGGTACATGTAGACTTCGGGTCAACAGGACGGGGCATGTACTTTCTGGTAGCGGTGGACCAATGGTCACGTTACCCCGAGGTTGAGATAGTTGAGTCAACGGCGACTGAATTCTCAACTAAGGCACTAGACAAGATGTTTGCCACACACGGGTTCCCAGACCTCATATGCTCAGACAACGGCCCGCCATTCACGGGCAACCAGTTCGCCTCCTATCTCAAAGAAAGAGGGATCCTACATCGCAGGGTGTCCCCACTCTGGCCACGGGCCAATGGGGAAGCCGAAAGGATGATGCAGACCCTCAATAAAGTCCTACGAATATCCGCCATCAGCGGGGCTGACCTGGAGAAAAAGCTTGTGGAATTTCTTAGGGAATACCGCACGACACCCCACCAGTCCACGGGAGTGGCTCCCGCGGAAGCACTATTTGGACGATGCCCAAGAGGACTGCTACCGGAGGAGGAAGGTCGAACACCCGGAGTTATTGACAATGAAAAGGTTCGCGAAGAGCGAATCAGGCGCAATGAAAAGGAAAGTGAACGACGAGGACTACAGGAAAAAGAAGTGCGGGTAGGGGACACGGTGTTGGTCAAGAATCGACACCCGGAAGGCAAACTGTCCCTCCCATTTGAGCCACGCCCGTGGAAGGTAACACACGTGAAGGGCACGATGGTGACGGCGGCCTGTGATCGGGGGACTGTTACACGCAACCGGTCATTCTTTAAGAGAATTGAGCACCCAGTCGAGAATGGAGCACCGGAGGAAGACCCCAACACGGAAGAACCACACACCGATCAAGGCGAGAGCGGGCACCAAGCCCCAGCGGGAGCCGGGCTCGGCTGTCCCACGCGGCCTGAGACCCCACCACGGTATCCAGTCCGCCGAGAGCGGAGGCTGCCAGGATACCTCAAGGATTATGTCCTGGACTCGGGAGACTAAGCCGAAGGGACCTGATGGGACGTAAGTGTAATTGCCAAAGGCTGTGTTCAAAGCCGCCAATTGCAGTGGGGACCAGGCACCCCGCAAGTTTATGTTCCATTTTAGTTAAAGTTGAAAAGGGATGTGACGTCCCGAGTTATGTGTAGCGCGCATGCGCGAGCCGCGTTGTGGCCCGCGCATGCGCGGCGGCAATAAAGTGCGCCCGTGCGGCAGTTCCCGCCGGGACGCGGACGAACCAACATCGCGTCCCGCGTACTCCTTGTGTGCCTGCATGGATGTCTGTGTGTGTGAGTCCCCAGGGCATACATAACAGCCTTCAGACTGCACTGTAACATTGGCGAGCAAGGATGGGAAAGGCAGACGCGAGCCATCTTTTTTAAAACAAATTTTAATCACAGTCAGCGAGCAACCAGTGGGGCTTGTGGCCAGACTCTGCTTTGGGCAGGCATTGGCCTGATAGGTGAGTCGGGCAAGAGCCCTAGACGGGGCTCGGGCCGGCCTGAGCCCTTCCGGGCTCGCCGAGATCTAACTGTGTGCACAGTGCATGGAAGTGTGGTGTGTGGTGGCCTGTTTAGTGTCAGCATGTATGTTCACAGTTCAAAATGAAAATGGTCACTGGACATCAAGTGAGGAACATTCCAAAGTTCTTGGGTATGCATTTACCTATCAGCTTTCAGCTAAAGTGCAGATATGCAGGTACATATTTCCATATACAGGTCACTGGCCTTGTCAAGAAGGGATGAGAACCCTTTTCCGGTGGTGAGATAATGGAAGGGGAGGCAGTGCAGAGCCCACACGTGTAGGAGGAAACCCAGTGAAAAGAGCTGGATCACGGATGCCTGGGTCACGGAGGACCGCCAAGGAAGACGAAAGAGGGGGAGCCCTAGGGCCCACAAAATACAAATAAAAACCCTTGAACCATCCTGAAGCCTCTGAGTTTATTTTCATGCCAGGTACATTTATATTTTCATTTAAATGGAAAATGTATTTGTTTGGATCCTAGGATCTCATCAGCTTTTAGCTGCCTCAGGAACTGAAATATCCTAAGGTGCACTAACTCCTCACACTCCCACAATCCCAGACCACTCACTTTCTGCAGGAGAACACAGGGCCATGGTGCATAACGCCCCCATCCCCGACCCTCCAGAAACCAATACAACATCTTCTAACTTCCACTGCCAAACTCAATGCAAGAAGCTGTGTCCAGTGGCCTGCTGACCGGCTGACCGGCTGAACCAAGGAAAAGTGGTTAACTTCAAGTAGTGACAGTGATGACCAGACTGCTGCGCGGAGAGAGCAGCTTAACTGGAGCATAGAGCTGTGGAATAAGGAAACGTGCTCAGAAGCTATAGAGTTCACTACTCATGATTGGTGCGCTGTAGGCTGGGCTAGGCTACACCAATAGAGATTTAACCACCAGGCAATGAGTTGATCCCTGCCTTGGATAGAAAGCTGCCGTCTCCACTTGGCATTAATCCACACATGACGTGCCATATTCTGTCATGGCCCAAGGAAGAAATTTGCCCCAGGAGACCTATGGTACAAATAAATAGATCCAGGACATATTTAAAATTGCTTATTATGTAGACATAGCAAGGTGCTATTTGCAAATCTCATAAACATTCCAAATTGATAGCTGTAGGTTTCGAGCCTCAAAAGTGTGAGATGTGTACCGCAGAACGTGTTTACTGATGCACTGCATTCTGGGTAGCACATTTGTGAGAGCTTAAATGGTTGCAAGAAAGGGCCAATGGCAGATGCCACCATCATCCTGTTGTGACACTGGCCGCCAATGCCTGCTCAGCATGTGTGTGGGGAGCGCACCGCGATGGGGCAAGCATGTGGGGCTGTGTTTCCATACTCGCATGCCACACTTCCGCACTGCATCCTAGCATTCTTTTGTAGCTCTTAGAAGATGCCTAGGCACCATTTTTGAGCTACAGCAAAATATTAAAACGCCTGCAACTAAGAGCAACAAAGCATTTTGAGAAGAGCATCATGTAGAGAGAAGATGATGGAGACTATAATGGCCTATACGGTGAGTTTCACATATCGAGAAGATTTGCAAAGATAAAACACACTGTAGGTTCAACGCCCTTGGGGGACCGAAGTCCAGGTATGGGAAATTGGGCAGAGAGATGTAGAATGCATGTGTGCATTTTAGCCAGTACGAAGGTCGGAATGTGAACTTTAGGCAGCTGAAGGACTGGCAATTCTTCCAAGCAACAATTTGGGAACATGTGGATATGTATTCCAGATACATAGGCATGAGATTTATTCTCGGCCTCATGCCCAGGGACCACATCTCTCCAGCCCTAATTTCTCTTCATTGGCTCCCGGTTTCTGCAAGGATCAAATTCAAGACCCTCTGCATCATCTACAAGGCTTTCTGGGACCCTGCTACATCCAACTCTTTCTCCCTAAATATCCCCCCGCTAGAGCCCTTCGGTCTGCTAGCTCCAGCTCTCTGCGATTCAGATGCTTCTTGAAGCAAAGAGTGTAGGTAGATGTCTCTCCTCTGCAGGACCCTCCATCTGGAATGGTCTCCCTGCTCGTCTCAGGCTTGAGCCAGATCTCCCAAAGTTCTGGAAACTCCTCAGGACCCTCCTTTTCTTCTCATCCTTCACTCTCCCCCTCCCCTGCTAACACCTTCTTCCCTCTCATTGACTGGCCCTCTCTCTGCCCAGTTCCCCCTTCCCTGCACTTACCTGCATTCCATGGCACTTTACCGTTGGCTTCCCCTTAGCACTTGCACTTCGCCTCTTCACCCTTTTCCCTTCCCACCTTAGTACTTTTTGTGCAGACCGGCACTCCTGCCCCCCTTCTATTTTCAGCACTTGCACGCTCTGAATGTCACAAGGCCTATTAGGGCCATTATTGCATCTTTCTTCCTTGTCCACCCCCCCCTTTTTTTGTCTTGTGGCGCCTTGATACACCAATTTTTGTATAGGCTCCTTACAAATATCCAATAAATAAATATAGGCTTTACAGAATTCTTTCAATCAGCATTTCCAAAAGAAAACTACAAAAATGAAAACTTTTAGCTGTGGGGACGGAGATGCTGAGCTGTGACCTCCCATCCACTACTCAGGTTGGGCAGTCAATACCTATGTATTTTGCCTCAGAATCCAGAAAAAAATAGCCAAGAGGATAATACAGATCTTCAATTTAAATGTTGATAAACATAGAATCAAGTATGCCCTGTTTGAGGATTAAATAATAAGCACGTCCCCTGAATTTCCTTTTATATGTGGTCCCTTCTTAAAATCCTCCTTCCTGCTCTGCCCTTCTTCCCGCTCGCACTTTGTCCCCAAAAATGTGTTTTGATATTATAGTTTAATGATAAACCTGTTTTTGTTGCAGAGCTAACCATATACAAAAAAAGGGGTGTGTGCTTACAGGCATAAGCCTCACAGCTCAATCAGTATTCATATTATTTATGGGTTGTCTCCACAATGTAATGAACAAAAGGTAAGGACATCACACAGAGAGTGTGTATATCTCACAACTAGTGGGGTGTCCTAACAGAGACTCCGTATTGAATAAAGAGCTCATAAACATGTGTTTGTTAATAACACATCTCCCTATGTCCTCATATAGGTCCCTTAAAACCTAAGGACCCAAACACACTCAACTCAATTGCATTATGTCAAAAATAACTTATTTATTCCAAATGGACGAGGCTTATAAAATTCAAATGACAATTTATCAATACATACAATATAAACATTAGAAAAAGTGCAGGAAACATAGTATATACAATCTTAAAGGTGAAATAGAGGATCCTACAAACAGTTCACATACATAACAATGATAATAACCTTAGATATGAAAGAGAATATCCCAATGATTTTAAACAATTATTAAAGAAAAATAAATCAAGCTGTTTACAGTTAATAACCCAAAACACAAAGAAATCTGCATACACTTAGGTACATATTATCCTAAGTATTGACTGGGTAGTGTTCTCAATTGCAACTACATTCCAGTTTCAACTCGACTGAATCTTTCCAAAAAAGTTCAACAGTTGTTATCCCAATTAATTCGAAAATTGAGTCCATGGGCAACTGAACTCGAGGTCTCAACTCAATTGAATCTTTTCAAAAAAGTTTAACAGTTGTTTTCCCAATAGATTTGAAGAACTGAGTCCATGGGTAACTAAACTAGAGGGCTTCACTGGAGGGCCAAAAGGGACATGGGGTATTGCATCTGAAGATTTAAAAAAAAAGACATGGAGTTTTTAGCATATGGAGGTAGATTTGCAGAATGGATGCAAACTCGGCATCCCTTCTCCCCTTGCAGCACAGGTGCCGATTTTAAATTTGCCGTTTTGTTGTGCATCACATTTTTTTAAAAATCAATTTGATTATGTTCCTGATTCTGCCTACCGCTGCACTGCATTTTGAGTGGAGCAAGTTCTCTGACTCGTCTCAGTGCAAGCAATGGAGTAATACCACCATGAAAATGGCAGTACATCCTATTGCAGCACCAGGGGCTGTGTCACATGCAGAAGTGGTGGCGGAAGAGTTGACAAGCATTTTTGGGCAGAATACATAAAGGAAGCAAGGCATAAAATAAACAGTGCTGAATAGCAAATTGATATGCAATTATGTATGTTTGCTTCTTAAATTGACACTTGTGTAGCAAATATTGCTATTTAAGTTACCCTGTTCAATGAAAGCACATCTCACCCTGCATTCCTCTCTTGCTCTCGGTTCTCTTTTTTTCTCTTTTCACTGCAAGTTCAAAGGGACTAATGGAGGGAGGGAGCGGGGGAGAAAAAGAGAGAGAGGGAGAGAGAAAGAGAGAGGGAGAGGGGGAGAAAAAGAGAGAGAGAGAGAGAGAGAGAAAAAAACAAACAAATCTCCTCCACTCTTATAATAATTGAAAACCAGAGGATTTTGGGATGATACTTTTATTAAGTCAACTATATCCTCTCTGATAAAGACCAGGATGTGTTTACTTTAGGTTTATTTAAAATGATAGTCATGTTCAGTTTCTAAAAAATAAGTTGTTACATAATTACAGTATTGCTACTGTAAAATACTCACTCCATTGTCTCTATGCTTTACAGTAAAGTGTAGGTTGGTGTATCTAAATCTCAAAGTGTAAACCATATTTCATTTTGTTGGGGAAGCTTCATCGTATTGACGAGTGAATACCTTTGACAATGCACATGATGGCATGGCCAAATGCTTTAGATGGCAAACTGGTTGCATACATCTGGGCAACTGGTGCTCAACCCATGAGCTGATCGCATACTCCTTGACATTCTATCTTATTACCCTGTTGCTTCATACCAGCTACCCTGAAAGTGAGATGGCAGGAAATTACAATAGTCCACCTATTTTGCGCAGTTCTCTGCCTGCTATGCCATCTACTGTTAGTCTCTTACTTTCTTTCCTCTTACATAATGAATGCACAAAGCTAACTACGTGTTTTACACAAAGTAGTAATCAATAGTTCCATCGAGTTGGTACATCTACAGATCTACTGCAATACCATACATTGTTGTTAGCCTACAGAGCTCGCTTTGCTCTATGAATATGATTGCATTATATATTAGAACCTGCGGAAGAGCCTGCCAAACTGTTTTCAGATTCTTTTTATCATATTTATTTATGTGTGTCCATTCAAGCGACTAACCTTTTACATTTGAAAGACATTAATCTAGGACTTGCAAAGTCTACCTGCCCACTGTATAGTTGAGTAGATTTTATGGCGGGCGACTACCATTTGCATGGGATGTTTGAAACTTTTATCTAACATTTACTTTACAGTAAATGTCAGTTTCACTGTGCAGGGCCGGCCTCTGGGTAGCAGCAGTAGGCCAACCATGAAGTGGGTTTGTGGTGAAATGCGACATTTTACAGAAAGTACGTTTTCATTTTCTGTCATCCGTTGCTCTGTGTTGAGTGCATTTCTTTTAGGACGAATAGGTAAGCTTAGTTACTCGAACTGCTGACATTTTAAAGAATTTTCAAGGCTTGACTCATCTGACTAATGTTTTACTTCAGTGATGTACAATAATGCTGTGTTGATGCTCATTTTATGTCTTAGAACAAATAACTTCTGGTGACATTTAACATATTAGAATAACATTGCTAATCAAATGGGTTTGTTTACTAATCAAGAACATTTTAATTGGCAAAGTCTGCTATTCAATTTTTGAAAACTAATGCATGTCTTGGGAAGTGCTGGAAATGGAACACATGTAGTCTGGGACCCTTCTCTGCCTTTGGGAGCTGTGGGACAGGGGCCGGATCCAAGGGGCTTGGTTAAAAGCCAGGTCGCTACACAGTATCTTTTCATGAACCCAAGCCTGGCAATTTGCATAAAAGCAAAGTGCATTTTGGGAACATAGGAATGGCCACACCTTTTAAGTTTCAAACACGTGTGTGATAGTGATTCAGCAAGAAACTCCTTTAAGGAGTAATGGAAGTGGAACTCTGCTGTTTTCATTGATCACAATAGTCACCCTCACAAAAATAAATCTGTAAATTTTCAGTCATATATACCAATTTGAACAGATTGTGAACAGGACGTGAGACTTCGGCTGTTTGTGCATTCAGCTTCTGAAGGGCTGGGTGCTCGTGCTCGAGAGAGTTTGGGAACAAATCTGGGAGTTTCAGCACCCGAGCAAGACACAGTTTGAGCTCTCTAGTTCCTGCCCAATTCCTACGCTGCATAAAATAACACATAATTTGGCTGCTCGGCTTCCGGAAGAGTTTTTTTCCAAGCGGTTTCATGTGCTGCTATTTTGCTATTGATGCCCCTGCCAGTATCCTTCCATCTTGTGGCCCACGTGCTTGCTAACCTGTCTCCCTTCGAGCACTGATTAAAAAGACACGCCTTCTTTCATACAACCAACACGCCAGTGGTGATGAACACCATTACCAATTCAAACATCAAAAGGTCATCGCAGTGGTTGTAAAACTCAAAATCCAGTCTAATTAGGATGTGAGACGCCTGCTGCGAATTTGACAGTTGCGATAATGCTCTAGGGATGGTCCCCATGCAAAAGAGCACTGCAGCGCAAAATGAAAAGAGTGCAACGTTATTGGCGTTCTGAATAATGAAAAGTCACTAACGGAGAACTCGGGATAAACAGAGCTCAGGAGAATTTCAACAGCAGTGCCTCTTCATTAAACATTATTCCACTGCACCTGCCAAGCGGCTAAGTCAAAACTGGAGCCTCGGTTCTGGAGCATCAGCCTTTTTTTGCGTTAGTAACTTAACATAATAGTCCTGCTGCAGCATTCAGTGAAGGGCATTGAGTCACCTGTTAAGAATTAAGCATTAAGTCACCTGTTGAGAATCACAGGGAAAAGGGCCCAGAGGATAGCTCAGGGGAAACGCGTTTGTCTTGGAAGTTCAAATCCCGGTCCACGTGTTATAAAAGATGAATTCATTAATAACAAGCATTGGCAAAGCCAATCGTTTTGGCATTTGTAGTTACTTATTGCAATTTACATTTAGCTCGGGGGAAATATTGAGGATTGACTCTGCTGGAGGGCGGTATAACAGAAAACATTGGGGACAAATGAAAAATCCAAGCGATGGCTGCCAGGCTAGCAGCAGTACACAGGAGCATGGTACAACATCTGAAGGAGGAACTGACAGTGCAGGGAGTGGGGGGAGAAGGAATGGCTGTGCAATGGAGAGGGGACTATAGGCGTAAAATCGAGGGCTGGAAGCTGTCCGTAAAACTGCTCTGAGGGTCTGAGTTCTTGAAGTTCGTACAGCAAAATGACTGCAACGCAGATAATGCTGGTGGTACATTATACCTTCACCGCCAAGAGCAGTGGGCATTTATGCACACGTGTTCAGATAATAATAGTAATTTCTTTATTGTGATTCAGTTCAATCAAGAACTTTACACAAATCAGTCACTTTACATACTATGAGCAATCATATCTAAAATCAATCAATCAATATTCACAGTTTAAAAGACAAAAAAACACCAATAGATAAAATCTAATATGAAATGCATATGCTTATATATGTATACGAATGCACGAATGCACAAGATGTTATTAAGTCATGTTCAAACTTTGGATCCGTGCTCAGGATTCACTCATCAGTCTTTATCCACACATATCAAATATCCGTACAATTCAATACATTAAAATTTAATACATTAAGATTCACGATGATACCTACATATATATTATAAAAAACCCTAAAATGTATAAAAACAGCAGTATCGCTATTGAAAAGAGGTCATTAAAAAAATCGCTCCCAGTAAGTGATTAATTAGTTGGTTAAATAATTATTGCGAACTTACACTGTAATGGGCTCGTTGGTTCTCTTCAGGCTCATAAGAGCAAAGCATCAAACATGCCAAAGTGCCCAGGCAAAATGTCATAGTCATCAGTTTATTGCATACCAACCAAACAACAACACATCAGACCTTTTTCAAATCCCCACACTCCTGTATATAACATAATGTCCCTATGTATGTATGTATGTCCCTCTGGAACAGCCTTCCTGAAACTGGAGGAGAACCATCTACGGTTCTGGAAGCACCTCAAAACCTTCCTCTTTGCTTCTGCTTTCTTTGCCCTTCTCCCCTGCTGAATTCCTGGCTGAAACTGCACTGACTACCTGGCCACCCTTTGTGACCTTGGCCCAAGCCCCGCATTTGCACACCTGCACTGCCCCCCTGGCAACGCCGCACCTGGGGACTGTATTCTGTATCCCTACAGTCCCCCACCAGCACTTATGTTTGCTCTTAACTTGCACTTGCCACCATCCTGCCGTTATTTTTCTTATTTATTCTACTATCCCCTGTACTGCACTTCTTCCCTCTCCCTTCCCCCTCCCCATGCACTTGAGCGATCTGAATGACACCTGGCCTAATAAGATTGTTGTCTGTCTTCCCTCTGTTCCCCCTCCCCTGCCTCGTCGCGCCTCCAAACACTTGTGTATAGGCGCGTTATAAATGCCAAATCATATCATATCATATTATACCGGGAATCAGTCACTATTGCAATCATGACTTACTTCTCACCCATAGCATTAGTGCGGCGTCCTACTTCCCTCGCGTCGATTGCCTAGGGAGCCTACAAAGTAGGCCCCCTCAATCAACCAAAAGTGTTTGTACGTGACACCACACACGATGTAGAGCGATTTGCATGGCAATATGATCTACATTAGGACAGTAATCCCAGAAAGAGGCAGTAAGAATGGCCTTGTAACTATGGACTAAACTCCCCAGGTTACACATATATAAATGTCCCAGCTTGACGCACTGTGTGATCACGTGCCTGGCAGTTTCATGCTTATCTAGGGCAGCACAGATGCAGCAAAATCTATGTTCAGGCAGTAGGCCCATTCGAAGTACTGTTATTGATCTCCGCGGAAGTTGGTTGGTACGATGCCTCACCATAAATGTCCTAATAGCCGGGTCAGGGCATAGGAACACATAAGGCTGGATTTTCCTATACCGGTGCTCCACGTGAGATACAGCTTCATGTTTTAATTTGGCCAGATGGGTGTAGATGCTAAACCAATCCCACTTATTACATTTTTTTTCAAAGACTTTCTTTAAGTGGATAAAAGGAGTACCTCTGCCAAAATCAGGGTGCCAGCTAATCTCTTCAAAAAGCTGCTAATTAGGTTTTCCAAAATTAGAGCCTCTATATACTTTTTCCAAATCATGGTTCCTGCCCACTGCTGCCAGTAGCTCACAGGCTGGATTAGATAGAGTCTTTAAATTGAAACAACCTCTGGCCTGGCCTGCCATGCCCCCAGAGAAGTAAGACCGAGTTCAAGGCGCAAGTACTCCATCGAGCACGAAGGGCCCAGGCCCAACATAGCACGCCAGAAGAGTCCCCCCAATGTATTCAACCAGAAAAAGTCCTGCATGTCAAGTGCCACCAGGCCATACAGCAGCGATGGAGTGAAGCATTGCTTATAAAGCAGTATGACCCCTACCATGGAGAAACCTGCATGTCCTCCAGCAAACCTACGCATCTGGAGTATGAGCTGCTTCTCTCTCCGATTTTATTGGCCATAAACAGCTCATAATCAGCACAAGTACTGAATTCCAAGCCCAGGTATGGATAGGACACAACATAAACAATGGTACCAACTATGGTGTCCATCCTAATCATGTTTACTGTGTTCCTTGTGACCAGCATAATGCTGATCTTTTCAAGGTTGATAGTTAAGCCCAATTCTAGCGCATACTTGGAGAGTTCATTGAGCAAAATCTTCATGCCTTTAAAAGTGCGGTCAAACAGTACCAAATCGTCTGCGTATAACATACCCACCAAGGGAAGATCTCTAATCCTTGGTGGACAATTAGCTACCCCAAGCAGGCGTGGTAGAAGATCGGCCATATACAAATTATATAGTGAGGGGCAACAGCCTCCCCAGCACGGGACAATAAAAATAAAAGCAACCCGACGGCAAGGAAAGCCACTTTTTGTGATTGTCCCGCGCTGAGGACACTTTAGGCCATGCCCATCATTTAGCCCTGGATATCTCGCCTCACTTAAAGCGCTGCTAGCGCTGACTCTTTCTCGTGGTGCCTGAAGGAAGTGGCGATAGGGGGCTGACATGGAAATAAAGCAGCTCAGCACATGTATGGATTGAGCAGCTGATAAAGGAAGGATCACTGTGCATGATTTCGTGAAAGCACACGTGCTTTCCAGCGGCAGTCGTCATTGGCCCTTAACCTCTTAACTGCCACGCTATTATGCAAGTCTATGCAAAAAGGACAAGCATACTTTAAACACATGCTCATTTGTTTAAATGGTGGAGTGGCATTAAAAGTAACGAATTGTAATTTTCCCGTTTTATCCATAGCATGGCCAGTTACCATGCCAACCGGCTACGGCTTCTCAACGCTATTTCTCGTCTCTATTTTCTGTTAACAATGTTTTCGGCACATAGGTGGCGCTAGTGTCACCAAATGTGCCAAAACCAAAAAGGGCGGTAAAGGGAAGTGAAAGACAGGTTGGAATGGAATGTAGTAACTGGTTTCCCACTGTTTCAGTAACGTGATCAACAAAACAATAAAAGACTACAGGCATGTTTAAACGGTGGTTTTTTAATGCACTCAACATTTTGAAATGTATTCAAACTAAATAATCTAAATGAATTTGTTTTTACATCACTAGATGCAGCCTAAAAGGAATACATAATTGTATACATTTCCAGAGCAGATACTGGCCATGTGATGTAGTTAGCTTCGGTTTCCTGTTAATAATAAACACAGAAGTTCAACTAAGTAGGCACAGCGCATGAGAAGAGCAATAGAGTTTGGTTTCAGGTGTGGCGCCTAGGGCAGATGGGTCGAGAAACAGATGTTTGTAGCCGCTTCAGTAAAAACTACGTCTGAAATGTTACCACCCCAGGGCATTGAGTCTATGACGGGAAAAGACCGCTTTCCATTTTTTCTCACAGTGTGACTCATATATGATGCGCTGAGGTCACTTCCCCCCCAGCAATTGGACAATTGCCTGCCCAATAAGCCTGTAACCTTATCTTCTCTCAAGACAGGCCTCAGCAACTAGGGCCTATTGGCCAAGTAGCAGACAGGTTAGCAATTGCGATATCCTTCCTAGGCTGTATCATGGCCACGCGGCTAATATCCCTCAGGCGGGCGCGCGTTGTAACCAAAGATGAAGGCATGCAACCAGAAAGATTTGTTAGCCGAACAAAGGTATGACCCGCTAAACTGTTTGTTGTTGCCTAACATTACATATACATTACTTTCTTGTCATTGTTTTCCTCTGGCAAACCGAGAATTCCTGCCTGGAGGCTCTAGGAATGTAACCACATGTTGACACCTGTTCCAGCTTCTTCACGTAGGCTTCCTCTCTCGTTAAACCACACTATTAACATCAAATGCAGTGTCAATGGTCAGACACCTCCAAACTGTATCAAGGCGAGATTAGGCAGCTCTCTGTAAGGGGCCGGCCTGACCTTTTGAGACACCGGGAAATGTGCAATTACATAGTCTGTGATTGCCACCTTTACATTTGGTCCAGAGTTAACAAAGGGCAACCACCCTGAATTAAATATTAAATGACTAATTCATTGGGAATGCGTCCTTTATTTCCACTGGTTGGGGTAAAAATGGAAGAAATATTCCTATTCTACAAGGACAAGCCGTTTCTACTTAATAGGGGTAACCCCCCCCCCCTTTGACAATAGTCAGGCGGATTTATTCAGAGAATTCTTAGTTCTATTGATGTTGCTGGCAGCATTCCGGCATAATGAGCTGCACGTTGGCATACTGATCGCCACACAAGTGCGCAGATCAAGTACCCTGGACTGTTTTTGCAGAACACAGTTTTACATTGACAACACCTGGAAGAGGATGGTAGCACCGACTCGAGTGAAAAGAGATTTCTGGTGTTATTTGCCTTTCTGCCACTGGAAATCTGACTGGTTATTCAATGCTCTCAGAACATTGATAGATGTAGCATAAGGGCGCACATTGACATGGCACACTATATATAATGTCCATGCAGTTTCCAGTAGTGCATATAATGTGACGGGCACCATCTCTGGGTCCCACAAAAATAATCTAACTGCCCATCCAGTGTTTCCCCATTTCACTGGGCCTCATTCGAGCATGCTGGTCCGGTAACAACGGTGCCGGTAAGCCTACCGGCCCCGTTGTTACCGGACCGGCACACTCCGAGTCTGCGGGCGACTGCCGGTCTAACTTGGCAGGCGTGACAGTACCCGCCCGCAGACTTTCCGGGAAGCACCAGCGCCGTTATTAACGTTGCCGATGCGTCCATCATTCCCATTCCCATTGAGTACTATGAGACTCAAACGAGAATGGGGATTTACATTTTTCCGTCGCCTGACTCTCAGGAACACCAGGGTCATAATCCCCAGTGTTTCCGTGGAGCCAGGCGCTGGAAAAAATCACAACTCTGGTGGCACCCTGGTGGTTTTACCTGCACCGCTACTGCCGGAGTTGTGATAAGGCCCACTGACTCTTCCATTGGACAAACGCACGTGCAGTGCAATACTCAGTAAAGATGAAACAGGGAAGGGGCCAGAGTTGAAGAAGAGTGAAAGAATGCCTGGCAAGAGTGACTCCAAACTTTGCAGTCAGCGCAGCAGGAGAGCGAAGCAGAGCGGCCAGAAAGTGCAGAAGAAAGGCCAAATATGTTTGCCTTGCTGAACTCTTGCATTATTAGGTTTCTAAAAAATGAAAAAAAAGATTGATTAAGAAAGACCGCTAGGTGACCGCACAGAGCGGTCTTTCTAAATCAAACTGTCACACCCCTGCCGCACACGAGTGCGCGCAGGGGCTGACAGGCACGGGAGTGTCGGGTAAGTGAATGCGGGGCTGTGAGTTTGCCTGTGTGTAGTAAGTGTGTGATGTGCTGGGAAGGGGTGATGGATGGGGGAAAGGGGTGATCACGGGTTAAACCACCCTAATTAAGAAAATAACTAGTGGGAGATGGTGGGGGTGGGGAAGGGATCACCTTGCGAGAGTGGGGGATGTTATAATTCGCATATTAAAGCCAACACAAAAGCAGTCCAAAACAAATCAGTCTTTTTAATGTTCAGTCTTTACAATACGTAAATATGACATAGAACCTGGAATGTGAACCAAAAGTGGCCCGGGAAATGTTTTTCAGGATGGCCCCATATCACACTGTGCGAGCGAATGTAGTGAGCATGTATAACCTCTATAAGGTGGTATTGGGTTGGTGGGGGTACTTCAACCCAAAAATATTGAATAAATGGGTCCACATTGGAATTTTAAAGCGCATTTGGCCGTATACAGCGCTTTAAAAGTAGTTCAACATAACATAAAACATTTGTTAAAAGCGAGGAATAACATGGTGCAAGCTTAATAACACATTTTTGCTTCAAAGGGACATGGCAGAGGAGAGATGGAAGGAAAGGTTGTTGAGTGACTGGGAGCGAAAGTAAGAGGAACAAAAAACAAGGGTTCCCATGTAAAATGGTGTCTGGGCCCTTCAGGAAATCTCCAGAGTTCCTGTAGACCAGCCCTGCACTGTCTTGCACAGACCATGCCCTCAGGATGCTTCTATTCTGATGAATTTAGAGAAGAAGGTGATGTGTAAAATCTGATATTCCATTATTTATTTTTATATTAAAAACATTTTGCTTAGCATAAAAAAGTATAGAAGGTATAGGTAAACCAAATTCTGCAACAATGATACCAAAATACATTTTATTAAATGACAAAATGACAGGAGTTTACTTCTATTTGCAGAGACCAACTTTTTTAGACTGACTGAAAAACTGCACTGCAGACTGACCTCTAAGTCTCAACATACTTTGGCAATGGTTCTAAGGTTATTTTTTATTTTATTTTTTAAATATCTTTTGGCTCCAGGCAGCAGGGTGCTTCAGAATGTGTCACAAGTTACAAAATGAGTTACATCAACCTCTGGGGGATAGTTAACACACAGACGGTGACACACCTAGCAAGGTGACTACTTCACTGGGAAAATCTCCCCTCATGTGGCTAGGGAAAGGCAGAAGCTCTTACCCTGGCGGTGGCTATCTGTACGAGGCCCACATAAGGGAAGACAACCCTCAGGGAGATGGAGTACACTTGCTAGGTCAAGGCAGGCATTTCCCTGTTTCTTCAGCCTCTGGTAACACTCACTTGCCCCCCTGTTCCTGTATGGCATACTGTAGTCTGGGTGTAGAACCTCCAGTCATCTCCAAACACCAACTGTATTTACATTCCCCTTTGCTTAATAACACTAAGACGAGGAAGAGGACTGGAGTAATGAAGATCACTAGAACTAGAAAGCAAATGCTGCGCTCTAACAGACATTTAAAGAGACATTTATGGAGAGAAAGAGAGACTCGCTTCTCCCAACATCAGCCGGGACACTGAAGGAGAGCAGGCTGCAGTGTGGAGCAGAGAAGCTGCTGGGAGTCCCGTCCGGGGAAGTTTGGAAGCAGAATGTAATGGAGTAGCATTGGGTTATATACAATTGGGAAGCCATGTTTTGATAGGCCCAAAATAAACATAAAGAAGGGATATATTTCAAAACCACAGCATAGCAAAGGACGCCGATGAATGACAATAAAAGCTAAAATATGGATATATTCACGAACTCAAATGCTGTAACCATACACATGAATCCACTAGGTCTGAAGCACACATCCAATCAACATGAATAAAATGCACTAAGTCAAATATGCATTTATATATGAAGAATATTAACTGCATCCATTTATACTTGAAGAACACAACATAAGCAATATATAAGCTGAATGAAACACTAATGACAGGCAGGTATAGCTCGCTAACATAGAAGTGCGATAGTAATGGGCAGCCACATTTTCTAAAATGGACGCCATGGTTCAGAATTAGCAAGACCTTCTAGTCCTCAGAAAACTCAACAAGGCTGAATTCACAAAAACACATGCTGAGCACAAAAGGAAGTGCCATGTCAAAAACTCCACAGTTAGAATGCAAGGTAAGGATTCTCCTATGAGAAGACGGTTGCGCCCAGAAAGTCAGGTGCACCGATTCTGGCATCAAAATGTGATGGTAAAATAGGAATTAAACTGGACTTGGCATGAAGTAAGGGAAAGGATAGGGAATCACCAGAGAACCAGTCAGAGAGCAATGTGATGATGGTCTAGTCTGACTGCGAGATTCAGTGCCAGAAAATGTTTGGTGCAATTATCCACAGTGCCCATACACTGGTATACATTCATTGGCTATCAGTTTGTTGACCTGCACAAAAATGTAAAGGATATAAGCCTGCACCCTAAAAGCCGGAAGACCAAACCAGTAGAGTCAAGTAAGAGTGACTTGGTGCATAAGAGCAAGTGCCAAGGAACTTATTTGTTGGGGTGAGAAGTCCAGGGACCCTGGTTGTGTGACCTGTGATGGGTGGACCGTGCGGTCTGACAACTGCGCCTAGACCAGAAGACCCTGAATGGTGAAAACAAAGGACACCTCGAAATCAGCACAACAGAGTCCAGAAATCCTGGTTTTGTGGCATGTGAAAGGTGTACCGTGTGGTCTAACAACTGTGACTAGATCAGAGAATCCTGATTGGTGAGAGTTAAAGATATTACAAAACCAGCTCAACAAAACCATTGCAACACATTTGAACTATACTTATTGTCTTGGGAACAGAATCCTGAGACCCCTTTTGTTCTAGATTGTATCACTTAAGACTTGGGGGAGGGAACCGCAAGGATTGGTCTTGAACTATATTGCCTTGAACTGAAGAAGGTACCCTTTGAGACTTTTCTTTCATGGATCTTTCTTATGCTTGGGGAAGGAGAGCTCAGAGAAAGCTGTGAGCTGGAAGAAGCTCAGAACTTTGAGTTAAACACTGTTTCCTTTGAGTTTGAAATCCCTACACATTGGTTTTATATAGTTGTGAGAGCAAGGATAGGTTTTGGACACAAACAAACTTTTCAGTTGAGCTCTTTGACACAGACTTTCGTTAGTTTTATTCAGGTGCAGAAAACCCACATTAGTATAGGGCAAGTTAGGCCTTCAACCAGCCTGACTTTCAATTAAATAAACCTCTTTTGTTTAAACTTGAAGTCTGTTGTCTTTGTCTTACTTCATGATGCCTTCACAGGGCATGGGACATTGAAAGTAACTGAAGGAATTGAAAGAGAACCACAGGCTTGTAAGGAGAGGGAACCAAGATGTGGTGAACACGTAATGCGAGTCTGGGACCCACACCCATATAAGATATTGATTCTTAAAACCATAAGAGGGTCTGGGACCCTAAAGAGTATTGAAACATCTGAAAGGGACATACATATTTGGCAGGAGAGTTAACCAAGTTGTGGAGTCTGGGACCTGCACCTGCATGAGGACCAAATAAGAGGATCTAGGACCCTACGAGAAACAGAGACTGTCCAGAAGGAAGGTTATGTTAAGAGAATAAATCAACGTTTTTTTTATACAGCTTTGCGAGCCTGGCACCTGCACTCGCAAAGGCATGAGAATAAGAGGGTCTGGAAACCTATGAATAGAAAAGAGTATCCATTACTGAAAAGGAGAAGATAAGTTCCTAATTATAGCCAGCAAGAAGCCAGAGGAATGGAGCCAAACCCTGATCACTGGAATATTGTTTGCTAAGAAACAGAACATTTGTTTTCCCTTTTATTGATGATTTCTGATAGTTTATTTGGATAAAACCCATAAATCAATACAGGGCAGTACAAATATGCACAATCCAATACGGTAAAATGCAATATGCAACAAAAAAACAGTTAAAACACTCATCAGTTAAAACCTGACATCTGATTTTTTTAAAAAAAGAAGAAAAGACAAAATATGGTAACATTCAGTAAAAACATTTCATGTTAAGCATCCACAATGCATTTTCTTTTATTCCATGCCTTCCTCAAATATTCTAAAGACCACCAAGCAATGACAAAAAGTTCAGCTCGCAGCAGGAATAAAAGAGCCGGACAGCACTGATTAAAATGGACTTCTCTCAGGAGTGGAATAATATTTTGTTTTCTGATATCATTATAGCACGGGCAAAACAGAACAAAATGTAAAAGGTCTGCTTTTGCAGCACTACAGTCTGGGCAAACAGAGGTCTGCTCATAGCTCTGCCATTTCCTCGTGTTGTCTCTCAGCAGCAATAGGTCAAAATGCGCCCTAGTCAACGCCAAGCAATCTATATGTTTGTTGCTGTGCGTCAAATAGGGCTGTATTACATCCTGATTTGTAAGAAGCGTGTGTTTCCTATTTAACTCAAGGGAAAGCCCAGATAATTTTCGTTTTATGGAGATTAGAGATTGAAAAGCCCTCTTGTACATCTTACTCCGAACTTAAGTTAGCAATTCATCAGGACACTGCAGGATTGGTGCATTCAGCTGTCTCACACAATCAGAAAGGAGTCTCAACCATGGTATTTCGTGCCACAATGAGCCCGAGAGCATACTTCTAATGATTTTGTGAGTCAAGCAAGCTCTTGAATTTGACCAAATGCCAAGCCAGTGCATGACTAGCGCTTCATACCAATCATCCCCAATATGGCTTATACCTAGTTCTACATGCACAGCATAGTTTGGGGCAGAACTAGGGAGCCTTAATATCTTTTTCAGGAAGTTGTTCTCAATGACCTCAATTACTAGTATGTTTTCAACCACCCCAACCCCCGAAGTGTCGCCCCATAGTTGGTAGCTGCATCTGCTTGTGTGCGATACACTTCCATAATTAGGTTGAGTGGTTGACCTTGACACATCTTCATGAAACTTGAAATGCCCAAAGGTGCCTGTTTCATTTTAATGCTTTGTCGCTGAACATGGGCCACCCGCCTCTAATTTCCGGCAAAACAGATACCCAAATAGTCCCTCTCCTGGGATGACATACCATCACTGCCGACCTACTGGTGTTTACTGTTAGCTTTAAATTAGTCATAACGTTGGTGTAAACATTTATGAGCTTTTGAAGGGCTTTCGGGGTCTGGGCAATTATAACCGTATTGTCGGCAAACGCTATCAGTAGAAGTGCCTTCGCACCCACCCAGGGAAAGTCTGCATTTTAGTCCACAAGGGCCTTGTTCAGGCCGTTAATCAAAGAGTAAATAAACCTGGTGCAAGGACACAGCCCTGATGAACTCCTGTCGTGACCTCTAAGTAGCCTGTGCACTGGCCGTGTTGCCCAAAGCGAACACAAGCCCTGGTATCCTCATGAATCATTTGTAGCACCTTTAATAACTCGATTGGGCAGCCCATAGACCCAAGCACCTGCCACAGCGACGCTGTGTCCATCCTGTCAAATATAGTGCTCAGGTCCATAAAGGCCAAGTAAATTGCTTCACCCTTGCCAAAAACAGAATGTGTCCCCACCAAATACAAACTGGGGGCTTGGTTGCGTGTGCCCAAGCCTGGCCTAAAGCCATATTGAACCTCTGAGAGAACATGGCTAGTCAAAATCCAGTCCTCTAGGTGCTGTAGTATGACACGTTCAAAGACCTCGAAGGAGGTGCCCAGCAGTAAAATTGGCCTGTGAGCCAAAGGACTTCCAGGATCACCCTTTTTGAAAATGGGGTGGATGATTGCACATTTCCAGGACTGTGGATAAAAACATGTTTCCAAAAAGGAATTAAAGCAAGTCGTCAAAAAGGGAACCCACAAATCCAATTCACCCTTACATAAATCTGCAGGGACTGCATTTGGTCCTGGGGCACAATTGTGTCGTTGTTGGTTAGCTGCCATCTCCACCTCGTTCAAAGTCAGCTGCATCGAAGAACAACGATTTCCACCAACATACCTGGTCACCTGACCCTGATATAAGGAGAAGTAGTGATCAAATCAGGATTTGGGTGCAACATGATTTTCCCTATGTGTCTGCGTTCTCTTATATAGCAGGCCTCCTGCAATAAACTCCCACCATTTCCTGGAGTCCTTATTAGAAATGGTTAGCAAAAGATATTCCAATGCTTCATTCTCCAGGGATTCTTTTCTCTAGTTCCACAGCCCTTTTATAGTTAAGCCTTGCCTTGACAACCTTTTCCCTGGGGAAATCTGTGTTTCTCAAAATCCCTCTTAAGTTATTTTGCGTGTTCTTGCACGAGGTATTAAACCAGCTGATCAGCCTGCTGTCCCTTTGTTTGAAGTCACCCTGAAAAGAATCAGTCAGGGACCTCCACAGATCCTTAAACCACAGAATGTTCTGATCTGGGAAGGTATCCTGGGCAAGGATTGACAATATATACTGTAAGTTATCAGACACCACTTCGTTTTGTGTTATTATGGATCACATTTTGCCATTTTACTCTGCGTTTCCAGTGTGGATTGAATTCACATGAATCCAACCTTGGGAGAACGACTACAGGCAGTTGGGAGCAGTCCTGCTTTAGAACCAGCCTCAATGGGAAATGGTCACTACAAATGTCATGTACAATCCTAAAATCCAGTATGAACTACCAGTGTTGAACATGCATGCAAAAATAATCAATAGTGGATGGCCCCTGGGCGTTTATAAATGTTGGCTTACCAGGTACATCAAAGTGCACGCGTCCATTTAGAGAATGCATTCTCCATTCCATTACCCACATGCTCACTTGTAAGCCCTTGGAGCATACCCAGTCATCAGTCATCTGCTGGGACACAATCCCATAAGCAATGTCCTCACCCGAATCAAAAGGTCAGTTGGTATCCCACTGCCCAGTTTCACATTAAAGACCAATACCGTACGGTGATACAAACAATTAAGAATGGAACACTCCACCAGATCGTTCAATGCCCCGAGCCGATTGACTTCCCGGGCATGGGGGCTATTGGAGAAATTAACGAGCAGTAGTTTGCCTCCCTGCTCAGGCATCACAGTAACATATTGAATGCACAAGGTGTTGGTTTCCCTTACCCTAATGCAGTAGTTTAGGGATGATTTGATAAAAATGGTCAGCCACCCTGTCGGAATTGAAACAATGTTATGCCTCCTATCGCAACAATTGTATGTGTATTGGCCTACGCCAAGTTGTCTAAACATCATATGCGAACAAACTCCACGGCAAGGTCTTGACCTTAGAGAAAGTAATGTAAATCGCCATCTTGGATTAAGCCGCCATTTTAGGTTCTCTTGTTATATGGAAGTCACCCTGAACATCAAAATGGAGGCTGAATGACATTCTGAGTAAAATTCTGGCCGTTGTGACCTCCGTACACATGAATAATTAATATGCCTGCAGGCCACTTGTCGGGGTCGCGAACTGAGACCTTGTCGTAATGTTGACCTATCTGTAAATGTACAACTATATCAGCGAAGCTAATCAAAATGCATATATTATAGGATTGTCCTGGCAAAGAACCCATAGGCTGACTCCTAGAATGGTTAACCCGCGAGAGGGTTGGCCAAGGGCTGGATAAAGCGTATAAAAGACCTAAATATTCCAATGTACGGTCTCTCTAACTAATGCATCGAACCTTCGTTGAAGTTTGTTACGTTACTCTGAGAGCAGAATAGCTATCCGTTTGTCAATTGACTTTGGTAACTGTTGTAGCTTTTAAATAAAGCACTTGTATGTTCTTTGTAACCTGTGTTGGTGTGTTTCTTTTGGGCTTCCCGGCCTCATATTATTTTTATGTTTTCACAACCCCATAGAAACAACCTCTTTTGTTCTAGCATGCCAGAGTGGAGAAAGAGACCAATCCAACTAGCCGCACAGAATCCAGAGGCTATGTTTCCTGTAAAAGGATAATGTGGTATTGATTCAAATATGCCACTACATCCATTCTCACAAGTTTAGATGCGGCCCCCTATTTTCCAGGTGAGAATAGGGACCACATTCCCTGCAGGATGGTTAGACAATTCTGCATCTGGATGGGAAGCTATACCGGTCCCCACAAAATGTAGAGTTCCTACACCAGAGGCACCTAGTCAGTCCAACTCTTTGATCACTTCGGGGGAATCAAAAAAATTTGATGTGAGCACTGCCCCATCCCATTCTTAACATCCCGTCCCTTGCACCTACACTGGGCGGACAACTGCCCGCTCCCCTTACCACCTCCCTGTGATCCCGCTGTGAATATTTAGAAGCATTATGCGGGGGGATAAAAGGCAGTCATGGAAAAGAATTTACTTGCTTTGTTCAAGCCCTTCATGTAATGCTGGCTAGGATCCAGGGTAGAGACCAAATCATTCAGCATAGCTGGTGTTACTACTCTTGCAATTACACAGTTGCCCTCTCTGAATTTAACTGTGTTGCCAACCCAATGAGCTCTTGTGGCCATTAGAATACCTTGTTTATTGATCTTCATGTCAGATAAATGGGTGTTAATCCAATGAGTTGTTTTGTTTATTAATGAAACAATTGTCTCCTCCACCCCTTCCTCCAATGTAGGAATGCCAGTGATAACCCCCACCAGTCGAGCGGCTTCAGGCAGAAGGTCAATAATTGCCTGATTCACCCGCAAATTAGCCAGGCCTAGGTGTGATACCGGTTAATGGAATTGTGTTGCTCTGGTTCCTTAGACACAGTTGACCCATGTTCAGGGATTCCAACACTTTTGGGGGAAATTGGTGCAATATCTGCTGACCTTGAGGACTTGGAACTTCCCTGGGGTTTCACCTTTGCCTCAATAACCAATCCTGATGCCGGGCCCCAGCAAAGAACCGGGGTGATACCTGAAACCACCCGCTTACGTTCCAGGAGATCATTCTTCATCCCTCTAATGAGGTAATCTAGAATGGTGAGGGAAATGTTAAGAGTTTTTTAATTGTGAGATGCCATCTAATACCAGGGCCAGTTTCGTATCCAAGACTTCTTCCAAAATCTTGAAGTCACTGGATACTGAGACCATGCTGTCATCTCTGTGTGAATGCAATGAGCCCCTAGTCTTGTTGACCATTTCTGTTGGGCCATCACTACTTTGGACAGGATCAGACAGTGCTTGTTTTGACAGTAAATCTGCATCTACTCAAAGTGTGAGGCCACTCAGGTTTGTACTAGGGAGCCCCCTATGAATACCGGAGTCATGACGTGGTGAGGCAATTAATATGCCCTCCAAATCACCTGTGTGATTCAATTTTCCCTGCCACCTGTTTCAAATATTAATTCAGAATGGGTTGTTGAGAAATAGAAGGGCCATGTGTCTTTGCACCATTTTGGCTTGCTCTTTTTAGTTTTACTCTCAGCAGGCAGCAGGTCTCTTGCCCTATGTTTAGTCATAGCGGGTCCAATTGTTAATACCGACCCATGAGAGCAGACCAGGACAAACCAAGGGACCAACATAAAATTCTTGTGCATGACCAGATTGATCTGGTAAAGCAGGGATTGTGAACCAGTAGGCAGTGCAAAGGCAACTGAGCAATGACCTAATGGAATGAGCAGTAAATGTGACTGTGCAACAACACAATTGAGTGCAATACCCTGTAAGCCTTACAAGATGGCAACAAAAGACAATAAAAGAGCAATACCAGGTGCAAGTTCAGGATGAAAAATCATAAAAATTCTGCATAATGGGAAATAAATTCAACATATAATTCATTCAATAATGAAACAAAAAACAAATGAAACAAAACATAAAATAAGATCAGTGCAAGCCCTCAGAGGCCTAGCCAAACCAAGGCAATGATAGCAGCAGTTATATATTGGATTTATTTAAAAATATAAGTCCAAATAACGTTCAGAGGCGGGAGAGAAAAAACAATGATAAGCGCCGATGGCACGCCCGAGCCGCTTGAAGGGCTACCTTAGTCCGTCTCGCCCACCCCTGAGCCACTTAACAGTCCAGAAAATCGAGTGCCTGAAGAACCTGAGGCCAGGGGACCAAGGCCAAACCGTGCAAGCCCATCTCGTTTTAGGAGGCCAATAACCAATTTGCAGAATTCCCAGTTTCCAATTTCCAGACTCCCAACTGCCGGCTGCCTGAATGTGGCCTGTGAACAGCAGAACCCGACAGAGCCAACGTTCCAAAGTTCCTGAGTAGCAAGATCCAGACTCCAAAGTGAGAATAACTCAGCGCTCAGTTCACATGGAAATAGCTTGCTTACCGGAGCTGGAAACAAAGTGGTTTCTCCTGACTCCAACAGACCACAAGAGACCACTTTCCTCCCCACTTGCTTCCCACGCTGCGCTCCGTGCAGAAATTAGAGTTATATGGGGAAGACACAGTCAGGCAGGCAGCAGGCTCCTCCTCGCCAGAAAAAGGTAGAAATGGTGAAAATAATCAGGCAGAGCCACAATACACTCCAATCCTCCCCACTTGCTTCCCACGCTTTACCTTTGAACACTTGAGACTTCGAGAACATTGAAGGGGCAAGAACTGTCACTACTAGTTTAATTAGTAATTAGTTAATAGTGTAAGGGTCAAAAGTAGGGACATTCTGAAAGTTTTCCTTAGTTTCTTTGAGTCAGGGAAACCGCTCTTAGTATTAGGGATAGAAAAAGTCTTTCTGCAACCTCTTTATTTTTATGAATACAAGTTCATAACCAAAAATAGGTCACACGTGTGTCCGGGCCCATCTCCTGCACCCTTACACAGCATTTACACCAGCATGACATTTTCCTTCGGGAATAAATGTTGTGGTTTCTACGTGATCCGTAAACCTTACCTGCCACGCGCAAATATCAAGCAGCGTTTACTCAATGTGCACGGCAGAGTGCAACCGGGAGGCATGAAGGCCCTTTTTTCTCCCCACTTTACACTTCCCTTTTGCACTCCGTAGTTAAAATGATGAAAATTACACAGAGGGGACCCGTTTCCATCTAGGTGCAAATGTAACAGGTCCCCTCTGCCTAATTTATGGGGAACTGGAAAATAAGGCCCCTTTTGTTTTATGGATTCAAATCTCCAGTGGAAATTGACAATGTAGAACTTACACAGTGCCTTGTACCTGCCGTGCCAACGCAGAAGTTTTGCATATAGTGCCTGCCCAGTTATTGCTCATTTACAAAAGGAGCACACACGAAGCTGTTCAGAACATCACCACTGCACGTTTCCTGCGCGTGTGCGTTCAACAGCCCTGCTACTGCTAATGAGCCAATGCAAAGTTTTAATTACTCAGTGTTTAATTTCCCCATGGCACCAAGCAGTTTACATTGGCAACAACGATCGCTTCACACATTTGCTATTTTCGTTTTGGGGGCTGACTTTTAATAATATATGAAGGAGACGCTTTCTTACACATAAATTGAACTCTATATTATGTTTCCTTGTGCCGAGGAGTTTCAGTAGCTCTGGCAAGGTACAAGCTAAAACCACTACTACTGCAGAGAGCAAGCCCCTTTATTTTGAGGGTTTATTTCATGCCCTCTAGCTTTAGAAATCGCTCCCATTGAATTGTATTGCAAGAAAAATTCGATGTTGGGGGTGTTTTAAAGCTACATCTATCTTAGATATAGCATAATCATAAATATATGTGCCCTAACATTTCTTATAAATGAAATCATGGATAAAAATGTATCGTATGTTGGCCACAACAAAACATGGAATTGACTTTTGGAGTATATTCGTTTATCTTGTGGCATATGGTGTCCAGTAAGGGCTCCAGAAAATGTCGCCCAACGGCATATACTCATTTTCCTAAGGAGGTTATTTATGGCTTAACTTATGTGGGGCTTCCATAAATACATGATACGTAAGCCCGCCTCACCATCATTATATCTGTGCATTTCCTAAGCATCTGCTTTCATAAACACATCAGCAGCAGTGAAACCGGTGCAATGATCAAAATCAAGTTGGATGGCATAAATATAGATGTTCCAAACAGGCAAAACCAGGAAACACTATGGGCCTCATTACAAGTGAGCCGCACTGGAATGAAGGTGCCGGTAACAATGTTTCTGGCACCTTTTCCGGACCGGCTCACTCCGTGTTTGCCGGTAAGGGCTGTGAACTACCAGCCGGCCTGACATGCTGGTAGTCCAGGCCCCTTCCGGCAGATAAATCACTGACGCACCGGCACCATTAACGCTGGTGCTTCAGTGTTCCCATTCCAGTGGGAATGAGAACTTACCAATCACTGCTGCCTGTAATATCCCAGTACTACCGGGTGGTGTAAATGGTAAGGAATCCCAATCAAGGAACTCGTAACATTCAAGGTCCTCCCAATCACACCTAAATGCCTCAGCCAGACCGCTCCAGCCTACCTCTTAGACAGAATACAACAGGCTCCCACTAACAGACCAAAACGTGAGCAATACTGATACCTACTTTCAGTCCCAGTATTCAACAGAGCTAAAGCGGGCGGCACAAGTTTTGAAGTACTAGCCCCTAAAGCTTGGAATGCTCTCCCACTCAGCTTAAGAAACGAAAACTCCCTCACAGTATTCAGAAAGGCTCTAGAAACAAAACTATTCAACTAGACCTCCCACCAACACAGCATAGTCCCTGACTCCGTTCCTTTGCTACCTCGGAACATCTATCCAACACTGTCATCTAAAACTGTCCATGAACATGTATAATGCCTAAGAAACGACCAGTACTAATTTGTATTCACCACTTATGTAATGTCTGTCATAACATGTAGGCATATTCTGTAAGAAGCAAACACTCTGTAACAGCGCCACAATGCCTCCGGGCCGCTGGGCACTTTATAAATTAAAATAAATAAATAAATAAGACGAAGATGCCGGTAGGAATACCGGCAGCCTACCAGCAACCTTGTAGTGACCCCCTATGTCTTTTTGTGGTCCTAACTTTCATGATTTCATTAGTCAACCAAGAATCGTTATTACATGAGGTAGATTTAAATGTACTACTTGCTCAATGTTTTATAGATTATGAAATTGTCACCCTCTCATATGGAGCCTGGTTAAGTGATCTGTTGTGCAGAGGATAACACCTTTTAGAGAAAGGTCAGAACAGTCTCTATTTAGGTTGTTAGGTTTGCACCTACATCCAGTGCCAGTAATTGGGCCGGATATTTCCGGATCAGGGAACCGGCAAAAAATGTGCCACAGGATCTCAGATATATCTATTTGCAGCCACCAAGTGTTTCAGTGTTCTTGACGTGCTTAAGCTTTGCTGGGAACTTCAGTGCTCCTGACCCACTTGAACGAGCCAAACCCACGATTTTAGGAGCAGGGCCACAACACTTAACCACAACGTCTCTTAATAGTGTGGTTAGAATGCTTATGGAATTGCTTCTTAGGATAGTACTCTGCACAAAATATTTAGCTACAGTCTTTTTAGGTTTAAAGGATGTGCATCATATGTCCATATACAGCACTACCTACATCCTATTTCTCATAAGGAAAGGCAACACATACTAAGAAAGCAAGGACCCAAGTGCATGATCTCCTTAAAGAGGGGCAGTCCTTCAAATATATATATATCTTCGTTCCAAAGGGCCACAAATGCAGGGGTACATCTGGGTTGTGTAAGGAAGGCCTGGTATCCACATTATGGCAGACACAAGTGACCACAGTTCAAGGGTGTTTATTAAACCTTCACAAGGGTGGGATGAACACCTATCTAATCCTAAATCTACAGATGGGAGCAAGCTACGACCATTAAATAACAATAATGCAGTCCTAGTGGAGTCTTGTCAAAATAAAAGGGCCTATACTAAAAAAGAACTGTTGCCAATCCTTACCGCTAAATACATATTGTGTGAAGTGAAGTTCATGAAAAAGAAAGAAGTATTCACAAAATTTTAAGTCAGGATAATTGGGCTCCGTTCCCGACATTTTCAGCATGGGGTAAGGTGGTTCACTCCAGCAAAGCGCACACTCTGGCTTCTGCAGCACGAGGATACAGTTCAATCTTCATAGTTCAAGACCTTACTTGTAAGTCTATAGAGCACAGGGGTGCTTGGCCACATTCCCGGGTGGGCAGGGGGTGGGGAAAAGGGGGTGTGAGAGCCCTGCATGAAATGTAAAAAAAACATTTCTTTTTTACATTAGAGGAAATGGGCAGGGGCGGCTCACATGGTTGGACTGGAGCATAAAACTGTCTCAGGCACCAATTACAAAGTGGCCTGCAGTTGCAAATGGATATTAATTCCTTTAGTCACAGACGGTTTGTATAGTACCCATGGGGCTGTTCTTTGTTAAAATGTAAGCAAATTGTGATATTTAAAGAATATTTATTCTGCAACAATGGTCAAAACTACTAGCTGAATAGCGTAGTAACTCATCAAACTGGCCCACATTAGCCCAAAAAGTTGCCCATTTTGACAGGCCCACACTAGCATTTTGTATTGTTGGTACAGAAATTGCCCTATTGCCCTTTAGGCCAGTCCGAGACTGGTGACTCATCCATAATGGGTGACGGGGTGTTCACCCAGTGGTCCCCTCACTTATTATGGAGGAGCCGAGGAGCCAGCCCAGTGAAACACTGAGCACTCCTTCCGCTACTTTTTCCAGCTGAGGGAGTGCTCCTGGGCTGGCTGAACTGTCAAGGGGAAACACTGTTTCCCATTGACAATTCAGTTCAGTTCCCCAGCCGCAAATGATCACTGAGCCATGCAAGGCTGGGGTGTTTTGCTTCGGCAGCCTTGTATAGCTCATTGGAAATGCTGTCTGGGGCACTGCATGTCTGTATGTGCGAGGGGGAGCTCCTGCGCCTCCTCACACATATGGACAGAGCAGCCTGTAGCAGGGTCTTTCAGCACCCACGTACAGGACCCTGCAGATGGTACATGTATGTTCATTTATTTTTTATTTAAATATGTGTATGGATGCATGTATGCTTGTGTTATGAGTGAGTGTATGGTGATGGGTGCTCTTGTCAATGATACAGTGACTGCTGTGAGAATGTGTGAGTGTGTGTGTGTGTTTTGGTCCGTTGAGCTGATTTTTGTGAGTGGGGGTAGAAGGGGGGAAGGAAGGTTGTACAACAAAGGCATTTTAAAAATGCCTTTGTTGCACAATCCCCCTACTTACCTGCCAAAATCAGCTCTCCTTCTGAGGTGCTTTGGAGCCCAGGGGACAGGTATGGTATTTTTTTACTGGATATCTATCATTGATGTCCAGTCAAAAATACCATGCTTTCCCCCTTGGCAAACCAATCGCCTTGCATACAAACATAATCATGTTGATTGTGTTAGGCACTGTGGGGCCCAGGGGACAGGGATGGTATCCTTGTACTGGACAGCTATAATATAATATCATGCCTGCCCCCTGGACCCCCAGTGCCAATTGCAAACTGTTTGGCTTTTGATCCATTTTTTTTTTAAGTATGCTTAAAAATGCAACATTTTAAATCATGTTTTTAAAAACATTCACAAGGTGTAAACACCCTAAGCCCCCCTGATTGTTTCGGGCTCCCTCGCTGCGCTCGGTCATTATGACTAATCTGGTGGAACTATTTATGCCCCTTCACTTAAAAAATTCACCAGCCTCCACTGGACCTGGGACTGTACTGGCAGCAGGGTGGGGGAGCACAGAGATGGTGATGGGAGCAGGATGGGCTGGAGCCATTGGATAGTGGTGGGAGCAGGGTTTGGAGAGCCCCGGGTCTGTGGTGGAGCTGGGTGGGGTGAACACAGGGACTGGGCTAGGTGTGGGAGTGCAGAGACTGTGATGGGAGCAGGTGGGGGAGCCCAGTGACTATGGAGTAGGGTGTGGTGACAGTGCGCCATAGTTCATAGCCATTTAGACTTACTGTCCATTTGGAATTTTGGGGGGGACCCGGCCTGCCCACATTTTGCTCAGAGGGAGCCCAGACCTAAAAAGTTTGAAGACCACTGCTCTACACTCAAAAGGGCCTGTTGTGCAAAAACAATACGTAAACGTTTTTTTCCTTTCAAATGTATTCAAAGTTGGGTGTTCACCATGGATCCCTCTCAGCCGGGCTCAGATCCTTTTCATAAGTTACAAGTAGGATCCCCCTCTTCCGGGCTCAGATCCCTTTTTATTTAGTTTCAAGTAGGATTCCTCTCTTCCGTGCTCAGATCCCTTTTTAAACCAATGTTCAGATAATTCTTTCTCAGGTGACTCACGGTTCACCCTGGATCCCCCTCTGCTGGGCTAGGATCCCTTTCTTTCAGTCAGTTTGTCTCCCTCAGCCAGGCTCGGACCAATTGTGTTTTATCTTAAACTATCAAAGACTTTTGAATGTGCACAGGGTTTAGCTTGACATGTTGCATGACTACTTTGATTTTGTTATTCCTTTTTCTCACACTCAGCATCAGTTAGATACTTGACAGAGACTTTCGAATGGGTGCCCATGTGGCGCCAGACCACTGTGTGTAAGGTATCTTTTGTTGGCCTCCCAAAGTTCAAAATGTAAAGTTAAATGACTCTTTTGGTTTCAATTAAATTCACATCGCTCTTTGCAAATGCTTCACACACTATTCTCTTTGTACAATGTTGCCACTTGCAATCTTGGTTCAAAACACAAGAAAATCGGCCATCAGTCTCACTGACTCACCGGCTGTGCTGTCTTTTCCACTGCTGCTTTGTTGGGCAAGGTTTTCAGTCAGACGTGGTTCTCTTCCTTATCAACTCTCAAGGTTCACAAATGAAGGGTTCCCTCAGCCTGGCTCGAGCCTTCTCTCGCGCAGCACAGTTCACCTCAAAGGCTTTCCTCAGTCAGATTTGAGCCTCCCTTCATGCTTCACAGCTCACTAAGAAGGCTTCCGTCAGCTAGGCTCGAGCCTCCTTTCAAAGTTCAAAATTCGAAAATAAAAGGTCTTGGAACTTCTAGTCCCAGAATGCACTATGGCTAATTTCACTCCCACTTCACAGCTCCCCGAAAATGGCCTTTTCTGGCATTGGGAGCTGCAGGAGCTAAAGGGGGATGTTAATCGGAGGTCAGGGTCAATCGGAGGTCATGGTCCCTCCACCTGCGCCTCAGAGTCCTGGGTTCGCCTGCCTGGCCCAGGGAGGAGTTTTGCTGTGGGTAACACCAGGCAAGCCCCAGCTGCCCCTCCTCCACACTGCAGTCTCCTTTCAAGTAGCAGGGCCAGTATTTGGACGTTTTTCTCCTCCTCCAAGTCTCCCAGAGTCTCTTCAGCTCGCTACGTCCTTCTCCTGCTTCATGGCACCTTCCAGAATCCCCAACTCGCTCAAATTGTGCTTTCCTGCTAAGCTTTTTATGCTGCCTGGGAGAGACAAGTGAAGTCAGGTGCGAGTAATTAAAGAGGGACGCCTGACTTAGCCTGGTCTGATTTATGGGACAGTCTGCTGCAGAATGGGGAGAGCCTGTTCTCTGTGTCTGTGGTTCCCATCCTCACAATCCCTTTCCTCCTCGTCTCAGTGTTTGATGGAAAAGGGCGGGGGGGGGAGTTGGGAAGTCAGTAAATCCTGTATAGTAGGATGGGGAAGAGGTCATAAAGGAAGGGGGGTACTGTGTCTCGCCATCGGGTGCCCCTATCCTAATCCCAGTGGATCCCTCACCCAAGTGATCCCCCTGCACTGGTCCACCCTGAGGAACTGGATACAACAGCGATGGCCGCGTCCTGGCCACCTGGATGACAAATCCCCAGGGATCAGCACGTGAGACACTTTATGGTTTCTCACAGTTGTTTAAACTATTTTTCGCAGAATCTGACCACATTTGCTTGTTCTGCAGAACTGTTTTCTGCTCGGACTCCAAAATCTGTTTAGCACAGATTTTTAAGGCACAGCCTTAAGCAAATACATGTTATCTAAGTAAAAACAATTTGGCTTTAATTGTTTATTCCTAGCCCTTTTACCACAAACTCAATTTCATGCTTTCTTTTTGTGTAGGTTAGCCTTGTGTAAGCTCCAGGCAATATCGTTGAAGCATGCATTAGTCTGATAAACAAATCACCATATGTTTTAACTAGAATTTGTATTTATTAGAAGAACTGGGAAGTCAATTTGTATCAGAAATTAAGACTCACACATGTACAGATGGCAGAGGCTGTTCCAATATACAAGACATATATAGGAAACAGGTGCTCGATAAGTGCTTCAAACTAAAGAGGAGTACTGTAAAAATATACAAAATTACATTATTAGGTAACACAGGAGGGAGCGGTGGGGCTAGGTAGGCAGCATGCGGGAGTGGTCAGCGGGAGCACCGTCTTTGGCAAGTAAATGACATTGAAGTTGAGCAAAATGAGATCCATGGTCAGGCTCGCTTTGCTTGTGATGGGCATCAGTTTACAATGGAGCGGGCTGAGTAGGGAGAAACAATGGAAGTGAGAGGAGGGCTATGGGTTGCATGGTACAGTGATGTTGAGTGAAAAGGAGGAGCGGAACAAATGTGATGGTGAGTAGAGATACAATCAGACAGATACTGAGGATGAAGACCATTAATAGCTTTGTAGACTAGGAGAAGGAACTTGAAAAGACAGAGGTTCTGCATGGGTTGCCAACCAACACAGTGTTGATGTATAAAAGTGGGGTAGGTTGTAGATGGTACCAAAGTTGACAACTTTGTCTAGAGGGATCAAGGAGTAGAGAGGAAGGTCAATGAGTATTTTTGTGCAGTAATCAAGTTTGCTAAGCATGAGGGTGGAGAGTAGAGTTTTTAAAGAGTGGTGAGAAAGAAATGGAAAAGTTCATTAATTTTTAGGATGTCTCTCATGACTAGAATTGCCAGTTCTGTTCCTTCTGGCATTGCTCCATTACTCCATTTGAATCCATATTTTCGAGGGTTTCTTTGTATATGCAGCTGGCCAGGATTTTGGTTGGGTAGGGGAAGCTGGATGTGGTCCTGTAGTTAGTCGGGGCGGCCACTGTTCCTGTTGTATTCTTCAGAAGAAGTTTATTGCGGGCGGCTTTACAAGCCTTTGTTACTGTTCCAGTTTCCAGCTATCAGTCCATTAATTTTTGGAGTAGTAATCTGTGGTTTCTCTGCTGGGTATGTTTCTGAAAATGTCCGGCAGCAGATGCCATTTGGTGACCTGGCGTATTACTTTTTATTACTAATTTGAGAAAGGTTTCTGTGATAAGTGTTCTGAAATGACTGAGTACTGTTGGTGCTCTTGGGTTTTCTCTATCAGGGTAGATGGTAATTGTGTCGGCGGAAGCTGCATTGATGCCCTGCTGGATATTGTTGCTTTTGTTCCTGAAATGGTCAAAGATGTAGTTGCTGAGATTCTGGGAGGGCAAGAGGATGTTGTTACATGAAGCAGGACTTTTCATTTCGTTGGCGAGTTCAAACATTTCCTTTTGTGGGCTGGCTGCTGTTCCGATTCTTTCAGTGTAGTGACATTTCTCAGCTTTTAACATGGCTGCTTTGTCTAGACTAGTTTGCTCCAAATCCAATGAAAACATCTCATCAGCATAGAAGCTGAGACGCGGATGCAGGCCTTTGTATTGTCTTATGGGTGACCGGAAATGGTCACAATGTGCCAAAAAGGCAGGAAGCTTTAATGTTAACTGTGATCTATCCACCTTGTTTCTGTCAACTAATTTGCAGCAACCATGTCAAGCTGGTAGCCATTCCAATAAACTGTCAGGACATTGAACCGAAAGGACAGCCAGGCAGTTACACTGGCGAGGTGACATTCTCCCACTCTCTTAACAGCAGGAGAACATTACATCTGAGCATGTAGGCTTGGAAAGAAAGCCAATATCAAGTGCCCCCTTCGGCTTTGACAAATTACCCAATGGCACATTTATCACTACCTACCACCGTTCCACATTGCATAGAGGCATGTTGTCAACAGATGGCATCACAGAACAATTGTACTTCTAAGCCACATTCCACTGCAGATAGGGAAGCTCTTTGTAAGATCGGTAGATAGGTTTGTAGCAATGCCCCCTGCTGGAAAGGGTTCTTGGCACCATAAAAACATGTGCACACTTGCGGCCACCAGAATGTTATGTTTTCAGACCTCAACTAAGGACTTAGGATCCGCTATCGTGGGTGCCCTGGTTTTTGTATTCTGAAGGTGCTGAAAACACACGGAAATGCAGCTGATCTCAGTACGAGCACCAAATGGAGCAACATAAGTCTGCTGGTGGAAGCGTTGTTCATTGCTGTCTGTTGCGTTGAGGAGAAGAAGCTGGGGACTCTAGTCATGACTGAAGGATCAACTGACTCCAAGATGGCACTGGCCAGGCAGTCTTTACATTACCTCTGCCCCCTGGCATCAGCACATGTAGAAGCCAATAGGAAAGTTACAGTTTTCTCAGGTCCCCATCAATACACAGGGCAGCTGCTGATCAGCAAGGATTTCCTAAACACGAGTCTTCTTACAATCCCAAGAAAGCTTAAAAAGAAAGGACAATTAGATGGGCTGTGTGGGAGTTTGGAGACTGTTGAGAGGATTCGGAGCAAGGCCCGGGGAGAGAAGGTGGAGAGGCTGGATGCGAGTGAGGCAAACAGACACCGAGCGTAGCATACGAAAAGAAATAGAGAAGGGGACAAGTATTGAGAGCAACAGAAAAATAAGTAGAACTTCCAAAGGCCTGGGCTAGTGCTAAATCTTAGAACAAAAATTAGGGGTGGGATCCCTGGGCAAGCCAAGTTGAAAGGGCATATTCCAAAGACTTTACAGGTGGAAAGATGGAAATAACCTAGGGTACAACTGGTTATGGAGTGTCGGTCTACAGACCCCTGTCGGACCACCAAAGGTACCAGAGAACAGGTACCTGGCAACTGAGTTGAGGAAGACTTAGAGGGGGGCTTAGTGGCCCCTGCACCAGCCAAAAACGGCACAGATTCAGGAAAGAATTGTTTGGGAAACAATAAAAAAAAGAGATTGAGTGACCGTTTGCCTCGACCATGAAGTCAACTTGGAACTAAGAGAGAGAGAAGGAAGGAGGAAGGACCGCAGGCCTAATGAACGTATTGTAGGGTGACCAGACGTGCCAGTTTTGGCAGGACTGTTCCAGAATTGGGTGCTCCGTCCCCCATTTTCAAGATTATTTTTCCATTGGCGAATGAAGCGGTCCCGGTTTTTGGTAGTAGGTCTTCATAGCTGGCAGGCAGGAATGCGCAATCTCACACAGAAGAAATGCTGCCTTTTACGAATTAAGATAGTTGTTGTTTATAATAATTTCATTATAATATGTGTTTATTTCACCAATAACACTTAAACCTCCTTCTCCTCCAGCCCCTACTGAAGTGTAGTGCCTTGACTGCCACTTTCAAGAGTTAGTCCTACTTTTATGTTAGTTGCCCTGTCCAGGTTTTTTACTTTTTAAATCTGGTGACCCTAACACATTGAGTTACCAGCCTTGTTGTTGTACAGTGTCTAACCCCAGTGCAGTTAGTCCAGTCAGCTCTAACTGCTGGCCTACAGATTGGGCATTTTTGGACCGTCTTGAATAAGATGAAAAAATATCAGGGAACACTTTTATTTAAAGTCGTGGTCACACATTGTGTAATATACCAATAAACAAACTCGTTGAGTATTTTTGTTTGTAAAACTGCCATGATGCTTCGATGTATCTTCCAAGAATAATATTAATATGCATACTTTAATGACCCTGAAGGTTTCATTTAAGATGGGCTGTGCTCGAAGCTATGCCCATGGTTTTTATTTAACCTTGCAGCAGAATTCGAGTCTCTCCTATGCCCCTGCCTACATCCCCTTAAGTCATGTAATTTTTGTAATGACCAGTGTTCTATTAGGATGCAAGACATACATTCCTACATCATTCATTCCGTTCGAGAGACGGAGATCCAGTTCTGATTTTAACTTTGCGTTCTAGGACAGGTAGTCCTGAGGTTCTCCATAAACCCAGAACTACAAGTTCCAGAATGCAACGTTAAAACAAGGACTGGATTGGTGTCTCCCAGGTGTGGAATCTGGAATGTTGGCATGTATGGTAATATGCGAAGAAAATGCAAACTTCTTTGCTGCTTGCACTGCCAAAAAACATATGACTGCTGCCGCTTCCGCCAACCCACAGCGAGCTTACGAATGTTTCACAATGTGCTCGTGCTCTCTCCCTTGCTGCAGTTTACACATCCCCCTTTTCTCCTCTCCCTTCTTTTCAGCAGATTTTTTGTCTCTGCTTCCGTGTGCTCGGAATGCCAACTTCCCAAGTCATTAACCTCTTCACATCTTCTTATCCGGGCGCCCATCTCTCTCGCATGATAAAAGGAAGTGATGGGTTCCGCAGCCGCCTCGCGCACTTCCCACCGCCCTCTGGGGATTTGATGATGTGGGAGGCCGCTAATCAACGCGCTATCGCGGGACTGTGCAGCCACGTGCTCTCTGATATTGACATGCCTCTCTCCCTCGGCGCATTAATGATGGGTGTTACTTTGTAGCGCGCTCTTCACTGGGAGGCTGCTAACTGGAAGCCTGGCTGGGAGGTGGGTGCTGTGTCAAACTCTCGGCCATTTCCAGCAACGCGTGTATGATTTTCAGAAATCGAGAGCGCATGAAGTCAACCCCGCCCTAGAGGTCAGGGAAGCATTTGTTTCATTCACCAAGGAAGGCTCTTTCAGAATGGAAATGGGGTGTGTTTCAGAAGTGGGTACCCTACTCCTTCGAGGATTAACAAAGATCAAACTAGGAAACATCACCTTTTAGGTGTGATTAGGGAACAAGACCTGCAAGTTAACTGACTCGTATTTGTTAAATATGTAACCACGCTGTTTTGGTTTAAATGTCGGTTCTTAAGAAACATGGGCTTCATTACGGGTTTTCTGGTAACCGGCCGATAATTCCGGCTGGTTACTGGCAAACCCGATATCCAGGTATTACCGGGATATTACGGGGTGCCAGATGGACGGTAAATTCCCATTGCCATGATAGGATTGCTGGAATCATCCCCACGATAGCACCGGTGCTGCTGATTCTGGCATTATTCTGCTGGGAAGGGTCTGAACTAGGGGCAAGGGACGTCATTTGTGCATTGCAGGTCTGGAAAAAATGCAGTTATGGAATTACTGGACATTTTTCCAACCATTTTTCCGGACTGGCAAAGTTGTAATGCGCCTAAATAACTGCAGCTAGGTTTGGGTGCACAAGAGAATGCATCGCTAGAGCAAAGCCAGGAGGGCCTGGCTTCCCTCTACGAGACACACATGAGACAAGCTGGCATTTTGTCCCCTGCCTCCCCCACTAGCTACTATAACACTAAACACCTACCTTGCTTCCTGCTCTCCAGTCCCTACAACATAAAAGGAATACCTGTAGACTTGCATCCGCAAACCCAAACAAGACCCATACCAAACGCGCAACATTCCCTCCATAGCACAAAAACTGCACCTGGCATCCTGATTTACCATCCCAATACACAACCAATACCTGGCATCTTAACAGTCCATCATCTACAATGAAAAAGTTCTACTTGCCACCTTGCCTCCCAAGGTACCAGAACACATGACCCATATTTGTGTTTGGGTTTATATAGCGTGGGCCTAGCTCGGGAGCAACAGAGCAATAGAAAAGTAATTTGGTGTTAACAGAAGTCAGTAGAGGAGGAGGTTACAGGTATGGATATCTGATACTACATGGACTAATAATACAGGGTCATCCTACCTCTCCACCTCTACAACACAAGAGCTGTACCTAGCGCCCTGCCACCCCAGCTCCTCCAACAAAAAAACAGGCATCTCAATTTTGCCAGATATGTCACAGTGAGATAAAATATTTTTGTCAGGGTCATGTACTCCAGATAAGCGGTGAGGCTGGGATTTAAGCCCAGTCGGCACTTTAGACCCTTGATCACATGTCTTTCCATCTCCAAGGAATCCAAATATATGCTAATGTGTGGCATTAAAAAGCTAAATTAATACTTTTGTTTCATAATGATAGCTTGAAAGCCCACCAATCACATTTTGAAGCATTCTGAGAAATATATAAATTATTTTGTTTAGCAAAAATAGCCTGATTAGCATTGCTTTGCCTGTCCTGAATAGAAGCCCACGAATGCCAGAATGAAAAGAATTGTCAGCCTGAACATTCTCAACTGGCTTTTGCAGTTTTATTTTGAAGACTTGAAGACACCCAACAAAAGAAAAAATGGTATGGTAAGGACTCCTGGTTATAGTGATTGTTTTACATGGACAGGCAGTTTGCTATTGCCTATGATGTGAGGAAAAGGCAAAAGCTGCACACGAAAACACACCATATCGTTTTCTTGTTTGTGTCAAACCAGCAGTTATCATGGAAATAAATTAGCAGTTTAATTGTCTCAGAATAAGGCACAGAGTTAACTGAACTATGTGGGTAGTTTGTCTTCCGGGTATGAATGGGGCAGACCAAAGCTTTTCACTCAAAATTCACACTTGACATGTCCCCTTGCCACCATCTGCATCTCTTTTAAATACACAACTGATGACAATGAGTCATGTTAAAACGTTATGTGTAAATGCCTGCCAGGCCCCCACACTTTCTTTACAGCATACCAACACAAGACCTGGATGGCTGTGAAATTTTGGAGGCCTCGAGGACCAATGTGATTAAGCAGTTTGGGATGGACTTCCCCTTTTGGGGTGGTACATAGCCTGATTTGCATATGCTCTTTCCCTTTTCTGTTATGGCCTGGCAGGCCAAAGAATGATGGTCTGGAGGGTTGCCTGGAGCTAATTCAAAACTTCTCAGCTATCACCTCTTTTGTTTTGCTGTCCACCCATGGCCAGGCAAGATTTTTGCGAAAACATTTCTTTTTGCGGGTGAGCAGACAGGGCTTAGGTGTAGGGCGACATGGGCAATGGGTTGAAACTCAAGCTTAAGCCAGTCATATGGGCCAAGGTTGCCCAACCCTCACCTGGCTCTCCCACCTCTAACTGCTGTGTATGCAGCAACTGTTCCGGTCAGATTTGAGGACAGATGCTCATCCGGGTCATGGAAAATCTGAACAATGAAGTTAAAACAACCGAGGACCACTAGGGCAATACTAATGGGGCATTCGATTCCAAGTCAGTAGATGGGCCACTTAGTCTCCCTGTTAAATTGTGTTTTTGGAGCATTCATATCAAGATTTTTATAAGGATTGGGATTTGACATGTTCTTCTAAAGAGGTATCTAGATAGAGATCTAAACATGTGATGCATGTGCTTTGCTTTCTAGGACAGATACTGCCACACCCATATGGACTGCAATGTGCCTTTGAAATTGTGATAAACTGGCATGTTGTTGCAATGTTTACAAGGCCCACACAAACACATTTCAGAAAATGGTCTCCTCCCTAAGGTAGAGATCATCTTTTTAGCATAGAATTCTTAGCCTTCTCAAAATGGATGCCACGGAAAACAAATTGCAAAGACATGGAATGGTGCTAGTTTTCACACATGAACAATTGTTCTTTTTTTAAAGTAAAGTAAAATAATATAATTAAAACTCAAATAAAAAATAACATATATACAAACGGTGTAATTGTTAATGTCCAATTGATATTACAAGTCATCCAGCTGCTTCCAGAGGAAGAATGCCACGGTATTTTTAAAGGACTCAGCTGAACTTGCTTTCCAGGATCTTCTCAGCTGGCCAAATTCTGGCCATTTTACACACCTGTAAACTGTACCTCTTTCTGGGACTGGTACCGTTTCCCGCCTAAAAAAGCACAAAGGGTCTCTGTCTATACTTACAAGAAGCCCCTTTGTCTTCCATCCTTCACCCCAATCAGTCTGGTGTGCCACTAAACTCCCTAATCACGGCTTAGCGATTCTTCTTTGGCTCCACCTTGCCTTCCCCCAATCAGCTCCCCAGTGACTTTTCTTTATCTCTTTCCTTTGCAAAAAGGCTGTTTAGTCTTGTAACTCTTTCTCCTCGATATGCCTTCTGTGTGTACTCTCTGTGATGCTATCTTCGGATTAAAATGCTGAAACGCTCAGGTTTTTATGATACATATAATCAATATTGCATTGGTGAGGACAAGGAAATAGTTGCTAGGAGCAGCCATCTTGGCAATATAAAAAGCACACAGATCCTGTCAACCCGTTGCCTTGAATGCACAGATCTTACAGGGAGAGGATGGGTGTGACGGGAGGGGTATACCCTTTAGGGCCTTTGGTCCTGGGATCCCTGCTCATCGCTGTGGCTGCTCCTGTTTTCAGCATCTTTAATGTCTACGAATTACATTTGGCCAACATGTATTACCTTTTTTTCTTTGCTGCAAAATGCAGGGGGAGACGGCCTGCATCCCACCTCACCTACTCCCCTTAACCACTTTCTATATACCTAACCCAAACCCCCATCTATTTGTTTTGCAATAAATGCGGCAAAATGTAATTCAGCCAAATTGTTGGTCGACAAATAGAGGGGAATACCTACATTAAGTGGCTTTGAAGTAAAAGTGGGACCCCAGCATGGCCACTTAGAGAAAGAAGCCGGGTGGCACTGGGCCCCTCCCTTCTCTCTCTCTTCCATTGCAGTTTGGGTGAAGGTTGTTCTGGTGTTTGTGGAGCCACTGGAAGACAACTTTTGGAGGTGGCGGTGCCTCGTTTACCACAGTCTTTCTGATTCACAGCTTAAAAACATTATTTTCCCATAACACAAAATGAGCATATTTAAGTGAGTCCGGGTTAATGTTGAATCGCCTTTGTGACAAGGTGTCGGGTTTCAAATATTGCCCTATAGAAAATCGATGATAGTTGCTCTGTATTATGTCCCTGGGGGACGTGCCTTGCCTCTTTTTGCTCCTTTGTATAGCATTTTGAATTGGAGACATATTTCAGTGGCCACTCTATGAATCTCCATGAATTGCTAGAGTACACACCTGTACAGTAGATATAGTGGGAGGAGTTTTAGCACAATTACAAACACGTGGTTTCCAGCATTGCATAAACCCTGTTGATGGTTTCTACAAGGAGGGCTTCTCTACTGCCCCCTTTGGGTTCCTTCTACAACACCAGTTAGCTGTTGGTAATGTTTCTTTTTCTGGTTTCCCTATAGGAAAGCTGCATCCCCTTTTATTTATAATTGCCTTTCTTTGGCTTGGACAATGCTGGGTGTTATCCTCCTTTTCAAGTAATCTCCCTTTGTGTAGATTACATTTCTTTTGTTTGAATATTGTCCCATCTTTACTTTGGCAATGGTGGTTACAATATTTCCCCACTCAGTTTCACTCAATACAAGTGTTATGTCAACAATGCTTTAATTCAACAGTTCGGTATTCGAAAAGGTTGTTTTGAGTCAGTGGTTCATTGGAAAGTGCCCCAGGGTTATCTAGTGAAGGACAACTCACTGGTCTTTCCTTGCGCTTCCATTCGACCCGTTGCTGTTTTAACTTCTTCTTTCGTCTGGACTGTTTGGCAATCTGACAGCTCGGTTGACACTCCTGTTGCTTGCACCTTCTAAACAAGGAGCCTTTGTTGCTCCTCACATACTCCTGTGAATGCCAACCTGGGCAGAAGTTCTTCAGTACCTAAGTGATGAGTGACAAACTTTGGGCGCAGGAGGGGGGATACATAGTATGTTACACAGCAGTACACACACAAGCATGAATTGCAAGACATGGATGTTCCAAGACAAACTCTGAACTGCAACCGCATGGCCTTGTGGTTTACGGTGGAGCAGTCCTGGCTTTACATTTATAATCAATGCGCTTAAAACCAGAGATTGGTTTCTAAGCGCAGGATCGGGATTCAAACCTCTGTTGCGCTGTCTTGTCCTGCTTCCAAGACAAACGTGTTGCCCCTGAGCTATCCCCATCACGATTGTGAATGGAAAGAGTCGGCCATCTTGGACAAAGCCATCATGGACTCTAGGTTGGAACGTTATATTGATCTTTTAAGACCACGATGGCTTTTGGGCAGTATCTTTATCTGATGTACAGTCTCAAAATAATTTCTCTGTAAGCCAAATGTATGACAGGCACTTTTCAGTATAGTTTGTTTAGAAATGGAGGATTTCAAGTATTTATCTGTAGTTCCACTCAGCAAACTGTAGCTCATTTTGCTTTTTTTCTGTGCCTGCCTCTGTTGAAGGAGGAGGGAGGTAACGCATGTTTTGGAAGGCACTTGTTTGGTCACAGGGCACCATCTGCTGCTCAAGTTTCTTCACTTTTTCAATTGACATTAATTTAATCTGTAAACGTAGGAAATTGACACTAATTGAAATGATTAGTCATGTTTCTTCCCCTTTCCACTCATGACTCAGTTGCCTTTTGGTTCCTCTTTTTTTGCTAGGTTGGAGGGTGGTGATAGGGGAGATGTGTGTGTATAATATACAACAAACATAATCAATGTTATGGTGGGTTTAAAAAAGCATGAAAACCCCTTTGCCTTGAAATGGGGGTATAATAGGCATTTTCAGCTAACAAGACACACCTGCCAAAGTGCCACCAGTAGTCATTTGTAAGTCCACCACTACCTCAGAGCCATTGATCAATGCATTGTGGGTATGCAAATCCGCTCAAAAACATGTTTCTTGCTTTAGGAAGTTGTATTTATCTTATAGCTCAACTATATTTTCTATATTGCTTTACCAACCCAAAAAAGACAGCTCTGAAGAATGCAAAAGGACAATTTTAGCGATATATTTTATTTTAAGGCTGGTTGCACCAATGCTGCTATGCTTTATTTGTTTGTATGATTTGTATTTTTGTGCCACACAAATAAAAATAAATTATGACTATAAGCACGCATGCAAGCTGCATAATGATTTAGAGTGAACATTTCAAATATTTGGCACTGTTGGGGAGAATTCTCATAAATGGCTTATTTCCCTTACCCATTGAGTCCCTCAGCAGCTTTTCTGGATTTGTAGGATTTATTTTTTTCACCTGGTAAGAGTGTGAGCCTTTTTCCACACTCTTCATGTGTTTTGCTGTGTGTGTTTCTACCATTTGTGTGATCTTGGGTTCTGGAGCCTCACCTACTCCATGAGCACCATTTTTGTGTGTGTTACACAGCCCCCTCAGTGCAGTAACACAGGGTTGTCTTTTCCACTGATTCCATTTTCTGGGACTGACTACTGTCTCCCAGAAACATGTAAAGTTGCCATTAACTTTATGTAGTCTCTTTAAACTACAGACCCAGTACACCCCATCTTACATGGAGTATTGGAAAAAGTTAATTCTTATTCCTTTTTGTCTGTGTCTCTTGGAGCACTGTTTCGCTCCCTTTACATTAGGACTTGGCTGCTAGTAGTGGTAACTAGCCTAACTTTTCTTCCGCGGTTATATTAAATAACCATGGTATTGTTTTAGGCTATTATATTAGCCTCGAACATAACCCCGCTTGACCAAATACATTTTATTTTGGCTCCAGCTGGGTTTAGTTGCCATTTCTTTTTGTTAAAGTCTTTCTCGTCGTCTTCTCTGCGTGCCAAACCGGGGATGATTCCTTTGTTCTGAAGTGGGAGAATGGAAGACCAGGCTCCCGTCCTTCACCTCTCGCGCTTGGCCTAGAGGGTCACGGCCCAGACACCCGCCGCGGGAAGAGTTTTGTCCATTTACCAGACGACCAGGTACCCTGGTACAGGAACATACGGATGTGTCCACCTGCCTGCCCAGCAGCCCGCACTGGCCATGCCGACACCTGCGGCTCGGATCAGCTAGACTAAAAACCACACGTCGTTAGAGATGCCATGACGACCTAGACAACGGGAAGCACATCTGTACAAGTATACACTCTTAACATTTCCACACCAATTTACACAAAGAACATACTCAGTGCTCTGACGTAGGCGACAGGCATATTCACGGACGTGCATCTTTATTATTTTTACATAGGCTTTCAGAATGCAGAAACGCAAGATGCATCATGAGCTCATCTATAACGCTTGCTCACGCTTCCCTTGAAACCCGTTACCACCATGAGAGGTATAATGGAAACACGATACTGGTCATGGAAATGTATGCTACTATAATCTAAAGCACCTATGCACCAAACAGACTACTTAAGCACCGGGCCCGAGTAGGCCTCAAACAAGAGCTCCCGTGGACATTAACAAAGCAAGAGTCAGGTTGCTGATCCTGCAGAAAGAACCCGATGGAGCAACCAGCCAAGGTCGCAATGTTGCAAGCCCACATCCAAGAACAAATCATCAAAGGCACGATGTTGCAACCTCGTACTCCGCGTACCAACGTTAAAGTCATATCTACAAATTAAACCAGACACACAGTGGAAAAGCAATATTAATTGTGCAGAATTCTGCCTCAAACACGGTCCCGCCTCACGTGACCAAGCCGAATCTGACGAGATGCCAAAACCCAGGAGAGAAAAGGCGTCTGGGTCCCTCACTACGAGACACAGGCCGAGACACTTGAAAGGCTCAATGGACACCTGCTACAGTGGGAGCGGTCAGCCTTCCACCTATGAATAAATCCTCACATTGTCTGCACGTACCCATATTGAAACATTGTTGCAAACACAGGTACACCGAGAGCTGGGAACAACGGTGGTCCCAGGCTGGGGAGCTCACGGATGCACCAATCAGAACATGGGGCTCTTATCTCAGACGTCAGTAACATTAGCCAATCCTCAGGAGCCTTCATGTAACAATTCTTATGTATCCAATTATAGGGACAACCCAGATATACCACCTGACTACACCTTGTCCACTAATATCATTCTCTATATGTGTACTATACTAACCCTACCACTCGAGCAACCAATTAAGAGTGGCGATAGGTTTTTTGTTAACTTTCTGAAGTGACGCAAGTAGCGCGTCATAATGCAGTAAAAAGGGCCTGCGAGCCCCACGATTATGTGTGTGTCAGGACGGACGCGTACGCTCCTTGACCCATCCCTGCCGTTTTGTATAAATAAACAGCAGAGTCGCCTTGCTCCTTGTGTGCGTCTCATACTCTATCTCATCTGGGATATACGGGAGGAGTTGGGGCCTCCCTGCCCGGAGGTCTGCGGACGGCCCGGCCGACCCCGGCAGAATTTCCCCCCCGACAAGTTGGAGGCACTGCTGAGATCTGTTTAAGATCAACTTTTATTTTTAGTTTTTCCAGGCACTCCCGTTGCGAGGAGGCCCGGCGGCGCGGCCCCCTCTGCCGTTGCCCCCTTCTGAGGACTACAGGACCATCGTGGAGCCGCGAGAAGACCGGACAGCGCAATCCGGATATTGGCCCTCGGGAGCCGGTTGAGAAGTATCCCGCCGGCGGTCTGCGAGTGTCCAGACGTGGTCCAGACGAGGGGAGGTGGCGAGCCGCTTGGAGGGTGCACGCAGTCGAGCGGCCCTGCATCGAGAGAACTTGGTGAGCATGACACGCACAACAAGCAATGCGAAATTGTGAGGGAGGGGGAGGAAGTAAATAAGGGAGGGGGGAGGTATTGTAGAGATGTGCGGCGAAGGTTTAACTGAGTGTTGCTAATGGAATGAATGATAGGAAAACGAGTGCGAGAACAGTCGGCTAACGTTACGCGAAAGAGGGGGGCGGGGCACGAAAACATCACGTGCAGCCGCTCGTAAGACCCTGATGGTTTAAATTGCGACTAAGTGTGAGGGTGGGTGTGTGTGGTTTCCTACGACTTGACATTTATTGATCAATGAGTAGATGAGGTTCCCTATTGTTCGAGCAAGAAACTCGATAGGTAGATGATGTTTCCCTGTGGGCGGTAGCTAGTTACATAGTTGCCCAAAACGGAAGATAATTGGCTGGTTAAGCCCTCCTGTTAAGGGGCGTATCACACGCGAGGCGACGCAGTGTGCGCAGTCCGGTTATATTATTGATGAGATTACCTTGTTCCAGGAGAGACAGGAAGACAGCTGTAGGGTTAGCGGGGTAGATTGCAAGTGTATTTTGAACTTAAAAAACATAACAAGAATATACCAGTAGCTCGAAGAAATCGGTGACGTCACCAGTAGGGATTTAATAGGATATCGCGAGCACAAGGAATTTTGGGTTTGAGAGTGGTGGGGAAGAGAAGCATGATAAAGGAGCTGGTACGGAGATAAACTATAAACCAGTGGATTGAAAACAAGGGGAAAGGGGCGTGGCTGCGCACGGAGAACGCCGGCCATGGCAAGTGTAAACGGGGGAGGAGAACGGAGAAACAGGACGACTGTATAAGATCATCGTAAGGGGTACGCAGCCGCAGGGGGCTGCGTGCGCTTCGGCCGCAGGGGGCCGTAGGGGAAGGAATATAATATAACATCATATTTATTATTATTGCATAATTTGTCAAAAGGATTGTCGAAAGTCCCCACATTTGCGGGGCGAGGTAAGCAATACAAGGTTGTATATCGTAAACTGCTAGTAAGGGGAAGGGTAACAAGGGGAGTGAATTTATGTCATACGGGAGAGGGTCGGGAGGGTGGGGGAACACCCTCACTACCCCACTACAGCACATCTGCACCACACTGCCACCACATAGGGAGAAGTTAATTAAGTACAGCATAGAGTGGACCCAGGGGACAGATAACAAAATGTTAACACCATGGCCGCCTAATGGTAGTTTCGATCCATATGCCCAACATTCACTACTGAACCATCTGCACAATACATACAAGGGGAAGAAGTTGGCAAACCATGTGGAGGTGTTTAACTTATGGAGGATGTTCCAGGGGTCTCGACCAGGACCAAATGGAATGTTCACTATGGGGGAAACACCGGAAGAAAAGGAGATTAAGAAAGAAGGAACGGGTGGGGAAAAGGAGTGCGAAAGCACAAAGAATACGGGGAACGAAAGACAGGGAGGAGAAAAGATTGATAAATCAGACGACATAAAAAAGGAACCGAGCAATGGGATACCCATAACACCGGGAGTGAAAACAGAGGGAGGAGGGTTGTACCCTTTAAGAGAATTAGGAGAAATAGCAGGACAGTTAAGGGCGGCTGAAGGATACTCAAACCCGGCATACAGCCCTCCACCATATATGGCTCATGGGAAGATACCAATGGGGGACAGGAGGATTAGAGAAGAGCAGACTGTAGAGATAGGAAACGATGAGTGGATAGCTGCACAGATATTGTTGAAATTACGAGGCTCACTAACTGGAGAAGAAAGGGAGGCGGTAAGGAGAACAAACGAGGATAGTGCCAGAGAGAGTGAAATGAGGGGAGAGAAGCTACTACGGCAGAAGGAAGAGATTTTGGAGGAAAGATTAGCAGAACTAAGGGATGAGCAGAATGAACTGATCAAACAACTTGAGCGGGAGGAAAGAGAGAGAGTGAGGAAAAGGAAAGAAGGTAAGGACGAATTGGAAAAATTAAGGGAACGAAGTGAGGAACAAAAGAGAGAAGCTGAAAGGGTAAAAGGAGCAGCAGATAGGGTATCAAGAGTAGTGATGAGAGAGAAGAAGAAGGAAGAAGAAGAAAAGGAAAAAGAAATGGAAATATGGAGGAGGAGGATAATATCAGAGGCAACTAAGAAATATGAAGAGGGGAAGGTAATAGAGAGTATAGTAGAAAGAGAAAGGGTGAAATGGGAAAGGAAGAAAGAGGATGAAAGGATATTGGAACAGATGAGCAACGAAGTAATGGAGGAGTTGAAAAGGAAAAGGGAGGAAAATAGTAGGGAAATGGAGGAGAGGAGTGAAGGAGGAAGAGAAGAGAGGGGTGGGGAGAGTGAAAGATGGGGAGATGTATATAAAAGTAGAGAGGTAGCAACAACATCAGCACAAAGGGGAACAGTTGGTAACAACGGAAAGGGAGAAAGAGACCTAATAGACTTAAAAACAGTAACAATGAAAGGAAAAAAGGCAGAGTGGGGGGTGCCATTTATGAATGATTTTTGTAGTGAGGAGGAAGGAGGAGTGGAGAAGGATGGAAGGAAGAGTGAAAGGGAAAGCTTAGATAAACTATACCTTACTAGAACAAACATAGATTCGCCCTGGATGAGTAGAAGATGGGAGGAGCTGGAGAGAAGTAAGGAGGAAGTGAAAAGAATAGGGGAAACACAAACCAATGAAACCACGCCACCCACATCACCATCGCACCCTCCCACGTCACGCCCTACATGTTCAACTACCGCGCGCTCTCTGCACAGAATAAAGCTCGCGCCCTTCATGAATGAACTTACACCGTATGCATGTCGGCTTAGGGACCTCCCTAGTCGCAGGCAAGACAGACAAATAAACATACCCATATTAAACACAGGAAATGATGAAAAAAGGGGAAAGGAAGAAGAGGGAGGTAGGAGCAGAGGTAGTAAGGAAGAATTTGGAGTAGTAAAAGAAATGGGGGAAGAGGAAGGGTGTGAAGACTCAACATTATGGAGCGTAAAGGGTGACACAAGACAGAATTTAATGCCACTGCTGGAGAGAGGAGGGGTTAGACCACAGTATGTACCTTGGAAACATACGGATAAGGAAAATATAAAATGTAGGCTCCCATCACTAAGTGGAGGTGCGGGTAAGTGGATATATGAAATGGAAAAACACACCGCAGGACAGAAACTAGCAGTAGGAGATGTGAAGGGCCTGTTAATATCAATATTAGGGGATAGAGCGGATGACATTTGGAAAAGAGCGGGATTCCATGGGGTAACAATAACGAACACATCGCATGATGGGGCACCATTTGCAAACTGCAGACATGCGCTATGGCAGGCACTGAGAGTGCAGTACCCAGACACATCAGACATAGGAGCCATTACTTCCCGTAAGATGGGTGAAAATGAGGATCCTGTTGATTATATCCAGGATGTTCAAGAGAAGTGGCGCATGGAAACTAGAGAACAATGGGACAAAACACCAGCCATATTTTATCATATACTAGTACAAGGGCTCCCAGAAGGAGTTCAAAAACAACTAAAGAAAGTAGTGGGGATGGAAGCAAAACCATGGCCAGAAATACAACTGACTATAGTACATCACTGCAGAACATGGCAAGGAAAAATGAAACAAAAGGAAGAGGATAGGAAAACAGAAGAGGCCAAATTAGTACAGAAAAAACTTACTAAATACACAATGGAAGGGGCACTAATAACTACGCCCACACCAATGGCCCAAAGCCCAACGCAAGTAGTGGCTGCACAAGATCCCGCACAAATAACGCCTCCACAAGGTGTAATACAGCAAGTGCCGCCTCTGCAATTACACGCACCAAACATGGGAGGAGGGTACCCAATGCAAGGAACTGGGTATTATAGTTATAACCGAGGGAGAGGAGGGTTTATGAGGGGGAGAGGATATGGATATAATACCCAACAACAGGCTGGGGGACTAAGAAATAACTACCCCACAGGGCAACCCGTATACCAGGACAACACAGGGAGCTTCCCATGGCAAAACAGGGAACCACCCGTGTGTTGGAGCTGCGGACTATTGGGACACATGTCACGTACATGTAGGGTCAGGCCAGGAACACCAGCATGGAATGAACAAGCACAACCCAGGACATTACAAGAACAGCAGGGCATACAACAACAGCAGACGTCACAAAAGGGGAGTGACCCACAACAACAAACAACACAACAGCCACAAACCTATTCACTGCCACAACAACAAATAACACAGTACCTGCCACCGCCACAACAACAAGTAGCGTTAATACAACCACCACCCCAAAATGAACGAACACAATTGGGTGGGGTGACGGTGTTGGGACACAACCCTTACACAGGGAACGGCCAATCATTGTACCCCCAATAGGCCAGCCCACAGACGGCCTTGGTGTGTCCCATCCTGTCAGTAACACCTAATAGTGCGGAGGAACCACGCATAGAGGTAACGATAGGTGACAAAAAATTATCATTTCTTGTTGACACCGGGGCAACCCGGTCTTGCATAAGGGAAGGTAAATTTAAGATGTCAGGCGAAGCCATGAACACCCAAGGATTTTCTGGGGCTAAAGGGTTGGTTCCATTTACTGATAATGTTCCCTTATCTATTGGAGATTATGATCTGTCAGTTCCACTCTTGTATTATAGTGCCTCACCAGTAAATATACTGGGGAGGGACATAATGAACAGGTTGAACATGACGATCTCCTTTACAGAGGATGGCATAATTTGCTCTACTCCAGGGATTAACATGCTCGCAGCACGACGGATTTTGCAAGCATACTGTGGACAGACAGCGATTAGGGCGGAGCCAGTAGATGGCGAGATATTCCAATATGGCACTGACATGGCATTTGCATGGATGCCAGGGATAGAAGGGAAAATATGGAGGAGACCAGCAGCCTATCTATTCCGACCAGAAACACCAGGTAATGAACTAGAAGGGAAGGTGTTTGTAGTGGACATTGAGAGCATTATTGCAACAGCTGATTATGTTGCTGTGCACGCCCAAGATAAAGAAGGGAGAGCATGGAGGGCGGTGATAGCACTAGCAGAAGGATGTAGGCTGACCCAGGTGTCAGATGAAGAGCTGTTCTCAGAAGAAAAGGAAGAAAATGAAATGGTGTTCATGATGAGTGTAGAAATATGGCTAAGAGTGGCTCACAAACAAGTAGCACAGAAAATTGCAATGGCACTTGAGGCACCCGCAGGCACCCCAGTCCCATTTTTTAAGGAGGATATGTCAAAGGTGCCCAAATCATTATGGATTATTAGCCCTTATGACGTGGGATGCATAAAAAGCATAGGGGGTGTAAGGATAAAATTGAAAAAAGGTGCGATACTACCAAGAGTTAAACAGTACCCATTGTCAAAAGAGGCAGATGAGGGCATATTTGAAACCATAACGGCCCTTATAAACAATGGCATATTGGTCCCCTCAGAATCACCATGTAACACAGCTGTGTACCCGGTGCGCAAGGCTAAAGGGGGGTCTTGGCGCTTCATACAGGACCTCAGACCCTTGAACAACATAGTAGAAGCAGAGTATCCAGTAACAGCAAACCCGGCCACAATATTGTGTGGCATTCCAGCAGAAGCATCACGATTTACAGTGATTGACCTTAAAAATGCTTTCTTCTCAATACCATTACACCCAGACTCACAAGATTTGACAAGCTTCACTTACCGAAATACAAAGTGGAAACATACCAGATTACCACAGGGGTATTGTGAATCACCCTCAATTTTCAATAGAGTAATACAGATGGATTTGGGTAACGTTGAGGTGGAAAGCACAGTGTTACAGTATGTGGATGACATAATAATTTGCAGTACAAACGAAAGTAAATGTAGAGAGGACTCCTTAAAAATGTTGACGATACTGGCAGAAAAGGGGTACAAGGTAGACATGGAAAAGATACAATACTGTCAGGAACAGGTACTTTACATTGGCCAACTGATATCCCAACATGGAAGAAGGATTGCACCACAAAGAGCACAGGCCATCTCAAGCACTCCCGTGCCACAGACTGTGAGAGAACTGCAGCAATTTCTGGGGCTGTGCAACTACTGTAGAGCATGGGTATTTGATTACAGCTCATACATAGGATCCCTGCTTGAGGGTTTGAAGGAAGCAAATAAAGGGGAGAAAAAGTTGGGATGGACTATGGAAATGAGGGAGGCATTTGACGAATTAAAAGACGCAATATCAACTGCTCCAGTACTGGCATCCCCAGACTATGAGCGGCGCTTCTTTATATTTTCACATTGCGACTCAGCAGTGATGAAAGCAGTGTTGGCCCAAAAAACTAGCATGGGCTATAAACCAGTAGCATTTTACAGCGGTCACTTAGACCCTATAATGTTAGGCCACTTCTCTTGTGAACAAGGTCTCGCTGCAGCTGCTTTTGCAGTAGAAAAAGCATCAGCAATAACTATGGGGTGTCCAACTACACTATTTGTGGAACATGCACTATTTGCGATATTGAATAAACCTAAGTCCACATTAACGACACAGAGGGCATCAGGTTATGAGATTATTTTGTCTAAAGCTGAACTAGCAATTGTTAGATGTAGCACGGTTAACCCTGCAAGGTTCCTAGCAGAAGTAATTGAAGAGGGAGATTACGCCCACGACTGCACCCAAGTAACTGAACTATACTCATGTACTAGGAAAGTTGAAGAAAACGCACTAGAGGGAGGTGAGCTTTTGTTTATTGATGGGTCATCAACTATTGATCAAGGAGATGGGATACGAAGGACTGGGGCAGCAGTAGTAAAAATGATGGAGGCGCCGGTGTGTGTGGCTATGAAGTGTGTACAATTACCACAGCACTACTCTGCTCAAGCGGCGGAACTCGTTGCACTAATATTGGCATTAAAGGAAAGTTTTAATAAAAGAGTAACTATATATTCCGACAGTGCATATGTTACATCCACTGTCCACTCAGGGCTATCAAAATGGAGAAGGAGAGGGTTTAGGAGAGCTGATGGCACTCCAGTACAACATGCCCTCTTGTTGGCTGAACTAATTGAAGTAATAAACGACCCCCAAGAACTAGCCCTAGTAAAATGCACCGCACACACCAATGGAGAAGACTACGTTTCAAAAGGAAATGCAGCAGCAGACGCACATGCGAAATATGCTGCATATTTTGGTGAGATATGGAACCCCACAGACTCACAGAGAGGGAGAGGGAGGGGAATAGCGAGGGAAATGTTAATAAGAGAAGGGTACACCCATCTCCCAGCAACACAGATTATGGAGCTACAAGCGGCTGCACCAATGGCCGAAAAAGAAGTATGGGTGAAAAGAGGATGCACAATGTCACCAACCGACGCACTATGGCGCCAGGGTGGCACTGGGAAAGTTGTAATACCGTTGGCACTGTTAAATACCGCCCTGAGCCAATTACATCACCCTGCCCATACAGGCAAGGAGATAATTGCAGCACGAATTAGAGAAGATTGGTTTTGTCCCGAGTTAACCTCCCATGTGTCAAATTTTATCAGCAATTGCCTCACATGTCAACAGTTTACGGCCGGTCATACTCTAAAAGTGATAAGAGGTACAATACCCCGGCCAGAAGGACCTTTTCGGCACCTTCACATTGACTATGTTGATATGATCAACATCTGTCAAGGCAATAGGTATATGATTGTAGTAGTATGTCCATTTTCTAGGTGGATTGAAGCAGGGCCCTGTTCACACCCTGATGCGTTTAGAGCAGCCAAATTCATAGTAAGGGAGGTCTTCCCCAGGTGGGGAGTGTGCGAGGTGTTAAGATCAGACAACGGCCCCCATTTCGCAAATGAAATGTTCCAGCATATTACATCCCTGCTGAACATTAAACACAAATTTGCATGTGCATACCACCCACAGGCTAATGGTGTATGTGAACGCCTGAATGGCCTGTTGAAGGAGGCAATTGCTAAAATACAACAAACAACAAAGAAAAGTTGGTTGTATTGCCTTCCGTTAGCATTCTTTGAACTTAGAAACAGGCCAGGGTCCGACCACCACCTCACCCCTCACGAAGTGGTTACTGGACGTCAAATGCGCCTTCCCCTAACACCAACGTCAAGGGCATTCACCGATAACGAAAGTTCAGCGAATGTGTTAGGAGATGAAATGTATCAATATGTGTCTTCTTTGATTACTAGTGTCGTGTTTGTGTCTCAACAGCTCGAGCGCACACGGGGCGGGTCTACCAGCAATCAAGAAAAAGACGAAAGTACGGAATTGGGAAAGGAGAACTCGTGCAAACTTGCCAAAGGTGACCACGTACTACTTCGCAATTTCAATAGAAGGTGGCACGAGAAGAGGTTCACTGGCCCCCATCTGGTAGAGGACGTATCAACAAGAGCAGTAAAACTAAAGGATAAGCGTGCCTGGAACCACCTACATGACGTAAAGATCTACAAACTGCAGACCCGCCCCAGCGCCAACGACAGGTCCGTTGGACGAACAGCAACAACATCGCCGACAGCGGAAGAAAGTTCCACCACAGACAACGACCCAATTGTTCCCTCGGGGACGATAACTGACGAAGAAAGGGGTGATCCCCATACTGCCCACCCCATGGTAACGCGCTCAAAGAGTAAAAATACTTCCGCCATCTGAGCGCAAACCCCCCCCCCATTGACTCCTAAGTACAGTTGTAACTAAAACTAAAGGACATTGCTTGCACCAATACACATGTAAACACGTGAATGTTCTCTTTTTCTCTCGCACATACAGGAACTGCGTAATATTGTATTGTTAAGAAAAGCTAATTAACAAGTTCAGTGTACAGGCGTAGATGGTGCTGCCAGACGATAACTACCCAGAAGAATTGTCACACCAATTTGTATACGAAATAAAGAGGCCAACATACCTAAAAAGGAGAAGGGTACGTGTGTACTACACAGCCTTCCTCCTGGCCATAGAATATTACATGCCCCACCTCCGCCCATACTTGCCGGTCCTAAGAGACCCATCACTTAGAGTAGCGTGGGAGCAGCTCTTCGCCTGGGCACTGAATGACCACTTGATAGGGAGAGCTTAAAGGAAACAAAACTAACATTTAATAACGAGCACTTTTGAGAATTTTTAGGCGGGCAACTGTAACGTCGCAAGAATAAGCTGCCAGGACCGCAGCAAGGTAAGAGCAAAATGCCGGTGAAATTAGCATATGTAATAAAAATAATAGGGATTTTTATGATCACCGGGTTCTTGGCTGCCTCTGTCTGGCAGTACAGCTATGCTATTGATTTTATTGCTGCACCCAAACTTAATATACCCCCGTCCCCTGCTGCAACAGGTGTTACGTCAGGTGGTAATAGTAATTTTGCACCCAAGCAAAATAGAGTTAAACGCAGCACGTACTCAGACAATAAAGGTATTGATAATTATGTACAAGATTCAGCACACGTCACAAACAACATATGGTACCAACACATGACCCGCATTGGTAAGCAGACAACTGAGGATAGCTGTTACGTTTGCTCATTAATACCATACGCCATGAGCGCTTCACGAACATTTGTTGCCACAGAAATAGATGAAAAAACAGCACAGTGCATAATATATTTGGCCCTGTTCCAAACGAAAGGAAGATTTCAAGGAACAGTAGTGCACATGACATGGAAAACACGAGACTCATACCCATATGAAAACAACTTCCTCAAGACCTATCTGAGTTATCACAAGACCAGTTTACATGCTGAAGCATTCAGGTACATAACAAGTGGCCCTGCAAAAGGAGAAACAAAGAAGGTAACACTGCAGTACCTACCATGTGATTGGTACGCAACTGAAGTTCCGGGTAAACAAGGATGCTGGGAGAGGCCGCTACTGACGATAACAGGAAAGGTGTTCCTGGGCAACAGCTGGGAGATAGGAGTGATTGGCAGCAACATGGTAACAAAGGAAACTATCTCAACTATCGAGACACACAATCATCGATGTTGGACGACGTGGATCAAGTATGTACCAATGCTCACGTGGGTAGAAGAAGATGAAGACCCGATAACTATACTACCATTGACTGCGCCTAAAGTATGCTACCAGCATAAAGGAGAGGGGGACGTAGGATATAACACCAATTGTGCAAGCGTGATGGAGTTGCCTGAGGGGGGAGCGGGAACAGCAGTAATAATGGACCATTATTGGGCCTGTGGGGAAAAGGCATATCATACACTGCCTCCCCTGTGGAATGGTGTGTGCACAATGGTACACGTCAATGTACCATCACTAGTGGTACCTAAGAAGCATGTCGATGTGGCGAAATTTCCTAAAATGGATGAAGGGGATAAGAGAAGAACGAGATCTGCACCACTTCAGAAGGAGCAAGGAAACAGGACCAACAGCAATGATACTGTCCTAAACAGGAGAAAAAGACAAGGAGAGCCATTGACAGGAAATTACCTGTGGGGAAGGTCGGAAACGGAACTAACATCAATACCGCCAGAACATAGACTATTCAGCAGAGCAGCAATGTTCTTCTCCTCAATAATACATCCGGGACTGCAGGCATACGCAAACGCAAAATGGCTCCAAATAACAAGGTGGGAACTAATGATGACCATCAATTCAACAGTAAATGGGTTCAACGCAATTAAAGAGGAGCTGCGAGCTGTAAGGATGGTAGCACTCCAGAACAGATATGTATTGGACCTTCTCACAGCAATGGAAGGAGGAGTCTGTGCAAAAATAGGACAATCTTGCTGCACGTTCATACCTGCCAACGATGCTGACAATGGTACACTGACAGAAGCAGTTTCACAATTGGCCCAGATGCACTCCAAAATGATGGACGAAAGTAACGGTGTAAACAAGGATAAGAGCTGGTTTTCACTATTATGGTCATGGATGCCATCTTGGCTGTCAGATGGACTGAAAATAATAGTGGGATGTGCTATTTTGGCTGGAGCTACCCTGATCATAATTAGATTTTGGAAGGCCCGGAAAGCACGCACGACTGACGAGTTGCTGGAAATGGTGGGAATGCACCCCTTAATGCCAGCAGATGACGGCCAGCATACAGGTGTGATAATACAAGAAAGGGAGAAGTTGCGCACCCAAATCATCACCAATCATCTAGACCCACCATCAGTGAAGATTGAGAACCCAAGGAACCCCAGGAGCTACATAGGAAGATGGGTATACTGTACTCCTGGAGGAACATGTGAATACATGTATTGGTCATTTGAAGATCATGTAAACCATTATGGACATCTCGGAGGGATAACTAAGATATGGAGGGTAAGAGGAGATAACGAGAAGGATATGTTTGTGGTCGACAAGTCGACCAGAGGGGGGACTGAAGTGGGAGAATGGAAGACCAGGCTCCCGTCCTTCACCTCTCGCGCTTGGCCTAGAGGGTCACGGCCCAGACACCCGCCGCGGGAAGAGTTTGTCCATTTACCAGACGACCAGGTACCCTGGTACAGGAACATACGGATGTGTCCACCTGCCTGCCCAGCAGCCCGCACTGGCCATGCCGACACCTGCGGCTCGGATCAGCTAGACTAAAAACCACACGTCGTTAGAGATGCCATGACGACCTAGACAACGGGAAGCACATCTGTACAAGTATACACTCTTAACATTTCCACACCAATTTACACGAAGAACATACTCAGTGCTCTGACGTAGGCGACAGGCATATTCACGGACGTGCATCTTTATTATTTTTACATAGGCTTTCAGAATGCAGAAACGCAAGATGCATCATGAGCTCATCTATAACGCTTGCTCACGCTTCCCTTGAAACCCGTTACCACCATGAGAGGTATAATGGAAACACGATACTGGTCATGGAAATGTATGCTACTATAATCTAAAGCACCTATGCACCAAACAGACTACTTAAGCACCGGGCCCGAGTAGGCCTCAAACAAGAGCTCCCGTGGACATTAACAAAGCAAGAGTCAGGTTGCTGATCCTGCAGAAAGAACCCGATGGAGCAACCAGCCAAGGTCGCAATGTTGCAAGCCCACATCCAAGAACAAATCATCAAAGGCACGATGTTGCAACCTCGTACTCCGCGTACCAACGTTAAAGTCATATCTACAAATTAAACCAGACACACAGTGGAAAAGCAATATTAATTGTGCAGAATTCTGCCTCAAACACGGTCCCGCCTCACGTGACCAAGCCGAATCTGACGAGATGCCAAAACCCAGGAGAGAAAAGGCGTCTGGGTCCCTCACTACGAGACACAGGCCGAGACACTTGAAAGGCTCAATGGACACCTGCTACAGTGGGAGCGGTCAGCCTTCCACCTATGAATAAATCCTCACATTGTCTGCACGTACCCATATTGAAACATTGTTGCAAACACAGGTACACCGAGAGCTGGGAACAACGGTGGTCCCAGGCTGGGGAGCTCACGGATGCACCAATCAGAACATGGGGCTCTTATCTCAGACGTCAGTAACATTAGCCAATCCTCAGGAGCCTTCATGTAACAATTCTTATGTATCCAATTATAGGGACAACCCAGATATACCACCTGACTACACCTTGTCCACTAATATCATTCTCTATATGTGTACTATACTAACCCTACCACTCGAGCAACCAATTAAGAGTGGCGATAGGTTTTTTGTTAACTTTCTGAAGTGACGCAAGTAGCGCGTCATAATGCAGTAAAAAGGGCCTGCGAGCCCCACGATTATGTGTGTGTCAGGACGGACGCGTACGCTCCTTGACCCATCCCTGCCGTTTTGTATAAATAAACAGCAGAGTCGCCTTGCTCCTTGTGTGCGTCTCATACTCTATCTCATCTGGGATATACGGGAGGAGTTGGGGCCTCCCTGCCCGGAGGTCTGCGGACGGCCCGGCCGACCCCGGCAGAATTTCCCCCCCGACAGTTCGCTGTCTTTTTGTGGGCTTCTGCACAGAAGCCCTCCTTAATGCACCTGAAAGTCTGGGTAGGCAGGATGTGAGGGAGGGGACTTCGGACCCCTGCCATGGGTTCCCTTGGTAACCTAAGTCGCGCTCATGTCTGATTGGCTAAGGGGACTGGCCTTGCCAGGCCAGCCACCCTGCTGTGTGATTGACAGCCAGGCTGTATGAATGGGGGAAAACTGCATAAAAAGCAGGTCTCTGGGACTGGAAAGACAGAGTCGCCACTGGAACGAAAAAACAACAAGGAACTGGCTGAAGAGGACCCCTACAATGACTGAACGGCCCGGTGAAGCCCTGCTGCCGGTCCGAATCTCCAATATCCGATGACAGAGAAGATCCTCCAGGAAACTTCTTCCCTTGAGCTGGTGGGACCAACCAGTTTGCCCAAACTGCAAGCCAGGACCCCTCCTCTGGTCGAATTCGCTGTACAGAGCTACAGTCGGCCGGATAGCCAGGAAGGTCGGACCCAGCTTGGGTTTTAAGGAGCGCACCTTTTATTCGTTGCTTTGCTCTGCTGCTGGTTTCTTCCCTGGGTAGTGCAGGACCCTCCAGTCTTCCTACTTCTGATCAGTCCGACAGTCGCTTCAGGAACCATGAGCCTGCAGGAACTACCAGGAACGTCTGCCTCAGCTACAGCTTCCTCTCAGTTTTAAGGTACTGTGCAAACCCGGTTGCTCGTTTCATTCAGCCGCAGGGAAAGGGTGTGAAATCTTTCTCCAATCCGAGGGCTTGTCCTTCTCTTCTTTTTAAACTAACTTTTCTACCAACCAACCTCATCCGGAAACCGTGCCATGAACTTTACCGCAAACTACCCTGAACTGTGTGATCTTGAGCAAAAGACTTTTGACCCATTGACTTTGGCCCTAAGCCATTTCTATCTGATGATCTCACTGAAGTTCCTATTGTTCAACTGCCCTGAGTACTTACTTGTTGGTATGATTTAATTCCTAATAACTTTAGTCTTTGCCTCCCTTTTAAATTGCTGGAGTGCCATTTTGCTCCCACTTCATTTTGTGAGCTTAACTTATCTGTGATTTAAGGGAAGTAGTGTGGTGTATTGAGAGTGTGATTTTTAAACTGCTTATGATGGTGTAATGTTATACAACTGAAGAGTGAAATACATGTATATTCTTTTACTTGAAACCTTGAGTCAGTGTTTCCCTGAATCATAGTAATTGCTGTCCTTTGTGTAACTATTTGATATTGCTCACTTACTCTTGATATAAGTCTGGCTGCTCAGCCATCGCTACCACTTTAACAGTGTAGTACAGGCTTGTACCAAAGGTGAATTTGTACTGTCACTTGTAGTCTTAATTGTGTGTAGTGTTCCCAAAGGGTACTGCATATAATTCTGCCTAACAGGCACCAATGCAATCATCGTGGGATGAAACTGCTCTAAACACTGTAAAGTGTCAAAAAAAACATAACTTACTTTTAGTAAGTGGAACTAAATTCTAAACAAATGATGTGTGATTTTGCTATTCCTTTTTGTCTCTTTTTTGTGTTGCGTGACAGAATTCCTCTGTTGTCTAATGCTGTGAATCCGACCTTAATCTGAATCCGCCTTACATTAGCATAAACAAAGTGCAAAGAGGATTACTGCTAAAACCAAAAATAAAAAAAATGAAACCAATTATGTGATATGATGAACAGTGAATGCTAAACCCGGTTGGAACAAGAAGCTGTAATGTTGCTGCTGAGCGCAGATAGAGAAAACTGCAGGCAGGTTGCCGCAGGCAAAGTGTTGCACAGATGAGGCCAGCGATTGAAAGAGCTTCAGGCAGATGGTGTCAGAGGATCAGATTATGCGCTGCTTGGCGCTCTCAGGGATGTCTGGGACCAAGTCCATGCAAAGATATGGAAATGATCAATATCACCTTGAACTTCATCTCATTATACGCACCCAGACAGCGGGCTCTGGTTCCTTCGTTCAGTTGATCAGACTTACATGCTGTTTCCTAATTGAGCCTGGAATTCCAACATACACAAGTGAAGTGTTGAAGGAGAAGATGCGGGCAGACTTACTATCATACCTGACCAGGATCTTTGGCGGAATTAGCCAACCCGATTGTTTAAAAGCAGATTGCTGCTGTGTATGGAGTTAGTTTGAAATTGTATGAAACTAAGGTTAACAATTTCACATGGGTTAGGTGTTACAAAAAGCAGCTAGATTTCAATTGCATAACCAGTGTGCATGCAAGGTTCAAAATTTCTTCACATTAACAGATTGTATCTGGCGCTCAACCACATACCTGAACAGAAGTAGCCTCCATGTCTACCTGTGTATTTTTAGCATTTCAGTTAATGATAAAGCCGCACATTATATACATACATCACACCATTTACTTAATTATGCATTTTCTCGCATACCAACACTAGGAGTGGTAAGTTGAAAATGTTCTATGTGGTCCAAGAAGAGGTCTCTGTGCTGATTATACAAGATGGGGTTAGTGGTGGGGGCTAGGGGAAAGAGACCAACCAAAAACATCCTTTTCATAGAGTTCTGTGTGGTTTCATCTCTACAATTGTTTAAGTCAGCTCTTGTGAGGAATTTGACCATCCCCACGGGAGTGTGCGCTCACCTGGGCTTTTTTGATATTTTTTAAGACATTGAATGATAGGAGATCATCCTCAGAAAATGTGCGGGGCTAATCCGCACACATTTTCCTATGCTCACCGCACAACAAACACATAGTCACGTGTACTCTGAGTGGACACAGCCTACAGACGCAGTTTTCCTGTAATGTTCAGTTGAAATGTGACTGCCAGGAATATATGAAAGCAGCAAGGGGAGTAGGGCAACATCTTCCTCCTGCCAAGGCCAGCCTAATTAAATATCAAAGGCTCCATGGATCCACCCTATCCTTTTTCTGCCTGCTGGTGGCAGCGCATACTGATGAGAGTTAATTGAAGCAGGCCTGCGGGAGGCCTGGTTGCAGGACTGACAAAGGGGACATGAAACCAAACACTCATTTGATCTGCATCCATGTCAACTTGAAGTCAGCTCCCACCCGTTAGTATAAAGGGCAGTGAATGTCATATCACCGTGCACCGGAGCAAGTACTGAGAAAGTACCGCTTGGCCGCGTTACTTTGGACCAGACAATTCTTCCTTTCTGCTTCGTTTGCTTTCATTCTTAATTTGTGGACTACCTTGCCCATAAGCCTCTTCTGCCTAAACCCTGCGCATCGGAGCAAGTACCGAGAAAGTGCTGCTTGGCCGTGTTACTTTAGGCCGGACAATTCTTCCTTGCTGCTTCATTTGCTTTCATTCTTAATTTGTGGACTACCTTGCCCATAAGGTGAATATTAACTTTAACTGATCATAATATCAGCTACGTTAACAAAAGGAGAAATCATTTACCTTCTTTTATTTATTTTCAGGCTCTTCTGCCTAAACCCTGTGGGTGGGGCTATATAGTTCAGGAAGCACACGCACCGCGCGTGTGCACCGGAGCAAGTACCGAGAAATTACCACTTGGCCGCGTTACTTTGGAACAGACAATTCTTCCTTGCTGCTTTGTTTGCTTTCATTCTTGATTTGTGGACTACCTTGCCCATAAGGTGAATAATAACTTTAACTGATCATAATATCAGCTACGTTAACAAAAGGAGAAATCATTTACCTTTTCTATCTATTTTCAGGCTCTTCTCCCTAAATCCTGTGGGTGGGGCTATAAAGATCAGGAAGCACGCGTGCGCACTGGAGCAAGTACCGAGAAAGTACCGATTGGCCGCTTTGCCCCGCTTGTTGCGCTTTTTTGCGGTTTCGAGCGGTGCTTTCTGGTGCCTGCCTGCTGCTATCACTGAACGTGTGGGTAGAGTTTAAAGTCGCATGCTCAAATGAAGCGAAGCATTGCCTCTTTGAAATCAGGCATGCCGTCGCGGACGACTATTCAAAATAACACTACTGCTGACGTCTTATTTTCAACCCCGGAGTGCCACTAAAACGTGTCCGCTCCTCCTCCACCGCTCTACTAACTAATGCCCAAACTAAGGCTGCCCTACGGAAAAAGGAAATACAAATACAGAAATGTGTTCCTTTTGTCAGGAAACTAACATTCACGGCACAATTCAAATGGGCAAATAATCTACATCACCCGCAGTGTGGACTGCTGGAGTACAACTGCCAGACAATGACACGGCTAACCCACTGGACTTAAAAGGCAAACAGAACACTGCAGAGCTTGCCGAGAACTCTGTTAAGGTAAACACGAAACTGCCTGTTAATGACTCTGTTTCTGTCATATTCGCTAAAGAAAATGTATCACTTACTGACAGTCCACTACTTTGTAGTGTTCTAACCAGTGCTGGTGTTGAAATTGTAAATACTTCTGGATTGAGTCCTCTTGCTGATCCGGTCGTAATTGATTTAGACCTTGATGCCTCATGTTTTTCATCTCATATATTACCGGAGAATTTGTCTAAGTCACCGGACATGTTCTCGAACTCTAGTGTTTCCCAATCAGTTAAGGAATTATCCTTTGCTGTGCCAACTCCTCGGAGAATGAAGCCTCCTCTTCCATCCCCTAAGCCTCCCCTTCCATTCGCCAAGTCTCTCCTTCCATCCCTCATTGAGGCTGAACAAATACATCAATCAACTGGTCTAATTTAAATAGCTCTTACTTCAATGAACTTTGCCATCCAATCTTTGTCAAGTCTGTTTGAGACCCTAAATGCAAAGATATCTCTTCAAGCTACACAATTAGAGAAAATATTGACCTGGCAACAATCATGCTTAATAAGCATCAGACCCCTGGAAGGAATAGCAATTTCCACACAAGCAAAAATATTAGAACTACTCAACCAACTATACAAGAATACATAATGAACAATAACAAAACTAAAACAAATGTCCTAACAGTATCTTTCATACCAATCCCAATTATTGATCTTCAGTGTAAACATGTTCAATCCATCTCACAAGTCCCTAAAGAAATCACCATCATGGACCTATCTCTGCCAAAAACAAAAATAAAAACAAATTATGCCTTGTTTTCAGGGCCTAGTGACCAGCCTTTAGGTCCGAAAATTAAATTCAATAAAAAGAAAGCAGTTGAGGAAATAAAGATGCAGAATTTCAAAAATGTTAAAGGAATTTCTTCTTCTCAATCGAAGCAATTTATAAAAAATGTGTCACAACCAAAATCTGCTGCTGCTACAGCTTTTAAAGCAATAACAAAACAATATATGTTACAAACCTCCTTAAAGAGGCAACCTTTTACACCAAACAATGAGGATAAGGTTCAATTGTATGGACCATTGGATGAATTGGTGGCTGCCGTAACGGCTACACCTGTTAAAAACATACCTTCATTCATTGAGCCAATAAGAATAAGCAATGATACTGACACATTAGCATCCCGTCGCAGTGAAATAAGACAGACAGTGGATGCTTATATGGCTGCCCTTCCAACACAAAAAGCTCTTACAAAATTCCACTTCAATCGGGGAAGATGCTACCCACGCTCCAAGCAAAGAAGTCGTTGAGCTAAATCCCAAAGCTTCTATGGGCCATCCTTTAACAGACCTTGGTCTAAAACATCTAATAAAAACAACTCTATCTCAAATCTTTGAAGAAAAAGGCTCTTTTAATGAACAGGCCAAATAGGGTCCAGGTACAGTGTTGAACAATTCTAAACCTATAAATCAATCAACTAAAAGGCCAGCAATTCACTCACTCACCCTGATGTGTCACCCTTTGCCATGTACCCAGTACAATCTAAACTGATCTTCGGTACTATCAATTTTTAGTGAAATTCCAGCTCTTGATGACATTGGTACAATTGACATTGAATTGGTTGAGTTTGTGGAATTACCGAAAAGATCATCAGTCATCCTATGGTTGAACTCTAGAGTGGTACTTAACACCATTTGGGCTGTCAGATCCCAACTCTTTGAACTGGGCTTTGTTATATTAACAGGTCCTACAATTTCGGAGAGTGGAGTATCTGTGCAGTCCTCTCAAGTGACTTCTCTGCTGAATGAGGCTGGGAAATACCAAATAGCATCTAATGCTCATTGCAATTGTGGTTCAATACCAATTCAGAATTAGCTAGTATTTGAAAATTCAGCCTCCGTGTTTCTACTTAGCTGGAACTCAAGAGGTTTCAAGCATTTAATTAACAATAAGGAATCCACATTGGTAACATGTGAGATCATTTTGTTACAAGAAACCTGGCTTATGATATCACCCTTCTGAAACAACTATGATATGTTTTTGGTTGCAGCTAAAAAGGCTAAATATGGTAGACCAACCTCTGGACTCCTTATTGCTATGAAACAGAGTTTACATCTAAATCCCGAAAAGTGGTTTTCTCCCAATTTAGTCCTTCAGATGATCAAATTGCAGAAGAAACAAACTGTATATGCATTAATCAATGTATACTGGAATCTGGATGAGTTGAGTGACGACAGTTTTCTGGAATCCATGACTGAAGCACTGGATTTAGTAGCTCAAGAAACCAATTTTTGCTTATGGTTGTCCCACATCATTACTGGTCCTGATCAAACAACTTCACACTGGCACCACCATGCAAGTAAGATTGTCCAATGAAGGACTACTATCGTCGGCATTTAACACCTTACGTGGCCTCAAACAAGGGTGTATAATAACCTCAATATTATTTAATCTGTTTATACTAGATATGGGGGACTTCTTTCTCAATGTTATATCAGATGCTCCTAAATTAGGAAATCAGCGTATAGCTTGGATGCTCTACGCTGATGATCTGATAGTTATATCACAAACCCCAAAAGGACTTCAGAATCTGTTGAATGCATTGACTAACTATGTTCAATTAAATAACCTAATAATCAATCTTGAAAAATCACAGGTTCTAGTTTGTAAAAACTCAAAAAAACTGAAGCAAAGCAATTATGTATGGACTTTACAAAATGCAGTCCTTAAAATTGTTTCCGAATATAAATATCTTGGTTTAACTGTCCACAACAAAATACCCAATACGATATATCTATCAAATCTTGAAATTAAAATGAATGTTCTGATTTCACAGGCAAAGATTCTAATCTTTAAATATGGCAAGTTTACATGCAAACTTTTGTTACTGTTCTATGAACAAAAGGTCATCCCTGTTATGTTGTACGGAGCAGAAACCATGTTAAATGTACAAACAAAATTGTGGAATATTTTAGAGGCCTGATTCTGGAAAACAATTTTAAAATTCCCAAAATGCACCCCAATGACGATTCTTAACTATGAACTGGGTTTGGTATCAATAGTAGGACACTTACTTTGGCGAATGTGTAGTTTATTTTGTAAATGTTTACTGTAATCAGATGCCAATAAACTTTTGAGTGTGATAGCTCAACAGTTTAGATCATCCGAATGGAATGGCGTAAGTGTGTAGTAGATGCCATGGCTGAAGCAGATGTCACTTTAGTGCTTGAAAATCCATCACATGCTAAGGTGAAACTATACAAATGGGACTGGATAAAGAATAGGTCGAACTGTATGAGATATAAGGACTTTGACACTAATCAATTTGGTTACAAAAGATTGTGTCACATTTCGCACTATTTAGTAAAGTGTCCATCATCAGCTCTAAGGTACACATTTTTAAGATTTTGATTAAATCTTTGGCCCACAAGGGAAATCCTAACCCGAAGAAAGGCTATATCACTTTCTCTGAGCTTCTTTCATTATTGTAATGTGATTACTGAAAAGGAGACACTACAGCATATATTGGTATCATGTCCTAAATTGAATGCTCAAAGAATGTTATACTACAAAAACCTTTTATGCTTATATAATGATGCAGGTGATGACAATATTTGGCGTCTGTTGTTTTGAGAAGATTTGTAGTCAGGAAAGCTATAGTTTAATTTTTGGATTCTGTTTTACCATCAGAAAACACGTCATGAAAAATTATTCTCCTGGTATTTGGTTAAATTTTAGATTAACATGGAAACTATGAGATTCATCTAGCTTGTCCTAGTAGGATGTATCAGATCCCTTTTATTAAGTAATGTTTAATAGATTTTAAATTTGATTAACTGTCAAAATGTAACCTTCTCTTTTTTACTGTTACTTTTGCATTTTTACTGTGTTTTAATTTGCTTAATCTGTTAATGAAATACAAATAATCTGTATTTGAAAAGCTGATTTTTTTCAACTAAATCAAATTTTACATTTTTTTAAAAAAAGAATGTCATATCTGGGACCACTGTTTACAGTGGGAAGCAAAATTGAGTGGGCACCACAGGGATTTCACGTCTTTCTGGTGTTAACAGGGGTCTCTACTGAGATTAATCTTTATTAGAATGTTGAATCCTGTATACAGGAGCTGGCTGAATAAGACCTGGAGACACCCAGGCCCAAAATTACAACAAGGAGCAAAGATTAGGTGAAGACCCAACCATACAGCCGCTCTCTGGAGTCCCAAATTGGGTTCTATAGTAATTGTAGTTCTGCTCAATGTGAATCCTTTTGTTCAAATTCTTAATGAAATATGAAAGTCAAATGGTGGTTTTCCATCAAGTGAAAAGTATTTATTTTATACAAAGAGGTGGCAATTAGCCACCAGAATATTCTTCATGAGGAAGAAATTGCCATTAATCATTCTATCCGTAGACTTCTATTGTGCCAATGCATTTCGGAATATAACATCCTTCATCAGGGCAAGTCTAAAAGGTGATTTTCACATGTAATTATATCAACCATTTCGTAGTTATTACACAATTAAACAAATTTCCATATTTCAACAACACAAATATATCAACGTTAACAGTCATCATCCACATAATTGAAAAAGTAAAATAACACATACCGGGCCACGTAATGAGCCGGAACAGAAGGTAGATCCAAAAAAAATTAAACAAGAAAAACAAATCAATATGCAGGTAAGTCAAGACATCTTGTAACTAAAAATGGAGGTAATCGGGTCTTTACCTGATTTCGGTGAGTAATGGCGGAAACTATTTTCCGGAGTGCAAGCTGCTTCCACCAAGTGCGGAAAGCAGGTGCTGTAAACGGTAAGAGAAAAAAACCCTATAAGAGACTTATTCTAGGTGTGCCTAATCACTAATAGTAAACTCGGGTGGTAGCTTACCCTATGTGGAGAACGAAGCAGAGGAGTTCTCCCTGTGCCTACTGAAAGCAGACTGTCTTCGTTGCTTCGGCGCGTTGCCGAGCAACCTGAATTTTGTAGGACACGTGATTGAGGGCTGAGTGCCTACCTTGTTTAGACACGTTGCCGAGCAACCCGGCATGTGATCACGGCTCCAAGACAAATATCAGGAACCTGTTCGATGAATAGCCTATAATCAAAATTGCTTACTTAGTGGCCCTCCTGGGGTAGAGGCGAAAAAAGTCAACACCTTAAAAGCGTAATATGTGGATAGTCCATAGACATAGAGAAAATACTAAGAACAATTACTGAAAACTATAAACTATAATAATGGGCGTTCCTAACTAGGATGGATGGAACCTAGGGGTCAGCTCAAGGACTGTACTATATATGGAAACAAGTGTTTACATGCCGCTGGTGGTGTCGTCTAGACAGACGGCACCTTGGGTCCTGGAAGAGCTCCAGGATGCGCAGCATGGAGAACATTTAATTCATGTAAATCATTACTTTTTCAAATACATTAAAGTATTGGTGTCAATTTAAACCAAACGATGTTAGATATCACAAACAATCAGGTAAAACACAATTAAAGTGAACGCAATTAGAGAAAACAGTGGTAGTTGATCTCCTCGTTTAACCCATTGGGTGCCAGACTTCCCAGTTTGTCGATCCAATAAGTCTCTCTGCGATTCAAGCGTTGGCCTAAATCTTCGTGAGGGCTATTTTTGGTAAGTGCTTCCAAAATCACAAATCTTATTTGTGACACATTATGTCCACTGGAGATCCAATGCCGAGCCACGGCTGAATTAATGTTTGCATTACGTATGCATGACCGATGCTCTCCCCATCTCAACTTAGCTGTTCGTGTCGACTGTCCTACATAGAATTTCCCACAAGGGCATTTAATACCAGAAATGATATTGCTACTGTCACATGTGGCAAAAGTCTTGAGCAAAATCTTCTGTCCCGTCCTTGGATGGTTAATGGAGTTTCCTTTTATAACAAAATCACAGTTAACACACTGTAAACATGGAAAAGTCCCAGTTCGCTGTGTCGTTGGTTTTCTCACTGTTGGTTTTGTTTGTACCAATTCATCTCTTAAATTCCTACTTCGTTGGTATGCAAAAATTGGTTTTTCACTAAAGATATCTTGAACTCGGGTATCATTTTTGAAAATCTCCCAATGTTTCATAATAGTTTTCTTAATCTTTATGCTTTGTGTAGAGAACTTAGATACGAATACCGGTGACTTCAATTCTCCCGGCATGTGATCAAGGCTCCAAGACAAATATCAGGAACCTGTTCGATGAATAGCCTATAATCAAAATTGCTTACTTAGTGGCCCTCCTGGGGTAGAGGCGAAAAAAGTCAACACCTTAAAAGCGTAATATGTGGATAGTCCATAGACATAGAGAAAATACTAAGAACAATTACTGAAAACTATAAACTATAATAATGGGCGTTCCTAACTAGGATGGATGGAACCTAGGGGTCAGCTCAAGGACTGTACTATATATGGAAACAAGTGTTTACATGCCGCTAGTGGTGTCGTCTAGACAGACGGCACCTTGGGTCCTGGAAGAGCTCCAGGATGCGCAGCATGGAGAACATTTAATTCATGTAAATCATTACTTTTTCAAATACATTAAAGTATTGGTGTCAATGTAAACCAAACGATGTTAGATATCACAAACAATCAGGTAAAACACAATTAAAGTGAACGCAATTAGAGAAAACAGTGGTAGTTGATCTCCTCGTTTAACCCATTGGGTGCCAGACTTCCCAGTTTGTCGATCCAATAAGTCTCTCTGCGATTCAAGCGTTGGCCTAAATCTTCGTGAGGGCTATTTTTGGTAAGTGCTTCCAAAATCACAAATCTTATTTGTGACACATTATGTCCACTGGAGATCCAATGCCGAGCCACGGCTGAATTAATGTTTGCATTACGTATGCATGACCGATGCTCTCCCCATCTCAACTTAGCTGTTCGTGTCGACTGTCCTACATAGAATTTCCCACAAGGGCATTTAATACCAGAAATGATATTGCTACTGTCACATGTGGCAAAAGTCTTGAGCGAAATCTTCTGTCCCGTCCTTGGATGGTTAATGGAGTTTCCTTTTATAACAAAATCACAGTTAACACACTGTAAACATGGAAAAGTCCCAGTTCGCTGTGTCGTTGGTTTTCACCAGCCGAGTTTATTGAAGAACCTGCCATATAGCCAACTACTGAGAGTCAAGAAAATAGTCAGTGATCCTGAAGATTACAGGACACAACAGATGGAAATGAAAGAGAAATTTCTGGCTCGAGGATACAAGCAGGATGAACTTGATCAGGCATCAGACAGAGTTGATGCTTTACCTCGGGAGACCCTTTTATTAGAACAGAATTCTAAAAGAAAAAGAGAATTGAAGTCACCGGTATTCGTATCTAAGTTCTCTACACAAAGCATAAAGATTAAGAAAACTATTATGAAACATTGGGAGATTTTCAAAAATGATACCCGAGTTCAAGATATCTTTAGTGAAAAACCAATTTTTGCATACCAACGAAGTAGGAATTTAAGAGATGAATTGGTACAAACAAAACCAACAGTGAGAAAACCAACGACACAGCGAACTGGGACTTTTCCATGTTTACAGTGTGTTAACTGTGATTTTGTTATAAAAGGAAACTCCATTAACCATCCAAGGACGGGACAGAAGATTTCGCTCAAGACTTTTGCCACATGTGACAGTAGCAATATCATTCATGGTATTAAATGCCCTTGTGGGAAATTCTATGTAGGACAGTCGACACGAACAGCTAAGTTGAGATGGGGAGAGCATCGGTCATGCATACGTAATGCAAACATTAATTCAGCCGTGGCTCGGCATTGGATCTCCAGTGGACATAATGTGTCACAAATAAGATTTGTGATTTTGGAAGCACTTACCAAAAATAGCCCTCACGAAGATTTAGGCCAACGCTTGAATCGCAGAGAGACTTATTGGATCGACAAACTGGGAAGTCTGGCACCCAATGGGTTAAACGAGGAGATCAACTACCACTGTTTTCTCTAATTGCGTTCACTTTAATTGTGTTTTACCTGATTGTTTGTGATATCTAACATCGTTTGGTTTAAATTGACACCAATACTTTAATGTATTTGAAAAAGTAATGATTTACATGAATTAAATGTTCTCCATGCTGCGCATCCTGGAGCTCTTCCAGGACCCAAGGTGCCGTCTGTCTAGACGACACCACTAGCGGCATGTAAACACTTGTTTCCATATATAGTACAGTCCTTGAGCTGACCCCTAGGTTCCATCCATCCTAGTTAGGAACGCCCATTATTATAGTTTATAGTTTTCAGTAATTGTTCTTAGTATTTTCTCTATGTCTATGGACTATCCACATATTACGCTTTTAAGGTGTTGACTTTTTTCGCCTCTACCCCAGGAGGGCCACTAAGTAAGCAATTTTGATTATAGGCTATTCATCGAACAGGTTCCTGATATTTGTCTTGGAGCCTTGATCACATGCCGGGTTGCTCGGCAACGTGTCTAAACAAGGTAGGCACTCAGCCCTCAATCACGTGTCCTACAAAATTCAGGTTGCTCGGCAACGCGCCGAAGCAACGAAGACAGTCTGCTTTCAGTAGGCACAGGGAGAACTCCTCTGCTTCGTTCTCCACATAGGGTAAGCTACCACCCGAGTTTACTATTAGTGATTAGGCACACCTAGAATAAGTCTCTTATAGGGTTTTTTTCTCTTACCGTTTACAGCACCTGCTTTCCGCACTTGGTGGAAGCAGCTTGCACTCCGGAAAATAGTTTCCGCCATTACTCACCGAAATCAGGTAAAGACCCGATTACCTCCATTTTTAGTTACAAGATGTCTTGACTTACCTGCATATTGATTTGTTTTTCTTGTTTAATTTTTTTTGGATCTACCTTCTGTTCCGGCTCATTACGTGGCCCGGTATGTGTTATTTTACTTTTTCAATTATGTGGATGATGACTGTTAACGTTGATATATTTGTGTTGTTGAAATATGGAAATTTGTTTAATTGTGTAATAACTACGAAATGGTTGATATAATTACATGTGAAAATCACCTTTTAGACTTGCCCTGATGAAGGATGTTATATTCCGAAATGCATTGGCACAATAGAAGTCTACGGATAGAATGATTAATGGCAATTTCTTCCTCATGAAGAATATTCTGGTGGCTAATTGCCACCTCTTTGTATAAAATAAATACTTTTCACTTGATGGAAAACCACCATTTGACTTTCATATTTCATTAAGAATTTGAACAAAAGGATTCACATTGAGCAGAACTACAATTACTATAGAACCCAATTTGGGACTCCAGAGAGCGGCTGTATGGTTGGGTCTTCACCTAATCTTTGCACCACTGTTTACAGTGGTCATTCCCGCAGGGGGGCCCCATTCAGAATGGTACAAATATGGGATTTGATGAAGACAGAAAGTCTGTTCTTGCCATAACTTCAAGGGAGACCTGCACTTTGATCAGGAGCCACAGAGAGCTCAATTAACCAGAGAGACACTTTGATCCACAACGTACAGGAAGATGGGTGGGACTTAGTAGTACATGTTGTCACCCCTTTATCTTTCCTATTGCAAAGCACTCTGGTTATGACCTCACGCATAACAGAAGATTGTTGGTGGGGACCCAGGATTGGTTAACTAAAATAGGCTTAGTCTGCACCAATCACAGTGGCCCATTTGGCTTTAAAAGAGGGTTGAGCCTTTCTTTTGGCAAATCATCTGACCACTTGAAAAGGAGTAAGATGAAGGACTCATTTGGACCCTGGCTGAAGGTACAGTCTGCCTTACAGCTTCCACCAGTGAAAGAAGGCCATGATTTCCAAGAGGGAAGCAAGATCCTTCCCCTAAACATCTCTGATGGAACAAAGGTAGATACTGACCAGCAGCTCCAGAACCGGTACCCAGTCAGCACACAGCTTGCCCTGCTAGGTTCTGCCAGGTAGCTTCCTAGGTGGGTAGTGTCAGAGAGTCTCTGAACAAAGGACAAAGCTGTTGCCTGCAAACACTCTCCTCAGCTTTGGGCTGTCCACCTTACAGGATGACACAAGCCCTGCATAGAAGCTAGGAGGTGTACCACAATAAGCATCAACCAACGTCCATCTTTTAAGGACATTTATGAGGCATTTGAGCCCTCGAACCGTGACTGGCTGCACCGCTGACTGTTGTCATGCTGCAGTCACTAAAGCCGCCCAAGACCCCTCACCCAGCATTCCAGATCTGCCAAACAGCACAGAGACAACGATTCATGACCCCGAGCCACTTTGTGGGCCAGCCTGCAGCAGTCCGTCCAGCCTTACGTGCCAAACTGCCTGCCGCCTGATAACCGAAGCTGTCTGCAATCTTGAACTCTGTTGCAGGAGCTGCAAAGTGTCTTAGAACTGACTTGACGCTGTTGAGCATCAAGATCATCTCAAGTACCAGATACATTGTGATTCTGTACCGCTGGTCCTTTCTCCGAAGGCCCCTAGTGACATTTACGACCCCTTGCTACCTTGGTGCTGAAACCAAATTACCTTGAACAGTTAAGACTGATTGCTTTACCGGCTACCCTCCTGTCAGTATCCAGGGTGCATCCCTTTTCTTCGTGAAACTGTCTGTCCTCTGTGTTCCTTTACAGGGTGGGTTGTAATTTGTAGTGTACTAGAACTGTCTGCTGTAATAATAATAAAGTATATTTCTGTATACAACCTTGACTTTATCATTGGATAATAATTGTATTTTCTCTGTGTTGCAACTAACCAATGATCCACGACCTTGCAGAGATAAGCCTGCTGTTCCGTCTACGTTACCAAAATTGGACAAGGAGGTTTATAATTGACATGTGTTTCCAATCTGTTCAGATCCCTTCTGGTGTACTAGAGGCATGGGGCTGATTGATGGTTTAGAAACCGATATTCATTCCTGGACCACTGGTGCCCTGGAGGTTGATTTGTCACAGCTGTTTTTCTTTCCAATTTCACTGCTGTAATATATTGTTCATCTTTCTTGTGTTATGTTATTTGGATTTGTACCATGATCTGCTGTCTTTTGTGTGGTCTCCAGGTGCTCTCATGGATCTGAAAGAGAAATAAGGGTAGGAGGGAGAGACTAGGGGGTAAGTAGGAAAAGACATGGCGTTGCTCTCTTTTGTTGGTGCTGGTAGGGTCAGGAGCAGCTGACCTCCTTCCTGGTGAGTTCTGTAGAAAATGCAATGTAATATAAAGGGGTCTTAAATAGCACCCTTCTGCCAATAATGTTGGCATGGCTCTGTAAGAAAGGAGGGCAAGGTGTGTTAGTTGGATAGCTGCGTATGGCTCGGTAAGAAAGTGGGGAAGGGTGTGTTAGGCGAATAGTTAAAAAGCAGATGCAGAAACGTTTAGTGTTGATGGATGCAGGTCGGAAGTACCCGTTATCTGTGAATCAATATGGACATCTCTATGTTATTTGTGGTTGGTACCGACTGGGCAGGTTAACCATAAGGTCAGCCCCCGGATTGTCTGAGTGTGGGAAGTGTAAGAATGCAAGATTTTAGTAGTGAGGAATTAGTTGAGGGATGGGGGATGGCGAGAGTGGTGAGAATGTTGTCAATTCCTGGCTCTTGGTGGTAAATTTCACTGAGATTAAAGGTACAGGAGTGGCTCCATGAATCATATTGGTTTCCTGTAGATTGGAGTGCCAAGAATTTCAGAAAATGATTGTTATAAATTAACCTAAGTTTCTGGTGCACAGTTTTTAGTCGGTTTCTATTATTTTTCATTTCTTTCAAAGTGGTTGGTTCAAAAGCCAATTCTTGAGCTGTTTCTTAATCATTAGGTGGTTCTCTTTCAGGCAGAGAGGTTTGGGTAGGGCGGTCCACGGTTTCATGGTCAGAACTGAAAAAGTGGATCCTCCTTGCCAGTTATTGATGAAGTTGGGGTCTAGTACTATTGCCACATTGGTAGTGTTTTGGAAGGATTGTAGTGTTGAAACTTACTTTTGAACGAAAAGCGGTCCTCTCTGTGGTATGACTGATGGCTGATGCCCACGGTTTTGAAATGAACCCTTTTTTTGATGGGAAGCAAGGGGAGAGTATGTAATGCTGGCATGATATGTTCAAATCGCTTTATTCTGAGAAGTAGTCTTGGCCATGCATTTTGAACTCTGAAGTTTCCTCATTAGCTAATCTGGGAGTCCGAGCTAGAGGCTGTTTGCATAGTATAGTTTGGATAGTATTAGAGCGATTATGGTCATAACCCTGTAGGTGAATGTTATGAAAGAGAAGAGGTGGCATAGCGAGTACAGCTGGGAAAAACAGCTTCTGACGTTGGCTTTGACTTGTGGATCAAGAGTGAGGGTGTTGCCCATTTTTGTTCCAAGATTTCTTACTGTGATTGATGGGTTTGGGCAGGGGCCCATCTCGTCAGGTCACTGGATTGTGGTTGAATTAGACCCTGATGGACTACAGAGCATGCACTCTTTTACTAGGTTTGAGTTTTAGTCTGTTTCCTGTCATCCATGGACCTGTGCAAGGCAGTTTTTAATGTTTGGGGCATTTGATGAAAGGTGGTTTACAAATGTGTAGACTATTTGTGTATCATCCGCTTCGTTTTAGCAGCAGATATCAGATGTATTGAAGATGTCTGGTAGGGGTTTCATATAGATGGTGAAGAGTAGAGGGAAGAGTGTGGATCCTTGGCTTACTCCGCAAGTAAGTGGGCAAGGCCAGGAATTGTAGGGGCCAAGATAGTGGTTTCTGTTGTGCATGTCAGAAAGGAGGTGATCCAGTGTAGAGCTGATTCTTTAATACCAATATTGTCCAGCCTTTTTCGGAGAATCTTGTGAGTGGGGGTGTCAAATGCTGCTGAGATGTCTAGCAGGGTGTGTGCACACTCTGCGTTTTAAACTGCATTGTATTTAAGTTTATCCTAGATGGAGAAAGAGCTGATTCTGAATGGATAGAAGGTCTAATTCTGTGGTGTGCTAGGTGGTTAGTGGTGTTTGCCCAGAGGTCTATGTCACCAGATAGGAGACATGAGTGGATGCAGAAGGGGATCCGAGCTTTGTGGTGGGTTTTAGCAGTTGTAGTAAAGGTTTAGGGCTTTGACTAAGTTGAGGTGGGCCGTGGTAGTTATTTTTTGTTTTAGCCGTTTTTTTGTCAGTGAGATGGTGTTAGAGTGTTGAGTGAGGTATTTGAAAAGTGAGGTTGTTAGTTTATTGGATTCTTTTGAGTTCTGTTGGGATAGGTTTGTTGGCTTGTTTTTGATTGTCCTAGGAATTTGCTTCTGGTTGTATATTCTTTTCATGTAAGAGTTATGTGGTCTCTGGGTAGAAGTGTTGAAAGTATTCATCGTGTCAGTCTAGCCTCTTTTTTTTGGTGATGTTCTGATATTTTTGGTTAGCGTTGCTATTTCTTGGAGGGTGTTTTAGTACTTGTGTTCGTTTTTCTGTGTTGTTGGTTGGAAGTGTCCAGACATGTGATGGTGGTTTCTTTGTGGTGGTCTGTTGTGGCCTGTTAACTTCAAAGAGTTGGTTGTGGTTTGCTCTCTATCTTGATGTATTGATTAGCCAGGTCTCTAACAGTTTTAAATCTATTTCCATCCTTTGCACTTTTAGCTAAATCAAAAGGTTGGTGACTCTTAATGTAGGAGAATGACTCCCTTCTTCTGTAGGGTGTACTAGTATGTCAGTAGTCTGCAGGGACTATTTCCTGAGGGAATGGCTACCTTCGCCAGGTTGGAGTTCTTCTCAAATGAAGCACACAAAGTTCTAGATTGATAAAAGTCTCAATTTAAAAATAAAACAAGGTTTCGACTCATAAGCTTGCTACCATAAGAGTGCCTCCCTTCTCTTGGTCTTTCTCAGGGGTCTCACAGTGTTCACAAAAAAGCAATGTGCCAACTCTAAAAAACCTTGAGGCCAAGAGAATGACTCCCTTCCCTTGGCCTTTCTCACAATGTTCACACCAGGGGGTATGACTCTCTTCCCCTGATCTTCCTTAGGCTTCTCACAATGTCAAGAGAATGACTCCCTTCTCTTGGCCTTTATCACAATGTCTGCAAACACCAAGGAGTATGACTGTGAACCCTTAGGGGACCCTTTAAATTAATAACACATCATACTCAGGATGGGATGCAGAATAACTTACACCAAATAATAAGACCGACTCATGAAGCTGGCAAAAAAGTCTCTCCCGACTGTTTTATTTTCAATTTTCTAATACAGGGAGTTACAGCAGACATCAAGAGATTCCACACAGCATTAGCTCAACGCATTTCATAAAAAAACAGTTCATTTATGCCAAAAACTTGTCATATGTGATGTCATACTACGTGGCAAACTAAGAAAACCTACGGGGGGGTTGTGATCATGCTGTGATTGGGTCTCTACAGTCAGGTGGATAACTTAAGCCCACCCCTAGTGCAAGTCATCTTCATCAGTTACTAGATACACAGTACTCCATTGGCTATCAAACTATAAGGCCTTTCAACATATGGCCCTCTACTATTGGTTGTCACGCTTATTCCCTTCTGAAACATTCGGCTCACTAGCAGCATGTAAGCGGGTACGCCAGGTGCCAGTGGGTGGACTGGACCGTGTCTCCCCACCCAATTAGCCCATCATCTCTCATCGCTCATGCTGTCTGCAATTCAGATTGTCTTTGAATTTGTCCTCATAAAGTATCACTGCTTCTGAGAATAAAAGGGAGTTTAGGCACACTCTTACCGCAGTTCAGGCCTGTACGCCCAACTCCTATTACCATCCTGGATTCGCGTGACCATATTTCAGCCTGTTTTGCAGCATTAAATGGTCTTGAATTAATAAACTTGGCACTCATGGTTTCTTTCATGCACCTAAACAAGGGCTGATTCAGCTTCTCACGTTCACTGTTCTTCAAGGATAGATAACTGGTTGTTGGCTGCTCCATCCTTTGACACCAGGCCAGACAGCTATTTCAGGCCTTTCCTCAATCTTCAGCTGCTTTCTTACTGCAACACAGCTTCTGATCCTTCTTTCTTTACGGGTCTGAGCTTACTAAATATGTCACACTGATGTCCAGATTCTATATAATGGCGGCACAGCCTCCAGTCAATTCACTACGTATAGCCAGCCTTTATGATTACTTAGTCTACTTGCGTTGCTGAGTCCGTATAGTTATAAAACAGCTTGCATTTTCTGCAGTGCTCGTCACACGTGCATTCTTCATTGCGCATATGAAAGTTTACTTGATTCTTTACTTCGTCATCAGATTCTATAAGGTCTATGAATCCTCTTCTTTGAGCACTCTTCTCAGTGTGCCACGCTCATTTCTTTTGACTTCATCAGCCTTCTTTTCTCTCATCTTCATCTTTCTTCTGGGATCTCCTCCAAGAGATTGTCATCTATGAGGGGATACATCATGTAGAGTCTTTTCAATGGATAGCATTTCTCGAACCCTCTGTGGAATTGGCACCATCACTGGTCTCGTGCATGTCGCATTTTCCAGATTCCAACGTATCGGAAGAATGGGGTGGGACTTCCTGTGGAGGCATTCAGCTGCTCCTCTGCAACTGCCTTCCCCTGGCCATCCGTAGCCTTCTCACGTTGCAAGAGAATGACTCCCGTCCCTTGGCTTTTATCACAATGTCACAAACACCAGGGGGTATGACTCCCTTCCCCGGGCTGTCCTTACAGTGCCAAGAGAATAATTCCCTTCCCTTGTCCTTTATCAGAATGTCCGCAAACACCAGGGGGAATGAGTCCCCTCCCCTGGTCTTTCTTTAGGCTTCCTGTCTCACAGCCCACCTGGTTCACTATCCTGCCAGGTACTGTGACTATGAAGTGCAGTGCCAAACTTCTTTTTAGGGGTGCGCATTTCTTTTTTAATAACCACCTGGGTAGATTTGGTTCACTCTCCTTCCAAGTACTATCGGATGGCCAACAATATGAAATGACATCTTTCCTGTGGTATGGATCTCAAACCCTTTATTGGTGATCTCCTTTGCCCCATTTTATTGCATACAACTTTCTCAGTACCCCAACACCTTTCCGGCCACCCGCGTACCGTGATTCATTGTCTGTGTGGGCTCTGCAGGCAGCGTGGCACTTCTGGAGGTGCTGAGAACTTCTGCGGGACTGCAGTTGCTCTGCAGTCTCCCTTCTCCTTCTAGTCGTGCAGTTCGCTTCCTCTGTGCTTCTCCGACTTTGAGGATACCAGGAGCCTTTGTCCACCGGTTTGCTTGTTCATGTTTGTTCCCCGACCAGCGTCGGACCTTCACGCTCTCTTCTTGGTGTCCCGGACTGCCTCTGTGCTTCCTTTGCTTTTGCAGCTCTTCCTGGAAGGATTAGATTAAACCGTGAAATACTTTGTCCCTTTTTATTGTCAGGTTGGACTTGCCTGTTCCCTGGTGTCTGCGCCACTCAAATTTGTTCTCGGGGCACTCTGCATTGCTCTGCGCCTCTTCCTCGTCACAGTGTTGTATTCTCATCTTCAACTTGGTCACTCATGCTCTTCTTCATCCTAGTTTCCACACATGACACACATAGGTGGTCCCCACTCTTCTTCGTCCCTGTACCTTTTAGGAAGGTTAGATCTTATATTCTACAGAGGTAAATTTAATTATGTAGGATTATGGAACCCTGTAGTGGGTGGGAGGATGAGGTAGGCCATAATGTGTTTTGGGCATACTGCGTTCTCCCCGGACAGTCATCGCTTGTCCCTCAGGGGGATCCCTCACCATGAGTACCAACCAATGAGTACCACCACCAGGGGGATTATCGGGTAGCGGGGCCTAACCTCCCTGGCCTCACGGGAAGGGGCTCCCGCTAAGGGGGGGCGGGACGACATCCAAGGATTCATCACATAGGTATGTAGTTGTCTGCAGTCTTGAGAAATGTCTGTTTTGGTTTACCTAAGCTATGCATGAAGTAGCACTGCCCTGTAAGTTTGGGGATCAGACGAGAGATGGGATTTTCCATTGGGATGTGCTGATTTCCAACGAAGTCAGGCGAAATTGGAAAGAGGGAGGGCTGAGATGGAAATGCTGTTTCTCTTAACATCTTCCACTTTATTATTTGGGACTCTTGTTGCGTTGTGAGACCTGCGAGTTCAATGCTGTCAATATGGCACCTTTCATGCGCATCAAATCCACACACTATGAATTTCGAAGAGGAACATTTAGTTAGCAATGTGTTATACAGAACAACACATACATCATTCACAATCTCACACATTCCAAATGTATTTGTGATTTGCCCTAAAACTAGTGCAATGTCAGTGGCTATCAAAGAATGGTATTTTCATTACGTTTTTTTCTTGAGTTGTCAGGGTACAGAATCATCTCTTCCGTCGACTGATGTGACGGAAGCCCTTCGATGGTAGACCAAACCACAGTGCACAGTGACCATGAAGCAGAGGTGCCAATCACACTGCCAAAAACGAAAGGGAACTTAAATTGAAATTCAGATTTGATTGATCTCTTTAAGAATGAATGCACATTGCACAAACACTGTGAGGCATATCTGGCAACGGAAACATCGTAATGAGATAGGAGGGACTTTCCTTATCGTGAGCGATGATGTTCTTTTTACAGGATTGGAGAAGTCCTGAAAAGGACACAGAAATATAGAGAGGCAAACACAGATCTTCAGGAAGTACAATGCAATCTTATCATTCAAACCATTTTTAGGGAGCAACCTTCCAGTCCACTATTGGTAAGAGCCTTAGCTCTTTGACAGCACAAAGTATCTGGATATGAGGTCAGCCAAGGCGCTCAGAGTGACAGGGCGAATGTAGGTGAGAGGATTCAAGTGGCAACTTCCAGCGCCAATAATAAACCTCTTAAAAGGCAGTGAAGCAGCCTTTGCTGAAAGGCAATGCAATCCACATGGACCTGCACTCACCTTGCATTCAGACAACAAACATCTCGATGTCCTCAGATCGCTTGCACTCACTCGACCTGCAGCAGGATGCTCAGGAATGCCGCCGCATTCTAAGGGCATCTTGGGCAACGCCAGCTTTGGGAGTTGCACATATTAAAGTTACACCACTGGGCACAATGCCCCGCAGCCAGACCATTTAGAGGTGAAGAAAGGGCCGAAGTGACCCTTGCAATTTGCAAACTTTCAAAAGCAATTAGGAATTTCACCTAGACATGCCTGCACATGCTACTACTTTCTGACACACAGAGTTTGCAATTTGATTAATTGCCTAATCAAATTATCTGGATCCGCCCAGCAGTTGCCCACTTAAGTGCTGAGCGCGATTTCAGCTCGCATCAACCAATTGCGCTGTAACTGTGCGATAAAAGGAAGGGTTATGCTTCGCATTTGCTGCATGAGTTATGATATTAATGTTCGATGCGGGCCCCCATTGATCAGTGCCATTAAGACCCCAAATCAAGCGTGGGAAACTCCATTCCGGCCCTTCTTGCTTTGCCACCATCTGCCTCCCAGTGATCTTCAGCTGCTGCAACACGTTTCCCATAAATGACTCCCGAATGCTGCTAAATGGTATTTATTTCAAACACAATAAAAAGCCATCATTTTATGATGCCGCGCAGCACTGGGTTACAGATGGAGAGTCTAATGGCTTCTGAACGTTTGCTCGTGTTCTGCGATGGAAGCCATTTGCATGTTAATGCCATAGATTATGCATCTTTGGGACCCCGCCAGTTATAAGGGGGAAGCGAGCATAACCGTTTGGTCATGAGATTGCTCCTGCAGTTCAAAGTGAGGCTTTTGTTTACCGTGAAAGATCCAGGAAAGAAAAAAAACACACACACAAGGTTCCCTAGAAAGTTGAGTAATGGACCCACATTGCATTTGACGCATGCGCTTCTGGCAGTAGCGCATCCAGGCTCAGTAATGCGAAAACCAAATAGATAGTGTTTTACTGTTTTGCGGCAATGTTGTTGGCCACATAGAATCGGATGCTCCCACCGGACCAGGGCATATTTAAAGAAAACGTCTCCCTGTATGTTGAGGCTAAAACCCGTGCTACTTGATGGTCTTCTAGAACCTGAGAACAACGGGTTAAATCAGTGCACTGACATAAAGGGCCTGATTCACAGAGGGTTTTCCTACGGGATTGCCCCATTATAAAACGCTTCTGGGAATCAGGCCCAATATCTCACTGTACCGTGTGCCCATTTCAAGCAGGGTTAAGACATAATACGGCAGTTGGTTTTTGTCAAGGATCATGGCAACTCCTGGCGCGTTCATCCCTCAGAAATGTGCAGCACCCACCCTGCAGTTTAGAGGAAGAAACATGGCCTGGTGTCAAATACATCATCGCAGACCATCTTCGATTCAGCGCACTCATCGTATGATATGATACGTTATTTATAATGCGCTTAATACACAGAGGTTTCTAAGCACAGACGCGGGGATCGAACCTCTGTTGCTCTGCGTTGTCTTGCTTCCAAGGCGAGCACGTTACCCGTGAGCTATCGATCCTCCCGTAGAGCCAATCCTATTGTTGCTCAATAACGTAAGTGGATGGGTGGATGATGACGCATTGCAAAATTAGTTGATGGCCTCAATCTTGACCAACAGGGTTCCTCTGTCATTGTTTGCCACCTGCTTCGCGGGCACCGCTAGAATTGACCCTAGTTAGCATAGGTGTGGACATTTATTGCAAGGAGGCCAATAACGTCATGGAGCGTGCATGACCATCTACCCACTCATGGTTGACTTTCCAAAACAGGTTTGTGTTAGGCTGGCTTCTCCGCGGTTAGGTTGGCAGTGCTTTCTGTTGCTCCGAATCTGTCTCCTTATTCAATGAATACATGCACAGAAAGAAATAGAAAGATGGCGGCACGGTTTCAATGCCTGTAGCCTGAGTCATTAACGCAGTTCTTTGGAATGGACCCACAATGCACCTCACACCAATTTATGAAAAATGTTGCTGCAGCGTTCCTTGTTTCTATTTATGGAACCGTGTTGGCATTGAATTGGCATGAACGCGTAACGAAAAGCACTGGTTCTGGAATTCTTTGTTGTATGTGCTTGCAGTGCTGCGCTATTTCCCACATAAGGAAACATATTAATCAATAGCCCTCCTTTTCGAGCTTTTGTAGCCTTTATGTACCTACGCCGATTTCTCTGATTTTTCCTGCTGTAAGCCCCGTGCCTCTTTATTTGGAAAAGAAAACAAAAGAGCGCCATTGCCCTGCATGCTAATGGTGGGAGACTGTTGCCATGGCGATGCTAATTTTAACACTGCCGCCTGTGGACTTCACATGAACTCCCCCGTTTTAACTCCGGCAAATGTCAGCTACAAAATGAAAACGCGCTAATGATTGGCGAGGGCACCGTGTTCCACTTTAATTAGAATAATAGCGAATACTGATGCACAAAATACAGGTTTGTGAATTGCTACAAAGCCCACACTGTCAAAATTAATTACCACTGAGTAGGATTGTGTTTTTCCTAGTTTTCTTTGAAAGGGACTTTCATGTACTACAAAGGGGAGAAAAGCGCGGAGTCCAGAGCCTCGTTATTTGTTGTGTGTAGTGAACCTGGAGGTGGAGGAGGCAATCTCCCGTGAAGAGTTATCAGGCAGTGGTGGCTTCCGCGCAGGCGCAGGGAAGGTTAAACCATTTTAGAGCGCAAGGTGCGCCAGGAATTGAACGGGAATTGCAAGCAGCAGCGACACAAGGAACGTTTCCCATTCACCTGGAACATGGCGGTGTCATTCAAACTGCGAAGTGGCTGCGAAGTGAGCAGCTGCTGTGCGCAGACCATGCGAGCCATGCTTACATGTGCGTAATTTTAGGGGGGTACAGGGGTGTTTGTCCCCCCCACCTTTCATGGCACACCATTTTGTCCCCATTCATTTGGCTGGGCACCTTTTCTTCAGATGTCCTGTCCCCTCCAATATTTTCAGCAAAGTTACTCTACCGCATGCTTACCACCACGGCGAAACTGGCCTGGTTTGAGAGTGGAGACTATAATGAATGCCATGCGACTGGACATTCACAAGAGGTAATTAGTTCACCTGTGCACCTCAGGACCTTATTGACCAGTACAGGCAAAGTGCGCCAGTGCTTGTCATGGACAGTGCAAAATAGCATGTTCTCAAGCATGTGGGCCGCGTGCTTTATACAGGTGCACTTTACAGCAGAAGAGGACAGACGAGACTTATAAGGAAATATAGATCTTACGTTGCAATATAGAAATGTGTCCATGGAAAGAACCGCCAGACAAAAAAATTTCTTAAAGCAGCAACGGTGTTGTGAGCAGTCCTCTCTCACTGCTCAGTCTCAGCTAACGCATCCCTGATGCGAGGTGCACGGTGAGGAAGATTATTGTACAACCACCGACATGCATAATCTGCATCTATTGAACACTAAGAACACACTAGCCAACAGATCCCCAACTAAGGTACTATCATGCTAGTGTCTCACCCCCAACAACACTTTTGAACTGTCCAGGGGCACCTCCCATACCATGAAACTGGTGGATCAAATTGTTTGGAATATAGAGATTTGCCAACGCTCAGCGCATCATGCTGTGCAGGATGAGGTATTCTACTAGAAGACCAGGAGTCTCAGAGACCATCAATGACTTTGGAATGGTTCTTAGAGAATTATCGACCCTATGTACCATTGGTACCACCGATGAAGAAAGGATAAAGCATATGCTGGCGACCAACTGCAGAGACCTTAATATCCAAGAAAAAATGATAAACGCGATACATTCGAGGAAGCCATTATGATTGCTCAAGCTGCAGAGACGGCAGTAAGGCTCAAGTGCATTGACAATAATAAGTAGGCACAGGTCAAAAGGGTGACGAAGAAGGGAAACAATGGTCACAACGAAGAGCAGAGGATTACTAGGAACAAGTCCTCCACATTTTCCAAAAAAAGTGAAACCACCATATGCGGTATAGATGCAGTGATGCTCAACATCTTGCCAATGATCCTAAATGCCCTCCGAGGCCTAAGCAATGATCTAACTGCAAAAAAGTAGGACATTCACAAGGAGTTGCACCATCAGGAAAAGGAGAGTGATCAGCATGCTCATTGACTCTTCCAGAGAATTGGAGACCAACGACCCAAGAGAGTATCTTTCACCGTCCTTGAGAGAGGCAACAAACAAGGAATCCAAAGTCCAAGCCGTACTGTGCTGTGATGGTAAATTAAACTAAGGTGTCGATGTTGCCAGACTCTGGGTCAGACCGCACCATACTTCCACTAATATGGCAGTATGGATCAAGGAATGGATCAAGGAATGCTGAGGTTCAAATGACCCCATCAAGCATGAAATAGCCAATGCTCCATCCATTAACCAGCCAGCATAGCAGCAATGCTCCCCAACAAAAGGGGCAAGATTAGCACATTGTGGCTTGGTCATCAAAGTGTATCACAGTGTCTGAATCCAATTACTCTGTGATTGAGAATTAGATGCTAGCTTGTGAGCGAGCAGTGCATCATTTTAGGGGTTTCCGGTAGGGAAGAATATTCTGATTACTCATGGACCACCAGCCACTTGTCGGTATTCAGCAACCCAGTGGCATTAAACTTTCAACGTTGAGGTTAGCCAGAGTAGCAGCCAAAATGTACGGATATTCCTTTGAACTGGAACATATACCAGGATGGAAGAAGAAATAGGTGGACTGCACGTGGCACCTGCCTACTGCATCTGCAATCGATAAAACAGATTTTCTTAATGATAAGCAGGGCTGTCACAAGGTGTGTTGAGGCCCCGGTGAAAATATTTGGTGAGGTCCCATTATGATTTTTTGCACTGGGTCAGCGGTGGCACACCCGCAAACAGGAGACGCGAGAAAACGCCCCTTGAGTTTACGTGTGGAGGAACCCAATTATGGTGTATTACTACAACTTCAAATCAACTACAGCAAAGTTAGAATTCTAAACTGAAGAAAGGTTTATGCCAGACTAACTTTTGTATAATATGCATAAATATTTGTAGGATGACATGACGGCATGTGGTGAGTGACACCAGCATTACGGAGCACCCGCTGCCCCTGTGAGCACATTAAAACACACATAGATGATGTACAGTTGAGGCTGGTGAATTCTTTAACAGAAGAGGCTTAAATGTTTGTGCCAATTATGCAGGATTGCAGAGCAGAGTTGGGGAGCCCAAACCAAACAAGTGTTGGTTGAGAGGGTTTCTCACTCCAAAGAAATGTTTTAAACATTGGCTTAAAAAGGTGCATTTTACAGCACTTTCTTCGAAAAATTGGGTAGAAAGCCTTGCAGTTTGCAATTGGTTTTGTATGGTAGCACATGGAAAAACCCAATAGTTGCAAGCCACCAACCGTGCACAAGAATATTTTCCAATGTATTTCATACTGCCTTTTCCCACAACATATGCCAGTATAAAAATATATTCATGCTGGCCTGTAGGACTCCCAGCCAGTAAAAGTGCCATGCCACAAAGTATACCCAGGCTGGCTGTCCACCATAAGCGTTATTACTGGCTAGACTGGCAGATAGGTCATGTAGTAACGCTTATGTTTGCTTTACCCTTGATGCATGATCCTGTACATCATGGGTAAAGCAAAACAAGGGTTCACGTTGCCAACAGTTTGGGCTTTCATGTAGGCATGGAAAAGGTACTGCTGTATTGGTATTAACTGGCCTTGATGTTGCAATTGCAAAATGGTTTGAGTACCCAAGCATCTAATAGCAGTGGCTGGAAAATGCCTAATATTTATGAACAAGCCAAAACTGTTGGCTTTGCCAATGCTTGTTGTTAACAGGACTTCAGTGAAGGATATTGCTTTTTAATCGAGTGACTGAAGGCAGACCAGGTCAAAACATTACTATTAAACCAGTGGCATGTTTACAATTCCAGTTAAGTCATTACCTCTCAGACGACTGCCAAGATAAAATACTGGCAAGCACTTGGAGTGCAACGTTTGATGGTAAGGCTTGAATAAAGTTAGCCCAAAGAGTTCCCATGGGGAGGTATTTGCGGCAGCGGGGGTCAGGAACTGGGTGGGAATTGCCATAGGGATTAGCATGGCCATAGGCAGTCCGTGGGTGGACAAGTAACCAAACACCTGCAAGCTATGTGCCCTGCTTCATATGCCATTTCAACTGTTCTCAGTGCTGTCATCGGGATTGATCTTCCTGGATCCCAGATTCGGTAAAATATTTCTCCTCAGATCTCAGATCAGGCTCCACAATCCTGGGAAATGTATGTGCACTATCCATTTTATGCTGTGGTGCATTTGTGTTTTAAACTATGCCGTGCAGGGATTTGAACTGTGGTCGCTAGGTTCAGAAGTGAGACACTTCGCCACAAGACCACTTAAGGGTCTGAGTGGGAACTCTGTGAAATACCTTGTCAATGGTGCACTGTATTGGAAATCCTGATGTCCATTTTAAGATGTCCAAATCTTCTGAGGGGCTAAGAGGCAAATGTTTATGGTGGTGACTAAAACACCTGTCTTACACCCTCCCAATCAGGGCCTTTCAACCTTTTTAAATGAAAGGATCTCAGGGCAACTGCCACCATTCATATTGGCAGTCAGCAGTCTTGTAACACAGCAATATATTCCTTATTATATTTTCGTTGTGGGGCTTACAATGTGCTGTGTTTCCTGGAGCCTTTCTGGCCGTCACTTCCCAGAAGTGTTATCACCTTATTGTCTCCTAACACCGGTTCCTCCACATCAGCAACTTGCTGACAAAGAAGAGTTTACAGCTCTTCAGTGGGAATTTAGTGTTTAAAATCTCTGCTGGCTGGTCATCTCATGATAATAGGCGACTATTAACCTTATATTTGTCGGCATGGTAATGTATGCACCACAGGGGTGCCGCAAACTGTTTTCACTCTAAGGAGGGGGGGCTGACCCATCATGTTGAACTGGGCCCCAACACATATTCTGCCGGACCTGCTCCCAATCCTTCCCTCCCTGGATCTGTCCCCATACCCTGTTCTGCACCAGTAAAAGAAAGTCAATTTCCTCCACTGTCTGTACTCCAATGCAATTGTTTTGGCTTATTGGTGGCACTTTCCACCTAACAGCCCAAACTACAGGTGGAGGTGGAGTCAAAGGTCCCATAGTGTGCCTGTCTGAGGATAGGGGCGAGTGGTGGGGCAGCTGTAATGTCGATAGGTAGTAGTTGGTGAAGGCCAATAAGCTTGATAGGGCCTGGATGGGCTAGGGGAACATGGGAATCAAGGGGGGTCTGAGGTAATATAAGGTCAGCCAGTAGCAGGTGTAAATCAGCAGGTTGAGCAGGTCAACAGACATGGTGGTAGGTGGAATCATGGTGGGCTTAACCTCAGGGTGGCGATGGCGCTGGGGGCGCTGGCAAGGTAACTCTCAGTTATCTAAGCTGTGCGTAGGAGCAGATGAGCAAAAATGCAATGCATGGTGTCGGGTACACTTGCCCATTAGATCAGGCAGCAACAAAGGAGGGAGCCGCTAGATACAATATTCAGTGGGGCTGCTAAGAACACGGTGGGCAGCAGTATGCAAAAACAATGAGGGCAGCAATATGCAAAACAATGAGGGCAGCAATATGCTAAAACAATGAGGGCAGCAATATGCAAAACAATGAGGGCAGCAATATGCTAACAACACTGTGGGCAGCAATATGCAAAACAATGAGGGCAGCAATATGCTAAAATAATGTGGGCAGCAATATGCAAAACTAAGTGGGCAGCAATATGCAAACAATGTGGGCAGCAATATGCTAAAACACTGTGGGCAGCAATGTGCAAAACAATGTGGGCAGCAATATGCTAAAACACTGTGGGCAGCAATATGCTAAAACAATGTGGGCAGCAATATGCAAACAATGTGGGCAGCAATATGCAAACAATGTGGGCAGCAAGAAACAATGTGGGCAACAATATGCAAAACAATGTGGGCAGTGATGTACAAGGTACACTGTAGGTAGCAACAAGGAGGGACCCGCTAGGTGCAATATTCAGTGGGCCTCTAACATATCGAGCTCATTCCAGTGCATAGTCAGTGCGAGCAGCAGACTGATCCGGTGGTGCAGAGGGGATGGCACAGTTGCACATGTGATTTATTGTTTTTCTGACATTTCATTCATTTTGTGACAAACTGTTTGACTAGTACTCAAGGGGGAGGTTTTTGATGAAGTGTGATGCAAATTGTGCAATTTAATGGATATTTATCCAACAACAATGGTCAAAATTACTAGCCGCATAGTGAAGTATCTCATCAAACTGGCCCACATAAGACCAAAGAAGTGGATTACTTTGACCCAAAAAACTGGCACACACTAGCATTTTGCATTTTGGTTCGGGCCTTGTGCTATTGCCCTATAGGCCAGTCTAAGCCGGACCTCACTTATCAGACTGTAGAACATTTTGATTGTGTAATATCCAATGTTTCTAGTTACAGTTTTGTGTGAGCTTGTCTTTCCGCACATTACCATTCCTAGATTGCATATACAAATATTTTCTGCGGTTGTTTTGTACTAGAACTCCATAAGTGGTCCCAGCATACCCAACGGTGATGTATCATGGGAATTGTAGTCCAAAACGGAGGGAATAGAACACTGACTTGAATACCAGAACTAGCATTGCCTGTACTCCAGCTGATTACAATTGAGCTCGCATCCACCAAAGCTGTGTTCCATGTTCTTCCAAGCACCTGCTCTAAGCAGGGGGGACGCAGTCTGCTCATTAATCACCGGGAGTGCCTAGTCCAGATTTCGTTTTCAATGTATTTCATATGTTATTTCTGCTGCTCAATGACTCTCGCAGTTCGAAGTCACGCCTGGAATACCTTGAAAAAGTGTGGTGGGATGCTAGGCGAAGGGGTCGGGGGCTCCTGCGTGCTAATGGAGTGGGGGAACTTAAGAAATCATTTGCAAAAGCTGGAATAAAGGTCTAGCAAGCCGAATGGGAGTTTCAGGCTATAATATTGGAAAGCTTCAAATAATAGTAAATAAGAAAGAGACCTGAGATTTATTGCACCTAATGACATCTGCTTGTAAACAGTTTGCCAAGGCCTTGGGGAGAGCAGACGAGTGTTTTGTGCGTAGAGAGAAGTACAACCAGCAGGTGTTACTGGCATTACAGGCCTGTATAAGGAAGTGAGTATTACACGCATTGAACATGGATTGATTTAACAAGGCACAGGTCACAATCCATTCATCTCAGAATCCCGGATTGAGAGCTGCAAAGGTGATAGACGACTGGCCAGCAAAAGAAAAAGTACACACAGTTAACCGCGGTGTTCACGGCACTCAGGGGAGGGTGCGCGAGGCCCCGCACAAGCGCGAGGCCCGGGGCAGTTTGCCCCTCCTGCACCAGCCTCATGACGGCCCTGATGATAAGTGCATTATAGCTTCGCTTTAGGACTTCATAGAGGAATGAGACACTAGGATCAGTGAGGGTGTGTGGATGCATCATAATCAAGACCCTGGCATGGAAATGATCTCATCCTTCTCGAGCTCACAGTGGCCAGACGAAAGGAAAGTAGCTCGTTTTCACCAGCCCTACTGGAAGGTTGTGGATCAGATCCAGTCCAGCAGAAATATGTCAAACATTCTGACAAATTCATTCCACCCAGAGGTATGAGGAAATGTATCATTTGACAAGGCTCAAGAAGGACATGTTGGAGCCACGCTAAGAAAATATTCAGGAAAACCTGTTAGTGGTTTGCGATGGCCACAGACATCAACCTGGCAATCAGCAACTACTATGCCTGTGCCAATAAAGCACCCCGGAGAAATGCTGAGATCACTGATCAGTCATGGCAGAAAATAGGCATGGACTGCGTAGGCCCACTAGAACAGGTGGAGGCGGAATACATATCTGGCACTGGATTATATGTCCAAATGGATTGAACTAAATGTCATACGGAACATAACCATCAAATCCACAAAAGCGTTCATGGACAAAAATTTTTGGAGGGAAGGATGTCCTTTGGAACAGGCCGACAATGCAGTCAAACTCATTTGGCTTGAAATGCAATCATTTCTCAAAGCTAACAATATAAGACCGTGTCGGGCAGCGTTTTATCACCTTCAGGCCAATAGTCGAGTTGAAGAGAGAAGGTTCATCAAGGAAAGCCTAAAGTTGGCTGCCACTTCAGAAATGGATGGGAAGAATACTGTCCTTCAAGTAATAGCCACACACAGAAGCACCCCATCACAGGAGTATCACTGTTCAAATTAATGAGAGGCAGGAGGATGAATAACAGTTTGCTCCCAAAGTGGCTAACGGACATAAACGCCAGTGCCCCATGGTCTATATCAAGAGATTCATAACAAAGCCAGCAAGAAACAGGCGAAGGGAAAAGAGAGATACGACTCTTGCAATGCCACATCAGCCCACGCGATACAATCAGGGAACATAGTATACGTCAAAATGAATAACAAAAACAAAGACACTTTCTCCAAGTCTAGCAGACTGGTAAGAGCAGAGAAAGCTTGCATGGGTTATGTGGTTACAGAAGATGTGGTGATGTGGTTACAGAAGAAGGGGAGGAAGGATAACTCAGGGGCAATGCGTTGGTCTTGGAAGCAAGACAATGCAGCGCAACACAAGTGCGAATCCTGATCCCGCGCATAGAAACCACTTGTTGGTATTAAGCATGCTATAAAAGAACAATTATAATATAACTATAATATATAATATATTATAATAACAATAAAATGGAAAGTGATGGAATGTAGAGGCAGTAGTCCCATTTGTAAGTGACACTGAAATGAACCATCTACTGAGAAGTCAGTAGAGTGGAGAGCAAGATTAGGTAGAGAAAGAGTCAACCGCCACCCAGAAAAACGACACACAGCAACCGGCATGGGAACACGAACCACCATGATGAATGCAGTTCCTCACCTCTTGGTAGAGGAATCAGAGGAGAGTCCTGTGGTGAAGCTCTTGGTGGGCAGGGAGACGTCCGCAGGTCGCAGAGAACAGGAAGGCACCCGCAAAGCGTGACTATGAACGATAGGAATTTCTTTTTGTACATAAGGAGATGTCTGGTGAGTATTAGGAAGCACCACCGAGACACAGTGCGCAAGCAAATTGATTTATTTGTGATACACAGTTACAGCAATCCCAGCCTGTGTCTTTCCTCTGTCCTCCCTCTTCCTCCAACCCACATATTTCCAAACCCATCTATTCTAATGCTCCACCACATTCCATCACCCCCTCCAGTCTACATTCTCTTGTTGGGCTTACCTTGTGTTACATGTTTAAAGAATTGGTCTATTGTAAATAAACATCTCCTTCCCTTTGTATCCCTTTTAATCTTTCTTTCTTGCATCCCTCTCCATGGTATTTTTTGAACCCTTATTTTGTTCAATTTTTCACCATTTTCACTGCATTCCCTAAATCATCTTTGACGATTACACATATAGAAAATGTAGAGCACCCTTTGGTACGTTTTGCCCCAATTTCACTTGGCATGGCTACCAAAGTTCCACCTGGCATGGCTACATCCTTCTCATAATTAAGTTTATCACATCTCCCCTTTGCGTCGAGTCCATCGCTTCTCCATTCTCATCTTCATTTCTCTTTCATTCACCCCTCTTTTCATCCACCCTGGACATACTCTGGTATTAGGCTTTCGTTTCCTCAAACTCCCAAAGAGCGAAACTCCTGCAGTGTCATTCAGTGCTTGCCTAGTAACACTCTTTCCATCACTGCCTGTACCCAATCCCCTCCTGTGGCCACCGCAATTCTCAGCACATCCATGACAGTCCTATTGTTTTCTCAACCACCACATTCCCTTTAGGATGATACACCACTGCTGTCACATGTTGAATACCATTTAGCCTTAAAAAATCTTCAAATTTCTCTGCAGTAAATTGTGGCCCATTGTCCGAAATCAACTTTATAGGGAAACACTATCCCCAGAAAAACTTTTCCGAAAATTGCACGATCTTTTGTGCCCCAGTATCCTTCATTACACAAACCTCTGGCCATTTGGATAAAATGTCCACCACTGCTACTATGCAACTTCCAAGAGTGCTGCTAACATTTAATGGACCCAAAATACGATATTATATGATACATTATTTATATCGTGCCCAAACACAAGTGTTTCAGGGCACGACGAGGCAAGGGAGGGGTCAAGGGATAAAAAACAACGATCTTACTAGGCCCAGTGACATTGAGAATGCGCAAGTGCAGGGGAGAGGGAAGGGGGAAGTGCAAGGGGCAGGGGGAGTGGAAAGTGCAGAACACATGACTTAAGCAACAACAGATAGTACAGCCAGCTGGTGGCAAGTGCAATAATAAGGTGCAGACAAACAGTGTCTAATAAGTGCAGGAAGGGCCTGTAGGGTTGCAGATACAGACCCAAGTGCAAGGGTTGCCAGGAGGCAGTGCGGGTATGCAGCTGGGTGGGTATGGATCTGGGCCCGAAATCAGATGGTAGCCAGGTGTCCAATGCCGAAACAGACTGGGATCAGCAGCGGAGAGGAAGAGAGAAGGCTGAAGCAGAGAGGAGGGTCTTGAGGTGCTTCCGGAACCGAAGAGGGGTTTCCTCAAGTTTCAGAGAGGTAGGAAGGCTGTTCGAGAGGGAGGCCCGAGCTGAAGAAAGAGAACTACCCCCAACTCGTTGCTTGGAGAAGCGACTGACCCTGAGGGAGTTGGACGTGGAGGAGCGAAGAGCTCGAGTGGAAGGCCTTGTGGACGATGCCAAGGGTCTTGAACTTAATCCTTGCAGCCACTGGGAGCCAATGAAGAGATTGCAGCCACTACATCCCGCGCCCTATCTGGAAAAGGAACTGCTTTCATTGGCAGTGTCATTGTCTGCAAAATCTAATCGCTCACTTTGCAACTCTCACATTCTCTTATTTTTTCAATATCCTTGTCCATGCCATCCCACCAATAACCCTCTCTAATAAGAGTTTTTGTTGAGTTAGCTCATGAAGGGGCATTGTTGGATAGCAAAAACAATGTTTTTCCTTGTCCCTTCTGGGACCACCGCACAATGTCTTCTCATTAACAACTTCCCTTCCATGCCCAACTCATTCTTTACTGGTCTATAGCCTCTTATTTCATCATTACTCGCTGTTGGTGATCCCTTGCACACAAATGTCACAGCTTTCCTATAGTTTACATCCGGTTCACAATTTGTATCCCAAAGCCTTTCAAGAACATCTTCAGGGTTTGCAAATACTGAGAAAGGATTGCTCACTGTTACGTATTTAAGTAATTGGTATATTGTAAATACTATTACGAAGCACCACTGAGACACTGTGGGCAAGTACATCTCTATATTTGAGAAAAACAGTTACAACAGACCCAGCCTGTGTCTTTCCTCTGTCCTTCCTCTTGCTCCAACACCCAGCTTTTCAAACCCCTCTATTCCAACCCTGCACCACATTCCACCACCCCCTGCAATCTCCATTCTCTCATTGGGCTTACCTTGTTCATTTACAATACACCAATTACTTAAACATGTAACACACAGCAGTCCTTTCTCACTGCCCAGACTTAGCCAACACAACCCTTATGCGATGTGTGGTGAGCGACATGCAAGGCACGCGCGGAAGGGCCGCACGGAGAGAGGCGTGTAAGACACGGAGAGACTGCACCTGAGAGCCTGCCTGTGATCTCGAGTTGTTTTCCCTTGAAGAGCAACGGTGCCTCTTAAATATACCGATACATATTTCACAGCTGAAAATCAAGCGGCCATTGGAATATTTACACGAGTGAAGAATCTCGTTTTCAGTCTGTTTGTCCTTCAGCACCCTTGCCTATGGTGACTGGCACAGACAGCCACAGAAATGAACCCAGTGCTTCTTACTGAGGACATGATCTATATTTTTTTAAAGCCCCAGAGATTACAGATGGTGCCACTCCAGATAGCTCTGGGCGTCGTAGCTTTTGTGACAAAGGACACCCCGTACTCACAGGATGTTCCCCATCAGGAGGGCACAGCGAGTTCCTTCATAGATCTTTCACTGTACTGCAGCAGGGGTGCAACTAGACCAAAACTTCAGGGGGGCAACCTTCAGCGACTGTGTGGGTGGGGAAAATTTACTTGCATGGTGCCCTATTATCGTTTTTCCAAAGGAATGTTTTTGGGAACCAGTGACAAATGAGCAGCCACAAGTGCACATTACTGATAGCAGAGCAAGTAGAGCGCTCGCTTTGACATCTGTGGAGAGCCTGCTGATGCAGGTTCGAATCCCGGCGGGGCCAAACTCAGCCTTTAATCCTTTAAAAAGTTTGATTTGCAACCTGGAGCAAACATTAACCACTGCACTAGACAAGTCACAGCATATCTAAAACGTACACACTGTAAACAGGCTTATGATTCTAGATCTGCACACAGCAACACTGCAACAAAGCATCCTTGCCCTCCTCCTGTTTAGTCCCGTACCCCCCTACTTATAGGCCCTGAAGCTCCAAGAAACCATGAAAAAGGGAGAAGGTGTTCTATGGGAGACTCAATAACGTAGCATAACCATGCATAGCAAGGCACCTTACTTATTTTCATTTGGGGTAGCACTCTAAACGATCCAAGCAACTTCAGTGACTGTCAGCAACAGGGAAGGAAATTAATGTCAGCCTGATATGCTATAATCTATAGTGCAGTGACTGGCTGGAGAGACTATGGACCTCATCAGGAAAGGGTGGTATCCTGGTGGTAAATGCACCAGGATACTGCCCAACACAAATAGGGTGACTGCAATCGGTCTGGTTCTATTAGTGCCAGATCCCGAGTTGTGGTGGGGGTGGTAAGTGCCCATTTATATTGGGTCCATTGGAAACAATGGGGCCTTTTCGGCGCAATTCCTGAAAATCTGCGGAAAGTCGTCAGATTTACCTCCAGCTCTGAGCTGGGGGTAAATATGTCCACTGTCTGCGCAACAGATAGTTGGGCAGAGTGGTAATGCAGCAGTAACAGCATTACTGCCGCATTTTTAACACTCCGCCCAAATTGTGTTGACCCACTCTATATATGGCTATCAAATGTAGTGGTATGGGACTGAAGGAGAGTCAATGCACAATAACCCAATTCAATGTGACGGCCTCACAGCACACCATTTTGTCCCTAAAATCTGCCAGATTGTAAAGCAGTCTTAAGTTTAATGATGTGAACATACTCACATTTAAGGACTACACTTTTTACAGTTTACTCACAGTGGGATTAAATCATTTTCTCATCATCACATTCTTTTTTTAAGCAGTGAACCCTGGATTTAAATCCACTCTGCCATTTTGACACTTGACTACATATCTTCTGAGCTCTACTTGGTACAAATATTTAAGATTTGTCTTTCAAGACTACAATAATATAGTCTTGCAGTGTTGAATTGAACAATACACAACTCTCATAGTAAAGCAACATGACAATGTGTAAATACTTACACAAATATGTTAAGCTAAAAACATATCTTTATACCTTTATTTTCCACATCCCAAATGTTAAAGTACAAGTCATAGGATGAAAAATAATGATTGTCTGAAAAATCTCCAATTGTACAGTACTGTGCTTGCAGCACTTTCCGAAATACAGATGGTCCTTTATATAAAAACGTGTAAACTATATGGAAGGGACCTGTTACATTTGAACTTCAGTGCAAACCAGTCTCCTGCAAGTCATTTTAGTCATTTGCATGATGAAGTGCAAAACAAAGGTGTAAATGCAGGCACAGCTGCCTGTACCCCTTAGTTCTGCTCACTTTTACTGCCAATTGAGTAACTGTTGCTTCCTATTTATGCATGGCAGGCAATGTTTGCAATGGATTCCTTTGAATCTTCCTGCTTATAGTTGGTGCACGCAAATTACATAATAATCCATAGCATGTGCAGCAGCATGAAAATGTCTGGCTTGCGTAAATGCTGTTGTATGATGGAGAGGATAGGGATGACAGAAATGGAAATTCTCCTCCATGCCCCCTCTTTGCCATACAAATGAATGAAAATATGTTGCAGTGTAAAAAACATGCTTACAAGTTTTATGCATACATTTTACAAATGCTTTTAATGCTACTTCACAATAAACATGATCCCCATTGTAAAATAAATTGTGTAAAAAGGTTACCTGCTATAGAGATTGTTTGCCACAAACTTCCAGCTTGCTGTTATGCACGATGTTGAGAACATTTGATATCCACATAAAAGCAAAACCTTTTTTTTGCATGTCAAGACAAGCAGATCATGGGAGCTTTATTATGTTACTCACTTTATCGTTTTGGAAGCAGAAATTGATGTGCTTGTTACTTCGAGATGCATGCGGTCCTTCAGTTGGAAATGCCCTTGCAGTGCCAATTGCTACAGCAATAACACTGGATCGAGTGGTAATGGTCCAGAGCCCAATGTATAGCGATGGCCCTGCCTGGTGGCATTACCACCCGATTCGGCCCACCAGATCGGTTGCTCTTGCTATTAACACCCGAGTTTTAAATCTAGAAATCTAGGTGCTAAAACCAATGTATTTGGTTTCAATGAAGGGACGCCTTGCGGCTTCCCGTCCATTGAAACAAAATACTTAGACCCTGATTCACAGGGTGTTTTCCAATGGGATTGCACCATTATAAAATGCTTCTGTGAATCAGGCCCTACATTAAGATGACCGTCATGGATCTAGAAGGCGGGGTCCCATACAGAGCCTCTGTTCCATTTCCATGATGGCCAGCAGGGACATGGTGCAGCAGCAGCGACACCCCCGCCGCCGCACGAATCAGGTAAGTCGGGAGGGAAGGGACAGCTACATCACATTAATGAGCCCTAAATAGGGTAAACGTGTTTGTTTGTTCATCATCCTTGTGAGCTGCTTCTAATTAGGGGATAGTCGTATTTAAAGTGACACTTTCATTGCATATACTTTTCTCTGCATTTCAGCAGAACCCATGCCCTAGATTTGTGTGATTGAGCACTGGTTTAAAAAGCTGGATCTGTGTTGTTTGAGTCAGATTTCCCGTTGTACAACAGCTACATATATTTCACCCAAGGGATGGAGTTGCTCAAGGGGATCCTCCCTTCACTTGCGTGATGATAAACCTTTGCTACTCGGCCCCAAAGAGTGCAGTGGCAATGGTGCATCTGAAGCATCTGTATTTCCCTTCAATTTCAGGTGAAATTGTATAGGCTTCCAGAAAGACAAATTATTTGTTATTCCTATTCTTTCTTATTTAGGGTCACTGTTCAAAGTGTTACACTTGCGGAACCTCATGTTTTTTTTAAGAGGCCTGAACAAGAAATCCGCCACTCCAGAAACAAAGAGCCACATGGTGCCGGCCATAGACCCAGAGCATACATTTGTAAAAACATTTAAACAAAAATGCTTTTTTAGATTAGCAGGGGGCACCTCAAGGTTCTCAGCTGTGACCGCTGGCATCCCCAAATGACATCCCTGATGTCCTCATATATGTCTCAACACACCTTTATATGAGTCCCAAAATACCACTCCCTGATTTCTGAACATAATAAAGCTGTTGTTTTATAATTGTCGGATCAGTAGATTTGTCACCGTCATTATTGCAAAGGGGTAAAGATAGGAGGGAGTTGGGAGTGGAGGAGGACCACACTGCATGTGGCTATTTGGCATTGCACTCACACATTGACTACCTAGGGCTGTCCTAATCCCTATGACCATATCCATCCACTACCCACGCTTTCCGGTCCAACACACAGATCTAGGGATCTTTTTGTGTCAGTCCTATTGCACAGTAACATCAAACTGTTTATTTTATTTTTATTTATTTATTGGGTATGTATAATGCGTCAATAACAACTGTGTGTTGTTATGGGGCAGCCACTATTATTTCTAAGCAGTCTTCAGAAAGCTAATGGCTTCACTGGAGCTGTAAATTAGCTCCAAATGTAATTAAAATGTCTTAACCAAATGTGGCTTTTCCACATGATTTACCAGCGATATGTGTGTCCTGACATCTGTTCCTTGCACTGGATTCTGGTTAAAACCAAGCATTGGCAAACCCAACAGTTTTGGTTCTTGCATTTGGATTAGATAGGCATTTGTCTCGGGAGGACAGCGCAAGGGAAACGTGCTCGCCTTGCAAGCAAGACAACGCGGAGCAACACAGGTTCGATCCCTGGGTCTGCGCCTAGAAACCTCTGGGTATTAAGCATGTTATAAATAACCAATTATTATAAAATTATAAATTATATAAAATTTGCCAGCCACTGCATCCTATGGCCAGGCATTCCCAACACTTGCCAGCTGTTGCTATTTTATGGACAGATAGTACCATTATAGCTGTGGGGTATTTTAAGGCCTAAGGCAGACACCTTGCAACTAAACTGCATTTAACAGTTACCAAGAGACCATGGTGGTGCTGTGTTTACTGAGCACCCACCTAGTCCCTGGCCTCACAAAACTGCATTTAGCAGCTACCAAAATAGTTGCTGCACTTTCATTCAAAGAAAAGAAACTCAATGAAAACTGGCTCTGCACTACAATCGTCCTCCTTTCATTTTAAAACATACCAAAGCTGTGCCCTTCATGGAAACCTACCCTGACACTTGTGGGGCAGGCATTGTCAACACTGTAAAAAAAAAAAAACGTGCCTGCATGGCCTCAGTCCCCTGAATGACAAAACGTTATGTGCTGCTTTGACATGCATTACGAACGACTTTGCCCTGGTGACATTTTCTTTTTAAAAACAGCACAAAATTCGTTTTATGCAACCTAGCCTTGCCTGTGTCTTGCATCTGAATGCCATGAAATCAGATAAACCCTCTAGAACAGCATTGTTTTCATTTGATCAAGTCTGTGAAAAGCAGGAGTTACATTTCATTTGACTTTTGCAACAATCTAACACAGTCCAAACCCTTCAAGAAAAGCTCTCTCCTTTTGCTTGATGTCAGTTTCAGAGAACCCTTGTGTTGGACAGATTTATGTGTATTCGAAATTGACTAGGGCTATAAATAATGTTCAGAATATAGATGCAAGAAAGAACCACATTGGTAAAAGTGACATCCAAGAATAATTAACCAATGTGTAAAAGGGTGCTTTTGCCAAACAAGAAAATGCCTTTTAAAAAAAGGTGAAATGTTAAACTAAGTTGTTGTGCTTGCATAGAAATGTGATGGGGGTTTGCTTTAAAATATATACATGATATTTAGTTCCAAAAGACTGGCTTTCTGGTTAAAGGGAAAGAAATTAAAGTACTTTGAGGCCAGCAGAACAGGTTTGGCAGGCTCTGGCTTCAAAGGGCCCTGCCTCCCCTGGGAACAGAATCACCTTCCCCAAGTGGACCTGCCCCCTGGAAATTATGAATAGGCCAAGGGGGAGAATCTAGCCCCCTCGTCAGGAAAAGCTGCAGTGCTCTGATTGCAGAGACTGTTCAGATTATGTCATTTATTTCAGTAATCAAAAGACATATTAATTTTATATTTTGACCATTTAAATGTCATGTTTGCGCCATCAAAATAAGACGTTGTAGGTGTTCCTAGCATTTTGGTGACGCAAATGCCAGGTAATTGCCATTTCTGGGAAAAGCATACATGGTACAGCTTTGAAGATTAATGTAAACATGCCCTGTGATAATATGTATACATATATACATTTGTAGATTTTTTAGGGGAAATGGTTCCCCCCAAAAATTGCAAAAGATTACTGGAAGGACTAAACAACATCATACAAACTTTGGAGTTGGAAAAGCAGGTCCTGTGTAAAATATGGAATCCGTATATGTGATTTTCAAAAGCGTAACAATTGTAAAAAGGTGCATTTTTGTGTCATAACTGATTTTGGCAAAAGTAACTGTGGGATGGCCCTGTACATCATAAAGCACACACCATAAAACTGATGTCATGTCCCTGAGTCCAACCGGCTGGAAGGGAGCCAGTGGCATCCACAGCGGACCTATCCGATTTTAAGAGGTGTGTTCAGCTTGAGTCTGCCCCATAGTAAAATCCTGTGATGTCATGCTCCTTATATGCTCCTTATATAAAAGGGAGGCATAGGGAGCTCTGGACTCTCTTCTGACTTTTCCTGCTCCAGCGCATCCAGAGATCCAGACATTCCATATTCACCCTCCAAGATTCCAGATTCCAGAAGCCAGGCCAGAGCTAGCTGACCCTATCCAGGCAGAACCACTGATCCAGAATTAAAACCCTACTAAAATCCCAATCATTCAGGGAGAAAGGGGGAAAAGCTGTCATACCCTTTTTGGGAGTATCCTGTTACCAGACCGGCTTTCTGCCCCGCTACGTGCTTGCCCAGTTGATGCAACCCGCTGTCACCAGTGACCAGATTAGGCCCAGCTGTCCCCTTCCAGGAGAGCCAGCTGCGCAATGACCAGATCTTGCCTCGCTGTCCAGAAACCTGGTCCGCTGTCCAAGCTACCCCATTCAAGTGCTTGTTGTGAGTATTTCCCTTCCCCAGTAACCACAAACTGCATCCCTTGCTTTGTTACCTTGTATTGGGTCCAATCCCATAGAGATCCTATAACTGCCCTAGCAAAATCCTTAAACTTGTCAGAATCCTCTGTGTCTCCTGTCCTTTAAACTACATGTGTTAGCTCCATTATTTCCAATCATTTCAGTCCTTTGTGTAAGTCCTTAGTACTATTTGTAATACATTTATTAATTCCCACATAAAGAGACACACGGCGTGAGGGGGTTAAAACTGCAACTTAACCCTTTTCATGGGCAGCGTTTCTCTTGTTGATAATCAAGTCACAAAAATATAGTTTTAGTAGCACTGTTCATTTTCCTTTTGAATTTGATTTTCCCCGTGAACTGCTTCATTTTTAAAACTGAGTTTCCTTTCACGTTAAGACTCTCATACTGCCATCCCTCCAGAGTTACCCTTTCATTTTCATATTATACCTGTGATGTGCCTTGGTACATTAGCATAAAAACCCCATTCTGATTTTGCCTGTTTAGCCTAAATTCCAAGCTGTTTTGTCAATTTTAACCCGTGAAACTAAGCAAATGCAATTTCTCCACGTGTGATTTTGCTGCACAGTTTTTCCTTCCAAAAAACGATGTTCTGAACTGTATGCCCGTTGTTAGTACATTGCCTTGTAGTTTGCTAGTGTTCTCACTTATTTGATACAGTCACACTCATTTTTAAACCGCACCTGTAAAATAACTATTGAGTAATTCCGAGTGCTATTTTGCTCAATTCAAGGGTTTTCAATATGATTTTGCCTCCCATTCAGGGGTGGAAGGTCGGATTTGTGTTCTGTTTGTTGCCTAGTATTCCTTACTCCTATCTACCCACTCAAAATTCAGTTTACATGGGTTTGAAGGAGTGTTGCAGGGGGAAATATTCACTGTGGTGCTATCAGGAAATACCACCCGAAAAGTAATCTTGCCTTTATTCAATTGTGCATTGTATATCTTATGTAACAAGGTCAAACTGAGTGTATTCTATCAATTCACAGTGTAATTATCAACACACTGGTGATTGCTGCCCTATATTAAATTTGTGTGATTTTCATTGGAATTTAAAAATAAATAAATATTGTATTATTACACAACGGCCTGGTTCATGGTCCATTGCGACCCGCGATATTTGTAAAGGGGGGTGTGAGACAGGTTGGGTGCCTTCTCAAACTGAATTCGTATTAAATCAAATAAAAGTGTTTTAATTGTGCGCTGCATCCCCGGCCAGTAGAAAGCGTCCTGGTCTGGAGTGTACAGTGCCTTTGAAATCCTTAACATAGCAATGCATAGCAAATGCCCCTCTCATGCCTACAGAAAAGTAAATACTATTGGTTTTGCCAGTGTTTGTTTAAAATATTGGGATGCAAGAGGCATGGACACCGGGGGTGGCAGAGACCAGTAACGAGTAGGAAAGGGTTGCAGGTTAGCGCCAATTTTGTTTGGCAGCAGTTGATATCTGAAGTCACATGCCAATCAAAGAGAACAGCTTAAGAGGGAAATCGTGGCAGGCAATCACAACAGAGTGGACTAGAAGGAAATGGGGGAACCGAGAGGAAAGGCAAGAGAGGGAGAAAGACCCTATCTGTCAGCCATTGCAGATACCACAAGAGGCCAGCCAGCCAGCCCGCTCACTGCAATGGTGCAATCTTCAAGGTTTAATGCTTACATCATGCTCCCACTGTCACCCACGCATCCTGCATTCCTGTGACACGCAACCAATCCATATTCCGTCCATAACAGATCCCCCAATTAACATTTCGCTTCCTGCTCAGTGAAGTGGGAAAGGGTGTGTTTGGCACTCTGGGTTCCATGTTTAAAGCCCTTTCTTTTCCTAGAAGAGGTCTCCATCCTGAAGGATGTGAAAGTTGGGTTAGGGAGCAGGCCATGACTACGTTTACTACCCCCCTAAGAGCTGCATAGTCCTTTCATTGTGTCAGCCAGCTGTGCTTGCTAATGACTACTTATTTTACTTCCTGATGCTTGCTTATTTAATAGAGAGGAAAATGCCTCTGCGCATTAATTCAGTATAATTCGGCAATTGTTGTGAACATTATTCATTGTTTTAGGCTTAGAGTTCTGGCTCAAAAAGTTATTCACAGGTAACTAATGAATCAGCAGAACGGGTGCATTTTTTAAAATTGGAAACAGGCTGAAACATGCCAGGCTGTAAATAAACAGTACTTTAATCATCGCCCAGAGCCGGGCTTTCCCCGTTGGTTCTACAGCAGCAGAATCGAGGAAAGGGCATAATTATAAGCCAAGGTGATTAGTTTTATTATTAGAAATTTCACGGTAGATTACATTTTCCCTTATCTGGCTTTTTTCTTGTTATGATGTATCTTCTTCCCTCTGTGCAGCTGGTGCCGCCAAGCGAAGATGGCTGAGGAGATAACCCTAGACTCAGAACTCGCAGTTACTGCAGCAAAGCTCTTCCGAGCAAGTAAAGAATACGCGGGTCCGAGGCCTGAGAGCAGTGGCGTTCCGTGACGCAGTGGCTCTCTTTTATTTTTTGCGTCACGGTCAGTACTTTCAGTGGGGCGAGGTTTTGAGGGGGGTTCAAAAGATGGTTTGAGACATAAGAAGCGGGTGGGGAGCCTGGCCTGGGAGGTTTGGTAGGGGATCCGTTTTTTTGGGGAGGGATAGAGGCATGAGGGCGCTTGTTCTTCTTCTTGCTGATAGATTTTTATCCATCAGCGGTGATTTTTGGATACCGAGGCTTGAGCCTCATTACTCCATCTTCTCAGGTTGAGTGTGTAGTCGTGGGTTTGTATTCTTCTTGGTCTGTGTGGACTTGTCACAGTAGGGCTGGTTTCACAGGGTCTTCGCAGTGATGGGCCGCTGGTAGCGGTCGAAGGGGTTTGCAGTGGTGGCAGTGAGTCTTCTGATCAGAGGGTTCGGGTTCTGATCCAGTTCTTGGCAGAAGTTCTTACTCAGCTTCGCTAGATGTTCATCCAACATCTCGATGTCCAGGTCTCTGTGAAGGTCTGCTATCCTTGTGAAGATTGGAGCTCCAGACGATATCCGCAGGGCCTTGTTCTGGACTATCTGAAGACTCTTCCGGTGTCGCTCATGGCAGGTCATCCATGCTGGGGAGGCATAAGTCAGGGTTGGTCTGATGATCGCCTTGTAGATGCATGAGGGCAGCGGTTGGGAGGGGTTATAGTCGGAGCCAAGCAGGAAGGGCAGGGTACATACGTGTGTCCTCTCTCCTTTTGTTTTGTTAATGTCCGGCACAGACGGGGTCTGCGCTGGTGATTAAGAAACAAAAGGAGAGGGTGGACCAAAAGACTTGCAGTGTCTCTCTCCTTTTGTGTCTATGCAGGAGGCGCCAAACCTCTCAGGCAGCCCTTAACTCAACACAGCCTTGTGGTTAAATGGAGGCCTTCGAGGTCGGGCTTCTATGATATTTCTAATTAGACACTCCAATCTCACAGGCAGCCCTTTAACCATGCAGCTCAGAGCTGCCTGAGTGGTTTTTCCATCTCTAGGGCATACCAGTGGGTGGGAGGCAGGGGGGCTGGCAGAGACCCGGCTCAGGTGCACTTTATGAAGACCACCAGGGCTCCGCCGCAGCTAGCCCCAGCCCGCTTAAAGCCCTGGTCACAGGCATTGGATTTATTCCTCTGAAGCTTCACCTATGGAAACAAGGGTCGGGTCCCCTGCCCCAGTTCCCCTTACTTGGCTTAGCCTTCCTCCATACATGTACATTTTCTTGCTTTCATTTCCCTGTCTCACTCCACAGCACTGTTGAGGCTGCCAGTGGGTGCTCCCATTTAACTTTCTTTCACGGGAGGAACCCTGTCTCTGACATTATTTATTTTATTTGTTTAAATATTTTTCTTCTATATTACACAGGGGGCACCTCAGTAAATCTGTGTTTTTTTGTCAATGTTTTTAAATGCACCCATGCAGGTGCCGTTCCTGTTTTAGTTTTTATTTTATGGGTTATTTGTAAGGTGCCTATGCAACAAATGGTGTTTAAAGGCACCACAAGACAAAAAAAGGGGGGGTGGTGAACAAGGGACCCCCTTCCTGGGTAAACTCTTGGAGAAACTGGACCTCCCCCACTGACCCTCCACTCTGAACTTGTGTGTTGCCTCCATGACCGTCAATCTGGATTCAGGGCATCCAGAGGCACGGAAACTGCTCTCCTGAACACTGTGAAGTCATGCTAGCAAACCCTGACTCTAACTCTCCTGCTGTTCTCATTCCCCTTGACCTCTCCTCCGCCTTTGACATGGTCCACCATTCTATCCTCATAAAACAAATCTGTGATACCCTGGACATCACTGACCGGGCACTGGATTGGCTGACCTCTTTCCTCACTAATCGCCTTTCCCAGCAGGAACTGGGCCTTTTCTCCTCCACCACCACAAACACTATCTGTGGCATCCCCCAGGGCTCTATCCTAGTCCCACGGCTCTTCAATATCTATCTCGCCCCTCTGGCTCACCTGATCAGCTCCTTCTCTCATTTCCAGTGCAATGCTGATGACTCACAGCTTTCCTTTAAACTTCCCTCTACTACCTACTACCTCCTCTTCCTCCTCTCTCACTCCTGCTTGCCTGTCTGCCATTGAGGCATGGTGTGCAGCGAACAATCTCTGTTTTAATGCTAGTAAGACAGAGATCCTTCACATTGGGACAGCTGTACCCACCTTTCCCCCTACCCTCTGGCCACCCACTCTGGACACTCTACCCCCACCATCCTATGATGGCAAAAACCTTGGGGTCATCTTCGACTCCGCTCTCTCCTTCACCCCTCATATCCTGGACCTTACCAAGAAGGCACACTTCCAGCTCCACCTCATCAGAGGCATTCTCCCTTTCCTCACCTTCCCCCAGAAGCTCAATGTCTCCAGAGCTTTGGTCCTCTCTAGGCTGGACTACTGCAAAAGCCTCTTTCTCAATCTCCCTCTTTTCTCCCTACGCCCCCTCCAGCTAATCCAGAATAGGGCTTCAAGACTTATCCTTGGCCTGAAGCTTAGGGGCCGTATCTATCCCGTCCTAAAATATCTCCACTGGCTCCCAGTGGCTGCAAGGATGCAATTCAAGATCCTCTGCATCAACCACGCTTCTCCAAACAGAGAGTGGGGGACAGGTCTCTCTCCTCGGCTGGTGCCTCCCTTTGGAACAGCCTCCCTGCCCCTCTCAGACTTGAGCCGGACCTCCTCAAGTTCCGGAAACTGCTAAAAACTCTGCTTTTCTCTACCTCTTTCCCTCTTCCCTTCCCTGCTAATCACCCCACTGCCGCTGAGACAGTTGGCTTGGTCCTCATGAACCTCACATGACACTAGGCCCTTCTACCCGGTCAATACCAGCCCCTCCCCCCACTGCACTGCCCCTGCGGGCCCCTCCTTGGCGGCTCTACATCCCACCCTCAGGAGGCACCTGAACTAGCACTTAGTGTGAGGCCTCCTCCTTTGGCTCCCCTTGTCACTTCCCTCCCGGGCCCCCCACCAGCACTTGTTCATTCCTTGCCCCACCCACTCCTATTTCCTGCACTTTTCTTCACTGCACTTGCAAGTCCGAATACCACAAGCCCTAGTAGGACCATGACTGTATGTTTGCTGTTTGCATGTATTTTCTCTAACCTGTTCCCTTCCCATTTAGCCTTGTGGCGCTTTGAAACACAATTCTGTTGTATAAAGCGCCAACCAAATGCTCAATAAAATACAAGATAAATAAATAAATACAATAATGGTCCTACTAGGCCTTGTGACATTCGGATCATGCAAGTCAGAACAAGAAGTGTGAGGGAAAGGGGCGAGGGGTGTGGAGGAAGTGCTGGACAGCACAAAAAGCGAAGTGCTAAGGTGGGAAGGGAAAAAGGGGGAAGAGGTGAGATACAAGTGCTAAGGGGAGGCCAGAGGTCAAGTTCCAGGGATTGCAGAGGAGAGGGTCAACATGAAAAGTGCAGGGAAGAGAGGTGGACTGGAAGGGGGGCAGAGGGAGCCTGGCAGCCAGTCACTGAGGCAGAAAAAAAGGTGTTTGCAGGGCAGGGGGGGGGGGGGGAGTGAAGGAGGAGGAGAAAAGGAAAGTCTTGAGGAGTTTATGGAACTTAAGGAGATCCCGCTCAAGCCTGGGTGTTCAGTAGAGCAGTTTCTGTGTCACTGGCAACTCTGGAGGAAGACTGGTTGTTGTGGAGACAACAGATTTGATGTGTTGGGACAGTTGGGAGATGGCCAGCTTCTTCAGAGCGTGCACAGGAGTAGGGTAATGGGCGGTACTTAGCAGGCAGGAGGCATCAGAAGAGGGCTTTCTTAGGAGGGGATGCACAAGGGAGTGCTTGAGGGGGAGAGGGAAGGTGCGGATGGCACATTTGTGGTTACAGAAATCATCCAGGGAAGGCGCAAGGGAGACAATGTTAATAGCTCTGGAGCATCAGGGGAGCACCTGTTTGGAGGAGACTTTCATAGAGAGGACTTGTCTGGAGACCTCATCCAGTGCTATGGGGGAGAAGTAGTGAGGGGGAGAGGGGAGCCAAGGGAGGCATGAGAGCAGTGGTCCCATGGATGCAGATTAGGGGCGTGACTCTGCAACATGTGGAAGATTATAAAATGCCACCTAACGAACGTGTACCCCACCACTCAATACAACAGTTTTGGCCAATGGGAAAAACATGCACCCTACCTTTTTTTTTTTAACAACAAAGGTATGTACTCTGACTCTTCACGTGGTGGCTAAAAGACTTCAGCTGTGAGTGACCGAGCAAGAGAAATCCCGATTAGAGTTTAAGTCTCAAGGCTCAGTGGTAGCCAGGAATAGGCAGATGCCTAGAGAGAAAAAGCAATTTAATAGAGAACTCAGCTGTGTAGCATTTATCTGCAGGCAGCCAGGGGACATTGACCCATGCCCTTGCCTGCGAGTGCGATTCAAGGAAAGCACTTTCAAGGGGAAGGAAGCCTATGACTGTTTATTCGAGACATTATGACAGGCGATGGTCGCACTTGTGGCATCAGCATGGTGGTGCTTCTGGTGGAGTGCTTGTTGTTCCATGCAAGGAATTGGGTTTACTAAGCATAAGAGAGAAAGATGCCTGTGTGAGAGCCCGGTTACATAAACTGCATAGAGTGCAAAAAACGGGCTAAGAGATGTTTTGGCATCAATGTTCTAAGGCTGAGCACCGTTGCTTTAGGACTCAAGTGGGAATCTCTTCTTCAGTGCCAAATGCTCCGACACAAATCATGACTGTGGGCATTTTTAAGATGGGCGACCTCTTGATCTGGGTGCAGCCCTGTGTAATTGTGGAAGCACCCCTGGGTGCATTTCATAGTGCGCATAATCCACTGCTGGCCATTTGCAGCCACAACGGGACACACATTTTAGAAAACAGTTGAATGGGCCTTGCGTTTATGGGGGGGGGCAAGCTGCTACCCCCATATTGGCAGTCTTATCGCAAAGCAAAATGACTTTAATACAGTAGAATCAATCTGCCCTTTACAGCGCTCATGTTTCAGGCAGTCTTTGCTGGTGCCTTCAGGGGCCGTCACCTCCCTTGGGCCTTGCAGAATCCAGCAGTGTTCTTATCTCCCGCTTGCTTTTTTATTCTCTGGTGTCCACTACATTAGCACCTTGCTGATGAATAGAGCATAATAGCGATTCAATGGGCATTTCGCGTTTCAGCGCCCTGCTGGCTGCCTTTCTTTGCTCAGAGGACAATTAATCTGCCCCAGGATGATTGCAGCCACTCACCCCTCGCTCCATTTCTTTATCTCTCCATTCTAATCACACACTCCACAAGTGGCAAGCACTGGTTTTCCCAGCTTTAGATAAGACGCCCCCCAACATTTTGAAATGCCCCCTATCCCCCTCAGCCTCCACTTCCCCTCCTAGCGCTGACACTTTTTTCAGCTGATAATGATCAAATCCCTTTGACGCCCTGCATTGTCTTGTCTGTGTGAGATCCTATCTGCAGTGTTAAGACGGATTTCTGAACTCTGTCCTGGTGGCGCAGAAGTTCAGAAGGCCAACCTAATTACTTGGAACAGGGTAACCTCTGGACAAGCCAGACCAATCAAGGTAGCGATCGCGGCGGTCAAGACTAGGTCTCAAGAGGGGTGAGGGTGACTGAAGGCCCGCAATGAGCACACAAAGCAAGAGCGCTAACAAACTACTCCAAACAGTTGTTATATCAAAAATAGATACACATTTATTTTAAGGCCTTTAAAATAATGACCGTAGCGAGAAAATCACAATATCACAATATTAAACCAACACATACCATATCAACACAATATATATACAAATACACAGTCGCAAGCGTTTAAAGCACGAAATATGTAGTCCACCTGCCAGGGAAGGAAAACAGGCAGTGCGATAATGCTTTCGACTCAGTTCGCCTTCATAGGCACCTAACTAGATGGAAGTCCGAGCCCTGCGAAGAGTGGAGCCTTGTGCTCAAAGTACCTGCCACGCCGGTGCCAACGGGCCCAAGGGGAAGCTCTTCGGAGGAAGTCAGGCGGTTCACGTTAGTGCACAGCAGAAGAAGAACAGGTTCCGCAACTCAAGCGCAGCTTCCACAGCGGGCAGAAGCAGAGCGCGAGCGCGGCAAAAGGGTGCTGTTTTTACACAGCAGGGAAAAGCAATGGGATACTGCAGGAGGGCGACCAGATCCTAGATATACTACTCACCGGTCCCCGAAGCAAGCAGACCCAGGCTTCTCCACGATAGTTTCAGCAGCTGGCAGGTTCAGAAGAGCAGGGAACGCTTTGTAGTCGTGTAGAGCAAAAAGACGTCCCAATCGACGAAACCGGCACAGTTTTGTTGCCGCACAGGACAACGGAGCGGCCGTGTGTATTCGAGCCAAATGAACCCTCCTCCCTTCAGACCTGGGAACGCCAAGCGTACGAAGCGTGGGAGAGGGACAAGGACTCGCAATACAACACAACCTGGCGGCGGTTGCAGAGCCAAACTCCTTTGTAAGCTGGTCAGTCAACTGGATGGCCCAGAGACGCTTCCGAAGGCTTACTTGGCAGGAGATGGTTGAAGATGCCGGGAATAGCTGTTCCTACTATTCCAAAGGTCGAAGCACCAGTACAGGCCTTCTGGTTCGATCAAAGGAGGACAGGGGCTCTCCGGACGACAGCAGTGCAAAGGAGGATTCCTTCAGCGGGTCACCAGCGATTCCTCGGTCCAGCCTCGTAGTTGCAGGATACTTGGCTCCTGTATTCCTTCGTTCGTGAGAACTCAGGAGATCGACATGGTAGTGGTGTTTCCAGCCCCCTCTTATCCACGGTTCCCTTCGCGCCAAAACGGAGGGGAGCCAATGGGAGATCCGCTCATCAAAACACATACCATACGTGGACCAATCACGGACCACGGTGGTCCCAGGCATTCACACCACCCTAGACTCTCTGGCACCCAGGATGTGTATTGGGACCAGACATCCCAGCCCACACCCTGGAGGCACACAAACGACATGTAGAAGCCCGCGAAAGCAACCACGTTTCGCGGGAAAGTACATGCCCAAATAAGGAAGGCCCCGGGTCGCCGGACCTGGGGAAGGTGAAGGGAGCAAGACGGACAGTGGACAGGACAAAGGAGCCTCGCGGCCTGGCCATTTTGGGAGCCAGGCCACCATTTTGGGTTCAGTGCAAAAACGTGCTCAGAACGCCAAAAGGAGCTAAAAATCAACAATACGATCGCTGCCACCATTCCAGTCCCTGAATGACTTGCACCGATCAAATACCATCCTAAAAGAGTATCTAGGGCCTGTAGAAGGCTAGAGACCCAAGAGAGCTGTAACTTAGCTTACAGTGCCCTCTTGTGTCGTGTTGCACTAAAGCTGCGACACGATAAAAGAAACTACGGGAAACCACGTTCCCCGGTACTGACTGTCTTAAGGGCATGTCAGTTTCCCCGTAAGAAAGGAGCGAAAGCCCAGAGAAGTGCGGCAGAAGGCTGTACTTCTCTGGCAAAGTCAAGAACAAGGTTAAAAACAATAGCAAAAAGTTTAGGGGTTGCCACATGGAAGGAAAATTCCCTACAATAACGAAATCTTTCCTAACATGCAGTGTCCCATGCGTGATTGTATAAGATCTGTGATGCAAACAATTGTTTGGTGAACTGTGCCCACAGGGCTGATGGTTGCTCATAGCCTACAGGTTGTAGGAGGTCCTACGGGTTAGTTATTGTTTGACGAATACCTTTTGCGGTTTTCTTCAAAGACTCTTCTTTAAATCTTGCCAAACGGCGCCTGGTGCTTAAGCAGTTACAGCCATTTGGCGACTGTTGATAAACGCAGAAGAAATCCGTGCGACTGTTTAGCTACTAAACACATGGTTTATGCCATTTATCATATTGTAGCAGCCGATTTCTCGCTTCTGAGTTCTGTAACACAGGGCACGGGGTAAGAAGCTTTTCTCACGTAAAATGCGTTTGCGTTGGTCTCCTACTCTCGCGAGGGCTTCTGATAATGGCCACCCTCATGTTAAAAATGTGCGTGGAAGCTGATAAGATGCGTGCGCGCGCCTGGCAGAGCGGGAGCAAGCCCGTAAGGGAATACGGAATGTGCCGAGGAGATCAACATGGCGTTCGTTAGGATAGTACTGCCTTCTCAGAGGCATGCATTGCTGATGCTGGGCAAACATTGCCAGTGAAGGAGGGCGTGGCCATGTGCTCTGTTCACTCAGATGTGTAGCCTATATTTCGGCGGTGTGTTTGTGCACTCATTATTTACAATGTGTTGGTATTGATTCCTACGCACGTGCACTTTGGGAAAGTACACATATGTATATGTTTGCAAATATCGACTCTGCCTTGCGGCCGTTTCTCCAGCATGGGCAAGGACATCTGTTTGGGGCTGAGTGTTTAAATGAACAACTGCAAACACCGTTTAAAGGAATTTTTGACACCTTGGTAAAAGTCCGCAAAAAAAGGGAACATTTGTCATTAGTTTTCATTTTCATCTCGGATCAAACCTGTTTCTTTGTTGTAATTTGTATTGATGAGGAAGAGCGATTCTACCAGAAACACTTCCCACAAGTAGTCAAGAGGAAGGGGTTCTTTACACTGGCAGCGGCACTAAGTTGTAGTAGCAAGCCACAAAGTTGTGAGAAGAGGAACATGGGCACATAGAACGGGCATGATACAGGCTAAACGGTCGCAGGGCAGCTGCTTACAGTGGGGCGCATTACACAGAGAGCTCTACAGTGAGCTGTTAGCCCGGGGCCATGTGGCTGGATGGCTGCAGGGGTGCGTCTTTACAGGTCCACGGGCTGTGCTTTTAAAGTTAGTTTTAAATCCTGGACAGTTTGCTATTTTGGACTTTGGGGAAAGAGTTCCAGTGGGAGGGCACCAGTCGTTTGAAGGAGCGCATGCAGTAAGCACCATAGGGCGCACGGGGGACTGAAAGATCGAGACGTGCTTGCGAGTCCAGAGCCTGCAGTGGGAAATTGTGTGAGCTCATTTTAAGTTGTCAGTCCATTGTTGGAGTTAAAAATGGGGAAGGGGACTTTGAAGAGGGATCGATGGTACTGCATGAAGGCAGTGGGAGGAAGTAGGGGAGGATATGGGAAGGCTATAGAGCAGTGGTCTTCAAACTTTTGAGAAAAGTTTGGGCAGGCCGGCCCCCCCAAAAGTGCCAGATGGACAGTATGTAGAAATCGCTATGAACTTTTGTGTACCGTCACCATACCCTACTCCCAGTGCAGACCCTGGGCTCTCCCAACCCTACTCCCACCACTATCCCAGTGCTGCCGCCCATCCTGCTCCCACCACAGTCTCATAACACAACCATACACACACATCCATACACATTTAAATAAAAAATAAATCACCATAAACGTACCTTCTGCAGGGGCCTGCGCATAGTTGCTAAAATGCCCCACTCTAGGTTGCTCTGCCCCATTTGTGCGAGGAGGCGCAGGAGCACCCCCTCTCACATACATACATGCAGTGCCCCAGCCAGCATTTCCAATAAGCTATGCAAGGCTGGCGAAGCAAAACACCCCCAGCGTTGCATGGCTCAGTGATCATGTGCGGCTGGGGAAATGAACTGTCAAAGGCAAACAGTGTTTCCCTTTGACAGTTCAGCCAGCCCAGGAGCACTCCCTCAGCTGGAAAAAGCGGCTGAGGGAGTGCTCAGTGTTTCACTGGGCTGGCTCCTCAGCTCCTCCATAATGGGTGAGGTGGCCAGTGGGTGGACCCCCCCCTCACCCATTATGGATGAGCCGGCAGGCTTGGACTGACCTATAGGGCAATAGGGTGATGACCGTACCAAAAAATGCAAAATGCTAGTGTAGGCCAGTCAAAATGGGCCACTTTTTTGGCCAATGTGGGCCAGTTTGAGGAGTTACTTCACTATGCAGCTAGTAGTTTTGACCATTGTTGCTGAATAAATATTCTTTAAATGTCAATATTTGTTTACATTTGAACAAAAAAACAACCCCTTGGTGCCTAAGACCATTTAATGGTCCAGTCTGACCATGTGAGCTGCCCCTTCCCATTTCCTCCAATCTAAAAGCATTTACATTTTATGCTGGGCTCTAGCTGGACTCTCACACCCCCCGCTTGGGATGCGGCCGTGACCCCCTGGGGGGGGTTGCGCCCCACAGTTTGAAGTCCTCTGCTATAGAGGATACGAGGAGCAAACTTCTGTAGTGTCTTCAGAGGGACATAGGCAAAACGGGCTAGGCCCAGGAGTGGAGCAGTAGCCACTACAACCGAGAACAAGGAAGGAGGTGATCTGGTGAATTTTCCTTTCTAGCCACTGCCGGAGGTCAAGGGGAAGAACTGCTGAAGCTTGAGCTTGCGGTCGACAAGGACTCCAAGGTTTCAAGCACTGGGACAAAGCAAAATGAGTTCAGGGAAATTAAGGTACGGGTAGGAGGAGGTGAGGGCCTTTGAGGCAGTGAGGTAGTTTACTTCGGTTTTGCAGGAATTGAGCAGGAAGCAATGAGGAGCTATCCAGTGAAGGATGGTACAGAGTCAGATACGCTGGATATTAGGGCTTGGATAGAAGAGGGAAATGACAAGATCATTTTGGTGTCATCAGCATATATGTGGAAGGAGAAGCTGAAAGAGGAGATAGGTTTTCTGAGGGAGGAGGTTAAAGGGTGTAAAGAAGGGACCTAAGCCACAACCTTGAGAGAGGCTAATTCTGCCAAGGGTGGGAGTGGAAGTGTCCAAGTTCCACTAGATTTAGAAAGTAGGCTCAGACGGATGTGTGAAAACCAAGTTAATTGCTAGGTCCTGGTTGCCTACGTCTGAAAGGGTGAAGGGGATGGAATTAATGGTGGACTCTATCAAAGGATGCAGATAGATGAATAGAGGTGAGCCGAGCATGGCAGTCAGTGGTGATAATGTTGTTGACATGCATTAATGTTGTCTTCATGGAGTGCCTGCTTCGAAAACCAGATTGGAGAGGGTCACATAAATCATTTATTTTAAAATTTGTTTATTGGCATTTGTTATGTTTTACAGTTACATGACTCAGATTATGCCATCGAATAGAGGACAATAAACATTTCCAAATAACACATTAACAGGTTAACAATACAACTTTAACTGTCTCCAAATGTTCTGCTTCGAATGCCAGAGCAGATTGGTGATCCGGGGGGGTTAGGCTAGCTGGTAGAAAAAGGGGGGGGAGGGGCCCTGGCCCACAAGGACACAGTAAGTTTCGGTCCTGGGGACTTCTGATTTGGTTCTTAAATCCGTTTTTTCAGCGGGTTTGTTTCCATTCATGGGAGCTTGTCGTCTGAGGGGTAAAACAGAGAGCTTGTGAGTTCTTTTCAGGCCGTTAGGGACATGCTTGAGGCGTCCGTAGATCTGGCAACACTGTCTTCCCAGGCCTTTGTTTCTGCTCGCACCCAACGTTCCAGTTCACTGTACCATGTTTTCTGATGAGGCCCGGCTGATTTCTTCCAGGACATTGCGATTGTCCATTAGCCTGACCAGGTGCTTGAGTTTGGCCGGCCTGTGGAACGTGCCTAGTAGGCATTCCTCTGGGGTCCATTTGTATCCGGTCGACCCTAGTTTCTTGCTTGTTTGCTGTATGGTGGCCTACAGAGACTGCGTTTTAGTGCACAACCAGAACATGTGGATAAGGTCCGCATTATCCATTCCACACCATGTGCAGTTGGAGTGTGGTAATTTATTAAATTTTGCCAGCCTGGATGGGGTTAGGTATGTCGGGTGTAGCAGGTTCAGTTGAATTTGCCTAAATCTATGGTTTCTGGAGACTGACTTGGGATGCGCCAGAGCCCTCTCCCACTCCCCATCCGTTACTTCCCGGCCCAAGTCCTTTTCCCAACTTCTTTTCAGATCAGCACTTCGGGGGTTAGGGGTGTCGCTCAGGTGGCCATAGATCTGGGACACCGGTCTCCATCCTTCTCCCAAGCTATACAATAATGTAATCAGGGGGTTTGGTTCTGGTTCTTCCGGCCAAGTGGACCACTTGGTACATGCAGTAGTTCTTATCCTCTGATACCATAGGAACTGGCCTGTGTGGATTCCGTCTTCCTCCTGCAGCATTTCAAATTCCTTAAAAGAGCCATCAGCATATAGGTCACCCCATGAGTATATCCCTTTCTTTTCCCAGTGTCTGAGATGTTGTAGATCTACAACAGATTGGCATAGATCTGAGATCAATGGTATGTCTGGGGAGTACTGGTGTTGTGCATGGGCAAGTGTTTCTGTTCTGCGCCAAATTTTTCTACCTAGAACGGCCATGAAGGGGGCTTCACGCATCAGGTGACTGGGGGACCAAATAAGTTCTTTCAAGTGCAACGGAGAGATCAAGGATTGCAGTAATGGCGTCTCAGATGTGGCGTCATCTGCCAGCCACTTGGTGACAAAGCTGAGCTGTGCTGCCAAATAGTATTTTTCAAAATTTGGAAGTTGGATTCCCCTCTGGCTGTACGGTAGCACCAAGGTGGTAAGTGCTATTTTACGTCTTCCCTTCCCCCACAGAAAGTCCCGGAGTATCCTTTCTAATAGGCGGAAAAAGGCGCATTGATGTAATAATGTACATTTTGAAACCCGTACAAAAATCTGGGGAGGAAAATCCTTTTAATTATTGAGGCTCTGCCCATCATGGATAGGGGAAGTTTTGCCCAGAAGTTCATGGATTTTCTCAGGGCGGGGATTGCGGCCTTCGTGTTGTGTTCATACATTAGTTTGGGGGTATGCATTATGTGTATTCCTAAATATTTGAACAAGGTTAGCTCCCACCGTATTCCCACTAAAGGAAGTTCTGTTACGTCTTTGTCCTTGAGGCCTGCCAGAGGGAATAGGCAGGACTTCGCCCTGCTGAATTGTATGCCCAAAACCTTCGCAAAGTTGTCTAGGACGTCCAACATCGTGGGTACATTGTTGTATGGGTCCCTGACATATAGTAGCACGTCGTCCGCGTAAAGAGAGATAATGTGGTCTATGCCTCCCAGTCGTATCCCAGCATCAAAGAATTGTTTTCGGAAATAGATAGCAATAGGTTCCGTTCCCAGTACATAGAGCATGGGGGAAGGTGGGCATCCCTGTCTGGTGCCTCTACATATGTCCCAGGCCTCAGATATATATTTCCCTGTTTTTACTCTGGCCCTAGGTTTGGTATAAAGTATCCTAATCCACCTAATGAACCCCGGGCCAAAGCTGAATCCCTCTAAAACTGCCACAAGCCATTCCCAAAATATAGAATCAAACCCCTTAATGGCATCAAGAGACAACAGTGCATATGTCTCCTTGCTAGTCTCAGTCTGTACAATAATCTGTTGCACTCTGCGTAAATTCATGGTCGTGTTCCTGCCCGGTATGAAGCCACACTGATCCCCATGTACTACGTCCCCTATGATTCTGGCCAATCTACTTGCCAATACCGTTGTTAATATTTTTACATCATAGTTTAGTATAGCTATTGGGCGGTAAGAGTAGCATTTGTCAGCGGGTTTATCAGGCTTAATGATCGGGATCAATAGGGTCTCCCTCATACTGTCAGGCAATATCCCTCTCTCATGTGCTTCTTGAAAGACTGCGTGTAATAGGGGTGTTAAGGAGGTCACGTATGTTTTATAGAACTCAGTGGGTAGCCCATCATTCCCTGGGGTCTTACCGGTGGCCAGTGACTTAATTGCCTCCGTTATATCCTCAGCTGTAACTTCTGCGTCCAGGGCCTCAGACTGTTCGGGCGTCAGTTTGGGGAGTCCTACCTCCTCAAGGGTGTCTATGATTTGTTCTCGGGGACCTGGTTCTTGTGGGAGTAGAGGTTCTCATAGAAGCTCTTGAAAGTCACGTTTATATCTTGCTGTGTTTGCACTATCTTCCCTGCATCATCTTGTATCGCGGTGATTGTGTGCTTGGGGTGTTCTTTCCTGCAGAGCCAGGCCAACATTCTACTTGGTCTGTCGGCTTCTGTGTGTATTTTATTAGTCTTGGTGGCATAATCGAATTTATTTAGCCTATCCCATGCTAAGGTACATTTAACTCTAATTTTTTGGAGGTTGTCCTCCCTCTGGTAAGTATTCACTGGGGTGGCCTCAAGTTGCTCAATCTCTTGTTCCCACTGGTCTAATTCTCCCCGAAGCTGTCTCCTAATGCCCCTAGCTTTCGTTATGATTTCCCCCCTTGTTACTACTTTTAGGGCGTCCCACAACGTGCTCAGGTGGTCAACAGTTCCTGTGTTCCTCTCAATGTAGCTGTCTATGAACTCGAGTAGCTCCTCCCTAAACACTGGATCTCCCAGGGCATCTATCGGCATTCTCCACATAGGAATAGGGGGTCTAGGGCCAGCATGGTTCCATTCTACTAGTAGTGGCGAGTGGTCAGAGATGGTTCTCCCTAGGTGCTGTGCTCCTTCTATTTGTGCCAGGTGTTCTTTACCATAGTCTAGTCTCGTATGAAGACCATGCGGGGAGGAGAAATACGAGTAACCCCGGGCGTCGGGGTGCTGCTCTCTCCAAGTGTCAGCGAGGTTCAATCTGTCAATTAATAGGGACAGGGCCAACATTGCTGCTGAGGGACCCTTCGGGTGAGGCCAGGACCTATCAAGGTTCGGGTCACGGACACAATTAAAGTCCCCCCCCCAGAGAAAGATGCCATGTCTGTATGGTGTAATTCTGGCATACATGGAATTTAAGTATGCTGGAATGTTAGTGTTGGGGAGGTAGGAGTTCACTATACATACCTCCTCCTGTTCCAATAGGCCCCATATAATTGTAAACCTGCCCTCCGGGTCTATTTCGGACCTAATTAAATGGAATGGGAGTTGGGGGTGAATCCAAGTGTATACCCCTCTAGCATATCTGGAGTAGGAGGTTCCAACGCCTTGTCCTCCCCAGTGTTCACCCAGTTTAGCCAGGGAGTCCGCGGTGCAATGGGTCTCTTGTAGCAGTGCTATTTGCACTCCCTTTCGGTTCAAATAGGACTTGATTCTGTTCCGACATAAGTAAGTTCCCAAGCCCCTCACATTCCAAGTCATTATCTTTATTTTAGCGTTCGCTACCATATCGGATTAATGGGATTTCCACTGCTTCAGACCGGACACCAGCAGCGTCCTCAGCATGTTCGCCCAGACCCGGCCCTCGCCCCCCTTCCCCCCCAGCATCTTCTGCTTCACTTGTTGGAGATTTATTAACTTGGGTAACTCCCATTGTATTGAATGGGGAAAATAAACAAAACAACTCGAACTGCCCCCTAGCAGGTGCTTTTAACTTGCAACGCTCAGGGGATCCTGAGCCTTCCAGGCCACTCCTGGCCTTCCGGATCAGGTTGCGTGTAAGCAAACTGCCTACACAGTTTCTGATGGGGGGGGTCGACTTTTCTTCGCTCGTGTGTTCCACCCAGCTCTCGTCCGGTTTAGCTTACTTTGCAATAAGACTTTATTGTGGTATATTTGTCTGCTGCCTGTTTTTATGTGGGGAAAAAACACCTATTTTCTTTATCCCCTCCGCGGCGAGAGTGGGGTCAGCCCTGATCTGATCTTGGTGGATCTTCCTTGTCGTCAGCCAGATTATTGTGTTCTAGCCACATGTTTGCTGCGGCTGGGGTCTCCAGGAATATCGCTTTTCCTTTATAGAGGATTTTAAGGCGTGATGGGTAGAGCAGCATGTATTTTAGGTTGAGTTTCCTTAGTCGAGCCTTTATTGGGATGAAGGAGTTTCTCGCCCTTTGCACTGCGGGGGTATAATCAGGATATATGACTATTGTCGAATCTTTTCTCTTGATCTCTCCTCCTTCCCTGGAGTATCGCAGTATGATTTCCCGGTCTCGAAAATGTAGAATTTTGGCTATGATTGGGTGAGGGTGAGATCCGGGCGGAGATGCTTCTGGAGGGATCTGTGGGCTCTTTCAACAGAGAACCCCTGGGAGAGGTTCCCGGGTCCTATTTCCTGTAGCGACAATGTTTCTATGAAGTCTGTCGGATCTGGGCCTTCCAAATCTTCAGGGACCCCTAGTAAGCGAATGTTATTTCGGCGGGCTCGCCCTTCAGCATCTTCGGAGCGCGCCTTTAGCCCTGCCACTTGTTGTGTCAGCTCTTGGACCTTTGTCTTGAGATCTCGGGTACTCTCTACATTATCCTGCAGGGTGGTTTCGGCCACAGTGACCCTTTCAGTCAGGTTGCGGGCGTCCTGGCGCATAAGTTGTATGTCCGATTTCATCTCTTCCATCCGCCCTTCGAGTGATGTGCGGAGGGCCGCTATTGCTTGTAGGACTTGCACATGTCTAAGGTCCTCCCCTTGTTGGGACGGTTCTTCCGAGGCTTCCCGGTCCTGCTGTGACTGTCTCTGGGGTATAACTGTTGTGAAGGAATCCATTGTGACCAATTTCAGTTTACTTTTAGGGGGAGACATCCCCTGCTTCTGGATCTGCAGGGTCGGGTCCGTGTGGTATGAAGGTCTATTCTGCGTACCCTATTTCGAGTTTCAGTTCTTTTAGCGGGAGCTATGACCCCTTTAGACAGGGTCGTCCAACAGAACAGTGTCAGGTGGCTTAGGTGTGACAGTAATCGCCCAACACGGCCCCCTATGTTTTCAGGATGATTAGTTGGGGTATTACCTCAGCTGTATCGACCGCTAAAACTGGCTAGGTGTAGCCCCCAACGGTTCCCTGGCCTCAGGAGCCCTGGCCTCAGGAGCCCTGCCCCAGCTCTGCCGCGAATGCAGTTGGTGCGACCAGTCCTAACTTGCTATCCTGGTGACCTGATCAAGTGGTTGGGGCGCCGCCTAGGCGGCCACTTCACCAGGGTTTAGCTGGTCACTGCATCTTGCATCCCTCCTACCTTGTAGATCTTGTAGATCTTGCCCCACCATGGGCTTAGAGCTGAAAGTGTGTGTCTGGAAGGCCAAGCGTCAGTTAACCAGATGTTGCCACACCAACCCAGGGCGTGGTGCGTCTGCTTGCTGCTGAGTCGCAGGGAGTGTCTTACTTCGATGACTCTCGGGCCCTTTGAAGTGTGGATTCAGGTACAAGAGCCCCACGGTGCAGCGGGGAGGAAAGATGTCAAAAAACGATTGTTCCTCGTTGCTGGGTGTGGCCAAACCGGGGGTTATTGCGTTCTGCCCTTTCAGCAGCCCAGTTTATGCGGCTGGAACGACTGCCCTGGCTCTAGTCTACCCAGATACTGGGTGTCTTCCGCGGTCTGTTCGGGGTTGGTGGGTCGAGTGGTTACCCCCAGTGTGCTGGCTGTTTTACGGGGTGTCTGACTTACTTGGATAGGGGGGGGCCCGCTTCTTCTCACTTGCCGCCCCCGCAGCCCGCCGGGGCCCGAATGCGCTTCCTCCGTTCCGGTGATCCCCGCTATTTCTTCCTCTGCCTATACGGCTGTCGCAGGCACCTTCTCCTCGCAGTCCGTTCTGGCTGGCGATCCTGGTCCCTCGGCATCCTGCAGTGCCTCCTGTTACTTAGCTCTCCTGAGCTCCTCCTCTGACGACAGCGTAGTTGGCCTCGGTGTCCCGGTCCCCAGGTCCTGCGACCATACGTGTTAGCATGGGCTGAGATGCGGCCCGAGGGGCAGGCGACCCGCCTTGCTCGCTCCTCGATGTCGTGCTTTCCTTGGGCTGTTTTTCACGCTGTCGGGCTCTAGTTGCAGCCCCGGCGGCTCCGCCGCAAAGTCTCTGAAGCTGGGGTGGAGCTGAGGCTCAAACGATCCGCCCTGTCAGCTTCGGCGAGGCAGCGCGTCCTGTGTTGCAGCGTTGTGGAGGGTAACCCGGGCCAGCCGCGCCTTCAGATACCCTCCGCAGCGGGCGCCGCCATCTTGTGGGTTCCAGGGGCACCAGATTAAAGTACTCGTTTACCAGTAAATTCACTCCGGTTCGCCTCCAGAATCGTGTCGGGTGGTGGGATGCGGTTCCCCTCCAATATCGTTTGGTTTGATCTTGTTTCAAAGCCCTGTGAAAGCGATATTATTTGTGTTTGCAAGGATCACGGACGGAGCTCCACGGGAGCCTGTCCTCACAGCATGCGTGCAGACCACGCCCCGACTCGAGGGTCACATAAATCATTTGCTTCTGGTGATTCTGGTGAATAAGACAAGTTCTAGGATTTTGGAGTGGTGAGGGGGTGGTAGAGAAACACACAGTCAACAGTGTTGTGGGGATCAGAAGAGAGTGTTATGAGAACAGGAAGGGAAGTTCCCACTTTGTGGTAGATAGACAATATCTCAGTATTGAGGGAGATATTACATAGGAAGCGGAAGCAGGAGCAACGTATTGGGTACAAGGTCTTCGTTTATTTCGGGAGCGATGGGTTCAATAAGAGCACAAGGTGGGTTAGCAGCCCTTAAAATGGGAGGCAGCTCAGTGGGAAATGCATATGGCAGGAGCAAAAGGATAGATGCAAATGTGAGGGGGAGGGTGCAGAAGACCATGACGGAGGATAGAGGTTTAAGAGTGTAGCCAGGATGCCCATGATTTTGGAAGTGAAATTAACAGCAACATCACTGGCATAGAGAGAGAGAGGAAGAGATTGAGCATCGGTAAGGAGTGGTCAGCAGGCCTTGGAGCAAGAAAAGATGTAGCCGGGTTGGAGCGTAGATGTGAAACGAGGTTTGTTTACTAATGGGATTAGGCAGAGTCAAGGTCTGAGGGGAGGGGATGTAGGGGTTCTTTATCAGAAGTAGCAGGGATGTTATACGTGCCTGATTCCCATTGGTGATGGAGGTGTAACTACATGGTATTCTTCAGACGCTTGATGAGTGGACTAACCCAAAGCTGGTGGACGAGGGCAAAAGAGAGTGAAGGTGCTAGCAGGATACTTATGATCGATGAGAGTGGCCAGGGTAGTCTTCAGGTCAAGGAAAGCTTGTCCACAAGAAAGCGCTTGCAATAGAAAGAAGGCTAAAAGAGATGACCGGACTTCAGCTATATAAGAAGCTACAGTGTCAGGTTTAAATGTGTGTTAGTGATACAGAAAGGATTGGGAGGGAAATCAGAGTCTAGTTTTAGACTGTGAGTAGTACAGATGCTAGGGAGAGTGACATCTTCAAGTAACACAATAGAGATCTCTGTAGCTAATGAGTCAAGGAGAAGATCAAAGTCAGGAGCAAAGAAGAGTGGGCAGGAGGCCACTAAAAGCAGGATATTGAAAGCATAGTGAGCGGGGCTGGAACAAGTAGTTGGACAACGTTGCACTAAAAGTAAGAGGGAAGAAAGTCGAATAGTGGAAAAAGAGCAAATAAGCGGACTATTAGGCCAAAGCCTACATGGTAGTTTAAGAGGGATCAGAAATTGCGCCAGTAGGCACTAACACGTTGGGAACAATATTTGGGGGTAGTGCCTTTCAAGTCTCTGTCTCAGCCTAAGAATCACAGTTAGGTAAGGAAACATAGCCGAAGTAATCACGTTTTTTGTACATGGCATGACATTAAGTAACATCTATTATAAAAGGTGTGTTAAATATAATATAATTAGCCAGCAGTAGAAAAAATTGACATGAGTGATAGTGACATCGATTGGGAAGCAGCAGTACTGCCATTCTCTCAGATGCATGCCTTACCTGCGTTGGTCTAAGGTCCTGTAAGGGAAGACGTAGGATGTGTCGTTTTGGGCAGCCACCTTGATCTCCGATGAGAACAGAGGAGAAAACGCTTTCAGCTAAGGACAGAACCAGGTTGAGGTAAACCCTAGAAAAGGAAAAAGCCCTAAAGGGAACTGTAGGCGAGGACGCTTTGAAGAATCAGCTGGTGAATGCAGCGTGTTGGGAGGATAATCTCCAAGCAGGGGAAGCAGCTCCAGGTACCGTGTAGAGAAGTGGCTTGGGAGACACAAATCACAGAGGAAAAGGAAAGGAGGCAGGTAGAATAATAGAAAGATGAAGGAACGTGGAAGGACGAGGAGTGTTGTGGTAACAGGGTAGATTTGCGATGCACTAGCTTACTGACATCGTTGGCTCTTGTAGCACCGAGCTGCCTGTGTGAACGCCTCCAGAATTCTGTGTCATGCACCCGCTGACGTTTCCTTGTGGTCCTCTTGATTGTTTCTTGGTAAGTGTAAAGTAAATAGTCACGGTGCTTTAGCTTCAATTAAGATTTATTAATGTAACGACGCGACAGCAGGCACCGCCTTGTGTGGCAGGCTTCAACTGTCTCTCTATTCCAGAACCAACACAAGGACAACAATTCTAGTAAAGAATCAGCTGATATCACAGTATCTCTTGGTCCCTATATATGGAAAACATATGCTTTAAACCACAACGCTAATATATGCTTAAATGCTTAAATGATAACAACATTGTTACATACTAAAACAGACTGTTAAGACTTGTCAATCCCAACAGTAAGGTCAGTGTGTCACACTGCGGCTGCCATCCTGGAACGGGTGCCGCTCACCACCATCAGGACCAGGCTGCCACTGATCTTAATATCATACCTTTAATCAATAATGCTAACCAAATTATGCCCATGATTCCTAACTCCAGCATTTCTTCCCCCTCCTTTCCTTTTTTATCCACTGGCAATCCGGTTATTGCCAGGAAACTTCCTCCTGTGTCTTCGCTAAAGTTTGGTCTCCTGAATATGCGCTCTTTACATGCTCATGATTTGGGGGTAGAAGTTCTTATTGGGGCTTCCTCCCTAGATTTTCTGGCAATTACAGAATCTTGGCTCAACAGTGCCATTTCTTCAGATGTCATTCTTCCCATCCCCGAAGATTACCACATGTTTCGTGCCGATCGTGATGTTGGGGGTGGAGTGGCTCTTTTCGTCAGAAATCCGCTACACTATCACCAGGTGCAACATGAGAATCCTGACTACTGCAAATGCTTGATTGTTAAACTCAAGGTTTCTGACAATACTTCTGTCACCATTGTCTCTATTTATCATCCTCCTACGGTACTTCCCCTCTTTGAAAAGCAGTTTATTTCTATCCTCAATGGGTTGAACAGGAGCAACTCCTCTGCGTTGGTTCTAGGTGATTTTAATTATTGGGCCGTTAAGCCGTCAGACTCTTCTACTGCCTTATTACTGGGAGCCCTCGGAGATATTGGTTACACTCAACATTTTTCTAGCCCTACACACGCCACTGGCCATACCCTTGACTGGGTTCTATCTCACGCTTTGTTTGTTGTTGATTTGACGATATCCTTGTGCTTTTGGTGAGATCATCACCTCAGTTCTTTTAACCTGAACATGCCCAAGTCACTGGCTAGGCTTGACTCTAACCCTAGACTAACGATCCAGTCTAGGAACTGGAAGCATGCTTCACCTAAAAAACGTTCCTCCCTTCTTACTGCTTGACTGGGATCACCAGATCAGTTTGAGAAGGCAGACGACCTAGCTAGCCATCTCCTTTCTACGGCTGAAGACACCATTTATATTCTCGCACCCATTAGATACCGCCTAGTTAAAAGTGAAACTGGCAAGAAAAACTGGTTTAATGATAGCACCCTCCTACTCCGACAGAATAAAATGTTCGGCTGAACAACTCTGGTGCTCTAAACCCTCCCCAACTACCCTGGTCAGCAGTAAAAGCCTTATTCTTCAATACAAGACAGCTATTATATAAGCCAAATCCGCAACCTACAATGACAGGATTAGCAAAGCCAAGTCCAGCTCAAAGGAGCTCTTTGCGATACTCAACGAATTTAAAACAAATCCTTCTCAGATGCCTGGACCTATCAAAAACAATGAATGGTGTCAATCCATTCTCAGAGCCTTCATTAAGAAGGTTGGTGTGTATCAAAATGCCACCCTCGTGCTTGTTGGGTGTCCTGACCCACGTTTGAGCTATCATGCTGCAACATTTGGTGCTGTGGGCTTAGAAAATCCAAGATGGCCAAAAAGCCCACAGGTGCGCCAGAATCTAGGAGAACCACGCAGTTTGTGCACACTAAAATGGTTGCCTAACTTGCCACCCACCAGTGCGAGCAGGATGGGCCGGGTGCCATGAGTGAAATGTGTGCCAAAGGAAAAACCGCACTTTAAAATCACCTTTTGTTTCTCTGAATGCCAGCTCAAAATGCCTATTTTCAAACATTGCAACACATCCAAAAATCTCACTGAACACCAGCGGACATCTGGCAGAATGAAGTATGTGTGCATACTAAATCTGGGAAGTTGAAGAGCCCCAAAACAATGTTCATAACAAGACTGGCTGAGCTCTGCAGGTCTGCAGCAGTCTAACGTAAACTGGATTTAAAACTACCAAAAATCGAAAATGTTTAAATTAACTGAGTGACCTACTTTTGAGTGTCACATAGTTTGTCACTGCTGAAATGTAATAGTTTTGAACTTAGAATCAGCATTCTAGCTGCATATGTAAAAATATTCTTGACTTAAACTGGGGAACAAAAAGTGACATTTTACCTGAAACCTGGCTTAAGGAAACTGGAATTCTGCCAGTCAGCTACCCCCGACAGGAGTGGGGGCTTGCCCAACAAATGCATTCCCAGGCCTGGCTGCATTCTGTTGCTCCGGCCAAAAGGAGGTCACACACTCTGATTGAATTACCAGGGGATTGCAAGAAACTAAAGAAAGGGCCCAGGCAGATGGTTTATTTGGGTAGTCGTAAATGGCTTCCCTTTGAACAAAGCCCTTCCTTGACTCAGGCAGATGGTTTATTAGGGGGACCGTAAATAGCTTCCTCTTGGCAGAAGCTGGGAGGGGCAGGGTCTCTGAGCTTGGCAGAAACTGGATAAACTGGTTTCTACACCATGTGACCTGAAAAGACACACCCCTGTTGGCCAGAATATGATTCTAAGAAAGATGTATAACTCACAGTGCGGACTTGTCAAAATTATTTAAATGATACCATAATTCTTGTGATTTTTCTGTGCACATTTTAAGACGCGTTGGGAATTTGTGTGATGTTCTGGGGCAAAACCCCGCTATTTATGGATACTACAGACTCTGTGTTTAAGCTAGAGACATGGGAATTTACTGGAGTATGTATGGACAGGACGTGTATATGTGTATCATTTTTAATGAAAAACCAAGGTTGCATAACCCACTAAAATCGAAAATGTTGCCGTTTCTGAATGCAAGCCCTCAGGAAGAGCAGATTTGGGACAGAGACTACCTCATGTGATAGGTAATATGTACATGCAATGACAAACCACTATGTATTTGAGAAATGTGTATTTTGATCAAATATAGATTTGTGGGCAAACTGACCAGGGGAGGATCCTCTGACCCATAAAACCTACAGCATCACTCTGACTCACAGTTCCTTCCCCAATCATGGGAGAGGGGAGAACTGGGCCCATGACAAGTTGAAAGAGGGGCTGGCTAGTGATGCTGCACACACACCCACTTTCAAAAGACATAAAAAGAGCCACTGGAAGCTAGAGAGGACATTCAATTCCATTTGCTGCGGAGCATGCGGACCGACGACTTCACATCCAGAGATCCAGACTTCAAATCCATCAATCTCCAGAACCTGTAGCAGTACCCAGAAAGCAGAGCTGACCCAGACTGCTGTTAGCAGAACCAGAGAGCTGACCCAGATCACTGTGAAGTGCCGAGACCAGAACCGGAGTCCAGTCCAAAACCTGACCAGATCCGTGGCGAGGCCTATTTCTAAATATATTGTGAGTACCTAGCAGAACTGTGCAGAACCAATCTCTTAGTTAAAATAATATAATTCAAACTATTTTAATCTAACCAGAACTGCCTCCTGTCACCTGTCATTTGCAAAGCTGTCACCTGTCATTTTCTAGCTGCAAGCTGTAACCTGTCGCTTTGAACTTTTAAAATTTCAAATCCGAAAAACTACCTTTATTTAATCGTTCATAACTCCGTAACCGTTTGTGCTAGGAACTTGGATTAACTTTCCCCTGAAAGCTTAGAATCTCAGCTTTTCAACAAGCCTAGAACCGACTTATACCGTCTCCGTTATCACGATTCTCGCATTCGCGAATTTTGCCGCGATTTGCGATTTGGCCCGATTTCTTTACTTGTAAAAAGATAGCCGCTGTTGCCTGAACTGCCAAATTTCGTTTGCCTCTTAAGAACCATCCCTGAATCATTGCTAGAGTGAGCCTGGACTAATATTAACTAGATACCACTCACCCTGAACCTCCTGAAGGGAATTAAAAGTATTTTCAGCATATTCCTCACTTCATTGCCAGCACATATCAAAGCACTTTTGCCTGTATTTCAAACTCATACCTGTAGTCTAAGCTTGCTGGGGTGAACTGAATTACATTTGATTGCATTCCTAAGAACTGAGTCCCATTCTATTCATCTCCTTGCATTGCATTAAGGGGGGGGGTGAATTGTCCAAGAAAGTGATTACATTGTCTTTTGCTGAAATCCTATCAAGTTATTTTCTGTACTGCATTTCATTCCACATTGCATCCATTTGAAACCATAAAAGTATTGTTGCTATCGTATCCATCCTATAACCACTCATCATTGATTATAAAGAAGTGTGCTAACGCCGGACTATCCATTATTGATTACTGCTCAGATTAAGTGTGATATTCAATTATTAATTTATTATAAAGTGTGATATATATCTATATTGTTTAAATTATCAAATAAACCTTTTAAACTTGCAAAACAGAACTACTTCCTGGCTCAGTGGGGTCAGGGGGATTCCAAGAGAGGGGTGTTATATAGGGGTAGTCATCCAGAACTCATGAACTGGACGTAAAGATATATCAATAAGGGTTTCCATTCAGTATCCCAGACTAGGCATTGACTTAGCTGTAGTGTTGAATTGAATCCTCTGACATGCTAAGGAATTCCCTTAACTCCAGCAATGCACTCCAAGGTTCTGGTGAATCACTCCCAGGGGGCCCTTGCCACACAACCAATTTTCTAATTTTCTCCCTGCACTGAACTTTTCATCGCTCAGTGGGTCGTGCAAATGAAACGAACCTTGTGTCAGGGAGATGTCTGTCCATCCAGTCTCTTTATTAAATGCTTCAACGGAATGTGCCCTTGGGCCACAAAACTTGTCAATTTATCTTCTTTAGAAGGTGCTGTTCCCTCTCTCCTCAAGGATGCATGGGTCTCCCCCTTCTTAAAAAGGTTACTTTGGACCCCTTTGCAACAGATATTTAACGCCCTATCGCCAATGTCCCATTTATCTTAAAGATACTGGACAAAGCAGCATATGTACAATTCCAGGACTTTCTCGAGCAGAATAATATCCTGGGCACTCATCAGTCTGGCTTTAGAGCCTGCCATTGTACAGAGACGGCCCTTCTCAATCTTAAAGCTAATCTCCTGAAAATAGTGGATCAAGGCCACTCCACCATGCTGGTGCTTCTCGATCTTTCATCAGCGTTCGATATCGTGGACCATGCCCTTCTAGTTGATCGGCTCCAATCTGTGGTGGGTTGTTCCAGCTTAGCTAACTCATGGTTCTTCTCTTTTCTTGGGCCACGACAGGCTAGAGGTGTCGGAAGGGACTCCCACTCAATTCCCTCTTTCATCACCTGTGGGGTGCCTCCGGGCTCTTGTATCTCCCATCTCATTTCAATGTTTACATTCTTCCTTTTCTGGTACTATTGGACAACCTGGGTGTCCAGTACGCAAATTATTCAGATGACATTCAGGTTGTCATGAAATATTCAGGACACTGTGCCTCTGTCTCCACCAGATTGAATAAGATTCATGCTTCCATCCACAAGTGGATGGCCGTTAACTCGTTGGTCCTCAATGCCACTAAAACGGAGCGTCTGGTCCCAAATTTAAAACTCTCCCTGTGGAGTACCTCAGCTTCACCATTTTTAACATCGTTATCCTGGTGGCTAAGCAAGTCAAAACTCTGTGAGTCACATTCAATTCTGAACTAACCATGAGGTATCCTGTTGCTCAGATACGTAGTTCTTGTGGCCTCATCAATAAGGTACTGAGTAACATCCGACCCTATGTGTCAACAGAAAATGTAGCCATCCTGGCCACGGTCCTCATAAAATCAAGACTTGATTACTGTAATAGTCTTTTGAGTGGCTGTACTCAGTCTGCCCTGTCTTCTCTTCAAGTAACCCAAAAGGTTGCAGTGAGCGCTATTACCAGTTTGGCTTAACGCGCACACATTACACAAGCAAGGTGAAAACTGCACTGGCTGCCGGTTAAACAAAGAGTGACTCATAAGATCCTTACACTGACTCATAAGTGTCTGTTAGATACCGCTCCCAAATATCTTTCAGTTCCTATCAAGTGGTATCTTCCTACTCGTTCTCGCAGATCTGAGAATCAGCGGAAGCTTGTTCAGCCAAGGTTTAGATTGGTGACGGCGGGTGGACTGAGCTTTGATGTGCGTGGCCCGACTGCATGGAATTCCCTTCCGTTGACCCTTTGGTCTATTGCTTCTACTTTGGATTTCAAAAAGGGACTAAAAACTATGCTTTTCAATCAATCCCCCGATTAGTCTGTCTGTGTGGTATCCCTACATATTATGCCCACCAAAAATATCGCCGTACATATGGTCGTTTGTCTCGCCATAGGTGATATTTTGGGGGGATCATTTGTGGGAGCGGGGTTTGCGGGGGTGTCCCCCTCACATTTCAAAACAATGCACGGTTTGCAGGGGTGTCCCCGCAGGGTCCATGGCTCAATATTGCCCCAAAAATATGGCAATATTTTTGAGGGGATATTAACACATGGAACCGTCTGTGCTACTCTAGCTGACTCTTCCCTGACTACATGGCCTACCTTCTCCTGTGCATGTAGACTTTGTTTCGTTTCCTTGTTTTTGTGTTTTGTGTGTGCGTCCTGAGGTCTGCGGGCATGTAGCGCACTAAACAAACAAGAATTCCAATAAATGAATAAATAAATAAAACAAATGACCATGGAGGCTGCAATCTGACACATTTATTGTTTCATTCACTTGTTACACAGAGTAATACAATCGGGGAGCACTAGCAGAGGCCTGGTTGGAGGGCAGTTTTACTCTGCCCACTTGAATCCCTGCTTTTCATCCTCTTTGGCCAGTAAAGGGGAGCGTGAGGAGGCAGCAGAGTCAGTGTGGAGGGCAGCTGGTGTACCTGTGTCGCGGGGAGTAAATTCAGGTTTCAGCCATGTCACTGATTGCAAGGTCAGGTGAATGAGACTCAAAGTAGTCGGTGATGAAGCAGAACATAATTCGGAGAGATTGAGCGTACTAGAGCATGTGTGTGAGGTTTGGGAAGAAATATTTGGAAGTTGGGGGGGGATAGTTGGGTTTGTGGTTAGTGATGCTAGAGTGAGCAGAGTGGCTGTGGTGCTGTCAATGAAAGGGATGGGTTTGGGGTAGGGGCAGAGTTGGGGAGAGATGATACCAGGGTATCCATGAAATCCCCATGGGAAGGACGCACTGAGAGAAAAGGTATCAAGGAGGTCCCAGGATTTGTCACTGGACGAGTGCAATCTGTGCCTTCTAGCACCCTGCCCTGGTGGATTTTGGGTCAATCCGTTGGCTCCATTGATAAGTGCCAGCCACTTCTCTAGGAACCGAAGCACTAGAAGCGCTCTAGAGGTTCTTATTCATCAAGCAACATGTGCCAATGCATTATGGGTGTATGCGGCCGCTAGGTACAGGTGGCAAAAAAGGAAAATGCTGCAAGTCTAAAATCAAAGATGCGGCAAGCCTGTGGTCACTGAAGTAGTCAGTCACTAGTTATTTGGTGACTTGCCATCGTCACATTACATACCTTCCTTTCTTTCAGTAATAAGAACGCATCAGATGTTTGCCCAATAGAAGGTAGATCACTCCATATGCCTACTTGAAGATGTATGTTTGCATAGCTAATGTAAAGTTCTGAGACGTCCATCTCATGGTACATTTGATGATTATCCTTCTCCTAAAAAGCCCCTCCTGCTAAGCGTCTGTGCTGAAGCCATCAGTTCTGCATCGCGCAAGGTCACTTGCACCACAATGGTACCCCCGGATTAGGCATATCATTGTAGACATCCCTGCTGATCCTCAAAAAGAGGGCCACACACACTGGTCGCAGAGAGACAGGGATGTAAAATAGATACAGCCACCATCTTAACAAGTGAAATACAAACATTATTTTGCTTAAACGCATAGTGTTCATTGATAAAGATCTCGAAGATAGTGGCGACATTTTGCAAAGGCTTTAAATCCATATAACAAAATACCACACAACACACATAGTTAATACACGTTCCAGACTATGATCGATAAAGTAGTTTACTAATGTTTTTACACATAACAGCAGCAACAAAAACAGCAACAGCAACAACATTCCTTGCCAAATGGGGATGAAATTGAATGACGGTTTAAAACACATCTCCCATTTATTTGTTTGTAGTATTTATATAGCGCAAACTTGACAAACAAATTGTAGCAGAGCGCTGTGCATCATCTTCAGACATATCATAATCAATTTCTCAAAACATCAATAAAACTATTAGATTACATATTTCCTACACTAAACTTCCCAGCCTTCGCCTTTGGAGTGTATTGCTGCTATTTATAGCATTGAGCCATTTGAGCTTGTTTAAAGGCCTACATAGAGATGGATGAAACATCGAAACTACAACTCTGTTTATTTACTTCACAAAACCTTCACGCCCTATTTCTACCTTTCGCTTTTTGGTTTTCCATTATATTCAATGAAAGACTGACTTGAACACTCAAGATCTGTTGCAAAAATATTCTTTGCAACCTGCACTAATTGATAGACTCTAAGGAAGGAGCCATTCAGATACAATTGTTAAAAAACCCAAAAGAAACCAGAACATTCCGAATATGGACCACATTTTCTTGTCAAAAATGATTCTTTGAAAAAATCAATTTCCCCTTGGCTCCCTATGTAAATGCAAAATGGAGTAATGGAGAGAATACGGTGTTTCAGAAGGACCGCTCAACAGTGGGCCAAGCCTTTGTCCTGCCTAAGGCGATAGGCAACAGTGACCGGATCTACGCATGCCACATGGATCTGAAGCAAGCCTTTGGCTCCTTAGATAGAGGCGTGTGAGGATTGACACATTCTCAGCCATTCCACTTCTTAGACAAAACACAGTGAATATGTTTTCAATAAAGTGCTACAGTATGCAAAGAAACACAAATCTACAATTAAAAAAGTTTCAAAAGATGCCAATATTGTATTCTTCCTGGACCTGTGAACTCCAAACTGAAATCAAATGTTCTAGTTATAAAAAGACATGCAAAGACATAGTTGGATCTATTGGCAGTCCTTAGGATATGCTCAACTTCTGCACTATTCCCAGTGTGTAGGTGGACCGGTTTCAGTGGCCTTATGTCATTATGGCCGCCTTCTTCAGGACCGTCTTCGGCTATCCATGTTTATCAGGGCAGGTATATGAAACACAGTAAACTCATCAATCAATGAAAACACAGTTTGTATCTGCATTTCCACATGAACTCGGTTATGCTTGTTGGCTGCAATACAGACAGCAGCTTCCGGATATGTATTTCCGCTCATTAGTACCAACGCTCAATTGCACCTGCGATCGCAACTCAACCACATACGGACTGCATCCCAGACCAGCAGCATTTTAAGCGTCATCTGAGGAAGATGTGGAATGGCTGAGCGTGTGCCAATCCTCACAGTGCAAGTGAGGTTGTGTGTGTGGTCCTGTTCTATCCGCTTCTTAGACCACGTCCTAGGGTCAGGGGAAGGTACCATTGGGGATTTGCTTGCTGTCCCTGTAACTGTTTTTGTGCAATTCCATTTTTGCAGTGTTTCATTTGAATTTGAGTTTGTGAAAGTGTTCAAGATTGGTCAGCATACTGAGAATGTAAGCCACTGCCACCCGAGAGAATGGAGGTATCGGCAGCTGGCTAATTAGCCGGCTAGCATCCTTTCCCACATTCCCAGGAATGTTCTACATTGCGGAATCAGCAGGACTCTTGGTAAGAGTCCTTGTTGTTGATTAGTGTTAAATTCTCAGTATCCATCTTATGAGTTGCTGTGCCACTTAAAACACCCAAGCAGGCCTCGGATAGCTTTTCAAATGTGATCTCAAGCACAGAGTTTGCAGACCCATGTTTCCACGGCCATCATTTCCTCGCACGTTTGGTTCTAGGTTCTCCAGCTCTCCACGGATTAAAGGAATAGTGCAACTTGTGTGTTTGGCATAATTGTACTTGTATGTTTAATGCAGCACTCTGTTGCTGCCCAGCTAGGGTAGCGCTTTTCTAAATCCCATCATAAAAACCTTCAGTGCTTTCTTGGTGTTGCTATGAAACCGCTTCCAGCATGGTCCTATTACTTGCCTCCCAGCCCCCTTGAGCAATTGCTCCTTTTCCATTCTACAGCGAGCTCAACAACCTACATTATTTTCAACTCGTTTCCTTTCCATAACAAAAATACTATAGGCTGAAGCGATTCAACACCTGTTCTCTCGGCTCATTACTTCCCTCTGCCTGCAATGTTCTATTTGCCGCCCGCTACCTCATTCTGGGTTCGGAGAAAATTAGAGAGTAGCCAGACCTCCCGATTCCCGGAAATAGACTCAAAACTGTAAGGTTGGACATTATGTCTTGTGATGTATTACTGCAGGTGCTGCATTGCCAGCCACAGACGGAAAGAACCAAGAAGCACAGGCGCTTCACAAAGGGAAATGCCATGAAATGCCATCCCTCCATCTAATTAATTGGGTTTATAAATGATGGCAACCACAGTCCTTCCTTGTGCAGGGCTGCCTTGCTAGCCTGGCATGTGCCCCGCATCACGGTGCTGGACATCCGATTCTCAACACGCTCTTTACAGGTTCAATGGGAGTTCTTTTCCTTTTTTTTTAATTTAATGAGTTTCAGCAAGGCCATCAGTGCTCATGACACACAAGCAAATAAGACCTCCATCATAACGGGAAACTCTCTGCAGAACAACGCAAGAGGCTTGCAGGCCCTCACTGCTAATATCCCCACATTCTCCATGGTAGAAGAAGTGGGACTCTGGAACATCCAGTAAATAATTCAAGATAAATATGAAGTGGTCTGGCGACTTCAGTCACTCTGATAACAGCACCATTTCTGATATCACACCAACAAGAGTGATGCGGTAAGAGCAAGGGTTTCTTCTTCATCTCACTGGGCCATTTCCCCAATCGGCTTGTAGTGTCCATGACTATTCCTTACTGGTCTTGCTGGCCTGTGATCACCACACCATTTCCTTCTTACATCAATTGAGGGAGGGCCTCAGGAGAGTTATTAGCTGCGGAATCGTAGGTATTTCGGTTTAACCAAAAGGCATGTTTTGACATTAGAGTACCAACTGAAAATGGACAACAAGAGCAAGGCTTGAGTTGTTTAGGTTTTCACGCAAAACCCTGGGGTTTAAAACGGCCCCTCGTTGATACATTGACAATTAGAATTCCATGTGGGGTATGGCACCGCTGCGTCCCTTTCCCTTCCTCTGAGCTTTCTTCATGGAACAGGAGACCAGTGGGTGCTGAGGGGAGTCATGGAGAAATCATAATAAAAGAAATTAAATCCACGGGGCTCTATTAATATTTATTTATTGTGCATGTGTTAAGCGCTTATACAGTGGTCAATTTCACAGCGTCCCAGAGGGACACAGGGAGGAAACATGGGATTGAAAAACAATAAATGCCGTAGAAGATAAAGATGCACCTACTATGCCTTGTGAATATTCACACGTTCAAGTGCTGCGAGATGAATGTGAGTGGGGGTAGGTGCTAGAATGTCCATGCTCGTGGGTGAGCAGCAAAAGAAGTGCATAGTATGGGAAGTGCTATCTGGCATGTAGACGCATTGGGTAGAAAGTGCAAGCCTACAGGATAGAGGCCGGTGGGTGGCGAGGCAAGTGCTGCAAGATAGGCAGAGGTTGGGGAGATTCGGTGTGGGAGGCCGGGTCCCTGAGAGATACATAAGGGCCCTGGCCACCAACCACAGCGACTGTGAGATTAGCAGAGGAGGGAAGAAGGAGGCGAAGAGGAAAGTCTTGAGGAGATTTCCGAATTTGAGGACACGTTTTATGCAGCCTGGAACTGTGCGACCTATCCACTAAATCAAATCTCATTCTTGTACAAAGAAGCCATATATATTAATGTTTTTGCGAAGTTTGGTGGGAATTTGTCAAGGGGGGGGCAAAATTAGAGGGGGGTTCCCAAAATAATGTAAAGGTTTATAAATGAGGTGCAATTTGACGAATCTACACTTATTTTGGCAACCTCATAATAGATCTAGATATAAATGTTTTTGCGAAGTTAGGTGGGATTTTGTCAAGAGGGGGCAAAATTAGAGGGGGGGTCCCAAAATATTGTAAAGGCTTATAAATGTGGTGCCATTTGACAAATATACACAAAGGATTGCAAAAAGATTATAGATCTAGATGTCAATGTTTTCGTAAAGTTTGAATGGATTTTGTTTTTTGACAAGTGTCATAATGTAGGTACAAAAATAGTATTATACCTTTGGTGACTGAGGTGTAACCTGTGGCCATGGGCAGTGGCCAGATTGTCCGGGTCATGGAATAAGGTCATGATCCGGACAATCAGGCTACTGGCCATGACCACGAGGGAAAACACATGGGGTTAAAGTGGCCATGTCCAGCTGGGACTGGCTTTGTGGTAAAGTTATTCGAAATTGGGATAGGTTTGAAAGGGAAGAAAAATGTGTTTGTGGTAATATGGTCATAGGGTTCTCTTTTCGCCTTCTGCAGGCTGCCATGGAAAGCGAAGAGGGGCCCTATACGAACCCCGCCTTCCCTTTCCATGGTGGCCATCTTTGAAAATGATTTTCCTTCCTACACTGGGACGCTGCAGCGTCCCGGTGTAGGAAGAAAAATCCTTTTTTTAGCACCCCAGGTTCCCACTTTGGGAACCTAGGTTGCTAACGGCCTTCATCCCCCATTACAGGGGCTGGAATGGGGGGGATAATTGTCCAGAGACCTCGTTATCCACCCTCGCTTTGCTTGGGCTCATAACTTGGGCTGCAAGGCCGTTATCCACCGTTCCATCCCTGGAATGGGGGATAAACGCCACAATATTGCCATTAGCATAACACAAACTGCAAATGGAAATGTTGGAAAATCTTATTGAGTCTATGTACTTTACTGAGAAATATAAAGTAGATGGAGTCTATAGGTTTTTTTTTAGTTCTATTTTTTAACTGTGAAAGGTGGTTCCTAAAAGAACATTTCTTTTATTGTTTTTGGATGTGTTCATTTTTTGGCAGCAGAGCTTAGAACGAAAGGTGGGGAGGGAAATGAGGGAAGAGGCACCAAACACTGATATGGAGGGGCAGGTAGACAGGGGAAAATGTTGCACGTGTGTTCTTTATAAGGTAGGGGCAGTGCTTCTCATGCTCCTTCATTAGAGCAGTGGTGGTGTCTCTTGGGGAGGAGGGATGGCATTAGCTGATTGCATTTTAAGATAAATAGCAGTTTTTGCTAAAAGTACATACTGTATACTAGATTGTTAATGGATGAGTAGGAATAGGTGTTGGAGCTGTGTAAGGGAAATTTTGAAGTTGAAAGTTCCTAGATCAGTAGAAAATGCAGTTCTGAACTGTCCGCAAAGCATGGATTTTATCGTGAAGTGCAGACGGGTTCTCGGACACGTCATCATGCCGCGTGCCAGCGTATGGTCATGTGGCACTGTCCGGAAGGTCCGTAATGAAGTCAGATGACAAAACTTTGTTAAAGGGACGTTATGGTTAAGTTGGACTCATAAAAACCTATCAAATTTAGTGAATAAACGTTGCTAAAGGGACGTTATGGTTACAAGTAAAACCGAAAACCCCCTGAAATTCACCAGTTATGGTAAGCTAAGCAACCATAACTCGTGCCACCACTGTGCACTGCTAAGAATAACACCCATGACATCAAAGATGACATCACAAATATGATTGATGAAGTAAGTGATGCATTATTACCTACTTAGTATATGTTTCACAGTATGCAAAATTGTGATACAGAAGCATTCACCATTTTACTATCCTACATTGGAAAATTAGAACTATTACATCTCTATGGTGTATGCTGCAGCCAATGCCTATGTTTCTGTTTGAGTAGGTTGCTGTACTAGGAACAAAACTGCAATGTAATGTTCTTTGGAGCAATACATTGCATAATCAAGTATGTAGTTCATCACACATCTCCAGATGACCCTGACACTTTTTTGCAAACATTACATTCACAACCCCTTGTAGGGACTTCCTATGAACATTAAATGCACATGTGATGTCATCAGTGATGTCATCTATCATATTTGTGATGTCATGGGTGTTATTCTTAGCAGTGCACAGTGGTGGCACGAGTTATGGTTGCTTATCTTACCATAACTGGCGAATTTCAGGGGTTTTTCGGTTTTACTTGTAACCATAACGTCCCTTTAACAATGTTTTTTCACTGAATACGATATATAGGTATATGTGTTCCCTTAACCAATCGCTCTCTTCAATACGTGGTACTGTTTACCATGTAGGATAACATCATAGCTGACATACATAAAGGTATAACGACTTTGTATAATCAAATTATTGTTGAGAGGGAGTGAGCTGCAATCTGTTTGTTCAACAGGATTTCCCACTTTATTGAGCTGATAATAAAGTAGTAGTTTGCCATTTTCTTTGAGTCTGTCCGGTTTTTTAGGTCTGAGGTCATTATTGATAATTTCATCTGGCAATTGGAATGCTCCAGATGCCACCGCCCAGCTGTTTAAGGGAACGTCCAGTGCAGTGCACTGAAGGTGCAAGTTTCATCTTCTTCCTACACTTTTATTTTAAAACAAAATCATTCCAGGACAGTTTCTTTTTTTAAATAAAAGTATAGGAGCAGTAAAACGTAATTTAAAAAGTAGAGGAGCACCTCTCCCAACCGCTCCCGCCCACTTCGACCACTGGCTATGTTACTGTTTCTTATGCCTGAGGCAGCTAGTATTATTATACACATGTCTGTCTAAGCAGTGAGCCCCACTCCAGCATGGAGGCCTGCCTTCCTAACCAAAGAATCTCCACCTGAAACTTGGATCCCTGATTTCCAACCCTAACATCCATAGGGATACTTACAATCCTTCACCAAGCACTTTATGGACAACATAATCTGCAACAAGAGATCCTTATATTCAGTTTTCTCTGCCTATGCCTGCCTGAATAGAAGGTGGATTAGTTGTGGAATATTTTAAATGGTACAGACACCACCTCAAGGAGCAGAATGGTCATCTCAAACCTGACACACTGTACATAGACCAATATGGTGTGTTTTGTTCAGTTGAGACAGTACTAGATGACATACTGTACAATTCCTTGCAACTTATTTCCCTTACTATTTACATTTCATTAACACTATTCCCTAAGAGTAGGCGTGTGCTCTGGTGGGCTGGAAACCATTGGTGTAGTGTACGCAAATGCTTCAGATCACTGCTGAAAATACATTATGGTGAGCGTTTGCACCAAGGGAGTTTCTGCCCGGTTTTGGTGATGGTGCAGGTCACAAATTCATTAGTGGTCCTTTGAAATGACCAAACCCTGGGTCGCTGAGCATTTAGAGGCTACTCTCACTGACATGCATCACGCGATTTTCAGAGCAATCCAGGCATCCATTTGACTATGCATGTGGCTTATCCCTAAAGTGAGTTAGGCCATTGCTTGGTGGACATGTTCTAGCAGTACAACAAAATCATGAACTCAACTCTGACAAAGCTATGCAAAGGAAATGGAAAACCATACATTTTTCAACTTTTATTGAAAATGTGCAGATTAGGCCTTTGCAGAGACACCTCTTAATGCTCACATCAAAAACAATACAACCTGCTAGGGAAAAAGGCCCAGCACACCTCTTGCAAGGAGAACAATGCCTTATTTCCATGGAAATGTGCCAGCAAAGCACTCTGCTGCCACGGAACGTTCTGCCAAAATCAGTACGAGCGACACTTTATGAAGGCACACAGCATCATCAGTGACATACATTATATAATGTACAAGTTCAGATAGCTGGTTGGTCGAGACCCTATACATAGGCTACCAGCTCCATAAGGGAAGCCAGGCCATTGGAACCAGCCCCTTCTGTCCATCTTCTTCCATGTGGGTTCCTCCTTGCATGTCATCAGGCATGAAGCTATAATTAATTGGCAATTATGTGAAGAAAAACAATACAGTCTCTATGTCTAACCTGATGTGCATCTGGTACTGCAGACATGGGCTAAGCGGATACATTCAAGGCCATCACTTCTAACAAACTACAACTTGATTTCATTCACATTGGCACACGACCAAAGCTCCCCATCCTTGTTTTAGCTATGTTGTTTTATTCCTCCCGGCACCTCGCAGCACAAATCATGCATGCTATGGTGAAAGCAACTGATTCTTGTTTTGAGATCTTTTCTGATCGGTTGGGGGATGAACAGTTTTATGGTTGGTGGTCTAGGACTGACTGGTACCTTGGAATGCTGGGGGTCTTGGGATGGGGTATGAGAAACCTGGCGGTATTCTCCCAAGCAAACCTTGAGAATCCCTTATTCAGACGGCCATGGAAAGGCTGTCACGCTCAGATCCCAACCCCGTGGAGGAAAGAGCGAGAAAGGATCACCTGGATTGGGGAACCTGGGGTTGTGCTCAGGAAAATACCCCAGGTGAGTTGTGGTATTATACCAAAGAAGAAAGTGAGGAGAATGGAGTCCCTGATGCTTTTGTAGGCTGTACCACATCTGCCTCCCTTCCTCTCAGCGCATCTCTCATGCCCAAATCCAACAACCCTGTTACATTCAGAAACAACCTCTCCCAGAATCCCTTTTTTCCTATGTCCTTGCAAAAACTCCCAGTCATTCTCCTTCCAGTCCCTCCGATTATTATTTCCTGCACTCCCAATCTGCTCAGACAAAACACTACCTGTTCCCACAATCACCTCTGTTCATTTTGTGATATTAATCCTGGCCCTTCCCGTTTGTTTCACAAACCCTACCAATTTCACCCTTCTGAATTTACTAACCCTTCTAGGATGAAGAATATAATTTTTCATGACATTCCCCCCTTTTCAAACATGAACCCTTTCGCACACCGTGGAAGACAGCGGACTAAGTCAAGTGCCATGTATCTGGCATGTCCCAACACAAGGGTCAGGCAGAGTCAGGCAATTGACCAGAATCAAACACACCCGACAGCCCTTTCTTTTCCCCACAGGGATAAAAGGTGGAGCACGAGAGCACAATGCAAGAAAGGTAGACCTCACGATGCCTCAGTTATCCAAGTACAGCAGTTCAAGAGGAGGAGAAAGAGTGTCAAGGTGCGAAGCGACGTTGCCCTTTATGACCCATGCCCGCAAAGACTCCGTAGAAGGAATCATAAGACCATAAAACCATAATAATAGCCAGCATGTGTTGCAGCAGATGTCAACGGTACACAGGGTCCTCCTCGGCTGATAACCAAGCCAGGGAGAGATGCTTGCCACCATGGTCACCATTGACTCCAGAGACAAGAAGTGAGTCGAAGGGAGAGTGGATAAGAAACCAAACTGTGTTGAACAAAAGTATCAAACGGCTAATTGAAGAAGGAGAACTAGCTGCACAGGAGTCCGGCACCACGTGGGTGCTCACTCGGGAAACTCTGGACGATTACCTTATTTTTTAAACTATCGTTACCAGAAGGCCTTGGGAACAGAGCGAAATCCTCTGTACAGTCAAAAAGTCAAAAGTCTTTGAACAGCAGAAGATTGTAAAAGCTAAGGGAAGTGAATCCCACATCTTAAGAAATCAGAAGAAAATATGTGATTGATAAAGGTTGGCAAGAGTGAACCTTTGCGGAGGGATGCCGATGGAAAGAGGCGATCCCTAAAGTCCTGATGAACAGTGTGTTGACAAAGGTGAACCCGACATAGGGATGTCCACAGTGAACTGTTTAAAAAGACATTGAGATTTGTGAATACCATAAGTGAAGTTGATTTGAGGAAAGCCATAGTGAACCTGACGGATGGAGGAAGGCTAACAGTTGAGAAGGGTCTGAGCCAGGAAGAGGGAGCTCCAAGTGTGAGAAGTCATCAACCCAACGACACGTGAATACAACCGAAAAACTGTTTTGAATATAAGTCAGAGTGACCCTGACAGGAGGGAGGCTGGTATTCGAGAGGGGTTTGAGCCCAGAAGAGGGGGACCCAGGGGTGATGAATCATAACCTCAAGTGGAATCCAAAAGGAACTTTTTGTTTGTTATTTTGAACCTATCAGGCCATCGGAAGCAAGAAAGTTAACCACCGAAGGTCCTGATATCGCTAAGAACTCTTTGTGGATCTGAGCCCAGAAGAGGGGGATCCAGGGGTGAAAAGTCATCACCCGACATGCATATGGACAGGAACGTTTTGTTTGTTATCTTGACCACATCTGGTCCTCGGAGGCAAGACACTTTTTGTAGAAAAGAGACTTAACCACTGAAGGTCCTGATAGCTGAAGCTGGAATTGTTGTCTCATACTGAGAAAGCTCGCGCGTGTGCTGTGCTCAGGAGTCCCGCCTTGTCCCGTGCTCAAAATGTGGGGAAGGGAGACCACCGGCTACTATATAATTCTTTGAACACTTCTTTCTTTCTTGTGAATCCTATCCCACATTCTTTTGAAATTAATTGTAAGGATTGGCAATAGGTTTCTCTTAGTATAGGCCCTTTTATTTGACAAGAGACCACTAGGAATGCCTTATTATTATTTGATGGTTGTAGCTTGCTCCCATCTTAGATTTAGGTTTTGATTAAGCATTTTTTCAACCTGCATATAAAGTTTAATAGACACCCTTGAACTGTGATCACTTGTGACTGTCTTTACCGTTGCCACTATGAGTTCCTTACAGAGGGCATCTGAGTGCTATTACTTAGAGCTGGGACACGGAAGGTCAGAGGCTTGTGCCGTCCTTCTCGTGGTATCGCTTTTCGCAGAGAGCTCTCAACCATCTCATGGTCTTGTAGGGTGCATTCCTTCTGGGATATGAATGCTGGCAACATGAGACAATGATGGCTACATGAATCTCTTCAGCCCTGGTCTTTCTTACTCGTGCCCACGCTACAATATATTCTCTATTCTCACATCCATGCACGCATTTCCATGTGCGTGTGACTTAAGCCGCAACCCTGGCTGCAGTGGAGAAATTGTCCTTGATTTCAATACGGCTGCTACTATCTAAGATGCTGTTTGGTTCCCTGTGTACACTAGCCCAAAAACATACACCTCCCTCCTGGCACTATAGCCCCTGTTAGCGCCCACTACCCGCCCCCCCCACACCCTCCTCCTGGATCCTCCCAGAGTCCCTACTGCACATTTCCAGGCCTCTGCCTTATCCGAAAGCACTGGGGGGGGGGGGCTGGAAGGATCACGCCCCCTCCCCAACACCGTCAAGGGAGTATCGCCCTTCGCTGGAGATACTTATCTTGGCTTAAAACAAATGTGACATGAGCTGTTTCCCCGTTTATCGGAAATGGATCACAGCAGAGTTGTCACCTGGAACATGCAAACTCCCATTATCCAGGGCCTGTTCTCATGTTATATGCCATCATACCTGATAATAAATCCAATTATACAGAGGAAAGCGTCATACCCTGTCATAATGGAAACGTTAGTCTTCGCTCACTCCCCACTTCCACCCTGTGCTTTCTGAAATGATGCCTAGACGTTTATGCGAGTTCTGCATTTAATATAAAGCACTGGCAACACGATATGTTATTGGTATTAGTTACCTGCCATGTTATTTGATTTTGAAAATATAGTGGTGCCCGCGTATAATGCAGCCAGGATGTACAAAGTGCACCTTCTTGCGCTTGCATTTCGCAGGCACATTCCTGAGTCACCACAGGTATTTGCACATAGTGCAAGAGACTGGCTGTTGGGGCAAGAGACCGGCAGTTAGCACCTCCACAAAAACCCCAAGACTTGTGCCATTTCCTCACACCAAGCTATGTTTCTGTTGACTGACACCACTATGGATGGAGGGGGGGGTGCTTGGGTCAGCAAGCATAATTACTATTTTAACATTTCCATCTCCGTCTGAGGCGGAAATGTAAATAATAATTACAACCACTCATGAAAGCCTTAGTGTTGCTGAGTCATGCAAAGGGTCTTCACAGCATTGCACTCTTCTCTCATTTCACAAACGAGAACAAGTGCACGGGAAAGAGAGGCACACACAGCAACACAAAACAACAACATCATATTGAGTTTTGTGATGTGTTTTGATGTGCAGCAGCCACCACTGCAGCATGCCCTGTGTCTGCGGGTTGCAGCTTTGCAGCACTACACCTGCATAGACAAAGTCATTGGGGCATTTAGATTTACTTCTGTTAACCTGAATATGCGCTTACAAGTGGGCAGGGCACGCGCAACTGAAGAGACCACTTTTGGGATTTGATACTGATTCCTTCTTACTTCCTAGCCTCTTCCTGTCCTTGCTTTCCCACCTCCTATTATTCTCCTCCTGGCACCTTTTGATGTTCACCTCCTGATACACGCCTCCTGGCACCGCTTGATGTTTACTTCCTGATACAAGCCTGCTGGCAACGCTTGATGTTCACCTCCTGATACACACCTTCTGGCACCGCCGGATGTTCACCTCCTGATAAAAGCCTTCGGGCACTTCTTGATGTTCACCTCCTGGTACCCTCCTCCTGGTAACGCTTGATGTTCACCTCCTGATACACGCCTCCTGGCAACGCTTGTTGTTCACCTCCTGATACACGCCTCCACACCTCTTGATGTTCACCTCCTGATACACTCCTCCTGGCAACGCTTGATGTTCACCTCCTGATACACGCCTCCTGACACTGCTTGATGTTCACCTCCTAATACACTCCTCCTGGCACCGCTTGATGTTCACCTCCTGATACACGCCTCCTGGCAACGCTTGATGTTCACCTCCTGATACACGCCTCCTGGCACCGCTTGATGTTCACCTCCTGATACACGCCTCCTGCTGGCAACGCTTGTTGTTCACCTCCTGATACACGCCTCCTGACAACTCTTGATGTTCACCTCCTGATACACTCCTCCCGGCAATGCTTGATGTTCACCTCCTGATACACACCTCCTGACACTGCTTGATGTTCACCTCCTAATACACTTCTCCTGGCATCGCTTGATGTTCACCTCCTGATACATGCCTCCTGGCAATGCTTGATGCTCGCCTCCTATTACACTCCTCCTGGCACCGCTTGATGTTCACCTCCTGATACACGCCTCCTGGCAATGCTTGATGTCCACCTCCTGATACATGCCTCCTGGCATGCTTGATGTTCACCTCCTGATACACGCCTCCTGGCAACACTTGATGTTCACCTCCTATTACACTCCTACTGGCACCGCTTGATGTTCACCTCCTGATACATGCCTCCTGACACCTCTTGATGTTCACCTTGTGATACACTCCTCCTGGCAACGCTTCATGTTCACGTCCTGATACACGCCTCCTGACACTGCTTGATGTTCACCTCCTGATACACTCCTCCTGGCACCGCTTGTTGTTCACCTCCTGATACACGCCTCCTGGCAACACTTGATGTTCACCTCCTATTACACTCTCCTGGCACCGCATGATGTTCACCTCCTGATACACGCCTCCTGGCACCGCTTGATGTTCACCTCCTGGCACCGCTTGATGTTCACCTCCTGATACACGCCTCCTGGCAACGCTTGATGTTCACCTCCTGATACACGCCTCCTGGCAACGCTTGATGTTCACCTCCTGATACACGCCTCCTGGCACCGCTTGATGTTCACCTCCTGATACACGCCTCCTGCTGGCAACGCTTGTTGTTCACCTCCTGATACACGCCTCCTGACACCTCTTGATGTTCACCTCCTGATACACTCCTCCTGGCAACGCTTGATGGTCACCTCCTGATACACACCTCCTGACACTGCTTGATGTTCACCTCCTAATACACTCCTCCTGGCACCGCTTGATGTTCACCTCCTGATACATGCCTCCTGGCAACGCTTGATGTTCACCTCCTTTTACACTCCTCCTGGCACCGCTCGATGTTCATCTCCTGATACACGCCTACTGGCACCGCTTGATGTTCACCTCCTGATACACGCCTCCTGGCACTGCTTGATGTTCACCTCCTGATACACGCCTCCTGGTAACGCTTGATGTTCACCTCCTATTACACTCCTCCTGGCACCGCTTGATGTTCACCTCCTGATACACACCTCCTGACACCTCTTGATGTTCACCTTGTGATACACTCCTACTGGCAATGATTGATGTTCACCTCCTGATACATGCCTCCTGACACTGCTTGATGTTCATCTCCTGATACACTCCTCCTGGCACAGCTTGATGTTCACCTCCTGATACATGCCTCCTGGCAGCGCTTGATGTTCACCTCCTATTACACTCCTCCTGGCACAGCTTGATGTTCACCTCCTGATACACGCCTCCTGGCAATGCTTGATGTTCACCTACTGATACACGCCTCCTGGCACCACTTGATGTTCACCACCTGATACACGCCTCCTGGCACCGCTTGATGTTCACCACCTGATACACGCCTCCTGGCACCGCTTGATGTTCACCTCCTGATACACGCCTCCTGGCACCGCTTGATGTTCACCTCCTCTAACTCTCTTTTTTCACCTCCTGATGTTTCTTCTCACCCTCTTGTCTCCAGATCCCTCTTCTCCTCCCCCACTCTCTCCAGTCTTCTTCCACTCCTCTCCTGAACTCCCTCCAAACTCTGCTCCTGATTTCCTCCAAACACCCAAACTTATTTTCTGGGTCCTTCCTCTTTTATCCGGTGAGTGGGCTGGAACCTAGTGATATGCTTTTGAAATGTGTTTTACCTGGGCCTGTTTTAAAGGAGTAGTGTGATTGGTTTCTCGGGGACAGAACTATAAATGTATCAGGTGCCAGAAATGGGGGCTGGACTTGTGAGTGCAGAGCCACAGACTCCGGTATTAACTACTACGTCTTTAATTGCCTTTCTCTCAGTAACGGAGAATTAATCTGAGCACTGGTGCATGCTGCCGCAGTCTCACTTATCTGTGCATTTTGTCTGCTCGTGAATTCCAGTAAGTCATGAGTGGGCTAGAGACCTCCCCCATTTCGAGTTACCCATGGAATTTGTGTATGTCGAAATGTTGTTAGAACGCAATGCAGGAATGTTTTTTTCCCTGCAAATGCGCTTTCAGGGACAATCCAGGACGCATGTGTGGTGCTCACATCCAGGGGTGTTGCTAGGCCTGGAAAAGAGCAGGGGCTGAGCTAATGTCGGGACTGGCGGGACTCAGGGCTAGTTATAGACTTTTGGTTGTAGCCCCTGAGCTTCTATCCGGGGCTACAACCAAAAGACCCCTAAGCCCGCCTCCCCAATGCAGAACTACGTGGCTGTGACACAGCAATCCCCCTCATACCATTCCTGGGCCCCTAACACTTATAGTGCAGGACACTTCATCAAAGGCTCAATCTGTTATAAGGACAGCTTGTTTTTCTCGTGGGAAGATGCACGCACATCTGCCAGGCCCACAATTGTTGGTTTCACTGTGTTTTGTCTATGTACTCGTACAGTTAACAAAACCGTTCCACAAGATGTTTATTGCACAACTTTACACATCTTTGCTTAGCTCGTGCTAACATGTGTATTCATTTCATTTGGGCTCACATAAAAGCTGCATGCATGCCCCAAAAGAACGCTTGTCTGCTATAAAATAGTTGACATTTGAAAAGAATAGTAAGTATGCGATTGCTCTGCTCGCCGAAAGGAGAGGTTAACATAAGGCAAGTTGCTCCAGGGACCATGGAACAATGGCACTATCGTTAAAGCGCCCCTAACAGATACCAGTGGCATTTGGTGGGTGACATGTTTCCCCCCGAGCTGTGCTAAGTATTTCTGGCAGCTGACCCACAGTGGCTTCAGAACCCATTGAGTGGAAGTGAGTCAGACCCGGTGCTGTCTTTACAAATCAAACTGTTTTACCGATGAGACCTTAAACATACTGGGAAAACACTAAGAGGGATCCTTGCTAAACGATACATTTCTTCCCCGACTTGCGTTCTCACTTTGCAAGCAATTAGGCGAACATGGTTTTGTGGCTAATCCTTCAAGTGAATACAAATGTACTATTTCGCCTCCAATGGCCACCATCAGAAGAGGGAGTGGTCAGATTTCAAGATGGAGTACTTTAGGATAAACAGAGGCAAGCGCTTAATGGCTCCCTTCTCACCTGAAAACCAAAACACTACATTTCTGAAAATATCTCTCTTTCGTATGTGCCTTTCTAGAGTATCCATCCACATGGGGTGTGTGGAGGTTGTACACTGGGCGACCCCTTCAGCCAATGGGCCATTTAACAGTTTTGCCACCTATTGATTGCTTTATGCGCCGACGATCAGATTGTGGTTGCTCAGTTAAATACTGTAAAGAAGAACTGCTCTTCATGAAGGGATAAAGTATGTAATAATTGACCTACTCCGACGGTTGAATGCTTGATTGATTTGGTATTTATTATGCGTCTATACACAAGTGTTTGAAGGAACAACCAGGCAGGGGAGGTGGGACAAATGAAAGACAAGACAAACCATCTCACTAGGCCTAGTGTCATTTAATTGTGCAAGTGCGCAAAAAGAAGTGCAGGGGAGAGGGTACAGGTGGAAGTGCAATAAGAGCAGCTGGGCTCTCCGTTAAGTGCAAGGAAGGCTGGGGCTTCAGGGAGCATCCCAGCCAGGTAGTGCAAGGTAAGCCAGATGGCAGTGCAAGGTGGGCCAGCCGGCAAGTGCAGGAGGACTGGTCAGTGTGGGGCCTGGTGCCCTGTAAAACTCAGAGGACATCAAGCAGCCAGTCATCAGATGGATGAAGGACTAAGGGTAGATGAGCAGGGGAGAGGGAGCGAGAACCAGTAGGAGAAAACGAAGGTTAGCGCAGCTTCCGGATCTAAAGGAGATCCGGCCCAAGGCACAAAGAGGCGGGGAGGCCATTCCAGAGGGAGGCACCTGCAGAGGAGAGAGATCTACCCACGCATTCTCTGCTTGGAGAAACGACTGACCCGCAGAGAATTAGAGGTAGACGAGCGGAGGGCTCTAGGAGAAAGGTATCTAGGAAGAAATAGTTGAAGATAATGAGGGCCAGGGCCTCAGAACACCTTGTGGACGATACAGAGGGTCTTGAACTTGATCCTTGCATCCAGAGGTAGCCAGTGGAGGGATTTCAGGGCTGGAGAGATCCGGTCCCTGGGCTTGAGGCCAAGGATAAGTCTTGCGGTCCTATTTTGGATGAGTTGAATAGGGCGAAGAGTAGAGTTAGGAAGATTGAGAAAGAGGCTGTTGCAGAAGTCCAGCCTAGAGAGAACCAGAGCTCTGGAGACAGTAAGCTTCTGGGGGAAGGTGAGAAAAGGGAGAATACCTCTGAGGAGGTGCAGCTGGAAATTGGCATTTTTGGCAAGGTCCATGATGTGGGGGGACAAGGAGAGAGTGGAGTCTAAGATGACCCCCAAGAGGGCGAGGGGAGATGACCCAAGGAGGGCGGCCAGAGTGAGGGAGGAAAAGCGGGAGCAGGGGTCCCAATGAGAAGGATCTCAGTCTTACTGGCATTAAGGGAGAGATCGTTAGAGGCAAACCATGTCTGAATAGTGCATAGACAGTCAGGGATGAGCGAGGAGGAGGAGGAAGAGTGTAGCCTGAAAGAGAGGTGCGTGTCATCCGCATACCACTGAAAGATAGACAAAAAGGTAGTGATCAGGAAGGCCAAAGGGGCCAGATAGACATTTGTAAGTAATGCTTCTTGTTTATTGAAAATGACACTGGTACGACAGAGCACAGTTGCCTTCTTCGCCCTACCAACTGTCTACAACTCCCTCTCAAGAATCCCTCTGCATGTTTTGCATTCGGGAAGGGCAGATTGACTAATTGTATTCTGCCTTTCCCGGGCGTGATTGTGCCTTTAACGCCCGCTGCGTTTGAAGAAAAAAAAAGTAAACATTTTTTATCATTTTTTTATGGCAGGCATTTTTTTTAGCTAATGAGCAATGGAAACTGTGCATCTAATGTTTCTGAAATGACATGCTTTTTAGATGTAGGCATACCTTGTCCACCTGATAATGGATAACCTATAACAATCCTAGCTCCTATAGAAAAGTATACTTAGATGCCAGTTAACCAATCCCGACCACCGATAGATTTTTTCACTATAGCCACATAGTATGATGTCACTCTGACGTATTTTTCATATAAAAACAATTTTGTGTAGAGGTCATTGAGAGACTGAGCGTACGTCCATTGATGTTCGTTGTAACCTCCCTGTTTTAGATCATTTTCAATAAAACAGTACTTTGCCATCTTCCTGAGTTGGTTCTGTTATTTGGACACAGAATTATTCTGGTATGATCCCATCCATTACATATGCACGTTCCTAAAGGGCCGTATGCTCAAAAGGAAGATGAGAAAGGGTATGCGCAAGAGGGATACCAATGCTTTCTTCCCTCTTTCTGCTTCCTCCTTCTCCTTCCCTCCTGATCTTACCATCTCTCCCTGTCTCTTCTCTCACTCCTGCCTCCAGCACCACCTGCCCTCACCAGTCCTCATATTTACCAAATTCTCTTCAACCGCCTGCCACAACTGCCTTCTTCAACATCCTACAATACATGGGTTTTGGGTCTATAGTGCTCTCCCTACTCCCCATGGTTTAGAATGTTGGTGCATGTCTGCCCTTGTGTCCTGTAACAGTGGTAGAGTTGTGATTAGTTGCTGCTCCTGGGTGGACCTGGATTCATTTTGGGTTTAGAGAGCAGTTCAAGCCTTCCTCTGTCCTGTCAGAAATGGTAAATTTCACTCTCCCCTTCCTACCACTCTCATGCTCTTTGTGCCGGACCCGGGTATCTTCTTTCCTCCGTGTGTAAATTCTGGGATGGAAACACTTTTGGTAAACTTTTAAAACCCTGCGATTGTACAGAGAATGCAGGATCATAGTGAATTTCCGCAAGTGAAAGCTCTGCCGGGAGACAATCCATTGGCAATCTTTTACTACACATGGAGGAATGCAGGGTCAGAAATCTATGGATTTGCGATATCAAATCAAGCACAAGTTTCTGCATCTCATTGAAAGTCTTGCTGGCTTGAAAGTTACTTCTCTGAAACCGTGGTTTGTAATGGAACAGAATCAGGGCAAATGCTACTAATATCATGTGAATTAAACTGACTCTCATTAAAGGGAATTCAAAAAAGAATCTGTGTATGGCTTTAGGTCTGCCTGGGGAGAACTTTGGGATCCCTCATTTGTGGAGGGGGTCTAAAGGGGATTCTGTGGCTGTCCACTGCCATGCAACTGGAACAAGGGAGGGTGACAGTGGTCATCCCCATAAAGCCTGTGGGCCCATCATTCACTGATGCGGGGTCGCTCCCCGCACTCTGGTTCAGAGTTATGGTGGTATCTAGAGCCTGGTAGGGGACATTGTTACAACGTAAAGCATTGTTCTGCCATACAACACCCTTTTTAGAACGTCGCTGACTACTCAGCCAATCACGATGGCAGAATTCTGGGCAGTCCCCCACAATTGCATGCTCCCTGCTGCTTGGCTCTCAACAGTGTCAGATCATTGGTTCTTTGAAGACATGCAGTGCCACAAACATACTTTTCCTTGGATTCTGAGAAGCCAGATATTTTCTCATGTAACAAGTGGCCAATATATGGAAACTTGCCATTGTGAATCACAAACAACTTGTCAGTAAAATAGTTTACTGGGTTCAGCACTCATTGCTGCGATCTGTGTGTGATCTGCAGGTCACAGGTTCAAATCCCAGCAAGTCTTTCATCCTTCCGAGGTCCATAAATGAGTACCAACTGTGTTTGGCCGATAATTGTATGTAAAAATGATCTATGTCCACTACATTGGAAAAGCGCTATATAAATAAAAACTCATTATCATTAACTTGCAAAACCATCATATGTAGATGAAAGGGATTGGTGCACAGCAGGAATCTGTGTTTCTAGTTTTACAAGTGTGCATTTATGAAATCAGATTTGATTATGCTTTTGTGGTGTATACTGACCAAACTTTTGAGACAGTTTTCCTGGCCTGACCAAATACTAAGACACCCATCACTACCCCTCAATGCCTTAGGATCCCCAAATCTTTCTGCATACGGCTTTCTGTGACCACAAGGCTCTGTGTGCTGTATGTCATATTTCAAATATTAAGAGAGAAGGTAGAAAATATACACTGTAAGAGTGCAGAAGTAAGGCTCGGACACAAAGGTGACAACGTTTGCGTTATAAACTTTTATTGACCAGTAAAAGGGAAGGAAAAATGACCTCTCTGTCCCCAAAGCTAAGAGGGGTTTCCCTGTCTCAAAGACATCTAAGGTAAATGTCATGATGTCAAATAGCCAGTCACTGTCACGTCCCAAAGCCCTGCTTCTGACCCTAACACTAATAACTTAAATTTAATGTGCAAGGATGCTATATTCACAACTAAAGTTATAATGCCAGTTCTTCAGTTCTTGTCCTCAGAAAGTGGTTGTCGATAAATAAAGCAAATATTCCTTTTCCATAATGTAGTATTTGAAAATACTACTCAGTCCTTTCCCCTGGATTCCTTCTTGTTCTCTTGTTCCACATCACAAGTTTAGGACCACGTCTCCTCCTTATGTGGTTTCCTGTCATTTGCATAAAAACACCAAAAGTAGACCCAGTGTCAGCCAGTGGACTTATCTCCATTTCCTGTACTTTCCAAGCTTTCCCAAAGATGCACAACTAAGCTTTCCAGCTTTTCCTGTGAACACCTCTTCTTTGTTGAAGGAGGGTTTATGTCTGGTTCACTCTCCTGCCAAACACACCCCAGGAAACTACAATGGATAGTCTCTTCCTGTTTGTGCTTTCTTGACTGAACCTCACCTTATTGTTAGACTTTCAAATGGGTGCGGGTCCCAGACCTGCACTGATGTATTATACCAGCTTGGTGCACTCTCTGGCCAAGCGTAGGTGCCTTCCTTGTCCGTCTCTGTTTCTCTCAGAGTCCCAGACCCTCTTATTCTCTGGCTTTCATATGGGTGCGGGTCCCAGACTCGCAATGTTGTTCCGCAATAGCTTGGTTTACTCTCCTGCCAAGCATATATTTCCCTCTGGTATGTCCCTGTTTCTCCCAGGGTTCCAGACCCTCTGATTCTCTGGCTCTCAAAGGGTGCAGGCCCAGACTCACAATTATCTCTCTTGCTTGCTTGTTTACTCTCCTGTCAAGCATACAACTGTTTCTCTCTTTGTTACTCTCAGGGTCCCAGACCCTCTTATCTTGAGCTCTGTAGTTGTTCCCCAATTCCTCCTGGACCTCTAGGACCTCGCGGTGCCCACATACCTGTTTGCGTGTTGCGTGTCTTCCGAGGGGTGGTGCTCAGCTGTGAGGTTCTGGCAGCATTCAGGTGCTCTTTCAGGACAGCAGCGACTCCTCCGGTTACTGCTTCCTTCTCGGGCTGCGGTTTCAGCTTGAGTTTCCAGCAGCGTTTGTGTATCTCCCTTCATCGGTTGTTGCTCAACCGGTCACTGCTTCCTTCACGAGCTGCGGTTTTGGTCTCTAGTAGCTCCCCAGAATTTGGGACGCCCGAGGGTTTCTTGGTTAGCAGTCAGCATAGTCCATTAGTCCTGGATTACCTTTGTGCTGCCGTTTGTGCATGGTGTCTTGTCTCGTGGTGCGTCTCTCTGCTCATCAGGACACCGACTTCTGGGTTTCCTCCTCAGTGGATGGCTCTCTCCATGTTGGTTTCCCTCTGCTATTTTGTTTTGCCTTTGACCAATCAAGTGTCATGAGAAACTAGACTGTTTTCTCCGGTTCTGGAGTGATTTTGTATTCCTAGTCATCCTCTTCGTCACATTACTTGCATTGGAACTGTTTGGAAAGCAAATTGTGTTGTTTTTCAGGACTAACATATTAGGTTGGCTGTTTGTACAACAAACAAAAGATATTGGCACTGTATGGAAAAAGGGGAGAAGAATTTGGCTTTGGCAAAGAGGTAGGGTGTACTAAAACGGAGTTGTACCGTGTTCACAGGGGATGGTTGTCCCTAATCCCATAAGGGTCTTCCTCTCCCATGCAATCCTCTCCCAGTGCACTCCCCCCACCCCTCAGGGGGACTATTGTACTGTGAATGCACCACCCTGATCGCATGGACCGCATGGGAAAGGTCTCCACCTAGGGTAGAAGGGGCTACATCCTCATATTCGTCACAATACACATACAGTTGCCACTTTACGAGGAGAACTGAGTGAAGGTAAGGTTTGATAGACACTTCTAAATTAAAACAGAGAGCTAGATAAAAAAAAATAAGCCAAGATATGAATGATAGAGCATAGTGCTAAAAGAGTGTTCCAGGAGAAATGCAATCTTAAACCAAATCCTAAATAATGACGCTATTCATTAATTTTCCAAAGTAATAAAAACCAGCCTAAGCTCTAAATCCGTCAGCATCTGCAATTCTTTATTTCTTGTGAATGCTCATTCTATCAGTGCATTTGGATTAATGCATTTTTATTCACAGTAAAACGTTCTGCTTTTTTGCTGAATTACATTTGGGAAAAGCAAGACATGTTTGCTGGCAATGAAAGAAGTCTGTAGTATCCTCCTTTGCGCAATGGAGAAACGTCAGTATGTCACGACATTTGAGAATTTTGAAAAGTTACTTTTACTCCTAGTAATGGTAGCTGTATTCGTACCTTAATGTCAGTGCTCCTGACATTGGAAATTATATCTCACTGTGCAAACTCTATTGGACTTTGAAAATAAATTACGGGCAGTCAGTCTGTCTGTCTTCAGGAAATGGAACAGCTACGGCAAATAGAATCTCGATGACAACAATCGTGACAGTTACAGTTTATGTGCTATGTGAGTATGTTCTTAATTTTGGCTAGTTGGTGTTTGTCTTTCTTCACATGTAACAATTCAATAAACTCCCTCTCCCAAATAAATCCCCCAATTTAATACTGATGCACATTTTGGAAGCTATAATTATAGGATTGCCAAATATACCCTCTTGCCTTCAATATTATGTAAGAAGCCATGATAGTGCATTGAAAACCTCATGGATGGGATTGGGCATTAGTCTTCCTGCAAGCATGTCTGGAGGAAAGTCAATGTTTTCAGGTGGCAATAACTTGCATACTAGAAGAGGTATTTTTCTATAACATTCGTGCTACATTGGGAAAGCACCATCTATGTGTCAATACTTAATGATTTCTTGAAGGTTCTGGTTGGCATTATATGAAACCTTGCAGGAAGTGTTTTTCCCCCAACAGTCTACTCTTCTGTCTTTGCAAGCTGAATTTCTTGGAGATTTGTATAGGTCGTCTTTCTTTTCACAACATTAAGATTCATATTTCCTCAGAAACAACCTGTGAAGCTACTGGTAAGAATGAGTGTATTGGCTGCACCACGGATTCCTTGGCATGTGCAGATCTCGTTTTGTGAATGGACACAAGCTTGAGAATCTAGTTAGTTCTCTAAGATCGGCTAAAGGAAACTCTATCTATCCAGAAGACCCTTAGAGAAAGCACACTGAAAGGTGCGACGGGCATACTTTAACAGGTATCTCTGTCCTCTGCACATGGGATCTGTAATTTTCAATAGCACCCGGTGCAGGGTGGATCGGGGAGGTTGGAAGGGGTTGGCTATCTCCCCGCCAATCAGTAGGCTCAGAATGGGGCTTTACCACATGGTAAATCTCCCCACTCCAAATCTCTTCGGAAGCAGGAGCCTGCTATCTTCACAGGTGTATTACCTGACCCTGTAATGCCCCTGCCCATCGTGGTTTATTGTTTAAGTAATACTTTAGAATGTTAAGCAATTCCATTACAGACAATGCAGTGGGGATTTGGGGGGGAATAATGACTAGCACAAGTCTTCTGTCCCACATTCCAAAATGTATCTTATCTTTTTTCTATCCTTGCTTTAAAGAGAACATTCTACTCTCATTGGGTGGATTGATCTAATAGCAATAACGCCCCCCTCCTTTGCCCATTACCAGGTGGTAACGTCCTTGTTAACTTTGCTGAAGGATGTAACCACCTGGTAATGGCTCCTATAATGCTGTATATACTCAATCATAGTTATTCTCTCCCTCATAGCCTCCTTCTGGATCTGCAGTGTCATTACCCATCCATAATGTCAGCATCCTATTGGACCATGCTAACATTGATCTTGGGCTATTGTGAAGGAGTACTTTCTATCTGCAAGAGTGAAGTGTTTGCTGATTCCTATTTTAACTAAGTGAATCTCTGAAATTCCTATGCCCATGGTCATTCAGGTCAAGAAAGCTACAACACTGTACGCTCCATTATATAGGGGGCACACGGGCGTAGACCTTTGCCTTAAACATAAAAGAAGATATTACAATAAGGACAAGGACCTACAGTGGCTGCATTTATTTAACACATCCTTCAATCAAACAATTTTGTATAGGATTGAAAGGGATACCTTCATCCTCGAAGCGTACAATCCATGATCCGGAAGCACTTTGCAAGACCTGGAAGAGCTTTCGATTTCGTGGCAAACCTTTAGGTCTAACTAGAACTGGTACTGCTCAGTCATGAGATCCAGCACATTCCTTGTTCATTGCCAAGGGTACCAGCCGACTGTATCAGCCACTTAGCCTGAAGGATAGCAGACCACAACCAGGGGAAAACAATACCAGGATCACAAATCATCCACACTATGGCAGTGTGATGCAATCAAAACAATTGATTTCCCCGTCAGTACCTACTACTACCAACAATCTATACATGTGATAAAAATAACAAATCAGTAGAGAGAATATGCAGATAAACAAATAAAGAGCCAAGAACTATAAAACCTAATTCCTATTTTTAAGCAGAAAATGTTTAATTGAGAGTATTAATTGTAACCAAACCATGAACCTGTTTTTTAAATAAAATCCAAATATACTCTTCTTATATATTTTTTACAGTAAGACAACAGAGCACAATAGGATAGACTGGAGAAGAGGGGTGAGGTGGGTGTGATGAATCCTGCAGAGTCCTCACAAAGACCCTTCCTAAAGTCTCCTCCCAGGTGGCCTGGGGAAGGCAGCCGCTTCCTGATCCTGAGTAAGGGGATGGCATTAGCAGGGAGGATCACCTGGGAGGGGAAGGGCCTCAGGGGAACGAGAGGACTCCATTTGGTGAGACGTGGTATTTCTCTTCCTCAAAGAAGGACATATCAGTGATACGGAATATATAATGACTTGCTGTCAGAGAGAGCTTTTATTTCCCAAAGCTAACTATCTTAATGTGGGTGAAAACTATCAAAACCAGTTATGCATTGGGAGTAAGAAGCACCCTTTGAAAGTCACTGAAATTCATAGAGGTGAAAGCTCCTATGACCCACAGGGGAATATATAGAAGAGGAGTCTTTAAATATTAAACTTTGGTTCTCCGACGACTTTGCACCAATCGCCAGTGACGCCTTCCCCCCTGACTAGTCCCTCATCCCACTGAACCGTCCCTCTAGAGGAGGGGGAGTCGCTTTTGTCTACAAGTCTTTCTCCCACGCGTCAATCATCAACAACCAACCTTCCATTCCTTCCTGCGAATCACTCCTCGTTAAACTATCCCTCTCCCCGTCGCCCTCGCTCAGCTTCCTAATAATCTACAGGCCCCCAGGCTACGATACACAATTCGCAAATAACCTCTGCGACTCAATCGCCACCCTTCAACTAAACCACCCCAACCTCACCCTTCTTGGAGACTTCAACATTTGGCTTGACATCCCCATCAACTCTATGACACACTCTCTGGTTGACGGTTTAGACACAATAAACCTCCAACCCCACATAACTGGCCCGACTCACTATAAAGGACACACTCTTGATGCTATCTTTAGCTCCAACAACCAGATTCATTTAAACTCCCCCACCCCCATCATCTGGTCCGATCACTTCATTCTCTCTTTCGCCATTCATTCACCAGACCCCACTCCCGTACTCGAATCTGAACCACCAAATCTACGCAATTGTTGGAAAAAACTAATAATCGTCCCGGACCTAGCCGACGCACTCCTCCAATCTCCACCACCTACCTGCCAGCTGACTAAACAACTAACCCTCGATGCCTTTGACTCATGGCTCAACGCATCTCTGTTGCTGCTCACACCCCCTTATAAACCATCATCCCGCCGTGGCCTTTTCCCCAGATGGTTCACCCCTGAATTGAAGACCACTAAACAACTATATAAATACCTAGAACGCAAATGGCAGAAAGACAAAACCGAGGAGAACAGGGCCATCTCGGGCCGACACCTCTATCAGTACAAGGCCGAAATCCGGAAAGCAAAAAAATCCCACTACAACTCCCGAATCGTAAACTGCAAAAACCCAAGCAAGGAACTCCACAAAATCATCTCTGAGTTCACCAAACCGGCTTGCATCACGACCATCCCGTCCCCCTCACAATCACTATGTGACTCACTCTCCCTCCACTTTTACACCACGGCTTTCGAAAGAACAAATACTCTAGCCACCAAACTGGCTCTCTCACATCCACCAGGCAATACCTCCCTCTTAGCAACCAACCCCCCAGCTGTGACCACTACGCAACCAACGTTCGAATCCTTTAGTTCAATATCACCATAGCAATTTCTCAAACTTCTATCGGCCCGCAAACCATCTTGCTCCCCGCTGGACCCTTGCCCGTCCACAACCCTTAAAGAAATTTTCGCCTCGACCTGCGCAGGTGAACACGCAAGAACCATCATAAATGCCTCCCTTTCGTCTGGTATCTTTCCGGACGCATTCAAAAAGGTTCATGTCAAACCACTAATTAAAAAACCTTCTCTCGACCCTCTCCAGCCCAAAAACTACCGCCCCATCCCAAACACCAGATTCCTTGCAAAACACATTGACCGAACCGCCTACTCCCAACTAAATGCCTTTGTCGAAGCCAACAATCTCCTAGACCCTGCACAATCAGGTTTCAGAGCCCGTCACAGAACCAAAACCACCCTAACCTCAATCTGGGATGACCTTAAAATGACGGAAGACTCCGCGGGATGCGCGGCACTAATCCTACTTGACCTATCCGCCGCTTTTGACACAATCAATCACTCAATCCTCCTAGATCGCCTCCGCCCCTTAGGAATTCGTGGAACCGCTCTTAAATGGATAGCTTCGTTCCTCAAAGATAGGTACCAAATAACGATACTCTCCACCTATTCCTCCCAAGCCCAACCAGTCGACATGGGAGTCCCACCAGGGGCATGCCTGTCTGCACTCCTGTTCAATCACTACTTGATCACACAACATCCTGTGTTACAACTAGGCCAACGACATTCAACTAATTCTAAAACTAATGAACTCAAATCCCAACTCTCGACCTGACCTGGCCTCCTGTCTCCTCGACATAGAACTCTGGATTACCCAAAGCCACCTCTTGTTAAACCCCTCCAAAACTGAAATCATGGTATGTGGCAACTCCGAGCTTCTTCCACAACCACTACCCTGGCCACCCGCCATGGGCAGCTCACCAACCCCCTGCAAATCGGTGGAAAAATCTTGGATGCATCCTTGACTCTGACCTAACACTCTCGCGCCAAGTCAACAATGTCTCAAAATCCTGCCACTTCCACCTTAAAACCCTTAGATGCATCTTTCCATATCTCTCCTTTCCTAACAGACTCTCCGCGGTCCAATCAATCATTATGTCAAGACTTGACTATGTACACCCCCTACATCTCAGACTCGACGCGTACCAACTGAATAAACTCCAAAGGGCGCACAACGCGGCAGCCAAACTGCTGCTTGCACTCGGCCCAAGAGACCACATCTCCCCAGCCCTTAAGACGCTGCACTGGCTTCCAGTAGCCCGAAGGGTGACTTTCAAAACCTTATGCATCTCCCATCGAGCACTGCATAAAACCGGACCTCAATATCTTCAAAACAAACTAAAACCCTATCACCCCCCTTGCACCCTAAGATCAAGCTCAGCCGGCCTCCTAGTCATTCCTAAGACAAACTCAGTCATATTAGGCGGATCATCATTCTCAACCTTGGCCCCCACCCTGTGGAACTCACTACCACCCCACATCCGCCAAACTGAGGAGTTAACACCCTTCTGCAAACTGCTGAAAACCTGGCTCTTCCCCTAAAACCAACCGGTAACCAATCTAACCCAAACAACGACACCAACCCATCAAACTACCGGAGTCGAGATACGGACAGCTGATTACCACGAATATAAACTAGAAAGACAAACAGAATTAAACGAGTAAAGTAGATCAAAACAGTGAAGTGGATAATAAGAATAAATCGTATGGAAACAATAAGGAGATGTAAACTGCTGAAATGCACATAATTGCATGAGGAGAGAATGAAGTGAATAGCATCGATGAAATAGTTAGAATGGATGAAGCGTGTGAATAGATGAATGCACCGAATGAAAGAATGCAGGAGTGGAAGAACAGATGACTATATAGATTGAATAAATGTGTAAATCGAATGAGTAACTACATCGGATAAGTGTATAGATTAGATGAACATGGCAAGCGGCCGAGCGTGTAGAGTGGTTGAGTGTAAACAGTTGAATGCACTAAGTGGAAGAATGCATGAGTGGAGGAACAGATGACTACATAGATCGAATGAGTGTGTAAATCGAATGACTATGTAGATCAGATGAAGTTATAGAATGGATGAACAGGATAAGCGGATGAGCATGTAGGGTGGTTGGGTATGTAGATCAGACGAGCGTGTATAGCGGACGAGGGCATAAATACAGAGAAGCAAATGCAGAACTGTTGATTGCACAAAACGTATGAGCGTGTAGAATGGGGGAACGTGTAGAGAGGGGGAGCGTGCAGAGCGGGGGAGCGTGTAGAGTAAGGGAGCGTGTAAAGTGGAGGAGCGTGTAGAGTGGGGCAGCGTGCAGAGGGGGAGCGTTTGGAGTAAGGGAGCGTGTTGAGTGGGGGAGGGTGTAGAGTGAGGGAGCGTGTAGAGTGGGGAGCGTGTAGAGTGGGGGAGTGTGTAGAGTGGAGGAGCGTGTAGAGTGGGGGAGCGTGTAGATTGGGGGTGCGTGTAGAGTGGAGGAGCGTACAGAGTGGAGGAGCGTGCAGAGTGGAGGAGCGTGCAGAGTGGAGGAGTGTGTAGAGTGCGGAGGAGCTTAGAGAGCAAATTAATTTATAGAACAGAATTACTGTGTACTAACGAATGACTCTAAGTGGCTGATAAGTGCATACTGATGTTGAGTGCCGGGAAAGCAGGAGTCCATAGAGCGGATGAGTGTGCGCAGCTGGTTAGTGCAGGGAGCTGGTGAGTGCCAGGAGTGGATGAATGCGGGGAGCGGGTGACTGCGCACGGTGGATGAATGCGAAGTACAGCCGCAGACAGGGCGCATGCGAAGGGCAGACAAGAGTGCACGCATGGGGCAGTCAGGAGCGTGCGGGGCGAACTGGAATGCATGAGTGCGTCGAGCAGACCGGAGCATGTAGCACTGACGGGGACGCATGGAATTAATAAAAGTCCAGAGAACGGACTGGAGCGCATAGAACTGCGCGACGTACATGGTACAGTGTGGAATGCAGAGAACATATGAATGAGCATGTAACCCATCATATCACACCCCACGCTTACCCTCTTCTGTACACCACCACTCAACTAGAACACATAGATACTATGACACCATTCGGTATAACTGTTGTCATACCAACACCTTCCGCTCACTCCCCATCACTCTAAGTAAACACTGCTGGTTACACACCCCCCAGCCAGGCATTCTCCTCAGGCCTAGCGCAACCACAGTCGGTCTGGATAAATACTGCCAGAACGAACACATACCACTGATATCAAACACCACACCTACCGCTAAGAAGCAGCTGCTTAACCAATACCGCACCGGCTGCACACATACCCGGTGTGCAAACGCGCCCTTGACTCTCCCCATTCTCTCTTCTGACCTGAACATCGGTTCCCAAGGGCGTTCAGCCTACCAGCGCCTTCAGACCATACCAATGGTATATAAGGCGCTATACAAGTGCAAAATAACATAACATAACATTCTGAAAGCCCTAATTCCCCTGTAAAGCCAAACCCTTAATTGAATCCTTATAATACTCATTTACTCCTTTAGGGAATATAATAAAGTATAGAAATTAATGTGGTAATGATATCTGCATTAGAAAAGATGATTTAAACATTGGGGACTTTAAGTCCCACAATGTCCAAAGTACTGGGATGAAGAAGAGGGCTGCACAGGCACAAGACTGCACGTTGCAGCCTAATAGTATTAGTTGCCCACACCTGAGGGAGACTGGGAGGCATCAAAGGCCCCCTTGGGTGCAGGCCATGAATAAGAAGAAGGAGAGCAGTAGCAGGTGGTGGAGTAGTCATGGTACCTCCACGTTGCAGTGGAATCAGAAGCTGGAGAAGAGCAGAGATGCTGGGACCACCGTCACGTGTAGAACCTATGCCAATTCTGAGAGGGTCTCTTCTTTCTGAGACCTTGATTGCAGAGTTATGCAGTGGGAAGCGTTGGCTTTGACGCCTTTTTCCCTGAAGATCGTAGCTTCAGAGGTCGCGCCGCAGGAAGCGTGAAGTTTAAAAGCTTCCCCCATAGTAGGTCGGGTTCCGAAGGCAGACGAGCACCAGAGAGACTTTGGAGTGAGGAGACCTCCTTTCACGACTGGCAGAGGCTGCAGACAACCCATTGAAGTGGTTTGCGGGACCGCGCAGAGCAGCAGAAGCAGAAGACCTGGAGGTAGCAGAGCGAATGGACGTGCATGCCATACCCGGTGAGTTCACTAGTGTATTGTGACACCAGAGACTGGGTACATTAAGTACAGAAGTAATATTAAGAGAGTCAAGTGGCAAAAGAAAAACTATTTTGAATACCGAACTGATGTAAAGCAGAATAATAATCCCTTTGAAAACCAAGCTGACTCAAAGAGGAGAAGGTGGCAGAATAAGAACTTGACAAGTAAACCAGAAAGGTGTGATTGTATTTATGTGGGTCCGAATGATTGACAGCAACAAGAGAGGGCAATATTATGAGACACCATTACAAACAACTATTACCAAAGCCAAAAGAGAATATCAAGGCAAGTTAAGAAGAACCAACATTGCCAGAGTTAAGAGAGGGCAATTGAGAATCCAAGTGTTTGTAAATCTTATTGCATAGTGTAAAAGAGGCTATAAGAGGAACTGGCTTAAACCCATATTGCCAAAGAAGTGTAAGAGAGAGGGGAAAACCATTGCCAGCATTTGGTTAATGCGGAAGCGGGGAAAAAAGAGTGGCAGGAAAGCTATACTTCTGACAGAAGATATTCAGAATGAGTGGAGCATAACCTGCCTGCATTGCGTGTGGCAATCACAAGTGTCTAAAATACAGCACAAATGTGTTTCTTGTCTTCCCAACAGAATTAGTCAAACTTGATGTTGAGCAAAAAATATTGCTAAATTGTTGGAAACAACCCTTTACCACAGAAGTACTTGTTACTAGTCCTGGCAGGAGAGTACCCAATGGCAAAGAACCTTGTAGTGGTAGACCTGGCAGGTGAGCGGACCAGGTGGAAGTCATTGAAGTACTGCAGCATAGTTAAAAGTATTGATGAAGAAGTGGCAAGCCTGCTGTTGCATTTTGTGAACTGATGCAGATTCATCTTTTGACGAAGAAATGTTTGTTAATCCTAATGAACTATGGAAGTATTCTTATTTTATCAGAAGCAGAATCATCCTGACAAAGACATATTTGTTGATCCTACAGAACTGTGGAAATATTATTTTCTTATGAGAAGATGTATTGTACTCTTTATCACAAGTGGAAAGATGAAAACGTGGTGAACATTGTGAACTGTTGGTGGAGTTCAAGTTGGAACAAAAAGAACTTTACTGGAACTTTGTTGCGAGACAGGATTTCCTTATCCTTTTGGAACTGTTGAATAAGATTGTGCTTGAATCTGGGTAAGGGGAACTCATGCAGGTTATAAGGAGAAACAGTTATCAGGTTGTGAACATAACTGCTGTTCCTGTTACACTGGAACTGGCATATTTGCTTGTTAAGTTGTAATAAGTATAAATCTGAGGGAACAGAAACCTTTTGTTAGAGTGTTTCATTTAATATATTTTGATAGGCAGGGAAATCCTCATCAGGGTAAGGATATTGAGGCGTTTATCCAAACGTATGAGTTCATAAAATGGCATCTTTTGAAAACCCTTCACAAAGTTGTCCGCCCTAAATCTTTGACCCCTCACATGAGACAAAGAGACCGCAATCAGCTCCTTGAACCCCTAATTTCAGTGAATCCCTCTTGCTACATACCCTATCCTCTGTAACACAATTTCCATGTGGTATGCCCCCAAATGACAGTGAAACAGGTATTTCCCAGCCACACTCAGTACCCTCTAATGACCTCCAATGGTCATGGTGTCCTGACTAAAAGTTTGTTGATTGATCAAAATATTTCATTCCCTATAGTAAAGCAAGGGGATTTTATGCAGGATCGCCGTTACATGATGATGGGTTCACTATGGCAACTCTTCCTCTCTTTATAACAAAGGTTTCACAATGTGAATGGTGTTTCCTTTGAAGTGTGATGACCACACAAACTAGCCTTAACTTACTTTTTAGACGTGGTGTGGACAAGGGGAGAAGGCAGAGAGACCCTGAATTTACAAAACATAGGGTATTTTTCTGTTAGGTTGCTGAAATTGACATTTTGCTCTTCAAAGTTTTAACAGTTGTCATGTTTTTAGAACATGCAAAAATAATGGGCTACTGATTCTTCTTTAGTGTTCAATAATAAAAAACAACATGTTTTTATAACTAGAAATGTTGGGGTGGATAGCTCACAAGTTAAGCGCTTACGGGTTGAGCCCTCGCTGCTGCGATCTGTATGTGATCTGCAGGTCGCAGGTTTGAATTCTGGAAAGGCAAACTCAGCCTTTCATTCTTCCAGGCCGATAAATGAGTACAAACTTCAGTTGGGTGATAATTGTATGTAAACATGGTCTATGTACAGCGCTTTGGCGAAAGTGCTATATAGATAGTAAATCATTATCATTACTTCTGATGTGGGGTAATCCTACACTTACAAGTTTAAATTATGGGCCATTGTCTACTCAGTCCTTAGTTCTACCGAAATTGATAAATTGAGTAATTTATGTCAATAAAGCTCTCAGTCAGATACAGAAGGATAAGTCAGAGGGAGGAGGACCCCCACTTGGAAAACGATTGCATGGAGTATTTAGGACTACAAAACACGTCACATAAAATTCAGTCTGAATCAAATAGGAACACATACATTTGATTTTTTTATACGTAATTCAATGGGATGAATAGTAGATGTGTAATTGAATTGTTTTTCGTAATCCCACTAAACTCCAGAGTTGCTATGTTTGCAGAGTTTTAATAGCATCAATCATTATGCACCTGCGTACTGCTCAAGGTGTAGCGCATCAGTGCCGCGGAGCAGACTTAGCATTTGGGTTTCACAGCACATGGAGGGCTTGCAAGTTATTCAGTAGGAACATATTTTAGTCCAGTAGTCAGGACATTGTGTTTGCGATTAATGGGGGAGATACGAACGTTGAAATGATACCGGTCACCGTGGAATGCTCCTACCTTGAGGTGAACTGTAACGGCCGCGCTCCTCGCGCTGCACGCGGCTGGGTTGCTGGCAGATTTGATGAGGATGCATAAGAGTGGAAAGAATCTGTCGTATAGCGCTGGCAACCTGTTTGGATTTACATTTAGACTAGGGCATTATTCTTAGCTTTGTGCTTCAGAAATGTTAAAACAAATACTCTTTGAGATAACACTTGGTGAAACGTCTTTCAGCCAATCCATTTCAACAGTGAGAAGATATTCAAGATTAGAGAGTTCACATATTATTCTTTTTTGCACCTGTGGAGGGGAGCCAGCGAGTCTGGTGGCCAGGAATACAAGTAACTTCATTATCCAAGCAAAGCCAGTGCGTTCCATTCAGGCTGCTTGAAACTACCGCTCCCTGCCATCCTTGTTCTCCCAAATGCCCCCTGTAAGTCATCCGCAGCCCCTACCTCCCACAATCCTGCATCTCTCCACCCCAGGACCATGTTCCCTGTAACGCTCTGCCATCCTTCTTGCCATGCGCAGCTCACCGGACGTGAAATAGAAAAGGGTCTCACGCATGAGCTTCATTTACTAATTCCCTGTCCACCATCTTGATTTATATCTTGCTTTGTAGTTGTGTTGTCGGCAATCTCGCATGTGCGTTACGCATGCAGTCATTTTCCATTAAACAAACGGAGGCATTAGCACACTAGAATGTTTAGCATTTCCACATTGTGTAGATATGAAAGAAGGGAAAGGGGCGTTGTTTTAAGTGACACATTTAAACAAAGAGTCGTTTTTTCATGCTTTCCCTATGCTTCTGCTACCTTACAGGTTGACATGGCACTTTTTGCACACAATGCGCTTTTGCTGAACATAATGACTTAGGCAGTCATAGCAGAACCAGTATAATTTTCCTTGCGACACTTGGAAGATGAGTGCAGGTCATTCTGTTATCACGCCTTCAATCTTTCAGGATTACATTGTTCCAAGAAAAGTTCCTGAGAGGAGGAACAGCCACATCCCACTACACAGAGTAAGATGCAGCACAGAATACAGCATCTGTGACACGTGTTCACACATTATATCATACATACAATATGTATGCATTTTGCCATAGTACAATTATGAAAGGACACTCGTAATCATTCTTGATTTGAAAAACAAATTTCGAGGAACATAATTAATTATCTTCTATAACACCAAAGTAAGTCTCTGAGTGCAGGCGGAGATTCGAACTGGTGTTGCTCTGCATTGTCTTGCTTCCAAGACAAACACGTTGCTCTTGAGCTATCCTCCAGGCCATAATTAGCAATAGACAATGCAGGACACTTGCCAAATCATAAGGTGTGTCTATATGTCCTATAGGCAGCATGGTAACAGCACATAACATGATATAACATAACCTAACATAACTACAGAACTGCTCCTGCTGTAGTCTATAATCGATGGATGATGGAGGTGGTCTTTTTCAGCATCTGGCCCCCGTGTACATGCAGCTTTTAATTATTTGTTCACCTTCTTTTGCACCCCTTCCGCCCCAAATGGCAGTGCACTCCCCATTCAGAGGGCGTGATATAGGGAGATCAAAGAAGAGAGCAAGAAAGTTTGAAAGAGAGATGCAAAAAGGGGTATATGGAGAGACAAAGAAGAAAGGTAGATCAAGAGATACAGAGAGGGCGGGCAGGAGATAGAGACTGTGACTGAAAGACTTGGACAGGGGTCTGACAAAGGCCTAGGGTGTGAGACTTGGATGAGGGTTGGCGGCATAGCATTAGGGTTAGGGTGAGATGACAAAATAAAGAACAAGGATGAGGGACTAAGTAGAATGAGAGATTTGGAGAGGACTGTGAGCAGGAATATGAGTAACTAGAAGTAGTACCAGAGAAAGAGGAGGAAGGACTGTGATTCATACTCCATAAATTAGGCTGCACAGTTTCCTTTGCTGTTCCCATGCCTCTAGTGAGACACGCTCACAGACAAAAGCACAGTGCGGGCAGGACACAAGAATTGGCAGTTTCCGTGCCAACCAAATATTCTGCTTCTTAAACACCATTCCCTTCTCTCTGTTCTGTAGCACCATATCTGCCAAAAACATAACTTGAACCAAAATGTTGATTTTTAAGTCATGATTCCATTGAATGAATGGATTAGGACAGTTAAAAATTACATCATGCTAATCCACAATGTTTGTTAAGTAAAGAAGAGTGCATTGGGGGATCACCCTTGCCAACCACAGTCTATGTTTTTACACATCGGATATGGAACTTGCATTCTCACTCTTCAATCGTCCTTCTTTCTTTTTACTGCCCTCCTCTCTTGCCCCTCACTTCGAGCTTTTTATCTTAAAGCCAGAGCACAATTATTACAATGACAACCTTTGCGAGTTAGGCCATGAGGCCTCGGTGCACATGGACCTCTTTTACCCAATGGAGCAAATTCCAATGGTTGAACACTATGAGATGGCACATCATGATTTCAAAGTGAGTACATTTCTCTTTGAAATCATGCAGGATAGCTCAGAGGCAACGCACTTGTCTTGGAAACAAGACAATGCAGAGCAATACAGGCTTGAAACCCAGTCCTGTGCTTGGACTCCGGCATGAAGTGCCATTTAATATATATAAAAATAATGCCAATTGCGCTGTCATATTTGATGTTATGCATAACGTTATGAGCAGTGCATGGTGGGGGTGCATTTAGACTGCTTTGCTGACCACAACTGGGTTTATGTTTTTGTACATTTTGCATTGCAACCACAACATTCCTTCAAGTGCCTTACAGGAGGTGAACTGAAGCTGTGTTTCATGCTTTTCAGTGATTTATTATGTGATTTGCGGTGTCCAGTCATAATTTCGAAAACATAATTTCGAAAGTCAAAAAAGTCGAATCAAAAATGTCGAAAAAAAAAATGTCGAATTGTTTTTTTTTTCGATATTTTTTTTTGGGCTCTAGTTTCTGTGAAAAAAATAGGTAAAAAAAAAAAAAAAGGGGGGTTGGGGGGGAACCCCCCCATTTCGAAAAAAAAACGTCATTAAAAAAAAATTCGACATTTTTTTTTTCGACGTTTTTTTTTCGACTTTTTGACTTTCGAATATTTTGTATTCAAAATTATGTCTATGAACCGTGATTTGCTGATGCAGTCTAGCAATGAGTGTCCGTTCGTTGTAATCACTATGCCTGGATCATGGCTTTCAGTAGGCGCTGTGCAAATCCAAGTGTGCCCAACTGGCAGCACCTATGGGAATACCCAGAGGACCATGCACCCATGTGATGTGCACCTGGTTATTTGATGCTTCCAGCAGTTGCTGTGGGGCATGGCCTGTTCCCAATCCCAGGAGGCACTGTGGAGGGAGTGGAGGGGGGGGGGGTTGCTTCAGCCCCTTCTCCCAGCAAAGGGATCCCACCTTCCAACTTCACATTCAAGTCCGGCCTCACTCGGTTCATCATTTTTTGGGTACACTTAACGGGAACGGTTTTATTTTCATCCCTCCTTGAACATGGCCCATAAGAATGGAACCTCCCCAAACTGCCCAACAAAAACCAAAATGCCATGCATGCGGTTCCATCTATGGAAGGCAAGGTTCAACGGGATTTTTTGTGTGCCCCTTCTACAACTTTGCCCTGCCTTACATAACTTGACAAAACTTCTCACAAATATTTGAAGAAGGCTGTATATGATGTGTTTTGTATGTGTTACATGCAGCTCTGTGCATGGGGGGAAAACTATGAGTTCCACACACATATCTCTTTCCTGCTTCAGTGTCACTGTATGTTTGTCAGGGGATGCAAAAATGGGCGTAGCTCCACAACCTTCGGTCCGTGGTCCACCATTCAGGTCTGCGGACGTGGGACCAAATGTCTGTTTTCTTGCAAGTGCGCATTCGTTTCCCTACCCTCCCTGTGGTACGGACATGCCCCCAGGGGCTGCTATATACCATTTTGACACATGTCAGCAGACGGAATCCAAGATGGTGGGCAGGCACACATTTTTCTGGAACACTTTAACCAATCACATTCCTAGATAACATTTAACTTTACATCAATGGAAGGAACAAATAATATAACATAGCATAACGTGTTTTCCATACTTTTGCTTTTTAAATAAAACCATCGGAGACATTTTCACCAAACCAAGCAAAGCACACGCGTGTGCACAGAGTCCAGCGTTGCATGCAGGAGTGATGCAACTGCACCAGCAGTTTTCACGGTAGGCCTTAGAGCTTGCATCTGAAATGCACATTTTGGGCGCCCCGATTACTTTGTCACCCTGTCCTTAAAGGGAAATTATTCAAAACAGTCCATCTATATATTTTAGCAGAGACACATTGATCACCTCAAAAAATGCTCTTTTACGGGGAGTCCTACTTAATCGCAACTGCAACCTGCCGCATAAGTCCATGCTTGCGACTGCGGACAGGATCCTATACAGACTGCATAGGGAATTAGGAAAAGGAGCGGTTGGCATGCAGCCGCCGTAGGAGCGCAGAGAGATATTGCTCACGTTCACAGGGACATATATCAGGTCATAATGTCGACATTTATTGTTGGAAGGCTTTGCAGAATGCCTGCATCCCAAGGCACCAATATGTGCATAGTGTAAATAGATTCCTATTACATTATAGCACCAACACGGTTACAGGAAAATGCCCTCATAAAACAGGAGCACTCAAGGATGTTTGAAGTGGGCATCACAGCCACTCATGAGTGCAACATAACGATCTAGAATACAGAATGGTCGATGTTGCTATGGAAACGACATATCCTCGGGAAAGAAACGTGTTTCCTACTAACCCTAATAACGCCCACCGGGCCAACTGAGGGCCTAGCACACATGCGATGTCCAAACTTCAACAGGCCTGGCTTTCCTCTGAGTTTTGGGGTGTATTTTATCTGGTTTCCAAGGGTGCTGGTTAACTCAAAAGGGTATGTTGCTCCTGCCCTTGAAGTGCACAGTCTCAAGCAAGTGGGTGCATGCAGGAGCATTTCCGTAACCCCCTTGGCACCGCATCTACGAAACCAAGAAACTAACCAGGACACACGGGCATGTATCGCACTCCATGTTGATGGAAGATAGCCGAAGGCATGGCCACACACTTCATGACATCTCTGCCATAAGAATGCAGCTAAGTCCCACAACAAACATTCTGTCTAGCTGGACACATAGTGCACCCGCATAGTCTCCGGACAACCTCACAGCACCTATCCACATGCCATCTCGGGATGTGTAGCTAACAGGGACTTGGCCACCCCTACCTACCTTCGTACTGGCTAAAATTCACACACACATTCTAAACCCCTCTGTCGAATCTCCCATACCTTGGACTTCAGTCTCCTGAGGGCATTCACCTACAGCACTTTGAGGCTATACCAATGGGAAAAGGCAAATGACAAATCAAAGGACATTACCTTACCTCTCACTTCCTATCCCCATGTTTGCCCTTTCTCCTATTTTGTTCCTTTCTCTTGTGGGCATTGGTTGTTCTGGTGTTATCCGATCGACATTTTAAGGGTCGCAAAAAGCGACATAGTAGAAAGTAAGGCGACGATGCATTGGAAGACACTTTTTTCAAATTTGTTTACAAAGCATGATATTTTAGAAAGTGATGCAAAGGGGGCGCCAATCTTTAAGGCCAGCACAACACCCAAGAGCCTTATTCCCCTGCAGAATTCAAGTTTCCACTAGAACATAGTGTGCTCTGTGGAAACACTGGATGCATGCAAGAAAATGTTTGCTTCACGAGAGAACTGTGGCCAACAATGCATCAGTTCCCTGATACAGTATGAAGGATTGCAGGTGGGGCAAAAACACACATATCGTTATATTCCCAATGATACTAAAAACCTGCGAGAAGACTAATTTGAAAGATGCAAGTTTTGGGGAGCTGGACAATCAGGTGTTGCTGAGAAGAGCATACTGGTTTCAGTTGATACATTAAGGGGCTCCAGTCATAAATGAGGATCATTATGTGTGTAGCTGACCGTCTCCCGTTAACCTTCACCATATTCTGGATGTTCGTCAGTGACCGGTTCCTGATACACTCTGCCTGAGTGATGCCACATGCACTGTGCAGTGTATCTGCACATACAACTAACATCGTCAGCAAATTCTTACCATATTTTTCTGCCCCTCCAAAGATCAAGAACAATCATTAAACTGGCACTCTGCTGCTCACAAGCCAGTATTGTTTTAATGCGTGGACAAAGAAATGCATAATGTACAATGGGAATTTGCTGTGAGAGTGTTGGTGTTGAAGCTTTGTTGTCAGCTATGACATACCGGCCCATAACACCAGTGATGTGTTCATCCATCATGGCTTCCTCTTTCTCTTATAGAAGGGATAAGGATCCAATTTCGAAAGGGTCCTGTCTAGCAGAGGCAACATATTGTTGGTCGGTGGGTACTTTCAACTATCTGTGGTCGTCTATAAGTGAAAGAGGTATTCCTTCGATGGACATCTAGAATATTACTTTTTGAATTAGGTCTCATCATAATTGATTTGTGACTATTTCAATGAACCAATAATATAATATTGGGGATGTCAAGCCACTATACGCACAGATTTTCCTGATGTACAATAAGAGATATGATAGCTTCATGGCCCAGAACCATTAAAGGCTCCTTGAGTTATTGGCAGTCTTTCTCAAACTATTAGTGGCAAATTCATATTTACAAGAGCACATACTAACCCCCGCCCACTTGTGCATATGATTTTAACTGTATTTTCATCATTTCATCTGCCACCTCTTCTTCATATCTATTTTCCCATCTTATATATATCGTTGCTATCCAGGTGTGGGGCGGTAATTGGCTGCAAGAAAGATGCTCAGATTACCAAAGGAGGGACCTTGTCATTTTGACTTAATCAATAACAAGACTGTCATGAACCTTTTCTTATTTGAAATTGTTAAATTGGCCACTATCAATTTGCTGCTGTTGGATTTGTATCACTTCATCCGTGTGATGAGTGGTTGTGCAGTACCCCATCAATCTGACCCATGCACATTATTTGTTTATTTGCTCCCTGTTGGTAACCCACTCTGGAAGCAAGAACCCCACTCTTGTTTGATATTTCGGGTTGCCATGCCCCGCCTATAATCTCTGCTTGAATTTCCTCATTTTAACCATGTAATCTTTGTTTTTGGGACAGAGAACAAAATTATCGGATCAGCTGAAATTGCTTTAAGTGCTTCCCAGAATAACTGTGGGGTCAGGTTGTAAATCCTTCGCTTTTGTACTTTAAACTTTGTGAATTCGTTGAGAAAACTCATAAAAAGTCTTTGACCTCATCTCCGAATCCATCGGTATTCTCTGTGACATCTTTTTGTACTTGTATTGTAACCAACCATTGCATGGAGTTAAATGTCATTGTGTCAGACAGGTACTTATTAACTCTATTGACCAACTGATTTGTTATCAGAAAACATGTTTATCTGTGACATATTAACAAATCATGTCTGATAAAATAATATCCCACAAAACCTCGCTATGATAAAGATACCCATTCACCTGTGCGTTTGATCAGCACTTACATCATATAGAAAAGAGCTAACCCAATTTTCTAACCGGCTCCCCATTAAGAATTCAGTGCATGTTACAGTGGCAGATAAGAAAGTAAACCATTCTAGGACATGATGAGTTAAAGACATGAATCTCTCTTAACTTCTCTCACAAACAAATATGCTTTGAGATTTTGGCAAGAACTGTTTGCGTCTCTTCCCAAATGTTTTTTACAGCCTCAGTGTCAAGTCAACCTTAGAAAATAATGTGTATCTGGCTTTACCTTTATTTATTGCTTGTGTGCAATAACTCCCCTAACCCTCACAAAAAAAAGCAATTAGGCTACACCTAAGAAGAAATAAATATCCAATTGCTATTGTTGGGATTTCAGTGAAACATTATCCTGGTGATTTGAAATCTACTCTACATATTTTCAAATTCTGCCTAAAACGCTAGTTAACGCTGGTTATTTTTTCGGTAGTTACATTGAGTTACATTGTCAATTTAACCAATCCAGAATATACATTTTTGTTTTGTATTAAACATATTTACATGTTCATCAATTATGTGACAGTGAAGTTGTTTAATCCTATTTGTTTCCAAAACCCACATTATTTAAGGATACAACTTCTCTCTGTCGGCCCACACCCTTCCGCATCTGTGCCACATTCGCACCATTATCAATTAGCTAAACCCAACATAGCAAGTGGTTGCTATTCTCCTCTTTCATTTGCTTTCTCACAACAGAGCAAAATCCTCTACACCCTCAATCATGAAAGAGTCTCCTTCAGAGCAAATAACATCATCTGAAAAGAGATTATGGGGCTGGTACATGTAATCCCCAGACAAGAACGAACCACTCTACATCTGCCAGATTAGGACGAACCATGCTACATCTAACAGGTAATCCACAGATAAGGACAAACCATGCTACATTTGTCATGTTGCAACAGGTAATCCACAGATAAGGATGAACCATGCTACATCTGTCAGGCTGCTAACAGGTAACCCCCAGATAAGGGCGAACCATGGTACATCTGTCAGACTTCTAATAGGTAATCCATAGATAAGGATGAACCGTGCTACATCTGTCAGGCTGCTAACAGATAATACAGAGATAATGACAAGCCATGCTATATCTGTCAGGCTGCTAACAGGTAATCCACAGATAAGGAGTAGATATGCTGCACCTATCAGGTCACTAACAGGTATTCCACAGGAAAGGACTAGCCATGCTACATGTCGGGCTGTTAACAGGTAATCCACAGACAAGGACAAACTATGCTAGATTAGTCAGGCTCCAACAGGTAATCCACAGATAAGGACAAACCATGCTAGATCTGTCAGGCTGCTAACAAGTAATCCACAGATAAGGACGAACCATGCTACATATGTATGCATTTGGAAGAATTCACTCTTTCAAAAAGATTAATAGTACCGAAATTGAATTACATTTTTGGATGCTGCTTTTGATAGCACACCAGGCCATGCTGAACAAAAAATAATCAAGAATTTTATTTGGAACTGTAAAGGGCCTAGACTCAGTATGAGTGAATGAGAAAGATTCATGGGAAAAGGAAGACAAATAACACCTATGGAGTTGTAGAGTCATGTACAACTGGGGTCCTAGTCTTGGGTATATGTAAGACAAGATTATCACAACCTTTAGGGATTCCAGTCAAAACTGGGGTAGCCATTTCTCAGGAAACATGCCACTTATGAAAGGGCATTGTCAGCAAGATTAAGCCGTCACTGGCAGGATATGTTGATATTAGTACCCTGTGTCAAGGGACCTCTCAGCTAAACAGGAAGCTGAGAACGGGAGTGGGAGGCCACCATCTTCCCTGCTGGGACAGCAGTTAAGTGATCCCTCCTCCACAACACCTTTCCTCCATCCATTCTCCCCAATTTGCACATCCCTCACCCACCCCAGCCCCACTTTACTTCCTTATCCCTCGTGGAGTGTTCCTGCACTTCCCCCGCCGCAGTAATGGCCACCATGGAAAGGTAGAACGGACTACATGTAGTTCCCTTCTCCCTTGTCCATGGCTGCCATCTTGTTTTGTAGGTTTATTTTAAATTGAGAAACGTCAAACACTGCATTTCTCAACTTAAAACAAAAACTACTAGCATCCTGGTAAAACATTGTGGGGTAATAATTAAGCAAAAACCCCAACGGGCGGGGCATTAACAGGCCAGGGAATGCCCCGGGCCTAATGTTAAGGCGCTCACTTTGCTTGAGACTGTAACCCTGCCCCAGGGCATTGCCTGACCCGGTAATACCCCCGCCCGTTGGGGTTTATTGCCTAAGTAATGATACACAAACATGGGATTGGATCTATTTCTGTCTGCAGAAGCACCATTATAAGGGAGTGTACATTTAAAGGTTGTGGGAGTGGTGTACATTGGAAATAGTAGGAGGACTTTGGTATGAGTTTACTTGATCCAAGAGGAAAAGTGATTTATTTTGAACAATTGGATGAGACAATTGACCAAAACAAAGTCACCTTATACTAGGCTTTGCGTGTGTTGGGCCCTCAAGAAAGAGGAAATATGATGCAAAGATGTCCCCATCATCAAGACCATTACTACATGGAATTTATGTAAATTCCTTGTATAGTACCTATCCATGTCTTGAACAGAGAAGGTGTACTTCTGACCAGAGTCTGATATGACTCACAATTCTTAGTATGGTGCTTAATGGCAAAATGATCTGACACAAAATGAAAGGGCAAGATATTGGGTCATGGAAAGCCTGCCTAATATTTGCTCAACGTAAGATCCTTAGCAAGAGGCATTGCACCTGTATGCAGTTCATAGGGTGCAATTGGAAAAGAAGTACATGTTGGAGATGTTGTGGCATTACAAATGTTTGCTCGCCATTCTTGCCGGAACTTGGAAAGTTAATTATTCACTGTGTTAAGTATACTGTTCCAAATTCTGACATGTGGGGTCATTAAAACCAGAATGGATTCAAAGTTATATGAAATTTTCCCTTCCAAAGCCTGTCTTACCACAAAGGTGATGTTTGACAAAATTTTAGATATTGGAAAAGCAATACTTGCTGGGACCGATATGGTCCCCAGATATGACACCTGTTCCGAAGAAATTGGCAATGTGGTGGCCTATCAGTGGGTCACATTCAGACTAAAAACTAAGAAAACTCATCCGCTATGATTTTAGGAAGATTATTCAAGCCCCATTAATGGGACAGGACACAGAGTAAAAGGATGAATACTGAATAAATGCAGGGAGGAGATTTAAGATGCTAAATTATTGAAGCCCAGCATAGGGCAAGGAGAGATAGTTAAGTGGGAAATTCGAGAAATAGCTGACAGTATAGCAGTGTTGATAATAGTTACTGTTGATTTAAGTGTGTCATTTCTGCGACTTATGAACTATGAGGGGTCACAAAGATGCAAATGTGTAACAATGGAACTTTTCTCAGTAGAAAAGGGCAGTTATACATCACGATTATTTCTTTCATTAAAACTCAGATTTAAAACCAAGAATTTTTGGCCCCAAAGAACGTGAAAATATGGCCAGTGAACAATTCTTATTAACCGTCAGAAAGTGGTTGATGGTAAAGGTGTGAGAGTGATAGAACAGGAAGAAGAGAGTGGACGAAAGAAATAATCCTAACCGCCGCCAACCTCAATAGGGGAAACTGAATACGTTTGAGGAAGGAACGCTGATCATTTCTTCAAGAGCGGCATCTGAAACAAGAGTCTGAGCTTATAACCATGGGTCAATTCCCTCAAACACAGAATGATACAAAGAGCCAGAGTGTGCTTCTAGACCAAAAGAAAGACTACTGGTGCAGTGGTCTGCGTGACCCACCCTCTCCTCCACTCACACCCAGAGGTAGAGTAAAATGTTCCAAAAGTGCAGCAGAACCTGCAGACACAAAAATGCTAGGGATAAAAAATGAGTGTTTCGGAATAAAAAGTATATCGTGCCTCCTATTATAATAAATATATTAATATTGGCCTACGCCAAGCTGCTCAAAAGTCATTCGCGAGATCTGTGTTACAAGGTCCTGACCTTTAATCTATGTAGGCCGCCATTTTAGGTCAAACCGCCATTTTAGGATTTATGTGGAAAAGTCACTCTGTGAGCTAAAATGGTGGACGATGTCATTGCAAAATACAACATGGCCATCTTGACCTCTGTACATCGCTAATGTGTAATCTGCCTGCAGGCTACTTGTTGAGGTCATGAACTGAGACCTCGTCCTACGATGACCTATGTGTAAAAGGATTACTCGTGCAAGTAAACCAGTCCACGAGTATGTATTATGATAATGTATTTACACATTGGACAAAGAACATCTGTTTTACTATATTGTATTAATGTTTAAGAAGACCTGCAATACGAAATTTAGAATACACAGTTAATGCATACGCTTATTGTTACATGTAATAAAGAACGAACCAATTAGAAGCGGTTATTTGAGACACAGCAACGAACCCTAAAATTGGTAACATATAAAGTAGAATATTAACCCAAAGAGGGGTTGGCCATAGCGCTCACACAATGTATAAAAAGCGAATGCATTCTAATGTACACCCTCTCACTGAACACACTGAACCACGCTGGAGTTCATTGTGTTGTAAGGAGGGCCCATAGCTATCTGACTTTGCACTGTGTTTGTAATTGTATTCGATAGAGAATAAAGTACTTTGTTTGTTTCTTTGAAACTTGTGTTTGGTGTATTTCCTTTTGGGGTACTCAGCCTCGATATTTTGTTTCTCTTTTCACAGTTGGTGCCCGAATAGGGACCCTGAAGATTGATGCCGGATTGTTGAAGGTTGACACTTGCTATCGGACCGGGATCGGACGGTGTACAAAAGTAAGGGGCCCCTGGTTGAGACGCGACACCTCAGCAGCGTTGCACGATCCGATCCCTGGATGACTAGTCTGTGGCCTGAGACGGCATCTTGACGAGGGTCCACTTATCGAGGCGGGCAGATTTGCCGAAATCACCATACACAAGGTAAGATTAGTTAGGTAAGATTCTTAGAAGTACCGATCGGTCCTCCTTAGGTTTGGCCAGGTGAGTCGTGACCCGATTCTTAATTTAACCCTGGGAATTTGAATTTTGGCGCATTGTATCTGCAGACACAATTATTGACCAGGTAACACCAAGAATTTGAGATATGCCTGGGAAATTGTCTACCTGCTTTAGGGCATTATTCCACAGTGATAGACAATCTTTGGAATTTAGCCGTCCGGCACCACAGGAGGGGTCGCCGGCATGTACTATGTACTGTAAGCATGGCATTGGAAGTATAGTATTTAATGATATTTGGCACAGACAAACCAGACATGCCTCCGAACTTCAGTGGCCAATCAATGGTAGTTTTGAGATCCCTCACATTGAATATTTGGAGTCAGTATTGTTAAAGAAAAAGGCTAGACCTGCAGCATTTGATGTTTTACAGAATTGGAAAAAAGAGGTGTTACAACAGCTTAAGAGTAGAGAAAAACATGCGCGCCGTCATAAGACGGTCGCCGAAAAAGCATTATTATATGATCAGGATAAACAGGCTGAGTCGGCTAAAAATATGGAAAGGGCTTTTTCACTTGGTATTTAGAAAATCTATCCTCCCAAAGATCTCTATGATTCTGATGAGTTTTTTGAGAAAATATTAAATAAACGAAGGCCTGGTGCCTCTGCGCCACCTCCGTATGTTCCTCTTCCTGCTGTGGTACCTTTTCCTGCTGTTATTCCTATTCTTCCTGCTCAACCTGTTGTTCCTATTCCTTTGTCTGTTGTTCTTTCGCCTGCTCCTCCGCCTCTTCCTGTCGCACCAGTTATAGCTCCTCCATCGAAATTGCCTGTCCCCTCTCTTCCAAGTGGTCTTGGGACGCTTGTAATCGATCAAGGTGCAAGCTCGAAGGTTGTCACTCGCAGTACTGTACCACCGGAGAAGAAACGTGAGTTAATTGGATGGGCTAAACATTGTATGGAGAAGGATGATCAGGCTAGTGTTTTTTCCATACTTTCTAATACGGATAATTTTCCTGAGAAAAATGTTTTTATTGAAGGTTTGGGGATTCAGTTATGTATAATGTGGGGAAGATTAAATAATACGGATGTTCCGCAAGGGTTAAGGGATCTAAATACTTTAGCACTTTCCAGAGATACTGTGGAGAAGGTAAATGAGCATGTCGAAAGGTTATTTGAATATAGAAAGGAGTTAGAAAGGATACGGAATGAGGATGATGAAGAGGAAAGTATGTATGTACAGAAACGGTACCTTCCGTGTCGTAAACCGATATCGGAGGAAATGCGAATTTGTAAGAAAAATGCGATTAGATGGCTTTCAGACATATCGATAACTCCAGTTGAGGTATATGACACATATAGTCAATATACGTTGGAAATGCAGAGAAAAGTGATACAGGTAATGGTAGAGTACCTGCAAGATGAATGTGTAAAGAGGAAGATTAGTTGTCCCACAGAGTTATTGAATATTTATAAGAGAGCTTTTTCGTTTGACACTTCTTCAACTGCTTTAACGCTCGATTTGGCTCTGTTGCTTAGTAAGCGTTCGGAGTTGCCTACATCTCAGTTGCCTATGAGAGAGGTTCCTCCGACATTTGTCCCGAAGGTTGATATGGGACAAGCTTACGGCCTGTGTCAAAGGAAAGTCTGAGGGTGCTACCGAGTTCTTTAATCGGTTCGAACAGGTATTTTTGGATTTCAGTGGACAAGACTTAGGCACAGAGTCTGGGAAAAGGTTATTTGTGGACAGATTTGTACGTGGATTGCTGCCTGACATCCAGTCACAGATTATGTCCTCTGAGAGCGCTTGGCAGGCGAAATCGCAATCAGAAGTACTGCATATGGCTCAGTATTATGAAAACCGTGTCAACAATGAAAAAGACAGGATTGAAAAACGGAAAGGTGATTTAAAAACAAAGGTGTTATTGCAGCAAATTGTTAGAGGCCCCAGAGGGGGTAGCTCTCAGGTTAGAGGTCAGTATGTCCCACAAGGGAATGTGCCCTTGGGTCCTGTGAACATTAATCAATGTGCTTATTGTCGACGAGAGGGTCATTGGCGGGCACAATGCCCCGTCCTTCAACAGAGGTCAAATAATAACGTGGGTAGGCGATTTAGAGGTTGCCCGGGCATAGGGGGCCCTGGTAGAGGTCAGTTCACACAGGAACCTCAACAACCTTTTTCACAGGACAATCAGACTCCGAGTGTGGATACTAGGAACATATTCGATGATCCTTCCGCTGCATATTTGTCTGAAGAGCTTCCTTTTGACAATATTCTGTTTCGTTAGGTTTGCCCGAAGCAGGGTTTGGAACCTACACCTATTCCCATCAATCAGAAAGGTCCCTACGTTGAAATGATAGTGGGAAATAGGAAACATCAGTTTTTGATAGACACTGGAGCACAGAAGTGTTCCATTGATCGTTCACGGGTTCCAAATGTTCCACTCTCAGGGCAAACCAATGTTTCTGTAGGGTTTTCCGGCACTCCAGTTGTTTGTCCGGTCTCTATGCCAGTACCTATTTCTTTGGGTCCTTTTACAGACCAGTGTCCTTTTCTATTGACCTCGGATTGCGGGGAAAACTTGCTGGGATTGAACTTATTAAAAGAATTAAATGCAGTGATGTATTGTTCTTCTGATGGAGTACGCTTGACAATTTCACCGCAGCAATCTTCCACCTCGCAATTTCTGACTAGACCTTTGCCTCCAGAATTCATTGATGTACCAGAGAGCTTATGGGCTGTCGACGACAATGATGTCGGTGTTTTGCAGATTGACATCATTGCAAGATAGTTTTGAAACATGGAATTGAGCTGCCACGCATTCCCCAGTATAAGATTTCGGTTGAGGGTGAGCGAGCTTTGAAATGTATTGTTTCCGATTTTGTGCACCGTGGTGTGATTGAAGAAATATCGGGAAGTTTGTGTAATAGTCCGATTTTACCAGTGTACAAGAAAGGCAATAATGTAATTCTGTTTCGTTTTATAATTGATTTACGTGCCATTAATAAAGTTGTGGCACCGCATTTTCCAATTGTGCCTGATGTGACAACGATCTTAACCATGATTCCAGCTACAGCTACTTACTTTAGTGTTGTGGACCTAAATAATGCGTTCTTTAGTATCCCTATACACAAGGATAGTAGATATTTGTTCGCGGTCACCTTAGGAGGACGCTCGTTTACATTTACTCGTGCACCTTAAGGGTACACAGAAAGCCCTAGTATTTATAGTAGGGCTTTGAAAGAGCAACTTGATACCCTTGAATTGCCCTCTACTTGTACTTTGCTTCAGTACGTTGACGATTTGCTTCTGGCTGCAGACTCTGAGACTGCCTGTAAGGAGGGCACTGTGTTACTACTTATTCATCTAGCTAAGCATGGTCACAAAGCTTTGCTTAAGAAATTTCAATATTGTTGCCAGGAGGTCGCCTATTTAGGCTATCTCCTGTCAAAGGAGGGAAGAAGATTGACACCTGAAAGAATAAAACACATTTCTGGTATGTCTGTCCCAAATACGCAGAAAGAAGTTAGGGCCTTGATAGGTATGGCTTCTTACTGTAGGTTGTGGATCCAAAATTTTTCACTAGTGATAAAACCGATATTGTCCTTGACGAAGAAGGGCATTTCTTCGCCGTTGCCATGGACTTCGGAACACCACCAATCGTTTGACTTGCTTAAGACTGCATTATGCTCTGCACCAGTTTTGGGCACACCAAACTATGAAAAGGCCTTCGTATTGTTTGTGCATGAACGTGATGGATGTGCTTTGGCTGTATTAACGCAGGAGCATGGAGGGAAGAATAGGACGTGCGGTTACTATTACTCCGCCCTTGATCCTGTAGCATGCACTTTGACAAGATATTTGCGCGCTGTCGCTGCTGCTGCTGCGTCTGTAAAACAGAGTGAGGGAATGGCCCTAGGCCATGATTTGACCCTGATGGTGCCTCACTCTGTAGATGTTCTATTGAACCGAACTCAAACGCAACACCTCACTTCCGCATGGTTGACGAGATACGAATTGATCTTGTTTGCCCCTCACATTCAAAATAGGAGGTTTTGTGTTCTTAATCCGGTTGAACTCCTACGTTTCCCACAAGATATTACTTGTAGCGATGAAGACTCACATGATTGTTTGTACACGACTGAGCAAGAAACAAAGGGCAGGATTGATTTGAAAGATACCCCTTTGGATAATCCGCAAGGAGAGCTGTTTTGTGACGGCTCCTGCTTTAAACTTCTGGATGGTACATCCACAGCCGCTTATGCAATCACTACCTTAAGCATGGTTGTGGAAACTAAGAGAATTACACATAATTCTGCCCAGGCCGCAGAGATTATAGCCTTAACCCAAGCTTGTGAACTTTCCGAAGGGCTTGCAGTGAATATATATACTGATAGTCACTATGCCTTTGGTGTGGTTCACAACTTTGGGAGACTTTGGTCGGAAAGAGGATTTCTAACCTCGCATGGCACCAAGATCCAACATGGTACCCTAATTGTGCAACTTCTCTCAGCACTTGCGCTCCCTACTCAGTTAGCAGTTGTAAAATGTGCAGCACATCGCAAGATTATAGATAACATTGGAAAAGGGAATGCTTTCGCTGATCAAATAGCCAGACAAACTGCCACTGATCTCCTTACGGAGATATATGTTTCTAGGAAAACTGAAAAAGCTAATGTGATAGATGAGGGAGTGGGGTCTGTACGGGATATCCAAGCCGGTGCCACAGTAGAAGAAGCCAAGAGGTGGGCTGAGGGCTTGGGAGAACTTGATGGCGATGGGTGTTGGGTGGACACGGTGGATGGGAAATGGTTACTCCCCGATGCGTATGTGCCAATGATGGTTGTAATGGCACACGGTCCTACGCATGTATGTGCTCAACAGATGACGAAAATGTTAGAAAGAGTGTGGGTAAACGACAAAATTTAAAAAAATCGCTCAGCACTATGTCCAGAATTGTATGATTTGCCTACAACATAATGTGGGAAAGGGGACAGCAACTCTGAGGGGAAGTTTTGGGCCACCCTCTGTCCCATTTGAAGTAATTCACTTTGATTTCATTGAAATGGAGCGATGCAATAATTTAAAATATGTATTGGTAGTCATTTGTGCTTTTAGTAAGTGGGTCGAGGCTTTCCCTGTTAAAGATGTCACAGCTATGACCACTGCGAAAACTATGTTAAAAGAATACTTTCCCCGGTTCGGTTTGCCAAGAGTTATCTGGTCGGACAATGGTCCACACTTTGTCGCCGCTGTAATCCGACAGATATGTACAGCGTTACAAATTGACAAACGGTTCCATTTGGCCAGATATCCTCAGAGTGCCGGACTAGTAGAAAGACACAACGGTATCATGAAGAACAAACTCGCCAAGACGTGTGCCGGCACCAAACTAAAATGGCCGGACGCCTTACCGATCGTATTACTAGCCATGCGTACAACCCCTCAAACTAAGACTGGGCTCTCTCCATTTGAGGTGCTAATGGGGAGACCTGCCAATATCTGGAATTTGCCAAAATGTCGAAAGTTAAGAGATATTGAAAATGTATTACTTTCAGATTATTGTAGCCAATTGACTAAAAACCTGTATTTGATTTACCCCCAGGTACAAGAGGCCTTACCTGTGCGGTGCGAAGGCCCGGGCCACGGCATACGACCTGGTAGCTGGGTACTTGCTTAGTCATTTGAGCGCACCTCCTGCCTCGCACCTCGCTGGCGTGGGCCATTCCAGGTCTTGTTGGTCACCCAAACAGCGGTGCGGGTAGCTGACCGAAAGAATTGGATCCACGCGTCACACATCAAGAAACTTCCTCACCCTGTGCCACACGTTACAAAAGAAGCAGAACCCCTTGCTGATACTGCAACCAATGATCCCAAAGCAGTAAACAGCACAGAGAGTGTGTCAGAGAATATCTCTAAGCCCGAGAGGCTTGGGGAAGCTGCCATTTTGTTTCCACACTTTCCACCGATTTGGCACCCGGGAACGGCTGTTTCAAACACAGCCCCTTCGTTTGTCCCGGATACGTTGCTTCCAACGGGAAGTGACGACACATTGCTTCCGGATCAATCAGTACCAGGAAAAATCAAATATCACTTGCGTCCAAGAAAATAGACATACGGCACGGTTCGACTGTGCATTCAAGGAAGGAAAAGAATCATTGAGGGCTTACTTTTGGCCAAATTTGACAAAGGGGATTCTGTTGGCTAGGGTTTTTGAAAGGACACAGATATTGCGTGACCGGGGGGGTCACCAGCAATTAACATTGGGGTTTCCACCTGAAGACTGTAATGCCTGCTACCGCCGCCGCTCGTATTGGACTTGTAAATAAGGGGGTGACCAACCGAGACAATGGACAAAATGCCTGGGCCCTGAAAACGTACTGCTGTGTTTTTGTAATAATATTTGGTTTTATAATAGGCACTGTTGTAGGCCTTTGGTATTTAGAAGAAGCTTATCCTTTTCGCTACCGACTGTAAATGTACCCACTGTTCATACACCTTTTGTGCATTCGCATACTTTGTCCCCTAGAGATTCCCAGCACAGACAAAAGTATCATAATAATACTTTTCTACTTATAATGAACGCTACACCTGCCATTTTTAACAGATCCAATTGTTGGGTCTGTTCACATTTACCGCAACACGGGGATAAGGGGCTAGGTTGGAATATTCATCCTTTACGGTTGCTTGCTATGCTTCTCTTGGAGCACTATTCTTTGGCCGATGGAATGATAGCGTCTCAGGGAACTTTGATGCCACCAATTTGAATAGTTTTGAGAAACGTGTTTTGACTCCCCTGGGATGCTCTCTTTTTTCGAATAGGAGTAGACCGAATGTTGCTTCTATTAGGCCTTCTGATAGATTGTCTCGTCCTTTTCAATCTTGGATTTCCTTCAAAATGGCTCCAATAGGCAATAAGGATGCCGTGCCTCCTTCTTACACTGTTACCCATAGCCCTGATTCAGTTTCTTTCTGCATACAGAGGAATGGCACTCGGTCAATGGGAGATTTTAAAGGTTGTGCCAACGTTGCAAATTTGACTGGGGAAGACAGACCTTTGTATGTAGGCGAACCTGTCTATTTTGTTTGCGGTAATATAGCATTTCCATGGTTGCCCAGGGATTGGTGAGGAACCTGTTATTTAGGAATCCTGTTACCTGGGGTGTTTATAGCGAGTACTAAAGAAGTTTCGAAGGCTCGTCCATGACGGGATGAGAATGGTGATACCCCGGCACAAGTATTGGGAGATATAGCAAAATCACTTGTGCCATTTTGGGGGCAGATAGCGAATTCAGAAGATATCAGAAAACTAGCGAAAGTACTGGAGAGAACCATCAACCGGACCACAGATATACTCTACAATATGACATTAGAGCATAAAGCAATAAGATTAGTAGCACTCCAAAATTGAATAGCATTAGATGTCATTCTAGCTGAGCGTGGTGGAGTATGTAAATTAGTGGGGTCCGCTTGCTGTGTTTTTGTACCAGATTCCTCCCCAACTATCTTTAAGGCAATACAAAATCTGCACGTCCTTGGTTCCGAAGTGCATGTTCCAGAGGGAAACTGGGATCTAAGTGCTTGGTTCTGGGACTTCTTGCGATCTTGGGGTTGGAAGGTACTTTCGGTTTTATTAACTATTTTAGGAGTTCTGTTGTTCCTTTGTTGCTGTATTCAGTGTCTGCCTGGTATGTGTTCGATGCTAGGGGGGTGTTGTGCACAAGCGATAAATTCGATAGGACGTGAGGTGTATGCCTCAGATAAAACTTCCAACGAATATGTGTTAAAAGATATATTAGTAAAAGACCTAATGGCAATAGATATTTCAGATAGTGATTCAGGGTACATGGATACTGATGTATGGAGTTATTCATAAGGAGACCCAAAATAGCTTTTTAGCACTTGGCATAGGCCAAAAGGAGGGTTTGTTGGAATAAAAAGTATATTGTGCCTCCTATTGTAATAAATATATTAATATTGGCCTACGCCAAGCTGCTTGAAAGTCATTCGCGAGATCTGTGTTACAAGGTCCTGACCTTTAATCTATGTAGGCTGCCATTTTAGGTCAAACCGCCATTTTAGGATTTATGCTGAAAAGTCACCCTGTGAGCTAAAATGGTGGACGATGTCATTGCAAAATACAACATGGCCGTCTTGACCTCTGTACATCGCTAATGTGTAATCTGCCTGCAGGCTACTTGTTGAGGTCATGAACTCAAGTAAACCATTACACATTGGACAAAGAACATCTGTTTTACTATATTGTATTAATGTTTAAGAAGACCTGCAATACGAAATTTAGAATACACAGTTAATGCATACGCTTATTGTTACATGTAATAAAGAACAAACCAGTTAGAAGCGGTTATTTGAGACACGGCAATGAACCCTAGAATTGGTAACATATAAAGTAGAATATTAACCTGAAGAGGGGTTGGCCATAGCGCTCACAAAATGTATAAAAAGCGAATGCATTCTAATGTACACTCTCTCACTGAACACACTGAACCACGCTGGAGTTCGTTGTGTTGTACTGAGGGCCGATAGCTATCTGACTTTGCACTGTTTTTGTAATTGTATTCGATAGAGAATAAAGTACTTTGTATGTTTCTTTGAAACCTGTGTTTGGTGTATTTCCTTTTGGGGTACTCAGCCTCGATATTTTGTTGTTTCTCTTTTCACAAGTGGGTCATTATTCTTATTTGTTGATGCAATCAATTTATGCAGACAAAATATGCACAACAATCTTGTGTCAGTAGCAGTATTACAACAACATCCGAAGTATTTACAAGAAATGAAATGCGATAAATATGCGCAAGACATTATACTAACAGGAGTCTTATAGTCAATCCTAAAACACTGATAACGGGTGTCATTATAAATTCATGCCATGCCGTGGAATACATTTTATCTAAAATTAAGTGTTTAGTAAATCCTATTGGGGTTTTAGTATGTGACCTGAAATGTCGCCGGAATGTGTTCATCACTGACATTAAGCAGTCGACCTATCTCACTTCCTCGTCTTTACTTTTAACAGAGCCCTTCAGTGTAACCTGTTCTCCAAGCTTCTGACTGCTGCCATTCGCTCGGAATATGAAGGATCTGATTAATCAGTGGCAACAATTGACAATGACGGAAGTTGTGAGTCGTTGATGACTAGCTAGCTACCTGCCACTGTCCAGCAGCCAAATGGGGGGAGCCTAGAACGCTGGCTTTATATTCCAGTAAAGGTCCTGCGTGAAAGCCTGTGCTCTAAGCTTCTTAACCGACTCCCTCACAGCAGCAGAGTCTTCGGCTTGTTCTCGGTTCCACTCTACAGTCCTCTGTCTTCCTCCAGACTCCTCTTACTGGTTCTGCCAAAATACTCTCTGTAGTCACTGTGCTGTGATACCTTACAAGCAAATACTTCCTCAGTATTGCCCAAATTGTCTTCTTTCTAACTCTTGCTAAAAATCAATGTTCCTTGTGTGCTAGATTAGGTATCTCTTAAGGGTGTTGGTAGGATCCGTGGCTATGCTAATTTCGGGACTGTCGGGACTCAGGGCTAGCTAGCCTTTCGGTTGTAGCCACTGAGCTTCTATCGAGGGCTACAATGAAAATACCTGCGGCTATAGCCCCCCAAACCTCCTCCTAGCAACGCATAGAATCTCTGCTCCTTAGGTTTTGTCTGCTCTCAATTGTTTGGTCTGCTCTTACCATGCCACAGTTCCAACCAATACACCGTCGCTCTACAGGCACACATGCCTCCCCTCTGGACATAGGTACGTACCTCAAGTGCAGTCGAGACAGAACACCCAGAAACAGCTTTGCATGCATACTTCAGGGTATTTCCGTCAGGTGTGCATCAACACAATAGCACAGCTACCTTTCAATTTGCCTCCCGCCCCCCTAACCTAACCCATTCCTCCTCTCTGTCAGATCCACCTAGGTGCCGGGAGGCCATGCAACTGGCAGCAGAGAACAGAATAAAATCCAGTTACATGACATCTATCATGGTACACCTCTTGAGTGAAGCATTGTCAGCAGTGCAGATGTTCGCCCAAGCCATTGCTGCCTTCATTTCAAGACAATCATTTGCAGTTAGCATAGACTTCCTGCTTGTACAAAAACAATACAGTGCAGTTTTGATTTGTATGGCAGAGCATAAAGCTTGTCTGACAGAAGTGAAGAAAGTCTAGTTTGATGTCATGTGTCTTTTGTCAGCTGTACTGACTGTGCTGGTGCACATTTCTGATGTTGTCAAAGCCGCCACCTCCTTGCAAGTGCTAATGCTTTCTGGAACTATAGATTGTTCAAGGTTTCGCACAGCTAAATTTAAGATTTCACTTTGCCTGAGGATTCATGTCGGAGTTTGATTATCTTACATAAACCCTACAGTGCCGAGTTGTTAATCACAGACTATGGGCCTCATTACAGGTCGGGCGGTCCGGAATTAACAGTGGTGGTAAATCCGCCACCAGTGTTAATTTCCGGACCGCCCGATCCCGAGTCCTGCAGGCGGGAGGTGATGTTTCCGCCAGGTCTGTCCTGGCGGGTTTAACACCGACCGCCTGCAGGCGGACGTGGAAACACCAGCACCATCACGAGATGGTGCCGGTGTTTCCACTTCCCCATTCCCATTGAGTTCTATCGGACTCCTTGGGAATGGGGATTTACCGAATTCCTCCTCCGGAATTCCCAGGACACCAGGGTCGTAATGCCCTGGTATTTCCTGGAGTCACGGAGGCGGAATGGTAATACGAGTCCGGCGGTAACCGAGGCAGTAAAACCGCCTGCTTACCGCCGGACTCGTAATGAGGCCCAATGAATCTGTGAGCTCCAGGTGAATAGCTTAGGAGTTAAGCGCTCGCTCTGACACAGGGCAAGACTGCACTTTGCTAGGCACTTCAGCGGGACCTACTCAGCTATTCATCCCTCTGAGATCAATAAATTGAGCGCCATTAAACTGTGAAATAATAACTGCCAGTGTTACAGCGCGTAGAAGTAGGCCGGATCTGGCATAAAACGCTATATGAAAACTTGATATTAGAGTTATTCTAATACATTTAAACAAATCTGTATTACTCTAGTACTCAACACGATCCCCAGTGACACTAAAAGAACATAATAGTGACTTTTCTTTTCATGCATAAAAAAAGACTTTTGTCTAGCTTCATCTTGCTACAAACACATGATAGAAGGTAAAAGGAAGTGTGAAAAGCCCAGTACAAGCCCAGTTACTCGGACAGCATGATTCAAAGAGAAACATCAATTTGTTGCGGCAAATAAAAGGAAAGCAAATATACTTCTGGTGATCCACTTCAAAAGCAGCAACCCCGTCAGAAACAGCAAACTCTATTTTGGGCCTAATTTACAAAACATTTAGCGTGGAGCAAAGTGACTAAATGGGTGTAATTTACACCAAAAATGTGCTAAATCTGCGCTACTTAGCGCGGACTTACTGCTTTTTTGTAAAGAGCCCCATTTAGCTTGGTGCAAAGCCACATTGCTCAGTACTAAAGATTTTGTATATTAGGCCCATTTAGAGCACTGCAAAGTGCACTTTTGCAGTACAAAGTCACTTTGAGCCACGCTAAACTTTTTGTAAATGAGGCACTTTGTGTGCAAAGAACATCATGAGAAACAACTAACTCCATTTTGTCCGCAAGGAAGAGATGAGTGAAGAGATTAGGTAAACATGTGCAATGCAGATCTCATTAAGAGGATCCGCTAGACGTAATTACATCAACTACGCCATTACAAACTCTAATTTATCCCGCCTTCACGGACTAGAAATGATCAAAACACTTAAATTGGTGTTTCCCTTCTTGATTTACAAAATATTGTCCAATTATGTTGCTCGGTGTGGGCAGACTCTGGTCCAGTCAGTATCTAGCGGCCTCTGGATGGTTGTGCTTCATAAAAGGGACACGTTTGGCAACTCACCCAAGCGCTTACACACTCCAGAAAATACGCCTCCCTGGATTAGCAGCAACACTCTGACAATAAAAAGGGAAGACATCTAGAAAATAAATGTTGGATGGTGGATATAACCGGATTTAAAAATAATCTTTCTCCCAATATTTTAAAAGAAAGATGAGATTTACATCGTGCATAATATTCCATCCACTGGGAAAGGGGTTCTTACTCTGTGAGGGGTGCTCCTCGCACGCAAGGAGGGAAGCATGAATTGTGGTTACAGCGTAGTTTCGGATTACACGCAGTTACACACCGAGCGGAGTTCAAAGTGCATGAGGTCTTAAATCTTTGGCGGGAAAGGGACAGTTGCAGTGCGTGATGATGGCTGGCACTGTGAGGGTTAAGGAGAAAGGTTGTTTTTCTATTGAAGGAAAACAACTGCCGTGAACTAAGCTGCGAGGCGCTGGGCCTTGCGCTGTTTGGCGCGAGTCACATAACCGTGCACGTGAAATGAACTGCGGCCCCCGCCCTCGAGAGATTAGAGCAAAGGTAAAGTTGAGCTGTGGCGTTCTTTGCTTTCTAGGCCTAATGTGACAGTGATTTATGGGGGCTGCTTTTGCTGCCCCTCACAGCACTGAGTATTGCAAGACTTAGGGGCCCGCAGCTAGAATTGAGTAAACAGCCTCTTTCTGCAGTTCATGAAGGCAACGTTTTCTGTGGGGAAAATAAAAAGCAGTTAGCTGGTGGCACCGGTTTGGTGTTGTGTATGAAACGAAGGAGGGGTTTACGTGAGCCCAGAATGGTCTTGCTGCTCAGCAGCATATTCTGATGCAGTGACAGGATTGAAAATGGCACCGCTGCTCGTGGCTCCCCAATAAGGTTGCTAATAAGTGCATAATGAGCGCAGGTCGACTCTGTTTCAAAATGTAGAAATGATTGTCAGGTTTGTTAATATTTTATTTTTTATTTATTTCTTGTAACGCGCTTCACGTCTAGAGGCATCGGTGCGCACCAATAACATAACCCGCTACGGGGGCAGAGGAATGAGTGCCGACTGTCCTCAGTCCTAGCAGCTGTACTGGGAATAGGATGTTGTCTTAAAATAACACTCTGATAATTAAATAATTCTGCTGTTTTATGTAGTGGCGCTATGACAAGGAATCTTGTTTCAGAGCACTTGGTAACCAATGTTAATTATTACTGTCCTTATTACCCACAATGTGGTACTCAGTTTAGCAACCCTGGGGGTTTGAGAGGGTGAAGGGCTGTGTTTCAAACCAATGACACTCAGCAGTGTCCTGTCACCAAAGGGAGCATATTGCTTTTGAGATATCCTCCCGGCCACAGTAACCCCTGATTTGATCAGAGTAAAGAAAATATTAGGATTCTATGAACAAAAAAAGGTTTGGGTCCTGCGGCTCTCTTAATAAATTCCATGGGTTGTTGCTTCAAGTTCTTGTCTGCTGCCGGTGCTGTTATTAATACCTACTCTGTATAGAGTCCCCACCCACTCTTCCAATTTCCCCCTCCCCTTTAGCTCTGTACCTGTTAATGATGGGTTGGAAATAGTGGCATCGGAATGTGAGTACGCATTATAGGAAAATTGATCAGAGAAGGCTCTCCGATTCACTGATATGCACGATGAATTGCACCATTAAGCGGCTTTGAAGCGGTTTTCAATGTAATATTCACCATATTTCTTTGCTGAAAGCTTTAGTGTAGTAACAGTTGAAATGATGGTGGTTGGATTCATAAATGGATTTTGCTCTCTCTGAACCTTAATCTGAAGTAATGTGAATTGTAATACTGACATCCACCCTGTCTTCTCGAGAAGCACACAGAATATGCTGTTGGTGAACATGGCGGGGACTTTGGCAGTACCTTAGGTTCTCTCTTAATAGAAAAGGGTAATGTTAAGTAGGGACTGGGCCAGATTTGTGTCCTCTTCGCCTCACCTTTCTTCCAATTCCAATATTACATAGTTATTGACAGTGTCAAGCGGATTCTGTCCTTTATTTGATTGCATCTTGACTATGTCTTTGTTAAATCAGCGTCAGCGATCAGTAGATACTAAAAGCATCATCAGCAATGAAGGTATTCAGCAAAGTTTTTATCCAGCCTTTTCGGGAATCGTTCTTGACAGTCTCTCGTAAAAAACTGTAACACAAAAGGCCACATCATCCGGTTGTGATACTCCTGAAGTGCTCTAGTTCTTTACCCCTTGGTTCACCGAAACTCTACAGTTAGGAGGAATTATTCATAAGGTCCATTCTGATCTTCGAATAGGTGAGGTTTTTATGAGAGAAATAATGTGCAGACACCTTTTTTTAAAATGTGATGATACCATTAGGAGGAATTATATGTGAAGGATTTTACTCAGGGCTTCAGGTAAGATTTTTTAGTAGGAGTATTTTACTCTCTATTTTTGTAGTTGGGAGTAAAAGGATTTGTATGTAGTAAAAAAGTAATTTCCATTCTAAATTAGGAATTTTTTAAGGAAGAAAAAATATATTTATTTAACTCTTAAAAAGATATATTTTGTGATGCATACTTCTTTGAACCCAGTAATTAAAACAAATTGAAAGGCACACGAGTGCCTAATAGTTTGAGGTGAAGGTGTAGTACTATTAGCGTTCCTTTGTGTGGCACCACTCTGCCAATATCATTGGCCCAAACATAACAGTGAAGTTGTGTGGGTGAAAAGGGAGCACTCATATGTGTCTCTTTTTTAATTTGCGTTACAAGCACCCGTTCTCTTGCAGGAATACATTGTTAGATAATCATGTTTCTAGTAAGGGGAACCTCAATGCAATATATTCTTTAAATAAGAGACTTAACAGTGTTTTCCTTTCCATCCATCCCAGTGGTTTTCCAAATGAACATCAGAGCCAACAAAGGTTGATGAAATAAATTAAGAGAAGTGACTGTAAATTGTCTGTGGTGACAAAGTATGTTGCATTATATTCTAAGGGAATTTGATTTGTTCTCACAATTCTGGTTCTGTTTAGAAATTTGTAAGGCAAATATAGTCAACATTAAATGTAAGGAGTATTACCATTAATTATGGCTCTAATGAGGCAAATCACAAATATTTCAGTAAAAATGCACTATGGAAGTCATAATCAGTGTCTTGTATCCCATCAAGTACAATGAACTAAATGAATTACTTAAGTTCTAAATTATTTTATTATGAGCACTTTATCCCCACTTCGAAAACATTGGCTAGCATTCCTACAAGTTCCCTAAATGTGATAAAGACGTCATTAATATCAGCACAGTGCACACATTAGAGCACGGAGTAATGATTGAGGTGCTGATTTGTTTTGGTCCCAAGGTTTTGAAATTCTATCATCATTTATCTATAACTTTGAATATTTGTGACTTAACAGCAATTTTACCATCTTACTGTAGGAGTAGATTTAGTCTCACTGTTTTGAAATGCTGCACAGTGATATCTAAAAAAAAAACACGTAAAAAAGGGTGTCCACAAACATGATTGGAGAGCAGTTTTGCTTTTGATTAATTGAAAAATTATCAAATTATCTTTAATGAATTGAAAAATTATAATCCCCATTTGTGTGAACTTTTTGATAGTATCCCTCTTTGGTTATTTTTAGCATGCAGTGACGGGCAAGCACTACTAGGCTGAACATGTGTGCGCCTCCTGCATGCTTTGGATCCTGAAAGTGTCTTCTGGATGCCTCATATTGGAGTATCCTAAGTGTGTCCTCCCGCACAAGAAACACACATTGCTGCTGAGGCATAGTCCTCTTAACATACCAGTTTACGCATTAGCATGTCTGTGCCATTACATTAGCCTTCTCACTAATTACCAAATAATGATAGGTCTTACTATAACCCAGCTGATAAACCCCACAGTGATGAGTGGCTGTGTATTCACCTCTACAATCTCAAACACTGTCTGCCGGTTGCACACCTTTCACTGAAGGAAGTCTTTAAATCACTGAGAAAGATCACCAATTTACATTGATTTTGTTTGAAACATGGTGAGATTGAGTAAGGTATTGCCATATTCAAATTCGTTGTTCATTATTTTTTTCTATTGAAAACATAGATTATTGTTGAACAAATACTAAACAAATACATAGTGATTTACTCACACAATAATGTTTGGGAATTAACTATAATTAGAATTAGTACCCGGCACGCGCTGTCCACCGGAAATACTACACGTGGATTGGCTCTTTGCCGAGCCATACCACACGGTATTCCCGTGGACGCAGGTATGTGCCTGCTTTTGTTCCCGGTGGGGGGCGTGACAGTCCCTTAGCCAATGAGGAGGCTCGAAACGGGGCAATCCCCGCTCCGAGCCTCCCCAAGGCTGGAGGCTGCCTTCGTCCCCCGGCGGGGACTCGGGTAAGTTTCTTTTTCCTCCACCCCCCTCCCCTGCAGACTATCCCCTCAAAGTCCTCCCAACCGCACTTACCTTCTTTTTTATTTTTCTCGGGAGCAAACGCGCTGGGACCACTTCTGTTCCCAGTGCGTCCGCTCCTGATGGCCGCCATGGAAAGGGAAAACGGACTATGTTTTCTCTTTCCCGGTGGGCATTTTATTTGACTTTTTAAAAAAAATCAAAACGCAGGTGCGCTCAGTCCTGTAACTAGGGGCCCCGGGGGCATTACCCGGGGCGATATTAGACCGCCGCCTCGGGTCTTATTGCCACAATATTGTACTTCTTCAGAAACCATTAAGAAAAATATCCGCCCCTCCATGAAGAGCGCATGTTTCCATTTTAAAATGGTGACCGTGGTCACATGACACTGGCGGGTCACCCCTGCCACATCTCTGGTCGGGAAGCCCTGAAGTACATACAGTGCCCAAGGGGGAGCTCCAGCTGCATCTGTGGTATGGATGCTTGCAGCCCATTCTTAGAGAGGCCACTGGTTGAGAGGTATGTGAATGGCCCGCTACACAAACTTGGCAACAGGACCATAATGTTTGCAATGCTGAATTAACTGTACAAATTGCAGGTTTAGTGGAAAGATATTTTGGGGTCGATTCATGGAATTAATGTGTGCCGAAAATTCCCGCGCAGAGGTGCCAAAACGTGCAAATCGCAGGAAAAGTGCGAAAATCGCAGTGCAAGTGCGAAAATCGCAGGAAAACCAGCGCACAGCGATTCATGGAAGTCCGTGTGCGAGAAAAACATTGGATGTGCGCTAAAAATGTGCGCCGCGCACGCCGGCGCACAGGTCATCCAACAGCATGCGCCACGGCCACTGCGAAATCGCACATAGCGCGGCGCACATCACAAAAGTAGGCGGAACACGGGGCGTAACACTCGGAATGGGGAACAACGCGTGAAAATATGGGCGTCACGGGGGAAGTACAGGAGGCAAATGCGCGGAACGCCCACACGCTCGCCTACAACCCGTATTCATGGAATCGAATAGGGCAAACCAGCGCACGGTCAAAGACGCGCACAGGGCCAAACAAGTACGCCACAAGAAAGCAGGCGGTAGCGCCCCTGCGACTGAAAAAAATGTGCGCCAAAATGTGCGCTAACAAAAAGCACCCATATACAGCCATGATGAATGGCCCATACAGTGGCCCTCTAGGACAAATGAGGTGCAAAGGGGCACCGACAAACACGGACACCCGCGGTGTGAAAAATAGCGTGTCCGCGTGTTCCTGGGTGCGGGGGAAGTTCCACACGCAATTGGCCTGGGTAGGTGGGGGTGCGTGGGAAGTTCCACACGCGATTGGCCTGGGTACGTGTACTACGGGGTGCGCGGGAAGTTCCACACGCGATTGGCCTGGGTACGTGTATTCCGAGGTGCGCGGAAGATTCACACGCGATTTCTGCAGGGTATGTGTATTTCGTTTGTCCCGGGGAATGCTACACGTGATTTGGGCCATGTGGGTCCCCCCAGGTGTTCCCTCTACACCCTCCACGGCCCCTGGAGGCAGCCCACACCACAGGCTACTACCCTGCACCCCTGCTCATGTCCCACAGGCAACCCATCCACCATGGCCATGCCCACCAGCCAACCCACATGTAACCTTGCACTACTGATCACCAACACATGTCTCCCACCACCCCATCCCCCAGCAGTGCAGGGGCAGCCTCCACCAGGCCCCCACTCATGTCTCCCACCACCCACACCCCCCAGCAGTGCAGGGGCAGCCTCCACCAGGCCCCCACTCATGTCTCCCATCACCCCCACCCCCCAGCCACCAGGGGCAGCCTCCACCAGGCCCCCACTCATGTCTCCCATCACCCCCACCCCCCAGCCACCAGGGGCAGCCTCCACCAGGCCCCCACTCATGTCCCCTATTACCCCCACTCCCAGCAGTGCAGGGGCAGCCTCCACCAGGCCCCCACCCATGTCTCCCACCACCCCCACCCCCCAGCAGTGCAGGGGCAGCCTCCACCAGGCCCCTACTCATGTCCAACTCATGTCTCCCACCACCCCCACCCCCCAGCAGTGCAGGGGCATCCTCCAACAGGCCCCCACTCATGTCTCCCACCGCCCCCACCCCCCAGCAGTGCAGGGGCAGCCTCCACCAGGCCCCTACTCATGTCCAACTCATGTCTCCCACCACCCCCACCCCCCAGCAGTGCAGGGGCAGCCTCCACCAGGCCCCCACTCATGTCTCCGACCACCCCCACCCCCCAGAAGTGCAGGGGCAGCCTCCACCAGGCCCCCACCCATGTCTACCACCACCCCACCCCCCAGCCACCAGGGGCAGCCTCCACCAGGCCCCCACTCATGTCCCCTATTACCCCCACCCCTAGCAGTGCAGGGGCAGCCTCCACCAGGCCCCCACTCATGTCCCCATGCACCCCCACCCCCCAGCAGTGCAGGGGCAGCCTCCACCAGGCCCATACCCATGTCTACCACCACCCCCACCCCCCAGCAGTGCAGGGGCAGCCTCCACCAGGCCCACACTCATGTCTCCCATCACCCCCACCCCCCAGCCACCACCAGGGGCAGCCTCCACCAGGCCCCCACTCATGTCTCCCACCACCCCCACCCCCCAGCAGTGCAGGGGCAGCCTCCACCAGGCCCCCACCCATGTCTACCACCACCCCACCCCCCAGCAGTGCAGGGGCAGCCTCCACCAGGCCCCCACTCATGTCTCCCATCACCCCCACCCCCCAGCCACCAGGGGCACCCTCCACCAGGCCCCCACTCATGTCTCCCACCACCCCCACCTCCCAGCAGTGCAGGGGCAGCCTCCACCAGGCCCCCACTCATGTCTCCCACCACCCCCACCCCCCAGCCACCAGGAGCAGCCTCCACCAGGCCCCCACTCATGTCTCCCACCACCCCACCCCCCAGCAGTGCAGGGGCAGCCTCCACCAGGCCCCCACTCATGTCTCCCACCATCCCCACCCCCCAGCAGTGCAGGGGGAGCCTCCACCAGGCCCCCACCCATGTCTACCAACACCCCACCCCCCAGCCACCAGGGGCAGCCTCCACCAGGCCCCCACTCATGTCCCCTATTACCCCCACCCCCAGCAGTGCAGGGGCAGCCTCCACCAGGCCCCCACTCATGTCTCCCACCCCCCACCCACCCCCAGCAGTGCAGGGGCAGCCTCCACCAGGCCCCCACTCATGTCCAACTCATGTCTCCCACCACCCCCACCCCCCAGCAGTGCAGGGGCAGCCTCCACCAGGCCCCCACTCATGTCTCCCACCACCCCCACCCCACAGAAGTGCAGAGGCAGCCTCCACCAGGCCCCCGCCCATGTCTACCACCACCCCTACCCCCCAGCCACCAGGGGCAGCCTCCACCAGGCCCCCACTCATGTCTCCCATCACCCCCACCCCCCAGCCACCAGGGGCACCCTCCACCAGGCCCCCACTCATGTCTCCCACCACCCCCACCTCCCAGCAGTGCAGGGGCAGCCTCCACCAGGCCCCCACTCATGTCTCCCACCACCCCCACCCCCCAGCCACCAGGAGCAGCCTCCACCAGGCCCCCACTCATCTCTCCCACCACCCCACCCCCCAGCAGTGCAGGGGCAGCCTCCACCAGGCCCCCACTCATGTCTCCCACCATCCCCACCCCCCAGCAGTGCAGGGGGAGCCTCCACCAGGCCCCCACCCATGTCTACCACCACCCCACCCCCCAGCCACCAGGGGCAGCCTCCACCAGGCCCCCACTCATGTCCCCTATTACCCCCACCCCCAGCAGTGCAGGGGCAGCCTCCACCAGGCCCCCACTCATGTCCCCCACCCCCCACCCACCCCCAGCAGTGCAGGGGCAGCCTCCACCAGGCCCCCACTCATGTCCAACTCATGTCTCCCACCACCCCCACCCCCCAGCAGTGCAGGGGCAGCCTCCACCAGGCCCCCACTCATGTCTCCCACCACCCCCACCCCACAGAAGTGCAGAGGCAGCCTCCACCAGGCCCCCACCCATGTGTACCACCACCCCCACCCCCCAGCCACCAGGGGCAGCCTCCACCAGGCCCCCACTCATGTCTACCACCACCCCCACCCCCCAGCCACCAGGGGCAGCCTCCACCAGGCCCCCACTCATGTGCCCTATTACCCACACCACCCAGCAGTGCAGGGGCAGCCTCCACCAGGCCCCCACTCATGGTCCCATGCACCCCCACCCCCCAGCAGAGCAGGGGCAACCTCCACCAGGCCCCCACCCATGTCTACCACCACCTCCACCCCCCAGCCACCAGGGGCAGCCTCCACCAGGCCCCCACTCATGTCCCCTATTACCCCCACCCCCCAGCAGTGCAGGGGCAGCCTCCACCAGGCCCCCACTCATGTCCCCATGCACCCCCACCCCCCAGCAGTGCAGGGGCAGCCTCCACCAGGCCCCCACCCATGTCTACCACCACGCCCACCCCCCAGCCACCAGGGGCAGCCTCCACCAGGCCCCCACTCATGTCCCCTATTACCCCCACCCCCAGCAGTGCAGGGGCAGCCTCCACCAGGCCCCCACTCATGTCCCCCTGCACCCCCACACCCCAGCCGTGCGATTTGCCTGGGTACGTGTACTTCGGGGTGCGCGGGAAGTTCCACACGCGATTGGCCTGGGTATGTGTACCTCGGGGTGCGCGGGAAGTTCCACACGCGATTTGCCTGGGTACGTGTACTTCGGGGTGCGCGGGAAGTCCCACATGCGATTGGCCTGGGTACGTGTACTTCGGGGTGTGCGTGAACTTCCACACGCGATTTGCCTGGGTACGTGTACTTCGGGGTGTGCGGGAAGTTCCACACGCGATTGGTGGAAATACACGTGTGCTCTGTCATCACGTGTAATGAGGGAAACACCCGCGCGCCTCACGTCACAGACGCGCTCACGCGCTAAGGGCCTTTGGTCCAATGAAATCGCATATGCGTGCTGACGTGCATACGCGCTAAGGGCCTTTCCTCGATTTACACGCAGACGTGCAGGATTTTCACGTGCCAAATCACTCCGTATCAAGCTGGCCATGCGTAAGTACACGGAAGACCACGCTCCTGCCCAAAAGGCCAAATTACTGCCCCCCAGAGCCCTGAGCAGCCTCCCACGAGCCATCTGCTGTTGCCTGTCAGGCTGAGAGGTCCTGTGTCCGCGGGAGCTGCTGAACCCCCGACAATCCCCCTGAAATGTAATTCTCAGAACTAGGTTTCAATTCAGCTCTGCAAACTACACCCCAAAGGGAAAGGGGGAAGTGGATAACAAAACAACACCAGGCTGACTGCGTCAAGGCTAACCAAAGCTGAACCTGCAGAGCATATAAGAAAAGCAGATACAAATCCTTGTATTACTTACTCAACCTTAAGAGTGGAAAGACTTTAAATCCTTAACTAATAATTAAGAATCATACCTGGTTCTTCTCTTGAAATTTCTTAGAGAAGCTTGAAAAGAAGCTGAAAATCTCTCTTACTTGAGACTCTTGAAATTCACAGCAACTTCTTAATTAGAGCAAAACTGGAAGGTTTTGCTCTTTGCCTTTTTTCCAAAAAATTCACTAGTTGCCCAGTTAAATAGTCTTTATCTTTTCTTTCTTTTTCTTTCAAACTTTTCTTTTGTTTTCAAACTTTTTACAATTCAATAAAGTTTGTGAATTCTTGAAGAAACACGTGCAAAACACACACGCGGATAATCTCAATTCAGAAGATTTGCACGTTTAAAACTTCCTGCGTTGAAGAACACGCACACTGTAAGAAAAGTCCACGCGCAGAAAAAACACACGCGCTTGTAAAAACATGCGAAACAGAATTCACGCGCAAAAGAGTTCACACGCGGTCGAGTACATGCGTTAAAACACACGCGCAGGAAACCACACGCGCAATTGAGTTCTCGCGCTGAAGCACACGTGCTTAAAAACACACGCGCTATAGAGTTCTCACGTGGCAAACAGATCCTCGCATTGGGAAGCACACGCGCTAAGAAAACACACGTGCTATAAAGTTCTCATGCGTCAAACAGATCCTCGCGCTTGGAAGCACACGCGCTAAGAAAAGCACACGCGCTATAGAGTTCTCACGCGGCAAACAGATCCTCGCGCTTGGAAGCACACGCGATACGAAAAACACACGCGCTATATAGTTCTCACGCGGCAAACAGATCCTCGCGCTGGGAAGCACACGCGCTAAGAAAACATACGCGCTATAGAGTTCTCACGCGGCAAACAGATCCTCGCGCTGGGAAACACACGCGCTAAGAAAACGCACGTGCTATAGAGTTCTAACGCGGCGAGCCGATTCTCGCGCTACGAATCACATACGCTGGAAAACACTCGCTCGCGCAAAGGTTCAAAAATATAAATTCAAAGGTTAAATTTTACGAGTTCTCACTTAAATGTCATTAAGATAAACAGAGCTGCAGTTTAAAACAAAGTCACTTATCTCCAGCACAATTTCTTAAAGATCTTCAGAGTTTCCTGTCTTCAAAACGAATTCCTGACAGCTGATAGCTTCTCCTGAAACCCCCAAGAAAGTAGCCGCTCAACTGCTAACGCCTGAAGGAATAAAATCCACCAGGCCCAAGTCTAAAGCAGGAGCAGCCACTAAACACGTCCTCTCAGCTGGGGTTTTGATGATGAAAGGCAAAGAGTGACAGTTTAGAATGTTCATTGTTGTTCAGCAGTGTTTTCCAACCAATCAGAGCTGTCACTGTGAAACTCCATTTTGCCTTGGGTCAGAACCAGGATTCTGAATCAGGAAGTTAAGGCCAAACCAACTACAATAGAAAACTTCCCACCCACACAAGGCTAATCTAAAAAGGATAATAAAAGAGAAATAATGGGAAAGAAACTTGAATAAGGGAAAATAGTCTGAATAGGGGAAGGAAACCTGACACTGTCTGCCTGCCTGCCTGCTGCCACCGTGCCCTGCCATTTGGTGCCTGCACATCAGCCATCTGCAGGGGTCCATTTGCTGTGTCCACCCCTGCTGGAACAGAAGACTCCCGACTGGGATACCATTGCTCCACAGCCCAGCCCCAGGACCCAGTTGCCCACCCACTCCTGCCTCTGGGGTTGCCATGTCGGGCAATGCGACATCTGGCACCACTGGCAACCCCCGGCCAGAGAGGCAAAGGGGCACCAGTTTCACTGCCACCGAAGTTGGTGTCCTGGTGGAGCAAGTCCTGGGGCAGTATGATGCCCTCTTCGGAAGTAAGCACGCCAACAAGGAAGGACGGACTCGGATCTGGACGGACATCGTGACTGCCATCAACGCGGAGGGGGTGGCAGTCCGCGACTACCAACATGTCAAGAAGCGCTGGGATGACTGCAGGTCCAGGACCCTCTTGAAGGCCCGGCGCCTCGTGGAGGGGGGCCGGGGCCGCATGAGTAACATCCAGATGAGGGTCCTGGAACGCGTAGGCCCAGCGCTCCACGCCCAGATCCTTGAGAGGCAGACCCGTCTGGAGTTGAGCGGTAAGTGGCCAAGCATTGCTGTGTGAGACAGGGCATGTCGCAGTGTGCTGGTTGTCTGATACTTGCCTGTATGTGTGACATAGGCCATGTATGCATGTGTGTGTGCAGGGACGTCATGCATGTGAGACCAGTAATGTGTGAACCACACGGTTGGTGCATGTGTTCAAATGCAACATGGGTTGCCCTATGCGGAATGGCCACATGAAAGCATGCCAGTCTCTGTTCCTGGACATGGGTGAGGGATGGGTGCTGATGCCATGTACATGTATGCTGTCCATGTCTGTGTGTCTGACCTGCGTGTCTGTGACTTGTGAATGCCAGGGATGCATGACACATGTCTGTCGCAATGTTCAGGTTCACTGATGCAGCCTAGTCATCCTTGTATCCACTGTGTCTGTGGTGTACAAGGCCAGATGGATGAAACTAGGGTGAAGTGTGTGCATGTGATAGGCATGGCCCATGATGCATGTGAGTTCCAAAACAACAGTGTATGTTTCAAGAATCACTTGGACATGTATGCTAATGTCCATAGCATGCGCCATGCCTGTTACCGCATGTGTTTTACTTGCACTGAGCCATGTGTTGTGGAGGGACATGATGGAAGTGATCTTTGACAGTGCCACTCATCTGTTATTGCTTCCTGTCTAGGGGACCATTGTACAGTACCCTGATGCTTGTGTTCTATGTCTCCCTCTACACAGCGCCACATGAAGAAGAGGGCGGAGACGGCTCTGTGGAGCAAAGCGGCGGGGATGCCCCCACGGTTGCAGCGGAAGGGGTGGGTGAGCCCCCACAGGGGCTTGCAACGGCAGAAGACGGGGTGGAGCCATCCAGGTTGGTGGTTTCCACAGAGGAGGAGGAGGTCGCTACTGAGACGCACATGGGGCCTGGTGGGGGCATCCCTGCTGGTGCAAGTGTTGCAGTCGAGGGGCAGGGGCAGGAGGCAGCACAGGTCACCGTGGAGGGGCCTGTGCATGTCACTGTCCATGACACTGTGACTGCACAACCATGCACCACCAGGGATGCCCCATCCCAGGCCCGTCCGCAGGTAGGGGGGATGTCCATGTCATCTGACTCCCCTCCACCTGCGGACGAGGGGACCCCCGGCCGTATGGAGAAGGTCCTGATTGGTGTCGCGTTGCGCACAGGTGCAATTCGTGATGAGGTGCGTGCTTCCCGGGAGGAGCATGCACGTCATCACGGAGAGCACCGTGCCGACGTGGCCCAGTTGGGAACGGCCATGGTCGGGGGTTTCCTACAAGTGTCGGCCAATCTGGCGACCCTCTCCTCCTCTGTGGAGACTATGCACCAGTCAATCTCCATGCCGTCTTCCGGCCCAGATGCCACCAGGGCCCCCTGTGGACCTGCCCCGACCAATGCAGCCGGCTCGGTGGGGATCCCATCCCTGCCACAGTCGGGAGTTGGAGGTCCAGCAGGGGTGGACACACCAGCAACTGGACCCCAGCAGATGGAGGATGTGACGGCATCATCGGGCAGGGCACGTGCACGACGGCGTCGGTGGATACCATCAGCCTGGATGCCGTCGTGCTGGCACAGGCAGTTGCGTCGGAGGCAGCAGCAGGCTCGACGTGGGAGGCATCATGGCTCGGGGCCATCAACATTAGGGGTGCAGGCATCGGCCGGAGGGCAGGAGAACTCTGGAATGGGAGTGGCTTCCGTGTGGGAGCGGTTGGGCCAGCAGATAGGTGCGGAGCAGCAGCGGGCAGAGGAGGAACGGCTCACAATGGTCAGAGCGGAGAACTCCATGCGGAGGGCGCTGAGGCGGGCTGAGTGCCTCGAGGGTCTTTGCCGGGAGTTGGAGCTGGACACTGCTTTATCCCTGCGAGACCTCGGGCCCGGGAACATGCCCCCCTCCAAGCCATTGAACAGGAGTTCAATGATGTCCTGGCCCATGACAACATCCAGTGAGCAGTTGGACTAGCCCGCTGCCCATGTAAATAGTTATGTAGTTAGTGTTAGGTTTCCTTTGTTTTTGCATTTTCTTTGGACCTTTTGGACAATGGGCCACATTTTTGTATATAGTTATTTTTTATTAGGTAGTGTTGTTAGATAGGTTTCATTTCTTTTGTTGGGATCATGGACCCTGGCTTGTTCACCTGTACATAGTTCACTGTTGGATTTTCTTTTCTTTTTACAATTTACCCATGGAGCAATGACTTTCAAATATAATTTCCCATTGGATTTTCTTTTCTGGACTGTGACTTTGGACACCATTCCTTTGGATTCTGATTTTTGGTTTTGCATTTTTTCATGGACATGCTTCTTTTTACTTTTTTTACATTCCCATTTCTGTTAGTTTATTTTTGATTCAATTCATGTTTCCTTCAATACATATTTTTTGATCAAACTTCAATGTGTAGTATCATCTCATTGGTTTCATGCATATCATGATATGGGTTTTGAGATTCACTGACACCCATTGGGTGTATGTGAGGGACATGTGTTTGTTTCCAAACTTGCAATTGCTGCTCTTTCATGTTATTGCCATTTCTGAGTGGGTGGATGCAATACTCGGGTGGGTGTTTTGCATTTGGAGGCTGACCATAGGGACCAGGGATCTAGATTGTGATGACATGTTGGCTGGGGAACATGAGTTGGACATGAGTAGGGGCCTGCTGGCAGGTGCCCCACAGTGCTGGGGGGTGGGGGTGCAGGGGAACATGAGTTGGACATGAGTGGGGGCCTGGTGGAGGCTGCCCCTGCACTGCTGGGGGGTGGGGGTGGTGGTAGACATGGGTGGAGCCCTGGTGGAGGCTGCCCCTGGTGGCTGGGGGGTGGGGGTGGTGGTAGACATGAGTGGGGGCCTGGTGGAGGCTGCCCCTGGTGGCTGGGGGGTGGGGGTGGTGGTAGACATGAGTGGGGGCCTGGTGGAGGCTGCCCCTGCACTGCTGGGGGGTGGGGGTGGTGGTAGACATGGGTGGGGCCCTGGTGGAGGCAGCCCCTGGTGGCTGGGTGATGGAGGCGGTGGTAGACATGAGTGGGGGCATGGTGGAGGCTGCCCCTGCACTGCTGGGGGGTGGGGGTGTTGGTAGACATGGGTGGGGCCCTGGTGGAGGCTGCCCTTGGTGGCTGGGGGCTGGGGGTGGTGGTAGACATGAGTGGGGGCCTGGTGGAGGCTGCCCCTGCACTGCTGGGGGTGGGGGTGGTGGTAGACATGGGTGGGGCCCTGGTGGAGGCTGCCCCTGGTGGCTGGGGGGTGGGGGTGGTGGTAGACATGAGTGGGGGCCTGGTGGAGGCTGCCCCTGCACTGCTGGGGGGTGGGGGTGGTGGTAGACATGGGTGGGGCCCTGGTGGAGGCTGCCCCTGGTGGCTGGGGGGTGGGGGTGGTGGTAGACATGAGTGGGGGCCTGGTGGAGGCTGCCCCTGCACTGCTGGGGGTGGGGGTAATAGGGGACATGAGTGGGGGCCTGGTGGAGGCTGCCCCTGCACTGCTGGGGGGTGGGGGTGGTGGTAGACATGGGTGGGGCTCTGGTGGAGGCTGCCCCTGGTGGCTGGGGGTGGGGGTGGTCGTAGACATGAGTGGGGGCCTGGTGGAGGCTGCCCCTGCACTGCTGGGGGGTGGGGGTAATAGGGGACATGAGTGGGGGCCTGGTGGAGGCTGCCCCTGGTGGCTGGGGGGTGGGGGTGCTGGGAGACAGGAGTGGGAGCCTGGTGGAGGGTGCCCCTGACTGCTGGGGGGTAGGGAGTGCAGGGAGACAGGAGTGGGGGCCTGGTGGAGGGTGCCCCTGACTGCTGGGGGGTGGGGTGGTGGTAGACATGAGTGGGGGCCTGGTGGAGGCTGCCCCTGCACTGCTGGGGGGTGGGGTGGTGGGAGACATGAGTGGGGGCCTGGTGGAGGCTGCCCCTGGTGGCTGGGGGGTGGGGGTGCAGGGAGACAGGAGTGGGGGCCTGGTGGAGGCTGCCCCTGCTCTGCTGGGGGGTGGGGGTGGTGGTAGACATGGGTGGGGCCCTGGTGGAGGCTGCCCCTGCACTGCTGGGGGGTGGGGGTGCAGGGAGACACGAGTGGGGGCCTGTTGGAGGCTGCCCCTGCACTGCTGGGGGGTGGGGGTGATGGGAGACATGAGTGGGGGCCTGGTGGAGGCTGCCCCTGGTGGCTGTGGGGTGGGGGTAATAGGGGACATGAGTGGGGGCCTGGTGGAGGCTGCCCCTGCACTGCTGGGGGGTGGGGGTAATAGGGGACATGAGTGGGGGCCTGGTGGAGGCTGCCCCTGGTGGCTGGGGGGTGGGGGTGGTGGTAGACATGGGTGGGGCCCTGGTGGAGGCTGCCCCTGGTGGCTGGGGGGTGGGGGTGGTGGTAGACATGAGTGGGGGCCTGGTGGAGGCGGCCCCTGCACTGCTGGGGGGTGGGGGTGGTGGTAGACATGGGTGGGGCCCTGGTGGAGGCTGCCCCTGGTGGCTGGGGGTGGGGGCGGTGGGAGACATGAGTGGGGGCCTGGTGGAGGCTGCCCCTGCACTGCTGGGGGGTGGGGGTAATAGGGGACATGAGTGGGGGCCTGGTGGAGGCTGCCTCTGGTGGCTGGGGGGTGGGGGTGGTGGTAGACATGGGCGGGGCCCTGGTGGAGGCTGCCCCTGGTGGCTGGGGGGTAGGGGTGGTGGTAGACATGAGTGGGGGCCTGGTGGAGGCTGCCCCTGCACTGCTGGGGGGTGGGGGTGGTGGTAGACATGGGTGGGGCCCTGGTGGAGGCTGCCCCTGGTGGCTGGGGGGTGGGGGTGGTGGTAGACATGAGTGGGGGCCTGGTGGAGGCTGCCCCTGCACTGCTGGGTGGTGGGGGTAATAGGGGACATGAGTGGGGGCCTGGTGGAGGCTGCCCCTGGTGGCTGGGGGGGTGGGGGTGCTGGGAGACAGGAGTGGGAGCCTGGTGGAGAGTGCCCCTGACTGCTGGGGGGTAGGGGGTGCAGGGAGACAGGAGTGGGGGCCTGGTGGAGGGTGCCCCTGACTGCTGGGGGGTGGGGTGGTGGTAGACATGAGTGGGGCCTGGTGGAGGCTGCCCCTGGTGGCTGGGGGGTGGGGGTGGTGGGAGACATGAGTGGGGGCCTGGTGGAGGCTGCCCCTGGTGGCTGGGGGGTGGGAGTGGTGGGAGACATGAGTTGGACATGAGTGGGGGCCTGGTGGAGGGTGCCCCTGACTGCTGGGGGGTGGGGGTGCTGGGAGACATGCATTGTTGATCAGTAGTGCAAGGTGACATGTGGTTTGGCTGGGGGGCATGCCCATGGTGGATGGGCTGCCTGCGGGACATGAGCAGGGGTGCAGGGTAGTCCCCCGTTGTGTGGGCTGCCTGCAGGGGCCGTGGAGGTTGTAGAGCGAACACCTGAGAGGACCCACACGGCCAATTCACGTGCAGTACTCCCCAGAACCCCTGAAATACACGTACCCTGCTGAAATCGCGTGTGGTACTTCCCGCGCACCTCTGAAATACACGTACCCTGCTGAAATCGCGTGTGGAACTTCCCGCGCACCCCTGGAATACACATACCCTGCTCGCACTGGGCCAATCGCGTGTGGAACTTCCCGCGCACCCCTGAAATACACGTACCATGCTCGCACGGGGCAAATCGGGTGTGGAACTTCCCACGCACCCCTGAAATACACGTACCCTGCTGAAATCGCGTGTGGAACTTCCCGCACACCCCTGAAATACACGTACCCTGCTGAAATCGCGTGTGGAACTTCCCGCGCACCCCTGGAATACACGTACCTTGCTCGCACGGGGCCAATCGCGTGTGGAACTTCCCGCGCACCCCTGAAATACACGTACCCTGCTGAAATTGCGTGTGGAACTTCCCGCGCACCACTGAAATACACGTACCCTGCTGAAATCGCGTGTGGAACTTCCCACGCACCCCTGGAATACACGTACCCTGCTCGCACGGGTCCAATTGCGTGTGGAACTTCCCGCGCACCCCTGAAATACACGTACCCTGCTTGCACGGGGCCAATCGCGTGTGGAAATTCCCGCGCACCCCTGAAATACACGTACCCTGCTGAAATCGCGTGTGGAACTTCACGCGCACCCCTGTAATACACGTACCCTGCTGGAATCGCGTGTGATACTTCCCGTGCACCCCTGAAATACACGTACCCTGCTGGAATCGCATGTGATACTTCCCGTGCACCCCTGAAATACACGTACCCTGCTGATTTTGCATGTGATACTTCCCGCGCACCCTTGATGCACACGTACACAGGAAATCGCGTGTGGAACTTCCCGCGAACCACTGAAATACACGTTCCCTGCTTGGCGTTTGCTCTTTGACAGCCCTGTGAACTGGTCCAGGGTTAGCGCAGACCTTTGCGATTATTTGGGGATTTTGAAGGCTTTTCCTTGCGCGAGGGCGTTTTTGGGGGCGTAACTGGCGCTGCTGCAGGGTCGCTGCGCCACGCTGCGCCACGGCTGGTTTTGGATGCGAAAATCCATGAATACGCTGTGCGCGGAAATCGATTTTAGCGCACGCGGCTGGCGCAGACATTCGCACGGGCACACTGTGCGCCAGTCGCGTGCGCCACTTTTGTGCGAATTTCTATGAATTACCCTGTTTATCCAGTTAAATGCTTCAGGGATCTCTGGGCACATGCTGTCACGTGTGTGAATAACTGCAAGGTGTGGCTCCGCCTTTCATTCTTGTTAGGTTGGAAAATTGAGTACGATTGCAATGATGATGAAGGACCCCGTTATTACAGCACTTAGAAGTGGAAGGAAGCCGGTATTACCGCTTCATAAAACTACAATGTTATTATAACTCCTCAGGGCTGCAGTAACAAAGCAAGGGCACATGTGCTACACACATGTTGGTAACATAACATAGCATAACTTCTTTGCAGCTAATTATAATTATTATTAGTTATGGATACAGCATGACAGACGTCTCCATCCTCTAAGTGCCAGACCAGGGCTGGAGGAATCCACGCTGCATGGCATCATCTTGTTCCCAAGGCAAGCTCATTGCCCCCGACCTGCCCACCTGGCCCTACAGACATATATTGCTTTACTCTCAGAATTATGTTTTAATGGCCTGGCACCAGTCATTTTCAGCAAAACATACTTTTACTGCATAGGTTCGGACTGGAAAAATAAATAAGCCCGCCTTAATAAATTACAATTTGTGATGTAGTTGCAAAATGTAGTGCTTTTTCAATCTGGTATCTCTCTGGGTGACTCTTCGGGCTTTGCACAGCTGCTAACATTTCTGTGGACCACCCCAGCACTCATCATCAGTGGTTACATGCGTTCGGATGTGGCAGTGCTAGTTTTAGACACGAGCATCTCCCATATATTTTAAAAAAGATTGTTTAGCTGTGGCCAAATATCTGGCTTCCCAGAATTGAAAGACATTTGCGTTCAAGCGAAGTGCTGACAAGTGACAACTGCCAAACTGCAAATTACAATCAAGTTCTAATGGATTGGCGGAGGTGGGCAACATCCACCAAGCCCTTGGCACTGTAAACACAAGTTGTATATCGCTCATTTATTTACATTATGTTAAAATGATTTATTCATTTAGAAACACACTCCAATACATCACACTTTTTTTATTGTGTTGACCAGTATATAATAAATAACCACTGTTTTTGGACAGACATTGCGATCGCGTGTATCAACCTTGTTCTGCTAATTTCTGGTGCACAGAGTGAAGAAAGACCTTTTCTGATTGGCTCTTTCAATGCTTGTTGATATTGGACTAGTCTCAGGCATTTGCCCTCATCTGCTGCATCGCAAATGCTGATAAAGTCTTCAGGGTTAACTTGAGGGAATGAGGCTTTCACCACCCCACTTGCCCCCCACTCACTAGCCCAAACAACCTACTAATGAATGCTCTGGGCACAGCACTAGAATTCCCTTTTCTGGACAGATAGGAAACGATCCAATATTGAAAATAATCTTATAAACCAGGGGTCTGCAACCTTTGGCTCTCCAGATGTTTTTTGACTATAACTCCAATAATCCTGGCGAGGGATTATTGGAGTTGAAGTCCAAAACATCTGGAGAGCCCTGTTATAAACCAATGGTAGAAATTAAACATCCTTATCAGTTACCCTAGGGCACCATGCCTACACTTGTCAGGAATGGGGAGTGTTGATCGCGGCAACCCCTCGTTTTGTTCGAATATTGCTTCTACACACACATCCACACTTGCCAGTACTTCTTGCCCATTTTCATTTCAGAGCTGAGATTTCCAGTTTTCAAAGCAATCCAACCTCGGCAAGGGTCAGTGTAGACGATAGAACGGGATTTAAGAGGCCAAACTGAGATTGGCAACTGTTCTGCACATCACCACAGGCCAGCAAAATGACAAGCGACAGTGGAAATTTCAAGCAAAGCAGTCTCTTGCCTACAGTCAAACAAGACAGATGTAGCTGTGCGGCTTCACTTAGATGACTTAAGTGTGGAGGAGAACACCAGGGACACAGAGGATGCAGTGTGCCAACCCCCTAACTGCCTTGCGGCTCAGCTACTACAGTGCACGGGAGCACATTACTCCATCATATACCAGCGTGCACTTGCATATGATGACGCACTGTGAGCTAACAGCTGAACATTGCACGCATTACGCAAGTGAAGTACGACATGGCTGCCTCCAGCAGCCCAAATCTTAGTCCAATTGTTTTATGTGAGCAATGAAAATGTAAATCAATGACTTTTCAATTAAAGCTATTCAAGTTCAATATATCTTGCAACATTTCACCTCTAGTCATCTCTCTGAAATATATATATATTTTTTTTAATTTATAGACTGCTCTTCTGTATCACAAAATGAGAGTGGGGGGGCACCTACAGACCCACTTTTTTGCCCCAAAAGACCTCCCCCTTTCCTTTATTTGTCTCGATTTGTTTTATTTCTCTTGCTTTTCTCTTTTTTATTCTTTATTCCGTCTTGTTGGTTATTATTCGCATTTAATTTTAAGAAGAATTAAAAAAAAAAAGTGTCTACCAAAGTTCAGTGAGTTTTTCACGGAACTCCGTGTGCACTTTGCCAGTGAAAAGGCCTTGTATTGAAATGATTGACATGCCGGTCAATTAAATGAATGAGGTGAAATTGGAGGATACCAAAAAGGCCTGATCACAGCACTCTTCATGGAGAATGAAAACGTACAGTGTGAGTGTGCACGTCCAATTTTCTAGTTTCATGGAAAACAACATAGATAGGCATTAAACAAGCCATCATGTTTGGTTTCACTTCACCACAAGGCGTTCCACTATAAGAAAGCGTACATTCCTCCGGGGCCATACATGGAGCATTGAGGGAACAGTGCGGCACTTACTTGATGTAATATGGCACTTTGTTCGGTGAGATCGCCCGCTCCCAGGGGCCCTGGACAGAAGCTGTAAAATGAAAAAAGAGGTAGACATGGAGGTCAAGTTCAAAGAAAACAGGAAAGACAACATTAATCTTTGGAATTACAATTTTACACTCGGCCAGGCTGATATGGGCCTGTTTGCTCAGTTGCCCATGAAAGCAGGAAGGATTAACCCGCGCTTCTGAAGTTCCTATCCTAATCTGGGTGAAATTGAAGTCATCGAGGCGCAAAGATACATGTGGAAACCTCCCCCACCCCTGAAGTCCTGCCAGAGATAAAAGAGCTGAACCAGCAGCAGATATGTCTCGTGGCCTGATCCGCATATGCTTATTGGCTTCCTTCTGTCACAGGCGGCGCTTCGGTGGACAGCCATGTCAGAAGGAAGGGTGCTTTCGTTTTACTAGGATATTCAAGATGGCGGCAGGGTGGTGCACCTTGACCAGTCCTCACTGCATGATATAAAACACCTTTCAGGCCACATGTTTGCAACTGTGGGCTCTACAGAACTAAGAAGAAAACGTGTACACATGTGCTTGCCAATCTATTTTCAAAAATTGACATTTGATTCTCTTTAATCAGTGCCCAGAAGTAGCGCGTTAAAACACCCTAATAAATTAGTAGTAAGGGAAGAGTTAAGCAATAGCAACCTAAGAACCCGTGAACGATGGAGGAGAACCAGCCTTTGAGAGCCAGGAGATTTTGGCTTCAATCATTTTGCATTAATGCTCCAGCCAAGAAGTAGAAGATTGCTTTGCCTTTGAAATATGAAAATTTGACACGTGGATCGATAAACATGCCAAAACAAGTTGTCAGTCAAACCATCAAAAAACTGGAGTGAAGTAACTTAAAGCCAATCGATGTTTGACTTGACCCTCCTTCTGAGTACATCATCCTGAGCCAGGTAGCAAAAAAAAATGGAAACTTGCAGATTCAAGAAAGTTTCCTAGGCATCGCACCACTTGGGCCTGAGACACCGCACTAAACAGAGGAATTTAAAATTGCATCCGCAATCCTATTTTATATATCATGTTGCCGATGCTAGCAGCGCAAGCAGTGCAGTATTTTAATACAAGCAGTGCTTTAACTGGCACGTGAACTCGAGGGGGAGACTCTGTGAAGGGGCATGGCCTAAAGGGGTCATAGCCTAATGGGTAGAAGGTAAGTTCCACTAAGCACCTGCAGGCATCCCTTTGCAGAGGTCATCACCTCCTCACCAGAGGTCCAAGGGTGATGATCCCTGCCCCTCTTACATAAAAGGATGCCTGGCAGGTGTCAGTGCCACACCAACCCCCCTCCAGGCATCCCTTTAATTAAAAGATGCAGTGATCGAGACCATCGCACCCTTGGTGAGACAGTGATGATGCGTGCATATTTTTGCTAATGGGATGCCTTGCGGTGGTCAATGCCACATGTTTTCTTCCTTAATGGTGGTGCCAACCTTCATCAGGCGTCTCTTAGTTCAAGTCAAGCCAAATCTGTTTATTCGGATTCAAAGGACCCATCAAACAAAATGAAAAAAACATCATAAAAACAAAGCATTGGGTCATGACGTGACTCACAAACAGTAGAACAATGTATAACAGCAGAAAGCTAAAAACATAATTCATCTTAACATCACAATATTAAAATGTGCACTACTGATTAATAAAAGTGAGGGTATCAATATAAAACATACATTGCATCGTGATTTACCAGCCTCACGGCAAAGAATGGTTCTTTTATGCCATGCAATAAAAAAAAAGGCAAAGGCAACTCTGACTGTGGGGAGGGCCAGTAAAAGTAAGAGGGCCCGTCTCCATTGACGTAGGCTCCTGGATCTAAGTACATTTAGTAAATATCTTTTGGTATGTCGCCACAGAGAAGACACATTAACACAAAATGAGATAGTGATTCGAACTCTGCACACAAACATTGATCATTCCCTGTATGAGAAAACCCAGGAGATTTACCTGCAATAGCTTTAAACAGTATAACATTGAATCAGGCCTTGGTTAGCAACACCCGATAATAAGTATTGGGGACCAAAATAAGGTACTCAGCTCATCTCTTACTTAAAGGGATGCTTGCAGAGGTCAGTACCACCAATTAGAATGATAAGTCGAGACAGCCAGAAGCCAAGACATTTTTTCATAAAGCCTGAAGCTCTTGAGGCTTTAGGAAAAAGGTCTCGGTTTCTAGTGTCCTAGCTTTTCTTTCCATAATGGTAGTGCTTGCCCCTGCACATCTCTTAGTTAAAGGGATGCTTTGCAAGTGCAGGACCCACCATTATGGAAGTAACACCCTTTTTTTCTAAAGCATGACGCTCTTGCGCTTGAGCGAAAGCCTCAGGCTTTAGAAAAAAAGATCTTGGCCTCTAGCAGCCAAAGTGACTGGGCTGTCAGAGGAGTTTAGGGAGCCCCAGCAGTGCCATGACTCTGACACATTTTTTGGAGACTGCAAGGACTCTAACCTGGCCAGCCCCGGCCCACTTAAAGCATGGAATAAAAGGTAAAACCATGTTTATCAATTCACCAACTCCTGTTCAGTGGTGGTGCAATAACATTGATATAAGGTAGATTATATTTCTGCCCTATGGTAATGGTGATTACATATTCTAAAGCTTCAAATGCAACCATAAAGGTACCTCCCCCAAGTGCACTGATGGTGGAACAGTTTTCAGATAGCTGGATTCTGCTTGCTCCTGTAAACTGTAGTAACCATTCTGTTTATCGACCTTTACCCTGTCAGAGGGTTTCCAGACCTTACTTTACAGACGGAAAATGAGAAGCAAGTGCTTAACTGAGTTATCTTGCTGGCAGCAATTTGCTAAAATAATTTTTGCCTCTTCTGTTATTTGTTCTCGCTCTTTTTCAGTTACTTAAAGGCAGACTGTCAAGTCTCAATTAAGCAATATCGTTTGAGCGAGCCATGCTTGGCCAGAATTGTTCTCTCAGATACCAGTAAAAATAATCAAAGCATTTACAACCGCAAACGTAGGAACACCTACTTTTTATGGGAGACCAAAAATCTATTAACACCAGTGCTCATTGTCTTGAAAGCACTGGCCACTAGGAACCCTATAGTCAGGCAAAGAACCATTTTGAAATACCATATTTAACATGAGATCCTACAAGGACCTGTCAGTGTGGTATGAGTTTTTGACTCAGGTTTGACATTTTCTGTGACAAAATCTTCTGTTTGTCTATGGGGACTTCCAAGGGTTTGACTAAGAGGGCCAGGTACCCTCCGTCCCACACAAAGGCACATTAAATGGCACAGAGGTGCTATGGATAGAATCCTGCTGTCACTGTGAGACATGCATGGTATCAAGAGAGACACAGACTCAAAGAGGCTAGTTTCAAAACCTTTATTAACTAAGATAGGAGCAGAGAGATTATGAAGTGGCCCAAGATACCAGGACATGAAGAGAGATAGGTTTGAGGAGCTAAACCTCTATGGCACGGGTTTAGAACCTTTGGCACTTGTCGGGGGGAAATTCTGCCGGGGTCGGCCGGGCCGTCCGCAGACCTCCGGGCAGGGAGGCCCCAACTCCTCCCGTATATCCCAGATGAGATAGAGTATGAGACACACACAAGGAGCAAGGTGACTCTGCTGTTTATTAGACAAAACGGCAGGGATGGGTCAAGGAGCGTACGCGTTCGTCCTGACACACACACAATCGTGGGGCTCGCAGGCCCTTTTACTGTATTATGACGCGCTACTTGCGTCACTTCAGAAAGTTAACAAAAAACCTATCGCCACTCTTAATTGGTTGCTCGAGTGGTAGGGTTAGTATAGCACACATATAGAGAACGATGTTAGTGGACAAAGGGTAGTCAGGTGGTATATCTGGGTTGTCCCTACAATTAGATACATGAGAATTGTTACATGATGACTCCTGGGGATTGGTTAACATTACTGACGCCAGTGATAGGAGCCCCATGTTCTGATTGGTGCGCCCGTGAGCTTCCCAGCCTGGGACCACCGCTGTTCCCAGCTCTCGGTGTACCTGCAAGTTGCAACAGTGTTTCACTATGGGTACGTGCAGACAATGTGAGGACTTATTCATAGCTGGAAGGCTGACCGCTCCCACTGTCGCAGATGTCCATTGAGCCTTTCATGTGTATCTGCCTGTGTCCCGTAGCGATAGATCCAGACGCCTCTACTCTCCTGGGTTTGGCATCTCGTCAGGTTCGGCTTGGTCACGTGGGGAGGGACCGTGAAAGAGGCAGAATTCTGCACAATTAATATTGTTTTTCCACTGCGCGTCTGGTTTAATTTGCCGGTGTGACTTTAACGTTGGTGCGCGGAGTACGAGGTTGCAACATCGTGCCTTTGATGATTTGTTCTTGGAATGTGGGTTTGCAACATTGCGACCTTGGCTGGTTGCTCCACCGGGCTCTTTCTGCAGGATCAGCAACCTGACTCTTGCTTTGTTAATGTCCACGGGAGCTCTTGTTTGAGGCCTACTCGGGCCTGGTGCATAAGTAGTCCGTTTGGTGCATAGGTGCTTTAGGTTATAGTAGCATATAGTTCCATGACCAGTATCGTGTCTCCATTATACCTCTCATGGTGGTAACGGGTTTCAAGAGAAGCGTGAGCAAGCGTTATAGATGAGTTCATGACGCGTCTTGCATTTCTGCATTCTGAAAGCCTATGTAAAAATAATAAAGATGCACGTCCGTGAATATGCCTGTCGCCTACGTCATAGCACTGAGTATATTCTTCGTGTAGATTGGTGTGGGAATGTTCAGTGTGTATATTTGTACAGATGTGCTTCCCGTTGTCTAGGTCGTCATGGCATCTCTAATGACGTGTAGATTTTAGTCTAGCTGATCCGTGCCGCAGGTGTCGGCATGGCCAGTGCGGGCTGCTGGGCAGGCAGATGGACACATCCGTATGTTCCTGTACCAGGGTACCTGGTCGTCTGGTAAATGGACAAACTCTTCTCGCGGCGGGTGTCTGGGTCGTGACCCTCTAGGCCAAGCGCGAGAGGTGAAGGGCGGGAGCCTGGTCTTCCATTCTCCCACTTCAGTCCCCCCTCTGGTCGACTTGTCGACCACAAACATATCCTTCTCGTTATCTCCTCTTACTCTCCATATCTTAGTTATTCCTCCGAGATGTCCATAATGGTTTACATGATCTTCAAATGACCAATACATATATTCACAGATTCCTCCAGGAGTACAGTATACCCATCTTCCTATGTAGCTCCTGGGGTTCCTCGGGTTCTCGATCTTCACTGATGGTGGGTCTAGATGGTTGGTGATGATTTGGGTGCGCAACTTCTCCCTCTCCTGTATTATCACACCTGTATGCTGGCCGTCATCTGCTGGCATTAAGGGGTGCATTCCCACCATTTCCAGCAACTCGTCAGTCGTGCGTGCCTTCCGGGCCTTCCAAAATCTAATTATGATCAGAGTAGCTCCAGCCAAAATAGTACAACCCACTATTATTTTCAGTCCATCTGACAGCCAGGATGGCATCCATGACCATAATAGTGAAAACCAGCTCTTATCCTTGTTTACACCGTTACTTTCATCCATAATTTTGGAGTGCATCTGGGCCAATTGTGAAACTGCTTCTGTCAGTGTACCATTGTCAGCATCGTTGGCAGGTGTGAACGTGCAGCAAGATTGTCCTATCTTTGCACAAACTCCTCCTTCCATTGCTGTGAGAAGGTCCAATACATATCTGTTCTGGAGTGCTACCATCCTTACAGCTCGCAGCTCCTCTTTAATTGCGTTAAACCCATTTACTGTGGAATTGATGGTCATCATTAGTTCCCATCTAGTTATTTGGAGCCATTTTGCGTTTGCGTAAGCCTGCAGTCCCGGATGTATTATTGAGGAGAAGAACATTGCTGCTCTGCTGAATAGTCTGTGTTCTGGCGGTATTGATGTTAGTGCCGTTTCCGACCTTCCTCACAGGTAATTTCCTGTCAGTTGCTCTCCTTGTCTTTTTCTCCTATTTAGGACAGTATCATTGCTGTTGGTCCTGTTCCCTTGCTCCTCCTGAAGTGGTGCAGATCTCTTTCTTCTCCATCCATTTTAGGAAATTTCGCCACATTGACATGCTTCTTAGGTACCACTAGTGATGGTACATTGACGTGTACCATTGTGCACACACCATTCCACAGGGGAGGCAGTGTATGGTATGCCTTTTCTCCACAGGCCCAATAATGGTCCATTATTACTGCTGTTCCCGCTCCCCCCTCAGGTAACTCCATCACGTTTGCACAATTGGTGTTATCTCCTACGTCCACCTCTCCTTTATGCTGGTAGCATACCTTGGGCGCAGTCAATGGTAGTATTGTTATTGGGTCTTCATCTTCTTCTACCCACGTGAGCATTGGTACATACTTGATCCACGTCGTCCAACATCAGTGATTGTGTGTCTCGATGGTTGAGATAGTTTCTTTTGTTACCATGTTGCTGCCAATCACTCCTATCTCCCAGCTGTTGTCCAGATACACCTTTCCTGTTATCGTCACCAGCGGCCTCTCCCAGCATCCTTGTTTACCCGGAACTTCAGTGGCGTACCAATCACATGGTAGATACTGCAGTGTTACTTTCTTTGTTTCTCCTTTTGCAGGGCCACTTGTTATGTATTTGAATGCTTCAGCATGTAAACTGGTCTTGTGATAACTCAAATAGGTCTTGAGGAAGTTGTTTTCATATGGGTATGAGTCTCGTGTTTTCCATGCCATGTGCACTACTGTTCCTTGAAATCTTCCTTTCGTTTGGAACAGTGCCAAGTATATTATGCACTGTGCTGTCTTTTCATCTATTTCTGTGGCAACAAATGTTCGTGAAGCGCTCATGGCGTATGGTATTAATGAGCAAACGTAGCAGCTATCCTCAGTTGTCTGCTTACCAATGCGGGTCATGTGTTGGTACCATATGTTGTTTGTGACGTGTGCTGAATCTTGTATATAATTATCAATACCTTTATTGTCTGAGTATGTGCTGCGTTTAACTCTATTTTGCTTGGGTGCAATGTTACTATTACCACCTGATGTAACACCTGTTGCAGCAGGGAACGGGGGTATATTAGGTTTGGGTGCAGCAATAAAATTGATAGCATAGCTGTACTGCCAGACAGAGGCAGCCAAGAACCCGGTGATCATAAAAATCCCTATTATTTTTATTACATATGCTAATCTCACCAGCATTTTGCTCTTACCTTGCTGCAGTCCTGGCAGCGTATTCTTGCGACGTTAAAGTTGCCCGCCTAAAAATTCTCAAAAATGCTCGTTATTAAATGTTAGTTTTGTTTCCTTTAAGCTCTCCCTATCAAATAGTCATTCAGTGCCCAGGCGAAGAGCTGCTCCCATGCTACTCTAAGTGATCGGTCTCTTAGGACCGGCAAGTATGGGCGGAGGTGGGGCATGGAATATTCTATGGCCAGGAGGAAGGCTGTGTAGTAGACACGTACCCTTCTCCTTTTTAGGTATGTTGGCCTTTTTATTTCGTATACAAATTGGTGTGACAATTCTTCTGGGTAGTTATCGTCTGGGAGTACCATCTACGCCTGGACAGTGAACTTGTTAGTTAGCTTTTTCTTGACAATACAATATTACGCAGTTCCTGTATGTGCGAGAGAAAAAAGAGAACATTCACGTGTTTACATGTGTATTTGTGCAGGCAATGTCTTTCAGTTTAAGTTAAAATTGTACTTGGGAGTCAATGGGCGGGGGGTTTGGGCTCAGATGTCGGAAGTATTTTTACTCTTTGAACGTGTGACCATGGGGTGGGCAGTATGGGGATCACCCCTTTCTTCGTTAGTTATTGTCTCCAGGGTAGCTGGGTAGTGGCACGGTAAGGGAACAATTGGGTCGTTGTCTGTGGTGGAACTTCCTTCCGCTGTCGGGGATGTTGTTGCTGTTCTTCCAATGGACCTGTCGTTGGCGCTGGGGCGGGTCTGCAGTTTGTAGATCTTTACATCATGTAGGTGGTTCCAGGCACGCTTGTCCTTTAGTTTTACTGCTCTTGTTGATACGTCCTCTACCAGATGGGGGCCGGTGAACCTCTTATCGTTCCATTTTCTATTGAAATTGCGAAGTAGCACGTGGTCACCTTTGGCAAGTTTGCACAAGTTCTCCTTTTCCAATTCTGTACTTGCGCCTTCTTCTTGATTGCTGGTAGACCCGCCCCGTGTGCGCTCGAGCTGTTGAGACACAAACACGACACTAGTAATCAAAGAAGACACATATTGATACATTTCATCACCTAACACACTCGCTGAACTTTCGTGGTCAGTGAATGCCCTTGACGTTGGGGTTAGGGGAAGGCGCATTTGACGTCCAGTAACCACCTCGTGAGGGGTGAGGTGGTGGTCGGACCCTGGCCTATTCCTTAATTCGAATAGGGCTAACGGAAGGCAATACAACCAACTTTTCTTTGTTGTTTGTTGTATTTTTGCAATTGCCTCCTTCAATAAGCCATTCAGGCGTTCACATACACCATTAGCCTGTGGGTGGTATGCACATGCAAATTTGTGTTTTGTGCTCAGCAGGGATGTGATATGCTGGAACATTTCGTTTGCGAAATGCGGGCCATTGTCTGATCTTAACACCTCGCACACTCCCCACCTGGGGAAGACCTCCCTTACTAGGAATTTGGCTGCTCTAAATGCATCTGGGTGTGAACAGGGCCCTGCTTCAATCCACCTAGAAAATGGGAATACTACTACAATCATATACCTATTACCTTGACATATGTTGATCATATCAACATAGTCAATGTGAAGGTGCCGAAAAGGTCCTTCTGGCCGGGGTATGGTACCTCTTATCACTTTTAGAGTATGACCGGCCGTAAACTGTTGACATGTGAGACAATTGCTGATAAAATTTGACACATGAGAATTTAACTCAGGACAAAACCAATCTTCTCTAATTCGTGCTGCAATTATTTCCTTGCCTGTATGGGCTGGGTGATGTAATTGGCTTAGGGCGGTATTTAAGAGTGCCAACGGTATTACAACTTTCCCAGTGCCACCCTGGCGCCATAGTGCGTCAGTTGGTGACATTGTACATCCTCTTTTTACCCATATTTCTTTTTCGGCCATTGGTGCAGCCGCTTGTAGCTCCATAATCTGTGTGGCTGGGAGATGGGTGTACCCTTCTCTTATTAACATCTCCCTAGCCATTCCCCTCCCTCTCCCTCTCTGTGAGTCTGTGGGGTTCCATATCTCACCAAAGTATGCAGCATATTTCGCATGTGCGTCTGCTGCTGCATTCCCTTTTGAGACGTGGTCTTCACCATTGGTGTGTGCGGTGCATTTGACTAGGGCTAGTTCTTGGGGGTCGTTTATTACTTCAATTAGTTCAGCCAACAAGAGGGCATGTTGCACTGGAGTGCCATCAGCTCTCCTAAACCCTCTTCTTCTCCATTTTGATAACCCTGAGTGGACAGTGGATGTAACATATGCACTGTCGGAATATATGGTTACTCGTTTGTTAAAACTTTCCTTTAATGCCAATATTAGGGCAACCAGTTCCGCGGCTTGAGCAGAGTAATGCTGTGGTAATTGTACACACTTCATAGCCACACACACCGGCGCCTCCATCATTTTTACTACTGCTGCCCCAGTCCTTCGTATCCCATCTCCTTGATCAATAGTTGATGACCCATCAATAAACAAAAGCTCACCTCCCTCTAGTGCGTTTTCTTCAACTTTTCTAGTACATGAGTACATTTCAGTTATTTGGGTGCAGTCGTGGGCGTAATCTCCCTCCTCAATTACTTCTGCTAGGAACCTTGCAGGGTTAACCGTGCTACATCTAACAATTGCTAGTTCAGCTCTAGACAAAATGATCTCATAACCTGATGCCCTCTGTGTCGTTAGTGTGGACTTGGGTTTATTCAATATTGCAAATAGTGCATGCTCCACAAACAGTGTAGTTGGACACCCCATGGTTATTGCTGATGCTTTTTCCACTGCAAAAGCAGCTGCAGCGAGACCTTGTTCGCAAGGGAAGTGGCCTAACATCACAGGGTCTAAGTGACCGCTGTAAAATGCTACTGGTTTATAGCCCATGCTCGTTTTTTGGGCCAATACTGCTTTCATCACTGCTGAGTCGCAATGTGAAAATATAAAAAAGCGTCGCTCATAGTCTGGGGATGCCAGTACTGGAGCAGTTGATATTGCGTCTTTCAATTGGTCAAAGGCCTCCCTCATTTCCATAGTCCACCCCAACTTTTTCTCCCCTTTATTGGCATCCCTCAAACCCTCAAGCAGGGGTCCTATGTATGAACTGTAATCAAATACCCATGCTCTACAGTAGTTGCACAGCCCCAGAAACTGCTGCAGTTCTCTCACAGTCTGTGGCACGGGAGTACTTGAAATGGCCTGTGCTCTTTGTGGTGCAATCTTTCTTCCATGTTGGGATATCAGTTGGCCAATGTAAAGTACCTGTTCCTGACAGTATTGTATCTTTTCCATGTCTACCTTGTACCCCTTTTCAGCCAATATTGTCAACATTTTTAAGGAGTCCTCTCTACATTTACTTTCGTTTGTACTGCAAATTATTATGTCATCCACATACTGTAACACTGTGCTTTCCACCTCAACGTTACCCAAATCCATCTGTATTACTCTATTGAAAATTGAGGGTGATTCACAATACCCCTGTGGTAATCTGGTATGTTTCCACTTTGTATTTCGGTAAGTGAAGCTTGTCAAATCTTGTGAGTCTGGGTGTAATGGTATTGAGAAAAAAGCATTTTTAAGGTCAATCACTGTAAATCGTGATGCTTCTGCTGGAATGCCACACAATATTGTGGCCGGGTTTGCTGTTACTGGATACTTTGCTTCTACTATGTTGTTCAAGGGCCTGAGGTCCTGTATGAAGCGCCAAGACCCCCCTTTAGCCTTGCGCACCGGGTACACAGTTGTGTTACATGGTGATTCTGAGGGGACCAATATGCCATTGTTTATAAGGGCCGTTATGGTTTCATATATGCCCTCATCTGCCTCTTTTGACAATGGGTACTGTTTCACTCTTGGTAGTATGGCACCTTTTTTCAATTTTATCCTTACACCCCCTACGCTTTTTATGCATCCCACGTCATAAGGGCTAATAGTCCATAATGATTTGGGCACCTTTGACATATCCTCCTTAAAGAATGGGACTGGGGTGCCTGCGGGTGCCTCAAGTGCCATTGCAATTTTCTGTGCTACTTGTTTGTGAGCCACTCTTAGCCATATTTCTACACTCATCATGAACACCATTTCACCTTCCTCCTTTTCTTCTGAGAACAGCTCTTCATCTGACACCTGGGTCAGCCTACATCCTTCTGCTAGTGCTATCACTGCCCTCCATGCTCTCCCTTCTTTATCTTGGGCGTGCACAGCAACATAATCAGCTGTTGCAATAATGCTCTTGATGTCCATTACAAACACCTTTCCTTCTGGTTCATTAACTGGTGTTTCTGGTCGGAACAGATAGGCTGCTGGCCTCCTCCATATTTTCCCTTCTATCCCTGGCATCCATGCAAATGCCATGTCTGTGCCATACTGGAATAGCTCGCCATCTACTGGCTCCGCCCTAATCGCTGTCTGTCCACAGTATGCTTGCATAATCTGTCGTGCTGCGAGCATGTTAATCCCTGGAGTAGAGCAAATTATGCCATCCTCTGTAAAGGAGATCGTCATATTCAACCTGTTCATTATGTCCCTCCCCAGTATATTTACTGGTGAGGCACTATAATACAAAAGTGGAACTCACAGATCATAATCTCCAATAGATAAGGGAACGTTATCAGTAAATGGAACCAACCCTTTAGCCCCAGAAAATCCTTGGGTGTTCATGGCTTCGCCTGACATCTTAAATTTACCTTCCCTTATGCAAGACCGGGTTGCCCCGGTGTCAACAAGGAATGATAATTTTTTGTCACCTATCGTTACCTCTATGCGTGGCTCCTCCGCACTATTAGGTGTTACTGACAGGATGGGACACACCAAGGCCGTCTGTGGGCTGTCCTATTGGGGGTACAATGATTGGCCATTCCTTGCGTAAGGGTTGTGTCCCAACACCGTCACCCTACCCAATTGTGTTTGTTGAGTTTGGGGTGGTTGTATTAACGCTACTTGTTGTTGTGGCAGTGGCAGTTGTTGTGTTATTTGTTGTTGTGGCAGTGAATATGTTTGTGGCTGCTGTTGTGTTGTTTGTTGTTGTGGGTTACTTCCTTGTTGTGACATCTGCTGTTGTTGTATGCCCTGCTGTTCTTGTGAGGTCCTAGGTTGTGCTTGTTCATTCCATGCTGGTGTTCCTGGCCTGACCCTACACGTACGTGACATGTGTCCTAATAGTCCGCAGTTCCAACACACGGGTGGTTCCCTGCTTTGCCATGGGAAGCTCCCTGTGTTGTCCTGGTATACGGGTTGCCCTGTGGGGTAGGAATTTCTAAGTCCCCCCGCCTGTTGTTGGGTATTATATCCGTATCCTCTCCCTCTCATAAATCCTCCTCTCCCCCTGTTATAACTATAATACCCAGTTCCTTGCATTGGGTACCCTCCTCTCATGTTTGGTGCGTGTAATTGCAGAGGCGGCACTTGCTGTATTACACTTTGTGGAGGTGCTATTTGAGCGGGATCTTGTGCAGCCACTACTTGCGTGGGGCTTTGGGCCATTGGTGTGGGCGTAGTTATTAGTGCCCCTTCCATTGTGTATTTAGTAAGTTTTTTCTGTACTAGTTTGGCCTCTTCTGTTTTCCTGTCCTCTTCCTTTTGTTTCATTTTTCCTTGCCATGTCCTGCAGTGATGTACTATAGTCAGTTGTATTTCTGGCCATGGTTTTGCTTCCATTCCCACTACTTTCTTTAGTTGTTTCTGAACTCCTTCTGGGAGCCCTTGTACTAGTATATGATAAAATATGGCTGGTGTTTTGTCCCATTGTTCTCTAGTTTCCATGCGCCACTTCTCTTGAATATCCTGGATATAATCAACAGGATCCTCATTCTCACGCATCTTACGGGAAGTAATGGCTCCTATGTCTGATGTGTCTGGGTACTGTACTCTCAGTGCCTGCCATAGCGCATGTCTGCAGTTTGCAAATGGTGCCCCATCATGCGATGTGTTCGTTATTGTTACCCCATGGAATCCCGCTCTCTTCCAAATGTCATCCGCTCTATCCCCTAATATTGATATTAACAGGCCCTTCACATCTCCTACTGCTAGTTTCTGTCCTGCGGTGTGTTTTTTCCATTTCATATATCCACTTACCCGCACCTCCACTTAGTGATGGGAGCCTACATTTTATATTTTCTTTATCCGTATGTTTCCAAGGTACATACTGTGGTTTAACCCCTCCTCTCTCCAACAGTGGCATCAAGTTGTGTCTTGTGTCCCCCTTTACGTTCCATAATATCGAGTCCTCACACCCCTCCTCTTCTCCCGTTTCCTTTACCTCTTCAAGTTCGTCCTTATTACCCCTGCTCCTACCTCCTTCTCCGTCCTTTCCCCTTTTTTCATCATTTCCTGTGTTTAATGTGGGCATGTTTATTTGTCTGTCTTGTCTGCGACTAGGGAGGTCTCTAAGCCGACATGCATAGGGAGTCAGTTGGTCCATGAAGGGCGCGAGCTTTATTGTGCGCAGCAAGCATGTGGCGGTTGAGCATGTAGGGTGCGATGGGGGAGGGCGTGATGGAGATGGGGATGGCGTGGTTTCATGGGTTTGTTTTTCCACTAGTTTTTGCACCCCCTCTTCACTTCTCTCCAACTCCTCCCTTCTCCTACTGATCCATGGCAAGTCTATGTTTGTTCGAGTGAGGTATAGCTTATCTAAGCTTTCCCTTTCACTCTTTCTTCCTTCCCTCTCTACTCCTTCTTCCTCCTCACTGCAAAAGTCAGTCATAAAGGGTATCCCCCACTCTGCCTTTTTCCCTTTTATTGTCACTGTTTCTAAGTCTATTAGGTCCATTTCTCCTTTTCCTTTGTTATCAACTGCTCCCCCTAGTGCTGATGTTGTTGCTACTTCTCTACTTCTATATAAATCCCCCCATTTTTCACTCTCCCTACTCCTTCCTTCTCTTTCTCCTTCACTCCTCTCCTCCATCTCCCTACTATTTTCCTCCCTTTTCCTTTTTAATTCCTCCATCACTTCGTTGCTCATCTGTTCCAATATTCTTTCATCCTCTTTCTTCCTTTCCCATTTCACCCTTTCTCTTTCTATTACTTTCCCCTCTTCATATTTCTTAGCTGTCTCTGATAGTACCCTCCTCCTCCATATTGCCATTTCCTTTTCCTTTTCTTCTTCTTCCTTCTTCTTTTCTCTCAGCACTACTCTTGACACCCTGTCTGCTGCTGCTTTTACCCTTTCAGCTTCTCTCCTTTGCTCCTCATTTCGTTCCCTTAATTTGTCCAATTCGTCCTTACCTTCTTTCCTTTTCCTCACTCTCTCTCTTTCCTCCCTCTCAAGCTGTTTGATCAATTCATTCTGCTCATCCCTTAGTTTAGCTAACCTTTCCTCCAAAATCTCTTCCCTTTGTCGTAATAGCTCCTCCCCCCTCATCTCACTCTCTCTTGTACTATCCTCGTCTGTTCTCTTTACTACCTCCCTCTCTTCTCCAGTTAGTGAACCTCGTAATTTTAATAATATCTGTGCAGCTACCCACTCATCATTTCCTATCTCTACAGTCTGCTCTTCTCCAATCCTCCCCTCCCCCATTGGTATCTTCCTATGAGCCACATATGGTGGAGGGCTGTATGCCGGGTTCGAGTATCCTTCAGCCGCCCTTAACTGTCCTTCTATTTCTCCTAATTCTCTTAAAGGGTACAACCCTCCTCCCTCTGTTTTCACTCCCGGTATAATGGGTATCTCATTGCTCGGTTCCTTTTTTATGTCGTCTGATTTATCAATCTTTTCTCCTCCCCGTCCTCCGTTCCTCGTATTCTTTGTGCTCTCACACCCCTCTTCCCCATCCGTTCCTTCTTTCTTAATCTCCTTTTCTTCTGGTGTTTCCCCCATAGTGAACATTCCATTTGGTCCTGGTCGGGACCCCTGGAACATCCTCCATAAGTTAAACACCTCCACATGGTTTGCCAACTTCTTCCCCTTGTATGTATTGTGCAGATGGTTTAGCAGTGAATGTTGGGCATATGGATCGAAACTACCATTAGGTGGCCATGGTGTTAACATTTTGTTGTCCGTCCCCTGGGTCCACTCTATACTGTACTTAATTAATTTCTCCCTATGGGGTGGGAGTGTGGTGCATATGTGTTGTAGTGGGGTAGTGAGGGTGTTCCCCCACCCTCCCGACCCTGTCCCGTATGACATAGTGGCGCTCCCCTTGTAACCCTTCCCTTCACTAGCAGTTTACAATATACAACCTTATATTGTTTACCTGGCCCCGCAAGTGTGGGGACTTACGACAATCCTTTTACAGAATATGCAGTAAAACTTATTAAAAACATAGAACAAAATATATATATGTATCATTTTATATTGTATATTCCTTCCCCTACGGCCCCCTGCGGCCGAAGCGCACGCAGCCCCCTGCGGCTGCGTACCCCTTACGATGCTCTTATACAGTCGTCCTGTTTCCCCGTTCTCCTCCTCCTTTTACACTTGCCGTGGCCGGCGTTCTCCGTGCGCAGCCACGCCCCTCTCCCCTTCTCCTCTTCCGATCCACTCGTCTATCGTTTATTTGCGTATCCGCTCCCTTATCATATTTCTCTTCCCCACCATTCTCAAAAGTTCCTTGTGCTCGCTATATCCTATTAAATCCCTACTGGTGACGTCACCGATTTCTTCGAGCTACTGGTACATTCTTATTATGTTCTTTAAGTTGAAAATACACTTGCAATCTACCCCGCTAACCCTACAGCTGTCTTCCTGTCTCTCCTGGAACAAGGTAATCAAATCAATAATATAATCGGACTGCGCACGCTGCGTCGCCTCGCGTGTGATACGCCCCTCAACAGGGGGGCTTAACCAGCCAATTATCTTCTGTATTGGGCAACTAGGCAACTAGCTACCGTCTACAGGGAAACGTCATCTACCTATCGAGTTTCTTGCTCGAACAATAGGGATCCTCGTCTACTCATTGATCAATAAATGCCAAATCGTAGGAAATCACACACCCACCCTCACACGTAGTCCCGACTTAGGCCAATCAGTGTCTTTACGAGCGGCCGCACGTGATGTTTTCGTGCCCCGCCCCCCTCTTTCGCGTAACGTAGCCGACTGCTCTCGCACTCGTTTCGCTACCATTCATTCCATTTCCAACAGTTGTTATACCTTCGCCGCGCATCTGCACAACACCTCCCTCCTTCCTTATTTACTTCCTCCCCCTCCCTCACAATTTCACATTGCTTGTTGTGCGTGTCATGCTCACCAAGTTCTCTCGATGCAGGGCCGCTCGACTGCGTGCACCCCTCCAAGCGGCTCGCCACCTCCCCTCGTCTGGACCACGTCTGGACACTCGCCGACCGCGGGCGGGATACTTCTCAACCGGCTCCCGAGGGCCAATATCCGGATTGCGCTGTCCGGTCTTCTCGCAGCTCCGCGATGGTCCTGTAGTCCTCAGAAGGGGGCAACGGCAGAGGGGGCCGCGCCGCCGGGCCTCCTCGCAACGGGAGTGCCTGGAAAAAGTAAAAAATAAAAAGTCGATCTTAAACAGATCTCAGCAGTGCCTCCAACTTGTCGGGGGGAAATTCTGCCGGGGTCGGCCGGGCCGTCCGCAGACCTCCGGGCAGGGAGGCCCCAACTCCTCCCGTATATCCCAGATGAGATAGAGTATGAGACACACACAAGGAGCAAGGTGACTCTGCTGTTTATTAGACAAAACGGCAGGGATGGGTCAAGGAGCGTACGCGTTCGTCCTGACACACACACAATCGTGGGGCTCGCAGGCCCTTTTACTGTATTATGACGCGCTACTTGCGTCACTTCAGAAAGTTAACAAAAAACCTATAGCCACTCTTAATTGGTTGCTCGAGTGGTAGGGTTAGTATAGCACACATATAGAGAACGATGTTAGTGGACAAAGGGTAGTCAGGTGGTATATCTGGGTTGTCCCTACAATTAGATACATGAGAATTGTTACATGATGACTCCTGGGGATTGGTTAACATTACTGACGTCAGTGATAGGAGCCCCATGTTCTGATTGGTGCGCCCGTGAGCTTCCCAGCCTGGGACCACCGCTGTTCCCAGCTCTCGGTGTACCTGCAAGTTGCAACAATGTTTCACTATGGGTACGTGCAGACAATGTGAGGACTTATTCATAGCTGGAAGGCTGACCGCTCCCACTGTCGCAGATGTCCATTGAGCCTTTCATGTGTATCTGCCTGTGTCCCGTAGCGATAGATCCAGACGCCTCTACTCTCCTGGGTTTGGCATCTCGTCAGGTTCGGCTTGGTCACGTGGGGAGGGACCGTGAAAGAGGCAGAATTCTGCACAATTAATATTGTTTTTCCACTGCGCGTCTGGTTTAATTTGCCGGTGTGACTTTAACGTTGGTGCGCGGAGTACGAGGTTGCAACATCGTGCCTTTGATGATTTGTTCTTGGAATGTGGGTTTGCAACATTGCGACCTTGGCTGGTTGCTCCACCGGGCTCTTTCTGCAGGATCAGCAACCTGACTCTTGCTTTGTTAATGTCCACGGGAGCTCTTGTTTGAGGCCTACTCGGGCCTGGTGCATAAGTAGTCCGTTTGGTGCATAGGTGCTTTAGGTTATAGTAGCATATAGTTCCATGACCAGTATCGTGTCTCCATTATACCTCTCATGGTGGTAACGGGTTTCAAGAGAAGCGTGAGCAAGCGTTATAGATGAGTTCATGACGCGTCTTGCGTTTCTGCATTCTGAAAGCCTATGTAAAAATAATAAAGATGCACGTCCGTGAATATGCCTGTCGCCTACGTCATAGCACTGAGTATATTCTTCGTGTAGATTGGTGTGGGAATGTTCAGAGTGTATATTTGTACAGATGTGCTTCCCGTTGTCTAGGTCGTCATGGCATCTCTAATGACGTGTAGATTTTAGTCTAGCTGATCCGTGCCGCAGGTGTCGGCATGGCCAGTGCGGGCTGCTGGGCAGGCAGATGGACACATCCGTATGTTCCTGTACCAGGGTACCTGGTCGTCTGGTAAATGGACAAACTCTTCTCGCGGCGGGTGTCTGGGTCGTGACCCTCTAGGCCAAGCGCGAGAGGTGAAGGGCGGGAGCCTGGTCTTCCATTCTCCCACTTCACTCTCCAGATGTTTTGGACTACAACCCAGGCAAACAATCTGATGAGATGGAGATTGTAGAAACCTGCCCATAGGAAACAAAGACCATATGGCATGGATTTACCTGATGCCAGAAGACCACCTCCTTCAAGAACTTGAGACACAACAAGGAGAAAAGAGAGCTCAAGCAGGAAGACATAGAAGCACAGTGCAGGGACACCTACAGGCCCAGGAACCCAGAAAATAAGTGTTTAGGAACCCCCTTAAAGCCTGCAATTGCAAAGTATGAGGAAGAAGGGTTCAGGCAACCAGAAAACCTAGAAAGCATAGACACAGGGCAGAGGAAGCCATAAAATCCTTCGGCTGAGCACATCACATACAGGGCACATTGGAGAATTGAGCAAGACTTTCTTAAGGGAGCAGGGAGAGATTGGGCAGGAAGGCCTAAACCAGAAAGGGGATATCCTAATGTGTTCAGGCGCTCGAAATGTTAAGTTACGTATTCACTGTTTATTATTTTGGCCCTTCCTGTGTACATGTTATATCCCGAATAAAAATTGCAGCTAGCTACTTTTTCTGTCTTGGCATACTTCTTGATCCCAGCCACCCTCGTGATGCTACCAATGAAGAAAAAACTAGAACTAAAGTGGACTATATCCAAACTTTTTAATACGAAAAATAACTCATAGAGACATTGAATAGAAAATGGAAACATTTTGAATAGAAAATGGAAACATTTATTGTTAAAAAAGCAGAGTCTTGGAGTCAATGTATGGCCAGCTGCACATACACACAAAATGGCCACTAACTGTAAAGGGTTCTTGCTTTGCCACATATGAAGGTTTGAAGTGGAAAGTACTTATCCGTCCCATTAGAACATTTTGGACACAAGGCAGGCATGGCCCCACGAAAATTAGATCATGCCTATTTTTACTCACAACCGGGCTTTAACAGTTTAGAATCTGGTCATCCAACTGTGGGGCTTGTCCCCCTAGGTGGGCTGAATGATAGGCGGGGAGGCGCGAGGCACCTCAAAAAGCAGGTAAAGTGACTGCTTTCAATAGAAAATATAAGCAGATATGGCATCTGGGGGGCACAGCAACACTATTTTTACTCAGTGGGTTGGGGTTTGATAACAATATTTTAACTCAAAAGGGGGGGCAGCATGAAAAAGTTTACCACTGGTTCAGATGGAAGTGATGTGGCACTGTGTCATCAGTCATAAGAATGTGTACAATGCAAGTGCATCTACATTACGTTATGGAACATTTACATAGGACCTGAATGTATTTGTTACATCTTTGAAGTGCTGTAAGATTTCTTGAAATTAGGTAGAGTGCAGTCTGAACATTACATATTAAGACTGAACATTACATTGCACTGATATTTGAATTAATTGGCAGAGATGACTAGGACGGTCACGTTATTTTTTAACAATTGTGTGTTGGTCGAGGAATGCTGTGTATGTGATTATATCAGTGCACTTGTGCTCGATAGCATCAGAATTGAATGTGAGCTGTGGGACTTGTAACAATTGTTTAAATAAATGGAATAAGTTTAATTACCCAAGGTGCCTTTTTAATGGCGTTATATCTTTATATCATGTAACTTAATGTAAAAATAACAGGAATATGGTTGCCTTTAAAAAAAGAAATGAAATGAATGAATGCAAAACCGTTCCTGTGATATATGTAGTCATGCTGCATGAAGAACATACAAACTCATGCAAATTATATTGGTATATTCTACGAGAAGATGATAGACAGAATGTGCTTTATGAAGTATGGAGATTGACTTGCATGTGTTAATAATGACAACACGTATTAAACTAAGTCTCAGAAAGAATTACACAAATGCTTTTCTTTCTTCTTTTTTTCATATAACATCAAAATAGTCAGCTTAGTTGAACTCAGGTCAAACTTAATATGTATTTATCCAGCGCTCAACTTCTTCGGACAAGGAATGCAAGGGTCAGTTTCCTGTAAAACCGACCTCCACATTAACCAGTGACTGGGCCAATAACAGAGAGGAATAGACACAACTCTCTGTACTGTGGCGAACCAGAAGAAAGAGTCAGACTCCAGGACATCAATTCAGGGGTGTTTATTTAATGTAAAAGGGAAAGAAATGCTTGTCTGTCCCTATTGTTAAGAGAGATTTCTCCACCTATCAACTACACTAAAAGGTGCTTGTCTTTTGTCAAAACAAAATAGTCCTCAGTCCAAAAACCTATTTACGATCTGGCCCTACCACTTTAAGAAAAACACATTAAAGTTAAGCCAGAGCCGTATTCCTCAGCTCAGGCTTTGTGAGACCAGTATTACTTGGATCTCTTCGGGTTTTTCCTGGAGTTCAGGCCAAAGTTCCAATGTGTGTTCTTAACAGTTTATCAAAGAAACATTTTTGTGTCTTTCTTTAGGTTCCTCAAGGCTTTATATAAATCAAATGGCTTAAGTTATTTAAGTGGATGGATGATTAATTATTCTTCACCAATTTGGCTCTTTTCTGTCTAATGATTTTATAAAAAAGGAGTCTACAAGTTCCTGTTCTTTGTTTGACTGATTGAACCCTCAGGATCACCTTTTCGTCTGTGCTGCAAAGTTCCACCAATCCCAATAGGTCTCTCCAGACCCCTAAGGCCCTCTGTCTTTCTTAGCTCCTGGGGTTGTCCCTGGGTCTCTGCCAATGTCCAGCATTTGGGCTTTGAGGGCTCCTGTAACCCTCCTGGATATTATCTCTCTGTGGATCTGACTAATCTGTGTGGGGTGTCTTCCCCACAAATTGGATTGCTCTATTTTCACTGGGCGTGTACAAAGGAAGCCTTCCTGTTCCCTTTGTTAACACTCTTGGTTTGACTGATTGAACCATCCAGGAACCCTTCTTCTAATATACTGTAAAGCTCCACTTATCTCGGTAGGACTCTCCAGACCCCTCTGGCCCTCTGTCTTTCTTAGCTCTTGGGGCTGTCTCTTGTGCCTCTGCCACTGTCCAGCATTTAAGTTTCTAGGCCTGTAAGCCTCCTGGATATTATCTCTCTGAGGATCTGAATGACCTATTGGTGATGCTATTCCACTTGCTCTCCTTTCTCTTTCCTTGCTCTGTTCAGCTTGCCTTGATTCACCCTGGGCAACCCTTGGTAACTTTACCACCTTCAGGTGTGTTCCAGCAAAGTAGCGTCTCAGAGATGACGATGATGATCGCCCCTCTGTTCGGAGTCCCCACCACATCAGCGTTCCCTTCCCTTATCGTACCCATTCCCACACTGAGAGCTAGGATTAGTTCTTCCATTGCTTCATGGTCTCAGTGTTTGTTTTTGGGCCCCAGGGCCCCCACAGCTGCAGTGTGGTCTCCTGTCTTCACCTCTGTGGTATTGCACTTCTCGATACTGGCCTCTTTATTCCGTCTCTTTGTCTCTGCAGCTAGCAGCGCGATGCAGTGCAGCTCCACCCCTCCAGGACGTTGTCAAGTCAGATGCTCGCCTCCGCGTAGGATTTCTCTCTCTTCATTCATGATTGGTTGTTTCTTTATTCTCTCTGCCATACTTCCAGGGGGCGTTTTGCTTCCCCTCAGCTGTTGTGTCACAGAGAATTTCAGCGTTACCGTGAGCCAAAGGTATGGAAACAATTTCAATATGTTTCAAGTTTCTTCTATCAACGGATATAACATAGGCTCTTCTACTCCCTTATAGGCAGTCAATGTGTTTCTTATAGGGAGTTCCTGATCCTTGTCCCCAAGAAGGGAGTCACTCCCAATGAGATCCCACTTTGCAAGACGCCTAGTGAGGGTTTTGCTGAGCCGGCTCCCCTTCCTGGTCTGAAAGGTGGTGGCTCCCCCTTGGGTAGAAGTGATTCATTCGTAAATATGATCACAGTACTGAGAACACAAGTCCTTGTTTTAAAATATCAAGAAAATAGAGCTAAATGTGAACTATATCTTGGACTGAGTTCAAATCAGAAGACTTGCAATTTTAAGAGTAAACCAAGTCCATATTGTGGAGGCTAGTAAGCCAGTAATGGCCACTTCAGATCAACAGATGTTCACACAAACCCCAAACCTTGACCTAGTAGAGTAGTAAGTCCCCACCAGTTATGTTTCTGCTTCATTAAAAGAACATATTAAAATGGTTCCTTTGGTTTCCCATGATATCTGTTTCCACAGATATATTCTGTTGATTGCCAGACATCACGTAATTGAAGATACTGAATTGTACAGGAGTGTGCACCAAAGAAATGCATTTCAAGTGGCAGATTAAAAAATAATATATTATTGGCTCTAATTTTGAAAACCTTTGCTTGATTAAAAAACAGAGACTAGATTGGAATTCAATGAAGCGACTCTGATAACATGCATACACAAAGTATATATTACAATGTATGAATTATTCCTACATTCACATATTTTAGTGAATCTCTTGGCCCTCTTCCTGCTCCAATCTGTGAGGCTAAAAACCTCAGGGTCATCTTCGACTCCACACTCTCCTTCTCTCCTCACATCTCTGACATCTCTAAGAAGTCACGTTACCAGCTGCACCTCCTAAGAGGTATTCTTCTTTTCCTCTCCTTCCCCCAGAACCTCACTGTCTCCAGAGCTCTGGTTCTCTCTAGGCTGGACTATTGCAACAGCCTCTTTCTGAATCTGCCTGCTTCTATTCTCCGCCCTCTGCAACTCATCCAGAACAGGAGTGTGATATTTGTCCTTGGCCTGAACCCCAGGGATTGTGTCCCTCCAAGACTGAAATCTCTGCACTGGCTCCCAGTGGCTTTGAGGATTAAGTTTAAAACCCTCTGCATTATCCACAAGGACTTCTGGGGCCTGGGGCCTCAATACCTTTAACTCTCTCTTCCTAAATATCTTCCTTCTCGAGCTCTTTGCTCATCTGCCTCCAACTCCCTTAGGGTCAGTCGCTTCTCCAAGCAACGAGTTGGTGGTAGGTCTCTTTCCTCGGCTGGGGCCTCCCTCTGGAACAGCCTCACTGCCTCCCTGAAACTTGAGGGGAGTCATCTCTGGTTCCGGATGCACCTCAAAACCTTTCTGTTTGCTTCTGCCTTTTCTCCTCCTCTCCCCTGCTGACTTTCTGGCTGAAACCAAATCTGCACTGGTTACCTGGCCACCCTCTGATCTCGGGCCCAGGTCACCTCCCCCACCAGTCGCACACACCTGCACTGCCTTCATGGCAACCCCTGCACTTGAGGACTGTTTCTGTTTCCCTACAATCCCACTACCAGCACTTGACACCTATTGTCTGCACTTACCCTTGCACTTGCCACCTGTTGGCCGTACTTTTATTGTTATTTATTCTTTTATCCCATGTACTGCACTGTCCCCTCCCCTTTCCCCCTGCACTCCCATCCTTCCCCCTTCCCATGCACTTGTTCGATCTGAATGACACCTGGCCTAGTAGGATTGCTGTCTGTCTTCCCTCTGTTCCCCCTCCCTTGCTTTGTCGCACCTTGAAACACTTGTGTATAGGCACATTATAAATGCCATTCCATATCATATCATATCATATCATATCATAACTATCATGCACACGGCTACAGAAACATCAAGGGTATCATGTTCTTGCAAATCTGAAAATATAGATCTAATCAATGGCACAGGTATATACAAGAAATTAAAAGGAAAGTAATTATTTCAGTCCAAATTTGATCATACATCCTGAAAGGAGGGCTAACCCACAGCTAAACAAAACTTGGTATGACATGGTAAAATACATTGTGCCAATCAAAGCAAAGATGGTGATTGTAATGGGTGCGAGTAGGTGAAGGAAACACATTACAGTCTCTGTCCAATCCAAAATATTAAATGATGCTGCATGGGTGGAGATTGTTGGGTATTTAAAATTAAAGAAAACAGGACGTTGGGGGATTTCTTGGGCAAGCAGCTGAGGAAAACAGCCTGTCTGACAGGAGGAAAGCTGATTGGTGTTTAACCTTTACAGAGCTGATGGAAATCCTCCTCAAGAAGCCTTTTCCAGAGGCAACTGAATGCTGCAGAAGCCTTTCTCAGACAGAACGAGATTGCTTGACTGAGATTTTGGAGCAGGTGGACAGACTGAAAGGAAGAGCTCCACAAAGTTCTGTTGAGAAGTTGATGTCCCTAGCCGTCCTGGGCTAATGAAAGACAAGCCAAAAGAGAGTACACTCATCCCAGTGCATTCAGATACAATTCATTAAATGCTGAAGGGCAAGACATTATTTTGAGGGATCTCCATTTACAAACTATGTAACTAAATGGGGACTGGGTCTGTAAGTGAAGTTTTGTGGACGTATATTTAAAAGAGATTGTCCCAGAATCCAAAATTGCAAAGGGCATATTCGTTTCTGACAGTAAGCAGCTGTTATTTCAAGATTTCTTACAGGAGCACATTATATCTGGGTTTGTGAGCATGGTGTATACCATGGCTTGCAGATTTTCAGTTATTAGTAAAATGTTTGACCCATGAAAATCATCGTTTACATAAGTGGAATAGAGGGAAGTTAGTTTCTCCCCTTCGTTTCCAAGGAAAGAATGTCAAATTAAATAACTAAGATAATTTCCCCAAAGAACATTATGCAGAAAAGGAAGGATTCTACCTCAATGTGACTCCCAATACCAATTAAAGTTAACTTGCTGAATCCTTTTCTATTTCAATTCTATTATTTCATGTTGTTGTGCCCCTTATAATACATCAAGTTATTTTGCGCTCCAAAATGAAAGCTTCTACCTTGAACCCAAGTCTTTAAAATAACTATAACCAAGCTAACCCTACCAATCATTCTTGTATCAATGTCCAAGCTAGACACTAATAGTGCTGAGTGTTTTAAAGTTAATCAATTATCAACCAATTTGTCTTTGATGCCTACACTTGTCAATGGTGTCAGAGAGAACTAGGTGAATTGTATTGTTGTAACATATTTTCTAAAAATGTTAATTTGGTGAAAATAACAAGCGCTGACAAGTTGTTTGTTTCTCTTAGAGATGTTTTCATGCTTTTGTCTAGAATAGTCATTCCGATTTGCTTTTATACATGTGAATGTTTGTGTGTGTCCTGAATGTAAACATTAGCAAGTTCATGGAAGGCAGTTTTCAATTAATTTCTGTAGACAAGCTGCCTGTAGTTGTGTAGACAATTGTGTGAAACTTCCCCAGCATTGAAAGTTACTTCACCACCTTTCGGTTCTTGAATTATTATTTTAAATAAAACAGAACTTTTAGATTAAAAACGGCCTGTTTCTTGTCCTAGATTTAGGAGTGGGTTTGTCATGTTGGGGGTGTTAGATCACGGATATTTCATGTTTAAAAAAACATATGTTAGACATTTAGATATATTCCATAGAGGTAAGTAAATACAGACCCTGCCAGCTGTCATGGGAACACCAGAGCAAGCAAATTGAGTTGAGGCATGATTACCTATCCCAAAGCAACCAATTATAGTCTGATATATATGAGAATTTGCAGGTGTCATAAATTTATTTAACCACACAGGTTGTGTTTACTTTAAATGAATGCTTAGTGTGGTAGAATTGTGGACATCCAAGGTACATGATCATGACTGTGAAGCAGGGAGAATACAGTCCTGCACTTGCTTCCTTTGACTCTCTGCATAAGTCCATCCACATGCTTGCCAGAACACTAAGAATGATTACATAGTTTGTTACAAGTTGCGTATACACTCATGTGTATACAGCCAGGTATGGAGTATGTGAGCTGCACAGCTTGCCTAGATAATTAAACAGTTATTAGTAGATCTCAGTTCTTGAGTCATTCGGGTGATCTGGTGCATTATCAAGAGTTAAAATAAATAAATAAACATTGAATATTGAAAATGTGTACTACATCGATTTGTGTACTTTTAAAAGAAATATTCTCTTTGCGGGTTATTTGGTGTACTCTTTTCTTATTTACAAGAGAATACAATGCCAGTGTGCAAATAGCACTAATAGTGGGTAAACTGGCATCTAAAGGTAACACAGACGCCACCTGCATTGGTCTAAAAAAGGTATGCTCAGTAAAAAAGCCTGTAACAAGCATGAGATAAATCACAGGGCAGTGGACTTATGATACGGATTAAATTCTTTCAAGCACAAACTCTATTCTGCTGAATACTAAAAGCAAAGTTCCTTGCGGTACACATCATAATAACACAAAAGGGTTGAAAGCATGAGACCCAAAACTGTGAACAGTACATAGAGAACCTGGTTCTTCATCATAGCAGCTCCAATGAAGGAAGCTTCAATGATTTTGGTTGATTTGTTTCCCTGTTTGGATAAATGTCTTCTTAAGTGCCAAGATACTACTGAAGGCAAGAAGAAATTCAAGAAGACACACCAAGTGTCTGTAAAAGCATAAAGTTCATTCATAACAGTTATTTATGATTCCGCTGAAGAACATCTGGTTAATTGTTTCTAGGAGATGTTGGGTCACACAACAGTGTCCATGCCAACTTAGAACCGGGACGTTCATATATTAGCACCCTGGAAGGGACAGTGGCCAAACAGAATGTTCAGAACGCAGGATGTATTGTATGGTACAAGCACATGTTCGTAGCATCCTGGGTGCTGCTAGCCAGTGCTGCATTCTCTTCCCCTCTCCTGCTCCCCCCACCTCTTAGCACCTGTGTAGTTTCCTACGTGGGTGCTAAGAGTGTGTAATTTAAAAAAAAAAAACAACCAAGAAACATACTTCGCTGCACGGCCTGGCGCCACACCATTCTTTCACAAGTCTGTTTAACTGTTGATGATGTCACAGTCATTAACATTGAAAATGGACTCGGGGAAACAACGGCGCAGTGCTGGGCCGTGTAGCGAGGTAAGTTTCTTTAAAAAAGATATCAACCATTAGCTCTGCGTAGAGAACTACACATGTGCTAATGGTGATTTTCCCCTCAGTGGTGGCATTGTATAATTAAACAAATCATTATAGAGGTGATAGGCCCTGAAAGCAGCGGCAGACCCTGTTGGTAACAGCACCACCACACCCTTTAAGGGATCCTAGCTCCGCTCCGGCCCTTAACTTCGACGGTGGGCCATTACCAACAGGGGACATCGCCTGAATAATGATTTGTTTAATTAATGTAGTTAGATGGATCTAGACCATCTGCACCAATATGTATGACAAATTGATTACCATACTTGAACAAGAAGAGGACTCTTCGATCACTGTGATGAATCCGACGGATTCCTCACTAAATCCTTGCTTAAAGCCTCCTCACAGGTGACCAGGGAAAGGCAGCCACTTTCTGATCCTGACCTTGGGCGTGGTGTTCTGTGGGAGGATTACCTGGGAGAAGAAAAGGCTCAGGGGAATGAGAGGATTCCTTTGGGTGAGACACAGTATTTGTCTTCCTCTAGGGAGGAAATCTTCTCTATGCCAAAGCATTAAATGGTTTGTTGCAATATCCATCTTTCTGTCCACGAACTAAAGAGATAAATATGGGTGAGAACAATCATAAAGTAATAGACATTGGGAGAAATAAAAACTCTTCCAAAATCCTGAAGACTTATAAAGCGAAAAACCTCACTAATGCACAAAAGTGCAGTGAAAGGGAATATGTGAATAATAATGGCTCAAAAGAACTACATTCCCCTTTTCAATGAAGTCTAGGGACTGATCCTTATGTTATTCCTTTAAAGAATATTATGTGGAAAAAGGCATGAGTTTAAGAGTGAAAATCAAACCCGAAAGTAACTTTGCCACTAGTGACTTCAAGTCCCATTGTTCTCTAAGTACTGGGATGAATAGGAGGGCTAAAAAGGTACAATGCAGCAGGAGTTGTCAGATCATTACTAGAAATGACCCACACCCGAGGGAGACTGAGGCCCCCTTAGGTTCAGGCCATGAGAAAGAGGAAGAGAAAGAAGGAGAGTGAGCAGGAAGCTGTTGATTCATGAAGGTAGCAGACGCAGATGCTGGAGGAGAGAGAAGACGCCAGGAACACTGTTAGGCAGAAACCAGATGCCGGTTCATGCCTCCAGATGCCTAAAGTACAGAAGTTGTGCAGTTACAAGCGAGCAAGAGGGAAGCTTGCCCTCTGGGGACCTGTTTTTCAGACGCTGCGCAACGGGAAGCAACAGTGAGATAAGATCTCCTTCCCAGAAGGCTGTCTACAGTGGCTGGCATGCACCAGAGGGCCTCAGGAGCAAAAAGAGCTCCAGTTGCAGGTGTTGAGGTTGACGGCAGACCAGTAGAAGCAGATTGCCGGGTCGCGAGAAGCCACAGAACCAGAAGTCCTGCGAGCAGCAAGGGATCGGACATGCATGTCTTACCCAGTGAGTTCACAGACTGGTAGTGACCCCGGAGTGGTCTGCACCCTTTGCGTGTTCAAGGCAGGCGTTCATCAAGTAATCAGCCCTTGTGTTGCTTATGGTGCTGAAGAAAGAACTGTGTAAAGCTGATGTAAAGGAGTTATATTTATTTAGAGCTCTTGAGTTATGGCAAATCATCCTGACCAAGACAATTATTTTTGCTTTTGACGGACTTAGAAAATGTTCTTTATTTGAAGAGGATACCTCTTACACTTGTTCAAGGAAGAGAAATAACCTTCTTTTTTCCTTGTTGAATCAATGGAGTATTGGAATTTTATGTTGACAAGTTGCAGAGAACTGTGTTGGAACTTTGTTGCAAATTAGGATTTCCCTATTTCATTTTGGAACTGTGAAGAAAATCTGCTTAAATCTGGGCAAGGGGAATTTAACCAAGTTATAAGGAGAGACTGTTGTTGCATTACAAACTCAATTGTTATATTAATTTTGATGCCTTTGAAATGTCATGCATTATCTCATTTATTTATGTATGTATAAGTGTGAGGGACAGATATCCTTTGTTAGAGTGTTTCCTTTAGTTTATTTTAGGCAGGGAAATCCTCATCAGGGTAGGGCTAGTGAGGCGTTTATGCAACCCACTAATTTAATAAAATGGCATTTGTTGCAAATCCTTCACAAACTTGTCCATCTCACATTTCTGACCCCTCACATCAGACACAGTGTTTCAGATTATGTTGTATTTGAGAGAAAGGAAATGAAGTTATAAATAAACAATATTTTCATTGCTATTCTCTACCATGATAAATCAATTGGAAGTAGCAACCAATGATCTTTTGATGTGTCATTGCACTGTGAGTGAAGAGGTTATTTCCATAATGAAAAGAAGTTTAGGATCTATATTTGGAGTAATAGTAAGGGCATGTTAAGATTATTTCCATGGCTGTCAAGTAGGTGTTTTTACTGTGTAAGAGCTTCTTTTTCACTTAAGTGATTAAGTTAATGGGAAACAGGTGGGTCCTCACTTTATTGAGGACTCATTATATATATATTGCTTTCAGACATCCTCATGAATTACTTTGGTGAGTTCACGCGACCACGTCTTACAATGAGTAAGGCTATGCCAGCTCTCAATATGTGCCATAGGTTGTAATTGTCCCCTGTAATCATAACCAATGTGTCACAAACGGAAGCAACCCTGATGCCGCCACTAACATTGTATGTGGTACTAATGTCTACATGCTTTTTTTATTTCATATTTGTGGAGCCTTTGACAGTGTTCAACTGTCTCAAGTTCTTCCCTCGGTATCAATGTACATCACAGCCGCAGCCACATGCTTTGGGTGATGGTTTCCAGTGTGGCCTGATTGTCTGGATGCCTTCAGATTGGTGTAACTGGTATCAAGGAAATACAGGATGATGGACGTTGTGTGGGGTCTCTCTCCTGCATCCTTGCAAGGATAGAACAAACATGTCAAGATGTGTGTAAGAAGCTTTTGACTAAATCCCATAATGTATTTAAAACCACGGATACTTTCTGTAGTGGAGCCCGATCATCTCTCATGTTGGAAGCTTAAAGAACCAGAATGTTCTATTTGCTAAAATAATTAAAGGTACTAACCCCAATGTAGAAATGTACATGCTGACTGTTCAGCATCATGTCTTCTAGGTCGGGGGAATGTACACAAATATCTACTCATCAGATTTTTAGGAAAACACATTCAATTTCTTCATCTTTGCACTGCATTGGCAGGAGATAGAAGCATTCCAGACCATCACCATTCACTAGGATGGATGCATGCACTGCTTCACCTTACTGAATCTTTACATTGGATAATCAAAGACACCTGCAAATAATCAAGTACATCTTCCCAGTTGTTCGGGCAGATGGAGAGCTCTGCTGCAGGCAGACCAACACGGGATCTCTCAGCTGTGCACCCACACTACAGTATTCTGCTCTTCTGGGGGGAGACTGCATTTACACCTGTTTACCCACCTCTCTGCAGTGTCTGGCAGACCTTTGAAGCAGTCACCCAATTCTGCTTGTCTGGTGGAAAATAATTGACTTGATTTAAAGCTGATAATCCTACAATAGATGCAATATGATTATAGCTTTGGTCTGCGTTCTTCTCATGAGGAGAAACATTGCATTTGCATTTCAGTCTTGAATCCTTTAACAAAAACATCAGACACGCTTCCTTCACCTCCCAGTGTGGCATACATCACACTAACATTTTCCTCCACATTTTAATAAAGTACACAATTCTTAACTGTGGTTGAAAGCAATGCTGTTTGTTTATATTATAGTTCTGTCTGGCTAAGATTAATAAGAATTCTCTTGGTTTCATTTTCATTATATTTGTTTGCAATGTACTGTGGCGAGTTGATGCGATATTACATCCTCAGGGATGTTGCAGATCGCTACTGCATAGCCACTGAGAAAGCTACTATGAGAGATTTTCAGAAAACCCATAGCCTACATCTCTCGTGCTCAGTTGCATGAGAAAGGTGTCTGGAGTAGACTTTATTACAAGATCCAACAGTGAAGCCTTGCTTGGAAATGTGGTAGTCAGGGCCTGCATGTCCAGTACAGCGTTTGCAAAGCGAAGCGTGAATCCCTTGCAACATGCGGAAAGTGATTCCCAACTCACAGAACGCAGTGTTACCAGCGGTTAGACTGAGGAACAGTGAGACCCCTATGGCTGTTGCTCCGCAGGATTACAAAATGGCGACAATGATATGAGTTGCATACACAATAGCAGAACGAAGCTTAGATAGGAATCACCTTATTAACCAATATGGATACACAATAGATTTGAAAATCCGTTAAGGGAAGTGCAAACCATCGAAAACCCTGAAACATATCAATGGGGCCCAGCCAATCGCAATGGCTGAGTTAGTTCCTAACAACCCACCAGACTATAAAAGAGAAGGGGTTGACCCAGAAGTGGGGAAGAGTTGAAAGGTTTGACGGAAGCCAACAAGCTTCCCATTGGCCCATATATACATAGAAAAACACTACATGGGAATAGAGAGTCAATGTTTTTAGAAGCTATTTTGAAGATGCCAGAGAATTGACTCACAAAACGCTATTCATGGACTTGGCCTATGTAAGGGTCACTGAGAACAAGCAGTGAAAGGAGAAGGAGGCCTGAAGGCAAATACCTTCCTGAAGACTTGCAAGGCGGAGACCCTGGCAGGAGTGTAACATAATATTGTCTTCCTGAAAAGGATACTGAAGGAGGGGAGGAGAAATGCTCATGTGAAGAAATGCAAGGTCTGCAAGAGACTGCAAGAGACCTAATGTGAATACCAGGAAATTAAATGTCTGGCAGAAACCTAAAATGGAAAGCTATGAGGCCTAGGTAGAGCCAGAGAAGAGGAACCTGGGAAACCTGAAGACCAGGGAGAATTCTTGATGAGTATCGCAAAATGAGGAGGATGGAATAAGGGCCAGACTGTGAGTAACTCTTAGAAAATCCTTCCAAGATTAGCTTTCTTACAATTAAGATTATTCTGCATCTAACTGGTGGTGGGCATCAGAAAGGAGGAACAAATCTAGATGATAACATTTAACAATCTTATTTAAAATAAATACAGCATTGCTTTCTGTCACAAATATCTGGTATTTTGAGCCCATAACAATGCATGAGTACTGGAGCCTTGTGCCACTTTATGATCGCTGACATTCTATATGATTGGTGTGAAAAACCTGTTGGTGGCTCCCTAGTTAGTCCCCGAGGATTTATCATGTAGGTGGCCAGGGCATGGCTATCACTATTGGATCCAGTTCCTTTGGGTGGACCAGTGAGGGAGGATCACCTAGATGGGGGTCCTTGGGGAGTGGGAGTGGGATAGTGATGAGTGAGACAAGGTATCCCCCTTCTTTCAACACCTTTTTACCATCCTACCACATAGGATATACCAAAACACTGCCCCCCACCCTTTTCCGACATGAACAGTTTCACAAAACATGAAAGACAACAGACTAACACCCGAACCATTTATCTAACATGTCCCAATACAAGGGGCAGGCAAAGTCAGGCAATTGACCAGAATCACACACACCTGATGGCCCTTCCCCACAGGGATAAAAGGTGGAGCACAGGACGAGCAAGGCAGATTGCATGACGTGAGGGCTAACTCAGCATGGCAGTTCACCCAAAGTATAAATTGTACAGAACTTTATGTTTTTTGTTCAGTGCATTAGGCCCTCAAAGGTAAGAGACTATGTTAAAAGAGACTTATCCATTGAAGAACCTGATAACTGATATGGAACTGTCGACTTGTGCTGGGAAAGCTTAAGTGTGTGCTGTGCTCAGGAGACCCTTGGCAATAACATCCTAACGTATTCTTTGTGAACACCTCTTTCTTTATGGGGAACATTATCCCACTCTTCTTTTTGTATTTAGTGTAAGGATTGGCAATAGTTTTTTCTTTAGTATAGGCCCTTTTATTTTGACACAACACCATAAGGTCTGCCCTATGTTTTAGTTGGTGGTCGACGCTTGCTTCCATCTTAGATTTAGGTTTGGATTAGGCATTTTTCCACCCTGCATTTACAGTTGAATAAACACCCTTGAACTGTGATCACTTGTGTCTGTGTTTACTGTTGCCACCATGGGTTCCTTAGACTATTTATATCTTGATTACATAAATTAAGAGTTTTGTGTCCCACATAATACTGCATAAAACAGCAGAGCTATTTTGACTCACTCACATAGGGAAGAGGAATACACAGTTATTGTTTACTAAGATCACACTCAAGCAAAAAGTTACACAGTACGGCAGCAAACACACACAATCATTCTGCCCTCTTCAAAGAGCATCTACTCAATCATTCCTGTTTTATGTCGCATAATGAGGAAGATGTCCTAACCGTATTCTACAATCCACTCCCTCGTTGACACCACATAATGAAACACTCATTAACATATATGCAGTTTGCATCAAGAACTATATTTGTGTTAAAAAGTTATTTTGAACCTGTAAGTGATATAGTAATAAGGAAATAAGCCCTGAGCTGGTGGGCCATTACCGCGTAAGGTAATGTCCCCGGGGCCCATAGTTACAGGACCTAGTGTAGGGAAGCAGTGTAGGTTACCTTATGCAGTAATGGCCTACCGGTGAGGAGCTTATTGCCATTAGCACACCGGCTCTTTAGACCAGTTTACTAATGGTGTTTTATTTCCGGTTGCGAGACACGTCGCCTTTCACAGCCGAAAAAAAGAAACAAAAAAGAAATTGTGCCAGAGACTGGGAAACCTACTCCTTTATCCCTTTCCGTGGTGGTCATAGTAAACAAAAAAAAATGGCCTTCATGGAAAGGGAGAAGGGACTACATTTAGTCCCTTCTCCCTTTCCATGGTGGCCATTAAAAGCCATGTACAAAAAGTAAACAAAAAAATGGCTGCAATGGAAGGGGCGAAGGGACGAAACGTAGTCCCTTCTCCCTTTCCATGGCGGCCACTTGTAAAATGGACGGGAGTGGTGAGTGATGCACCATGAACGTCTCCGGGTTTACCATATGGTAAGGCTTGGAAACACACCAATCGATGCACAGCTTCCTGGATTCTAGTGGTGCGCCGGGTACTGATTTACAATAATAGGAACCACACTGATTGCTTCCATTACAAAGGTTGTCCCGCATAAGCAGCGGAGAAATGTTTTTCAGTGAAGCTATGAAGATTCTAATAATGGCAACGAATGTGTAAGCATTTAGAGTCACGTCAGGGGATAAGTGGAAACCATCATTTTCACTCCTCCTTTCCAAATATTTTTGCAAAATGACAAAAATATAGCCTTCTACATGCACTGCTGGCCAGATGCTTTGGACCTTGTAAAATGATAGATGGGCCAAAAACCTTTATCACCTTTGACAGAACATGCCACTTTATACCCACTTGTTCCGTGTCAGGAGGGAATGGGTCTATATTTAGTTTCTAATTATTATGATTCATCTTTGTGGAAATCATAGCTTTGCTGAAAGGGAAACCATTTATCTGAATTTGTCTCTGCTGCTGAGACATTTTCAGTTGTTTATTACACATAATATGGTTTTCTGCCTAGGTCAGCTTCTCTGGGTGCTAAGCAGACTGGTCTGCCATCATTCCCTAGGCCTGACCGAGTTTTTGAAAGATGTTACAAGAGAAACAACTATTATATATGTACACGTTAGTGGAAAAATGCAAGGCTTTAAAAAGAGGAGAGGTTACTACCTAGAAAAACATCAAGTCGACAAAGGTTGAGAATGACGATGTTAATGTGCGAAACCTTAATCCAAATAACACATTATCTGCTACAAATTCTATCACACTGCAAATGACCCATTAACTTGCAACACATCACTAACTTGGAACACTTACTTGAACTATTGCACTCATCTCATCTGCCTAAAGTATAAAGTGAGCGGTGCCATGCAGTGGTGTAGCGTTTGTTAATGTTACATTTGTGGTTGAATTAGAGAATGTGTTCATTTGGACTCATTGTTAGTACCTTAACATTGGCATTCACGACATTTGTAGACTTCATCTTTTTCTAGGCTGTGGCCTTCACTTTTAAAAAACGTATTGTTCGCATTGATTTCCTTTTAAAACTGTCTAACGCTGTTTATTTGTGTGCATAAACATTCTACTCAAATGGTAGGCAAAGGTTGTTGCGATGTGTGATCTGTGGCTGTTGTGCCCCCTGTCATTATGTGTGCTGGGCATCTCCATAGGCACATTCCACGATTGTTTGCTGCTTCTGTGGTTGTTCTTACTGTATTAAGTGCAAACATTTGTTCCACATGAGCTCTTAATGGTGACTTTCTCTTTTTAGGCATACCTTATATGCATATGTACTTACATGCTGCATGTGTGTGTGACTTTTGTATCCATTAATCCTGGTTTTTGGGGTTTTGTTTATTTGGCACATTTTTCTTTGGGTGTTTTGTTCTATTTCAGCCACCGGGCATGATTGTGTGTTTTCCTCCATTCCTTCAACACTTTGGTGTTACGCTCTGTTTGGCGCGTATTGATGTCACTTGTCAAAGATGGCCTCCGAACATCAGACTCTGAAAGGTGCTTCAAGGGTTTTTATTTTCAAGATGTGGTAAAAATCACAGTTTATATTCTAGTCAGGGTGCGGGCAGGATGTTCCTATGGGCTTCTCACTCCTGTCTCTCGTGGGCTTTCCCCCACCCTTACCCAGGTGTCCCTGACCCCTGATTGCACAGCTAGTGGTCGGTAACACCTACACTTTAATACTGACTTTTGTTGATGACCTACAGGCAAATGCCGCATCTATCTGGCTCCCTCTGGGGTTCTTTTTGGGGTGCAATAACGTAACACTCCCCAGATTTCTCAACAGGAAATAATATTTTTTGTGCTGTAACAGACATCCTGGACCATTCTCTAATTCATGCAATCCCTCACTCGCACTTCCTCTTCTTTTCCTGATCTAACTACTCCTTATCTTGGGGTCTGCAACCTTTGGATCTCCAGATATTTTTGACCACACCCATCAGCCCCACCCAGCATTGTCAACGGTACCTGGTTATGGGAGTTGTAGTCCATAACATCTAGAGAGCGACAAGTTGCAGACCCCTGTTTACCTATTTACGGTTAAGGTGCCCTAACCATAACTAAGATATGTTGCCCCACTAACCCTTCTCTATTAACCACACTCACCCCTCTGCCTTCTCCCCCTTTTCTCACACTTCTCTCTCTCTCCTTCTGTTCCTCCAATATCCACACTCTCTCTTCTTCTCTCTCCTTCTCACCTTGCTCCACTCACCTCTTTTCGCACACCTCTACTCACCCATTTGTTCTCCACTCTCCATACCCCTCTCCTCACACAATCAGCTATCAAGTCCTCTATTTCCTAATCGTAGCACAGTCTCTTTGCTTATCTTTTCCAACAATCTCCCTCCTTTCTGCTTCACTCCGCCCTCAGCACTACTCTGACTACCACCTTGCACTCTCCCCACACCCTTCTCCCATACACACTATCACTCTCATTCTCTAATGCCCGTGTGCACTTCCTCACTCTCTCCCTAGCTGTCTCTCTTTTTCTCATTAATCTTTTATGCATCCCTTACCTCACACTGCACTACATAGAACTGGTACCACTCTCACAATCAATACCTCTCTTGTACTCTGTTCCAGCTCTGACACCAACTCTTCAGCACTCAGCACCACCGTCCATCCTCCGGCTGGTCTCCTGATCCACCTCCACACCCCCTGACCTCCCTGCTGCAGCCCACAATCAACACTTCATTCCTTCCTCTTTAATAGTGCTCTTTACCTTGTTCAGACTCCACCCTCCCATCCATTGAGTGCAGCACTCACCTGACTCTAAGGACCAATCTGCAGCTATTCTTTATCCAGTGATTGGGTTCTCCAGGTGTAAAGCATTAAACACCCATTTTAGACTCATCCCCTTTCAATCCCTGTAGGGTAACAGCCAGGTGCTCAGGCTGTCCGTTTTCTGTGTAGCTTTCTTCGTGACCTAGTGAGCTTTGTTGCCAGTTTAGTTGTTAGATTGTTTCTCTGTCTCTCCTCTGCCCCCTGAAGTGTCTCCTCAATTCCAGTCCATTTTCTGTTGCCCCACAATTCACCTGGGATCCGTCTGGGGTTGGTAGGTCAAGTTTTAGGCGTCTTGTTGATGTTAGGCAGGAACATTTTCAATCCATTCCCTTTCTGTTCTTGATTCGATTCCTCTGGTTCCAGTTTGGGGATTCTTGGCTGTTGCCAGAGGCAATCTGGGAGTCGCAGTTCTAAAAAAAGTCAAATGAGCACTTCGCCAGAATAGCACTTGGATGCATCATGGGTCAGAAGGTGGTACAGACATTAACAGGCATGGCACATGCAAGCTGAGCCCCGTACCGCAACCCATCGTCCTCTCTTATGGGACAGGGTTTTCTTTCGATCAGGTAGCCCGCATGTTCCAGGTGAGGAGAGGTCCCAGGTGTCACTTGACAGGGTCAGGGCCGTGACCCTGTCACACACTCCAGATCTGCAGTGTTTTCATGCTTTCATTCTGCCGTTTGGTCTATTTTATAATTAACAGACATTGGTGTCTCCATGAACCTAGTGCGCATGCGTGAATACATTGCAAATTCGATTTTTTTGATGAGTTAATATCTCAAGCTTGTCTAATCAGATTTTTAAAATGTTTTCGGTTAGCACAGGTGTCTGCTAAATATCTTGAAAATGGAAGTGGGTAATTTTGAGAAATGTACCCGAAAGCATGTTTTTGGGGGACTTTGGAAAAGACATTGCAAAACATGCTTTAGGTCAACATTCTTTTTCTACATGAAAATGTTCATGAACCTTTACCACATTTGGCATGGATATTTGATTGTAACCAGATCAGGGAAGTTCCAAAATTGGTGCATCTTCATGGCCAAGGACACCATTTACACATGAAAATATGTTTTCATATACCTATGTATAGTATCATATAAACTGAAATATACTGTTGCATCATTATGATATAAATATATTCCCAAGAACATTGAACCATTTTGAAAATTGAGCAATGAATAAGAAGATGCTGACTCTCTGTTGGAAGGATAAGTTCCTTCCTCTTCTGTGATGAACTGTTCACGAAACATCGAGGTACGGCAATGAGCAGCAGATTTGTACCTACATATGTTAAATTTGCATTAGCATGGTGTGAGTCTATACTGACATTTGGGTTTGGTGTATCGAAAAAAGATGTATTAGCAGGCATGGGTGTGATTTTAGGGAGGGCAGGGGTGTTTGTCCCCCCCAACTTTCATGGCACACCATTTTGTCCCCATTCATTTGGGTGGGGCACCTTTTCTTCAGATGTCATGTCCCCCCCAACTTTTTCAGCAAAGTTACTCCACTGTTACCAGGGATGCTAGTGAAATGAAATTAATTCTTTAACAAAATCAATGCAAACAAGATGACTGCAGTCTTAAGGATTGAGTCTGACAGGAAGCAGATTGCCTTGTTGGATGTCAGTCTATTTGTTGAACATGATACACTCCACGCCACCCTTTTGAGAAAGCATAAGCGCACAAGTTCATTCTTCCATGCTGATAGCTGGCAGGTTTAAGAGAAGAAATACATGGGGTTTCGCTGGTGGGGTGTTGGTTCAGAAGATAAACTGTTCATGAGAAGAGTAAGCATTTTGCTGAAAGGAAGAAGTACTCTCTCAGAGTGGCTGAGAAACAGTTTGAGAAGACCAGCAGCTTAAAAAGGACAGAACCACTCATTGAAAGGCCTTCACAAGAGGTCAACTAGGAAGGGGTGATTAGATTTATATACAGTTAAATGAAGTCAAAGGGAGTTTTACTAAGCATGGGGACATCCTAATGACATACAGTGACTTCAAAGGGGTGCTTAACAGCAAGGTGCACATTACATAAAAGAAGGTAAGATCATTGAAGCATGTATTAGTATTTAGCTTATTTAAGCAAAAAGCACAAGAGTAATGTAAGCAGGAATTCAATGTTGGATTCTAATGCATCACATCTTATACCTGCAACCATAATCTTAACAAGAAAGCATATGTACATCTACAGACCAATTAAAACTATAAAATTCATTGGCCCTCATTAGGACCCTGGCGTTAAGGGGTTAACGGCGCCGTAAAAGGTGTCAGCGCCGTTAAACCCTTGACGCCTGATTACGGGGTCCCTTTGCGGCTCCCGACCATAACGGCTGGTTTGGACCAGCCGTTAAAGTAGGGACCCGCAAAGGGACTTTCGAGGTAATTACGGTACCGCAATTTGCGGTACCGTAATTACCGCCTTCCCCAGTCCCATTGAGCCCTATGGGGCAAAAATGGGAATGGGGAAGGGCCAATGGTAAATGGGGAATTACCGCCCCGCCAACCTTGGAATGGGGTGGTATTTCCCCATTTACCATTGGAGGACTCGTTACAATACCGGCAGCAACCATGGTGCTGATAGCGCCATTGGTTACCGCCAGTGTTGTAATGAGGGCTATTGTGCCATTACACGTGAGACAACATGTGTGCTATCTGTACTCAAATGCACTTTCAATTTGTGGAACGCTGCGAGTAGTATATGTACACTCAAAACATGGATATTAAAAGACATGAGGACAGTTAGGAACAAGATGTTCAGTTACACAATTGCAAAACATGTTGAACAATTTCACAATGGGAAATTGAAAGATTAGAATTATTTTGCAACAGGTCATGTTCAGGAACCCTTTAAAGGTGTGTGGTGATCAAGAAAGGATTTGGAGACAATGAGGAGAGGAAGATGATTGTGACTCTAATTAGCGGATCTCCTGTCAGATGCAAGCAAGATGAAGAACTCTATGGAGTTCTAGATACACAGTGCTACTTACCCAAAGAGACATGGAAAATGCTTTTGTTTTCTTTTGGGCTTTCATAATTTGGGTTGCTCCCTCAAGGAATATCCAAGTCTCTTTCTACTGTTCAGGACTTTAAAAATCAACCTCTTTTTTCCCTCTTCCCCCTTTTTGGTTTTGGAGCATTTTTGTGGTGCTGTGTCACAAAATTACCAAAACCACTTTTACAGAAGAGAGGGAGGGAAGGGGGTTCTGAACAGAGAATGTCTGGTTGGCATAGCAACCAACAGTTCCACAGCATGAAAATGGCAAATCAAAATCTCTTTTTCCAAACTCCCCTGCCATACCACCCAATGAGGAGTTGTTTATTGTTTGTCCCTAACAATATTTGCTCCTATCAGCAGCTGTGTAAGATGCAAGCTCGGTGCTGGGCTTTCCATTTCCAAGCTGTGCAGTGATTTCATTCGGCCCTATTTTGGGCTATTTCACAGACAATGGGGCCATTTTGGGCTACCTTTAATGCCATTTCAGTTTTTGTCCTCCTAAGGCTGCCTCTCTACCCCCACCCACCCCATGCCCACTTTCTCTACCCCACCGACCCCACTCACACTCTCTCTGATACCCACCCATCCTACTAGCCATTATGTGTACTGGTTGTGTTTTATTTGGGCTATTTTGGGCTACTTTTCCAAAGGCTGCTTTGTTCTTCATGCATTTGTCCCAACCACCTATCCACACCGACCCACCCTACAACAACCCTCTCGACACCCTACCCCCACACTCTCTACCCTACCCCCAACCTCTTTACACCCACTTAATCCCACCCACCCTACCACCATTCTCTCTACCCCCACCCACTCTTTATACCTCACCCACCTCAATCCCACTCTCTCTACCCGCACCTTGTCTACCCCACCCACACTACCCTTGCTTGCTCTACCCCATCCACCCGCACTACCCCCACTCTCTCTACTCCCACCCACTCTACCCCCATGCTCTCTACCCCCACCCACTCTACCTCACTCTCTGTATCCCCACCCACGCTTTCCGCACTCTCTAAACCCCTATACACACCACCCCTACTCTCTCTATGGCCACCCATTATAGGTTTTGTGATTTTTGTTTAACTAAACCATAATAAAAATGTTTTACAAAATGGTATTCAGTAGAAGCATAGCTGTAAAAATAAGAATTCCAATATCCAGAGCTAAATCCGTAGAACGCGATGCATCTGTACTTTGTGTTCAGTGGTTGCCAGCTGTTTTTTTTCTTCTTCTTGTTAACCCTGGGATTATGTCTGCCGTCAGCGCCGCAGCCACAACTTTTTAATCTTGAAGTTTTAAAAACCCAATAGTCATATTCCATTAAAGAGGCAAAAAGCTTACTTTCATTGGGACTAAATGCTTTAGAAATCACAAACAATTATTTGATGCTTGCTCTAATTGGATTTATGATTCCTTCAAGGAATGTGTGTGCTGCGCTAATACAAAGGCTTCCTTCTCGCTCCCCCCGCACTCTCCCTTTTTATGGTTGTTTTGTTTTTTCGCTCTGTGGATTGCTTCAGGTCTCGCATATATTCTGAGCAGAGAAAATATACACCATCTTCGCAACTGCGCCGGGAGAGCAATCCGCGCCTTCTTGGCACAGACTCAAGCACTGAGTGCAGCTGCTGCTTATCTCCTGACACCAGCTTCCCATGCTCTGAAAAGTTAGCTCTGCCAGCAGACATATATCTGCCGCTCTCCTCCACAATTCCAATTACAGTTTTCATGCCACTGTATAGTCCATTTAGATTAAACACCTTCAAAACATTACGCATGCATATTTTAAATATAGGGGTAATTTCCTTTCACACCGGGGCCAATTTGATTATGGTCAAATGTAGCCGCCATGACCGTAAAGTGAGAGAATGCGAATGGTCGTTCACAGGTAAGAAAGAGACCCAATTTGGCTTGTGGACCTCGTTCCATTATGAGGCTCTGCCATTTGGTCAAGTCACAGGTTTAACGCTAGCAAAGATTGTGTAGATGCATTGAATCCGCTAGGCTAACTGTTCCATGTAATTAATCTTGAGAAACTACATTGCAATATTATCGGAACATGGCAAACATACTCAGTGTACAAATGACTAGTTGATTAATAGTGGCAAGAACCGGTTTCTCTATGGGTCTTGCGAATGGCTGTGGAAGAGTGAAGACAATTTTGGAGGTTAGTGGTTGCAAGTGGCCAGACAAAGGGGGTGTGGGAGAAATGTTCGGTGGTGAGTAATTTGTTCATTACAGTTTTTTCCTTTATCTGGTCAGACTTTAGGGTCAGCCGATGACGGAGCTAAGACTCAAGAAGTGTGACCCTAGGGCTAGGACACTGCTGGCATTGGATGTCCCTGGTGGCAGATTGTGGAGAGTAGCTGGGGGAAGCGTCCAATGAGAGCCGTGTGACGTGAGCAGGGAACCCTCAGGTTCATGTGTATGGCGTGGTGTGAGAGGAAATTGGTGGGAGTCATTGGTCCAGGGATGTGGGGGTATCCTAGCCTGTAGCTAGGACAGCCGAGAAGCCTGCCAAAGCCCACCCAGAGACCACCTGACCCTATCTACAATGACAGACCCAGAAGCAGGGTTTTGGGTCTGTGGGCCATATGAATTGGACAACCCAGGACCCCGCTGTGAGAAGGGAATCTGGGGATTTATGGCCAGACCTGTGTAGAGGAGCACCCAATGCCTCTGCAGGAAGTCCCACCCCCCTTCCGCCTATGTGCTGGAAGCCAGAAATCGCGCCATGCACGACAACAGTGGTTGTGCCTATTCCACGGAGAGTCTTTGAAAAAAGGTATCCACTAAGAAAACCCTATCTGAGGTACCCCCGTAGAGATGACAATCTCTTGGCAGAAATTCCTGAAGGAATAGGAAGATGAAAGAAAGAGCAGTAGGTGACATCACAAGAGATGAGCGTGACGCAGTGGCTGAAGAAGAGGATGTATAGACATTATGGAATCTGATAACGAAGTAAAGAATCGAGTAAACTTTCATATGCGAAGTAAAGAGTGCATGTGTCAAGAGCATTGCAGAAAATGCAGGCCGTTTAATAACTGTACAGATTCAGTAACGCAAGCAGACTAAGTAATCTTAGAAGCTGGCTATACATAGTGAATAGACCACAGGCGGTGCCACCATTATATAAAATCTGGACTTTGGTGTCACAATTCTAGTAGGTTTAAGCCCATGTAGAGGATGGCTGAAAGTTGTGTCATGGCAAGAAAGCAGCTGGAATCAAGGAAGGACCGAGAAATGCTGTCTGGTCTGGTGTCAAAGACTGGAGCAGCCAAGAACTGGTTATCTATCCTTGAAGAACAGTGGATATGAGAGGCTGAGTCATCCCTTGTTAAGGTGCAAAGAAAGAACACTATGAGTGGCATGTTTTATTCATTTAATACAATTAAAGCTAGAAAAGGAGCCGAATTGCGGTGTCCTGTCACATGGGCTACGGATGAAAATAGAAATTGGGCATGCAGCTCTAGACTTAAAATAGCGTATGCTCACACCTCCATATATTCCCAGAAGCGAGGATACTTTGCAAGGCCAAGTTCGAAGGCAATCTCCATGGCAGAAGACAATGACAGATGTTGGGCTAACTGGGTGGGGAGACACATTCTAAGTCCACTCACTGACACCTGGGGTACCAGCTTATGTGCTGCTAGTGAGCCAAATTTTTTGGAAGGGCACAAGCGCGCCAACAATTATAGGATGCCATATAATGAAGAGCCTTATATTTTTATAGCTGATGATGAGTTGTGTGTGAAATAACTGTTGAAGATGACTTGCACGAGGGGTGGGCATAAGTTGTCCACCTGACTATAGCGACCCAATCACAACCTGATCCCTTATAGAAAGTATACTTAGATGTTCCCTTTAAGCTCATCACAACACCCCATAGGTTTTTCTTATTTGCCACCTAGTGTAACGACACGTATGATGAGTTTTTACTATATAGATGTAATTTTTTATCAAAGACTTTGAGAGTTCTCGGATGAGATTATGCTGTGCGACGTCCATTGATGTCCGTTGTAACTCCCTGTTTTAGACAATTGATAATAAAACAGCAAAAAATGACTTTGCCTTCTTCCTGAGTTGATTATTTGGTGAAAGAGGTACTCTGCATCCCATCTACTGCATGATGTGCTACCTTATTTAAGGGCCATACGCTCACACCTGGACCGTCACACACCCACAGGTGAGACTGATTGCCTGTTATGGCCAAGAAATGGGGGATATTAAAGGAGAAAGAAAGGGAGTGCAAGGAAAGATCTGACTGTGAGGAAGAACCAGCGAGTAAGAAACAAAGTGGTGAAGGAAGGCAGTGATAGCAAAGGAAAGGGAAACTATTACAGAGAAAAGAAGAAGTGAAAAAGAAGAAGAATGCAGGGGCAGAGATAAAGGAAAGGAAGGAGGATCCAGCAGCAAAGTGAGATGCAACAGGTGGTGGCAGCAGAGAGATAGAGAAGGCAATGGATTAAAAGGGACGGAACGAAAGGGGACAAATGAGAAAGGAAACGAAATTAGAAGAGGAGGTAGTGAGAGAAAGTGAAGAGATTGGGCAGAAGTAGTAGGGGCTGTGTCAGGGTGAAGGTAGGAAAAATGAGATAAGTAGGAAATAAGGAAAGAAACCACACAATGGAATGAGAGCTGAGAGCGAGTAGAGGAGTGGAAGCAAAGAGAGAGGAAGAGAACAAGGTGTGAAGAAAAAAGTTAAAGAAGTGGGGCCAGGAGTGGATGTGAGAGAGAGGAACATGGCGAGAGAAGTAATGTGGTCGAACAGAAAGCAGGCAAAGGTGTAAACAAAAGTAGGAAGAGTAAAAGGAAAGGAAGCTGGAAAAGAGGAAGTGTCATCCCTGAGTGGCGAGGAAGAAAATGGTGGAGAGCAACATGGTTAACTAGTAAGAAGCGAAAGGCAAGAAGAGAGGAGAGCAGGGGACAAGAAGGCAGAACCAAATTGAGGTGAAAGTAAAACTCCTGAAATATGCAAGGCAATGCAAGTGAAAAGCAGGACATTACAATGCTATTAGGAAAGGGTGGCATGTAGGAGAAGGAGAGACATATACTGAGAAAGAGCAGTAGGTAAAAGAAAGAGAGAGCAAGGGTACCACCCTAAAGGTGAGGTGTGTGGAGGACATATACTGTCCCTAGGGGAGTGAAAAGGGGGACAGAACAGGGCCAATAAGGGACGGCTTCATGTTTCAACAGGAAGGAGGAGTGTTATTTACAAGAAAGGAAGAGCAAGGACCAGGAGGGGCACAAGTGCAAATGTTCAGAAGAGAGAGGGTGAAGGACTAAAGACAGGCGGAAACCCTCATTTGAGGACAGAGGTGGAAACAAGGAGAAATTGATGATATTGGAAAAATCCACAACGAGGAACTAGAAACCATCAAGCCTAAAACGAGCTGGGCCCAGACTACTCTTTGGAAATGTGGAGACAGGGAGTCACCCAGTCAGGAGAGCCCACATTTTTGCATCCATCAGTTCATGAGCATGTTGGGGAGCGCAGCAAAGACCAGCTGATGGGCTTGTGACAAATTGACTTCTGTCCTGCAGGAGTACAAGGAGGAGTAGAGGCTAAAATCCCCACACAGCCCTCACACTTCTACAAACCAAAGCCAACCCAATCATAAAGGTAAAACAGACTCAGTCAAGAGATATACCTCCTTCACCATTTTGTGGTAACATGGGTTGAAGGAAGGCTATACTCTTAAGAATGGACATGTCCAATCAATGTTCTATAACAATATATAAACTTTAATTAAACACACCATGTACAATAATAACTAACTAGAAAAACACTACACAAAACCCACCCCTGATGAAGGAACACAAAATAAGTAAATGATAGTAGATGCATCACTCTGGTAACATTTCATGATGAAAATCAAGCACACGCAACAAAGGTCTTGAAAAGGGATATGTACCTGTGAGAAAAAGGGTTCAAGTGACCTAACCAATCACTAGGGACTGAAAAATGGACAAAGGGGGCAGTTATGAGTCAATAGTACCTTCTTTACAGTTCTTGGTGGTTCATCAGCACCAAACCAGTCTTCTTTGCACAGAGAGCAAAAGGCAGCAACGAAGGGTCTGCTGTTTCAAATGTGGTGAGCAGTGCCTGAAACAGGCTCCAAGCAGTTCAACAGAGAAAAAACACTAGCATCCCAGCTGTCTTTGCTCTCATGGTACTGCGAGTGCCAATCCAGTGGTTCAGGGTCAAGATGAGTCATTTTCTCGTGCTCCCAAACACGGGGAGGCTGGCGCACAACTGCAGGGGTCCTCCAATGTGGTGAGGGTTCTGGGTACTGCTGTGGCTTTCAGAGAGGTAGGTTCTGTTCCAGCAGCTGATCAAATGGTCTCTGGGAATGGTTAGGGTACAGAACGTGCCTCTGACTTTGGAACACCTGCCTTTACCTCACAATTAAAAGTCTTCAGAAAGGACTGTTCTCTCAGCAGTGTCCAACAACATTTTCTCTGGTGATGATCTGAAGATGCTTTTTCCAAGATGATTCAAAGAAGTGGTGGCCAAGCCCTTCTTTTATTGGCAAAAGTCTCAAGGTGATTGGACTAAAGCTATCCTGCTCAATGGGCTCAATCCCTGCTCTTGAAATGTGTGGACTTTGCCCTTCATATGTCACATCCGAAGTGCTTGGCTCCGGAGGAAGTGGAGGGGACAGGAATGAGAAAGAGAGGCAGAGATAATCAAGATTGCAAAACCCGCACAGATCCGTCTCAGGCTATACTAACCCCTCACCCCTGAATTTTCAATAGGATCAAAGGCCTTTAGAAATGCAGCCCCCTGGTGTGAGGCCTTGCTCTTTGTGAATGGTTGTGCCACTTAGTTTCTGTCCTCAGGCCAGTGTCCTGTGGAGTGGCTGTCCTTGGGGAAAGGGTGTTTACCTGCACTTACAAAGTAACAAAGAGAAGCAGTCCCCCAAGGATACAGTCTTGTCCGTGGATCGGGGGAGGAGTGTTTGTCTCGGAGGAATACACATAATCCTTCCACAGCTGAACTGGGACCACATGGCTGACAGATGTGCAAAATCAATGTAATGTGGCTGGGATACATTTGAGAGAGGCTGGCCACCATAACCTAACTCAGGCATGGTTTATATTTACAGTATTTTGTCACAGCAGGGCATGATCACCAGAGGTATGCAATTTTCTGAAGAGTGGTGCATATTTTAAATGCAGCCCCTGCGCTGCAGAGACTTGGAGGGCACCTGTGACCTGCTCTGGGCCACTGGTAGAGCCAGCGCTGCAAATCAGGATACTGATGCAGCAGGACACATGTACACACAATGCTTTTGGCATAGAGTTTATGAAAGGGGAATCTGATTAGCAGATTTCCCTTTCAGAAATGGAATCACCCGCATCATTTGGTATTTAATCAAAATCAAAACAGCCAGGGCTTTTACACCCTTGCCAGATGGCAATTCATCACAGGGCTACCAAGAGGGGTCCACCCACAGCCAAACACAGCTAGGCACCTGAATCCGGGGGCCGTAATGTGAGACCCGTACCAAGACAGCAACCACTAGAGGAAGATTTGCATCTCGCAGAAAATCCAGGCCTGGCATGCAAGCGACTCTTTAGGCCTGGTGCTATCAAGCAGCACTAGTCAAAGAGATAGACAAATATTTTGCTATGGCCATGGAAGACCTGGACGTTCCCCACAGAGATCTCACTCACCCTTGCTTTCCTGAACATTGTTGTGTATATGACTATCTTTGCTTATCTAGAATGATCAAAATACATATAAACCAAATGATTTTTAAAGCTGGCATGGCGGAGCTCTTTGCATGCCATTGCATGCCAGATATATTCCAAAAATCCCATACAAATATAAAACACAACATATGCCTCCCAAGGTGTGGCCAGCAACTATACAACATACAGAATCTGATATATGGGCAAGACACATACCAATGAAAGGAGTCTCGGTCTGCCATTGGTCCATTCTTGACCACATGATATAGAATGTTTGTATATTCGAGTTTCACAATCCATCACTAACCAACATGGAGATTGTAACTATCCTTAAGACATTGTACTAAAGGGCAGCCGTTTCCTTTCAATCTATTGTGCTGTGTACATGTATCCAGCACTAAAGCACCTCGCCTGAACTCAGAACTGCACATATGTCTTCGTTAATCACGAACGCGGTGGCTTACGTGGAATTCTGACTGCTGTTTTCTGGTACACACATCTGTCGACCGCTCTGCTGATACATGATTTTCACCTAGTTGTTATTTGCTGTGTTTACACTTCTCAACGAAGTAGCAACATGCTCACGATACCTCAAAACGGCAGGCTAAACTGCACCCTCATCAGAAATTAAAGCCAATGCGATCATGCGAAGATGCACTTATACTGACGTTCATAGCTCAAATGAATGGCCAAGTCACATTCACAATGCAGATTGAGTATTTTGAAAGCCGTCTGCCTTAAGTACAAATATCTTTTAATGCTGCCTGTTCGAGATAATCACCTTTCTTTGTATGCACTTAAGTAAGAGATCAGCAGGGCGGCTTCGTCTGTCGTCTAATAATCCTCATAACTTTTTTAAAATTTGTATTTGGTTAAAATACTTTAACCTTTAAAAATCAGTCATAGAACACAAAGATTAATTATTACAAACACATAATATTCAACAACATTGATCCAAAATGATCTCATATTTAAGAACACATATCCATTTCCAATACAATGAATTTCTTATATACCCAAATACATTCCGATCATGTTTAAAAGTTTCTCATGGTCTCTAACATGTATATTTATTTGTTTATTTATTTATTTAAGTTTTTATCATGCAGAACACACCCAAAGGCCTCAGAGCACAACATAAAAAAACAGACAAAGGACACCATTAAAACAAACCAACATAAACAAATTCAGAGGTAAATGATCAACAGCAATCATCTGACATGCATAATAAAAACAGGTGGCCAAATACAACTAAAAATCAAGACAGGTACAATATCCAGACATAGGGGGTCATTACGAGTTTGGAGGTAGCCAATGGCGCAATTAGCGTCATGGCTGCCTCCAAACTCGTGTCCGGGTGGTCGGAATGGGGACTTACCGGGTCATTCCAACCTTGGAGGACCCGGTAAATCCCTATTCTGAAAACCATTCCCCATTCCCATTCGAGCCCCCATAGGGCAACAGCAGGCCCGTTATTAGCTCCCAGGTCCCTTAGCAGCTCCGGCTAAGGGCGGCTGGTAAAACCAGCCGGCCTTAGTGGGACCCGCTAAGGGACCTCGGAATGCAGCGGTAGGTGGTTAACGGCACCAGCATCCTTATCGGTGCCATTAACCCCTTACCGCCGCACTCGTAATGAGGCCCATAGACATTATATCCAGTACTATAGTTTCTACCTGACGTCCTCCACCAACTTCAAAATACACACACCATTACAAAAGTCTTTGCAAGTACTCAGAAAGAGGCGGAGATTACTACCTCCACATCCATCCCACCAGCTCTGAGTGCACCAGCTGTCTAATTCATTTCTCTGTAGAACCTCCATGGAGGTATGAATAATCCCAGGACTATTTCCCTGGCATAACCATGACAACACTTTGTTTTTAAGGGCCTGCTTGGGTTCATTCCCTACGGTCTTCACGGCATCAGTAATGAGGACATGTCTAGGATCCATCACCAATCCTCTTAGGTACTTATCAATAATCACAGGCATAAAACCCCAAACGACAATGGCAACCGAAGATTGTGGTTAACTCAACAGTCTGTTCCACAAAACATCATTATCAGCATAATCAGTATTGTAAACACATTCAGCACATTTCCTAAAATATAGCATTTTGTAAAAATGGAAAGCTGTATAAAATGGAAACATATGATGCCCCGTCTCAATCTCAGCGGGATCATTACAGTGGCAACAATACACCCAATACCTGGATACCAGTCCTCTTTTAGCCAAAATTTCTGTAGTAGGGAGAAAGTTACCACAAAATCTCAAAAAGGGTACTCCATGCATTAGCATCTGGAAAACAAGTTGAGTAAGGTGCCACTGCACCCAACATTTTATGTGATGTAGCAAGATACAATAAGGAGCTATAGTCATGCATTGCTTCTGCGGTTGTAATCCAATCAGAATTGTACAGGGCGGTTTTAACTCGCCCTGGCACAGCACAAAGATTACTCGTAGTAACTCCTATGCCATTCAATAGCCCCTTACAATAATCAACCATTTGGTTCACAGTGCCATTACTCTTATTAATCATCAAAATCTCCAAATCACTATACAAGGTATGACTCACAAGCGTAACAATTCTATGCAACGTTTGGTGAAGTTTTCATTTCGCTCCAACTTCCATGGATTTTAAGTGCAGTTCAAATCGACTGAAGGCTATCGGTGTGCAGTTGGCTAGGCCCAAAGCTCTCCTCCAAATGGCGGCTTCCAATTTCTCTAGCCTCTTCGGACCCAAAGTTGCATCACCTCGGTACCATAAAGCAACTTTGGGTTGATTTTCCCTTCATAAAAATTAATTAATGGAACCAATGGAAATGTGCAAAGGGTATTGTATATCTTTTTCAATTGACCATTCAGCACAATTGCTTTATTCCTCATGTAGTTCCCAAAATGAATCATTGAGGGCTTACTTTGGCCCGGGAATCCACGCTAGATCAAGTTGGCAATTATTTAGTATGCATTTAACTAAACCTACACCACTGTGCTACAAATTATTTAATGTTCCCTTTAACAGACAGTAAATACTTTTGCGGAGCGGAAATGAAGAGTATTACATGAAAAAATTGCACTCCTCCTATGTGGGAAGTAGAAAGTGCAGTGTCCCAGTTGCAACAAGTCCGGCCATTACCAACTGGAGGTTCCCAGGAATACACAGCAGACATGTTATGTAGGGCTGAGGAGGGCCCAACTGCTATCTCTCCCAAGGGCATCGCTTTATGAAATGGGTCGTTAATATTGTCTACCGGTAGCACTGCCTACTGCTACGTGGTAGGGAACGGTCACAATAAGTAATACGGTACATTTTTAGCATACTACAATCATGTGAAGTGGAAAATCACTCAAGCCTTACGTTATACATAGAAATATATAGCTTGGGAGAAGTGTCAGAGAGTCTTGTTATGTATGAAGAAAAGGATAGAACACCTAAGTAAGAAAAAAAGCATGATAGTCATTGTAAGTAAGAAAGAAATGCTTTATCAAATCAAACCCCCAAAGCATTTTCTCACATATGCCACAACAAATGTTGTGGCCCTTGTTGTGTTTTGTGATGATGTGGCACTTGCTGTGTTTTCTGTATTTGAATTCTAAAATGACAATGTATTTGGCACTTATTCGAAAACGTTTCACCTACAACAGAAATATAGTTTGCAGCATTCTCAAACATACCTAATGCTTGCATTGCTTTTTTATTGCAGGAGACATATATATGATTTGTACTTTTTAAGCAGGTGACAAGAAGGTAAAATATGTATTTGCACAAATGAATATGGGGTTAATTAGTCGGGGGGTTTGGGGTCATACCGACTGGTGATGGGCCATTGACCTGAGGTAAACTGAGCAAAGTGAAAGCAATTAACGAGAGTGGTGGGCTGTTAACAGCTGGTTCGGCCTAGCCTCTGACCATTATCACCATTGGCACCCTTTGTCCTGATAAATTAGTTGAATAAAGACGTTGAAAAAAGAGATCAACAGTGTTACCCTACAGGGGTGTGCAGTAGCACCTGGAGTGTTCCAAGTGCCAGATGGAATTGCCAATAACGATATCAGACCCAATAACCAGACAGACGCAAATAATATGGCAAAATAATACTTTATTATCAACTCAAATAAAGTAGGGAAATCTGGTGAACAGCGATTCGTACTCCACACACTCCTACTAATACATTTATGATAAAAAGCCTTTATACCTCAAAGTACATCAGCTATGAACTCGGGAGGATAGCTCAGCGGCAACGTGCTTGCCTTGGAAGCAAGAGGACACAGAGTAACACAGGTTCGATCCCTAGGTCCGCGCTTAGAAACCTCTGGGTATTAAGCGCATTATAAATAACCTATCATATCATATTCTATGTGGCAAACTTTAAAAACCTATTGACGGGAGGGATTGGTTAAGGGAACATTTGTACCTATATACCATTCAGTTGTCAGTAACATTATTGGATGCCCCTTATCTGGTAGGCACACCTTGAACTACCTCTAAATACGTATAATACAGATTATAGCAGAATAACAGCAGCAGATTCCCTTCTGCAAAAATGTATAACACACTGCTACATACCTCACAATTGGTTGGCATTCTCTCCCAACCTTGGACTTACGCCTCGTTAGCAGCACGTAAGCAAAACGAAACTCGGGTGCAGAGAGCAACGTCAGGCTACTACCCACTTGCCCAATTAGTCCATCATTTCTCATTGTTTAGGCCCCCAGCCAAGGCCTCTTCTTTATAGTTAACCTTGCGGACTGTTATCTTCTCTGGAACTTGTAAGGGAGTGTAGGTTACGCCACTATCTTCGTCTTGAGCTTAATGAATAGGACTCGTTCTCTAGTTCTGAATCACGTGTGAGGAGACCACGATTTTGTCAATTTTGACCTTTCATTTAGTGCTATTTAATTCAATTAGGCTGGGTGTCATTACTCCTCATGGCCTCTGGAGACTTGGTTGCTCTACCTCACATATGGTTTCTGTTATGAAGTGCTTGTCTGTGTATGTCAGATTCTGTGATGTCACGTGAAATGTTTGGTGATGAATTCTGGATGAAGGTTCTAATCTGTGTCAGTTGAGCCTGGGTGACGGGTCCCAGTGGTTGCCTTTACTTGTAGCTTAATGTAAATGAGCAATAAAGTTTATGTGAGAAGCTACAGAAGAGTCAGAAGGTGCTTTTTAACACTGGCGACGAGGAACTAAGAACCTGTGCAGAGAAGAAAGAAAAAGTCTGCTGAGGAAGAAAAGGAACCACTGGCCTCTAAAGACCAAAAGTAAGTCCTATCACCCAGGGGTGTGCATCGCTAGGCAGGGGATTGAAAACAGAGCAGCAGAGAACCCCAGCGCAGTCCCGGGGCGCTAGCAAGGAAGAAGGCGCAGCCTAGCCCAGAGAAGAAGAGAAAACCCCAGCGCAGGCCTGGGGCGCTAGCAAGGAAGAAGTGGCAGCCCAGCGCAATAGCAGAGGGGTTGATAGTGAAGTGACATTGGTAAAGCCCCATGTGTGAAGCGGATATTAAAGGAGCATGGTTCTGGGAGAAGTACAATTATAGCAGGCCCATAAGAAAAGGTTTGGGTACTGTGAAAAAGAAAACAAGCAGAAGCGGAAGGAAAAATGAAAAAGGGAAAGTGAAGTAGCACCCCTAAAGTAAAGCAAACCCAATAAATAAGAAGTGTGAAAGGGGGAAAGCAGCGCGAAAGATAAGGGACACAAAAGCAGATCAAAGTCACAGCAGTCAATGGGGAAGTAAAACCACCCATCGCAGCGCTTTCATCGTAGGGGAAGTGCATTTTCCATGTGAGAGACCTACTCCTTCCCACCTGCGTGACGGTTGGCAGCAGGAGATCTGCTCTCCTAAGATGCAGCTCGTAGAGCGATGACGTCACATTGAGTGCAGGCAGGGATGGCGATCAGGCAGAATGTTGATCTGCCTGTGTTCGGTTCCAACGGCTCGGTGCAGGTGAGCCAGAGTCTTCTATGATACGCTGCCTAGGGAAACGAATAATAGATGCAGCACGAAGACATTAGAAGAAGGCAATTGGCGACGTGTGCCAACATGGGTAGGAAATTCAGTTCCTACGGACGCTTTCGATGTTGATGAAGTACACGGAAGCAGACTGTTTGTAATTAAGTAATGAAGGGGGCAAAGCTGAGTTAAAAAAAAAAACTGTACAGAGAAGTTGGAATCGAGATTCCTGTTGAGTGCGGTGAGCCGGAGTATACAAGGTTCCGGGAAATGAATGAGGGTCAGCCGGCTCACGGCGGTTGCGTGGCTACAGACACGTCATTTCAGAAGCAGGTGTGGATGAAAGAAGGATGCACAGGACAGAGACGGGGTTGAGGATGTGCCTGATTCACGGAAGTGTATCCTTCGTTGCAGATGATATGCCTCATGCAATACGTGATAATGCATTGGTTATTGTAATGAGTGCATATGAATGTGAATATTCATTCAAATGTAGTGAATAACATGGGCGTTTAGTACAAGTGCATAGTGTCAGATTGAACAGTATAAAAGGGGGACACACTGTTTGAGTAAGGGTGGCACGTGTGGATGCAAGTGTGCGTGTGTTTAAATTCAAGGATTAGAGTAAGAAATATAACCTTTGGAGGATTTACAGGGAAAGATGGACTCCATGGACTTTATAAGAGACAGTTACTGCTGTAAGTGAGTTAAGTGTAAGCACATGATGCATGCCTGGATATGCATGTAACAGGGCTTGAGTGAGATAGATGTAACGCCTTGAGGAATTTCAGTTTACGTTGCACAGAGTAACACAGACTTTTAGGGTTTGAATAAGTATGCGCAAAGTGTAAACTAGGCTGCAATAAGGCAGCATGGATCCGTAGGGCCGCGTGTAATGGCGCATTTATGATCATATGGATATTATGATGTAAAATATTGAATTGCTTGTGGTGTGAGTCGCCAATGTTGTGAAGTGTGGGATAGCGTCCCATCCAGTGTGTATGTGAATGTAGGGATTGCGTCCCCAGTGTGAAGTAGGGATAGCATCCCAGAGAAGTGTAGGGATAACGTCTCACAACAGAAGTGTAGGGATAGTGTGCCGTAGCAGAGTAGGGATAGCGTCCCACTTAAGTTTAGGGATAGCGTCCTGGAGAAGGATAGGGATAGCATCCCATAGATATGTTGGGATAGCGTCCCATAGAAGTTTATGGATAGTGTCCCACAGTAGAGTAGAGATAGTGTCCTGTGTAAGAGTAGGGATATAGTCCCATAGAAGAGTAGGGATAACGTCTCACGGCAGAGTAGAGATAGCGTCCTTTTTAAGGATAGGGATAGCGTCCTATAGATTTGTAGGGATAGCGTCCCTTAGAAGTGTAGGGATAGCGTCCCACAGAAGAGAAGGGATAGTGTCCTGTCAAAGAGTAGGGATAGTGTCCCATAGAAGAGTAGGGATAGCGTCCCACGGCAGAGTAGGGATAGCGTCCCATTTAAGGTTAGGGATAGTGTCCCATAGAAGTGTAGGGATAGCGTCCCACAGCAGTGTTGGGATAGAGTTCCGGAAATATTTTCTTTTGAGTTGCATCTCTCAATAAAATGATGCACGGTGTGGATGTCGTGTGTGTGTTTCTCGTGCTGTGCTCTGCGTGCTGGTGGTGTATGTGGAAAGGATGGGGATGTGTTGTGAAGTGCTTGTCGGTGTGTGTCAGGTGTTTGTGTATTATTGGAAAGGGAGGAGATATGTTATGAAGTGCTTGTCTGTGTATGTCAGAGTCTGTGATGTCACATGAAAAGTTTGGTGATGAATAATGGATGAAGGTTCTAATCTGTGTCAGTTGAGCCTGGGTGATGGGACCCAGTGGTTGCCTTTACTTGTAGCTTAATGTGACTGTGCAATAAAGTATATGTGAGAAGCTACAGAAGAGTCAGAAGGTGCTTTTTAACACTTTCTGCATATGTGATTGTCCAACACTTGGCACTTGCAGATGTTTTCTTCTTTGCTTAATCTAAGAGAAATATGTCTTACGTTTATCGCTTATCCTCTTGACTCCCTTTGTGCCTTGCAATTATTGCTTGTTGTGGCATCCTTGAACCCAGGCAGATAGATACTCTTTGTTCTTCACATGAAGTTGTTTTTCCGGCACCTCTCAATTCTGTAACCCTGGTCTGTTCTGAAGCAGCTTGATTGGTTTCGACAGGAGTACGGTGACCATCTTTTCATCATGGCAGCTCTAGTAATGTTATATATTTTCTTCTGCAGCAAGCTTTTATATGTTTTATCTACCTTGCATTTCTGCGTATGTACATTCACTATCTCTCCTTTCACTTATTTCTTTTGTGCACTTGATTTCTTTGTATTTGATTACATGTTTCTCTTGTTGCATCAGTTGCATCTTTATTCTTTGAGTATTTGCATATCGTTTTAGTTCATCCATGTGTCTTCTCTTCAGGATGTCACTCTGCCCTCGTCTGAATTCACTTATAGCTCCTCGATATCTAATGGTGTATGCAGACATCCTTCCACCATGTCAGTGCGACGGTACATTTGATATGGTTGTCTGAGTGAATAACGTCTATCGTATCTTCGATGCAGTGTTGGGACAATAGCTTGTGTCATGCATAATTCTCTCCTACTACTGTTCCAGTATGATGGAGGTGAAGGGTTGGGACTACAGGTGATGTGTACACCTGCTCCTCTAAAGGGTTGTTCAATGGAATCTGATGGCTGGGGTTGCTGGAGTGGAGTGAGGATAGTGGACCATGAGGTTAGTGGCATGAAGGCAGCAAGAGCAAGGATTGTGCTAGTTTTAGGCATGACAAACGATTGGGGACAGCAGAATTGTCAGAGCAGGGGAGGTGGAGGGCATAGGCATGGGGGGCGCAGGAGCAGCGATGGCCTCGAAAGAGGCATAGGGCATTGGCAAGACAATCAATGGACGAGGGCGGGAGCAAGTCACAGCAGAATATAGCCATAAAACTGCAGAAGTGCAGAGTAATGGCAGGTAAAAAGGAACATGGGCTGGTATTAGCAGGTATAGCCCAGGTTCCCTGTGCAATGATTGGCACAGCACCTGTGGTGGGTTTTAAAGGTAATCTCCTATTACGAAATTTTGAGATGTTTGCTATGAAATATGTATTCAAAGTCTTGGGTTTGTATTAGACAATCTGTGAGCCACAGTAAACTCCAGTGAGTGTAGCAAAATTCCATGTGTGGCTGCCTCAGCTCCCATTGTGCTATATGAAATCTATAACATAGCCACTCTTGCTGCTGTGCTGGAGAGCAACCAGAGCACAAAGACAGAACATTTTTCTTTCTTGCCTCACTTTTATTGTGTGCAGAGGTGTTTGCCATCATTTCAAGGGAACTCTGTTCTCAAAGAGGTCTGTGTGTGCTTACGCGTCTATGCTGTGAACATTTTCAGGATCTTGTCTTGCCTCCAACGGGGAGCCCTTCCCTGTGAGGCTAGGGAGCTGAGCAGCATTCTCCCTATGGGTGGTGCTAAATGGGACCTCATGGGGAGACACTCCCCTCTTGGGGCAAGGACCGCCATTCCATCCCTCTGTGAAAACCTATTGAAACCATCAAGGCTTCAGGCGAAATGTCCTCCACAATAAATGTTTGTTATTGTAATATCACACCAACTCACCATCAGACAAACAAATATACTGAGAAGAAGAGGATACCAGAAATAAAGATTAGCCAGTGGTTGGCAGCCAACAATAGTGGGACTAAGGAGATTGAGTGATTGAGGGAGAGCGCTCATGAGAAAGAGAGACACAAAGGACTCTGGTTCTATGCTGGATAGGGACACGTATTTCCCCATAAAAACAGAAGAAGGACCAATGTATATTGTTGGTGGAACCCAGGAAGTTCAACACTGGCGAGAGAGAGAGACCACAGAGAGACAGGAAGTCCTCGGCCGAGAGGATGCCGGCAACCATGAGGCCAATAAAGCATGGAGAGGGTAAAGAGCCAAACTGTACATGCACAAGAGCGAGAAGACCAGCTAGTCCTCAAACAACACCGAGACTGCAATTGGGAAGGCTCCGCGGAGCCACACACTGGGTCCGGGAGAGACACAGCCCACTAGATTCGCAGAAGAGATAAGAGGTTGCCCGACTCCACAGGAAGAACCGGTGATGCCATTCCAGCAGAATCAAGGTAACTGGAGAGGCGGGAGACCCAGGAGGGGAACACGGCGGAAGGGCCTCAGGAGCCTAATCATACTCATCCCAGTGGATGTGAATACTTTCTTTAACGTATTCACATCCACTGGGACGAGTATAATGAGTCCCTTTGTATTCTTCACATTCTTTAAAATGAAGAATAACAGGGACTAATCATACCCAGCGGTTGTGAATACCTTAAAGAAAGTGAAGAGTACAAAAGGATGCCTCATATTCGTCTCACTGGTTGTGAATAATTTAAAGACGGTGAAGGAAGATTCAATAAATCCACAGAGAGGTTGAAGTATAATCCAAAAATAGAAAGCCATCTAGAGGCATGGCATGAAAGGGATGAGATCAAAACCCTGTTGTGAGAGACTACGGTACTCTATTGAAAGCGCTAAGGGGGAAGCATAAAAGGTGGACTAATCCCCTAGAAGAATTAAGGGATTTGATTCACATGATTACCAAAAACGACTTAAAACAATTTAAAAATAGATTATTAAGGCTGGAAGAAGACTGTCAGGGAGCCCTTTCGTTTCCTTTGGTATTCAATTAGTGGTAGGGTTAGAATAGGATATCTTCTGATGGAGGACAGCTCATTACTTTGGACTGCCATGCTGACGACCTGGTCCATAGTTAGTTGTATCTTAGGTAGGCCAATCCTTTGTGATATGGACAGATAGATAGGCCATTTTCCTAATATTTTAATTAAAAGAATTATGAGAATGCCACCATTTGGTCTGACACCTTCTTCTGACCTACCACAGTGTGCACTGCCTAAATACCCCCTCAAAGGTGGATGCTGAGAACAAGAGCCCAACTTGTGTTGGACACATGAATCCCATGACCCTAAGAGAGTTGATTTTCCTTGAGACCCACCTTTCTCCTTCTAAAGGGCCCAGCTGGGAAACAGGAGTTGATGCACCTCCTACGTGGTTAACATGTGCCACCTACCCCATGTGGCATTGTCCATTCCATCCAGTCTCCCCACCCAATGGATATAGAGTTACAGAGTCTTGTTAGTGTCACTCCTAGCTATCTTCTGCTTCCCTAAGTTACTCATTTCTACATTTCCTTTGACACTTGCAACCACTCTCTAACTGAAGATCATTCCTGACACTCATGTAAACACTTCCACCTCTTTTTGTCAAATTCCGCTCCTTCATTTATTTCTTTAGCATCGCAGAACTGATGCAATGACTCTGCAGGTCACATAAAGTGTCACTTGAAACACTAATGCATGATGGATTGACGTTATGGAATAAACCACAACCACAGGCATTTCTCTTGGCAACCCTTTAAACTATAGTTTTTCACCATACCATTCGATTAAAGAAGGGGAAGGCTATATGCAAACTAGCCTTAGTATCTCCGCAAAAGGGATGCCTGAGATGTAGCTTTAAAGTTTTTTGGTGGATTGATTCAAGACTGTTCTTGAAAATACTCTGATTATGTTGTAATTTTACTTCTCTTGGGTCTATGTGGGAGGAAGAACATTAATTTGGGTATTTTGTATGCATCTTTCTGCTATAAATGTACTTCCTCTGTTTATTTGCGGAAAACCTTTCAGACCTGCAAATGAAACTCTGCTGACATATGTCTGAAAACTGACTTTGGACAAAGTGAGGTAATCCCTTACTCACAATTAGGAGTGAATATTGTCGAGTGTAGACTGATCATTTCTTTATAGCACCCCACATGTTCATATCCAAACAGGGTCCACTTGACTTTTCAACCTTCAGTGGTCAATAAAAGGAGCAAAAGTGATTTGATTAATAATATCTGCCTTTGGAACACTACTTAATGGCAACACTATGGTCAAGGGTGCTACACAAACACATAAGTTAATATTATTGAATATTGTGTGTGATGAGGTCCATGCCTGGCCTTGGGGACCAGCAGTGGGGTTTTTAAAGGGGACCACAGGCCACCCCAAACTGGTTGATGCTGGACCAACTGTAAGCATACAGGGGATCCCCAGACCAACCCGACTGGGTCCCTGCAGTAAGGCAGAGGGCAGCCACAGATGTATGTAACCCCCACCTCTCCAACAGACACCCAAAGCCACCAAGGAGGCAGTACAAGAGCAATCATGCCCCCAATACTTCTGAAGACCCACATGACTAACATTAAGGCAGTCACAGAAATACTCACATCCACACAACCCCTACAGATACCCAGGGACAACAGGGAAAGAAAGGTGGACAAGGAACGTTGAAGATGCCTTTTCCCAAGAGGTGCACCTCATTTGAGAGCTATTCCAGTTCCCTAAGTAGACCCAAACACTCAGGATAGGTAATAGAGAAACGTGTATGCTTCAAATCCACCAGTGAGTAGAGAAACATGTTTTCCTCTTCAGCACCAATGTTGAGGAAAACATTTTCCATTAATACTTATAGTCATGCAAAACAGAGAAGCCAAGCAGTTACAAGTTAAGCGTGACCAATGTGATATTGACTCACATTGTACACAGGAAAAGAAAATAAACCAAGAAAGTTCTATTACTCCTGTGATTATTTCGGGCATTACAAAGTTGCAACTCTCCAGCAACAAAGAGGCTATAAATGTGCCAAACAGATTCACAGGCTTACCAGAGGGTTTCAGACTTGTATTTCACACACTAGGACACAAGAAGGGCCAAGGGTAAAGCAGGCAATGGAAACAGAGCTTCCTAGATGGGGAAGGAGTCCACACACATACCCAGGCCAGTTCTCAAATCCAAAATGGCAGTCAGGCTCAAAATAAACTTAGGCTAACCGCCTTTCAGCCCTCCTAATCCTAACCACATTGCCCAATCACAAAGTTCCCAACCAGTCCAGGTGTAGCCAGTATTCCTAAACACTGCTCAAGAGCAGTAAAGGCCACATCCTAAAAAAGCACAGAGTTCAGCCTGGAAGGATGATACATTTGCGAAGGTGCTGGAGAAATGAGATTGGAGAAGATTGGCAAGATATAGGTGCATTGGGTGAAGAGCTACAGGAGGAGAAACTTTGAGATTTGAGGGAGAGCAGTGAGGAAGTTGGAGGAGCTGGTATCATCTAGAGGGAGAGGGAGATTGAGGAGTTTAAAGCTGAGCCTGGTAACAACCGTAGAAGAGCATTCTAGATTGGAGGTAGAGAGGATAGAGGAAGTTGTAAGAGGAGGTGATAACATATGGAGGCATGAGTTGGTGGTTGAAGAAAGAGTACTGGAAGGGTTAGAGAAGGAGTAACACTACCTAGAGGAAAGGAGTACTGAGAAGGTGGCTGAAGAGGGTATACAAACTGGGTATGACGATGGAGGAAAGCTAGAGGGGAAATAAAGTAACAATATCTAAGGAGGTGAGAGGAGAAGAGGTGAAACTATTAGATACGTGTGAGGAACCTGAGGGCATCCTCCCATCGACTCCTCCTGGATCTTCCTCTCAGGTGGCCAGGGCAATGCTGTAGCTTTTGGATCCTGACCCTGCGAGTGGATATGCGAGGGAGGATCGCCTGGGTGAAGGGAGCTTTGGGAGTGGAGAGAGGGTGTCTGCAGGTGAGACATTGGTACCCCCCTTTTCCCTATGAGAATGAATCATACACTCCCCCTTCCTTCATAGGGTTTTGTGAGTCTGCATCTCTTCCACACACACATTATGACCTTAAAGTGTATCCTTTTAAGACTGGGACAAGGAAGAAGCCACTAGGAGTAATGCACACTTCTAGTCAGTTTCACCACTTTAGTACTGTGATGAGGAAGATGCCTACAAAGGATCAGGCCTGTCCTGTTAATTGGTGTAAGGCAAACTAACTGCACCTGCAACCTATTGAGAGGCTACAGGTGCTTAAAAGCAGGCCCACCCAGCAAAGCAGAGAGACCCTGACTGGAGAGAAGGTGGCAGACATGTGGCGAGGAGCAGGCTGGAACAGGACCTGCAGAGAGGACACTGTGTGTTCCCAGGAGAGGAAGGAGGTGCTTCCACACAAGCGGTTCACGCGAGGACCAAAACCCTAATACTTGCCGGTGTTACGTGTTCCCAGCTGGAGCTCGGAACACAGAGAAGTCCGAGAGTTTTCAGAAAGCAAGTGATGCTCGCTGTTAATCCCAATGCCTATCTGGGAGCAGAGAACGGAACGAAGAAGACACCCAGCAAAGCAGAGCAGCTCCGGTGAGTATGAGAGAGAAAATACTCGTACCAGGGTGCTATGGGGAAAGCGTAAGATATTTGATGTTTACGCATAAGCAAAAAGCATATAATGAGAGGGCTTAGAACTCGAATGAAGACATAAGGAATCGTGAATCCATTACAAAGTGTTTTGTGAAATATAATCGGGAATAATGAATAATGGAAAAGGTGCCAAGTATTGTGGGAAACACCATGGCAAATATTGAATACCTAACTAAAAAGAAGATGTGGAAAGCATGTGATATTGTAGCACAAGTGGAAAACAGATACATGCTATGGTGAAAGGAATGAAATCTGTTGCAAGCACTAAGAAACAAAGTGAAACATGTTATGAAATGTATGAACTGAATGAAAGGCCAGTTAAAAAGACACATTGTTGAACCCAGAGAAACAAGTTGAATGCAAGTTGTGACAAAGCCAAAAGATGGCCAATACACAAATGGTGATTAAGCCCTAAAGCTGCCAGAGAGAGAATGACATTTCAGCAGATGTTGAGTGCTTACACTGGTGCTAGGTGGAAAACCAGTGTTAATCAAGAAGGCCTAAAGATTATCACAAAGTGCCAAAGGGTTATCGGTTGCGTGACTTGTAATGGGTGGACTGTGTGGTCCGACAACTGTGCCTAGACCGAGTAGCCCAACCTGTGAAGGAGCCAAGAAGAGCCCAGAGACAAAGGTTGTATATACTGAAGTGAAAGAGAACATTTATGTTGGTACGAGTCAAAAGAAGTATTACTTGAGACTGTGCAATACTGGTGAAACTCAAGAGACTGTGACCTTTTGGAACTGTGTTAATCTTGGGGAAGGGGAATCTAGGATATCCTGGAACTGTGGTGAGCTTGGGGGAGAGACCCTTCAGATATCTTGGAATGCTGTTACACTTGGGGAAGGGAACTCCAAGTCCTTTTCTGTGGAACTAGTTGAACTTGGGGAAGCTGAACCAAGCTCGAGCTACAAGAAGCTCAGAACTTTATTTTGAACACTGTTTCTTTTGGTGCTGCTATCTCGACATATTGTATGTCTTAAGTCGTGAGGGCAAGTATAGGTTTTGGACACAGACAGATTTTCAAGTTGAGCTTACTGACACAGACGATTCTTAGTTTCTTTAGGTAGGGCAATCCCACCTTAGTTTAGGGCAAGTTAGGCTTTAATCCATCATGATATATAAAATAAAGTCATTTGTGTTAAGAAATAGAATCTGTTGTCTGTGTCCTGCTTCATGATGCATTCTAAAACAGAGAGATCAGGAAGGTAACAGCAAACTGGCCAGTCCAAGGCATATTTCAGAGGCTAGAGAAGTTACAAGATGGTGAAATCACACTGAGGGCCTGGGAGGAGACACAAGGACTAGCCAGGAGTGGAGAGTCCTGCGGATCAAGATGCTAGAGAATGGGGATGTTCAGGGGGACTGAGACCCTCTCAGCACAGTCTAAACCTTGACCGAGGGTACCCCCATGTGGACAATATCTACATAAGCCCAGTCAAGGGGAAGGGCCTTGAAACTTATCTAAACCATTGACAGATCTTACTGTAGAGGCAAGAGAAGAGTGTTTGTTAAACCCGAAAGCCTACAGCACAGAGACAAAAACCAAGGAGATATAACTGACTGTGGACTCGGGCCAAAGAGCCCATACCAAAACCTATGTAAGACTTTTCCTTTCTTTTTGAGCACAATCAGATTCAGACACAGCTGCCTGATTTTTTAAAACTTATTCTAGGAGACTCTACCCTATCTGTGATTAATGTCCATCTGGCAAGGTTGTGAAAACCCTGGATGTTTTTATTTTTTATTTATTAATACAATTATGCAGATAATTCCATCTCTGAAAAGGAAATCTGCTAATCAGATTCTCTTTTCATAAGGTCCATGTCAAAAGCATAGCGTGAACTTGTGCCTTGCTGTATTAGCATCCGGAATCGCAGCACCAGCTCTACTAGTGGCACAGTACAAGTTCAGAGATGACAGATACCCTCTTTCCAGCTGCACTGATACCAACATCTCTGCAGCTCAGGTGTTGCATTTAAAATATGCACCCCTGTTCTAAAAACGACATAACTCTGAGGATGTTGTCCTGGTGGCATATAGAACTGTACCCATAAGCCATACCTGAGTTATCCCAGCCACATTAAATAGTTATCGCACGTGTGTCTGCTCTGTGGGCCCAGTTCAGCTGTGGGAGGGGTATGTGTATTCTCCCAGACAGGCTGGACCCTGCCCTACTGGCAGGAATGTAGCCCGGAGGGGTGCCTCTCTTGGTTCTTTTGTAAGGGCAGGTAACACCCTTCTCCCTGGGACAGCCACTCCAAGGGACATTGGCCTCGGAGCAGAAACCAAGAGGCAAACGCATTCACAGAAATCCAGGCCTCACAGGCCTCATACCAGGTGGCTGCATTTCTAAATGCCTTTGATTCTATTGAAAAGGATGGGGGCAGAGTAAGGGTAACCCGGAGAGGGATCTGTGCCATTTTGGGAGGGATCTGTCATCTTAATTCTCTCTGCTTATCTTTCCTGTCACCTCCACTTCCTCTGGAGAAAAGCACTTTGGGTGTGACATCATACGTCCTCACATTTCAAGAGCAGGGATTGAAGCCCTATAGCAGGGTGGCTTTAGTCCAATTACCTGGGGAATTTTGCCTATAAAAGGAGGGGCCCCCGCCACTTTTTAGAATCATCTTTGGAATCATTACTGATACTGAGCCTGGGGGTGGCTATATGAGAGAGGACCACATGGGGGAGGTGACCTTCAATGGGATAACCTGGCATCATCACACAGAGGCACATACCCCCTTTTTAACGATGTTCTTTCCATGCCTCAAGCTTTTATGGCTTATTGTAAAAGCTCCCTCCCACTCCCTACCAGATCTACTAATAACCTCTTCCCGTTTCATGTAAAAGAAAACCCAGAAAGGCTCAACCTTTTCATACATATGATAATACTGAGATGAGGAGGCTGAAGGGAGCAATGAAGATCCATGAGACTGAGAAGTGCAGAATGCGTCCTAGTGTTCACAAACATATGACTGGTGCTGGGACATTTAAAAAGAGGAATTTGAATGGAGTAAGAGAGAGCTACGTGGGGAAGCTGTGTCTGCTTGATGCTCATCGAGGGAATACTGAGCCACTGGAGAGAAGTCTGTGGAGTTAACCAGCTCTTGGGGAAGGCAGAAGGAGGAAGGCTGCAGGAAATGGTTACCGTGCTGGGACTGCACCAGAAGAGAGAGGCAATTCTGGTTGGTGGCCACGGGAACCGGAGAGCAGCACCCCAGCTGCCCATGCACGGAGAAAGTTTCAGCAACCAGGCGGCAGCCATGAAGGACATGGAGACCGGCGAGTGAAGCTGGTGAGCATGCAAACTGGAGGCGGAGCACCAAAACGCCGCTCCCTGTATAGTGCAAGAGTACTGAAGAATGCTACAGTAAACTGTTGAGTCTTAAGAAGAGAGATTGGGACACCAGGGCACTTCGGAATCATTACCAAAGAATGTTAAGAGACAGGGAATGGAATGGAAAAGAATATGAGACACGATATTTATGAAAAGGAACGAGTGGCAACAAGTATAAGATCTATAGAAGTTTAACAAGCGTGTGAAAGGGAAGCACATCCTGGGAGAGGTCAAGGAGAAAGAAGGGTAGCCCCTCACCTCATCAGATGCTCATCAGTCATGCTTACCTTCTATCTTTAGCTCTTATTTTCCTAAAACAGCCTGTCAAATCCAAGTGCAAAGTTTCATGAAGTAGAACTACGTCTGCTTCAGACACATGAATGCAGTGAGCAACTGGATGCGGGCGATGGTTTTTACCACATAACAGTGACTGGGATAGTCAAGACGAGTCCCCCAAACCGAATGGTATGGAGACAGCCTTTACCTCAACAGCAAAGTCTGATACCAATGGTCAAAGTGTTGCCTAATGGCCAGTAGATAATATACTCATGGAACAGATCGCTGGTGTTTCCATTCTGTTGTACTGGTGCAGTGCTGATATTCCACATCCACTGCCACATCCACTGCCACATCCACTGCCACCTGCCAAAGAGTGGCCTCGCGGATTCAACTGTGATTGCTATAACATACAAGTCCAAGGACTGCTTGCTTGCCCGGCCTCTCGATTGCAAGCATTTCCAAATGTTACAATGAGTGTCTTCATCAGAGCAGGTGAGGCTGCACTTGCTGCTCGTTGAATGGAGAATTAACTTTAAAGCCGTGGGGTATGTCTTTGACTGGGCACCAAGAGAAGGATCTACCTTCATATAAAGCCTTCATATAAACACCAATTCAAAGATACACATCAAGCATAAACCCAACTTCGCCACCTGACATTCTGCTAATCAGTGCCAAATTGTGCATGTTTACCGGTGCAAATATGGACCGGCAATCAGGGGACTCACCCGTTGGAATACGCAACTGGGCACCCTCAGGGCACTGATGAGAAAAACAGGCTTACAAAATGACAAAGTCCAGTCATTATTGGGTGCTCGAAATTTTCGGCTGACAACTATGTGCAGAGCCTCTATGGGTATGGCTCCATTTTGGAAATGAGCTGTTCCAACCTCCCAGTGGTAGACAGACTACTGTTGGGCTATCAGACCGGTCCATTAAATGAGCTGTAAGGTGGAAAAGCTTCTGCTGGCAGGGATTTACTGACTACCAGCTTCGAATAACACCTTGGAATTAAGGAACCCTTGGCGGGAGAAGGAACACCAGCCTTTCACAGGTATTGGTTTGGGTGGTTTTTTTCTGAGGTGCACCTCTGGCTCTCCTGGAGAATTGTGGTATATTGGGGAGGTCCGGGGAAAACCTCTACAGCCAGGAAGCGGGTCACAAAGGCCCAAACCTCAGGGAAGGGACAGTGGAACATCACATGCCCCCGTCTAGCTACCACAGACATATCCACTAAGCAATCCAGTGGACTGATGGGCGCAAAACGCCATGAGGTTGGTAAAATTGTTCATGCTGAGTGATCACCTTAAATCAGAGGTGTTCAAACTGGCCCGTGCCCCAGCCCATCATGAAAAGTAAGGAAAAAAGAAAAAATATATATATTTTTTAGATTGGAGGAAATGGGCAGGGGCGGCTCACATGGTTGGACTGGAGCATAAAACTGTCTCAGGCGCCAATGAAAAAGTGGCCCATGGTTGCAAATGGATACTCATTCCTTTAGTCAGAGACTGTTTGAATGGCACCCAAGGGGGTGTTTTTTGTTAAAATGTAAGCAAATTGTGAAATGTAAAGAATATTTATTCAGCAACAATGGTCAAAACTACTAACTGCATTGTGAAGTAACTCATCAAATTGGCCCACATTGGCCAAAAAAGTGTCCCATTTTGACTGGCCCACACTAACATTTAGCATTTTTGGCATGGGCATTGCCATATTGCCATGTAGGCCAGTCTGAGCCTGGCGACCCATCCATAAAAGGCGAGGGGGCATCCACCCCGTGGCCCCTCACCCATTATGGAGGAGCCGAGGAACCAACCCAGTGAAACACTGAGCACTCTATCAGCTGCTTTTTCCCCCTGATGGAGTACTCCTGGGCTGGCTGAACTGTCAAAGGGAAACACTGTTTCCCGTTGACTGTTCAGTTTAGTTCCCCAGCTGCACATGCTCACTGAGTGATGCAAGGTTGGTGGCGTTTTGATTCGCCAGCCTTGCATAGCTCATTGGAAATGCTGGCTGTGGCACTGCATGTCTGTATGTGCAAGGGGGAGCATAAATCTATGCCCTAAAATGCAACATTATAACCCATTATTTAAAATAAATTTATGGGGGGAAACCCCCCAAAACCCTGATCATTGGTTTGGGCTCTCTCGCTGTGCTCGGTCGCTATGGCAAATCTGATGGAAATATTTATGCCCCTCCACTTTAGTAATTCACTAGCCCTGGGACTGTGCTGAGAGCAGGGTGGGGAGGCCCAGGGACTGTGGTGGGAGCAGGATGGGTGAAGCCATGAGATAGTGGTGGGATCAGGGTTTGGAGAGCCCAGAGTCTGTGGTGGGGTGGGGAGAGCACAGGGACTGTGCTAGGAGTGGGATGAGGGAGTCCAGAGACTGTGATGGGAGCCGGTGGGTGAGCCCAGGGACTATGCTGGGAGTAGGGTGCAGTGACAATGTTCAATAGTTCATAGCCATTTGAACTTACTGTCCATTTGGCATTTTTGGGGGGCTCGGCCTGGCCACATTTTGCTTGGGGGGGGCAGGCCTAAAACGTTTGATGACCACTGCCTTAAGTAATTGAGAATCTTTTACTGCAGTGTGTGTGATCCCACTTCACCAGGGTATCACTGGTTGGCAGTGGTGTGGGCACATTCCAGTGTCAGCAGGAGGGGATGAACACCGGGCACCATTCAAACCCCTTTAATTATTTTGTGGCCATTAGGGGGACACGTATATAGGAGCCCCGGCAGTGAGGGCCCTACCAGTCACCCAGTCCTCTGCCCTAACTCTGCCCTTGCTTTAGTGAATGGTACTATTTTGTTATGGATGACCTGGTGATTGAGGGTTTACTCAGAAAGCCCCCTGATATAGAGGAGCCCCAAATGTGAGTGCTATACAAAAAATACATAAATGAATGTAGATTGTGTTTTTGGAGCTCAGTATAATAACTTGAAAGCTGAAGAGCACCCGGACCAGCAGGTAAGTTATTAAGTAGATTTATTGTAGTTCAATTGCCAGAAACAAACATTGGCATGTCCTTTCCAAGTCAGCATACTTTCAACTGCCAGGCATAGAATACCCTTCAGATCTCACCACACCAACACTCCACTCACACTGCCCTCACCACATTCCATGTACAGTGATGTCATCACCTGAGCTACCAAGACACATTACAACACTTCTCCCTCCTTTCCTTTGTTGAAAACAGAGAAATTCCATACCAGAACCACCACCAGACAGATCCCTTACATATACGTGTGGCCAGCACGTAATGCACCATATCTAACTCCACTGGCGACAAGAAACTGCCTCCAGATAACGCCAATAACCCCGAACACTCCAAGGAAGAAACATGAAACAGGAAAACTGCTCCATGAAAGGAATGAGAACCCAATAATACCTACATGGCACCCCCAGAACACTAACACTGTGCCAAAACACATTGGGCAACATGACACTCTGTGTCAACCCACACCCAACACCAACTCCAACTCCACTCCTCCCTCAATAAACAAAACAGTGAGGAACCCAACGCAATCTTCTAAGGGCTAACTCCTCCCATGAACAGAACTGAACAACCTTCGAGAAACAAAAACAAAAAAACTAAGCACCTCCACTTGTTCCAAGCTGCCCCTTGGAACCTAGGTCCTGCCATGACCCAGCGTCCACTTAGATAAACTACCTAACACACCCAACCCTCAGTGCACAAACATCCTTCCGTCTTAGTCTGCCCCCTAGGACACCAGGGCTGCCACCCCCGGGCACAAACCACACAGCTCATCCAGAGCAACAACAAGCACAGCAACTTAGAACAGTTCACCACAGCACCCCTAAAGGGTACCCCAACACCATAAGAACCTTGAACAATCCAGAACCCAACCCAAAAGGATTGCTGAAATCTAAGCACCCTGAACCAGCACACCAAAACCACGGACCCACTGGTCCATCCTACTGCATCACCGCAGCACAACCACAACAAACCCCTGGTCCAGCCTACTGCACAACACAGCACACCTACCTCTTACCTTGGACCCCAGGCCCAGCCAACTACCAAGTCGCAGTGCACCCAACAACACCATGAGCCCCTGGCCCAGCCTACTGCACAACGCAGCACACCCACCATGGACCCCTGGTCCGGCCACCTGCAAAACAGCAGGACTCTTCACCAACATGGGACCTACCCCATGGCCCCACCCTGCAGGTTGCTATTGGAACCCCAAACAGAGGCACACTGTACCAATAGCACACAACCTCACATACACACACACTAAAGATAGTGTCACCTCCACACACCATATGTGCCTCCACACCCATATGTATACCAGCTAAAAGATACATTGTCTAGCATATGCATATTCACTGCTGCAAGAGATTAGGCATAAGATCTGAACAAATAGCATTACAAATGTCTCAAGGCACCTTTGGTTTGAAATAACTGCCCGATAAACTATCAATCACCGCGGGCACCCCCACCCACGAGTCCATCCAAACCCAAAGTGGACCCCAACCTGTAAAAAAAAAAAAACAATGTTAGGCCCTTAGCACAATAATCAAAACATCACTACTGATCATAACAAGTGAGTGACCCCACCCACAAGTCCAAATCCTAAAAGTTCAGTCCATCTGGAAGACATTGTTATTCATACAATACATTGCAATTTCGGCATATTAATGCAACAACAAAACACTAAACAACTCTCACTCACCTGAGACCTCCATACAACAACCACAACCCTAACAGACCCTAACAGACATCCACTACACTCGTACAAAACATCCAGCGCGCGCATCCACACTCACTCACACAGGCCCATATTACGCACACACCAACAACCCAACACAGCAGGCACACAAATATGTTAACTTCACAAGTGATAATGTTCTCAAAAACAGAAAAGTTCCCCTCCTCACAGCGGACTGCAGTGAACCAAATCTCAACTGCTTCTCTGCCCACGCAGCACACCAGACAAGTCGCAGGGCACAGGGACACTGTCCTCAGTACCTGCCCTGACAAACCTGCAGGAATCCAAGTTGTTTAGCACACCAAAGTCGATCTCGCAGTTCCAAACAACGACGACCCACGCAGGTAAATCCGCCTCACTAACGAACCGCATCGACCATGACGTTGTCATGGCACAACTTTGAGATCCCTTCCCGGCCACACAAGGAGGGGAAGAAACTCCGGAATCCACCTCCTTGACGTCTTTCCACCGATGCCCACGTCTTGCGGCAACATCAAGCATAACGGACTGATTCTTTCCCGGCTGCGTACACTCAATGCAACCCAGCGCTTCCTTGTGTTCCAGCCGCCCACGCTGGAACGCATGCAGAATCCGTGGCAACGTCACACTTGGGGAGCATAGAGTGCTCCAGCCAACCATACATACGCGTTCCAGCTTCCCGTGCTGGAATGCACGCTCAATGGAAGGCAACGTCATCATTCCGCTTGGGCTGCCGGCCAAGCAACATCTCTTCCGCTCATGGATGGACGAGGGTCCTGTGCAGCCCACAACAATGGAGCAGCTCCCCCGGACACTCTTTCCTTGGACATACAATGCAGACCACCATCCTCTGTCGTGCCGGAGACCAGCTGGGCACTAGAGGCGACGCACATTGCAAACACTGTTCTCCCTCCAGTACCGCGACAAGAGCTCACTCCCACCCTGATGCAGGACGCGTTACTTGGACATCCGGTCCCAACCGTGGAACATGATCCTGGTTCCTCTTCGACACTGGGCCCGTCGGCGGCGCTACCAGCACCGGGTCCCAATAGCTGAAGACACAAAACAATCATTCCCTGGCCTCTCCGCGCACCGACCCGTGCGCCGAAAATCCCACAGCTGCACCAGGTCACAGGATTGAGAGGTGGTGACAGGGCTTGTATCAGTGCACACGCTGCCAACCCAAAACTCCACCGGCAATCTGGGTTCTCACGACAGGTTCCCCACACATCACCACACACCAAACTGTGAGTCACCCGGTTCCCCAAAGCATTAGCCAGCCACGGGAATCAGAGGGCCTCGAGGGGTGAAGCACTTGCCCCACACCACACACCGACAAGTGTGGCGAAAAGCTCCTAGTTCAGCACCACCCGGCCTGCTGAACAGACACGAGGAAACCCAAATTAAAACATCTTGGGCTTCAATTTGCTCACAACTTGGCACTGGACATGATGTCATTGGAGGGCAATGTTTCCATGGATCCAGACTGTCCCCTCCTTGACAGGATCCCATCTCATTGCCAGTGTAATAACTTGAAAGCTGAAGAGCACCCGGACAAGCAGGTAAGTTATTAAGTAGATTTATTGTAGTTTAATTGCCAGGAACAAACACTTGCATGTCCGTTCCAAGTCAGCATACTTTCAACTGCCAGGCATAGAATCCCCTTCAGATCACAACACACCAACACTCCACTCCACTGACCTCACCACATTCCATGTACAGTGATGTCATCACCTCAGCTACCAAGATACATTACAACACTCAGATATTGATTTACTCAATTGTTCTTAAATCTAATAAATATATATGTTCCTTGACTTGAAAATATGTGAAAGAAACCTTTTACCGTTTTCAAGATCTAGTGAAGCATTGGGGGTACCAGTCTGTTTGTATACACCATGCCTCTTGAAAGGTTGCTCCATTCTTTTTTCATTCCATACATTGCAGAAGAGAGAATCAGGGAGCATGTTATGTGCATAATGACTGTGTGACTTCACTTTGGTTCTTATCACTGAGTTCTAATAAAGATCTAGAGGGCTAACATTCAGGGCCGTCATTTCACCAAAATGCCAGGGGTAGCGGAAGTGACATCACATGACCCTTGACCCCCTGATGATATCACAGGAAGTGATGTCATTTGACCCCACCCCAAAGTGATATCGCTGGAAGCGATGTAACACGACCTTTCAGCTGTTGACAAAACAGGAAATAGCATCACATAGCATTGTAAACTACGAAAAATATGTTTACTATATCACTATAATGTGATGTACATTTCATACAAGAATGGATCACCATATGTATCGTTAATATCAGTGTTTATAGGCCCATATTACCAAATGACTGTGAATGCAAACAGACGTCCATGACCAAATGATAATGATGTGTTATTATATATCACTCACGCTTAAGTGCTTTATATAGAAAAAATATACACCCAACCTGTGTTGGTACTCATTTATCGACCTCAGAAGAATGAAAGGCTGAGTTGAGGCGTTAAAGAACAGACTAAATCAGTGACTCACCCCCTGAAGTGTGCCTGAAATAAACCTTTAAAGAGTCTAGCCATTATTGTAGAGAATTCCAGAAAAACACATTATATGGTATTCTTTCTTGTTTAGGGTCAGTGCTGAAAGTGTTAGACTTGTGGCACTCATGTTCTTATTTTTCTTCTTTTTTTAAGGGGCCTGATCAAGAAATCCAGCCACTCTTGAAATAAAGAGCCACATGGTGCTGGCCACAGCCCTGAAGCTTACATTACACAAAAAAAAACGTTTTTTACATTTTTTTTAGAGGTCGCAAGGGAGACCACAGGGGCCGCAAAGGAGACATCAGAGGTCGCAGTTGCGACCTCTGGCGACCCCTAAATGACGTCCATGCTAACATTCCATGCCTTTTTGCAGCAAAAAGTGAAGTATTATTTTGACAGCCCTGGATCCATGCTGCTGGTTAAGGTGTCATAGGGCCTCATTACACGGTAGGCGGTAACCATGGCGCTATTAGCGCCATGGTTGTCACCGGTATTTTACCATGTCTGCCTTGGTGGATGGCAGAATTACCGCCCTACTCCAAGGTGAGCGGGGCGGTAATTCTCCATTCACCAAGGCACTTCCCCATTCCCATTTTTGCCCCCATAGGGCTCAATGGGAATGGGGAAGGCGCTAATTACGGTACCGCAAATTGCGGTACCGTAATTAGCACCAAGGTCCCTTTGCGGCACCCTACTTTAACGGCTGGTAAAACCAGCCGTTAAGGTCGGGTCCCGCAAAGGGAACTCGTAGTAAGGCGGTAAGGGTTTACCGGTACCGGTGCCCTTATCGGTACCGGTAAACCCTTACCGCCTACCGTGTAATGAGGCCCATAGGCTACAATGGAAAGTGATGTGTTTTTAACACCTCCATGGCTTACTCTTTCTGGTGGAATGTTGGCCCACTAGTTCTTTATTAGAACTATGTGGTTCTTATGCACTGTGGCTTGACGGCCATGCCTGCTTTTCTTTCCTGCAATTATGTCACGCTGTTCCGACGGGCTATTCATTCTCCCAACGGGCTTGGGCGAATCATCACTAATTCTGTTTAATAAACTCCCTGCACTTACAGAAATAAATATTTGGGGCAATACCTTTTAAAGAAAATCACCAGATTGCTCCGACTTCAACCGTTGCACTTTGCTACAAACCTGCAAGTGCAAAGGGAGCGAGAATCCTTTACTGTGGTGATCTATTCACATTATTTTTGCGTCACAAGAACCAGTGGCGTCGAAACGTGTTTGTTTTTGTGATCTTTCCCTGTCGATTTAAACGTTGGTAACAGAGAATAGTGTTTAAATGAGTGCATTGTTTTCTTTTTCCATCATGCCACTGTGTGTAGGTGAAGCCGGCAGATCTTCTTGCGAGATTACGGAGCAAAGCGGAAGTCCCGAGTGCAGGCACCCTATCAGAATGTGTCCAGGCCCTCCATTGATCAGCGTCGGCACGTCTCCACGTGCCGCAGCATGTAGAGCTAAGATTAATGGCACGCCATCTGCATGTTGTGCTTGGCGGGCTAGACTAGAATCGGCCTGCCATCCCTCCGCCTCTCAACTGTCGCTCCTCAAAGCGAGGCATATCTCTGTTCACAAGGGCAAATGGGCCTTTCAAGGAGACTGCTTGAATTCTGGCCCCTCAGACAATCCGCTCCATGGAGGGGTCAAATAAGTCACTCTACGAAAAGGTGGCTGGGTGGACGGGGGTCATGTTTACATAAAACGATGAGCATATGAGATTATACTGTCACATTGGTGGCCCCTTCTTTTATAACCAATGTCCCCTCTCTAAACATAACAGGTGTATTTGTAAAGCTCACATACACCCCCAAAAGTGCATCTTGGCGCTAATAACAGATGTTTATTGTTACGCAACAATGACCATGAGGTCAAACTCAGGCTCCTGTAGTGGATGCATTAGTCCACTGAGCCACAGACCCAACCCTTAAAGGTTGTTAAAGTCTTACACCTTGAGGACACTTCTTCCATAGTCCTAAGAACAAGCAAGGACTTATTCTCTTCAGGCTTCCTGAATATTATGCTGAGGGAATAGACACATAGTTACCCTGCTACATGACTCCAGCGCAAGTGCTAAAATCATGATTGTCAATGTCAAAAAGACAAGCCCGCTGTATTCAGGAACCTAGTGTTCATTTTCTTTCTAAATGGTTCTTTGTATTGGTCCCATCTGTGTATTGGTATATCTAAATGACTCATTTATAACCCTGGGAAGAATGTCTTTAGACGGGCTTACTTATACGTGCTTAAACTGTCCCCTCGAGTAGAGGTTCTATCTAATGTACATGAGTATATGTGGCACAAATTATAATATTGGATGGCATTGAACTAGATATATTCATGCAGTGATAACAATTCAACATGCAGATGACATGCATTATATCAATACTGACATAGAGAATAATACTTCTTGAGTATGTTAGTATAGGGACGTTCATACTATAACATACAACGGATGAAGGTTTTTATTCTTACTCTGGCATTTTTTAACTTGAGTAGCATGTCAAATTTGCTTTTCTCTTTAGATAAAATAACATTGTGGGATTTTGGGGAATTTTGGGGAATTTTGGGGTTCATATAAGCGGTGGATTCTGGAATAACTTACTTTGGACAGGCCCAAATATATATTTCGAGACATCTAAAGTATGAACAGTAGCCGAACAGTTTTTGATCAGTTGACCCAAACTAGAGCTGGGCACCTGGTAAAACTCAATAGTCAGTTTTTCCGGCTGTACATAACATCTCGGGTCGTACTTCGTTCATTTGCACTTCCCCATGTTGTGCTGCCTCTCAAGCAAAGTGCGTCATTAAAAAAAAAAACTACTGCTCTGCCATGCACGTTTCCTCCATTTGGAGGCTTGGGCTTGAAATCTGTCACGAGGCACACCATTTCTTTTGCTATCAAACATTGGAGCTGGGATATGTGGCCTCATTTGAAGGTTCCCAGGAAAGCAATCTTTATTTGAAGGTTCCCATTGCTCTCCGGGGTCTGTAAAGCAGTCTGCTTGGAGGGCCTAAATAGATTGAAATGAGGATCCCAGTAAGAACTAACAGATGACCCATGTGACACCGCGGATCCAGTGTGGCGACAGATAAGCCTGCTACTGACGTATGTGTCCAGCCCCAACGTATGGAACCTAGAAAACAGATCTGTGCTAGCAGCGGACGACATTTAGGTGAAGCGACAATCGAAGTGATATGGTCTAACCCTTGTCGCTCTCCGTCTGCTCGCAGGGGCTCAGTGGGTTGAAATGAGGATCCCAGCAAGGTCTAATGGATGACTCGTGCCAGACCCACTACTTCAGTGTCACGCCATCTTAAAGAGGGTTACTAGAATGAATTGGGTGCAAACCCAAGCAAGAATGATAGCAGTCTATTCTGAACTCCCGCCTTAGTCAATGCTCATGTAAATTGCCACCAAGATTAGAGGAGGAAGTTAGCATGATGGACTTTCTCTGAACTCTGCACACACACGCTGGATTTCTTGTAATGCCCTTGCGTCACCCAACGCTAGGATGCAATCATTTCAATACTCACGATAAGCTTCACTATTTCCTATAGAGAAATAACATGAGGCTGCACACACCGAAAAATAATCACCTGGGTATTAGGAGGGATTTAAATTGAAATGTGATCACTGGGAAGCATGAAGCACGAGTCTTTTAGGAAAATGCTGTTGTAAGAAAATAGCCAATTTCTTTCATGTGTCTAAAAAGAAATTGAAAAAAAAAACCGAAACCCGGGGGTGTTTGCCAGGGCTGGCGCGCGGTAACCGATAGCAGGCTCGGTGGAAGGCAGAAGTTAGCTGGGTTTCTGACAGACAGAGAAGGCTTTCAGAGCAATTATACACATGAAAAGGGGAAAGACAGGATCCTAATTACAGGGTATTTTCTTCTTTATGTCTAGGAGAATTGCAAAGTGAGTCATTATTTTAATTCCTGCCTGATAATATTTGCTGAATTATAAAGACTTCATAGGAATCATAACATTCTGTGTACCTCATGTATTCCAATTAGTTGCATTTGATGAGACTGTGCATATTTCTCTGAACAATATGTACATACTTTAATGACTGAACATCCAGGCATTGTGCACTATAAAGGATGCTCTGCGTTGTATGCTGCGAGGAACACTGCAGAGGGAACACCAGCACACTTTGTTGCAGGAAGGAGGCGAGACACATGCACGCCTGGAAGATTAGACCCACTGCAAAGTTTCCCAGCTGGCATCTAAGCTCCCCGATCCAGGTTTCTTCACGAAAGGATTGTAAGAAGGGTAAAGGCGAGAAAAATTAATGTGGAGGCTATCGCAAAGTTTAATTGCACAACGAGTTATTAAAAAACCTCTAAATAATGGTAACAGTTGAACGAACAAAACATGCATTCTTCCTACCTACCATTCCCAAAATAATAGCATGCATGTAGAGTTACTATTTGATATTAAATAAATTGAGTTTGGACTCAATGTTGTGGTGCTGAGATAAAGTCACAGATGTGATACTAGAGTATAGTTCCCCGAAACTGGTATAGTGCGCTTAGTTTTTGCTTCGTTTGGGATGTTCTCTATCAGGAGCAGGTAAGATAGCTCAATGGGTTGCACGCTTGCTGCTGTGATCTGTAGGTCGCAGGTTCGAATCTCAGCAAGGCCGACTCATCCTTTCGAGTTAGATAAATGAGTACCCACTTCGGTTGGGTGATGACTGTAAGCCAATATGTTCTATTCATAGCACTTTGGCAAAAGCGCTATATAAATCATCATCATCAGTGGGATCACCCCGTCCACTTCTTGCTCAATCCAATCCATCAACTTTGCACAGCAGACTGAAACAGGATTGCTCCATTCACTATTGTTGTCATTTGCAGAGATTCTGATCAAAGCGCTCGCCTTTTGCTAAATGTAGTTAGGAATCTTGGAAAACAAGGATTCCACACAGCACGTGAATGTTACTAGTTTCCTAAAGTGGTTCTCTGAACAATTGGATATCCTTTCACCACTGACTGAGCAATGCTTCCTTACTGCAATCTGGATGCACCTGTCCCTGGTTACTTTGGCAATCTCTTATAGCTGTCCTGTATGTTAACATTTACTGTCTGCAGGGGCTGCACTGGCCACCACACCAGCTCGAATGCAGTGAGGCATGCAGGGCACCACTCCATCATCCCCATCCTGCCCAAACCACAAATACTCCGGTATCAGGTAATATTGTCCCCATACATATGGTCGCCATATAGAATGTCGCAGGGAAAAGGTTGTGGTGACCATATATATGGGTCAAGGGTTTGGGGGTTGCAGGGTGCCCCCCATATGTTAAATATAATAATGTCCCCACAAACAACGGCAATTCTTTGGCGACTTATTTGCCAGGCGACATTTGTGCTGGGACATTATTAGATGGAACCAACACACCTAGGTCTAGGTAACTCCAGTGCATGCACCTGCACCTCCGGACAGTTTTGAATGGATATCAGCAACCCCAAATAGGAAGAAGTGAGGGCCTAACACGAGAGCCCCAAGACACAATGCACCTGTCAGAGCATGCACTACTCACTGCACAGCAGACCACTGTGCAATTTAGTCACACAGACATGCTTGCAAGAAAGTCTCAGAGCCCCCACAATACACCTACAGGTCTCCACAGAAAGGCACACCACATCCCAGGCAACTCCGACCCAGGCATCATATACTGGTCTGCCAGATAACTGATCTTTTGCAGCGATTGCACCTTTGAACAAAGATCCAGAGCTGCAAAGCCATATCAATAGCAGATGGGTGCTACACAACGCACCTGTTAAATTGATATTTATAAATCGCATAACTTATATTAGTACCCGGCGCTCCGTACCTGTAAGCATTTCTGCGCACCCATTGGTGCCTTACTTGGATGGTAATCCCACTTCCGCAATTGTATCTCGAACGCATTGGACGCCATGGAAAGGGAGAAGGAACTTCTTGTAGTCCCTTCTCCCTTTTCCATTCATTTCAATCCCCGATCCCTGGCAGACATTTATTTTTTCTCAAGTTGGGAAAATGGTCAGTGTGCCGTTTCTCAGCTCAGGAATAATACCAATCAGTACCCCGGTACAACGTGTCGGTGTACTAATAGCAATATAAGCCCCGGGCCTTTGTTAAAGCCCTTGCTTCCCTCAGGCTTCTAAATATGGCCCCGGGGGTATTACCCAACCAGTAATGCTCCCCTCCTTGGGTTATATTGCCTAAATAACAAATGCTGATATAGCCCTCAAAATAATACCAACATCAGTGGTGCTCATTGTACAATCCTTAGAAGAATGGGAGTGGGGTGGGGTGTGAGTGAATCACAACCCTGAACCGTCTTCAGGTAGCAGCACTCAGTACCTGAGAACTGTTTTGCGCTAGGTTTTAGAGATTTTGGCCCAGCCTTTTTAGTGTATTTTTTTTAGTCTTTCCCCTTCGGCCTCCTCTTCTTCAAAATGTATTCTAATTTTCACTTTCTAATATATTGCCGGTCTTTATACCGAAGTAATTTATAATGAATGCCCATATATCGAATCTTTTATATTGAAAAATGTTATAGTGAATGGATTTTGTTTTTGGGGGCGGCAACCTCAAACCCCCGTTTCCCACTGCTAAAAACCCACCCCAACCATTTCCCAAAAATATTCAACCCTTTACCCCACCCTAAATACATTCACTATAAAAGTTTTCAATATAAAATTTTCGATATATGGGTATTCTATATAAAAGACTCTATATAAACACTGTATACCATATTGCCGAACATCTGAGTGTGTCTCTTTCATAGCAAAACATAGGCAGTGCTGGGGCGCAAAGTTTCATTTACAGCTTGTGTAGCCCTGGAGGAGCATCACCAATGCCTGGATCCACTGTGCTGAATAACCATAAAAATGTAGCAAGCACAATAGGAAACTGCATGCACCGATTTCTCAAATACAGCAAAAAACATTACAGAGCATGTTATTTTCCATGCAAGAACATGTCAAATTACCGGCAAGAATGGAATCATCATAAAATACATTACACGAAGCCTAAAAAAGTAAATATAAAAGGACCCTAATCACCTATCTGCATTCTCTGACTAATTGTATCCAAAACAAGACAATGGGGGTCATTACAAGTTTGCCGGTCCGGGGACTACGGTACCGGTAAACTTGCTGGTACCATAGTTCCCGGACCGGCAAACTACGAGTTCTTTTTGTGGATGCCATTACGGCTGACAGGTCTGTCCTGGCAGCCGTACTGGCACCCGCGAGCAGAGCATGTCGGATGCACCGGCACCATTCTCAATGGTGCTGGTGCATCCGACCTCCCCATTCCCATTGAGCCCTATGGGTCTCAATGGGAATGGGGAGTGATGCATTCCGGCGCTGGTGAATAGACAATTACCTGGTACACCTGGGCTGTAATGACCCTGTAATTGCCCATTCGTGGGTGCCAGAAAAAATGGCAAGTTTGGCGGCAGCATGCTAGTTTTACCGGCAAAGCTACCGCCTAACTTCTAATGAGGTACAATGGGCCTCATCATAAGTGTGCTGGTCTGGAAACAACAGTGCCGGTAAGCTTTTTTCCGGACCGGCTCACTACAACACTGCCGGGCAGGTGCCCTCCTACCCGGCAGGTCAGACCTGTTGGGTGAGAGGGCACCCGCTGCAGATTTTTTACGGGAGCACCAGCACGGTTAGGAACGGTGCCGGTGCTCCCATGTCCCCATTCCCATGGGCACTAACGAAATTACCAGCGCCTGACTTCCCAGCTGCCAGACTTGGTGCAGCCCGGTGGCACCGGGAAGTCAGGCGCTGGTAGTTTTTGATGGTTCCTGCGGCAAACCCACCGTTAGCACCGGCAGGGTTACCGTGGGACCCATAATGAGGCCCAATATAATAAAACCATCTCACACGTAACATTTGCTGAATACGCCCTTTCAGTTCAAGCTATGTAGTGTTCTATCCAACGCGTGAACCGGCCTTGAAACAAACTCTTATCTATCACAGGGAAAGACCACAGAGTGTTAGGGCTATATTTTTGAAAATGCATGCCTGCCTACTGGCTTTCATTGATCATCTCAAGTATGTAGCTTTGGTGTTACTCGCATCACCTTGGAGAGGAAACTTCCAGTGTCTAGTATGGGTTGGGCTCCGCAACTCGCATTACAAAACGTGGCATTATTGTATCTCACACGTGTTAAGAACTGGGCTCAAACACTGCCTTCTAGTTAGATGTCTCCAAAAAATCAAAAGGCTAATGACATACCATCAGAACTGCATATCACTAATGATTTGGCCAGGTTAGCATTAACCCAAGTGAGGAATTTCTTCATCCTGGCTGTAGTCTTAATTAGAATAAACACACTGCCAGTTAATGGGCCTCATTACGAGTTGGCCCTGTACACGTAAAAGTGCTGGTAATTACCTTTATCTGTACATTTACCGTACTGGCTAACTACAACTTTGCAAGTAGGGCAAAGGATTTTCCTCCAGCAAAGAGCTTGAGGTAAATCTGAACCCTACCCGCAAAAAACGGCCTGTTTTACCAGCACGGCTGGTAATAGTGGCAGAATGCCCCCATGGAGTCACATGGGGCTCCGTGGAGTGGGGATTTACTGTGTATACAGGCACTTGTAATCTGCTGGTAATACCGGCAGACAAGTGCAGGTAATGGTAATTGCATTTTCCGGTATTTTTGTAATGAGGCCCAATGAGGTAGCAATAACCAGGCTCAAAGGAATCCAGATTGGTTCTTAGTACTTGAGATAAGCAAACATGAACAAGGCCCCGCGAGTAAGGTTATGAATGATGGTTGGCCCCATTATCCCATGTCTGTTTGGTGAATAAGTGAACAAATCAAGACATGCGTATAGTAGAACTCTGGTCATTTAATCACTGCAAGATGCTTTCTTTAGAACGCTTGTCAGTGCAGAACATTCGGGGAAAAGTGGGTTTTACCTTTTTTTGATAACAAGGTCCTGAATCCATGTTGATGTGGCAGGATTGCTATGCTATGTTATGCAGGATTGCTATGCTATGTTATGCAGGATTGCTATGCTATGGTATACTACATTAGGCTCTCTCTCATACATGTAGGCCTCAGATCTTCCCTGTGCCTCCCTGGCTTCCATCTGCATGCAGCACCCCGGACATGCCCATCCCCCTCCCAGGGCGGAGGACACGTCAGACCTTCTCTTCCGCTTATTTTCTACAAGTATAGCATTAGGTCCATATGTGGTAGATAACAGTAGTGTTCCTGTGAATGCCACTTATCCATAGTACAATACGATGTCTCTGCAGGGATGCGTCACAAGGTCACAAGTGAGATGTTGACAGTTCTTGTCAAATGTCTACAATATCGTGCCAAGTAACACCCCCATTGTGAAAGTACTATAACATTTTAGTGTTTGCCTATGATATGCCATATAACCGGCACTGGAGAGGTGGGCCCTTGAGGACTCTGTGTGCTGACTGCCTGAACACTTGTCCTGCTGTGTTCCCTGCTGATCACTCTGTATGCTGTGTATTTGCTATATAATCCAAGCAGCTGGATTTACCACCAGTCTGTGTTTGATCTCCTTACTTGCTACAATCTGCGGCTGGCCGAGGGGGGAGCCCTTGGGAAGGAGCCTTATTTTGCCACCACAATATACTTTTATCTGAGGATCATGCTCTGCAAGTGCTGTTTTAATTCTTCTCAGTTTGACCTTGCATGATGTTTGCGCTTTCACACTCTGTTCCTCTGGGCTAGTTACTGCTTTTATACTCTAAATCTCCCAAATCGCCCCCATTTCGAGCGTGATTGGAATCCTCGTCCATACCCCTTTTCATTTTACCATCTGGGCTGCTAATATTGGGCTCCTTGTGGCCCCATTTGTCCATCACCATAAGGTCCATAGAGTTCTTGTCGGTACCTATTTACCACAGAGGTTGTACTTGGAAGGATATTTTGCTGCCCCCATAGTGTTAGTTATTTTCCCATTGAGCCACACTCTCTAGGTGTGGGAGGAAAAGTGATTTTCACCTTAACCTTCTTCACCTGTCTCCAAGGGAACATACTTTTGAGAACCATCAACGGTGATGTCAACCACCTGTCTGGAGTCTTGTTCATAGAAGAATTGCCTAGCATTGTGGCGCTGCATTGTCCTTGTGGCCTGGACCAGACTGGTATGAACATTGATATTTTTCCTCTGGTAAGCCACAGTAGGCTAAAATATGATTGTAGACCTTCCTGGGTGGGTGGCAGCCCGTATAACAGGTTATTTGGCCTTGTACGTGCACATAGAAAGGCTTGTGCATTTTTGGAATACATTGTAGCCAATGAATGATTATATAAATATTTTGGAAAGTGTATAACAATTCACCAAATTAGGTTGTCACATGGCAATGACCAATCAAGATGTGCCACCGAAAAATAAGAACACATAAGTAACCTTTAGGCTAAAAGGATACATGCTGCTAGCTTTTTTATAGTGCCCATATGGTTCCTTCTGCCTCGGTAAATAGGCCTAGCAGAATGCCCAGATGCTTCCTGATGCCTCAGTAAATGAAGTAAGAACCAATTGGATGAGTAGTTGGATGGGCTTAAAATAATGCCCAGATGGCTCTTTCTGCCTCAGTAAACAAGGTAGGAACCAGTATAATGAGAGCTTGGATATGCCTAGCAGAATGCCCAGATTGTTCCATCTGCTGCAGTAAACAAGGTAAGACCCAGTTGGGTGAGTGCATGGATAAGCCTAGCAGAATACCCAGATTGTTCCTTCTGCCTCAGTAAACAAGGTAAGAACCAGTTGGGTGAGTAGATGTATAGGCTTAGCAGAATACCCAGATGGCTCATTCTGCCTCAGGAAATGAGGTGAGAACCAGTTGGGTGAGTGGATGGATAGGCCTATCAGAATGCCCAGATGGTTCACTCTGCCTCAGTAAATGAGGTAAGAACCAGTTGGGTGAGTGCATGGATAGGCCTAGTTGAATGCCCAGATGGTTCCTTCTGCCTCAGTAAAATAGGTAAGAAACAGTTGGGTGAGTGCATAGATAGGCCTAGCAAAAGGTCCAGATGGTTCCTTTCTGCCTCAGTAAACGAGGTTAGAACAAGTTGGGTGAGTGCATGGATAGGCAGTTGGGCGAGTGGATGGTTAGGCCTTGCAGAATGCCCAGATGGTTCCTTCTGCCTCAGGAAATGAGGTAAGAACCAGTTGGGTGAGTGGATGGATAGGTCTAGCAGAATGCCCAGATGGTTCCTTCTGCCTCAGTAAACAAGGTATGAACCAGGTGGGTGAGTGGATGGATAGTGTAAGGAAGACATGGTATCAAAGTAAGACAGACACAAGTAACCACAGTTCAAGGGTGTTTATTGTACCTTATAAAGAGTGTGATAAATGCCTGTCTAAACCTAAATCTAAAGATGGGAGCAATCTACGACCATCAAATAATAATAACGCAGTCCTAGTGGAGTCTCGTCAAAATAAAAGGGCCTTTACTGAAAAATCTATTGCCAATCCTTAGTGCTAATTTACAAAAAGTGTGGGGTAATGTTCATGAAAATGAAAGAAGTGATAAATCAGCATGTGTAGGTCGTTGGCCTCCCTTTGCCAGGTTTTGAGCACGGGACAAGGTGGTTCACTCGAGCATAGCACACTCTCTGGCTTCTTTGGCATGAGGACACAGTTCCATTACCAACATCAGGGTGTTCTGTGCCCAAGTCTCTTATGTTATAAAAGTCTCTTGATTCAGAGGGCCTGATGTATCAAAACAAACAGAAAGTTATTTTACAAATGCACGAGTAAAGTGAGTCACTCTTCACCCCAGATCCCCCTCTTCCGGGCTTAGATCCATTTTATACAATTAGTCTCCCTCAGCAGGGCTTGGACCAATTTCAATTTGTTAGCATCCCTCAATCGGATTCACATTTGCCAAATACAACTAGTCTCCCTCAGCCGGGCTCAGACCACTTTCAATTCGTTGGCATCCCTCTATCGGGTTCACGTTTGCCACAGCAATATCATTTCTCGGGTGGCTTACGTTTAACCCTGGATCCCCATCAGCAGGGCTCAGATCCCTTCTCCATAATTAGTCTCCCTCAGCCAGGCTCAGGCCAATTTCAGTTTATATTAGCTATCGAAGACTTTTGAATGTGAACCGGGTTTCGCTTGACCCGTTGCAGGACCACTTTTATTTCATAGTTCAACAATTTTGAAACGCTCAGTAGGATACCAAACAGAGACCTTCGAATGAGCATGCATGTGGCACCGTACCACTCAGTATATGGCATCTACCTTGGTTTCAAAAGTTCAGTCACTCCTTGAATATTCAATTATATTCGTGTCACTCATCACATACGCCTTACACTCTGTTCTTTGCAAATTTCTTTATACAATGTTGCTGCTTTCAACCTTGGTTCTAACACAGACCAGTCTTGTATCAGTCTCCCCAACTCACCGGCTGTACTGACTTTACTGGAGAGGCTTTGTTGTAGAAGCTGTGAGAAACCTAAAGGTGTCTCCCCTGATAGTTCCCGGGGATCTGCATTCCAGGTTGCCAGGACACAGCCATCGCTTTTGGATCCAGTTCCTGGGGGCGGAGCAGTGCAGGAAGATCACCTGGATGGGGGGGTCTTCGGGGAGTGGAAGTGGGACACCGAAGGGTGAGACGCGGTATCCCCTTCCTTATGACACCTTTTCCCCATCGGGCCCAATAGGATATTTAGAAACTCTGCACCCCCTTTTCAGACATGAACACTTTCCCACACACAACGGACTAAAACCAGAGCTGTTTACCTGACATGTCCCAACACAAGGGTCAGGCAGAGTCAGGCAATTGCTGACAACTACACACACCTGACTGCCCTTTCCCATCCCCGCTGGGATAAAAGGCGAAGCATGAGAGCACACTCTGAGCAAGGCCGAACGCACAAGGAAGCAGCTATTCCAGGGCAGCAGTTCAAATGGAGCAGAAAGGCAGCGTGACCTGAAAGGATGTCAACCCAGACCCAGAAAGCCTCTGACAAAGGAAACGCAAGACCAGGAATTGCAGCTGGTGAATGGTGTGATGGATGTCAGCGGTACTTGGAACCCTCCTGCACTGATAGCTAGGGCGGGGAGACACGGTTGCTATCGTGGTACCATACTTGACTCCAGCGGCAAAAGAAATTCCAACAGGTTCAGCACTGCCGGTGAGTCAGAAGAACCTGATAGTGGGCCGGTCTGTGTTAGGCTCAATAAGATACAGAGGTATTTTGTGAACAAATTTGATACCAGGGATAGAGTGGTCCGACACCAAGTGGGCGCTTGTTCAGAGGTCTCTGGCTGGTACCCCTGTCCTGAACAAAGAGACTGTGTTGAACTAAAAGAGTATTGAAAGTAGAAATACCAAGAGGCCATAGGGAAGGCCGATGTGAGGTGTCAAGGTGGTCATACAAGGGTCAAGCCAAGTCCCTTGTAGAATCGAAATTCCTTGACACATTACAGAGGTTTTGACGATTGTGAAATTGTGAACCTGGCTGAGGGAATTGTGAATCAGGCATTTGCGCGGTTTAAAGAAAGTGAACGAGAGAAAACAGAAATAGGTACATTAGGCTTTGGGAAAGGTGATAAACCGGTTAACATCGAAGAAAGAAAGAGAGAAGAGCCTACCATCTTTCCCGACCTAGCCTTCGCCCAGCAAAATGATCCAGTTCTCGATGAAGCTTTCTTACAAGCTATTCCGGAAAGAGAAGGATTAGAGAAGGAAAGCCCCTGTTTCTTCTTAAAGCAGGGGTTGCTATATAGAAGAGAAACATCTACAGGGGGCTTAGTGAAGACGCAGTTAGTAATACCCAAGACCCAACTGAAAGGTTGTACTAGAGATTGTGCATTCCCAATTTACCGGGCGGCACTTAGAACAATCTCAAACCCAGGCACATATCAGTGGGAAGTTTTAATGCCCATGTATCCATGCTGATATCAAAACCTTTGTCCAGACGTGTGACATATGTCAATAAACCAGCACGCACATCCCATTTCCTGCCCCTCTGAATCCCTTACCAATCATAGAAATCCCTTTTTCAAGAATCGGGATGGACATGATTGGACCTTTAGAAACATCCAGATTAGGCAACAAATGTGTCCTTCAGATTGTTGGCTATGCGACCAGATACCCTGAACCATTCCTGATGTGAAACAATACCACACAACAAATCCTTAAACACCTCTTGCTGTATTTTTGCAGGGTTAACTTTCCCAAAGAAATACTAACTGATCAAGGTTAAAATTTTATGAGCAAGCGTATAGCAGAAGTCAAAGAGCTGGTCCATATTACCATCTTACGAACTTCTGTGTACAATCCCCAAACCGATGGCTTGGTAGAAAGATTCAATGAAACACTTAAATTAATCTTACAGAAATTGGTAGATAAGGACGGGAAAGACTGCAACCAAATGATCCCTTGGTCACTATATGCAGTAAGGAAAACCCCTCAGGCCTTTACAGGATTCTCTCCTTTCAAACTACTTTATTGTAGAGAGCCTAGAGATATCCTAGACATGCTCAGGGAAACCTGGGAAGAACGAGAAGAGGCACCCATTCCCATCCCTCAAATCGATACTAGAATGCGAGAACATATAAGACTTGTTCTTGATCTAGTCTGTACTTGTATGGAAAAAGCCCAGAGTCAGCAAAAACCCACTTATGACAGGAAGGTGAGTTTAAGATCGTTTTCCATAGGACAGAAAGTACTGGTCCTCTTTCCCACCTCAGAAAACAAGCTTGTCTCTAAGTGGCACAGGCCCTATGAAATATTAGAACAAATGGGAGCCTGTACATATAAAGTAGCCCAACCGGACAAGAAACAGAATGTCCATTTATATCACGGAAATCTCTTAAGAGTGGAAATGAGAACCTGTCAGCCACCCATGCCAAAGTACTTTCCTGTTTGGTTCCCGAAAAAAATCACAGCTTCAAATAAATTCCTCTAGAGCTATCTATTCAACAACAAGAAGATCGAAAAGATGTAATTACTTAATTTCCTGATGTATTTTCAGAAAAGCCAGGAACAGTAAAGGGCCCCTACTACTATATTAGAACACCTAAGTGAAAAGTGGTTAATTTAAAACTGTATAGACCACCGGAAGCCCATAAACACATAGTGGTTGAGGAGGTAAATAAAATATTGAAAGCAAATATTATCAAGCCTTCTTTGAGCCCATGGTCCTTCCCTATCGTGTTGGTCACTAGACCTGACAGTTCCTGGAGGTTTTGCCAGACTTCCGTCAAGCTAATGCGATTTCTGACTTCGATGCCTACCCCATGCCACGCATCGATGACCTAATTGATAATCTCGGAGCAGCCACCTTTCTATCCACCTTAGACTTAACGAAAGGGTACTGGAAAGTTCCAGTATATGAAGAAAACTGCTTTTTCAATGCCCCTAGGACTGTTTAAATTCAAAGTACTCCCTTTCGGCTTACAGGGTGCGCCAGACGCTTTCCAATGCCTCATGGATAAAATCTTACAACCCTATTCAAATTTCTGTGGAGCTTATATTGACGATATTGTCATTTATAATAAAACCTGGGAGGACCATCTCTTCCATCTTTATGCTATTCTGAAAGTCCTCAGAGAGGCCACGCTACCTGCTAATCCATCTAAATGCAGACTGGCCCAATCAGTCGTGAAATACCTCAGCTTCTTTATAGGGAATGGGACTGTACAGCCTCAAAATGAGAAAGTGAAAGCCATCCTAGATTCCCCCAGGGACGTCATTTGGGGGTCGCCAGAGGTCGCAAGAGCGACCGCTGCCGATTGGCCAGCGACCTCTGTCACTCTCTTGCGACCTCTGGCATTTCCTCCAATCAGAGGAGGAGGGGGCGTGGCCACCACTCAAGCGGTGCAGCGTGCTGGTGGTCCTCCATTTTGTGAGCACTGCAGCGAAGCCAGCGTGCAGCAGCAGCTTCGTGGTTTCTCTTGGTGCCAGAAAGTCCAGGCCAACTAACTTCTTCCAAGCTAACACACAGCGGTGAGTCAGTCTGTGTTGTGTGTGTGACTGAGGTCGGGGGCGAGCGGGTGTGTGTGAGCTGCTGGGTGGATTAATGTTGCTGGCGTGTGCCGCCGTAGGCCCCAGGCCAGTGCCTTAAGTGGCACTACAAATCGAGCCGGGGCCCATCGAGGGAGCGTGGCCCAACAACGTGGTCTTGATGGGCCGTTAGGCCACGCCCCCTTGACGAGCCCCGGCTCAATGGGCTACTGGCACCCCTGCCAGGCAGCCTTTTGTAGAGATTAGCACCCTCTCCCCTATGGGGGAGAGGGTGCTGATCTCTGCATTTATTTTGTATAGGCTTGCCTGGCAGGGGACAGCGCCTCGCCTATTCAGCCTTAATGGTGGTGCTGCCCCTCGCCAGCTGGGGAGGGGCAGCGTCACCATTAAGGCTGAAAGGGTGAGGCCACTGGAAGCAGAGGCCTTTTTCCTAAAGACTGAAACTCCCGCGAATCCGCGGGAGCTTCAGTATTTAGGAAGCAAGGCCTCTGCTTCCAGCGGCCTCACCCTTTCAGCCTTAATGGTGGCGCCGGCCCACGTGCATCCCTTGATTAAAGGGATGCCTCGCAGGTGCGGCGCCACCATTATAGCTGAAAGGCATTTTTTTCTGAAGCCTGAAGCTCTCGCACACGAGCGAGAGTTTCAGGCTGTAGAAAAAAATGCCTTTTCGTGTAGTGGCCGGGGCTGCCCGGGGAGATTAGTGGGCCCCGGCAGGGCCCCGCCTCAAAACGAAATTTCGGAACCTGCCGGGGCCCAGCCCCGGCAGGCCCCGGCCCACTTAAAGCCCTGCCCCAGGCTGAGGTCAGATGTGTGCTCTTGTGGCATTCCCCTGCGGCCGCCAGGACCAGGTGGAGCCTAGGTTGCGTGTGTGCTGTGCTAGCCCACTACCCGCCTGCGGCCGCAGGCGGATAGCTTGGCACCTCAGGCGACAACAGCTACACGTGTTGCTTAATACCCAGAGGTTTCTAAGCATGGACCTGGGGATCGAACCTGTTTTGCTCCCACGTCGTCTTGCTTCCAGTTGCCCCTGAGCTAGGAATCTGCCCCACGGACTGTCGAGTTGCTAAGGTTTAGCCACCCCAGTTTCTCCCCCTTAGAGTCCCTAGAATATAGACAGTGGCCCCGATTTATAAAGTATCATGTGTGTCCCGGCCTTGCAATATTCTAAAATGTCATTGGCAAGGAATGTCAACATATGATATATTATGGCATTTATAACGCGCCTATACACAAAGTAAAACACAGTACCATTGGAGAATGATGAAGCTTCTCTCTGCCTCTTTCCATAGAATTGGGGGTTTTGTGAATTTACCTCATTGGCGAAGGAGCATGGATTCAATACAGCAACTAAGTGCGCTGCACACATCTGTAATACCTCAAATACTTACACACAATTGGAGCTAAAAGCCTAAAATCTGATTCCTCAAGCAGAATGTAATCAGGGTCCCAACACACTCCACTGGCAGGGTGCCTGTGGCCAAGGGCAGGGAGCTCTGCTTTCGGGGTGGGGGTGTGCATGCATGCAAATGTCTGCTTGCTCTAGTCTGTGTGTGCGTTTGTGGGATGTGGGGGGCCTGTATCTGGAGTGCTGCAGGGCTTGGTTGGCCCAAATCAGGGGGCTTTATCTGGAGTGTTGCGGGCTACGCTCTCGGCCCCCTAGCTGTGTGGTCTGTGCGCTCCCTGGTATCTGGAAGGGACCCCTGTGCCTGGGGTGCTTCTCTGGCCCCTGGGTCCGTGCTGTGGAGGTGTGTCTGGAGTGCAGGGTGTACTGTCTCTCTGTGGCCTCCCTTCTCTCACGCCTCCTTGACTGGGCAAGTGTGGTGGGAGTCGTGGAACCCTGCCGGTCCCTCACACAAAGGGGACATGTAGACTTTTCAACAGAGTCACTTCGCAGCACAATCGCTCCTTACCTGAGACAACTGTCCTTCCTGCATCTTCATTGAAATGCCTCCTATGCAGCAGAGATCATATTGAGTTGCTCAGTGCTCGCTGGAATCCAGCTCTGTGCATTCAAAATATCATCATCATAAAAATAATGGGCCAATGAATATCTGCCACAATAATCAGTTCTGCCTCTGGGTAAATAGTGAGGGGTTACGCTGCACGCCCCAGTTTCCCAGTGTATGACCTCACATGGTGATGGGACGTCACCATCCACCTCTTCCCAGCCACATTAGGGTCACTGGGTGTAGGGTATTCAGTTTCAGGAGTATAATTCGATAATATCACGTCACCCCAAGTGCTCATGTGAGTGAGGGGAGGCTAGATGTGCCGGGATGAGAGGTACCACAGGCTCCAGGGATGCCGGGAAACGGAGGGTGGAATAGGCTGCTGGGTGGCCGGATTGCAAGGTCAGAAGCAGGGCACTGCAGTTAATGGTAGTCTGGAAAGCACACCCCTCAGTGCGTTCAGTCAGTATCTTGTCTCTATGACAAATGATATTCTGGTGTGCTGTTGTACAAATGATTCTTCCATTCTGATAATTTGTTTTTTATTTTCAGACCTGCATCTTCATGTGGAGTTCCTTCCTTTCTGTGTCAGAATCTTCACCTTACATGCCACTGAAACAGCAGCCTCGGACACATCTGTCAAGCCACTGTTCTGCTCAATCTGGTAAGAAACTACATTTTAAGTCTTATGATCAGAGTGAAGGGTTGGGCATTATCCCAAAATCTATACAATAGTACTAATTGTTGGAATGTGTACCATTATGGAGAGGTGAGGGGTGTGGAGGACAATGAACATGTAGGAACAGAAACCTAGGCATATAAAGAGTGTTGGTGAGTGTGGGAGTAATGCAAAATGCAGCCAGGATTTTTTCCCCGTAAAATATGGGGACATGACTTATGAGGCTTTTGGTACTGAAGGTGGCATCGCTCAGTAATGCACTGTACACCTTGAACACATTTTGAACTAATCTTTTGGCAGCCAAAATAACACAAGAAGAAGAATTATTAAAAACTGTGGATGCCATACATGTTTTCTGGTGAAATATTCTCCCTCTCGCCTTTTATCCTGGCTTTCCCCTATCCCCATACCCGCCTATCCGTCCCTGTCCCCCCAGAATGTGATTTCGCTCTGTAGTCCTGTTGAACTAACAGGGCAGATCCAGATTAAGAGGGGATTTGGGTTCATACACTTCGCGTGGCAACATGGACCTTGACACTGCTACATATGATGATCCATTCTTGTATGAAATGTCACAAAACACTGATATCGTAACCATATATTTCTTAGTGTACTGAGGGGATAATGCTTTATGAGGCCACTTCCTGTGATGTCATGTGGAGGGCGTGGTCAAATGACATCACTTCCTGTGATGTCGAGTGGGGTGTGGTCAAATGACATCACTTCCTGTGATGTCACTCTTATGGGCGTGGCACTGTGATGTCACTTCCGCTACCCCTGGCGTTTTGGTGAAATGACGTCCCTGGATTCCCCAACAACCAAAATGAAGAGAAATCTTAGAGCCTTTCTACAGCTAATAGGATATTACCGCAGGTTTATCCAAAACATTTAGGACAAAACAGCTAGGCTGACTGATAAACTCAACTATGCTGAACCCCAGAAACTTCATTGGACAGATGCGAATGATATATGTTATAACACCTTAAAACAGGCCCTGTGCCAGAGCCCGATCCTAAAGGTAGTAGATTTCTCTAAAGAATGCATACTGCAAACAGATGCCTCCTAGGAGGGCTTGGAGCAGTCCTATTTCAAGTTTGTGATGGATTAGAACATTCCATCTTGTTTACAAGTTGCAAGCTTTTCCCATGTGAAAAAATTACTCTGTGCTGGAACTAGAGGCCTTGGCTATCAAGTGGGCCATTAACCACCTTAGATAATACCTCTTAAGAAGGAAGATCAAACTCACTATGGACCATTCTCCCCTAGTTTTGATTACTCAACGCAAGGACTCCAACCCTCGTGTCATGCACTGGTTTCTAGACCTACAGCCCTACTGTTTCACTGTGGAACATCGAAATGGTAAGGACCAGGGGAATGTAGATTTCCATGCCCGGTTCCCCTGTGAAACAGATGCGGCCATATCGCGTGGAGGAAGGGTATGTGAGAAACCTGAAGGTGTCTCACCCTGCAGTCCCCGGGGTTCTGCTATCCAGGTGGCCAAGATACAGCCATCACTATTGGATCCAGTTCCTGGGGGTGGACCAGTGCGGGAGGATCACCTGGATGGGGGGGTCTTTGGGGAGTGGAAGGGGGACACCGAAGGGTGAAACATGGTATCCCCTTCCTTATGACACCTTTTCCCCATTCTGCCCAGTAGCATATTTAGAAACTCTACCCCCCGCCCCATGTTTCCGACACAAAACTTTCTCACACCTGAGTGACAACGGACTAAAACCAGAGCTGTTTACCTGACAAGTCCCAACACAAGGGTCAGGCAGAGTCAGGCAATTGCCGGCAACTACACACACCTGACTTTCCTTTCCCTGCACCACTGGGATAAAAGGCAGGGCACGAGAGCACACTCTGAGCAAGGTTGAACAAACAAGGAAGCAGCTATTCCAGGACAGCAATTCAAACAGAGGAGAAAGGTAGGACATCAAGGAGGGAGTCGCCCATGCCCTTTTCAACCTAGACCTGTAAAGCCTCCGACAAAGGAAACATAAGACCGGGCATCGCAGCTGGCGAATGGTGTGATGGATGTCAGCGGTACATGGTACCCTGCTGTGGGGAGACGCGGTTGTCATTGTGGTAGCATCCTTGACTCCAGTAGCAAAAGAAACGCCAGGGAGTTCAGCACAGTGGGCAAGCCAAAAGAATCTGATAGTGGGCTAGACTGTGTTAGGCTCAAGGTTGCATTGGCAACATTAAGAATATTAAGATACAGAGGTCTTTTGTGAACGAACTTGGTACCAGAGACAGAGTGGTCTGGCACCACATGGGCGCTCATTCAGAGGTCTCTGGCTGGTACCCCTCTCCTGAACAAAGAGACTGTGTTGAACTAAAAGAGTACCGAAACTACAAGTACCAAGAGGCCATAGGGAAGGCCGACGTGAGGTGTCAAGGTGGTCATACAAGGGTCAAGCCAAATACAATGTACAATCAAAAGCCCTTGACACGTTGCAGACGTTTTGATAATTGTGAAATTGTGAACCCGACTGAGGGAATTGTGAAACAGGCGTTTGCACCCGGCTAAGGGGAACGCCATGCAAACTGTGATTTCTGTGACGCCCGCACTTGCCATAGGCTAACAGAGTGACCCAGTGAGGCGAGGTCACCCTTCGGAAGTCTCTGCTTAAATTGGCAAGTGCTTTGGGAAGCTGACGCTGAAAGAAGGATCAGAGGCCGGCCGAGGGGGATCCTAGGGTGAAGAGTAATCGCCTTATCCGAAGGTTAACAGAAGGAACTTCTGTTTTGTTGTTTTGGCATATCAGGCCCTCTGAAGCAAGAGACTTTGCGTGAGTAGAGACTTGGACACAGAAGGCCTTGATATAGAGAAAGGGAACTGTAAACTCATGCCACAGGAGCCCAGGAGTGTGCTCTGCTGAAGAGTCCCGCTTTTTCCTGTACTAAAAACGTGCAGAGGGAGACCCCGTCAATAACATCATGACTTATCATTTTAACACTTCTATCTTTTCTTGTGAACATTATCCCACACTATTTTGTAGAACAGCAGTAAGGATTGTCAATATTATTTTTTGGTATAGGCAATTTTTATTTGACTAGACTCCAGTGTATTATTATTATTTGATGGTCGTAGGTTGCTCTCATCTTAGATTTAGGTTTTGATTAGGCATTTATCTGACCCATTTTACAGTTTAATAAACACCCTTGAACTGTGATCACTTGTGTCTGTCTTACTTTGATACCATGTCTTCCTTACAGAGCCAAGGACAGTACAGGAGAGCCCCGGGTAGCTTCGGCACACAATGCAACTTTCTTCAGCTTTAATTCCTGGTCTTATGTTTCTTATTCTTGAGGACTCATGAAAGTAGCGGTTTCCTTCCTCTGAAAAGGCTAAGGGCAATTCCTTCCTTGCAACCCTTTCTGGTCTTGCCATCTTTCTCCTCGTATTAAACTGCCATCTCGGAACTGCTGCTTCCTTGAGTGTTTTGCCTTGCTCAGGGTGTGCTTTCATGCTCTGCCTTTTATCTGTGTGGAGAAGTGTGATGGAAGTTAGGTGTGTGTAATTATCAGTAATTGCCTGACTCTGCCTGACCCTTGGGTTGGGACATTTCAGGTGTACAGTTCGGGAGTTAGTCTGTTTTCTCTTACAGTGAGCTCTCCGTGAAAATGTGTTTGTGTCGGGAAAGTAGGGGGGGGTTGGGTTCCTAGGTATCGTACCTGGTAGGATAGGGAAAAGGTGTTATTGGGAAGGGGATACCACATCTCACCCTCCGGTGTCCCACTTCCACTCTCTGAGGTCCCCTCATCCAGGTGATCCTCCCGCATGGTCAACCGCCAGGGACTAGATCCAAAAGTGATGACCATTTCCTGGCCACCTAGATAACAGATCCCCGGGACTGGCGGGTGAGACACCTTCAGGTTTCTCACAATAGGCCTAGCATTTTGCCCAGATGGTTCCTGCTGCGTCAGTAAATGAGGTAAGAGCCAGTTGGGTGAGTGCATGGATAGGCCTAGCAGAATTCCGAGATGGTTCTTTCTGCCTCAGTAAATGAGGTAAGAACCCATTGGGTGAGTGCATGGATAGGCCTAGCAGAATGCCCAGATCGTTCCTTCTGCCTCGCTAACCGGGGTTAGAACCAGTTGTGTGAGTGCATGGATAAGCCTAGCAGAATGCCAAGATGGTTACTTCTGCCTCAGTAAATGAGGTAAGAACGTAAGAAGCAGTTGGGTGAGTGCATGGATAGGCCTAACAGGAGGCCCAGATTGTTCCTTCTGCCTCAGTAAATGAGGCAAGAACTGGTAGGGTGAGTGCATGGATAGGCCTTGCAGAACCCCAGATGGCTCCTTCTGTGTCTTTAAATGAGGTAAGAACCAGTTGGGTGAGTGCATGGATAGGCCTAAAAGAATGCTCAGATGGTACCTTCTGTCTCAGCAAATGAGGTAAGAACGAGTAGTGTTGTGTTTTCCTTTATTTGTTTGAAAGACTTCCTACGGGTATATAAAGGTTATTTGCTTTCCTCTCAATAACTAACTTTAAAGAGCACGGATCCCGCAATCAGAGGTATTTTACACTGGTTGGGCCAGGTGTTTTGTATAGAATGTTTTGATCATGGTAAGGCGAATGTGCATATTCTGTTGTTCCATGCACTCAGATATAATGTGGAAATCAGCGAATGGTGGCACTGGGCTCAGATATATGTTTGGAGGGAGTATGTTCAGAGTGCAGTAAAGATAATTTAGAGGCCGAATATTAAAAAGTAAGGGTATAAATTAAGCAAATTAGCAGCCACCACAACAGCTGCATACACTGTCATTCAAGACCGTGTGAACAAACAAACAGGCACACACACTCACACGCAATAGCCTGCAACATACCACTCTGCCACAATCACGCTATTATCATTTTAATTATGTTTTTTTTCAGAGGGCCCTGAAAATGACTTTATGTAATTACTGCAAGTTCGAAGAAATAATTATGGCAAAGTGTGTGCCTTCAAATATCAGGGATCCTTTTTCTGAGAGACAGCTAATTATAATCCTGAACTAGTACCAGCTACATTATGTTGATAGAATCTTCCTGTACATCCCTCTATCCTTTCTGAGTGATGAACGGAGCAGCTTAAATTTGCCACCCGTGACACCACTGGGCGTGGTTCCAAGCTGAGCTACCCCTTCACATACACAAGGAATCCTCCATCACAGCTTTCAAAAAGAGCCTCAAAACATACCTGTTTCCCCACACATAACCCTGCCCTCTTCCACTGCTATCACTTCTCTCTCTTAATCATCCTATCCTTGCCTGACATTTTGTAACTTCTTCTTTCAACTCCGACCTTTTCAATATTTGAACCTTGTGATGTTCTTTGTTTTTTGGCCTTTTTGTTGTGTTGTATGTGATGCTGTTTGAAGATGGCCTTTGCTCTCGTGCTCTCATAAAAGGAAATAAACTAAACAATGGGTCTTTCCTCATACCCATGCAGACATGGGAAAAGGGATGGCCACGGAATAAGAATTTGGAAAATTTAGATTTCAATGTTCTTACATTTTGCTTGCTACATGATGGTATAAACAAAGAGTGTGCAAGTAACAAATTACAAATAACAATCAAATGCAAATTGTATGCCTATGACAAACATTTAAAAATAAACAATATGAAAGGCAGCCAAGTTTATCCCATTAGATGTTCTTTCAAACTCTATTCAGTGTAAGAGTTCAAATCTCAGATAAATTGCTCCTCTGTCACCAAGCTAAAAAGAAACATGGCACCACTCACTGCTCATGAACTGGGAGCCTCATTTTGATGTGTACAAGTGTAAAAGGCAGAACATTGTCTTATATAGATTTTGCTGGATCACATGTTGGTCTAATTACACAGGTTCCCAGCCCATGCAGTGCATGTTTGCAAAGCACTCCATGTTTACATTGGTCGCTGGTGTACTTTTTTTGACGGATCTTGTAATATTGAGTGACTGAAAGCGAAAATGCCATTGCTTCATGTTGTCTTTGAGAGATTGCGCTCAGTGGCATCTGGGGGTAGGAATCATTTTCACTTACTAAAGAGAAACAGTTCCCTAGGCGGATGAGCCTGTTTTACGGTGAACAGGTTGGATTTGTGCTGTGGTAGAAAGTAATTGAGCCCCCAGATATCTACAATGGGGTGAAGGCCTGCACTTCTCCCTTGAGATTAGGAAGCAGAAAAGAAGAGCTACATCCATCTTGTCTCGTGGTGGAAATCTCAATTACATCTTTTGATACTGCCGAGGTTCTTGAATTTCCCGGGAAATGTCAGAGGTTTGCATTGAAAAGAAATTGACAAGCCTTATCAGGCTATCTACGGCCGAAGCAATCACGAGCCAGTGGTGATGGGGAGCTCTTGTCTTTCTCTCCCTCGAGAGATGGAGATGCTGTAGCGAGATTATGCCAACACACCCGCCTTCCCCCATGCTCAGGTCATCAGGAAGAACACGCTCTAAAAGGAACTCTTTGACATTGATTGCCTGAAAACATCCCATTAGCTGGCAAAATGGAGCACTTGAAGAGCGCTAAGCCCTTTTTACTAACACAAGTGGCATTTATTGTGGGATTCTGGTCTTTACATATAGATTTGTTGACTTCCTAGACAGATTTACAGACTCCTCCAACTGGACTGGAACGCTAATCATGTCCTTAAAAAGTTTCAATATAACACAGCTAGCATCTGATGAAGACATTTTACTGTAGAAGAAAACACACCCACAACACTACTGATGGAAACTGTGAAGTCAATTGATTTGTTGTCTAGCTGCTTCACAAATTGAGATTACAGATCTTTTTTGCCTGGGCCACCCGGAAGGGGTTCCAACGAGCATCATAATACATCGGGCATCTTAAACGGTGACCTGACAATATTTGTACTTTAGGTGATGGTGCTGGACATGTTTCTCTAAAGTTAGTGATCTAGTGTGAATGAAGGATTTTAAGAGAATATATCCATTGGTAGCACTGTTGCATCATTTGGAAAAATCAATGTCAAGACAATTTAGTCTTAGATTGTTCTTGTTTATTCATAACCATGGATAAACTCTTTATTTTTAGTTGGCACGTTGAAAGCAAATGTTCTGACACGCATAATGTGCTACAGGAGCACTCTGTCAAGGATTAAAGTTCTGTGGGAGCTACACCATTCTTTAACTGTTCTCAACCAATCTGGTTTAACTGTTTGGGATACTTGGACGTCCAGGAAATCCTGCCTTGCTCCATCCCCCAAAAAGGAAACAGCTGAACTTTATGTCTTGACATAGCATTTCTGTAGCGCGAAACCCATGTCGGCACAATTTGGTTTCAAGTTGTCTAGTACAAATAGTGTAGCTATGTTCATGGGTACACAAGCACTATTAGAGTCTAACCTGTCCCGGCTGATTATCCTATGTATACCCAGACCCAATCACTGAATGGAAACCTATATACACTGTTGAAGGCAGCAATGTGAAGGCTTTTCAGCACCCCTTGCCACTTCACATGGTGTGAATTAATTAGTAATACATACCCTTAGCACCAAAATTGTCAAATTGTAGAAAGTCCATTAACAAGACCCTAAAATGTATTCCCTCTTTTGGGAGCCAGTGTAGGTATCTTTTCTACTGTCCATATTCTTCTGCATCAAACTACCTGCAGCTTCATAAGCACATGCTTACATCAATACTGTTTTCTAGATAGTACTGATTAAACTGATCTGCAGGAGTAGAGGTAAAACTGATGTTTGTTTGTTTTGCTTCCATTTTTATTGCCATGGTCATGTGTAGTGCCTATTGTACTTGGGTTTAGCACTTTGGCTAAAGCGCTGAATACATTCTCAGCCTTAGCAGAGGGATGAGAGGGGCCAGCTGCCAGGAACTCATCAAACAAAAAGTTCATGTATATGTTACTATTGCTCTTGCTAATTCATAAACACTACACTAGGTGTTAACAGTAAAACAATGTTACTGAATGCTAAGTGAGTACAGAAATACAAACCCAAACATTGATAAATAGCTAAGAGCAAGTAGAGAGTCGTGGATCAACAGGAGATAAAACTTGGGGTTCAGAAAGTGAATGTTCTGTGAGAACCCTGAGGGCATTCTCACTCCTAAACCCCTTGATCCTCTACGCAGGTGGCCAGGGAAAGGCCATCGCTCTTGGATCCTGACCCTGAGGGTAGTGTAGTGAGGTAGGATCACCTGGATGGAGGATCTTTGGGTACTGGAAGTGGGGTGCCCTCGGGAAAGACATGGTATCCCCCTTTCCCCATTAGTGACCAACCCAATCCTTCCCCAACTTCATTGGCTGATATAAGCCAGTTTCCCTTATGTCTCCCCAATTGACACTTGACAGTATTGGGACGAATAAGAGGCAACTAAGACCAATGAAGACCACACTCTTTTACCAATCTGGTACGGGGGCAAGGAAGATGCTTGCTGAAAGCTGCAAAGGTCAGGCATGACCAGCCTTATAGTATGGGAGGCAGCAGGGAAACCTGTACATGGAGTAACGACAAAAGCAGCAGTAGGAAGGCCAGTGCAAGTGTGGCGTGGGAGCTGGAGCTCAGTGGAGCAAGCCAAACATTAAGAAGGGAGCCGTGTGGAGAGGCTGTCCCTTTTATATGCATTCAAGATACTTGTTTCCCTGTGTTTGGTCGTTGACACAGGGGTGCCTAAGTGGCAGGAATGGGCCCCCTGAAGTGAGGAGCAGAAGGCTGTACGATCCATTCAGCTGTGATGCCTTTGAACGTGACACGTGAGTTTCTAGCTTTTGAGAAACCTGGTGCGTGAGCGTTTAAACTTGATTGTTCAAAAAATACGTTGTATCGTAGTGGTCGCGTGTTTGAGGTGACATGTTTTCAAAGGTCTCCGATTCAATCTATTGTACAATATTGAACGACTAGGAATACTTTGTATCAGAGTGGTCGGATGTGGCCAAACGTCTCTGAAGGATAGCTATTCCATTTTGAAGTGAATTAAGGAACTATTACACTGTGGGTTGAATGAAAATCTTAAAAAGTGCAACTGTGGGTTGCATTCAAAGGACCCAGACAGAAGTCCCTTTCACATGCACAGCAGGATTTTGAACACTGAAACAAAATGGCTTTTCAAGTCAAATTGAAGAGCCACGTGGAAAAGGGGCCTACCTGTAATTACCAAAGGAAAAGCAGCATTTTATTTCACAAAAGAAGGAGGAATCAAAGATCCCTTTCAGATGGAAAACGGCATTTTTAAACACTGACAACAAAACGGCTTGCACAGGTGTGTGCAAATAAAAGCAGTTTAAATGTGAAAATGTATCACTGCTAACAGAAACATTTCAGGGAAAAGACATGATGTGCGGGTTGACAAAAAGCAAGGTATATTATTTTTCACATAGAAAACCCCAGTGACATTTGAAAAGCCACTTTGTTTTCATGGGAAAATGTCAGCCCAAGACAAACCCTTTTTCTGGCTGCGGGCAAAATTCAAAAGGAAATCTCCCTCTCCCAGTCTTGATGTTACATCTCTCATCTAATTACCAACTGCAATAAAGTGTCCTGCTAAAGTTGTCAAAATTCAGTGTTCTTCAGGCCTGCTGGCTCTGAAGGCACTGACTGCAGGAGAAGTTCCCCTTGGCTGAAGCATGACAAATATGCGTGACAATGGGGGCAACAACTTCAAAGTGCAAGCTTCCAACAAAATTTTTAAAAAAAACTGACAGGCTGGCCAAGTGAAAACAAATGGCCGGAAGGCAGGAGGATGGCCATTTGTCCCACATGAAGATTTACAATTAATTTATAAGGACTATTTTTATTTAGGCATTTTTCCCAGCAACCATAGTTCATACTGATTTCATATATGTACAATTTTTTTTATGTAATTTCCAGGCGATTGTAGTGATATAAATTTCTTCCACCTGCGACACAGGGAACTGTAATGCCCAGTTAAATTAGGTTTCTGGCTGATCCAAACATGTTCCAAATATAAGAGTTGGTGAGCAGGTGGAGAATAGAATTAGGGATATGGGTAATAACTTACATATTCATAACTGTTATGCTTTTTGTGTAAACAGCAGAAAGGTGCCACATGGCCGTGATACATGGTACAGACCTGGTGGTCGGCTTATCTAATTCCCCATGATTAGCTGAATCAGAAAATATGTGTATTATAGCAGTTGCTAGTAAAATTATGAAGTTGTGATACATAACTAGTTTTTGACAAAAATTTGAAAGGAGAACAAATGGCGATTACAAATGGGAATTGCCATATGTTGCTCCAGACCCCTAAATCAATCCTGCCATGGAGGCTGGATTTTGGAGGAGAAAGAAGGCTGTCCAATCATAGTTGTGGGAATTATTGCAGGGTACTTCCCCAAGATTGTAACGTTGGTGGTGTCATCGCTGCTATATAAGGAGCAGTGCACTAGGAGGAGGGGACACACACACAGACAAGAGAGAGGGCAGCTGAAACTTACCATCTGACAGTTGTATGGAAACACCAGAGGAGATTGCTGAGCATGCATCTGGGTGGAGCTGTCTATTTTTAGGAAGGCTTTAAAGATGACTGGATCCTATGGTGGAAAGCGGGAGGCCATATTTGATAGTGCAGTGATCAGACCCCTGCACTATCTTTCCAGAGTGTCCTGAGATGCAGCTGGCTTTCCTGAATTTTAAACAGAGGCTTTCTTTGTAAGTATTACTGAGCCCTGGGAAACCAAAAGGTGGGGGGTTTGCTTGCCTTGAATCCTTCCCCTTTATAGTGGGTGAGGGGTGGGCAAAACTGTGTAGATCCTTAGCCTATTTAACTGAAAATATAAATTTCTTTAATTCCCAATTTGGCAGAAATCTGCGGGGTGAATTTTGTTAAAATTTAAAAAGAACAAAGTTCACTTCCCAGTGTACATTGAAAACTTTAGCATATAATGTAATTGGGTAACCCTTTTTGTCCTGCTGACCCCGACTTCTTTAACGAAGACGGCTGTCTTTGTTCTTAAATCAGTCCAACCTTTTTATCCAGCTTCACCAACACAGGCTTTTCAGTGGAGAGGGGTCTGAAATCCAAAATTCCCCAAATCATTCCAATTTTTATGTCCGAATTCCCCAACACAGATCAAAGTAGGGTGGGGGGGTTCTGAAAAAGAAACCGATAAATCATACTGTGTTTATTTGAAACCAAAAGTGTGGGCGAAATCATAATTGCCATATGTATTTGTACCAATCTTGAAATCCTACTGCTAGATTTTTAAGCCCCCAGGAAAATCAAACTTGCACTACATATTGTAATTGTTTTAATAGTGATCAGGTTAATTATTTCTTGAAGTGAAATTGGGAGAAAGTGAAGAATTGTGATTGGTGTTTTTTTTGCAACTAATTAATTTATGGAATTGATTTGAGTAACAAGAAGTTAATGGTGAGCCACAGATAAAGTGGTGTTTGACATTTTCGTGCTAATTTCTATCACTTTTCATTTAAATAAACACAATTATATTTCCTGCACACCGGCCTGGTTCTTGGCTCATTGTTAGTTCAGAGGAGTGGGATACAAGGGGCATGATATGCATCTGAAGTAGGGCTGAAGAAAATAATCTGTTAAAAAGTTTGTTGCATCACACCTTGAGTGGGGAAATAAGGAAATGCCTGTGTTGAGGGTGGCTACTCCATAAACCGTTACACAACCTGTGCCTATTAAACACCGAATTGAGTACAAACCATGTTTCTTGAATACCGAACTGAGTTAAAACCTCATAAAAGAGCAGAACTGTTACATACTAAATTCAGAAGTAAAACAGAACTTCAAATTCTAGTAAAACCATCAGATGCTGCCTATTAAATTGAATGATACTTTATATCCAAGTGAAATCAGTATGTGCTGTCTTCTAAAGTGAATTGAACTTTAATTATTGAAACAAAGAAAGGCCTATTGAATACCAGACTACATGAAAACTGCATAAAACAGGAAACTACATTGAGAGCAGAATTAACGAAAGCCTTGAAAATTATTTCAACATAGTCACAATTTACGCATGGAATCCCATCATAAAAAGGAAGTACAAGATTGACAAAGAAATCTCTGCAAGAGTGTCAAAGAACTCTATTTGTGCTTGGAACTGTGTTACTTGGAACTTGGGGAAGGGAACATTGGGTATTGTGACATCCTGAAACTGAAGAAAGGTACATTTGAGACTCTTTGGCTGGAACAATTTTATACTTGGGAAAGGGACCTGAAAGGAAGCTGTGACCTGGAAGAGGCTCAGAGCTTTATGTTGGATACTGTTTCTTTTGATTGCTGATATCCCTACACATTGAATAGACTATTTGCGAGGGCAAGTAGAGGTTTTGGCCGAAGACAGATTCTTCATATGAACTCTTTTGACTCAGACTTTCTTTCATTTTATTTAGGTATGAAAGTTCCACTATAGCATAGGGCAAGTTAGGCCTTCAATCATCCTGAAATTTAAGTTAATAAAAGTGTTTGTTTTGAATTCAGAATCTGTTGTCTGTGTCTTGCTTCATGGTGTTTTCACAGTTCCAAAGATCACTTTCTGGCATTCACCCATTCGTTCTGGTTGAGAACAAGGCATTGCTAGACTGGAAACTATGAACTGCAAGAGGGAAGAAAACAGGGGACAGGCCTATTCATGTTAAGTAACCTACCACTAGAAGAAGCTACTTACTCATCTGGAAGCACCTGAAGATCTGACTCTTCGAACAACATCTTGCCAATAGCTGATTGCTCCACTCAGCCCTACTTCTCCCCTCCACAGTGCACTACCTCCCGCTGCTGCTCCTACCCATCCAGGCTACTCTGCTCACCCGCACGCTACATATTACCACCTGAGGCATCACCTATGTGCAGCTCTCCATTGCTTCCAAGCTAGTATTGTGATCTATAAATCCCATGCTAACATATGTACATACGAGAACACCCAAAACTTCACAGCACATCCAGGCCCTTCTGGGGTTTGTGCTTTGTGCATGCACTAAGCCCACATAGAATGGACAAGAGAGTAGAAATATGCAATGGCTGGTTGGGGAATTTCCTTGCTATATGCTGGAATAAACAATACATTTGACACTATTTTTCATTAGCTCGTTTTAAATTATGTAACACATGTTTTTGCAACTATAGGATTACTTCTCGAAAAAGGCAGACCCAAAAATCTTGGAAATCTCCTGATACCTCGGCCATTGCCAACTTCGAATTGCCTTTCACATTCATGTGCTCACATATTCATACATTTATTGAACATGATGTTCTATGTTATATGTTTTTGCAGACAATGCTATTCTCATTGCTGATGACACACATAGCATTATCAGGAAATGCTGTTAGCCACCAACACATCATGGGCTGCTGCATCCCAGGTCAACATTGAATGCAGCTGGATAGGCTTCTCCACAGCATCGTCAAATCAAAAATCATTCCATGCGCCAAATGTGGGACACCTGTATAGTTAGGTTTGCCAGTTTCAGGCCATGCTGGGCTCATTTAGTAAGGTTACAGATCAAGGGAATTGAGCGCCCATCTGGGTGGAATTAGCAGGGTGCCTCCTTGAGCCTTTCAAAAAGTAGCATGGCGTGGCCAATCCACACAGGCACAATAGAAGAATCCAGTATTAACTCACTCTAAAGTACTGAGGAATTGGTTTCACAGGAATCTAGGCCAGGAACCAGGCCTGTCCCATAATGCACCCCTAAACCGTGACAACTTTAAAATACAAGAGGAGCATAGCTAATGAAAGTCTTGGATGGATCGGCGCCAATGTGCAGACGAAGGACAGATTCCCTAATGTGAAGATATTGATAAATCAATCAATATTGATAATAAAGAGTTTGTGAACTATATACAAATGCATGACCGCATCCTGTTCTGGATCACGGATATATCTGCTACATGGGTCTAGGAAGTCGAGTATTTTGTTGGCAGGCACGGTCCTCTAAACAACAGATGAAGAACCATGATGCAAGTTGGCTCAACATGGGTGAAAGACCTGAATGTCACAGTAGAACAGGAGGTTTAATTATCGTTCTTGGGCAGGAGGAGTACAAGTCATAGAGACTCTAACACAATACTTCAATTAACATCTTGCTGAGGATAATCTGCTATTCTACTCAACTTTACAAGATACACAAATGGCCATTTAGCAAAATGCTTGAAGGCCTGTGGGCTGGATGGATCTTTCTTAAATATGGTTTGGAAAAGCACCAAGACCTCACGATGTTGGTCCCAGGACTTTTATGTTGTCAACGAATATTGTAGGAAAGGTCATATTTTACTCTGCACTTGGCACTACAGGGGAGCCAACCCCTTCCTGGACCCATTTCAAGAACAGGAGCATGCTAGATGGCCCGTGCATTGGCAAATGCCCTCAGATATTTGAAGCAGATAGGCCAAGCCATGTTTTTTAAAAGTAGCATATTGACGTCCATGGTCTTGACGTATGAATACATGATTTCCAGAGACTCAAATTAGAAGAGCACAATTACAGAGATCTGGTCAAAATGTCAGAATGAAAGCTGTGATCCATTTTCGATATCGATGATCAGCATTGCTGTATTATCTAGTCATTGTGATATTATTAATGTTCAGATAAACATTTTAAAAACACAAATAAATATTAGAAACCAAGCACCTCATCATTGCCGTTTGAGTACCGTTTCCCTGCCCCCACTTGTCTGCTCATGCTCTTTGTGCAATCTGGGTGTCATTTTTGATCCTGACTTCTTATTTGACCCACATTCCACAAGATCACTAAGCAGGTATTCCTCTACTTTTTCTGTCTAGGCGTGATTCTCCCACTGTTACTACTGCCTCCTATCGACGCCACACTCCTTGTAATGATTCCAGCAACAGTGTTTATATTTGTGAAGAGGACATCACCATTGACACAATTCAAAGGTCTCCAAAAAAGGATTGTCCTCGGCCTTGAAAGGATGGATCACATCACCCCCACTGTGAGATTACCCCGATGGTCAAACCGAGCTTGAAATTTAGATTCTTCTGCGGAGTGCCCCAAGCCCTTCCTGCCCATGTACCTGACTATGCTGCTGCCATGTCCTATCCATGCTAGTCAGGCAGCATTCTAAGACTGGCTTCCTAAAATAAGCTTATAATCATGTTCAGGGCAAGTTTAGGAAAACACGAGGCTCGTGCCCATGGAGTTATTTTTTGACTCTGCTCCTTGGTGTGGGAATCGCTGAAGACCCACTTTTTCTAAAAGTATCTTGCCTGTAGTCCACTCATGGCCCCATGCATATGCCACTAGTTCATCCCTTACTTTGTGCAGCTTTTCCGTTGTCTCAAGGAAACACTCTGATGCAGTGGGAGTGCTTTACAAAACCGCTGCAAACTAAAACAAAATGCGCTCTTTATTTTGATGTTGAGTGACGATGTGCACTTTGTGGCACTTGGCTAGGATCAAAGAGGGAGCACTGGCTGTAAAAGAGGCCTTTATTAAGGCAGTGATGACTGGGCAAACACCTTCATTCCTTTCTTGATTGCCCTGGACACAAAGGACTCAATCGATAACTTGGGAGATCAGGCAAAACCAGGTTGTCCCTGCTCTTGCCTATACATGGAACACAGAACAGCAAAAATTCTCCTGATGGAGAATATGACTAAAATCTTACTCACCTTTTAACCGCATACTGGTACTTGACGTCCGCAGTCAAGTGCTTAGAATCCATAACGTGAGCCCTCACTAATCTCAAACCCTCTCTACTCGCAGCTAACCTGCTCACCTTGGCATCTCCTCCACAATACACTGCACACACAGACAACCACATCCTCAGCCACTTAATGACTACCAATGCCCCTTAGGGAGCTATGCCAAAGCGCACATCTTTTAATTCTACCACAGCACCATCCAAGCCAGTAGCTGCCCCAGTGTCACAATGCCATGAGTTGTCAGAACTTGACATCTCCCCTCTGGATAAAACACATGCTCAAGTGCCCCCGCCAAACCACATAAAAACATAAAAGCACGTGTGGTACATTTCATTGCGAGGGGCGTTTTCCCTTTTCACGAAGGGCTATTTTGAAGACTACAGAGAGCCAAATGGAACTCGTGGGCCTCCGTGTAACAAGCGAGCCGTGTCGCAATTGCACTGTGTATGCCTGTTCCTTAAAGTCATGGCAAAGGCAGAAGAACGCCATCTGGGAGGTGGGTGAACGTGGCTGCATAGCAGGCCTGTCTCTGGTGATGCCAGCATGCAGGGACAGGATGGTAAAGTCGCTAGCACAATGGGGGAAAGTGCACATTTATTTATTTATTTTTCTTTTTACATTTTTGACAACGCCAAGTCCCGTGGGTTTCACGGCGTTAGTACAACGTAGCGGGAATTGGGCTCCTATAATGGGAAGTCTGGGCTTGGCGACATTGCCCTGAAGGAGGAAATGGTGCTTGAATAAATGGGGAACACCCAGTTTGCCCAGACCAACTGCACCACAGACATCACACATGAGCGGGTGGCTTGCAGTCGTTCAAAAATGGGCATGGGTGGTCTCTGTGACAATTAAAACACACACATCAAGAAAAGGAAACATACATTTTACATATGATCTCACCTGCAATATTGTTAAGAGTTATTAGTAACCAGAATGTTCACGAAATGACGAGTACTAGCTGCTGTGATGAGCAGCAAGAAGAGGAAGAAGGGCCAATGGCAGGGCCGTTTATGTCCCAGGATTTGTGGCAGTTGGTTTTCTTGGGGTTATGCCCCCAGCTCACAAGGAGTCTTGCTGTCAGGGTCTTTTGTCAAAGCCTTGAAAGTTTTGACATACAAACATGTTTAAAGTGGTATTTTACTGTGCTGCTGCATGAGTATAGAAGATAATGTATAATAGTTGAAAAAGTGCCTTTAGTAGAATCCATACCCAGACTCATGATAGTGAGTAGTCAGTGCTTTAAGTGGGATTAGAAATCGAGGAGGGCTCTCGTTAGGGGGTGTGGCCCAGGTCTACTTAGGCCACGCCCCCTATCGAGACCATCCGCCCGTCGCCTAAGGGTAGGGAGACCATTTTAAAGAAAAGAAAAAAAACGAGACCGGGAAACTAACATAAAAGTAGGACTAACTCTTGAAAGTGGCTGTCAACACTTCAGTAGTGTTTGGAGGAGAAGGGGGTTTATGATATGATAGGTTATTTATAATGCGCTCAATACCAAGAGGTTTCTACACGCGGACCTGGGGATTGAACCCATGTTGCTCCGTGTCGTCTTGCTTCCAAGGTCGAGCACGTTGCCACTGAGCTATCTCCCGAGACAAAGTGTGTAAATAAACACATATTATAATTAATTTATCACAAACTAACACTATCTTAAGTTGTAAAGGGTAGCATTATTTCTGTGCGAGATTACGCATTCCTGCCTGCCAGCTAAGCAGACCTACAGCAAAAAACCGGGACAACTGCAGTTTCCAATGGAAAAATAATCTTGAGAAAGGGGGACAGAGCATGAAATTCCGACTGTCCCGGCAAAACTAGGACTTCTGGTCACCCTACCTAAGGGGTGGGGGCTGCTAAAGTTGGGGCGCACTGGCCTCATTACTGTTGATGCGCCGAGCCCTTCCTTTTAAACAAAAGAAGGGGCTGGGGGCACCAAAGGTCTGACACCAGTGTGCCCCAGCTCACACCCAGCATGCAGCCTTTACATTCAAGGAGAGACGTGGTGCAACACTTTAACCACGGACTCCTTAACTGAAAGGGCTGCCAGCTGCTGATGGCTCTGTACTCTGAAACAGGAGAAGGGCTGGACTGCCCAGCTCTCTTTTTGTTTCCGAGTAAATGGCCATCACCCAGCATGAGAAGCCCTTGGGCTCCATGCTGGGTGATAGCTAGTCTGGGGTGTACCCCAACTCTGAAGCCCTTTCTGGATACTGCTGGGGCTTGTCCCCCGCTAGCCCCAGCCCACTTAAAGCACTGGAAGTAGTCATTGTGCAGCAAACGGACTCAAGGAATGCAAAAACCAAAGATCTGCTGTGATGTGTGGCGTCCAAAGGAAGAAGTCCCCCTGAATGCACCACACATTAACAGGGTGCGCTTGTTCTGTCATATAGTTACTTGCATTTCCTTTTTTTTTACCCATGGATGTGCCGTGCTTTACCTGAACCCGCACCCCCATTGGCTGTGCATTGCGATTTCTGTGATGTTACATGGCTGTCTTTCCGATATCAAGGGTAAGTATGTGCGTTTTCGGTGCACCACAGGCGTGCTGTTTAACTAAGTAGAGATGCATTTACGGTTAGGTTCTGTCCATTAATCGATTTAGAAGTGGTGGCAGGCATTGGAGACTGCTAGGCCAGTGCCATCTATACATGGTGTGCTGTTTGCCCATCATGTGACGCCAATTACATAATTTCAGCTTTTGGTGTTTTTCCATCGCGTATAGAAACCATGAAGAAAGAGATTTGTCAGTAACTGAAAATGAGGTTCTCTGGCCTAGTGCTCACATAGCTGTGGTATTCTTCACATTTCTCTCTCGCTACAATTAAACAGGCAAAGTGGCGAGAAAGGCTGTGGCATTCGTGTTAAGTCATGAAAGGTAAAACGTGCTTACTGGAAAGGAAGTGCTGTGATGTTGGGCCAAAATCCCTGTGGGCCTCGTGCAACTGTCGGATGCGTTCATCAATGGACACCTGGGGGGAGAAAAGAGAAACACATGATTCCCGAGCCATATTAAGGAGGCACAGCAGTGGAGGAAACACGCATCTTTTTATTTTTTATTTTTTTTAAACATGTCTTTTATCTTGAACGACACAGAACCATGCTCTGCCTGGCCCCGTGGGTGTACCACGTATGCAGAGGATTACAGCTTAACTCTCCATTGCATACTCTGGATTGCCTCATTAACCCGTCATGTCAGAAAACGGTGAACACGCAAATCGCAGTATTGTTTATTTTCAAGACAGCCTGCGTCGGAAACGGTTTTCTGTCAATCTTTTGTTACCTGTTCCTAGCCTGCTGTGTAACGAGACTGCATAGCGAATTGTGACTTGATGCAGGCCCTTCCAGGAGGGAGACCTCAAACTGTTCAGTAATTTTAATTCCCTTTCTGCATAGTGCGAGAGTGCTGGCGTCACGCAGTGTTCTATCTCGCGCAGCCTGGCTCAGCCTTTGTCACATAACGTGGCTTAAACTCTCTCCTGGAAGCTTTCTTACGGGATGATGTTATCTTTGAAAATAATACCATGCACTGCGCCTTGGTATATGTTGATGTAATTGGGCTAATTCCTCGCCACGCATTAGAAGCGTAGCTTTAGATCTCAGCGATCTTATATGTTGGAGGACAAAAGCCAGCAAGTGTCTTGGACGCAATAAATGGCTGCTGCTTACCAGATTCGTCCCAGTAACACGTTCTTTGTAACATGTTTGCTTTACATTTACATTTTAATACACAAAAACACAGCGTTTGCCTGCTACTCTAGAAATAAGCAAAATCTCAAAACCACTGCTCATGATCATAACTAACGCCCCTGCAATATATTGACCCGTTTTATATCCCCAGTTTACAATTGGATGAAATTCTTAATTAATGGGAATTCTCATTAAAATTGAAAATAAATTAAAGGTATGACATAATGACTGGTAATGAGTGATTTTTTTATGTCAACCCATTATTTGTAAAATCAACGCAGGAAAACGAATATAGAGCTTTTGTTCCTTTTCAGTAGAGGATTTAACATACTGTGGGCTGGTTTTAAGTCACCCTAAGTAAGTGTGTGGTGAAGGATTTTATAGTTAATAAAAAATGAGGCCTAGAATAAATAAAATGAGAAAGGCTGTGTTGGCAGAGCAAAAGGAGTGGTATGTATACACTCTTTACATTATTGGAAAATACTGCCTTTTGCTTGCTGTCACAAATGTTGGAAAATAACTTTTGAACTACCTTTATTTTCAAAACCAGATATCTCCTTTCTTTCAGCCATGCGCAACCCACAGAAAGTATATGGGAAATGTATTTTCTATCCAATTCCCATCTTCAATATGTGTTTTGAGTACACAGATTATTATTGGTAAAACATATTTCTGTTGTGTATGAATTCCTGAGCCCAAAATATCAAACAAAGGATATTATATATTTTGAGTGCAGAGCGAAATAGTAAGAAATGACAGTGCCCAGTTTAGTATTAAGCACAGAAAACTGCAATATTCAAAGTGACTGTCTTCATTTAGAGTGAAAAGAAAAGCTGAAGCCTCTGGGTTTCATTTCTGGTTTCCAAGAATATTGGAAGGGGGAAGCATGGAAACTGCTGAGAACAAAACTTTAAATACTTTTCATGTTTACCTTTCCTGGCCTCACACAGTTTGAATGCATAGGAAGGGCACACATAATGTGTTCTTTCAGTCCTGTTTGGCTCCCAAGATTGTAGCAACATACCATACTCCAGATACAATGTAATGGTCCAAAGCTCACTGAAACCATTTTATCTTCCTTCAAAGCCAGAGGAACTTGGGGTTGGTCACCCAGAGTTATCTGGGGGAACCCAGACGTGTACTCCCTGCTCACTGTGCTCAGAGAGGCACAACTCCACCTCACTGATGAGGCCCAACAAGGCTGAAACACGTGTATGGGGTTGCTGTTGGTACTCTTGTTCAGAAGGGAATTGCCATAGCATTTCGGTGCTGGACTGCCACCTTGGGCAGGACAAAGACTGATATTCAAATGGATATTTCCCATTTGTGAAAGGTACAGCGAGCAAAAAGCGTGTGCTGAAAACTCTCATCTCAAAGTGGGAAAAAAACACAGAGCAGGTTATCATGCCATGTTCTTTCTGGAGAGGAGCGCCTGCTACCTTTTTTGAAATATTCAAAGCCAGAGGCTTGTAAAAGATGCATTAGCCATGAAAGGTCGAGTAAGAGGTGATTGACGTTCAGATTCCCGGCACACATACCTCTGCCTTGAATTATTCAAGGTGAAAGGTTGTGAAGAATGTGCACACCAACCAAATTTTGCTTTGGTTAGTGCAAACATTTAAAATGACTATTTAGATGAAGTATCATCTCTGCCCTCGGGTGGAGAACAGCTTCAATTGCACACTAAAGAAAAAATGTATTTAACCTGAGGAAAAATTACCCACAATGTGCAGTAACAAAATTGAGCAGTGCATATGATTGACAGCAAATGTGGAAAGTTTGTTGATAAGAGTAACCTCTATCACAGGATGTTATAAGAAATATATGTCGCCACATTTCAAATTGTCCAAAACTGTTGAAATATGTAACATCATCAGATTTAATTGTACAATATTGATTAATGTCTCCAAATGGTTGGCTGGAATTGCAACATTGAAAATATACGTTTTTATCAAAGTAGCACATACTGGTCAGAAATTATGTTTAAAAAATGAAAGTACCATGTTTTTATAAAAAATAACAATTTCCTCCCACCTTTTTTAGCCATTTGGATAACGAAACCACATCCCTGTGCCATGGCATGGGTGTGTTGAGAAGGATATATAATAGCATACACATAGGACAGAGGGAGGAGTATGGAATATTGGGCAAGGAAGATGCTGAAGGGGAACAAACTTGTGATTGGAGAGCAGAATGACTAACTCTACTCAGACAGCAGATCTGTGTATTGTGAGAAAAAGGACAGAATAGCCCATAGAAGGAAGATCAGTCAGTGCTTGTAGATGGATTTCCAAGTAAGCCACCTGAATTGAGGGTTTGCTGTAGGACTGATGTCTGGCTGTATGGTTCCATGCTGGTTTTCCCAAAATGAGAAGTTACATCTGGAAAGGTCAATCTACCCCAATCCTCAAATTGTTAAATTTAATTAGGGTAAAGTCTGGGAAGATAAAAGGACAGGGAATGCATTGGGGTGCTATTTGAAAACAGAGATACAGTAGCTAATTTCTAAGTGTACTGTGCTCTTTATATCAAATACAAAGTGAGAGGTTGTTTCTTTAAGGCCCAGTCCACTATGCAGTGAGAAATGCAATCTAAATCTGAAAGCATTTTTGCTGTCACTTTAAAGTGGGATTGCCTTTGTAAAGTGAACCATATTTTAAGAATACTGTCACGGTTCAACCGTGGAAAGTATGGAATAAATGGCGGCTTCATTAGGCCACCGCGGAATCAGCAGCAGCATACTAGTGTTCAATGTGCCTTTTGTTTACATAGGCCGACACGCCCCCTTACCAGACGCGCTGCAACTCTTTCGAACTGCCCGTGTCGGACCGCCCGGTGCTCTCTCCGTGTGGTTTTTTCTCCGTTTCCTACGCTCTCAGCCCTCTTACCTTACCGTACTTCTTCCTTGCCTATGTTTGCCTTCCCCCGTGACGGCCAAGACGATTTACTCTAATTCCTTTTTTTTTTCTACGGTCGCGTCCTTCCGCGTACCGTGTTTTGCCTTCCTTCTCTCTTTCCCCTCTCGCTGATTGCCTGCCTCGCACGTCAGCGCTTCCTTCCTCCTTAGTTCCGTGCTTTCAGGGGTTTATTTTCCCTTCTGTTCTTCGTTTCTTTACTTCCTCCACTCTTGCATCTTGCCGGCTTCGCCTTTTGGTACAGTCTTTCTTTCTCTCTTACTTTCCTATCGTCCCCCTTTTCTGTTAGCCTTCACTCTCCAGCTCCCCATATCTTACCTGCATAGGTGGCTGTCCTACCTTCAGAACCAATTGGACTCCGAGCTCTCAGGATTGTGCCTCTTCCAGGAGTCACAGTTAGTACGCCATTACGTCGTAGCTGGCCTGGGTCCACTGCATACTCAGGTTAAGGATTTGGACCTTTCTTCCGAAGCAAGATCTACATCTGCATGTTGATTCCGCTCAGGGTTTTTTGCGCCTTACCAGGCTTTTTCCCTGAATTTGGGGGCGAGCTCCCTTGGGTCCGCCTGACGATTCTCAAATCATTGTCAAGGTGGCCTCGGTCGGAGAGCGTCCTTTTCTCTACGAACGAAGGAAGGGGAAGAAGGCGGAAAAAGGTGAAGAAGTACGCAGAAAGGAAAGAAGAAGAGACAGAGAACCTAACCTAACCCTTACACCGGAGGTCACAGGTGAGGAGACACAGGGGGAGGCTTCTGCAGATTCTGACAGCTTGCAGCGCCCTTTAAAACCTATGGCGTCCCTTGAACAATTCCAAGAGATGGTCAACGCCATCCAAGGTCTTCAGGCAGAAATCCAGAATCTACGCGCCGAGAATCAAACCCTAAAACAACAGATAACCGTCAGGGAAGAGACTCGTGGCGATCTGCCCCCCCTCGTGTTCTCATTTGGGAAGTATGAAGGAGATCCCAAGACATTGAAGGAGTTCTTGGATGCTTGCACAGTGTATTTTACCTTTCGCCCCAAGGCTTATGAATCCGACCGATCCAAGGTGGGGTTCATAATCACTAACTTGACTGGAAATGCCCTGGCTTGGGCTACTCCTCTAATCACTCAAGAAGATCCAGCCATTAATGACTATTCCCAATTCACTCAACTTTTAAGATCCAGGTTCAGGCGAGCAGAAGTCCAATACTCTGCCTATGAGGCACTACTTGATAACAGACAGGGGTCACAGGATGTCCAAACTTATGCCTCCTCATTCAGTAGATTGGCCACTGAAGCAGCCTGGCCAGATTCGGCTCAACAGACCTTATTTCGCCATGGTTTACATGAAGAATTGAAGGATAAACTTGCAAGAATGGCCCGACCTGATTCCTTCAGAGACCTGGTTACGCTTACCCTTCAGTTAGAATACCGCCTGCAGGAGAGAAGACAGGAAAGACGAAGGACCAAGATTCAGTTTCCCTCCAGAACGACACCTATGAGCCCTCCTGGGAAGACTCAACCGGAAGAACCCATGCAAATTGGGGCCGCAGGAGGTCCTTTAACTCCGGATGAACGACAACGCCGCAAGAATCTGGGGCTCTGCATGTACTGCGGATCCTCTAAACACCTGCTTCGAAATATTCCCGAAGTTCCGCCCAGACGGTCGGTAAACGGATCTCCCCAGTCCTGAGCAGGGAAAGGATTCGGGCTGGAAGGACTAGTCCCTGCCGAGATAGCCAAGAGAATGTACCCACCGACGACCATCGCCTAATGGTTTTTTCGATCACTTTGATCTTCGGAGCCGACCCTCCGATTGAGACACTCGCTATGCTAGACTGCGGAGCCGCCGGTAACTTCATGGACACTCATTGGGCCTTGGAACACCGAATTCCTCTGCTGTTCAAAGAAAACCCCATCCCTGTTGAAGGGGTTGATGGCAACCCGCTATCCTCTGGACCCGTCTCCCAAGAGACCGGTATTGGTCAGATGTCTCTTTTGCAACATCAAGAACAACTCTCTTTCGACATCATCAGGGCAGCTCATTTTCCCGTGATATTGGGAATCCCGTGGTTACGTCGCCACAATCCCCTGATTGATTGGTCAGCCAATACCATCCAATTCGCTTCCACTTATTGTACGCAGCATTGTCTCCCCTTGGCTCACCCAGCTTTTGCAACTAGCCTCTCAATACCCGTATCAACCGCAGTGGTGCAGTCGATTCCCCCTTATTACCATCAGTTTATAGACATTTTTGAAGACAGATTACCTCGTTCCTTGCCTCCTCACCGGTCACAAGACTGCAATATTGATCTGAGACCGGGAGCTTCAGTACCGTTTGGCCGTATGTATCCAATGTCTCTCCCAGAAAGAAGAGCGCTCAGGGAGTATCTCGATGCCAATCTGCAGAATGGTCTTATTCAAGAATCTCACTCCTCAGCGGGGGCGTCCATGTTTTTTATACCCAAGAATGGAACCACTGAGTTGAGGCCTTGTATTGACTACCGTGGTCTCAATAGCATGACCATCCGAGACCGCTATCCCATGCCCTTAATAAAGGAGGTGTTGGAGGCGGTTAAGGGAGCCAGGATCTTTACTAAACTTGATCTACGCGGGGCATATCATCTGCTGAGAATCCGAGAGGGCGATGAATGGAAGACGGCCTTCCGCACTCCACTAGGGCATTTCGAGTATAGAGTGATGCCTTTTGGGTTGGTTAATGCCCCAGCAATATTTCAACGTTTTGTTGACAAGATATTCTCAGACTTGCTGTATTCTTCAGTAGTGGTATACTTGGATGATATTTTGATCTTCTCCTCCACTCCGGCTGAACACAGAAGACATGTCACGGAAGCATTACAAAGATTAAGGGACCATCAGTTGTTGGTGAAACCCGAGAAGTGTGTCTTCGAAGTATCTTCTATCTCTTATTTGGGCTTTATCCTCTCCCGAGAAGGGGTACAGATGGACCCAGGAAAGGTTAAGGCAGTGCTGCAATGGCCTGTTCCAAAGACCGTGAAGGACATCCAACGGTTTTTAGGTCTCGCTAACTTTTATAGAAGGTTTATTCCCAACTTCTCCGACAAAGTCCTACCCATTACTCTGTTGCTAAAGAAGGGAAGAAGGTTTGAATGGGGTCAGGCGGCTGATCAAGCCTTTCAACAGCTCAAGGCATTTTTTACCACAGCTCCAATTTTGACCCAACCTAATCAATCCTTACCATTTATTGTTGAGACTGATGCCTCCGGAGGAGCAATAGGAGCTGCACTGTTACAAGAAGGAGAGGATGGCGAGGAGCATCCAGTGGCGTACTATTCCCGAACTCTCACTCCTAGTGAAGTAAATTATTCTGTGTTAGAGAAAGAGCTTTTGGCCATTCGTCAAGCTTGTATTGAATGGAGACACCTACTTCAAGGATCCACTCATCCCTTTCAAGTACGCACGGATCATCGTAATTTACGAGTGCTGCAACAAATGGAGTGTCGCAATTCTAGACATGCTCGTTGGGCTTATTTTTTTTCGCAATATGATTTTGAAATCACCTACCTGCCTGGGAAAGAGAACGTATTGGCTGACGCATTATCCCGAAGTCTTGAAGTAGAAGATAAGGCTAGGGGTCAGCCGAAGGTAGACCATATCTTATCAGGAAAAAGATTCATTGGAGTTGTTAATTCCTTTTTGCAGGAAGTGGAACAAGCCACTAAGGTAACGACTGATCCAATTTTACGACGAACTGACCTGGAAAGGAGAGGACCGTTCTACTTTTTACAAGGTAGGCTGTACCTACCCGCAAGGGACCTGCAGATACAAGCAATGTCTTGGTGTCACGATCTACCATCTGCGGGACACAAGGGCCGTACCGCTACCTTAGACCTTTTGTCTATACAATTCTGGTGGCCAAACATGCATCAGGATGTTAAGGAATACGTGGCTAGTTGCCCAGTATGTGCTTCCAATAAATATTCAGCATCCAAGCCTTTAGGCCTACTTCAACAAGAACCGTTACCATCCCAGCCCTGGGAACTTATCTCGACTGACTTTATAGTCGATTTACCGCCATCTTCTGGCTATACCACGATTATGGTCACAGTGGACTCTTTGAGTAAGTTGGCACACTTTTCCCCGCTCTCAAGCCTTCCTTCAGCTCCTGAAGCAGCGGCTGTCTTCTTGAAGGATGTTGTCAGACTACATGGTTTACCCAAGAGTATCATTTCTGACAGGGGGACTCAATTTACCTCAAGGTTTTGGTCTGCAATGTGTAAATCATTGGGCATTAAGCGCGCCCTCTCCTCGGGCTACCACCCCCAGAGCAACGGCCTTACAGAACGACTTAATGCCACCTTAGAACAGTATCTCCGCTGCTTTTGTAGCCAAGAACAAGAGAGATGGGCGTCATTCCTCTCTATGGCTGAGTTTGCATATAATAACTCAAGACATTCCGCTATTGGGGTTAGTCCATTTCTGTTCACCTATGGGTATCATCCCAGACACATTCCTTTCTTTGGATTGCCTACCACCATCGTACCTTCTGTAGATACACACTTGGAAGACCTACGATGCATACAGAGAGACGCCAAGCTACAACTTGAAGCCAGCAGATCTCAATACAAGAAACAGGCAGATCGCAAAAGAGGTTACCTAACCCCGGCTGGACTCCAGGTACCAAGGTGTGGTTGTCCACTAAGTTTCTTCCTAGGTGGACTCATGCTGGGAAATTACCTGCCCGGTACATAGGTCCGTATCTCATTGAATCCCAAATCAACCCTGTGGCTTTTCGTTTAAAGTTACCTCCTAGTCTCAAGAGGATACATCTGGTATTTCACACCTCGTTATTAAAAGCCTTCAAGCCAGACACTTACGGCCGCGAGAAGGTACGACCTCTAACCTTCAAGAACCCGCCTCCAGATGAATACGAGGTGGAAAGACTTGTAGACTCCCGATACAAGCATGGAACCCTCCAATATTTAGTGCATTGGAAAGGTTACCCTGTGGAGGAACGCACGTGGGAACCCAGAAGGCATATTCACGCCCCCAGGTTACTCAGGCGCTTTCATCACCTCCACTCGGGTAAACCCGGTGGTAGTTTGCTGAAGAGGGGGCATGCTGTCACGGTTCAACCGTGGAAAGTATGGAATAAATGGCGGCTTCATTAGGCCACCGCGGAATCAGCAGCAGCATACTAGTGTTCAATGTGCCTTTTGTTTACATAGGCCGACACGCCCCCTTACCAGACGCGCTGCAACTCTTTCGAACTGCCCGCGTCGGACCGCCCGGTGCTCTCTCCGTGTGGTTTTTTCTCCATTTCCTACGCTCTCAGCCCTCTTACCTTACCGTATTTCTTCCTTGCCTATGTTTGCCTTCCCCCGTGACGGCCAAGACGATTTACTCTAATTCCTTTTTTTTTCTACGGTCGCGTCCTTCCGCGTACCGTGTTTTGCCTTCCTTCTCTCTTTCCCCTCTCGCTGATTGCCTGCCTCGCACGTCAGTGCTTCCTTCCTCCTTAGTTCCGTGCTTTCAGGGGTTTATTTTCCCTTCTGTTCTTCGTTTCTTTACTTCCTCCACTCTTGCATCTTGCCGGCTTCGCCTTTTGGTACAGTCTTTCTTTCTCTCTAACTTTCCTATCGTCCCCCTTTTCTGTTAGCCTTCACTCTCCAGCTCCCCATATCTTACCTGCATAGGTGGCTGTCCTACCTTCAGAACCAATTGGACTCCGAGCTCTCAGGATTGTGCCTCTTCCAGGAGTCACAGTTAGTACGCCATTACGCCGTAGCTGACCTGGGTCCACTGCATACTCAGGTTAAGGATTTGGACCTTTCTTCCGAAGCAAGATCTACATCTGCATGTTGATTCCGCTCAGGGTTTTTTGCGCCTTACCAGGCTTTTTCCCTGAATTTGGGGGCGATCTCCCTTGGGTCCGCCTGACGATTCTCAAATCATTGTCAAGGTGGCCTCGGGTGGAGAGCGTCCTTTTCTCTACAAACGAAGGAAGGGGAAGAAGGCGGAAAAAGGTGAAGAAGTACGCAGAAAGGAAAGAAGAAGAGACAGAGAACCTAACCTAACCCTTACACCGGAGGTCACAGGTGAGGAGACACAGGGGGAGGCTTCTGCAGATTCTGACAAATACAGTTAATTGTAGAGTCTAGAAAGTGGTGAGAGCACTAGGAACTGGTGGTTACTGCGCCCTACTGTTTATGAAATACAGGGTTTATTGTACCTGCGGCCGGTTGTAGGAACCAAAAGTCCAGTGCTCTGGTGCCCCAAGTCTAAATTAGCTAGGTACGTGTTGGGTTCCTACATGGATGGCACCAGTACAGATCCTTGTAAGCTCTTGCTAAGTTAACTGTAGGTCATGATGGGTATAGTCTACGTGTTTAGTTGTGATATCATAGTGGGTTTTTATTTTTCACCAATTGTGTTGACACGACCATCTGAAAGTCTTTATCAAGGCTAGAAAATTGAGGTGTCTCATGCGTGGTGATTCTCAGAGAGCGAGTGGCCCTGGGTCAGTATTATCACCTGCTTTGTGCATCTGAATAACACAGGGCTTGTCAACACTCGGATAGTCTGCAGGTAGATCAGTATGGTCCTGGAGTAAAATATTGTCGAGCACCATGTTATTCAGATGCCCCAAGCATGTGATAATACTGACTGAGGGCCACTCGCCCTCTGAGAATCACCACGCATGAGACACCTACATTTTCTAACCTTGACAAAGACCTTCAGATGGTAGAAACACGTGTCGGCACCCTTGGTGAAAAATAAATCCCCACTATGATATCACAACTAAACGCATGGACTATAGCACAGCGAGTAGATGGCTGCTTTGACATCTCTCAGAGCCTGCTAATGCAGGTGCGAATCCCGGCAGGGCCAAACTCAGCCTTTCATCCTTCCGAGGTTGATAAATGAGTACCACAAACCGTGGGTAATAATAAGCAGCGCTCAGATACCTGCGGGTTTGTAGCGCTAAATAAATGCAAAATTATTATTATTATTATTCTTATTATTATTATTACTATTATTATACCTAGCATGACCTACAGTTAACTTAGCAAGCACTTACAAGGATCTGTCCCTGCGCCATCCATGTAGGAACCCAACACGTACCTAGCTAGTTAATGGTAGAAGCTGGTGATGAGGAATTTAGATCATATTATAATTGTGACCCACTGTTGCCTAAGAGACATCATGCAGTTAATGCCACCAGGGGAGATCATAGGGGATGTTTTTTATTAATTAAAAACTGTGTGAAGTTCAAATCCTCTGCATAGCCATGTCTTTCAACGCATAGGGAGAGTCAGGTGTAATGTGGGAGAGAAGGGGGGGTTCAAATAAATGTCTGTTGCTGGGGAATTGTGCATCTCCAGCCCAGAAATATAAAGAGACTGGAAGCATTATATGCAGACCCCTTTGAAACTGGGCATGCATCTAGATTGAAAGGGATATACATTCATGTTCAAAGAAAGCACACACATATAAAGAACAATGATGGCTACTTTAGAAACCCTTGGGTTTTCACCCTAAGTGAAAAGGGTTATCCAGATGTGGACTAAAGAGGCAACTGTGCTTCAGCCATGCTGGAGGAACAAACACACGTCAGAGGTTGCTGTTCATACTCTTGCTCAGTGGAGATTCCCCTGGACTTTTGGGCACAACTTTCGAAATAGATGAAATTGGACTGACATACACATGGATATCATTATCTGCCATTGTAAAAAGAGCTAAAACCTGATTGATATTCAACTACTTTAGTTCTTTTGCATTTGCTTTGTCATACATTCACTTTTCATATATTTACTTCTTTCTTCATTCACTTCTTCTAACATTCACTTCATCATTACAGGAGGTTACCCCCTCTAACTCTTCTTCTTATCATCCCACTCATATTCGTCTACTTCCCCCCTTGACCCCAACCATAACCGTACAGCTAACTTTATCATATCCATTACCACCTTGATATTGTGAAGATCAAGACTAAGTAAAGGGGAGAAGAAGTAAATGTCTGAAAAAATGAATGCAGAAGAATTACACGGAGAAGACGTTTTTTAGATAAAGTATTAGGGGGAATACCCCGGAATCGACTACAACTCATAGAACAAGCTATTTTATTTGTACTCTTCTTCATTCTCAGTAGTGAGTTTCTAATGTTGTTGGCTAACATATATATCTATAAATATAATTGAAAACAATTTGGTTAAAGGGACATCAACCAAAGCTTTTTCACTGAACTCTGGTTTTTATAATGATTTGCATATACCTACACTGGCCAAGTAAACACTTGGCACAAGGCAAGGCCTATGGCCATGCTGCCGGCACCTCCAAGGCACCCAGCCACCATGCCCACTGAACACTATGCCAGCCAGCCATGCCGCAGGCTGTACCCAGAACCCCAATGTGGCTATATGGCACGGACTGCAGCCATGCCCACTGGTCAGTTTTCCTGGGGCATAACCTCTGGTGTGGGGTGTAAATTCAGCCCCAGAATTACATGAACTGAAACACCAAGCAAGGCCTCCACTCTAACCTTGATACAGCACTGAGGCCTAGCGAATGTGAAATGTGGGCCTCACCGAACATTACCAAAATGGAAAGGTACACAGGTGAAGGAAATCGTGCCTTAAAACATTAATACAGCAGAGTGTGCCCTATGGATTCTAAAAACATGAGCTTCTGCAAATGCTGACTTCATGTATACGGGGAAAAGGCACATTATAACTGAGAAAGACAAACAGCAGCATTATACATGAAACACCCATGCATGAAAATGCTGTGTATTTGGGAAATAAACAGAAGGAACTGTGACTTACATCTGAAAGTGAAGCCACGGGACATATTTTGTTTGAAATAAATAAAACACTTACTTTCCAACATACAAACAGACATTACTGAAATGGAAAGGCCTACTTTGTTTTAAAGTGGACACCGTCTTCACATGTTAAACAGAAATCCATGTGGGGATAATTCAGAATGAACACTCATGTCCTTTCAACTGTCAGATTAAAGAAATATACTTACACATGGACTGAAGGCCAAGGTGCAATGTATTGAAATAAAATGCTTTACTTGTAAAATACCTCCTCTTGATTTAAAATATCATGGCCTTTAGACTGCACACGTGGCTTTCTTTAGCAGCATCCCCCACTGATCTGCTGGATTGTGTAACTGGACCTCTGACCCCAGAGACCCATGGTCTGTTTCAGCAAAATGCAAGAAAAAACTTTTTGAGATCAAATTCATGAAGGGGTCAGATAAGGAAATACAGGCCTGACCTCTCAGACTGTGTTACAGTCCCATAAACTGTGCCTTAGCTTGAAACACAGACCTTCTAATGCACTCAGTTGTAGGGCTGAAACAACATTGAGCCAAGCAGATCCCCATCTCATGTGACTTTTGAGAAATAAACTTACTGAGCTTGCTGGATGCAAAACCAAGGATTTTGATATGAATGCATTACTAATGATTAACATATACCATGGTAAAGTTTGCAACAAGCCCATCAGTTCTAAGTAAATATCAACTCCATGGAAGGTGTGACATGTGAGTTATAGATTTAAATGTGTTTCCAATTTTCCTATAAATGATAGAAATCTGAAAGTTGGAGAGATGATAGAATGTGAAATTAATGGTTGGATTATACAGTTTCACAGTCCCCACTATGTTAGTTTTTGGTACAAAGTGCAAAACATTATAATGCGCTCTGGGAAGGTTGTGCCAGGGGCAAATTTGTTTCTCTAGGCCTGGGAAAAACAGCTGAATCAGAATATATATATATTATTGTGTTTAGTTTTAAGTTACAAAAAGGTGTCATGTTGTGACTTTTTGGAGTTGCTAAAGTGTTAGTTTAAAATGGTCATTTTAGACAATCCTCTTTCTGCTCCCCTCATTACCTATAATCTAGATCTCATAAACCCCTTGACCTCTCGGCTGGTAGAGGCCGCACTTCTGGAGGGAGGGGAAAATTAATGTCAAATCCGAGATGTGGAAAAATGGGTTGGCATTGCAAAATTATTCATAACATGAATGGTGTCATAGGTGCTATGTATGGTCAATAGCCTATTACACTTGACACTTGGACACTTGCTGGAGTTTGCCGGAGTCTTTTTGCTGGAGATTTTGCACTTGGAAGACTGGGAGTACCATCTGAGGGAGATAGCCTAAAACCTGACTGTGCCCTGCTGTGAGTAGCTGAGTTATTCTTGCCTGGGGTGTGAGCGGACTCCTCCTACCTGTTTCCAAAAGAGGGTTCTATTATCTGGCTGGCCTCCTGAGTTAATAACAGAGATCACACATGTAAGTAAACATATCCCAATTATATTAAAGGTGTGGGGAAACTACCTGCCTTAATCTTTTCCCTTAACTGTGGGCGTGGGGGGGTGCAAAACCATGTAAATCCTTAGCTGATGCGATTAAAAATAATTAATTAATCCCCGCAGAGAAGATCAAGGGAGGATTCTTGTTAAAATTCAAAATTAACAAATCTCATTCCCAGTGTATTTTAACCACTATAGCCTATAAAGTAATTGGGTAACCATATATTCCTGTAAAGCCAGATTTCTTGAAAGAAGAGGGGGGTCCATAGTCCCAAAACCATTTGCCATAACCCTGCCTTTCATTTGAATGTGCCATTGTCCCGAAATGAAAATCCCTATCCATTCCAAAATCCCCAAACCCTGCCTGAATATGCTGCATCCCAAAACAGATTTCCCCATTGAAACCATTTCCCATAACCCTGTCTTTCATTTGTGTTTGCCATTGTCTCAAAATGAAAACCCTGATCCATTCCTTGGACCTCAACCCTGCCTTTCAAAATGAAAAAAGGAAATTCCCAATATATTCCTGCTCCCTAAACGTTGCTTTTAAACTAAGACGTGTCACATATAATTGATGCTTGGGTTGTGTGCTGGGAGAAAAGAGTATTTTACCAAATAAATTAAAGCAAGCATGATTCATTGCATTTTGGGCATCTAGCATTCAAGGCCCTCAGTGGCAACAGGCTGAAGCTCAGGCTGGTTAGCAGAAGACACATCTGGGAGATTTCCATTATAATCATACGAAGCTCAATATTTAACGAGTTCTTGATATGGTAAATTTGTTATCAAGGATGACTCATTTTCAATAGTTAGCCTAGCATTCAGCCTTTCGCACGAGAAGCCTCTATACCTAATCCAATTGATATTCCGTATTAAATGGATGGGCAGTCACAATAAGCACTTACCCAAGCTGAGCTAGCTTTCACTTAACATACAAAATCCAATGAACCTGAGGTACATGATCAGCATTCGAAATATCATTTACGATGCACCTGGAAACGAAGCACAGGGATTCATCCTCAAAAGGATGCAGGAACCAAGAGAACCATTAAAGATCCAATAATCCCTGTTATTAAAGGGTCCATCCCTGCCAATGTCCATCTGTCAGTTTCCCATCACAGAGCAAAGGCTACTCCCAGCCACTAACATATATTTTGTGTTGAATTGTTCTCCTGTTTAGTCGCGTCCACCGTGTGCGAGATTCAATTTTTCGTTCCCCACAGAAACCCCCTTGTGAGAGGCCCCCCCTAACTTTAATAGGACCAATCAATAGCTGAGCATTCTGGAATGCTCCATTACAGCTACAAAAGGAAATAAAAATGACTGGGGACGTACACGTGAGTTTTAAGAGGGTCTGCATGCTCCCTGTGGGCCCTCCCGCCGCACTTTTTATGATTTCTGAAACATGCATTTAAGGTTAGTGATTAAGTATCATTGTTTTAATTATTGTTTTATAATGGAATCTCTTTCTCAAAATGTTACCAGGTGAGTATGAACAGAACACTGTATGCTCAAATCGCCTCAGAATAGCAAATCATTTGCAGCAATATCCACTCAAACAGACTTAAAGGCTAATTTACACAGCAAAGACCTGACCATATTGGGTGATTGCACCGGGATCCTCCCGTTGCAGGAGCGAGAGGCAGAGCGGGTCGGGGCAACCGGGTTGAGCGGTCAGACCCCACACCCGCGGGCTCATTTCACATCCAATGCGCCCCTCCTCAAGCCAATCATGCAGTGAAATAGTATTGGCAGGTGCCCCATGAGGAAACCTTTGACCCCACGGGCATCAACATCTGCCCCCACCACTGAATCTCCCTCCCCAACCCCCGACACCAAAAGCATGTTAAGTCTGCCAACCTTATCTGGATTGGGACAGTTCTGACCAGTTGGTTATTTTTGGACGGTGTGGATTAAATAAAGAAGCAATGTGTTACCCCCCTCGCCAATACCCAACTATGCCAGTTTCCAGTGAGGTCAGCCACGTGCCCATAAATGCATGCATACGCCACGTTGTAAAGCAGAAGATATGCAAATTCTTTTCATTTCTTATACAGCTTCTGAGACTGGGGCGCCACATGCAGTGTGAAGTGAGAGACAGAAAGAGCACTCACTTGGGAACCCAGTAGCGAAATATAATTACATTTAATTCCATTTCATGCCGAACGTGTGCGACATGTCCGTGGTGCCGAAGTAAATCAATTTAGCCGGCCTAGACCATTGCGTCACGGACGAGGCTTGAGAACACAGCGAAGCCGCCTTTCACCTCTGAAGGGTTTGGTTTAGAAATGACGGATTATGGATACATGTAATTAATCTTGCAATTACGAATTGCCTCTTAAGGGGGCCAGATTGATCAACTAGTAACTCTTACATAGTTGAGAACTGTTCAGCATACACGATGTCATTGTGTCAAGCATGCAGAGTGTCACCAGCTCAAACTTTAATTAGTGTAATGCCACAGCCATTTGATTGAACAATTTCGCGTTGCTTCACAAAAGGCAAGAAATTACATGCTAGCAAAAAGTGATTTGCGTTAGAAATGTCAGTCCCAAAGAACACAGTTTGTGAATCATATATTTTGGTCTTGTGACTTTCAATTGTTCATCAAAGGGGGGAGGGGGGAACTCGAGGTGACAGCCTTGTATCAAGAACTATGCTTCGGAAAGAACCGCTTTTCAACTGTGCTTTCAAAGGGCGGAGGGTGATTCGGTTATTAAATAGATCCATGCAAGCGATAAAGAGAGGCCTCGGACTTGCAGGGTCTCTGCGACCATCAATGCGAGTGAAAAGCCGCTGTGGTTGAAAGCCGCCTGAACCACCAGATACAATGGGACGCCTGCGCCTTACAACTGGGGTTCACAGCATAATGAGCCGGTGTTTCTTTCACGGAAATAAACTACAACACCCCTCTGTGTTTGCGGCCACATTTTGGCTAGTGACTTGGACTGGCTGGGTAGGTTATAATAGCATTTTTATGAACCGGACATGACATTTCTCATATATTGTTTTTATTGCTGCTACGCGTGGCTTTTGGCCCATGTGCTGTCTCTGGTGATTCCAATCAAACTGCTCAAATTGTATGTGCAATGCATAGGAAGCCGGCACTGGCAAAGCCAAAAGTTTTGGCCTTCGTATAGCCATGTGATAGACATTTGCCAGGCACTGCCATGATGGTACTACCGGGCCATGAAACTGCAACAGGTGGCAAATGGTGTTAGTACCTGGTCATATGAAGTCAGTGCTGGGCAAATGGCTTTCCAATACCTATGCACAGCTTTGTCAATGCTTGTTTTAACTGCACTTCTTTGCAAGTAATAGATCCGAGGACCCAATGTCTTAACTAAATGTGCCGTTAGCCACTAGATTTATAAGCAACGTATGTTATTTCACTGGGAGCTCATTTACATTTGCAATGAGACCATTACATCTTCGAAGGCTGCTTAGAAATAACACTGGCAGGCTCTTCACAGCATAAAGTCTGATGTTAGTGCATTATAAACCTAGATCAAAGAGATCCCAAGCAGGTGTGTTTTGTCTAGCTAGAGATAGGTGGTGGGCGGGCATGGTCATATGGATTGGCATGGCCAGTCACAAGGTGAAGGAATAACTAAACAACGCCCATGTGCTGTGTGTCCCTCCTCACATCCCAACCCCCTCCTATATGTACTACAATACAATAGATTTTGTTGTAGGTGGTGCAAACTAAACTTAAATACTGTTATGTATCTATCGCCAACCTTCCCTGGAGTAAAAAGATTCTATTACAAATATACAAGCCACAGCCGTTTACAGCTAAGAGAATTCCCCAGAACTACCAAGTACATCTACCTGCGATTACCAGCTACCGCTGTAAGGGTTTAGAAACACAACCAATTCCTATTTCGATATGTTACATTTTATTATTAAAAAGCATCTTAACTTTTATGCCGTACACAAATCCTACGCAAATTGACGATGCAACGGTATAAATGGACTTTGTCACGTGTAGTCAAGGTCTTGCAGGTAACTTTGTTGCTGTGTGAATGACAAACCTTGTATTATATTAGTTCAAAGTAAAGCCTCTTGGCTAGACTAAGAGTCCATGCAAAAATAGGCGAGGACAGCATCCCACACACGCAACCACTCCAAGTTCAGGCCAAGGTTTGTTGAGAAGTCCTGGAACCTTTCTTGGGGTAACACAGGTTCGCATTAACACATGTACAAAGAAGAAGCAACAGAGCCAAACATGCTCATTATCAACAAAGGGTAATGGGCCAAAATGTCGCCCTCACAAAATGGCCGACTTGTTTTTTGAACACCCTCTTTACACCACATATATATGTGGGGGGTACAGGATATTATAGTAATATGGGGAGGATGCGGGGGTCTATGTGGTGTAAAGGGGGTTTAATTAAATGTTTTGTAAAATAAAAAAGTCGGTATTTTCGGCCGTCACAATTGTGTGTGGTTGCAGTGATCACATTGATCCTCAACAAAGTGAGTTCCTAGGATTTAATTAAAGAGTGTGCAAAGGTTATAATGTTTTGCACGCGTCTGCATTTTCAAAATATGGTTTTGCTTACCCTCCCTTAAAACGAGAAATGCAGTCTGGCCATTATTTTCTCTGCTACTCTGTGGCTCGCCTCTCGCCGTGTATGGTCTGGCTTCTCTGTGCCAGAGTCCACGCTTTGATCTTGATCAGTCCAATGCAGGTTAACCTAGCTTTTCTCAGCAACCCCGCATGGTCAGTCCAGTGACAAGAGGTCACATGTGGCTGTTGAGTTGTTAAGAAAACAACCAGAAATTCCTATTGGAGCCATTCGGGCTGGGTAAAGAGGTCGTTGCAGGCGTAACATCCTCCAAGTTAGGGCACTGGGGCCTGTTGAGCAGTTAATGGACTCGGTTCGACTTGCTCTGAACTCACACATTATGCAAGCGATACCCTAATTTAGTGGCAGGCATGAAGCACATGATTCCGGCCCGATTACAGACCCTGACTCTACATGGTCAACTATCAGGGTACAAAGTGAACCAGACAACATCTCAGGTACTACTGTTATCAGCAAACAGCTTGCAGGCGCATCTGTCAGGCTGGGAAATTAAATGTTCAACGGAGAACTTCAGGTGCCTTGGTACATTGCTTCTTCAATTTCAGTGCAATGTGATATAGACTAACTCGGAGAAGCTTTTAGCCGACATAGAGGTGGACATAGTGGGATGGGCCAAATTACGTTGGTCGAGGTGGCAGAGAGTGAATTGTATAAACATGAATGTGTGGCTTTGTTTCTTTAGTTTCCTTCTCTGCATTCAGGAAGCTGCAGAGATGCAACATTGTATCTGCAGAACTTCTGAGTTCACCATGAGTCCTCCGACCTCAGTGAAATTACTTCTCAAAGGTTTCTTGTGTGGTTGTAACTGTATCTAAACACACACTACTTCTGGTGAGTGTATGGAAGTAGTTTCCCTTAACAGGAAAATTATGGTTTCCTGTGAAGGAGCTTTGGGTCTGATTAGAATAAGGGTCTAGGTGTCTATTCCCTCTGGGCTTTCTCTGGCCCTGAGAAGGGCCAAGGCTGGTTTGGGCAACTTCCCTGATGGGATCTTTGGACAAGCCCAGTGGTTGGTAGATTGGGAGGGTCAGTGCCCCTTGGACTCGTCTGCAGTGAGGCTCTGCAATTGTTCCTTGGAAGTGAAGGTGACCAAGATACGGTGACAAGGGGTGCCTCCTCATTTTGCCAACGCTGGCACAACATTCACTGACTCGCGATGGCACCCATCCCCCTTGGCGAACCGGAGAACATGGAAGGGGACATTATCCCAAGTTCTATAACACAGTGACATAATCTGTATAGTTTTCAACATCATCAACAACTCTTTATTTTGGCACTAGCCATACAAGTTTTGCACAAACAAAATTCGTATATAAAAAATAGATAATTATAGCAGAATTTCATAACATATATGCACAAATAAAATAGGTTATAAGCATATTTACAATATCTTTAAAACCATACAAATATTAACTGAAACAAAGGACTGTTATAAATAACCGATTATAATTAATCAGAGCATCCTAAAAAGATAGCGTGATACAAACATTTCATAGGAGTATGAATTTTGAATTTTTTAAATTTTGAAACAACACACAACAAACCAAATCGTATCCTGGCACAGATGGAACAAAGCAATAGGCTCAGAAGGACAGGAGGACCAACTGAGTAAAACAGGACCAAACAGACACAGAGTAATTCAGAGTTGCACGTTTATTTAAAGAGATGAGTTTTGAGACCTGCTCTGAAAGTCCTAAAGGAATTTGCTCATCTCAGATATAGTGGGAGACTGTTCCACAATCTGGGTCCAGTCACCGAGAAACACCGATCTCCACTAGACCTGTACTTCATCCTGGGAATTACCAGGAGGAGATGATCCTCCGACCTAAGTGTACGAGTAGGTTGGTATCGTTTCAGTTTGTTTATTAAATAGACAGGTGCCATGTCATGCAAAAAACGATAAACCAGGCAACCGGTCTTAAATTTAACCCGATCTTCGACTGTCAGACAGTTTAATGATTGGCGGAGACCGCATATATGGGTATTTTTGGACACACCAAACACCAATCTGACTTTTGAGCTTTCTGGAGACGATGGATTTGATTACTCGGTGCTCCGGCCAGAAGTCCGTTGCAGTAATACAAGTTTGAATTAACCAATGCCCCCACCACTACAGCACAATCTACTTTAGGCACATAGGGTAGGGCTTGGCGCAGGAAGTGAATATTATAAAATACGGGCTGCACCTTGGCTGAGACCTGGGCATTACACCCCAAGTCACTCTGCCAAATGCAGACCAGATTTTTTACCTTGGTGGAATATTGAAGGCTATCTCCCAGAAACTGGGGAGGAGGGGGACATATTCCTCCCTCAAGCAAATGCTTAGGCCCAAAAAGTATCACCTCTGTTTTTTTTATGCCACACTTCCTCAAGATAATTCAATATTGTACTTCAATCAGTCAGGCCAGAAATTGTTTTACTCAACCTCAGTCCTTCTTTTGTAGTTCTTGTATTGTATCTGTTAAGCAATGGTCTCAGGTGCTGCCTCCTAAGGCTACTATACAGGGGCAACCTTCCTTTCTTTTTACACTTACACACCCCTAAGCATATCAACATTAATCTTTCCATATCACAGCCTTTTACAATAATGTAGCCACACTGATGTCAACAGATAAGATAACCACACAATCTTTCTCTTGGGAAACCCTTACAACAACTGTTATGCTATGCATCTCTGTAGGATTGCTCTGCATGCAATAGCATTTACTTTACTTTACTTTCGCACTTCTACTGCGCAGACCGATTACCCGTGGGCTTAAGGGCACAACAAGTAACATAACAAGGACATAACAAAACATAGAGAATCCCTATGCTACGCTGTTTTATGGGCCCATCTAACCGTGCTTAGCCAAACAGGAGAGTTTTTAGTTTCTTTATGAATGCATTTGTTGCTTGTGTTTCTTGGATCTCAAGAGGAAGTTTATTCCATGCCAATGGTGCGGCAATACAGAAGGCTCCTGTAAGTGTTTTGTTATTTTTACATTTACGTGTCATTACCCGAACAATCAATTATGGTTAAAGTGTGCCTGGTGTGTCTTTGCAATAAAAAGCCTTTTAGAATAGCATAACAAATATATATATATATATTTTATTTCATTTAATGTGTTTTTAGTTCCATCAAACTATTTTACATACAAAAAATATAGATATATTCAAATTACACACAATAGAAAATTGAAAATGTACACGGTTACATTCGTAGACATACTTAAAAATCCCAGCCATCATCTATTAAATTGGCTATTTAATAACATGTATTAATTAATTAAATAACAAATATATTAAGCAGGCACTTACATTCAACGTTCAGTCAATCTAATTTGCCAGCTCCTAAATCACTCAGTTGTCTTTACAAATGAACCCTCAGGCAGATTGTGCAATCACTTGCAGATGGGCATTCCGCCTGCAGTCAGTTGTGAAGGTAGGTTTTGGTGCCGGTGGGACAAAGGGCACTGATCAATGCTATTTCACTGCTTTGCTTGTGATGGGGGTGGGGCACATTAGGATCTGAAAGGAGCCGCAGTGAGGTGACCGCCTCACCATCAAAACCTCCCCGTAGGTCCGCCAATGCATGCATTTCCACCGAGCCTTGCATCCATAACCAGGGATGTCATTTGGGGGTCACCAGGGGTCGCACCTGCATCTGCTGAGGTCTCTCTTGCTGCCCCTAAAATAAAATAGTATATATATTTTTTTTAATTGTAAGCTCTTGGGCTGTGGCCAAAGCCATGTGGCTTTTTGTTGCTAGAGTGGCTGGCATTCTTTTTCAGGCTTCATAAAAAAAGTGTAATACTTTGCGCAGTGGCCCTAAATAAGAAAGAATAGGAATAACAAATAATTTCTGTCTGTCTGGAATTCTATGCAATAATTGGTAGACTCATTAAATGTTTTTTTCAGGCACACTTCAGGGGGTGAGTCACTGATTTAGTGTGTTCTTAATCAACTCAAATTCACAATGCCAATACAAACGTCCAAAAAACATTTAAAGTAGAATAAGTATCCATTTCGGACTATGTATTTTGCTTTTTGCAAGTTGCAGTTATAGCATGTTTTTTTCTTCCATTGTCTCTGTTACGATCATCACAAGACATTCCATCCCGGTGTCCTTGATCACTTGACAAAATCCTTGTGCCTGCTTTTGTACAGTGTAGAAATGTTTGACCTTAACACATAAAGTGGCCCTTGATTTCGTTCTGCCACAATATGAATGTTTTGTTGTAATGTGTCTATCTTTCCTATTTCCATGGCATGCTGTTCAAGATGTTTGTTTGCATGTGTGAGGTAACAAGTGCCCGAGTACAGGATGCCCTGTGAGTGTTCTGCTTTCCCTGCGCTACTCTAAGTTCTTTAATACACAGTTATGAACAATCCAAATGGTATGTATTTTGACAACCTCTGAAGGCTGAAAAGTAGAAGCCACAGGCTTGACATGTGGCCAACTTTACACCAGACGTGCAGATGAACTAGCCTGCTGTTAAATCTCAGTTACCAGTTTAATGGTATAATTTGCCTTCTGACTTTAAGAACATTCAGACATGTAATTGCTCATTTTTCTATAGCTGGTAACATAGTATAGCCAGCAAGATAGCTCATTGGGTTGACCGCTCGGTGCTGTGATGTGTTTGTGGTCTGCAGGTTGCAGATTCAAATCCTGGTAAGGCCAACTCAGCCTTTCAGCCTTCTGAGTTTGATATTTGAGTACCAACACAGGTTGGGTGATATTGTATGTATATTTGTTCTATATAAAGTGCTTATGTGTAAGTGCTATATAATAACACATCATTATCATTTGATCGTGGGCGTCTGCTTGCATTCAACGTTATTTGGTAATGTGGGCTTAGACACATTGAAATTAATGATACATAAGATTGATCTATTCTTAGATGAGATGTATATCACATTACAGTGATATCGTAACCATATTTTTCGTAGTGTACTTAGAAACAATGCTAATTGATGCCACTTCCTGTTTTGTCAAGGGGTGAAAGGTCATGTTCCATCACTTCCTCTGATGTCACTTTGGGGTGGGGTCAAATGACATCACTTCCTGTGATGTAATCAGCGGTCAATGGTCGTGTGATGTCCCTTCCGGTACCCCAGGCATTTTAGTGTAATGACGTCCCTTTACATAATGTAGAAACAAATAATTACTTTTATAATCATGGCACTATAGAGAGAGGTTCTCAGTTTTTAGTTCACTGGTTAGTAATCATGTTCATCTCCTTGTCCAGAGGCCTACAACCTCCAAGACATTTGGAGAGCCAAAGGCTGCAGAGCGCTGTCCTAGTCACTACTACACATGCATGAACGTTCATGGCTATAACATGTCGAAAGGTGAATATGCGTGCGCACATTTGCAAAAGGCATTCAGTGAAAGCATATGACACGCTGCAAAGAGAAACGAACGGTCGATAAGAAAAGCTTACTGCATGCCTCAGTGGCAAACATGTGAACCTGCTGCGTTCATGTGTGACCTAAACGTGTGAGCACATAACTTCCCCCGGCAGTCTGCTGATGATTATGAGGTCACCTATTAGTTGTAAATAGCAATACCCTTTGATTGTTCCTTAATAGCGTTGTTTCTTGGAATTTAGCGGTGGCATGACAGCTGATAACGCTCCAAGGAGAGATCAAAGTTGTTATTAATTGAATTGATTTATTGTTTTTTTTTAATGACCGGACCCCGAAAGGAAGATTATCCCCGGGTAACGACATTTTAAGTGATCCACCCAGTTATAGCTGAAGACGTAGGATGTATGATGAACGCTCGGGAGTTTGCAGTTGGGGAGGCAGCTTGCTAGCGTAAAACATCGATTAAGTGGCCAGACAACAATCACCCAATGTACACAACTGCAGTTCCAAGGTCACCCACTCGGCAACCACAACCTGCGTATCCAACTGTTGGTAATGAAATACCTTAACACCGGTCTCTTCTACGACATCTCGCCTCAGGTATGTCTATCTGCATTATGGCATCCAGGTGCTGTGTTCACAGAGAGCTCAACGGTCAATACTGTGGTAGTCCAGAGAGGACGCGCACAGGCAACCAGCGCTGCCCCAGGGCTGCTCACTGCCAGACCATTAGGAGCTGTTTTCGGGAAAACCCACCCTTGTTGAAATCGGCTTTGCTATTACATGCGTCCATTTTATTCAACTGAAGGGAACCAAGAATACATTCCTGGAATGCAGCGGGCCGAGAAATGAAAATCCAGGTTCTGGCATGAAGGGCCCTGATGATAAGGTGTCAATCTTACTCCAGAGGCCAGCAAACGGGTCCCCAGAAGCCCCCTGTGGAGGTCTTCCTTAACATCAGGGCGCCCTTGAGTTGATGTTCCAGAGGGTAAAGGACGCCGCGGGGTTGGTGATGCCTGTTCTATATAACACTGAAGAGAATATGCAGATAATGCAACAAAGCACGTTTCGCTTATTCAGAAAATAGCGCTTTGAAGCTTAGAGTCGGCGGGGGCCTTTACTTCCTGACTCTGCATATCTCTGCACAAAGTGGTTGTCTGAATGATTCACTGAGCTTGGCACTTGTATATTTCTCCGAGACTTGATCTGCCTCTTTGCAAAGTCTCAAATCTTTACTAAGCTGGCCCAGGGGCCTCCATCCCACTACCAGGATAGGGCATTGATATCTGAAGAAGCACACCGTGCTTAACATAAAACCTGGGAAAATATACCTAATAAGGCCGGGAGGATAGCTCAGGGGCAAATGTATGTCTTGGAAGCAAGACATCGCATAGCAACACAGGTTCGAATCGCGGCTCGCGCTTAGGGACTGGTCCCCTGTGTTAAGCGCGTAATAAAAAAACAATTATACATTATATAAATACCATCCACGTTGGCCAGTCTTACTCAGGAGCATGTATTGTGCCACAAAAGGTTATAGCCCCCCTGGTTTCACTGGAGAGCCACATTACACATGACTCATCTCTTTCATCTCACTGTTCTTCGCATGTTCTCATCAGCTTTAAATGCTTTCTGGTCTTCCCATATAATGGGCCCCACTTTCTATTATTGTGCACTCACGACCAGTTAAGCAGGAATGACATTTCGTTCAGATGCAGTTTTGATCTCAAAAAATGTTGGCTGAGTTCGATTGGTAGGCATTAGAGGAGCTGTTATAGCCAAATAACATTCAAGTTATAAAGGAAATGGGCCTCATTACGAGTTTGGTGGTATCTCGGTGGTAAATACGCCCAGATACCACCAAACTGTACTACAGTTACTGCCACTTCGTCCAGCAGTATTACCGCCAGATTACAAGTGGCGGTGTAAATCCATGGGACTCAAAGGGGCATTTTCAGCCATATTACCGCAGCGGTGATTCCGCCATGATAATTCCACTGAAATTTGGCGGAAATCTGTGTGGTTTACATCCAGCTCATGGATGGAGGAGAATCCCCCAACTTTCCGCCAAATTTGGGTCAGGGCCAACGCGTTTGTCTTGGAAGCAAGACAACGCAGAGCAACACAGGTTTGAATCGTACACTCACACTTCGAGACTGGTCTCTGGTATTAAGCCCTTTCTAAAAAAATAATTATAATTATATTTGGGAGATGCAGTAATGCAGCGTTATGCGGTAATACCACAGAATTTAACCTGCACCACCCAACTTGCAATGAGGCCCAATGTGAACATTCTTACTAGCAGAACACGCGGAGAACATCCATTTTGCACTGTCTTGTCTGTTTGTAAACAAAGGGGAAGTGAAGGAAAAAGATTGCGGTCCTATTTTAGCGACTGGCCAAATCAATATGTTATTGCAGAAGGATACAAAAAAATGGAGCAAACTGACCTTGTTTTGTTACTGGGGGAATAAGGTAATGGAGCAGATTTCTTTTTAGTGTGTGAATTATGCTATTGAAGCAACACCAGTTTCCTCAGTTTCTTCTAACGTAAGCAGAAAAAAAACATTAACACATTTTCTCTGTTTTTCTGTTTTAGAAAAGTCCGTAGCGAACACGAGGCTGCATTACTTAACCAGTGCAAGTGATATTTTATACTCGACACAGGGCGATAGCAGGTGCCTGCAGTGAAAACACCTGCTCTGTACCCCATTGCTTAAAAAATGCTGGTCAGGAGTGCAGGTGCAAACGGCGTCAGTAGGCCTCTGCTCTCTGGACCAGCTGGAGTGCAACCAAGATCAAATTGTTTTAAATTTGCCGCTCACTGGGACAGATTATACATCGTTTCTCCAGGTGGTTAATGCTGGTTGGAGTGAAATTACACAATTCCCAGGTGTGACGTAAAACAGGCTGAGCAGACCATTTGACTGTCTGCCATGCCAATTATGCTAGGCAGGAGAAAGATCCCCACGTACTACTTTCTTGGCTGGGAATAGAGTGGAGGGATAGAAATTCCACCCACGAATAGGATCTTTGTGCTCCCCATCCCATCTTTGGGATGTATGGGGTCCCCTAGCTCTCTTATCACATACTGACCCTATGTGACCCACCGCAACCAAATGCAACCAAGAATAACACCAGTAGAGCTGGTCTCATTCTGGCAATTTATCAGAAGCCTCTGCAAGCGCAAAAATACAGAACTGGTATGTGGAGTTAGCATGAATATTGGGCAGGTCTGTATTTGCGTTGATATGCCTCCATATGCCTCCATGCTGTTGTAACATCCTGCTGCAGCCGTAAAGCCAGGAGGTGGAGGTGACATACTGTTTTCAATGCAAGAGGACCGAAGCCTCCGGGATGTGGTCATAGCTGCCAGTAGGCATGCCTGAGTCTGTTATTGAAGTGCTGCATGGCACATAGATATACCGGCGGAAAAGCCTGACTCTTGAAGTGAGAGCACATACACTGGTGGCTGGCAATCTGTAACACCTGCTGCCAAAGGTGGGCATTGTCCTACTACTTCTATGCCACAATCAAAACACCAATCCCTGTGGAAACCAGAAGGTTTCTCACTTGCCAGTCCTCAGGGAACTGTCATCCAGGTGGCCAGGGCACGGCCATCGCTATTGGTTCCAGACCCCAGGGGTGGAACCAGTGCGGGAGGATCACCTGGATGGGGGATCCTTGGGGAGTAGGTGTAGAACACCTAATGGCGAGATCTGGTATCCCCCTCTGAGGAATAAGATCATCTGCACAGGGAGAGTGTGCTCGCCTTGGCTTTTTGATTTTTGTTTATTTAAAAAGAGTGAATGATGGAAGATCAACCTCCAGAAAATAAGTGGGGCCATTCCCGCACATATTTTCCACACTCACCGCACAGCAGAAAAATAGTCATGTACTCTGGGAGGACACAGTTTACCAGCTCCACCCTCGCCTGTCATGTGTAGCTGACAACTGACAGCTGTGGTTACATCAAAAGCCTCTGGCCGTGGGCAACCTGATTTGCATTTCAAGGCCCCATGGATTTGTATCTCCATTGTTACACCTTGCTGGTGGCGGTGAATACTGATGAATGATAATTAGCAGGCCTCAGGGAGGCATGAGTGCAGGAGGTGACAATGGAGACCAGAGACCAACACCTCTTTGTAATGCAATGTGTCAACTTGGTACTAACACCCCTACTTGGTATGAAAGGGCAGTGAATGTCCTGTCTGGAACCACTCCTTTCAGAGCAGGGAGGTATGTGAATTGCAGTAGATGAAAGTCTGCCTGCAAACCCCCACTTCAAAACACTGCATAGGGCTCAGTTAATTAGGGAGACACTTTGGTGTACAGCAGACAGGAAGATGGGAGGAACTTAGACGTATATGTTGTCATCCTTCCCCTGACTGTTGCCGAGCGCTCTGATTCTGACCTGAAGCATCACTGAAGATTGTTGGTTGGAACCCAGGATTGGTTTATTAAGGTGGGCTTAGCCCACACCAATCACTGGGGCCCATTTGGCCTTAAAAGAGGGCTGAGCCCCTCACTGATTAGACCATCTGAAGACTTTGCAATGAGTAAGAAGAAGGACTCATTTGGACCTGAGCTGAAGGTACAGTCTACCTTGCATCTTCTGCCAGTGAAGGAAGGCCAGGAGTTCCAAGAGGGAAGCAAGCTTCCTCCCCAACATCTCCCAGGGAACAGAGGGAGATACCAGACTCAGAGAACCCGTCCAGCAGCTCCAGAACTGGTACCCAGCCAGCACAAAACGTGCCCTGCTGGGTTCTGACAGCAAGCATCCTAAGTGGGAACTGCCAGAGAGTCTCTGGACAAAGGACAAGGCCGTTAACTTGTAACACCATCCTGAGTTTGGGCTGTCCGCCTTGAAAGAACACAAGCCCTAAAAAGAAGCTAAGAGGAGTGCCACACAAGCATCATCCAGCTTCCACCTTTTTAATGACAATTTCGAGACAGTCGAGTCCCTGAACCGCATCCAGCTGCACCACTGACTGTTGTCACACCGCAGTCACCAGAGCTGTCCAAGACGCCTCAACCAGCATTCCAGATCCTCCAACCAGCACAGAGACAAAGATTCCTGGCCCAGAACCGCTGCGCCAGACAGCCTGCAAACGTCCGTCCAGCCTCGCTTGTTGAACTGTCTGCCGCCTGGTATCTGCAGCTGTCTCCTGCCACTAACTCTGTCTCACAGGTTGTAAAGTATCCTGGAACGGCCTTGATGCTGTCGAGCACCAAGAACATCTTCAGCACCAGGTACATTGTGATTCTGCCCCCCTGGTCCTTTTCCGAAGGCCCCTAGAGACAGTTATGACCATATGCCCCTTTGGTGCTGAAGGCAAATAATCTTGAACTATAAAACTGATTACTTTACCAACTACCCTCCTGTTAGAATCCAGAGTGCATCCCTTTCCTTTGTGAAACTGTCTGTCCTCTTTGTTCCTTTACAATGGGGGTTGTAATTGTAGTGTGCTAGATCTGTCTGTTGTAGTACTAATAAAGTTGATATTTTTATACAACCTTGACTGGACAGTCCCTCTTATCATTGGGTAATAACAGTATTTTCGCTGTATTGTAACTAACCAATGATCCACGACCTTGCGAAGAGAAGTCTGCTGTTCTGTCCACGTTGCCAAAAATTGGACAAGGAGGTTTTATAATTCACTTGTGTTCCACTTGTGTTCCAATCTGTTCGGATCCCTTCTGTTGTACTAGAGGTGTGGGGTTGATGGTTTAGAAACCAATATTCATCCCTGGACCATTGGTTCCCTGGAAGTTGATTCGTCACAGCCCCACCTTTTAAAACCTTTACTCCCTCGTTTCCAATCAAGTACATGAGCTTTCTTACCCTCCTGCCCCCCTTCCCTTCATGAACACATATACCTTCCCTTTACACACTGGGGAAAGACAGATTTGAACATGTCCCGTGGTCAGGCAGAGTCAAGCAATTGCCTGGAACAACTCACACCTGAATCTCCTTTGCCTTCCCCACCTGCTTAAAAGGCAGAGCACAGGAACACACTTCAAGCAAGTCAAGGAACGGCACAGAGCACATGAAGGAGCAGCCTATTCTAGACCGCAGCTGAATTGAGGAAGCCAGACAGAAAATTTCAGAACGAAACCAAGGAGCGTGATGCCCTTGGCCATTTCACAAGTAATCTCTGGGCTGTTGAAAACTCAGAAGCAGCATATGTGAGGCGGAGAAGTGAGGCCAGAGAATCCTGTAATGCGTAGTGGAAATAAAGTAATTTTACCGCCCACATACCCACCCCACACACTTACACTCCCCCAAAATTCAGAGCTTTCTGGGTATGGCCAAACTGTGTTGATGATTCATCCCCAATTCAACGACCCTGACTGAGCCTCTGAGGGTCTTGACAAAGAAGTAAAAGGCCTGAAAATGCAGTCCAAAAGAGCAGATGTCGTTTGAAATCACGCAACAAACTCTGGTGGGAGAAACAACAATGTCTTTCTTTGATCGAAAAAACAATCAGAAATCCTAATGGACACAAGTCCAGTGGGACTATGAGTGGTGCTCATCCAAATTGACCAGCAAGGCCTTAGCCACGCAATATAATAATTTGCAGACAAGGCTCGTAGCCTAACGGAAAGGAGATGCTCTCAAATAGACAGGGAATCCCTCGCAATGTTACGGGGATTCAAGCATTTCCACATTTATATTTTTGTTCAACCGATCACAGTCATCATGTACCACACGCCCCTCTACTATCTATAGTACAGAGTTGGCTCTGCATCATTTCATCAGTCTGGAGAAATAGCTCTTGCAGCTTCAAGACAATGATCTTAACCTTAAATTCAGGCCAGGGACAGACAACACAGCTGAATGGACAAAAACAGTACGTGGGATGAAGCTGAAGCTCTTGTCAACATGATCAGCCAACTAGCTGTTCCCAAAATGATGTTGCTAGAGGACATCATCAATGCTACTGCAACCCACAGTGGCATGAAAAAAACAGTGGAACAACTACGAGGTGGGCAATGGTGGTCATTTTGCACTGGTCAAGCGCATTGCACCACTGAAACACAATCCTTCTTATGGTGAATCTGGAGAGTCAGACATGAACTATCAGTAGGAAAGGGGGGAATACTGAGAGGTACAAGATCTGTAATTTCATCATGTCATGTGAAAAGAGTTGTGCAAATCGTGCATACAGGACACCAGGGGGACCATAACACAAAAGCAAGACTCACAGAGATGTATTGGCTTCCCAAATTAGAGAAGATGGTCGACTCTCTAACAGCAAGCTGCAGGTGGTGCTAGTCCTCGGCTCTTCGAACAAGACCTACCCTGTGGAATCTCCAACCAGAGCCACAACACTGACACTCGATTAGGGTCGATTTTGGCATGATAAACCAAAACACACATTGTGATGTCTTATTAGATGGTTATCCGAGGTACCCTGAAGTACAGTTTGCGTCGTCCACTGCAGCTGAAGTCCTCCTACCCATCCTGGAATAGATGTTGGAAGCCAATGGAATGCCTGCACCTATTCAATCAGACAACGGGCTTCTTTTTCAAGGACAAGCATTTATCAATTTCATAAATCCTTACTGCGTACCTCATTGTTGTATCACTTCTTGCTAGCCCAGATGATACAGAAATATTTATACAAACAATGAACAAAGTTTTTTGTATTGTATATGACAAAGGAACCCGAATGGATGACACACTTACCACTTTTCTAATGGCCTACAGAAGTTAGACCCACAACCCTACGAGAGTCACGCCAGCAGAAACATTTCTAGGCTGGAAAGTATGGTCCACTATACAGGATTACAAATCTAGAGAAACACCAACCATTGACACTCAAGCCAAGAGAGGCAAACAAATAACGCTTAACTACCTTTCATCGACAAGAAGAAAGTTGCTCCCATCCAACCTTCAAATTGGTGACAAGGCATTGCTACAGAATTGTCACCTTACCCATAACTGTGCCTTCCTTTTGAAATACAACTATGCAAAGTGACCAATAGTGAATGATAGTCATGGTCACTGTGAGAAGCAACTAGGGGGAAGTCACAAGAAATTGCAGCTGGTTGCGGAAATTGGCGACACAGGACAGAGAAATAATTACGAACAAGTGGTGGAAGAAAGGCGAAAAGACAACACAACAGCAGATAGGGACGAAATTGAAGGCAGATCGCAAGCAAATACGGATGGTGCCTCACCCTGATATCCGCCAGAGGTCAGTACTCCCCTGTCCTGATATCCTCATCAGACTCGAAGTGCACCTGCTAAATTCAAGTATTACACACTCGATTATTGACTGTATGATGACAACTCCTGTGCAGGTAAGCACATGTTATGGTTAAGAAGGCATGTTGTTACATCACTCCATGGCCATAAGGCCAGCCGGTGGACGTGAGGTACTGTTTTGAATAAAAGAGTACCATGCTCTCCATGACGAGGTCATACCTACCATTAAGCCCGCGTGAGCCTGTCATAGCTATACGGCCTATTAGCATGATTCCCAAAGCGGGAACACAGATACCAGTGACTGGCCATGTAAAACACATGCAACCCTTGTTCTTCCCATCAGCGATACACCTGTGATATACTGCAAATGCAGCAAAAGTCACTACCTGTTACCACCGTCAGCCGGCAGGGCTAATCGTCAGCTGTATGGATTACGCATTCACAGAAAATTGAGCTGACCATGTTATGGTGCTTCAGAGGGCCCTTGACATTTAAGGGGGCTGTCAAGCTTCCAAAAAGCTGGGACCAGTTGGACGTTCACCCCTACTGTTCCGGAAGCGATCAGTGACTACGCCGAGGTAAAAGCCCACAGAATGGGCAGAAGTACAAATATAAACCACTCCCTGGGTTACGGATCCTCTGCAGCACTTTAGGAAAATGTGCTTCCTTGTGCACATGTACCCTGATGGAACATCAGAATGGGGATACAGGAACGCATCAATGAAGTATCTCCACTGGAAAAATAGTTATAAAAAAATGCTCTCAACGGTGAAGACAAACTATGACAATTCAGACAAAGCACTGCTATTGCAGCACTTGCCCTGACCACACAGTACAAGGGACACAGGCCTCCTTTTCCATCGTAAAATCTAAATTAGAAAGGTAAAATGATTTCTTAGCAATAGAAAAATCATGAGTATTTTTGCAATCTTTTGCGGTCGTTTCGATCCATGTTTATTTTGATCCAAAAATCTTTATGTAACACGGGCTGGAGCAAAACAAGTTGCCACCAATCCTTCCAGCGAAAGCAGGAAATACAGTACACAATGGATTTGCACCGTGTTTGACCCACTCCAAACCTAATATGGCCCTTAATGCTTTTCTGCTGAAACACTGGCTATTTGATCCTTTTGCATACCTCACTTCAGTAGCACAAACTCTAGCCTACCGAATCAGGAACAGTATGGGCAACGCTGCAAGGGCAGCCCCAATTGAGGCCGGGTAACTGCTGCCCCATGGCAGCAGGCTCAGCAGAGGGGCAGTACCATCCCCCCTCTGGCACCGCACCCTCTCTCCCCCTACAAACAGGAGACGCACAGTCTTCATTGCTGAAAGTGCAGAAAGGGTGAGGTGTGAAAGAACACCTCACCCTTCCCCAATAACAAATGGGTGCTAAGTACCCAAGGGAAACAAGGGCAGCCAGGCAGGGGAACAACAAAGAGGAGCACCCCCCCAGGGGCTCAGGCAGTCGGCTACAAGCTGGCCTAAGGGCTGGCTCAGAGCCCCCACAGTTACACTACTAAAACCCAGGGGCAGCCCTGGGTCCTATATAAGGGGGTGAATTAGCTCAGTAAGATACAAGTTGTTTGTGGACCCTGCACTTGGACCCAAACAGCAAGAGAGTTCACAGTGTACTCTGAGTCTCTCTCTTTTTCTTTTCCGCAAACCCTCTCACCCTAGAAAAAGGGAGAAGAACAACGGAAGAATAACCAGGACACCGAACGGTGACCACAACAAGTCTTGGGACAAAGAAGGCAGCACGAGCCTGATGGGGTAACCTCAGGACCAGGTGCCCAAAAGAAATATATGATTACTGATATGCCAATATTGTTTATTTCCATAACCATATCTGTAAAAATAAAGACCTACGGCCTTTTTATTGACCAAATGTTGTGGTGTAATAATTCATGGTGAGGGAGGGGTTCGACCAGACACACACACCCACACCCGAGCACAACTAAGGTAAGGTTGCCTGTATGGGTCCAGCAGTTATGGCTACCACAATATTTACAGCACAGTATCTATTAGAAAACAAGAAATCAATGGCAGCTACATCGAGCTAATGCACAAACAGTTGTCCGCACACCTCAATAAAGTCATGTTAGAAAAAAACACATCAAGGCAATTTTTTCTGGAAATTCAATCTGCGGGCTTGTGTACAATGAAACTCCGAGAACCCTGCGCGATCGAAGAAGAATGCTTCCTGGGCTCCAAGGGATACGGTGCAAAAGGTCGCCCACAATTTTACAGCAGATGGAACGCAATTGAACTGCTTCGTAACACAGAGGCAGTGGTCCTTTGAGAAATAGAAACAATGGCAAAAGTATAGGTGGCGGCGGGCCGCACTATACACGGCGCCAAAGTAGCTACTTTCCAGAACGCTATACGCTCGGGTCACATTTGAGACACGCTAATTTACTAGATGATGTTTTACAAAAACGTGTAATTTGTTTGATGGTACTTTAATAACTCGAGAAGCAACTCAACATGGGCTTACTCACAATTTGTGAGCTTTAATTTAACAATACCTCTTGTATAAATGTCAGGTATATGTATTTTGTACTTTATATCTGCAAATTGTAATATAAAATATGCATTAAGTGAATATTCTGTTACAGCGTCTCGATGCCCGAGGACAGTTTGTGCGCTTTATAAATGGAAATAAACATTCTTTTTAATCTTTTTATCTTTTTAGATGCCTTTTTGATGTTGTTGAAAGCCGTGCACAATCAAAAAAAGTCCCACTACTGCTAAGGGAGTGAGGGTGGTTACCAGGAGCTCCACGATGAGAGACAGTGAATTAGATACAAGGGCACTAAAGAGCACTATGCCTGCCGCTAAATCTGTTGGTGGAATGGCTTCAAGGTTTAGAGGCTGGTATCTTGGTCATAGGGTAGAGACCTGGCAAATGACAACCAGTTGAATCTGTCAAAAGCTCTGCTACCAACCACTTCCTTGTTACGAAGCAGCTGAAACAGTGGTTGCCGGAAACAGTGGGCCCTGCCTGGTACGTTTGAAATCCAAGCTGTAGAGGCCACATATGAATACAATACACGCACACTAGGTTTTTAGCATTAACCACATAGACCATTGAGACCCCTTACTGACCCAGTGTTATCGAGGCTGCATTCCATACCTTCTGTAACACAAACATTTAAGCTATGTTATTGGGATTTAAACCACACTGTTGCCATTTGTATGGTTCCCAGGTTCTCTGGTGGATCTGAAAGAGTGGGGGGGTTGGTGAGGGTAGCTGGGAGAGAGGGAAAATGCAAGCTAGCTCCGCTACTGTGTTGATGCGTGCAGTCCAGTAGTACCGGGTTACTCTGGGCAGGTCTGTTTCAAGTTGACATGTTTCGAGGGTACAGACAAGTGGCCGAAACATGTCTGGGGTTGCTTGTGTTTCCGTGCAGCGGGGACCTGGCCTAGCAGTTCGGCTGGGCTGCTACCATTGGTGGCAGTACCTGACTGATTTGCATATGACTTTAGCACTTTTGCAATGGTGCAGTCGGGCTAAAAAACGGTGGTGTGGAAGGTTGCCCAGAGCATTGCGAGTGGTTCAGATTTATTAAAACCTTCCACCCATCACTTTTTTGGTTGTCAGGTTTAAGTAGCAGACAGCGATTTTCTGCTCAAATTCAATACTTGTTCAAACTCTTATTGAGACCGGCCTGTTGGTTTGATGCTTGTGGAAAAAAGCGCTTCCCGGGAGTTGCCTCATTTGTTTCTCCAAATGTTGCCGACTATCCAGCATTTTGTTCTAATGAAACACGCCACTTTAATATGTATTCTAAACATCATGACAAGCAAAACAATGAGGCACATTTTGGGTAATTAAGTGTAATTACCAAAGAAAATGACAGATTGTAACAAAAGTAATTATGAATGTTGAATGAGAAGAATGGATGAGAGAGGTAGACTGGGTTCAAGCTCCATCGAGTAGGAATGAACTGTTGCATTTCAGGTTGGCTTCGCTGATTATTAAAATGAAGCACCCAGTGACCGGATGGAAGACGCCTCTGAGGTCAAGGCTGTATGAAAGAAGGGGTGAGCAGCACTTACACACCAATGGCGCCTGCTCGTCAGAAACGGAGGTTTCAATGAGAATGCCATTGCATCAAATAAGGGTGAGCGCCACTGACTGAAATGGACGTCTCTTGTCACGCTCATGTCACCTGTATTAAGACTACACCCCTCACCCCCCAGGCACAGGAATTAGCAACGTTGAAGAGAGTAGATTGAACTATGGATACCCGCGCAACCGTCGTACACAATGCAATTGCTTTTAATCGACATATTTGTAGCATCTTTATGCTGAAATGATGACAATGAATGAATGCTTTTATGCCTCGCATGTTTGCGGCCATTTTTCAAGCATGTCCTCTAGGACGGCAACAGACATGAGGGACATTTTCAGCTCTGGTGTGATTTCTGTGTGACAGAAAGGGGCAAATATGGCTGCACAGTGCCCTGTCTAATATAGCTTGTGCCACCAGAGCTGACATTTCGTCAGCTCCTTCGGGGCATTCCAGCTGCTAATGCAAACATTTCCTTTGCACTTGTGCAATTTTTCATTATGAAAAGTTGCACCTGTGCCAACAGGCCCACAGATGTTATGCTGAAAATCTGCTAACAGTGGCAGGGTGGACAAATAGGGCAACCGCACTGTGTGGGTTAGGGTGAGACATGGAACGGGTGGGAGGATAGCTCAGGGGCAACACGTTTGTCTTGGAAGCAAGACAACGCAGAGCAACACAGGTTCGAGGTGCCATGGACATATATCCTGCCTGCATGGCTGGAGCCACGCAAACATGATTTGTGCTAGTTACCTCACCTCTGATCAGAAGCTTCAGGTGGTTAGAACTGCACCAACCTTTCTAGTGGCCCAAACACTCCTCTAAAAGGTTTGGGAAACCTCCTGCAAACCCCTCATGGAGCAGCAAGTGAAAGTTCCCTTCCACAATGAAGCCCAGTGCGCTGATGTCATGCAACGGTTAGTGGACACGCCACACATCACCGTTTGTCCCCGTAATACAGCAAAGGGCAACTGTTTGCACTCATCACTAACATCATGCAGCTCTACCAGGTCCATAATCCATTACTAACCAGCACATTATGTAATATGAGCTCCTCTCGCTTTATCTTTGACTTCAGGGAGATAGGCTGAAGTTTCACAAATCCCTCAAGATGTAGATTTTCCGCTCTGCAAGTGACTCGCGCAGTGTTCTTATCCCACCAGCCATTCTCCCCCAACAACCTCATTGTACCATGAACACTGACGTGAACTCTCCATAAACTGAGTGTGATTAAAAACATACTTAATAATCCAATAAATAAAATAAAATAAACTTTCAAGGGCTGCTACAGTACAGTTTAGCTTCTGCTACCAAAGGAGGAATTCAAGAATTAAGGCCCACCCAAAAAGGTTTAACCATAGGATCAACTCTTCCAACCAAAAGCAGATTCCATGATCAATATAATTAGATCTTAAAGATTTGAATCAAGTTTTGACTTTATCTGACGGCAGCTTCAATGTGAGAGAGGTATGGTCGATCAAAACCACATGATTGGGCCCCGGAGAAAAAAAATCGTCCATTTAGCGCAATGCGTACATGGTATGGGTTCATCCTTGTCTTTATTTAAATCAACACCATATTGGGACATATTGGAAGGCACGGATTCTTGGCCAAACATGGCTTTAGAAAAAGCTCAGCTGCAACATGCTCACCTTGGAAGCAAGACGACACAGAGGAACTCAGGTTCGATCCCTCGGGTCTGCGCTTAGACATCTCTGGGTATTAATAACCTAACATATCATATATCAATTCATGTTGAGAAAACCTAGCGCATTCATGGATCCATGTAATGACGGACAGGCCCATGAGCAAATCCAGCTGCCCCAGCACAACTGCCCTGTGTCACAACCCAATCCCGTAGTGTAAATGCCCTAACTGCCCTTTAGTGCCGCCCGCTTATGGACCCTAGTACGCTAATCACGCACATGGATGCTTGCAGACATCAATCAAGATTACTCAGCTTAGCTGGGCTGTCCTCGAATAGAAGAGACTGCTTGCTGAAACCGATAAGAAAGGATACAAACTTCCAGACAGCACCAAAGTTATCCACTGAATTAGTATGCACGACGGTGTTTAGTCTCTTTAAACACTGTGCTCTGTGGCCCTTGCTCCAGTTCTCCCTCTGCTGGCTTCCCAAATACCCTCCCCCAGACAACATGTTCCCAGCATTTAAAGTTTCTTCTGGAGCGTCATGACCTTGACTCCAATCAAATCCAACTTGACTGCATATCAAAGAAGCCTGCTCTGAAAAGGGCCTCTTTAATGTGGCGGAGCACTCCCTCCCCCGCCTCCCACCGGCTGAAAAGCCTCTTTCATTTCTCTCACTGACTGGGGGCTGCCAAGCCAGTATGAGGCTGTTCTTTACAAATCAATAAACAGGGGAGATCGGATCTACTTCAAATTCTTGTGGAATTCAGTAACTCTCTGTTCCTCGCCTATCAGGAGATAAAGGCGCAATTTAAATAGAGCAGTTCACTGCGTGCACATTAATGAGAGGCGGAGCGCGGGATGGGTTGACTTGGGGCTGTTTGTCAGCACCTCTGCAAGGCTGGCCGGCCCCCTTCGCGATTCACTTGCCCTTTCACCATTGGCCTCGTCAAACCTCCGACATTTTGCCAAAGGAAAGAAGTTCTTTTTTTTGTGCGCAAAGGAGCACTTTGCCAAATATTGACATACGGCCTCATTACGAGATTGGTGGTGGTCATGGCGCTATTTGCATCATGACTGCCACTAATAACGTGTCCAGCACCGGTCTCGTTCAATGGGGACTTACCCGTGTAGTCCAACCTTTGCGGGACTGGTAAATCCCCATTGAAAAAGCCATTCCCCATTCCCATTTGACCCCCCATAGGGCTCAATGGGAATGGGGAAGGCGCTAATAACGGTACCGCAAATTGTGGTACCGTTATTAGCTTCAAGGTCCCTTAACGGGTCCCGTCCATAACACCTGGTCAGACCAGGCATTACTGGAGGGACCCGCTAAGGGACCTCGTAGTAGGGTGGTAAGGGATTACCGGCGCCGGTCTCCTTACCGGTGCCAGTAATCCCTTACCGCCCACCTCGTAATGAGGCCCATAGTCTCTGAAAATATCTGCAGAGGCTCCGGATCAACATATTTTGCCATTAAAAACACAGGTCTTTGTCATGTAAGTTGTTACTATTTTAAGTTTATACTCTCTCATTTTCCTACACTTCTGTTTTTCTCTTAGCCCCAGTTTACCACCTGAATTTATTTCACAGCATCCCCACTGTGTACCTGGGAGCGCTATTTGGGCATCTTACTTTTATTCTTGCCGGGAATGGCTGGTTCATTGATATGGATCAGTTTACAGTAATTGCATCGAAAATAAAAGCATCGACATTCTATATTTTACATTAGAAGTACATATCCATCGAAACTTTTCCATCGAATGGATATGTACTTCCCAGCCCCCTAAACCGCCATGCCCACCCCCCTTAACGCTAACCCTAGCCCCAGCCCTAACCCTAACCCTAACCCTAATCTAACCCTTAATCTAACCCTAGCCCCAACCCTAACCCAACCCTTAATCTAACCCCAGCCCCAACCCTAATCTAACCCTTAATCTAACCCTAATCTAACCCTAAATCTAACCCTAGCCCCAACCCTAACCCCTAACCCCTAACCCTAATCCAACCCTTAATCTAGCCCTAAATCTAACCCTAACCGCAACCCTAACCCCTAACCCTAACACTAACCCTACCCATCGAAATTAACCATTGAAAATGATTCAATGAATATGCTTTTCGATGGAAAGGCAATTCAATTAATCATTTTCGATGGTATGGTATTTGATGGTATGGCTTTCGATGGAAAGACATGATACTATACAGATCACGATTATTTTGGTTCCAAAATAGTACTGAGATGAGGCTACATGGAGAATTCAAAGGTGCTAGCTATGTCTTCACCCCTAGGTGACTCCTTGCCATTTAAGAGGGACCCTCATGCATGCTCTGTCTGCAATGCATGTGGGTGTCTTGGGCTGAAAGTGGATTACTTGTTCAGAGGATTCACCTGGAAATCAAGCAGCCATAGCAACAAGGGGGTCAATCAGCCACACCAATTATCTGCCAGACAAAACACTATTTATTTAAATCCAAGCCAGGCTCGGAGAACAGAATATGCATCCTTACACTTTAAAGTAAACTTCATGTACTTGCCCAGCATTCAAGAGCAATGGTTTTCCTTACACACCGGTAACCGAGGTGCTGTGCAACAGTGTTTCCAAGCAGACAGAAGTCATTGCCAGGTCCATGGAACACACGGAGACACATTAACTTGGAGGTTGGGAGGCAAGCGTTTTATCAGCGGAGGAGGGTAGACATCTGTATGAATATTGAAGACAGCAGAGAGAGAGAGGTTCCCTTATCTTGAGGGAAGGAGGTCAGAGGGGAGCCACCTGGCAAGTGGCAGAGCTATAGTTGAAGTGCCTGAGAAGGAGGGAGTATAACAGGCAACCCAACAAGCCAATGAGATTAGGGAGGTTCCAGTGAACCAGGGCGGTCTCTGGAAGATTGCTGATGTGGGAAGTGGAATGAGATGGTGGAGGCTCATCAAGAGGCTATAAGGTTACAACACAGGTACTAAGGAGGGGACAGTTCTAGGTCCAAAGACTGCAGATCAGGGAGGCGGTCTGTGGACCGAGGCCTATGCAAATATGTCACTAAACTCCTAGGAGAGCATATCCTCCATTCCTCTTCACAATAACATCAGAGCACGAGCACAGCCATCTAGGTAAGGAGGGTGTTCAACAAGGCCATGAGTTACTGCCGGCCTCTCTTGGCCCTCCTCCCACTCCCACCTGCAAGGCTAAAAACCTCAGGCTCATCTTCGACTCTGCACTCTCCTTCTCCCCTCACATCTCCGACGTCTCCAAGAAGTCACACTACCAGCTGCACCTCCTTAGAAGTAGTCTTCCTTTCCTCTCCTTCCCCCAGAAGCTCACTGTCTCCAGAGCCCTGGTCATCTCCAAGCTGGACTACTGTAACAGCCTCTATCTAAATCTGCCTGCCTCTCCTCTCCGCCCTCTGCAACTTATCCAGAACAGGACTGCAAGACTTGTCCTTGGCCTCAAGCCCAGGGACCGTATCTCTCCAGGATTTAAATCTCTGCACTGGCTCCCAGTGGCTGCAAGGATTAAGTTCAAAACCCTCTGCATTGTACACAAGGCCTTCCGGGGTCTGGGACCGAAATACCTTCAACTCTCTCTACCTAAATATCTCCCTTCTCGAGCTCTTCGCTCATCTGCATCCAACTCCCGTAGGGTCAGTTGCTTCTCCAAACAACGAGTTGGTGTCAGATTACTCTCTTCAGCAGAGGCCTCTCTCTGGAACAGCCTTCCTGCATCCCTGAAACTTGAGGAGAACCATCTCCAGTTCCGGAAACACCTCAAAACCTTCCTCTTTGCGTCTGCTTTCTTTCCTCCTCTCCCTTGCTGAATTCCTGACCGAAATTGCACTGGCTACCTGGCCACCCTTTTGATCTCTGGCCCAGGCCCCGTCAATTACCCACCTGCACTGCCTCCCTGGCAACCCCTGCACTTGGGGACCTTTTTCTGTATCCCTTCAGTCCCCCCCTTCTAGCGCTTACGTCTGCACTTCCTTGCACTTGCCACTAGCTGGCTATTTATGTGTCATATTTATTCCACTTCCAATGTACTGCACTTCCCCTCTCCCTTCCCCCTTCGCACTTTTCCTTTTTCCCCCCTTCCCTTGCACTTGCGCGATCTGAATGACACCTGGCCTAGTAGGATCGTTGTTTGTCCTCCCATTGCCCCCCCCCTTGCCTCGTCGTGCCTTGAAACACTTGTGTATAGGCGCGTTATAAATGCCATATCATATCATCATATCACAGCTATTGCACAGCATTATAGCTGCCTTCAGTAACTTAACTCTTGCTTGTCTCCTTATATCTATGCTTTGTTAGCTGTGACAAATCACAGGTATTCGTCCCTTCTACCCAAGGTGGAGACTCTCCAGTGAAGCTACAGAGGTGATCCTGATCGGCAAGACCCTCCCTAGGGGTTGAAGCAAGTGGGACCTCACCAGGAGAGACTCACCTTTGGGGACAAGGACTCCCGTTCCTGAGAGAAACTCCCTAAACCACCTACTATAGCCACATACATGTGACTGCCTATTATGTTATGGTATGTTAATGGGTATTTGTATAGCGTCTTTCACCATTGGTATGGCGTCAACGCGCTCTGGGTTGAACACCTAGTAGTCCAGGTCAGTGGAGATAGTCAGAGCAGTAAATAGTGCATGTGTGCACTCTGTATGTGTGCAGCTAGACCCTAGATAGTGCATTCTAATGCTGGAAGTAGTGTGCAAGGTATGTGAGACAGGTAGTATGTGTGCATCTAGGCTGAATTGTCATGGGGGAGAACTGCATTCTTAAGGTTGTTTCAGTGTGCAAGGTGGTAAATAATGATACGTGCAGCCAGACCAAATTGATTGTGGGGATAGCTGCATTCTGGTTAGTGTGTTGTAGGTGCTGAGCAGAGAGTCAGGGTAGTGGGAGGTATGTACACGTATCTGTGGGGTTGGAAGATGCCTCTCTCTCTCCCATATTGCCTTCCTGGGCCTACTGAATTGACTATGTTCCCCTGTATAGGTGGTTGGTGCTTCAGGAACCTCTAAATCGAGTATGAACTCAGCTCTTGCTGCAATACATGGCTGTACCTTCCCTGGCCTAGTACATGAAGCAATGCTGTGTTAGGCCACCTCCCGCCTGCTGTACGAGGCTATTAGGTTCCAGGTGCGGAGGAATGTAGAACAATCTAGAGCCGGGCATGGCTAGGGCTGCTGAGTGTAGTAACAAATAACGTGCCATTTTTTTCATTTGGCTGAAGGTAATGCAAAGAGAAACCCATGTGGAAAAGAAAAGGAATATGTTCCTTTAATAAGAGAAGCATATTTAACTGGAATGAGTCCGATGAAAGGAGAAGGAGAGCCTTGTGTACAGGGGAAGCCCCCTGATATCATCATCATGCCTTTTGAAGGTGGAGTGAAGTCAAGTCACAGAGCACGCAACTTTCAATGAGGCAGAGAACACCAGTACGAAACGCTGGCGGTCCGATGTGTGCAGATGCAAGCAAAGCATTGTGAGGAGGAGAAGGAACAAGGCATTTGGTCGTGGCGTGACCACAAGTGCATTGAAGTGGGCAGGATGCATGAACAACAATGCCAACATCACTATTGCAGGAAGTGTCACTAGCTTCCGATTATTCATGTTAGTGTACGGCAGGGGCACGACGGGTAACTGAGAACGAGAAGCTGATGACCGAGAAGAGCGTGAAAACATACCTGAGTGATAGCCAAGCCCCACCACCTTGCCCTGCATAACAAGAGGTACCGGTGGAAACGGCAGAATTGGGAGGCCGCTGGGGCACCGTAATCGATCTGAAGAAACCCATACAAAGGACAAAAAAGTAAAGATAAAACTGTGTAGTTGAGAAAACAAGTAACAAATAACCCGACTGGGGAAGAAGGGTTTTATAAGAAGAGAGAAACTCATCCCAGTCCCAAGGACGAGATATTAAAAGGGAAACCAGTTAATAAGAGAAGTGAAAAGAATATACAAAAGGGGTTTACCCAACCCAGGTGAAGAATAAGCAGAGACTGGAAACAAATCCCATTGGAGGAAGGGAGATACCCTATGAACAGGATATAAGAGAGACTTTAGAATTCATTACAAGGGAATACTAAAAAAGGGCCAAGATAAACCCAGGGCAGGAAAGCCTGAGACAAGGGATGAAAAGTGTGTGAGGAAACACTGCCAGAGAAAACATTATGAATATATAACCACAGAAAGCACGAAAACCAAGGGTGTCTTTGAAGAACTACAAGAATTGATATCCAAGGAGACATATTAAGAAATATCGGTACCACAGAGAAACGTTGTAAATAAAGAGACTATCTGAAGAGCAGGCGAATATAAGACAATCTCCTGGCCCATTTAATTTAGTAAGATATAGTGGTAGGGTCAGATATGGTTAGTTTGGATGGAGGACAAATTCTTTGAACTTTCTAACAACTGACGGGCACCTCTAGTTCCTTTAGATAAGTAGGGTGTTCCCTCTAGCCCTACGGAAATGTAGGTCATTTAGTTATAATTTCATTAAAGATATTGAATATTGTCCTCAGTGTGTCTGACTGACTCCTTCTTCCAACCCGCCACGTAGCCCAGGGAAAGTGATGAAGGCGCAAGCATAAGTATCATCTCCACCTGTTAAAATACCAGGCTAGCTTAAATACCACAAGCGGGCTACTTCTCCTTTCCTTTGGTTGTTTTGGAATGCTCCTTTCCAATAGAAAACCTACCGTGACATAGTAAGCCTCATTACATACAGTAAATTGATGTTCCCTCAAGTATTCATCAGTGAAGTTGCCCTACACTACCGTGCTCGACTGCTGATGTGACGATTTCACCAACCCCTAGGGGCATCAACGCAGATAGTACTCTTGGACTGCAAGATCTCCCCCCCCCCCCTTCACTATGATGGAGGCATTGCCCATGATCACGAGTCCACTTTAAGCAAAGCGAACAGAGTCGTTTCTCATTCTAAGTGCAGTAATTTAGACAGTAGGCTTGAATATCCCAGTTCTCACCACCACCACCCCTTTCCCCAGCTCCACTATACAAAGGCTTGCATCATATCGCTAGGTATGCGACAGTGGCGCATTGCTCCTTTACAAAGTACACAGACAGCACAACACTACATTCCCCAGAATGCAATGTATTCATTCAAGCAAGAAGTTCAAACACGTTCTCGAATACAATGTACCACTATATGCAGAAATGGCCAAATATGACTCATCTCATACTCTACTGAAGCCTGCATAGTGGACTTTATGCTCCAGAATGCAGCCTCCCTATCACAGTGAAGATAACCACATTGGGGAAAGTATCCCAGAATGCAATGCAGACCACTTCATAAAAATGCCACCACAAGACATTTGGTCCCAGCAGCCAAGTAAGCCTCCGATGTGCTCTGCTTCAGTCAGTTCCGATGGCCCCAGTGGAAGTTTGCAAAGCATGCCTCATGAAATAAAAAGAAAGAAACTCAAAGAGGTAGAACACTTGCAGAAAAACTCAAGCCATCTCCCATTGCTTCTCCCCTTCTCAAGCCGTGAGCGCAAACGTTTGCATTGGAAATGCTTGGGGTGTGACGCACGTACTAGAGTATGTGAACTTATCAAGTGAGCACGTATGATTCCATTCATGAAAGACGCTTAGACCACTCTTACGCATCTGAGATGTTTGTTTGTGTTAGATCTGTATTTGACTCTGCCCGTCTCTGCTCTGTCAAAAGGTAAGGTCAAAAGTAGAGCACTTGAGGCAAGGTTCCAGCCCAGTTCAAGCTTCTATATCATCGGTGCAGACAGGGCTGGACTGGCCTGTAGGGAACTCTGGAGATTTCCCGGGAGGCCTCTGCACCCTGGGCCTCTTTCGTGAGGTAACCTATTTTATTTCCACCTTTCCGCATAGGAAAGGGGTTGGGCTTGCTAAAAATGTCTACTACGGGTCCACTTTGAAAAATACTTCCAGGGCCTCTTTTGGTTCCCAGTCCACCCCTGGGTGCACAGGATATGGAGTGTGTACAAGCGCACATAAGGTTAACCACAGCACCATAGGTTAATATGCCCCAGGGATGGCTTTTAGTGCCTACATTGAAGGAGAGTGGCTAATGCAACAGGCTGGGCATGGCTTACTCTTGTGCATGACCTGCACGTGTTGTGTCTACCTCCACACTGTGGAGGGTCCAGGGAGCAGAACTTTCTGGTTAGTTTCTCGTAGGGATACCAACTATGGGGGTAAGAGAAATCAATGTGTGGGCGGAGTCTCGCTGAAAAGCAGGATGGTGCACATTACTTTATAACTTGAACATTCTCCAAGTTTCCTCTTCCTTTGTCATTTGATGAGACGGAGCTGCACAGAGAATACACATATTAACTTTGTATTTGGGCTTTACATGGCGCAGACCTCGCTAGGAAGCAATGGAGTGCTGCGCCTGTCATTGAAGGTACCATATGAGGTAAAGAGGAGGGGGGATGCAATATATAGCATGGTATCTTCCTCCCATGGGGCCGGAGTGATGCAGGAAAACAAGGAGACTAGATGGTACTGAAGAGCAAGGCGTAGAGTTCCTTTCAGAACTGCATAAGTGCTGGTGCGGTCCGGATAACCACAGAGACGCCGGTCCAGTTGGCAGGGATTTTGCAAGAGATACCTTTTGCCTGATTTGTGTCAAGCCTAGCAATGGCATGACCCGGGTGGAGCGCGGCCAACCCGAGCTACAGAGTTCTGCAACTAGGCAGATAGGTGTGTGAGTGGTGGTGACTTACAGGAGATGAAGTGGTTAAGAGAATTCTAGTTGAGATAGGAAGCCAGGCATCTACTTTAGGATGTGGTTACATTTCTTGCTCCCCTTTATGACTCAACGGTGGCATGTTGGACAGCCATAAGTGGGGTCATTTGTGTGGCCGGAACACTGATGGACAGAGCGTTTCCCCCATCAATTACTCCCCATCGATTAGGGAAAGTGAGTTCTGTACTCAATGTATGGCATTCGGCTGTGTATCACTTTGCAGCTCTATTTGCCTTGCCCTCCTTCATTCCCGCTGCATGTTCCTCACTCCCTTCCACCCCCTTTCCTTTCTTCCTCCTTTTCTCTCACGGTATCACTACATTATATCCCCAACAAAAAAATCACCGTAGATATGGCCGTTTGGTTCACCATAGGTGATATTTTTGGGGGGATTTTATGTAGGAGCGGGGGTTGCCGGGTCCATGTGTGAATTGCGCCGCAAAAATATGGCGATATTTTTGCCTCGCAATATTTCTGCGGCGGAATTAACACATAGAACCTCTCTCACTACCACCATTATGATCAGTTGAACATTTAGAGGAAACCCCTAAACATTGGTGATCAAAGAAGGCATTTGTGTGACAAGGCTAATAGCCTGGCCTTGCCACCGGAGGACAAGAACCACTCTTGACAGGGGGTGGAAGGCTTACCAAGAAGTCCACCACTGGTCCAAACTCTAAGCTTTTCAAAGGCCTCCGATTTGTACCTCTTCCCCTTTTGCCAGAGTAATGTGGAGCAGTATATATTTGTCTCACACCATGCCTCTTTATCAAATTGCTCGTTAGTGTGTTTCTGTTTTTCCAGAACCTGCAAACCTGATTGGAATCCAGACAGTCTATGAAAAGAGCAGCCTTCCAGTGCCCCATGCAGCCCACACTGAAAGAACTGACAAATGGATTCCACCCAAGGTACAAGGCCCTCCGGTATCCCGTGTGGATATGCTACACTGCCAGAAACACAGCACCAAGCAGAAAAAGAAGAGCCAACATTACCACATTCAAGCAGCAACGATATGATATGATAGGTTATTTATAACGTGCCTAATACCCGGAAGTTTCTAAGCGCGGACCCGTGGATTGAACCTGTGGCACTCTGTGTCGCTTTGCTTCCAATGCGAGCACGTTTCCCCTGAGCTATCCTCCCGAGACAAGAGAATGAGTGCACAGAGATCTCCAGCACAGGTGGTAGACACCCTGACGGTTACTGGCTTCGACGCTAAAATACTACCTTTACTAACCTTAAAGGATCATGGACAGATGCCCCCAAACTTCACAAATAGATTTCCCGGGCCAGCATCACTACACTGCAGTGAGCACGGGTTGGGTGGGGTTTATCCCCTATTTAATGCTTTTTGCGGGATATAACACTTCTAGGGTTGGGAAAAGAACAGAAAGATTGGCTTGGGAAAGTGAACCAATTAACAGAGGAGGTGGGCCATATGGAGATCCCCCAGGAAGCAGGAAGCGTGGGTTGTTTGGGTGAGGTCATAGGAGGTGGGTGTTGTGGACCAAAAGACTAGTAGCTGGAAAGAAGGAGCAGTGGAGTGTGGAAGCATCCGTTGGAGGAGATGAGGTGTTGGCTCAGTGAGTGCAAAGGTACTGTAGTGTGAGTGTGCATGTTTTTGTGGCAAGAGTGTTTAGGAAGGTTAGGGGAAAAAATGTTTATGAAGAACGTGGTTACAGTTTGAGAAGAGTGTGTTAGAGTAGGAGTAGTGCTGTGGAGGGAGGTGTAGTAGAGGAAGTAGAGGAGGGAGTAGTAGTAGTGGTGATAGTAGTAGTACTGTGGAGAGGGAGCAGTAGTAGGACAGTGGGAGGAAAAGTAACTTGAAAGGTTTGAGGTGGGAACTAGAAGGAGTGAAACATCGTAGAGGCACAAGCTTGGTGGGAGAAGTAAGAGGAGCAGTGTAGTGATAAGAGTAGAGAGGGCAATGAGATCATGGGCCTAAAACAAACCTACCTAAATCTGACATAATAAAAAAAAATGCAAGGCTCAACCGAAACTCATTAGTATACTAACAACTGGATAGCATTGCAACAAACAGCAAGTCCTTGAGGAAGTTTAGTCAGCTTGCTTTTAGGGAAACATCACTAGCTTAAGACAAGTGCTTAGACAGTAGTGGTTACCGTTCGGTAGCCTTAATTGGGTATACAGACACCTTGTTTAGGGAGGAGACTCCAAGGAAGACACGAAAGAGAGGGATGACCCGAGGGCACGTTAATCTAAACCCCTGAGCTGTCCTTCCGGGTTATTTTGTGATATGTATGGTGTCAGAACTGTGATTTAGTCAGACCCCGATACAATGGTCGCCCATTGCATTCAGCAATGTTGAGGATTTTGAGAGTAACGCAGATAGCTAGACTGCATACGTGAGTAACAGAGGGAGCAGCAGGCTGTGATTTACAAGGAGATGGAGAGGTAACCACCCGGCCACAAGGAAAAGCAACAGTAAGGATGGAGTAGAAAATGAAGATTCCGGAAGGGACATATGGAAGTGTTGCTCTGAAGTCTGGGCTGGCCCATCATTATTCCCTAGCTGGCAGAGGAGGATTAATCACCTGGAAGCACGGAAAGACTCCATATGTAACTGCCCATCCGATTAACCAGTAAGATAGTTAAGAGGGTTAAGCCCTTTCCGCTGGGATCCATTTGTGATTCGCAGGTGGCAAACTGCGACTTTCCTCCTTCTGAGGTTGTTGTCGGTTGGTTAAGTGAACAAATACATGTTCAATGTCTAGCTCTTTGGTTGGTGAAAGGGCAATATGAATAACACATTGTCATTGCATTCTCTCTCCTTTTCAAGCCCTTCATATGGTCTCGCGCACTGCACTCATTTCCTGTCCTTTCACCCTGGAGGAAGATGTATGCACAATGGGGCTTTACAGGCAACAGGGCTAAGGGGAGGATGCCAGGACTCCTCATGAATAAGTGATGCAAATGATAACAACAACCCTCTAATGAATAGCGTCCTCTTGGCCCCAACATCCTTAACCAAGCACTGTGCGTCATTCCGGGGCCTCTTCAAATCGTCGACTACGCAGGATCCAAGGGATACCCCAAGTGTGTAGGAAGTAGTGCATTTGGCTCTGTGTGATGACGTGTGTGCAGCGGCCTTCACATTCTAAATTCTATTCCATAAAATTAGAATGACCTACCCCAATAGGTGGGTCGTTGCTGTGCTTGGGTGGAGGAATGCAGGGAAGATACACACATGTAGGTTTCCAAAGTGCCCAATACTGCCCTCTAAGCACTTGTTCCTCTAGGAGAGGTTTAGTCAGGGGCCTCTGCCTGCCTGATCCAACTGCAAAGGCGAAGGGTGGCAGGAAAGGGAGCAGGATTACAGATGCGACGGCCAAGGAGGTGCTGCGGATCCATCTCTCCCTTCAAGGCACATGCATTGTTCCGCTGGTACTGGTAACAAAGAGGTGGTATTTCGAATAGCCAACCCCCTGACTACAGGTCATGAGATATTTACCTTATGGAGTATTTCGGTCAAAATAAGTGAAAGGATGAAGCCAGTCACTTCGGGACAAAAAAGTTGCAGGTGGACCCCCAAAAAAGAGTGGAAAGGTGGAGATTTCACATATACAGACTCTCACACCCTGTGCCCTAAAATGCACAGAAGGGCCATTAAATGGTATTCAGACGTTATTTTACAATGCATGCCATGCCATATTTCCATCCCCCAAACTATGACAGAAATGCATTTGTGTTAAGTGAAGAAAACGTGAAATGGAGAAGTAATTCAGAGAATCTTCACCCTTTAGTGCTGGTGGGGCGATAACACCCTAACACTGCAGAGACCCAATCCTGGATGCAGCAGCGGTAATAACGCTGGCCAGGTTCACTGGGCACCGGAAATACAGCCTTCCTGGACCCCGGAAGCAAGGCTCCGTTAGTAAGGCCACACCATGGAATGATCTTGTTAAGACTGCGCAGTTATCGGATTTATTTCCATTCATTTTTGGCGATGGATTGTTGTTGCTAGCACTTAGGGCGCACCCACCTTTCAGCAACATTAGCCAGTGGAGAGGAGAGGTTTATATAACGGAGGCCACACGCCATACTTCTTCAGTTCTCCTATATCTAACGGGTCAAGTAATGCCCGCACGGGGGATGCAGCTGTCCATACAGGGCAGGCCAGCACAGAGGTCTCTGGGAGAAACAGCAGCTGTATGCGGCACTGCTGCTAAAGTAGCACCGGAAGTTAGATGTGTGAAGCATGCCGTCACGTGTTCAAATGTGGGCCGGGCCTTCTCAGTCCTTGGGTATTGTAAGCACAGCGTTCAGGTCATGTTGTGCGCTATTTCTTTTCTATTGTTGGCGATTTATATAGCACTTCGTGCTAGACTTGTCCAGCGTCTGGGTGCTTGACTGGTTTTCAAACCCATATTGCACGGCATCGTGTTGTTTCCAAGGCAAGCTTTTGCCCCTGAGTCATCCTCCCTGCTAGGAATGGTAAACAAACATATGGTAAATAATCTTTAGTTTCAGGTCTTATTTTAACATTCCTACAGAATGGTATAGAGACACGTCCTATCACTAAAGAACCTTGCTACATTCTACTCTAAATGTTGGACTGGTAAGACATAGGCCCTCATTAGGAGTTTGCTGGTAACCAACCGATACTTACCGTTACCGGCACCGAACATCCGGTGTTAAGAGCTGGTATTACCAGCCGTTTTACCAGCATTTTTTCCAAACCGGCAAGCTCATAATGTGGCCCACAGTAATCCAGATGTGGAATAGCCTTACTAGATAGGGTGGGAAGGAGTTACTGTAAGGTGATTAGCAGAATCATTTTTAACCAGGGATGAGCCTTGGGAGGATAGCTCAGGGGCAATGTGCTCGCCTTGGAAGCAAGACGACACCGAGCACCACAGGTTTGATCCGTGAGTCTGAGCTTAGAAATCTCTGGGTATTAAGCACGTTATAAATAACCTATCATATCATATATGATATCAAATTACATGCATTCTATGAAAGAAATATGCTCTATTCAATGATGCTCTGTGGGAATAGGAAGGATTAAGAGGATTTCCGTTTGACTTGTCATGATTATGGCCCAGATTGTCCACCGTCAGGAAACTGCTCTCCCTTGTAACCTTCTACTGCATGTATGCAAATCTTACGCTGCTTTTTCCTGAAGGTAGGGGTGTGCTTAATAAATACACACACAAAAAAATAAGAAAAATAATGGAGCTGTTTCTGGGACTTTAGGAGGTTGACCGTTCCGTATTTTGGGTGTGTGTATGGGTGTAAATGAGAAGGAGAGACTTAGGGCCTGATTCATGGAACGTTTTCCTTTTGGATTTCGCCATTATAAAACACTTCCATGAATCAGGCCCTAAGTGAGAGAGTGAGTGAGAGAGATGGCAGTCTGACACCAGCTTCCGGGCATTGAGGTCAAACCTGCACCTCTTGTTACGTATCCCTTTCCATCTCGATCCTAACAGTTCATGCTATGCCCGAATCACGCCAGGGTCCACACAAGCCATCTCCATAAACCAAAAGAAAAAAAATACTCTCCTTTCCTTTTTACCTCTATCTCATCCCGCAACCCAGAACCCCACACTTTCAGACGCTGTCCCCATCAATTCACGCTGAGTCATGAAGTAATCTGGCAAGTAGTAACTCGGGGAAATATACATGCCCAGGCCAGTCATTTACAAACGGTTCAGGTGGTCGTGGTAATTACTGGAGAGCTCTGCTATTGGCCAAAGATGAATATCCGGCTCTAGTCTTTTGTCTCAGGAAGGGGAGGTGGGCCGAAGGCCAGATCCTAGGGATGTTATTGTTTTGGGGTTTCGCACAGGCAGCCATTCAGATGATCTTTTTAATGGAGGAGTATGTGGAGGATTGTAACTATTTCCCACAAAGTATGTCCAACAATGATGCGAAGAGGGGAGCCTGAGTCAATCAAGGAGGACCAGGCAGTTCACATCCAAGAATTATTTTAAAAATAATTGTTTAAAATGGTGCATTTTATAGCATACTTTTTAGGGAAAATTGGGCCAAAAGCCATAAAATTATATATTTGCTACATGGTAACACATTAAAAAAACACAATAGATGGCAGGTGAGCAACAGTACACAAACGTATTTTCCAATGATTTTTCATGCTGCCTTTGCTCACGGTATATGTCAGTGTGCTACTCCGTTAGCGAACATGGTGGGGCCAGAACCTCAATGCCCTACTGGGCTCCATATTTAAAAGTTTACACAGTGCACAAAATATATTGGATGGGAGGCGCCCCAGCGCAGCAGCACCCCACAATTATGATGTCCGGCAGCTACTACTATGCCTCACGCTTGGTGAAACAAAGATATACATTTCAATTTCAATCAAAACATACATCTTTTGACATAGTCATAAATACAAGGGTGGTGGTGCTCTTGCACCCTAAGAGAGGATCCATTACTGTAGCTGCCAGTCATCCATTGTTGGAGGCCTGGCAGACATGATGAAATCCTAAGGGGAATGGTGGGCTTGTTGTTTCGGTGGATTTCAACTCGTTTTCTATGTAATTATTGAAAGGTAGTTTACAGAGATCGATGAGTGCAGCCAGCAGACAGATGTGCACCATAACTAGTAGAGATATCACCCCGTAGGGATATCCCAAGTCTGGACTGTGGTATTTGAGGTGGAAGGAGCCTGTTCACCTATGCAATGCTGTCTTTCAGACAGGATGTGAAACACTTCAGGGCTGCCTCTTCAATTCCCATGCAGAACTGCAGACATAGAGAGCAGAATGGTTTAATCAACAGTGAATAATGCATTGAGAGAGCCAGAAGAAATACTGCTTCGCCATGTTTGTCTTTTAATTTTTCAAATATGCCGTCTCTGTAGTCTAGCAGCTTCCATGTGATAATAGCCCTGCAAAAATGTCACCATACAAGAATGGCAGCGTTGTTTTGCGGCCATATTACCCCATGGAACCTGCGGGGGACACTCCTACAACCCCCATATTTTTTTTAAGGGAGCGGGGGACACCACTGCAGCCGCACTCCCATTTACTCCACAAATTATCCCCTTAAACAATGTCACCTATGCCATTTCCCGGCGACTATATGTATGGCGACATTATTTAGGGGGATAATATTACCTGATACCGTCTAGCAGGATGTATAGTCCATCATTCTCCCCATATTTTTGTCTGGTTTGCTTAACACGCAACAGTGGTTTGGTTTCACTGAAGATTTGTTTTTATTCAATGATTTTGACCTCAAATTGGAGGATCTTTATTGGTCCATAGTTGATAAGAGAAGGCGGCTCTGCATTGCGTTGATGGCCCTTAGTTCTTTTTTCAAGCGGGGAGATCTGATCCCTAATTCAAGAAGATAAGGCTCCGTCCCAGCCCCAATGTTGACCTTGTCAAATGCCTAGAACTTAAAAATCCTGGTAGTGTCCCAATTTACGGGCAAGCAGAAGGCAGCCAACCACCAGCCCCTGCGGGTGGTAGGACCACACTTCTCCCACCATTTTACCTAATATCTCTAGCAATTGTAACAGGCAGACAAGTAGATTTAAAGATAAGCAATGGAGCTTGAAGAGGGGCAGGTAGGGGCCACCCCATCTACCAGCTCATGACTGGCTGTAATTCACTTCCAATCACCAGTGAGATAGATTTGAAACAGATGATGTACGGTTTGTTTGGTAAGGGGCTTTGATGAGGGCATTTTCCTTTACCAGGACAATTTATTTTACTGTCCACTCCCTTATGTTTCTCCCTAAGTACCCCACTCGACTGGACACCACTGCCCATAACAATCAAAGCCAGCCCAACATTGGATCTCTTCAAAGCTTGGCTTAAACTCCACCTACGTGACAACGAGGGAGCTCCCCCTGCCATCTCCCCATCCTCCCTACTGAACGCTACCACTACCTCCAGTGATGATTAACAATGTCATTTTGTGTATTTAAATATTACTCCTCTTTAGTTTAAAGCATTTGCCCCCTTAGATTAATGTTACCTTTGTAAGTCACCGGTTTACTTATATACATTCTTTTCTGTTTGTTTACTTTTGTCGAAGGTATATGTCCGTCTTTTTTAAACCCTCATACACTGGCTCGCAACTTGTTCTCATCTTTGTGCTATTGTACAGGCATTCCTGGTGGGAATGTTCTATCATCTGTAAATGTGTTAATTTAAGTCATTTCTGATCGAAATTGACATCCCTGATCTTCAAAGAAATGCAGATATAAATGCTACCATGATTTAAAATGTCTTTGCACCATTTAAATGCTTCTTGAATCACCATTTACGCAAAGGAAGATACTACACCAGATCCACACCCTGGCACAAGTGAAACCAAATACTTAATTGTGTAGAATCCACTGTGGCATATTGTGTAAAGTGAATGAAAGTTATGGATACATGAAAGAGGCTGAAGGAGACTTCTCGAAAGGCCCATGGGGAGAACCTAAAGTTGCTGGATCAGACGGCTAGCTCATGCGGAATGTGGTTGCCTTGGGAACAGGACGATGCTGTGAGACACAAGTTCAAAAGCCCAGTTAGGAGGCGTCAAACGTTCATTCTTCCAAAGTTCACATATAGAGCACCACGAGTGTGAAATACTGACACCGATTATTGCAGGGCTAAGCGGCAGTCTGCATGAAGGGCTTTCTTAGTCATTATTAGTACTGTAAGGTATCACAACAAGCACCACACTGTGAATATCTGAATGGACACAATAGCCCTGCAGAGAGATTTATAAAACTATCTGTGTCATCTGCATAGGATGTATGTTACTTCCGTCTTGCAGTGAATGATGCATGCCTATCTGTGTCATCTGCATAGGATGTATGTTACTTCCGTCTTGCAGTGAATGATGCATGCCTATCTGTGTCATCTGCCTAGGATGTATGCTACTTCCGTCTTGCAGTGAATGATGCATGCCTATCTGTGTCATCTGCATAGGATGTATGCTACTTCCGTCTTGCAGTGAATGATGCATGCCTATCTGTGTCATCTGCATAGGATGTATGCTACTTCCGTCTTGCAGTGAATGATGCATGCCTATCTGTGTCATCTGCATAGGATGTATGCTACTTCCGTCTTGCAGTGAATGATGCATGCCTATTTTTCTTCTGGGAAATATGCTATGTGAGGGCAAGTATTAAACATGCCTGCGAAATTGTGATAAAAAAGTGTGCCATTCATTTCATAAAAATAATGAATGTGGCTTTGAATGAAATCCTTATGTCAGCTCTTGAGAATTTGCCTGAGATTAAAAAGCTGTAAATACAAAATGCAGACTCCCTCCGGTGTCGTCCTGCTTGAGTTAGGGGGGCACTGTAGGGAGAGAAGCAGCAATGCACATGTCTGCGGACTCCCTGCCACGTGCAGGTGGGTTAATAGGAAGGAGGAGGGAAAGAGAGGGTTCTGTACAGACTCTTATCTGAAATTGCAATACACAGACTCCTTGGCTTATGCCAGTGTGGCGACTTCGTTTAAGTGAGGATTTTAATTAACATCATTGCATTCACATATTTATTTCATACATGCTAAGATGTCGCAATTACATTCGGGGGATAGTATGTCGAGTCCTTTTATTTCTGTCTCTGTGTCCCGGCACTGGTAGTCCAGGATTTATAATGCTTTACTCCAGGACTACGTGTCACAGAATGCAAAAGAAAAAGTCAGGATTGGACCAGTATCTCTGGAACGGAATGGGGGCATGTTGGCATGTGCGATGCTTAAACCCCAGTTTTCAGGGTCCTTTCATTATAATATTTCCCTATTTCCTAATTCTCCCATGCTTTCCAGCATCTATTCAAGCCCCTTCTCATGCTCTCCTCACTTTCACTCTTTCCTACTTTGTAGTTTTCAGAATCCTTCCATTACAATATTTCCCCATTTGCTAATTCCCCCATGCTTTCCAGCATCTATTCAAGCCCCTTCTCATGCTCTCCTCACTTTCACTCTTTCCTACTTTGTAGCTTTAAGGATCCTTTCATTACAATAGTTCCCCATTTCCTAATTGCTCCATGCTTTCCAGCATCTATTCAAGCCCCTTCTCATGCTCTCCTCACTTTCACTCTTTCCTACTTTGTAGCTTTAAGGATCCTTTCATTACAATAGTTCCCCATTTCCTAATTGCTCCATGCTTTCCAGCATCTATTCAAGCCCCTTCTCATGCTCTCCTCACTTTCACTCTTTCCTACTTTGTAGCTTCCAGGATCCTTTCATTCCAGTATGTCCCCCTTGCTCATTCCGCCATGCTTTCCAGCATCTATTCAAGCCCCTTCTCATGCTCTTCTCACTTTCACTCTTTCCTACTTTGTAGCTTTCAGGATCCTTTCATGACAGTATGTCCCCCTTGCTCATTTCGCCATGCTTTCCAGCATCTATTCAAGCCCCTTCTCATGCTCTCCTCACTTTCACTCTTTCCTACTTTGTAGCTTCCAGGATCCTTTCATTACAGTATGCCCCCCTTGCTCATTCCGCCATGCTTTCCAGCATCTTTTCAAGCCCCATCTCATGCTCTCTTCAATTTCCATTAAGTGTAGCATATATGGAAATCTCCCACAGGCTAGGTTTCTATGCTATGTATTCTTCCTAGGAGACGAAGAAATCAGTTTCACAAGATTCTTTTTATTGGGACATTAGGGATTGACTGCTCCTTTATGAGTGGAGAAGAACATTAAAGAGAAGAGCACTAGCCGAGGAAATGTACTCATTAAGGATTTATATGCATGGGAAATTCATTTTGGATTTCTTAGAAGAGTCACCTTCAGGAAGGCCGAGTCCGTAATTTGTAACAGGGCAACATATTCAATTTTGTGTAGCTAGGGTAGTATCTGATATACAATGTCAATATGCAATAATTGTGTTTCCCGTTTTCAAATGTTTGTAAGCTTTATCGCCAGCATCTGCTGGCAATTCAGTCTGTTATGTGCCCGGAAGCCCAACTTATGGGCCGGGGCAAAGCAAGGGCACATACAGAGGGCTGAGGGACCACAGGAAGCTATTTTGCAAAATGTCCTCTTCCCCCTCAGGCTTCCTAAGACTTTAGGAGAACATAGAAAAGCAAGCCCCCCAGCCACGTCAATCAACAGATCCCTCGAAAGCCGCCCATTTGCACCACCTACAATGCTCGTCAGTGGAGACACCATGGTGGGTGGAAAAGGCACATGGGACATGCGCAACATAACATTACAGCCGGATTTCTTTAAAATACAGGCCGTGTAGTCCACCAAAGGGGTTCTGCCTCGAGTTTCACTCGTTCTCCATAAAATGCCATTAGATATCCCTTGGTTGAATGCATCCTGTTAGTTGATATTGAACCATCTATAATTCTATATCTCTCTGTGGCTGGCTTGGTTCTAGTGTATTGCTTTTATACTATGTTGCCTTTCAGAAGGTTGGAAGAGTTTATATTGATTTATTTTGGATATGTATAAGCTGCAAGATGGTCACCAGCCTCTGGGTAATTGAATGTTGTTATAATTTCTACTCGCTTGGATAACCTATTCTCCTTAGCCTGTTTTCGATTTGCTCATATCATACAATGTGCCTCATTATAGCACTGCCGGTCTGGTAACAAAGTGCCGGTATTAACATATACCGGCACTTTACCAGAACGGCAGAGTACAAGTATGCCTGTTTGGGTAACCTGACTAACCTCCAGCCAAGATCTGGAGGTAACTCAGGCACCCGCTGGCATAAAACAGCTGGTATTCTTGGCACCGGTATTTCCGGTGTTGAGAATACCAGCAAATCCCCCATGGGGTCCTACGGGACTCCATAGAATGGGGATTTACCGGTTGTTCCGCCTGCTGTAATATGCTGGTATTGCCGGGATATCAGGTGGCAGAAAAGGTAGGTGCGTTTGCCGGTATCCTGGCGGATTTTCCGCCAGGATACCGGCAAACCTATAATGAGACCCATTTCCCAGGCTCTTCCTCCATGGCCGCTGCAGCAGAGCACTGCCGCCACAGTCGGTTTGGCACAGCCCCTGTTTTCCTTAAATAGGTTTCCTTCTGCGCTATTTGCTTTTCCGTCTACAGCTCTTACTCAGTACTTAGTGCCCGATTCATGGAATATTTGCCCGGTTCCAAGGGACTTTGCACTGCAAAGTGTATTTTTGCTGTGCAGAGTCTGGGCAAAGTCATTTTGAACTACTAAAATGACTATGCGCTGACTTTGCCTGCACTATGCACGGAAAAAATACGCTTGCACGGTTCCATGAATCAGGGTTTGTGTCAGCAGTGCAAAGTCACTTTTCAGCAGTGCAAAGTCCCTTTGAACCGGGCTAATATTCCATGACTCGGGCCCTTAGTGTCTGCCTGTCATAGATGCACAGTTGTTTTCCTGCTCCCACGCCTCCGGTGTTATTCAGTTCTGTGGAGTATGTTCTAGGTGGCTTAAGCAAACTGGGAGTCCCTTACACTGTATTAGCCTCGAGAGGACCATCACTGAAAGAGGACTTTTCAACACCTTAAAGCGTGCAACAATGTACAGTTGTAGTGCACACAGACAGGTGTACATGCATCTATATTTAATAAAAATAACTTTTCGCATTGTTATAAATGCGCAGTAAGCAGCGTTTTCACAGGCTATGCATCATTTGTTCAGATTGGATGCGACAAGGAGAAGACATTTGAGATACGAGTCTGTGATGGTGCTTGATGGGAAAAGTACACTATTCCAATTGAGTAAGCAAAGCAATAAAGACGGTATTCTAGCCCCGCATTCCATTGGGAGGGATCTGGCTGTAGGTCTAAATGGTTTCAGAGATTCATTGACACAGAGGGTGACCACCGAGGAATTTCAAGCAAATGCTGTAGGCAGTGTTTCCCCCGAATGGAGGTCATTGCGGAGCCGGAGCAATGCTGAACTCTCTCACTCATTGAAATCCCTCCATCGATAGGTAAGCGGGGTGACACAGTGGCTGCTTGTGAATTTTTCAACTGGGGTACGTAAATATTTTGCTATAATGAGTTTAAATTCCCAAGCACAGTGAGTGGTCTTGAACTAGCCATAGAGGGCTTCACCGGGTTCTAGCAACTGAGAAAACGGTTAAAATAATAGGTTAACACGTTGCATTTTTCAACACTCTTTGTGATAAAATGTGGCGTAAAAAGCCATACAACTGAAAATTGGCTCTGTAGGGAAACATGAAAAAACCCATAGATGGCAGGTGTAAGGAAGGCATGATATCAACAGGAGACACAAGTCAGTCTAGTCAAAATAAAAAGGCCTATACTAAAAAACAAACTAACCTTGCCCTCCTTATCAAATGACAAATGTGCAAAGGGTATATAAAAAGGAAAAATAGTGTCTTAAAAGAAATGTCAGAATGGTTAGGTAACAACTCCCTTCCCCACGTTCAGAAGCATGGGGTCTCGAGAGTTTCTTAATTGGATAGGTGGGTGGGACAGTTCTATCAGCCTTGCACACTTTTGCTTATATGTAAAATTCAACAGTTCAGGTTTGGGCTTCAAGCTTTTGACAGTTCAATAAGTTCTTTAGGCTTTGTCTGCCTTGCCACAAATGCACAGTTCTCCTCTTGACTTTTACTTTACCACAATTCAACACAGGCTTCCCTCTGCCAGGCTCGAGCCTGTCTTTCTTTTTACATTTAACTTTCATTTTGTCACAGTTCAGCACGAGCTTCCCTCCGTCGGGCTCGAGCCTGTATTTCTTTTCACACTTAATTTTCACTTTACCACAGTTCAGCACATACTTTCTTGTGCAGGGCTCGAGCCTGTCTTTCCTTTGATGGGTCTCCCTCCATCGGGCTCAAACCCTCTTTTCTCTTTTTGGGGGTTCCCTTGCCCATGTTTTGTTTTATCAAACTTTTTACTGTCGGAGACTTTCAAAACTGCAAGTATTTTACGTAGACCTCTGCATGACCACTTCGACCTCTCTTTAAAAAAAAAAGATCAATCAACAATCTTCATCGCCTCGCAACACCAATGCTTGTTGGTACTTGTAGTTTCTTATTTTCTTTACATTTCCCTCTTGGCATCTTTCAAAGTTAATATTTTACATTACCCTCTCGGCATCTTTCAAAGTTTATATACTTTGCTTTTAACTCAATCAACCTCGTTTGGGATTGCAGTTACTTTCTTGCCTTTGTTTCCCACTTCATCACATCTTCAGAAATTTCACAGAGACTTTCGAATGTGTGATTCCTCCTCGCAGGACCACTCTGTTACCTTGTATACTTTCATCACAATTCAGCAATTGTCCTTTCCACTACGTGTTTTAATCGGCACACGCACAACCTCCAACTCTTGTTACAGTCACTTTTGCTTTCAAACACAAACTAGCTTTTTGTTGCCTTCGATAACTCACTAGTCATGCTAATTGGGTTTCTTTCTTCGATGGCTTTCATGTAACAGTCAAGGCCATTACTAATGACTCCTCTGCCCCTCCCCAACTCCGGTGTTCACCGGGCGGGTAGCGTGCTGCCTGAAAGTACTTTGAAGGTATCACCTTTCTGCTCACTCAGTTTCCGTCTTGGAACGCTTACGGCTTCCCGAATGTGTGGACATCTCACCTGGCTCTCTTTTGTTCTTCACAACTGCCGATCAGTCCCTTAACTGTCTAACTTCAGTAGCCTTGTTTGCATCAGCCCCAGAAGAGCTGCACCTTCTCGTACCCAGCCTCGCTCACAGTGTGCCTGTGCATGCCACCTTTTATCCTGTGAGGGAGTGTTAATAAGTGACAGGTGTGTGTAGTTAGGATTACGTGACTGACTTTGCATGGTCCCATTAAAGGGACAGAGCCATTGCAAGTCAGTAGAGGTAAACTTCCTGGCCTCATTCCTCATCTTCCTTGGCTTAGGAGTGTTGTCAGTGTAAAGTGGGGAGGAATTATGGGAGCTGTAGTTTCCCATAAAATAGGTAGGGATAAGGGTTGGATGGTTTGTGGAAAAAGGGAAAACCATGTCTCACTATCCGGTGATTCTTCCCCACATACCGTGAGGACCCGCTACCCAGGTAATCCTCCCTCTCTTGTCCACCCCAATGGTCAGTATCCAAAAGTGATGGTCTTTCCCTGGCCACTTGAGTACGGGATCCCCGGGGACTATGGTTGTGAAACACCCTCTGGTTTTTCACATAGGCCAACAACAGTACACAGAAGAGCATTTTCATTCTACCTAGGCTGATAGTGTGTGCCAGAGTTGCCACTGTAAGAACACTCACTGGTTGACTGAGCCACATAATGTTGCATTGTCAATGTAAGAACCCATACATATTGGCTATGTTCGGAAATGCTGTTTTGTCACCATAAGACCACGTCCATATTGTCACCATAAGAACGCATGCATGTTTCTGAGCCCAGTAATGTCATATTGTCACTGCAAGAACATGTCTGAAATCAATGGATTGCTATATATTATTGTGCACAGGCTGAGATTACTACCATTTGGCAGTATAGGCGTAGCTCATTTCACTTTTATTGAAAATGGTGATGGGTAAAGTATGCCAAATGACTAAATTAAATGTGTCTTTGTATGGAGTATTTATTTAAACGATGTATGTGAGGTATCTATAAAATATTCTGCGGCATAGAGATTGATTTCAAAATGAAAAAAGGGATAATACATTTTTAGTTATATAGTGTCAATACAGTTGGTGATCCTAGTAGGTGAGGTATGTAGTTTCTCAGGGCTACCACAACCAATAGAAAAAGGCCACTGAACAAAATGAGCAGGGCTAGAGAGGCAGGCAATTCATTTTAGAGAGGAGAAACATTGCGGGCTCTCGTACGGACAGACATTGTTTTATTATTTAATATGTTATAGTTCATAGAACTTTTCACATGAATCGAATACAAAATAAAAAAGTAATTTAACATTTCGTATCAACCTAATCCATAGGTACATCTTGCAGTTCCCTCATTACTCATTCATTCTTTATCTTGAAATCTCCCTTGTGTCTTTTTCCTAGTCACACCAATACCCAACCCTTCAATTACTGTTCCTTCCTTTTCCAGTTTTCCTTCTGTTACTTCCCACATATTGTACAGTGCCATATTGAGTTGACTGTTACTTGCCACAAGACATTGCCCCTAATCATCATCATTTTTAATCCAATCTAGATCATGCCCGAAGTCCCCCAAATATAAGTCCTAGCCTTTTGCATGTGGTCATGATGTGCATGTTTGTCTCTGTTACTTGCTTGAGTTTGCACCATCTACACCCTCTCTCCTCCTTTAGAAACCCTTTAAGTGGACCAATGACCCCAAAAGTAGGAAGTTGATTACGTTGCATTAGGAGAGCAAACCTTCTAAGGGGCGGTGACGGGGATAGTTCCAGGTATTTATGTGGCTGTAATAAAGGATTAATAGAACATCTCTATTGTGCTGTATAAGTTATCCTCGGTGGCATTGGGCAGCCAGATATTATAACAGACAATGAAGGTGGGGTGATGAAGATCGATGGGATTTACATGAGTTTCCAGCTCTAAGTCCATCACTCAGTAAGGGTGGACTAACTGAGTTCCCCGTACCCTGGTTTGCACCTCTCACAATACCCTCCACCAGGATCTGCGATGCTACAAGCTTCTGAGACAGGTGGCACATCCCACGATTAGAACCCGAACATGTAGCGTCATGGTGACAGACTCTGCCAGTACATTCATGGCGAGTAAATAGATGGCTACTGTCAATGCAACAAAAGCTGCACACTCTTCTGAGAAGGAGAAGATGGCCCAGAGAAGCATGGTATCCATCCTGAAGGTGCGTTGACAAATATTGACCCTACCAACAGCCATGTTGGGTTCTGATGTGAGATTAAACCCCATAAATAAATGCACAAAGGGCAAATTAAAACCGTGGAAAGCTGCAAATGAGTGACTTGTGTACTCTGACATAGGAGAACATGTAGAATAGAAGAACAACATTGCACAGATATAACAACACAGACTAATAAACATGTTGGCCATTTTAAAACAGGGAGGGCATATATCCTCCTGCTACTGTTTTGGAATGACTTGGTGCCTTCATGGTTCTGCACAAGTTAAAGGTAGCATATATTGCAGGAAGCACAATTAAAAAAAACCCTGTAGGTCAAATATGTTATCCATTTTATATTGGGAAGGAAACACTCTGTCCTTCAATTCAGCCACTGCTGATGAACATTAAATAGTGAAGTGATCACCATAAGTAGACCCACCTAAGCCAAAAGCCACTAAAAAATTAAACAAGCACACTAAGAGAAGACCTGATCAAAGAGGATCAGACATACATATTTCAAACACCGTCAACTTTTAACATTTGACGCAAAGGCAGTAGGACAACTCTTGGAAAAGTTAATCCATTTGGCAGCTAAGCAGGCCGATGCAGAAGACTTGTACGTCGCATTCCCAGCCAATACAGTAAGTACCTATATACAAACTACAATGTTGCCTAGCAGAATATCTTGAATTACAATGAAACATTGAGTATGAGTAGGACACTCCCAACATGAAAGTATGCATGTACAACCAGATCATACCAAATAATAATGCACCCCAGCATATTAGTCATCACAAGGATGAAGTCTAGGTAGATGACAAACAAATCAAAAAGAATTAGGGTGGACCAATAAGTGCAAACAGGTCTTCCAAACGGTAGGGTAACATCAATGACGAAAAAAGCTTTGGAATAAACTGCTGTAGAAGGGGACATTTTTTCCCATTGTGAAGGGTTGCATCCTGCGGTAAATGGTGTTGGCATCACTATTAGCCTGTCTTCTTTGTGGATCACCATGTGATCTCGCACCACAGACAAGCAGGCTTTTGACAAAGCACAGATGGGCGGAGGAAAAGACGAATGAGGAGGTGCGTTTAATCGATATTGTGGAGTACTGAATGGTGAACACAGAGGCCCGCTGTCAAGCACTGAAAGTGCAGCACCACATTCATAATCAAAGGCAGCTGACCCATAGAAGCCAAAGTAAGAGCTAATACATCTGGAATAGCAAAGCCGGGATGCTCTTGGTAGAGGCAGCTCCAACAAAGCAAATTGAAGTAGAGACCCAGTGGCGGGCAAACCACTAGCACTCAGTCCGGTGATTGGGACAAGGAGTTGTTTGAACGACCAACCCAGTTAATTACAGAAAAAAGCACTTCCAGGAAGAGTCTCTTGGCATTTGAAGAAGATGCTCAAAGCAGATGATGTGGGGCTGAGAAGAGACTACCATGAAGCCTAGTGTACAGAACCAAGAACACATTGCTGTTGAGGATGTCAGAGGTGGAAACTGCTGAGAAGCACATAGCAAGGCAATCACTAAGGCTTTACAGAGAAGAGAGACAATGAAGGTGTTGGAAACCGAATCGGGACTCCACACTTGAAAGGTACATGATTAAATGAAACATAAAGAGTGACAAGAACTGATGCATGCAGAGGCATCACTAAAGGGAACTGGGGGAGCTATAGCCCGGGGTCTTTTGGTTGCAGCCCCGGATAGAAGCTAAGAAGCTAAGGGGCTACAACGAAAAGGCTAGCTACCTAGCTAGCTGAGTCCTGACAATCCCAACATTAGCCTAGCCCCGGATCTTTTCCAGACCTAGCAACACCCATGGATACAGGTGTACAAAGGCATTAACAATTGAAACACTGGGAGTGAAAACCAAATCAATTTAGCAAAATTAAGAGTGCAATAAATTGCTATTTGTTGGGACATGCAGTCCAATGCCCCCAAAACAAACTTGAATCATTGGAAGGCCGAGAATCAAGCCATGGCAAGTGAGAGGTATGTTAAGATTAATAGAAATATATGTTGGGAACACAGAGCCCCCTGCCCTAGAGAAAGACCTGCACAATTGAAACAATAGGAGTCAAAGCCAAGACAATTCAAAGAGGTATTAAGAGTGAGAGAAACAGCTGTGTGCTGGGAAAAACAGTTCAATATCCTAGAAAAAGAATTGAATCATTTTAATGCAGGAAGTCAAAACCAAGTCAAGACATTTTAAGCGTATGAAATAGATTTCTTATTGGGAACACCAAATCTGATATCTTATGACAAACAGACTGGAGTACACTAAGAACTGTGAAAGCAGTTACAGGTTGAATCTAATGAAGCTTAATGGTATTGAAACAGATGCATGATTGGACCGATAGACAGAGTAGCATTTCGTGAAGTAAACTCTATTGTAACAGCCATTGAGGGAATACGAAGTAAAGGCCAAATGGGTGTTGAAACAAACTCTATTCTAACAGTCATCGACGGACAATCACCTGGAATAAAGCAATATCTATTCAAAGTCTACTAGTCATTAAGGTATTACAAATTGAAGTTTGCCAAGTATCAAAGTCGAATCATGTTTGATAGATATTGAAGGAATTATGTATGTGGGGAGACAAATTCCTCTCAACATAAATGAGATACAGACTCTCAAGTAGATTCCAAGCACAAGCCTAATTGAAGATAATTTGAGAGCAAGTGCAACCAAGAGGCGAAGAGTGAATCAACTGTTCATTGGCCGGGCAAAGTTAAATATTGACAAGGATAAAGTCAACCATAAGTCAACCAGAGACTGATCATGAAACAAAAAGGTCACTGTGAAAAGGTAGATCATGTTGTTGCAAATTATGTTGGGGGACAACCGGGGAGACAAGGAATCCACCTGAAGCCCATACAAAGTGATTTCCTGCATTTGAACTCTACCTTATGTTACAATAAAATAGCTTACATTTTATTTTCTTGTTCAGTCCTTTTATTTGTGTAGGGTAAATCGATAGGCCACACAATTGATGAAACCCTTCGTTTACCATTAGTGCTGCCTGTGTGACAAAGAAAGCCATTTTTAATCCATAATCTCTACCATCTGTCTTGTTCTCTTTGCTCTGCTTCTCAATTTCTTCTCTCTCGTGAACATCTTCCTCGTGCTTCTTCTTGCTTTCGGTCTGTTCATTTGCTGGCTCCCAAAGTGTGGAATGCTGTCCCTGTTGATATTTGTTCTTCTGCTACTTTATTTCTGATTAAAAAGAGCCTGAAAGATTATGTATTGTTATTTTCTGGTTAATATGTGGCCTTTGTTTGATTCTGGGTACCACACTGTGACCATTACATTGGTGTTGTCAGTCATACGGTTCTTGATTTAACACTGGTTTTTCATACATTTGTATCTCTGGCTTTGACTGTGTCTTGTTAAGCGCTTTGGATTAAGGGGCTACATGAAAATGTAAAAACAAATAAATATTGTGGGATACAAATGAAAGCACAAATACCTCATATAACCACACCAAAGCAAATGTGAGGACTAATCAATAGTAATGCACTGAGGAATCGGAAAGAGCATAGTGAGACTGAGAAATGTAATGCCAAAGAAATCAACAGAAACTGAAGGATCAGGTAGACACAGGCACATGCTACCCAGGGATAGACAAAATAAACAGCCGATGAGCTAGTTCTGGGCAGGGCATTATTTCTCTAAATGCATTACTAGCAGCATATTGTACACGGTAATGTGTTAATCGTATTACAAAAGCATGGCAGTGAAACCAAAGATACCTCCACATGTTTCAGTCGGCAGTCAAGTCACCAATGGAAGATCTTGTGAAATGTGGTCAAATAATGCTGCTTAGGCCAGTGGCCTATTGAGATGATTATGTTCTGAGAGAATAATTCCAGGTAAGCTACCTGCTGAGCAGCCTCATATCCCAACTAATGGGGTGATGACTGGATATTACACATCTCTTGCAAGGACTGGGCAAACTGGCGGGCATGATATAATACGTCAAATAGATGGGGCTGTTCACCCAATGGCACAAAACCACTGGTAACAATTATATGACTACCACAATTAGAATCTGAACCAATGGTCCTCTAGAGCAAGACATTATTGAATCAGTTACAGGGCTAATACTATGAATCCTTTGACTACTAGCCGTAGCAATGAAAAATACACAGATACAATATTAATTTGTGTAGAGTTGTGCCTACAAAACGTGGCCACTGAGAAGGAGAGAATGAGGCACATCCTGAGATGCACAAAACATAAGATCAGTTCATTAACTGTAGATTTGGAGATTTCCAAACTAAAATTATGTAAAGGATATCATCTTGTAGAACTTGCCTGTCAGCCAAGATACAACACCACTTTCTGGACGCACATGGGCTTCGAAGGATAGGAAAGGTTACATTTGTAGTGTCATTTCAAGAGGTCATCCTGAAGGTGATCAGGCAAACAAATAATTGTTTTAATTACATCAAAGACATTTTAGTGTTTGGAAAAACATCACAATCTCAAGCCCTGCATTAAGGGTACAAGGTCCTACAAAAAAACTTAGGCCACACAATTAATCCCAACAAGTCAAGTATGTCTGAACTCAAGTTCTATGAACAAGGGTTGTCAGAGTGGAATGCAACCAAATCTGAACAAAAGCCTTACAAGATACACCAACACTTTGTAACAGTACAGGGATTAACAAGCAACTCAAAAAAATGTGAATCCTTTTTACTATTTTGTTACTTTCAAAACAGTGGTTAGGGTTGCATGAATCAACCGTGATGGGGTAAGAAATGGTAGAAAAATGTGTGAGCCTTTGATGAATGTAGAGTGTTTGTCGCTTCTTACAGGGGGGAGCAACCACCTTGAGGCTAGGGAGGTGAGCCCACTGTGCAAGATCCTCCCGAGGGGTCTGGGCAAGTGGGACCTCCCTGGGAGTGATCCCCCTCTAGGGTCTAGGGGGCAAGGACTCTTGTTCCCATGAGGAACTCCCTAGACCAAGCACCATTGTCAGCATTTATGGGACTATAGAGGAGCAGATGACATCATCTGTAGTGCCTGCCTCCTCACTTCTGTCATACTGGAAGAATAGAAGAAAGACTCTGTGCATGATTCAAGGTACCATCACAATACCACACCGAAGATGTGAGAGACGCTATGCACTTATACAGCCATATCGAATCTACCCTCTCATTGATGTGGTGGAAAGATGTCAGCATGCACCATTGGACATAGAAGAGATGTAAGTGCAAACTGACACAAGTAAAGTGACGTCATAAATGGAAGACACAAGGACGCACAGAAACACTATGCAGATAGTAAAAGAATTAAGGTGCAACTGTAGTAACAAAGTAATCAAGTTAAAGAGATGAAGAAATCATCTATGTTGAAGAGACAAGTGAGATGAAACTCAATAAATGTACATATGCAGAAATACAAGGTAGATGGGTCACATAAAAGCCTGCTGCAGTAGAAACCATGACATGAATAAAGTGGCCATGATGAAAAGATGTATGTCGGATTGTTAGAAAACTACCTCAGAGACAAACGTAGGTTGCAGAATTGGAACACACTACAGAAATAACTTTGTGCGAGAAACAAAGAATATCTGTTTTACTGAGACTAAGGATGACACAGCAAGACATAATTGGAAGGTACAATTGGAGTTAACCAGGATAAGCTATGAAGGAAGGGAACAATTCTCTTAGATTAAGCAGAAGCAAAAACATCTGCAAGTGCCAAGTATTGGACAATCAAGGATACAAAAAAGCATATGGAATGAACGAGTCTCCAGAGGCCAAGAGGAGTAATAGCACCCAGCATAATTAAATCAAATACCAGTACATAAAGGGACAAAATGGACACATTTTTGGTCTACTTGTGCTCTAAAACCTTGAAGCATCTGTTTGTGCAAGATGGATTTACAATTGATCTCAAATCAAATAATCAAACACACTCAAAGAATATGGCAAAGTACTACTTTATTGTCTAATAATAAAGTAAAGAGATCTCATAAACATCAAACTGATGCATGCACACTCACATAACAGCTTGATTACATGGAGGTCTTATACCTCATCTACGACATCATTCTATGTGGCAAAATACAAAACGTATCAAGGGAAGGGATTGGTTAAGGGAACATATCTACTTATAGAACATATAAAGATTAGCACATCATTTTCTACCCCTTATCTGTAGGTCATGCCTTGAACTACCTCTAAATATGTATACTACGTATAGTACATATAGTATGTATAATATTTATAGGCTATAGTGGACAAAACAACTGTGGATTGGTATATGCTACATTGTATGTTAGGTTGTCCCTCCACTCCAGTGATTGGATGGAATAGTATCCCAGCCTTGGACTTTTGGCTCTTTAGCAGCACATATGTTAAACGAAACTTAGGTGTTTGAATCCCGTCAGACTACACCCCGTTTTCTCAATTAGTCCATCATCTCTCTTCAGTAGGCCATCAGCCTAAGTCTTCCATTTGCAGTAGACCTTGTTGTCTGTTCACTGTTCTGAAACATTCAAGGTAGTGTGAGCACACCACTATCCTAGCTTAAAACTCTAATCACGTCACATGTGACAAGACCACACATTTGTCCATTTCAGCCTTCTATTTACTGCTATTTTATTTAATTATGCAGGGTGCTGTTACTCCTCTTGGCCCCTAGAGACTTGCTCACTCTATCTCATATAAACTTTGTATACTTTTAATTGGCCAACAGTTTGGCTCTCCCAGATGTGTTCTTCTCCTTTCAGCTATGAAGAATGTCACACATTCAGAGCTTATCCATGTACCCTCTTTGTGCTCTGTGCTTATCCCTCGAAATAGCATCCTCAACTCTAGGCCACCTTGACTCATTGTCGGGTCTGCACACAGAAATGTTTTTCCCCATCTCCTTATTCTACAGCCTCAGCCTGTCTCTGAGGTAGATTGGTTAAGTTCAACGTGAGCTAGCACCCATTTCCCCATTATGGCCATCCTTGCCACGTTATTTATTCCTCTATAGCAAGCTTCTATATGTTTTCTTTCTACCTTGCATTATTGCATATATTCAGCTATTCAGAAATAGAGTTCGAACTTGGAATTCCAGATATAATAGTGAGTGCCCTCACTCCTGCGCATTCCCAGGACGAGAATGCTCTGCAAGGCCAAGTACAAAAACAATTTCATGGCAAAAGGCCTGGGTGATGAGAGAAGTTGGGCCAATTGGGTGGTGTGGTAGCTTCATGTCCTATCTCCCTGCACCTGGGTCTTGGCTTACGTGCCGCTAAATGAACCAAATGTTCCAAACATGGCACAAGCATGCCAACCAATTGTATTAGTCGAAGGACCTTATAGCTAGAAGACCAACGAAACACAGTATAACTATTTGTTCTTAAATTACATGTTTAAAGAGATAGGCATAATGTCCAACTGATAAATGACAGCCAATAACAATCCTAACTCCTACATCATTGTATATCTAGATGTTTCCCTTAACAAATCCCGGCCCTTGATAGGTTTTCCCCTACTGCCATGTAGTATGACGTCACTCTGACGCATAATTTAGTATATGAATTGTTTTTTGTGGAAATCATTGAGAGACTGAGCGTATGTCTGTTGATGTTCGTTGTAACCTTCCTGTTTTAGATACATTTTAAGAAAACAGTAACTTGCCATCTTCTTGAGTTTGTCTGGTTATTTGTACTCAGAATTATTCTGGTATAATCCCATCCATTAACAAATGCACGTTCCAAGGGCTATAAGCTCAGTACATTCTGTATGGCTGTCTGAGTGCACAACGTCTCTCCTACACTCGATGCATTATTGCAAAAATACAGGGGTCCCATTTATTGCTCTTCTCTGACTGTTCCAATATGACAGCAGTGAGGGGCGGGAACGTACGAGATAGTGTCTAGCTGCTCCTTTAAATACTGACATGTGTTGCAAGGACAGAAGACAAGGTCTATTCATTAAGCCAAATGTCACAGTTTATTACATGGTCACACTGAACCCAGGGAGTTCCTTTTCCCCCAATCAAGGTGGCCCGCAACAAATCACTATTATTTTGTATTCAGTTTGGTAAGGCCTCCAACCCGTCTCGCACCCAACACAACAAATACACGGTGCCACAATGGACTAGGAACAAGGCCGGTGTGTAGTAAGAATATAGATGTATTCATTTGTTTTAATCAAATTTGACAAACAGACTAACATCAGCCACCAATGCTGTGGCAACAGAAGCACAAACATGACTTCTGTAATGGTACCAACACATAGATAATACTAAGATATGCAGTCACAATTTCCTGCAGCTTTCTTTTCAAATCACTCACCAATACAGAAAGAAAACATTGCAAGGCACACAATGATTGCTTATTTGGTTATAATACTGTCTCCCAGCCACCCCCAGCCTCCAAACATCAATTAGACTTGACCCTTCTGAATTGAAGGCAATTGGCGGAAGAGTGGGAACACAATGGGAAACTCGTTTTGGGTTCTGATAGAAATGCAAAAAGGGTTTGTAGGGCAAAATCATTTTGCAATTATTACTATAAATGCAATATGAGGGAAAGACAAACAATGGGAAGCATTTGTTTTGCCACACCTGAAAAGCACAGGCAGGGCTTTGTGGTTTGGGTCAGAGCACAATGGGACCAAAGGGGCAATTTCATTTTTCCCACCACACATGCAAAGAAAATATAAGTCTTCACTTTCTGATTTAAAATGAAGGGGATCAATGGGGAATTTTGTTTTGCACCCTGCACACTCACTTGGAAACAGGGTTTTGGCTTTAATTCTTTTGGATTCATCAGGGCCCTCCTTTCTGTACCAAAGTCAGGGGTTTTCTTAAAAATAGTCAATCAAATTTGTATGTCTATACCGGCTCGAAGCACACTGGGAGGAGCTTGTTAGTTTCAAATGCAAACAAAACATGTGGCGTGATTTCTATAGGGGAATTAATTGATTTACTTTAATTAAATATGCTAAGGATCTACACAGACAAACAGTATTTGCTCTGGGGAAATAACTAGAACCATTCTTGAGAAATGCAGGGCCTACACAGTCCATGGCTTTGGGATAGTTTTACTTACAGGAGAGGCCTTGTAGTGGGCACCAGGGAACAACAGGACACCACTGGGACACCAACGGTGTCAGTCAAGGATTATCCCCTCTGGATCCTCCAAGGGTTCCCAGTCAGCTTCTATGTATCCTGGCCCCTGTGTCCAATGCAAGGTTTCGGGCCTCTCTGCTTGGGTGCATGTCGCAAGAGTTCAGCAGCAGGTTACCTCCCGGAGTAAAATGAAAAAAAACCCAGTTCTGATGCAAACTGGTCTACTTATAGGGCAAATGACATCAAAAACTTGTCATGATTCTCGCAGAAGGGATTGGTTTGTTCTCTCCACCCACCTCCCACCTGTGTGTTCATAGGACAAGGAGTTGAGGGGTGTGAGTTAGGAAAGCTAGGGCAAGAGAAAGCTTTGTCATCCCAAATGGACATGTGGGTTTAGCATGTTTAAACTCTGAAAATCTATTAACATGGCAAATACCCTCATTTTTCAAATCTTTAAATGGATGAATATATTTTTAAGAGCTACCTTTTAAGCCAAATCAGATGTTGCTAATCTGAAGTCAGCACGCTCTTCGTATGCATGGATACAGTTTTTCTTTGTTTACTCAGGAGCCGCATCATTGAAAAAAATGACACTTCAAAAATCCCATGTTAATTTCGTCCTTCATTCTAACACCAACTTTCAAATCTCTCCGGATCATGGAAAGGCTCAAATCATATTTTCATTAATAACTTCTGTTAAGTTTATCACACAAAAATCATTTTGGCATGATTCAAAGGGGATTACTGTCAGCTTTAATAAAAGTCTGGAATGAGCATTGTGGCATATACACTTCCTTTTTTTATGCAATAGCATGTATTTTTCTATTAATTAAACCCCAGCCTCACATGCCTCGCTCACTCTAGCCCCCACCTTTTTTTCTCCATGTTTCATTTACCCTTATACATGTGACCAGCCAGATGCTGGCTCGTGTTTATCTTAGCCTATCCCTCATTGGCCTCCCAATGGTCCTGGCTATAGCTTTAATGCACATTTCATGGATCACCGTGGGGCGAGGGCAGGAGCCCCCCCAGCACCCCAGCCCAGCAGAGAAACCACGAGACCACGAGGAACACGGACAGGGCCTGCCTGACCCTGTCCCCACACGCCGCCTGACTCACGCATGCCGGGCGCAGCGCGGGCTGAAACCGAGGCTGAGCCTCGTTAGAATCAGCTGTAACCGCCGGCAGGCGGATCACGCCGGCGGCCAGCGCAAAGGCCACCCTAAGGCCTGTTGAGAGCCTGCTCACCCCCTCATTCACTCTTCATCACCGTGGGGCGAGGGCAGGAGCCCCCCCAGCACCCCAGCCCAGCAGAGAAACCACGAGACCACGAGGAACACGGACAGGGCCTGCCTGACCCTGTCCCCACACGCCGCCTGACTCACGCATGCCGGGCGCAGCGCGGGCTGAAACCGAGGCTGAGCCTCGTTAGAATCAGCTGTAACCGCCGGCAGGCGGATCACGCCGGCGGCCAGCGCAAAGGCCACCCTAAGGCCTGTTGAGAGCCTGCTCACCCCCTCATTCACTCTTCATCACCGTGGGGCGAGGGCAGGAGCCCCCCCAGCACCCCAGCCCAGCAGAGAAACCACGAGACCACGAGGAACACGGACAGGGCCTGCCTGACCCTGTCCCCACACGCCGCCTGACTCACGCATGCCGGGCGCAGCGCGGGCTGAAACCGAGGCTGAGCCTCGTTAGAATCAGCTGTAACCGCCGGCAGGCGGATCACGCCGGCGGCCAGCGCAAAGGCCACCCTAAGGCCTGTTGAGAGCCTGTCTGGAGCATCTGGAGCCAGGGGCCACAAACTCTGCCCGTGCTGCTCCAGGCGGAGTGCACCGTCGAGCCTAGAGCCAGGACCCCTGCCGTCCACCTACAGGGTAAGCATACTGCCCCCCTCTTCCAATTTCCACTCCCGACCATCGAGCTAGAGCCCTGACCTAGCACCTCCCTACATTGCTACGCCCAAGGTCTCACATGCACCGTTGTGCTCCTGAACTGCAACGAAACATTTAATGCACAATCCACTGTGTAGTGCCTTATGGTCGCCTAGAGACCACTGTAATATTGCGTAGTGCCTTATGGTCACCCAGAGACCATCGTAATTTTGTGTAGTGCCTTATGGTCGCCTAGAGACCACTGTAATATTGCGTAGTGCCTTATGGTCACCCAGAGACCATCGTAATTTTGTGTAGTGCCTTATGGTCGCCTAGAGACCACTGTAATATTGCGTAGTGCCTTATGGTCACCCAGAGACCATCGTAATTTTGTGTAGTGCCTTATGGTCGCCTAGAGACCACTGTATTACTGCGTAGTGCCTTATGGTCACCCAGCGACTACTGTGATACTGTGTAGTGCCTTATGGTCGCCTAGAGACCACTGTAATACTGTGTAGTGCCTTATGGTCACCCAGAGACCATCGTAATTTTGTGTAGTGCCTTATGGTCGCCCAGAGACCATTGTATTACTGTGTAGTGCCTTATGGTCACCCAGCGACCACTGTGATACTGTGTAGTGCCTTATGGTCGCCTAGAGACCCCTGTAATACTGTGTAGTGCCTTATGGTCACCCAGAGACCATCGTAATTTTGTGTAGTGCCTTATGGTCGCCCAGAGACCATTGTATTACTGTGTAGTGCCTTATGGTCACCCAGCGACCACTGTGATACTGTGTAGTGCCTTATGGTCGCCCAGAGACCTTTGTGATATTATGTAGCGCCTTATGGTCGCCCAGAGACCATTGTATTACTGTGTAGTGCCTTATGGTCACCCAGCGACCACTGTGATACTGTGTAGTGCCTTATGGTCGCCCAGAGACCATTGTGTTGTAAACCACCTACCCACCAAACCAAGTACTAGCTACGCACAATGTCCAGCCTACTAAGCTTCTACTGCATCATGGCTATTGCTACACTTCCTGCTACCAGCAAGCTGGGCAGCTACACAGAGACCCCACTACACTCACATGCACCTCTATTACATATATCACCAGATATTATGACTAACACGTATGCATATACTGACTCCAAACACCAAGCTCTGCCAGAACCTCTAGCTTACACTTCCAAGCCTAGCTCCACCCGCGATAGAAATAGCAAACTACGCGCTAGACTTAACAAACTCCATGATACACCCAGACGACTCCTCCTTCTTACAAATTCTGATATGAAACACCAAATTGGCAATACAGGCTACGCCTCCAACCGCACCCGAGCTTCAACGCTCACCCAAATACCTGTGCCCAAGACTAAATCCAGTGCTAAAAACACTCCTAATCCTACACTTACCAAAGAGGAAACTAAGGACCATTCCTATAAAGGAGCACTTCTCAATGCCAGGTCACTAGTTGCACATGCCCTTGAGATAGCTGATCTAATCACTGAGAATAACCTGGACTTCATTGCTATAACTGAAACCTGGCTACACCAGGCAGCAGGCCCATCACTTATGTTAGCCATACCTGACGGCTACACTATATGCAGACAAGACCGAGAGGGCACCCGCGGAGGCGGAATTGCCATTATCTCTAAATCAAGCCTCTCACTAAGACTAGCCCCTGCACTAACGCTACAATCCTGTGAAGCCCTCACTGCTAAACTCCTTATAAATAATAATCAATCCCTAACTATTCACCTAATCTATAGACCTCCAGGCCCGCTTGGGACCTTCGAAGAGGATCTACACAAGTTACTAACCCTCAATGCTAAAACCACCTCTCAATTGCTGGTATTAGGGGATTTTAACTTAGGATTTAACGACAAAACAGATGTGCATGCCGCGACCATCGCCCAAGCTATTAATTCCCTAGGCTTCTCCCAAAAAGTCAACAACCCTACCCATACGAAAGGTAGAATATTAGACTGGATCGCTGACTCTAACTGTACTACAGTCATCTCCTCTATCTCGGCTTTATCATGGTCTGACCACTCATTAGTGTCCTTTGACCTCCTAACCTCCCAACCATCCGCTACAGTCGTCCCCATGGCACCTTCATGCCCCACAAGAAACAAAAAGATTATGACAATAGATAATGTCATACCTGCTATTCTTCCAACCTTAAACGCCTTGCCTGACAATCTAGACCCCGGCACTTTAGTTCACGAGTATAACAAAATTATGACTGATACCTTGGACAAAATTGCCCCACTTAAAATGCGCACAAGCAAACCCAAAGCCCATCTAAATAAATGGTTCACGCCCGAACTCAAGGCCTTACGCCTCACCAAGAGAAAATATGAATCCAACTGGAAAATATGTGCAACTGCTGAGAACAAGGCTAACCTAATATCTATCTCCCGTCAATACAAAAACGCAGTCTGTCTGGCTAAGAAAAACTCATACAACGATCGTATCGCCAATTCTAAATCAAGCATGAAGGAACTCTTCTCCATCCTAAAGGAACTTGAGTCACCTATTGCCATACCAGACACTTGCACTAAAGATCAGACCTGGTGTTCTGACATCCAATATGCTCTATCTAATAAAATCACTACCCTCCAAAACAAAATTCAACTGAAAAAAGACTCGCTTAAACTCCCTACACTGTCACCACCTAAGGCGATCCACATGCCTCAACATACCAAATTTTCCTTCACCAAAACTTCCACACTTGAGATTGAAAAAATTATCCTCACCCTCAAACCATCCAACTGCAAAGGTGACATCTGCCCAGCACAGCTAATAAAAGACGCTGCCAGAGACCTATCACCATTTATCTCCAAACTGGTCAATGCATCCTTCTCTACAGGCATCATCCCAGCTAATCTAAAACAATCCTGGGTGCTCCCGTTGCTTAAAAAGCAAACTCTAGATCCTCTTATCCCCACCAATTACCGCCCAATCACTACAGTTCCGTTTCTGCTAAAGATCCTGGACAAAGTGGCCTATATACAGATTCAAAACTACCTTGAACTGCACAAACTACTAGGAACTAGACAATCTGGCTTCCGCCCACTACACGAAACGGAAATAGCCCTGATTGACTTAAAGGCCCAAATAGACGAACTGAGAGATCAGGGCAAGACAGCCCTCCTCCTCCTACTAGATCTCTCAGCTGCGTTTGATCTTGTGGACCACAAAGTCCTCTGCAAACACCTGGACGTTGCCGCTCACTTCTCCACCCAAGCCATCAGTTGGATAGAATCCTTTCTAAGTGAGAGAACTATGAGAGTCTTTTCCCCTTCGGCAGCAGCTGACCCTATACCTATTACTTGTGGAGTCCCTCAGGGATCCTGCGTCTCTCCGACCCTCTACAATATATTCACCAAACCTCTGTTCGACGATCTGGACAATCTCGGTATCACCTACACTAACTATGCAGATGATACACAGATTCTCTTCCCACTTTCTGGGGATCACAGCAGCGATGGGGAGTTGGTGAATAGAGTGTATCTCATCATTCAGGCATGGATGGCCACTCACGGTCTTTGCCTGAATGATGATAAGACAGAGTTGATCATTCTGGGCACACAAGCTAATATTAACAAATTGGGCCCGGATTACTCAGCCTTCAGCATAGACGGAAATGCCATTAAAGTCTCGAGGGAAGTAAAAACACTTGGTTTCTATCTCGACTCTACCCTGTCCTTCACTAAACAGGTAAACTCCCTAGCCTCCACTACTGCCTACACTTGTAAATTGATCAGAGCAGGCAAGCCCTTCCTGTCCAATACCAGCTGCCTAATCCTGGCTAGAGCCTTAATTCTTTCCCGACTAGACTACTGTAATGCCCTATACAGTAGCGCCAATAAAGCCACTACCCTAAGACTTCAAATTCTACAAAATAATGCTCTCAGAGCTGCATTAGGAATAAAAAAGAGGGAGCATATCTCCTCGACTAGGCGGCAACATAAATGGCTCTCTACGGAGAATAAAATCCAGCTAAAAATGATCTCATTAACCCATAAGGCCTTAAATAATGCAGCTCCCAGCTACTTAATGGACAAAATAAAAAGAAAAACTTCTAATAGACCCATGAAAATCGCCAATTCCAATTGTTTGGCAGTACCTAGATTCAGACTCGCCAAAATTGGTGGCGCCTGCTTCCCTGTGAAAGCTGCTAACCTGTGGAACGCCCTGCCACCTAACCTAAGAGCTGACCAACCCTTCCCCCATTTCAGAAGGAACCTTATCAAACACATTATCGCCAACAACGACTTAACACCCGAACACTCACAAGTGTAGTCCGACCCAATGCACCCTGACGTGACATCAACCTTTATGCTTATTACCGCAAATCCTGTATGTTGCTAACTGTACATTCATGTAAATACGGCAAATCTTTATCTGTACATTCTTGTAATTTGTGCAATATGGTGTAATATTGTAAATTCATTTATATAACATTGTAACATTGTAAGCTTCGCATATACTTGTTGCTGCGCCCGGTAACCCAAGGGTCTGGTGCGCAATATAAATAAATAAACAAACAAACAAACAAACAAACATTGTGACCTCAACGTCACTTCTGCTGAAAAAACAGGCAGGGCTTTATCTATTTCCACCATGGTTTCCATCAATGGCATTGTATTTCTTTGCATTTTTAAGCAATGGACCTGATTGATTGTTGACAACCAGACCTCCCTCTGCAGGACAAACAGAGGAAAGATCTTTGAGGTTAAAGTTTCATTTCAGTAGAAATGCCCAGCTGCATGTACAATTCAGCAAGAAATGTCTTTTAACTCACACACAATGCATTTTACATGAAGCACTTCATAAGGCATCTGGGCCTTATATCCATGTTCACTATATTTCTTTAATCTCACAGTTGCAAAAGACATCAGTATCACTTCTGGATTGCACATACAGGCCAGTTATATGAGAAAACCATGTTCACCTTGAACCCAAGTGGGCACTCCTCTTTGCATACTGTCATTTGGGATGAGGAAAAATAAGTTCTTTTATTTCTTATAATTGCAATAAACTTGGTTTCACTTGAGATTTCCAGATCATTATCTGGTATTACATTGAAGATAATGTACACGCTGCTATTTGTCTCTTTAAGTAAAAAGTGTAGCTTTCCATGGATTTAGTAAAACCACATTGTCAGCCATATGTCTTTCTTTTCCTTGCTGAAATGCTTTGTGCATATCTTCGTACTTTTGAACTTCCAAGTCCACTTTCCTTCCTTGGAAATTCAGGCCTGTTCTTGGTTCAATAGGCCTCATGTCTGACATCACCATTCCTGTGCTGGCTTTATACTTCAATAGGACCCCACAAATCACTCTGGGCTCTTTATTCCTGGCATTCAGGGGCTATATTTCACCACACACAAACATAGTGGTGTACCCTGACTCCCTTAAAAATCCCAGAGAAGAAAAAAGCCAGCAAGATCAACTAGAAAGCAGAATCCTTGGCTTGTGGCCTAACTGATGAGAGATGGCAGACTAATTGAGCAAGTGGGCCGTGGTCTGACATTGTTCTCTGTTTCCTGGTTTAGTTTTGCTTACGTGCTGCTAGCAAGCCTAATTTCCATGGTTGGGAGGTTATGCCAACCAATCATAAGTGGCTATGAAGCAGCACGCTATACAATGTTGGAAAAGCCAATCTGCTGTTATTATTTTGATATAATTGTATCATACGTATTTAGAGGTAGTTTGAGGCGTGCTTACCAGATGAGGTCTAGCCAAATATGTCATTAACACTTGTAATATGTGCTATAAGTATATATGTTCCCCTAACAAATCCCCTTGCCCAATAGGTTTTTATTATTTGCCACGTGGGATAACATCATAGTTGATGTGCATCGAAGTATAAAGTCTTTGTATAACCGAAACTGAGACAAGAGTGTGTGAGCTGCATTTCGTATGGTCACCAGATTTTGCTACTTTATTTACTTTACTTTACTTTACTTTACTTTAAGAACTTATATTGCGCAGATCATGGACCCGTAGGCTGAAGAGCGTGACAACAAAAACAGGCCAATGACAAATCAAAATCATAGTTACCATAGATCAGTATGAAGATCAGACAATAATATTAAACAAATAGGAGAGTTCTAAGTTTCTTTTTGAACATTTCAGTGGATTTCATGCCCCAAAGTTCCGGTGGCAGACCATTGCAGGCTCTTGGGTCTGCATTCAGGAATGCTCCCTTTGTGGCTTTGCTAGTTCTACATCTAGGGAAAGCCAACAGGTCCGTTTTACTGGATCTAAGGGTTCTAGTATATCTTTTTCCTTTGAGTAAATCCTGAGGATAAAAGGGCATCTTGGCAAGTCGACATTTCTTTACAATTATCAAAAGCCGAAACAGAAACCTCGACTCCACTGGCAGCCAGTGCAGACCACATTTAGCCTCAGAAACATGGTCTCTTCAGGCAATTCCCACAACCACACACACTGCACTATTCTGTATTACCTGAAGCCGGTTGCTCGCAGCTTTATTGATACCATACAGTAAACTACTGCAATAATCATTTTTGGCACCCACAGTGGCCCTTGCAATGGTCTCAACGTTCACCTAAGTGATAAAAGGATGAAGGTGGGCCAAAAGCTTAAAATAATAAGCCGAGGCGGACACTAGGCTACATGAGCCTTCATATTTAAATGTTGATCCAAAAAGACGCCCAACGTTTTCACCTTCTTTTGGGCCATTATTCTGTGTCCTCAATTAAGAAGCTCTCGTATGGTGGACCCAATTTCCTAATCATATTGGGAGTGCCAATGACCAATAGCTCTGTCTTATCTATATTCAGAGCCAGGGCATTTTGTACCATCCAGCTTTCAATAAGAGAGTATACTTTGTTCAACTGCAATTCATCAACATCTTGTATGCCAGTAATAGAGATGACACACTGACGGTCATCAGCATAATTCGTAAACACTACGCCACTTTGCTCTAAAAGAGCAAAGAAGGGTACCATAATGATACTGTAAAGTCAAGATACGATACATGACCCCTGATGGATGCCATATTTCAGGGTCATAGGCACGGCCTCTGCCTCCTCACAGTAAAATCTACAATCCCGATTGCTTAGAAAAAAAGAGACCCATTGAGATGCTGCACTTGTAAAGTTAGCAACATCCCCCAACCTGGCGACCATGATGGAGTGGTCCACCAGGTCGAAAGCCGCCGACAAATCCAGCAGCATCAGAATGGAGGCCTTTCCATTATCCATACATTCCAGCAATCTGGATTTGAGTTCAGGCAGCGTGATTTCTGTCCCAAATCCCGGACTAAACCCTGATTGATGGTTATTGAGAATAGGGAGCTTTTTAAGATGTGCAGAGATTTGGACGACAATAAAGTAATTGAGCTTACAATAAAGTAGTACTTTGCCATATTCTTTGAGTCTGTCCAGCAATTTGGGTCTGAGATTATTTATTATGGTAATTCCACTATGCGCATGAGATATGACAAAAGGTGCCAGTGCACAGGACTGCCTACTCTGAAGACTATTTTGTTTTCTTCACATTTGACTGCAGGAAATGCTGAAGCAAAAAGGAAAAGAAGATGTCTCTTTGAGAAGAGACGTGTATTTAACTGGGAGGAGTGGATTAGGAGGTGAGAGAGTGTATGGTGCGCAGGGGAAACTCCCTGGCGTAAGCGTGCCTTGGAGAGGTGAGCAGAAGCAAGCCGCAGAGCTCACGACTTACGAAGAGGTGAAGAACGTCAAATTGAGATGCTGGGGGTTAGCAAATCCAGCCACAGGGAAGCCATTGGTAGCAGGAGAAGAGGAGTCCCGTGCAAGGTGGTGGTGTGACCATGACCGTATCGTGGTGGGTGAGATGTCCAATGAACGATGCAGAGACCGTCTGTACTGGGATCACTAGCAGCTCCCTACCTCCAGTGTCCGTAGGTGCAGGAGTCTGCAGCAAAGCTGAGAACGGAACACCGACAAAACCATAGACCGAGAAGCTAGACATGGTTCCCCTGCATACACAAAGGTACCAGGGAGAATGGGAGAAGCTGGCGGCCACTGAGGCAACAGCATTTGAGTGGCGAAACTCATCTAAGTCCTAAGGAGGTGATACAAACAATAAACCAGACTAAATGGAGTTGTGAGAAGCCAATTAAGACATGACGAATAATCCTGTATGGGAGGTAAAGACAGACTGAAAAGGCATACCCTGGGAAAAAAGGGGAAAGACCTCATGAGTACAGGGTGGAAGCGTGCAGAGAACGTGCCACAAAAGCATGTGATAAGTTTAGCGAGAAAAGATTGTCAAGCGAACAGTACAAGCAAAGTAATAATACAATGCATAGAACCCAGGAGAGGGGAGATTAGAATTGGATAAAGTCACATCCAACCGAGGAGAGGTTGAATTTAAAGACTGTGAGAGATATATGACAAAAGACAAGAATGTGAAAGAGTGTCTCAAGGAAAGCTGTCATAAGCTTATCAGTAAAAAGAGTAAAAGGTCAGGAATGTTTTGGAAGAGCTACAAGAGCTCATAAATTAGATACTAAGAGAATATCCAAGAAGATTGTCTTAAGAAACGTATGTTTGAAAGAGAGATATTTCTATAAACGAATACAAGGAGATAAGAAAAGACCTAGAGAAGAGAGACATTCTTTTTGCCCACTTTAAGTTGTTCTTATTAGTGGTAGGGTTAGGTAGAGTTAGGTTTGGACTGAGGACATTTGGACTTCCTGATGATAGATGAGAACCTTTAGTTATTTAGCGATAGGGAAAGATAGACTTTTTCTTACAGTTCAAATAAAAGAACCCTTAAAATGTCCTTAACGTGTCTGACTCCTTCTTCTGGCCCACCACAAGCTCCAGCCAGAACCTTAACTTCCTTGTGTGCCGTAGTCCTTAGTCTTTCCTAATCTTCCTCAATTCAAGGCCTTCATCCAGCTGGCTCAAACAGACAGTGAGTCTCTGGACCTCCATAGTGTCATGACCACATATTTCTTGACTCTGTGGTCCCCGAGTCCGCAGGTAGGGGCAGTGACCAACAAGCAGGCCTGAACTGCCGGTAGCTTAGGCCCCACCGGCAGATAATCCACTGAAGCCCTGGCACCGTTAAGAACGGTGCCGGTGCTTCACTGTTCAGATTCCCATGAGGAGGTCTTCCTCCTCTACTGCTCCTGTACCTCTTCTTCTCTATTTGCCTCCTTCTTTCTCACCAACCTTCTCCCCAATCATTCCTTTTTGTTACTCACTCTCCTCTCTGATAGTCATTCTCATTCTCCTCCCTGTCCTCAATGCTTTAATGGATATTTTTTCCACCACCACTCTTTCTATCCGTACATGCTTCACCCAGTCCTCTTCTCCTTCCTCTCTGTTACCTTCCCTCTACAACTTCACGCTCTGCTCCACTCAGACCTCAATGTTTTTTCTCCAACTGCACTCTAAATTCTCTCTTTCTCCATTGCAACCTCTCTGCCCTCTTCACATCCCTCACTGCTCCCCTTCCAACCAACTCCCTATACCCACACCTTTAGCAGGGCTTGTAATTGATATAGTAATTGAGAAATGGGTGGCAGTTGTGCATGGTTAAGCAGTGGGATTTGTGATTGAGCTATGCTTGGGCAAACTAGAATGTCTCTATGTGAGACTAGTTGTGTAGTAAAACAAACACCCTGTAGCTCCATTCATCAGGGCTACAAAATGTACAGCCCCCATTTAGAAGTCAGGATGCAATTAATTTCTGGCTACCTGACTTCACCATGTCAATGCTGCAGCCTGCTGCCCTATTACCCTGTTGGTAAGGCCTCTCCTCAGCTTGGTTCTAGCTTGTGCTCTCAGAGTATGAGGCATGTTTGGTGGATCCAACAAGCAACACTTTTGAAACTGGTCAGAGTTGCTGAGTGACAAAACGTGGGCCATGGAATCCTGCAGTTGTGGGTCCATGGGTGGCATGTCCGGAAGCTATCAAGTTTCCTGTTTCTAAAACTATATTAAACTTTCAGCCACACTGGAGTTCTTGGGGTGCTATCCACAGCAAGAGATTTTTAGAAAAGCATTTTGGAGCTGGCGTCAGTACCCAATCACCATGGTCACTTATCGTACATCACTCAACTGTTATCTAGCGACCTTTATACAACTCACAGGTGCAGAAGATCCATCTTAGGGCTAGCAAGCAATTGCTCGCTCCACATCAGAGATTATCCAATCACAATCACACTTCTGCAAGAACACAGAAAGCAGGCATTTGACCTATCACCAGAACTAAACAAAGTACACATTTTCTTTCAAAAACAAATATTTACATGGTCATTATTTAACTCACATTAGAGGGCAGTACAATGGATATAAGTGCATTAATCGCCCAACACAAGCCAGCAAGTCATTCTGATAGAAATGGGTAATACAGGATTTAAAGAATGTGGAGTGTTCAAATCCACAACCGGAAAAGCAGCATTTAAAAGTAGTGTGGTACTTTTTAAACCACCTCATGTTCCTATATAGAAAAGGGTCCATTATAGATAAATATCACTAAGTTCTCCTAAGAATGTATGGGAACCGCAAAGCCACGGCACTGCCCAAATTGAAAGGTTTTTTATCAGATTGCCTGAATACAATTTGAAGACCAGTCACAATCCATGAAAAAACACAAATTGGTTGCATAGATTCTAAAATGTCCACCACCACAGATAGCCAGGTCAGAATAGTCTGTTAAAGAATGCATCACTGATGTGGCTCTCGTGTTAGATTCACTGTGTATCATCCAGACCCAATTAGCGACAGACACAGAGGCAGACATTTCACTACAAGAAGACACACAATGATGATGCATCCAAGTGGTGCAAATTTCAACTATGCCGAGAATTTCACCGGCAACCCAGACTCCAGTAGAAAGTGAATGTCAGTGCGCAGTTAGTGCTGGTGTGCACTTCAGCATCTGCATGTGGCTTAGCGCTGATGTGAGACAGTGTTGGGAATTCATGTGAACCAAAGAAAGGGTAGCTTGAATTGGTTAACATAGCCTAGCATAACTATAGTGTACCATAGGAGCACATTGCAGTATAGGGACTAATACACAATAATCACCACTAATGCCTAACATACTAATCATTAACTTCTAACCCATTAACATAATTAGTGTTTAGAATGGGACAGCTTAGTCCATGGCAAACATAGGGTGCAAACTGGGGGGTCTAAAGGGGACTGCATGCACAGACTTTGAGGTGCTGTTTAGAAATAAATACAGGAATTAAAACTGTTTTAGCGATGTGGATGAGTATGGGGAATTTGAAAAATCACTCTGTTTAAAACAGTTCATTGTATTTGAGCTGCTAGCACAGGAAAACTGGAAGGGAAATGTTGCAGTTATCAATCCCTGGCCCATTGAACCAAACTCTGTTCAAGGGTGACAGTGAAACATAATAGGGACTTCTGGAAGTTTCTAGAAGGCGTGGGCAAGCCAGAGGAGGTGTATGATTGATGTATGACATCACTGGTAGGGGCTGGGAGATCATATACATGCTGTAGGAATATATAGCTTGAAGGGGTTGGCGCAGAGAGGGTTTAAAATGGTGGAGAGAGAAAGGAGGGGGCTTTTGGTTGCAGAGAGAGAGTGGAAAAGGAAGAAATTGAAGAAAAAAGAATAAAAAGGACTGCAGAGAAAGACTCCGGGGCCTATCTGAGACGTGTGTGCTGAAAGCTGCAGTGTCGATAGCTGAGAGAGTGGAGCGGTGAGAGAGAAGCTGCTCCAGCCAGAAAGAGAGGCTACTGCAGTGAGGAGGACAGAGAGAGAGAGAGACTGCTGTAGTGGGCAAATCAACATGCAAACTGACTTCCTTTAGTGGATGAGGTGAGCATGATCTATCAGTCAAGATATTAATGCACAAAGTGACTTATTAGAAGTACTTCGGGCCTGGCTTGGGGAAGCGTAGAAGACATAGACAGACAATAGAAATGTAATTAGCTATTTTTAATGTGTTTTCATCCATGTGCAAGGAGCCAGTTTCATATGCAAACTGAAAGCTTTCAACCCTGCCAAAATAGCTGATACTTTTCAAGGCTACAGATAGCAGTGTATTTCCAGTCAAACGGTAAAGTGTGAGTAAGGTTTGGTAGGAGAGAAAGGACTTTATTGCTGGTTCAGCAGTGGCTGTGAAGTGTACTTGCATCCCTGTTTTGGTCTGAAAAATGAAACATGTAAGATTACAATGTGCGTTTTCATTTTTATATCATTGCAAATGTCATGCTGAGTTTATTATATTGCATTTGTTATTTTTCATCACGAACACTGTGCGCTGAGCTGAGAATCTCAACTGCATGTAAAGTACATGAAAGATTTAGCTCAGTGCTGGTCTGTTTCTTCTGCTTTCTGATTATTCATGGTGATGCAAATGCAGATGCAAAGCTAGGGAGCATTTAATACCGCCCGCAGTAAAAGTAAGATGCACAACACTAGGCCCGGCAGTGACCTGAGTCAGAGCCCCAAATAAAAGATACATTTTGTAGTGAGCTAATCCCTATGCTAGAAATCAGAGAAACTCAGAGAAACAGCGCAAGAGGTTGTGGCCTGGAGGTAAGAAATATCCTACAGATCCCGCTGCTCATGAGCCACATGGGGGAACCTTCACAGAGAAACAATGTTAGGTGCAGCGTGAGCGCTGTGCCATTTTGACAGTTGTTAATTCTGCCTGACCCTCACACTGAAGGATCGAGCAGGCGCTCTTCTCATTGCCACCCAAAACACAACCAACGCCACATTGCCTGGAGAGGCGCCACTCACTGAAATTGTTGCTGTGGCCCTGGCTCATTATCAGCACTGTGCCCCATTGCCAAGAGGCGCGCCGCACTCGGGACCACTGCCACAGCCCGGCTCAATGATTGCCACTCCCCATGGGGACAGGGATGCTCAAAACACCAAAGTGGGATCGTACTGAATCCTGGGCTACTGCTGGCAGATGTGGCCCGGGTGAAAAGAACTTCCTGGAACCCCCTGGTGCAGAAATCAATGCCAGGCTGCCCCTGGCATACACAGCCCAACTAGGACTCCATCAAGAGACTCCCACACTGCTGATATGATACCGGACTGCCCCTGACATACAAAGCCCAGCTTAAAGGACCTTTGAGCCCCCCCCTTATACATGGCCGCTTTCCTGCCTGCCTGTAATATGGCCCAGGTGCGCCAGAACAGAACCTGCTGCTGCAGAAGGGACTTTAAGGATTTTGTGTATATAGTTTGAGAATATAAAGTGCATTTTATAGGGACTTTTTATATTTTTGAGGACGTTTTTTTTAATTTAATGGACTCCTTTTAGTTTTAAGGGGCTTTTTTTAGTTCAATGCAGCTGCTTAGGAAAGTATTAGTGTGTATACAGTGTCTATTACAAGTCCCCCATTTTAAACAACAACTAAAATAACTGCTGGTGTACTGCGGAAGAAACATGGGATCAATATACACATCAATGACTAACAAGGCAGTACACCAACATTCCTGGGTCTCCATTTCCTTGTGTATGCTATATCTTTTTTATAACCTTGTGTTTCTTCTTATGGAGTTTGGGGAATCCTAACCATTTCCTTTTCGGACTACAACCTTTTCCTACACAAGTGCACCCAGGGTGATTCAGATACTCAGGTAAGCAGGGGTTACCGGAGACAGGCAAAAGGCGGGATAAGTATTCATGAGTAAGGAAAAGTTTATTGCTGTTCTCGCCTACACCTGTCTCCCATCAAGTGTGTCAGATCCTTCCCCCCGCTACAGAGACATCAATAGACTTCCAAGATTCCCTCGAATTGGGATATGAGCCCTTGTAACTCAAATATCAACTTTAAATATCACCTCAACTTTTTCTTTTTTAAGGTGACACAGTCGTATGAAACAAAACCAATTAAGTAGATACAACCATTTTCTAGATGTGACATTAGCACCGTTGCCAAAATATGGATCTGACCAAACATACTTGACACTGTGATGTGTATTATTATTTTGATAAATTACTGTACTGAGGCAACTTGATCTGCACACAGAATCATAAGGAAAGCTAACAAAAGATCAGTCGACCAACCCTTACTGTGATATTGGAGGGTTTTTCCACAGTGTCAATTGATCTTTCACAAATTTGAGGTGATAGAAATAGACTTTTTTAAATGAGCATGTTTTTTTACTCACTGCCTCTTTTCCTTTATGAGGAGAACCTTTACTGTTCAATTATTTGGCCCAACCCTCCTCAAACTAACTGCTGTATGTTTTGGGGCACTTCCAGCATTGGATTTCAGATTCCGATTTTTTATTAAGGGAATGTTCACTCCTTTTCCATGTAACATTTGCCTGCCAACTTCATAACCCATATGAGCAGAATTCTTTTAGTGTTTGCACTTGCAGTTTCCCTTCATTTTTGAAAGCTGAGGCCGGAGGAACTTGGCATGGCACGAAATCTTTGTAAGGGCTTATTGTTAGGAATCCAACATCTTCCTGGTGCCTATGACAATGTTGGCGTAGGAGAAATCCACAAGGAATTACGACCTTCCCAAGATGGCAGAGAATGTGTACTGCCATTACTAACAGGGGTAACTTTCAAGTTCTCCCACAAGATGGCACCCGGAAGCAATCCAATGCTGAGGACACGGTACAGCACTCGGGAGTTGCATATATGCAGGGAAAGAGGTAAGAGCTGCACGTCGCTTCGTTTTCTCCTAAGCTACAACAGTGTGTTTTTTGCCTCCTCTACTCATTTTCGAGTACCTCTGCATTGCTGCCCGCTCTGTTTTCCTGAGCTCCTTTCCTGTCAAGCTCCCTGCTCGCTAAGAGTATCTCTACACTTGCTCTTGGGCTCGCTTCGAAATCCCATGAGCTTTGCCTCCTACTGTTGCTCCTACTGTCCTGCATCTTCCTCCGTCCCTGCAATCCTTTCATTCTGCTGCCTTGAGGACATGTCCACTCCTCCACATCTCAGCATTCTGCAGCATCATGGACTTGTCCGCTCCTCCTCTCTTTCACTTCCCTTCTCGTGCTTCAATTCTACTCACCATTAGAAGCACTTTCAGTCTACACAAGCCACTGAATCAGCAGCATCACAGAAGAGTCTGCCTTCTACTCATCTACTGCTCCTTTGTGCTGCAATTCTGCGTCCAACTGGATTTGTCCCATAATATTCCATGCAAACAACGGGGGAAAGAAGAGAGACTGCGTTTTTCCCTTCCGAGGGTTTTTTCCATTTGGGCTTGGCCCCAGGAGCTCCTCCTGAGTCCTTCTTTATTCATTAGGGCTTATGGTAGGCTTTCTGGGCCTCGACCTGCACTCATCACCGAGACCTGCTATATTCCAAGAAGTGCAGGTCAGTTTCATTTTCACAGTTAACTCCTGTACAGCTGCATTGGTACAGTTAGAGCTACAGTAACATTGACACTTAACAGTATCTACAAAACGGCTTGATTACTGAATCGAAATCACTAGCACTAGGCACCAGACAGTTAAGACCTTATATAGACTACTGGGGCTTAAACTGGATTACCATCAAAGATATCCTCTCCCCTGGATCCCTGACATCTAGGAGGCAGTATGAGTGGCCTCCCTACTTACCAAACTGGATCTCAGAGGCACTTACCACCTCCTCTGGATTCGTAGTGGTGCCGAGTGGAAGACGGCTTTCTGTACCCCGTTCGGCCACTACGAATACTGTGTTATGCCTTTCGGATTGGCAAATGAACCTGCTATATTCCAAAGGTTCATGGATCATTTATTCTCCAATCTAATGCTACATTCCCTGATCGTCTATCTTGACAATCTCTTGATTTGTTTCGAAATCCTTGGAGGAACATCGATGTCATGTTGCAGAAATCCTCACACGCCTTCTCGACAACCACTGTACACAAAATTGGAAAAATTCACCTTTCATCAACCATCAGTGAGTTATCTGGGTTATGTGTTGACCCCAAAAGAAGCCTCTATGGACCCTGTAAAGGTCCAAGCCATTCAACATTGGAAGGAACCATCTTCCGTCAAGGACATTGAAAGGTTTTGAGGCTTTGCAAATTTCGTCAGGAAGTTCATCTCACATTTTTTATCTAGAATCCTAACTTTAACCGCTCTCCTAAAGAAAGGATCACGCTTTACCTTTAACGACTCAGCAAGAAAGGCTTTTCGGTATCTCAAAAGGCTTTTTACAGAAGCCCCCATACTGCTACTACCAGATCAAAAAGACCTTTAATTGTGGAGACCGATGTGTCCAATGCTGACTGCCAATTGGCAGTACATAAGCACGGATTTCATTGTAGAGTTACCACAGTCAAAGAACCAGACTACCATCATGGTCACACTGGATTCCCTCACCAAGATAGCACACTTTGAAGCCTTACTGCAAGTTCCTTCAGCTCAATAAATGGCAGAACTATTCCTAAACAACATATTTTGTCTTCATGAACTAGCCAAAACAATCTTGTCAGACCGAGGACAACAACACACCTCAAACTTTTGGAAACTACTATGTGAAAGGTTGGGAATGTATAGAGCGCGGACTTCCAGATATCACCCTCAGTCAAATGGCCAGACTGAGAGATTAAACCAATCCTTAGAACAATACTTAAGATGTTTCGACTCAGCTTCCTATGACAACTGGGCTATGTTACTATCCTTTGCTGAATATTCCTACAACAACGCCATTCATTCTTCTCTAGGAGTTACTCCTTTTCTCTGCACTTCCGGATATCATCCTGTATACCTACCAATCCTGGACACCTCTGTCACCAAGGCCTCTTGCATTAATGAACTAATAAATAATATCAAAAAAGGACATGCTACAGCCTTCGCCTCCTTAACAGAAGCTACAGCCTACAGCAAACAAACGGCAGACAAACGTCCCCTACCAACATATAATTTAGCTGTGGGAGACCTAGTGTAGCTTTCGTCTGGCTTCCGTCCCGCATCTTCCTCCATCTCTGCAAGCCTTTCATTCTGCTGCATCATGGACGTATCCGCTCCTTCACATCTCTGCATTTTGCAGCATTGTGGACTTGTCCGCTCCTCCTCTCTTTCCCTTCTCTTCTTGTGCTTCAATTCTACTCACCATTAAAAGCTCTTTCAGTCTACACAAGCCACTGAATCAGCAGCATTGACGAAGTGGCCGCCTTCTACTCATCTACTGCTTTTTCGTGCTGCAATTCTGCTTCCAACTGGATTTGGCACCTAATATTCCACGCAAACAATAAGGAAAAGAAGAGAGACTGGGTTTTCCCCTTGCAAGGGTTTTTTCCTTTTGGGCTTGGCCTCAAGAGCTCATCCTAAGTCCTTGTTTATCTATTAGGGCTCGTGCAAGGCTTTCTGGGCCTCGACCTTCATGTATCACCCTGCACTTATAATCGAGACCTGCTATACTCCAAGAAGAGCAGGTGAGTTTCACTTTCATTGATAAATCATGTACAGTTGCATTGGTACAGTTGGAGCTACAGTAACATTGACACTTAACACTTATATACAACCACTGTATTTTTTATAGGGAAAGTCTGCTCCCCAAGAATAGCTCTGTGCACAACAAATACATGTCATTATCGTGAGATTTGGGAAATTAAATAATGCTTAGTCTTTCTTCATTGAAACAAGACTGAGGCATGTTGCAATGAGTATGTTTAACATCGTATCCTAAACTAATATACAATGGCGCCCATGGTAATTTGAATAATGTTGATTGTGTTTCTCTCCACTATATTTTCCTCAACAAAACAACTCTGATTTTCATGTATTATAGAACATATACCTGTTATTGTGGTCTCTTTATACTCCCTTTTTAATTTTAAGTGCATTTGGTTACCTTGCAACCTTTTCACACTATTACAAAAAAACAAATAAAAAGTATAAAATTAGACTTCTAAAACCATTAAAACATACAGTTGCATGAGGCGACAGAATAACCACTGTCACACATAATACAAGTTAAATGTATAATATACTCCCTTTAGACGTTCCTGAAATTGAGAAAGTACATTACATCAACAAGAAGGACTTTTCTCTCATTCTCTATAACCTTGACCCACAATTTAGTTTGAGAGTAACACACAGAAAATGTATCCCTCTGGATGCAGCATCAGTCTGAAAGATGTCAGCGATTAGTTGAACACAATTCGGTGTTATCGCATCTATTATTCTCCTTAGTGTGATGATATACGGCCCGCATAATGCTGTCGGCGTCACATGTAGCGGCGCAGACAACGTGAGCACTCAAAAGACACGTCTAACGTTTCCTCTTCCAAAGCGCCGATGTTCTGGGCCCCCTTCTAGGTGGAAGGGGGTTGAACGTTATGTGCTCCTGCAAGCCCTTAACTTAAAGCAGCTTTTCTAGAATCACAAGTCAGTTGGCTGAAACAGCTTCTGCGACTCCGCCTGCCCTGACAGTGATCTATGTGCCCAGGACTCAACACTGGAAATTATCTCTAGGGATCAGACGCTGTAAGAATGCAAAAGCGAGGGGGCAGATACTGAATTGTGACTAAATGACCTGCGGTGGCATGAACAAAAGGTTTCATTTGCCAATCTGTGTGCGTCTTTCCACTTGCTGCGCAGTTATATTTATTTTATTTTTGCATGTGTCAGAGTCGACGGAAGTTAATCTTTCTGTCAATCCCCTGGGCAAAGTTTGCAAAGGAATCGCTGTTTATTAAAGAAACAGAGGCTGAGGGGCGTGAGAGGCATCGGCGAAACGAACATGAAATGAAGTTTCATAGAGCACCAACGTCAGGACCACCAAAGGCGGCATGAGCCAACCTGACATTTCTAGGGTTGTCACTCCGAAAGGTGGGGGGCAGCTGTGCAAGAGAATCCCTTGGTAGGCGCAGGAGGTAAACGTGAAGAAACCCACTCCAGAAACAGCGGACGCAGCGCCTCTAGGCAGGGCCCGCTTTAGTTGCAGCACAAAAAATATGTGGCTCCACCGTGCGCCCCCGGCCATGTGGGGGAGCCACATTTTTCAGTAGATGCTGATGCGAAAACATCATTGCCCTAATGTTATTAAATGTGCCCTGCTGAGCTGACCACATTTAATTTCACTAGGGCGCCTGCCATTCCTTCTCCCATCATGTGAGCTGGCGTGCCAGGGGGCTAATGGCGCCCCGGGCGGTCTCCTGGGTGGCCCTGCCATATGACCATGTCTACATCAGACTTCCAGTATACACACACAGGATTTTACACTGGACATTGCTCTTTACTATGTGGAAAATAAAGATGTTGAAAAGTGGTTGCAGCACTGCCAGCCATCAGATGCCAGGTCACCTGCGGATGACTCACCTGTTGGGTGGCAGATCTCACAAAACGGAAGCCTCTGATCTGATAAGGCCCATGATCAGGGAGGATGACAGACACCCATGCAGGCACCCCAGGAACGCGTATGGTCCGGCAGATAAAAGACCCAAACCAGCCACAAAGAAAACACAGGCAGCACTTAGATCCCCATTGGACTGTGAGTATCTTTTGCTTTACCGCCTGAAGGTGGCGCCCTAGGGAAGCGAGGGGCAGACAGATGAACCACAGTCTTCGAGCTCATTTTTAATTTCCATTTATGTTGGAAAATAAAAAATGTATCCTACTGATCGAGTCCCACATTGTAGTCCTCCCTGTTGCTGCTTTCAATGCATTGGCCCCGTCAGATCCTGCCCTCTTGCTTCATGGCATCTCAGGTTCTTTGGAGGGTGACACTTTTGGTGTAGGGTATGTCGGAAGGCCTTGAAGGCGGTCCCCGTCCTTGCTTGCTCTGACTTATTCTGCCTTGCTCTTTGAGTGGCAGAGCTTTCAAGACCCACTGGTGGTCAATGGGTGAGAGGAGTTTGAAGGCAGCAAAGCAAAGGAGATAATGAAGAGTGAGCACTGAGCTTTATAAAATGGCCGATGTGCAGCGGGGAACCACTAGCACTTTCTCCACTTGCAGAGTGCAGCTTTACATGCCTCAAAGTAGGGTTTCCTCTTCATTCTTGTTCTTTGTCCTATCACCCTGATTGACCCTCTAAAGGAGGGTCAGGCCATGTAAATACCAGTTTCAGTTACTCTTTGATGTCAAATATATGTTTCCTTTTTTGGGTCTACTCCTGGATGCACATTGCTTGATCTCTGTCCTGTCCCTTAATTCTACTGGGCAGCCATGTTTGAAGACTTCTGACTCTATGTCTGCACTCCCAATCAGCCTGCCCTTCCACATTGTTGCCTCTGCGGTTTGGATGACTTTCATATCCATTTCTCTTACAGTTGGGTTGGCAGCACAGGGGATTACCGCGAATTGAACACATTCGAAATGTTCGAGGGAGAAAAAACGACAGCCATTTCAACGAAAATGGCTTTCGGTTTTCACTCCCCCAGAACATTTCTGACAACCCACCTCCCTCCACCTCCTTACTTAACTCTTAGCGGCACACCTCCTTGTGTCTCCTGCTTTCCTCTGCGACACCGGTTCACTTCACTTACATGAAGGGGAGTCAGCGGCGCAAGGCCGTCTTTTTTTCCTCCTTATATTACTGAATAGGGAGCGTGGGGCACCCCCCCTCAACCCCTGATGGCATTATAGTGAACAAGGGTGCGGGGGACACCGCTGCAGCTCTTGTTCACTATAATGACACGGAATGGGGATTTATTTAACATTTTCAGATGTAGTAATTTTTGTACAGACGATTTTCGAATAAATCTCCCATTCGTTATTTTTAATTCAATTTAATCTGATGATACCTAACCCAGGCACACTAGCCTATAGTATTGTCACCATTGTCTACAGCTACTAATTGCCATCTTGGGAAAGGGTGAAGAAGAGGGGATTTGATCACAGTGACTCCGTAGTCTCGTCAAGTGAAATGTAATGCTTTAAAGTTTCCTGTTCTAGCCCAACTCTGGACAAAGTAAGGTTTACAATGGCAAGGATGCATAGACAATACAATGTATCTTTGTACAGTGTAAGTGAAGGATTATTCTTGCCTAGCACATCAGTCCTTTCTATCTCTGTCTCAGAAACACACACACAAACAGTTTTATCACTAAAACGTGAGTATTTACACTCACAATACAGAGCCTTTGTATACTAGAGAACACACCAATAATGCTCCTACTCTTTTTTAACATTTCTGTTTATTTACTCTCTTGTTCAGATAATATATGAGCATTAAATATATTACAGCCATACAATATGCAGTTCCCAATACTAATAATACTATAGTTCAATATATATTAGCCTCCTACTCTTCTCCAATTGAAGTATAGAATTTTAAAGCAAGCTACAACCAATCACCAATGTGTGTAGTCATACAAAACTGTGCCACAGTAAAACTTGAAAGTATACCTATAATACTGCTGTAAGGCTTGGTATAGCAAGAAGACAGGCAATGATTACCAATCCCTGTGACTCCATTAGGTGGAAAGAGCAAAGAAATGTCAAAACGCCTGAAGCAGGAATTTCTAAAATTAAATGCAAAACAAGCCCTGCCACAGGTATGCAAAGTGGGTGTTCGGAGTCAACAGCCCCTGAAAAATCCCCCCTTGTTCGAATAATGACAACACTGATGCCACGCATATGCTCTCAATGCCTCACGATAGAGTCCCGGCCACAGTTCTCTTTTAGTCTTGTCAGAACTACATCTCCCACAATGCAACAACAAGCAGCAAGGAAAACCCAGATTGGAAGCATACACTCTATGCTTTGGATTAAGGCGCTATATAAATAACACATCATTATCATTATCATTATCATTAAAAGCACAAAATGCAGCAATTCCAGCATAGTGTGACATTATACAACCAAACCACATCCAACACATCAGAGAAGCAGACTACTCAACCTCCAGACAGAAAAACAAACCATCAGCCACAAGCATGGCAGAGAAACACCAAACTGCTTCTAAAAGCAATGGGGAGGTGGAACTCACACCACAGGGAGGACACAGGCGAAGGTAAGTAAACAAGGTAAGTGATTCTCACCTTACATAGGGGTTCAGAGGTGGAGGGTAGTGGGAATGTTGGCAAGGACGATCTGCAGGATTATTGCGACACACAGTTTTCGAATTTGGAATTTTCAGAGTTGAAATTCTCTGCACCGCAATAATCACGTTGATCCATCATGGATCCATTATTGCACCAGTATACAAAAACGGTAACACAGCTACTAAAATCCATTTTTTAGAACAGTGCATTTGAGTACATTTACTTTTATCCTTTTATCAAAAGAACGCAAATCAGTGATGGAAAGTGGTGCAGGCAAAAACTTTTCAGTCTCAAATCCAGGGATTATAAGTGTTGTCAATAAACTGAGGTGGTAAAAGTAAGTGCTTAGGCACATGCGTGATGACCATCACAAACAGGATAGTAAGCACAATACTTTTGTGGAACCATTACAAAAAGCTTGAGGCTACCTACACAGAAAATGAAAAGAAAGGGGAGTACGGGCCTGATGCAATTCTCATAGGTGATGTGTGTGCCGCATGGACAACAGGACAGTTGCTTTCAATATAATGCTGTGTTGTGTCATAGTAACAGTAGCTTTTGATGACTCCATGAGTAAGCAACACCTGCCTCAGGGGTCTGCAACCTTTGTCACTCCAGAAATGTAGGACCACAGCTCCCATCAACCATAGCGGGCACAGTCAGTGGTGAGAGATCATGGGAGTAGTAGAATTGCAGGCCCCAACATGGTAGTCACTGGGATGAGCGTGCAGACATGCATGGATTTAATGGAGTGCGCTTAGTTGTAGACAGGAGTAACTGGTTGGAAGGGTTTGCCGTTAACAAAGAGATGACATTCTGAAAGAGTTCTGTGATTCTGGGACTCGGTTTATGAGATAATGTTAATGCAAGAGTCAAAGAGCATAGGTTCGATTGTCAAGGCTTGATCTAACTTTCACCTGAGTGAAGAAAGGCCAGCTTTGTCCACATGTCATTGATTGGCAGAGGCATCCATGTCAAGATTGTCATGAATAGGGAATTACTGTAAAAGAAGACTCTTCAAAACCTTCATATGCGTAGCAATATGATTTAGTTAAAATAATATTACATTTGTTGAGAAATGAAGATGGGAAATTACCATCCTACAGAATCTATAAACATTGCATACATAGAATCTATGTGATCACAGCGCTGCCCATAATGTCGACTATTAAATTGCCGACTCCCATTATGGCACGGCGCAGTCATCACATAGATGACTGTGCCCTGCGTTCCCATAACTGCCTCCCCATTACCCACTTACCTGTTCGGCAGCACACCGTGAAGTGTGCTGCCGTCTCTCCTCCGACCCTGCAGCGTCAGATCTCGCCCACTAACGTGGGTCTGAACTGGCGTTGCAGGGTCCTTTTTTTTATTGTTCTTCACTACCATCTAATGGAAGGGGAGCACACCCCTGCAATCCTCGACTCCCACTACACCGAGAAAGGGGAGCGAGGGACACCCCCGCAATCCCTGCTCTCATTAGTCGGTGTAGTCGGGGTCCGAATGTTATTACCAGGTAAAGGCGCTGTACTTGACATGTCGCAATGTTCGGGGTGACATTTTTCTAATGTTCCCATACTTATGTTGGGAGATTCAAATAAAATTTCGAAAAAAAGAGAATAAAACATTAGTCACCCGCAAGATCGGCAATTATAAAAGTGGTTTGGATAGACAAGACAGACCAGATTATATAATTTTTAGTTTGCACTTTACGGTGTAGAAATATTGAAACAATTGCCCAAAAAATTATATATTTATATTAACTGAACATACAGACATCTAATATGGCAATAACTAAATACGAAACAAGAACTGAAAAGAAAATATATTTGATAAGTGTAAGGAAAAAAAATCCAATGAGTATACCCTAGAACCCATCATGTAGCTAATGAGAAAGGGTAAGGAACAGGATATTTCATACATTGAAGCAGGTCTAGATATACATGCATTGAGACTAGAGGGGAATTCCCAAAGAGAGGCACATTTGTCTGAAATGTTCAGCCTTCTTGAACCTTGGAATATCAATGCAAAGTTCGTTCTTGCTTTAAGGTTGACATGAGCTGCCTCAAATCTTCTAAGTCTCTACCTATAACTAGACTCACATTGTTGCAAGCACTTAAAGGTACTACCAGAGACATTTAACAAAATCAAAGCCGGTACAGTTCATAAAGAAATACAGAAACAATTATAAAAATATGCCTGGCAGCTGCAACTGGAGTGGCCATCAATGATTTCAGGATAGAAACTGGCAGGCGTCCCATTAATCACATGGGATGAAGGGGGATATGTGGCAAGCAGAGGCGTCTTACTTGTTGTCAACCCCGGAGGAAGTATAGAGGACATCTCCCAGAGCCTCATCCACATTCCTCCCTTTGTTTTTAAAATCTTTCACTCTTCACCAGATTCTAAAAGTAAATCAAACTTAAAAAAAATGAGCTGGCCTTTTGCCTATTTCCGATTAGCATGGATCCTTGTCAGAGCATTGAGTGACGCAATCGGGACAGGGATTTGCGCGTCGTCCGCGATCCGCACTGCAGATGCACCAGTGAACTGACCTTGTTTTTGCAGCTGACAGGGACTCTATGGAGGCCATAAAAAAGTGCAAGCAGCAGGACAGGCAAAGCGAGCAGCACTCATGGCCATTTCGGGGAGCCATGCCAGAAACAGAGGGCCACTACCTTTGGGATGCCTGATTCCAAGATGGCGGCCTTCCCATTTTCAACCCTCAGCTTGGGCCCTGGGAAGACAATCAGTAACTTACAACAACAATTACTACACATGGCGAGGATGCTGAATATATAGAGAACAACACATCCTATGGTCAAGTGAACAACCAAGTCCAGATATAGCCAAACAGCCCGTAGAAATTAATTTACCAGCTGTATAGGAATGGGCATAGGAGCTAAGCCAGAATGTGAGAGTTTGATCGGAGAGAGCAAGGAGAGTAGAGAAGGTGGCAAGCACAGGGAGAGGATGGCATTGAAATAGGGACAGAAGAGCTTAAGGAGAAGGTTGGGGGTGACTAAGAGATAGAGGAAAAAAGACAACATTAGAGGAGGGTTGAAACATGACTAAGATAGTGAAGCTGGACAGCAAGGACCAGGGTAAGATACCAATATAGGATAAGGCAATAAAGCTAGAAGCTGGTAAGGGTGTTTGAGAGGTGAGAGGCGAGACCATTGGAGCCAAAGTTGGGGTGCCACCAGAACAGCAGGGCTAGAGAAGCTATAAGTATTGTAGAATGGTGAGGCTGAAACCTAAAAGACCCAAGAGAAAGAAAAAGATGGTAAAGGAGATTTGCACCCTGAAAAGACAGATTGACCAATCACAATCTGCCTTTCTCGGGCATGAATGTGCATCCACTGCCTATGCATTAGAAAAAAAGAAAATGTAAAAAAAATGGCCGCCACCATTAAAATAGAAAAAGGACTAGGTTCCTTTTTATCCGACTGTGGCCATTTTGGAACATGTTTTCCATGACCACTGTTACCCTAAAAAAAGGACATAGTCCCTTTTCCATTGTAATGGCGGTGTCCATTTATTTTGTCATTTTTTTCTCCGACGGGTGATATGCTCGCGATGAGCTCATCTCCCGTCGGACAAAAAATATAAAAATATCAGCGCCATAGGAAATACTGGGGTGCAAATAGCTTTCACACCTCAGCAGGGCGCAGACATGGCATTTAACAGCCTGCAGCCTGAGCTGAGGCCCTCGCCTCGCTTGGGCCTACCAAAGTTCAGGCTGGCGAACCGTGAAACGCTGTGTCCTCCCCCTGCCAGGGAATGAAAGCTACAAAACAGACAGGCTATCTATCTCGGAGCAATATTCCTGATGTTGGTGGACACGTTGCAGTGTCGCCAAGGAAGTAACATTAGAGGGGAACAATGCCAGAGAGTTCATACAGAAGCCTAGTTATAAGGGTTTTAAGGGTTTAGTGAATTCCTGGCACCAGACTTCCCTTGGCTTGAGGCTGTGGATAAAGACTGAAGCCTGACAATTAACACTGAACAGATGGGGAAGACATCAACTGTCACCAGGAAGTCCAGGAGGACTATCATGTGTCAGTAAAGGCAACAAAGGGGCTTGAAGATCTGTGAACCCCAAAATGTGTGAGAAATCTTGCAAGAGCACCCCTTCCTGTTGATAAACCACTGTAGATTGTACTCAAGACAATGATCTAAAGTGTGGGCAAGAGTTCAAGATCCTTTTCACTTGTTTCATTTGCCAATAGACCTTTCATACGGATATTTGCAATCCTACTTTGCGTTCTGACCTCACTCCCACTGTGTTGTTGTATCCCTTAATTTTTTGTAACTCAATCATAAGTGTGAAAGCCTTTTATTGATTTCCTTTTCTGTGACAAAGGCGAAACTGCACGGCATTCCCACTATTCAATCTAGATAGCGCCATGAACTACAGAGCGAGCAATTTGCCCAGCAGCTATAGTTGACAAAGGCAGGACTGACCAATGTTCCTAACTTGGGAATTAGAATAAGCAAATTAAATTCAAGTTTCTGGCAACAGGACACATTATAGTGTGACAATATAGGCAAGAACAACAGCAGTCGTGCATCAATTGCCTTGCATTGGGCAGCAGGTGTTAGAAGTAGGTATTCCATCTTTGATGGAGAAAGTTAGCTGGCATTAAGCAAGCTTTAACATTGGGACAGCGCTAAGGGGAGATCTCCCAGGCAATCCTTCTAGAGATTAAATAACATGAGAAACAGAATGGAACCTTTGAGTACACTGCAACACACAGCAATATGATCAAGGCCCACATTATCCAACAATTTCACCAGTGCTAAAAAGTTAGCTAATTGCTTAGATAATATGGAATGGAGCAAAAAGGATTCGTCACAATCTGTGGTATCTAAACAGGTTTGCACAAGGGCAAAAAAACAGAGTGTTTTTTGTATGCATGAGATAAAAAGAAATGAGTTTACAACATTTACTTTCATGATACCCTGCAAACATGCTAAATCAAACAGCCTGCATTACTTGTGCCCTAATGAAAACATTTTTCAGATACTATGGATTTGGGCTAAACCGATTTGCTCAATTCCATATTAAGTAAGCAGCAAGACTGGTAACATATTCATTTTCCCCATTATTTTCCACAAGGCAAACTTTTGTAAATCTGGCCCACGATCTTGAACTTCATCTGAATCAGACAGTGAAGATTTAAACCAATCGACTTCTTATGCGAATCGTGAGAATGCACACACATGGGCCACAGTGAATAGCCAATGAGAGATCCAGACAAAATAATAAACTGACACTTCCATAGATCAGAGACCTAAAGGTCCACGAAAGGTCCATGAACCACACGTAAAGTGATTGCCTAATTGGTTTGCAATCTCGAAAGCCTGACTAGGCAAAAGCAAAGCAAGGGGTTTGAAAATACAAAGGCATGCATATGAAGATGCAAACAGTGTCCAAGGCATTTTCCCAAAGACAACTTGGCGACATCCAGGAATGGCTTTTTAGAAGAAGTACTTGACCAGATTTCAAAACATAGGCAGATAAACTATCTGAAAGTGAGCAATTAAGTATGAATTGGCACGACGTAATAAATAGGCTATAACAATATTTTCACCCAAACAAATATGGGATTATGTTATACTAGCAGAAGACTGATTTCATTGGGCAACATTTGACTTGAGGTCATCTCTAAAAAACTCAGCATATTTTACCCAAAGTGATACTTAGCTGGACTTTGGCATATAACTTACATTACACTTAAAAATGTATCAACACAAATTATGTCTATATTTAAATTAAACAAATCCAGCGACAGGCTGAGTGGGTGGCACATATGAGCAATCGTCTGCACTAAGCAAACTGGAGACACCCAGTTGCCGTGTGCAGACTACAGCACAGGGCCAATGAGATCAGACCTAAAATCTTGTGCATGACCTGCTGAAGACACTCTCCCTTTGCTATAAACCTGGAAGTACAAATGTGTGTTGCTCCTTAAGGTGTTCCATACGTTCATGGTATGAGTTTGCTGTTCATGGCCCTACAATCGTTTCCCCTAGATTGCCAGACTCCTCTTTGTGTTCAGTCCTTTTAAACACCATTGAATTCCACACATAGGCCTCATTCCGAGTGGGGCGATAAGGGATACCGGTCACCGGTAAGAAGACCGGTGCCGGTAATCCCTTACCGCCCTACTACGAGTTCTCTTAGCGGGTCCCTCCTTTAACGCCTGGTTTTACCAGGCGTAGTGGACAGGACCCGTTAAGGGAAATCAGAGCCAATAACGGTACCGCAAATTGCGGTACCGTTATTAGCTACTTACCCCTTCCCATTGAGCCCTATGGGGGTCTCAAATGGGAATGGGGAATGTTTTTTTCAATGGGGACTTACCGGTCCCGCAAAGGTCGGACTACACCGGTCCGGTGCCGGTACCGTTATTGGAGGCAGTCATGGTGCAAATAGCGCCATGACTACCTCCAATCTCGGAATGAGGCCCATAGTATGCTTACCTGCCCTTACTGTTATCTCTCTTTTCTGTCTCCTGTGGTTTAAGGATCCTTGTTTCTAAATTCTCTGTTTCCTTGGCCACGCTTGTCTCATTGGGTAACAGTGGTCTCACTCCCCTCTTATATGGTGTGATGAATCTGAGGATTTTGTCCCTTCTCCCTTAGGGGGAGACATTTCCCATGGTGCCAGGGTGGTGCACCCACAGTACAATAGCCCCCCTGGGGTGGTGCACTGAGGGAGGATCACATGGGGAAGGAATTCCTGTACAGGATTGGGGACGACCATCACCAGAGAACATGGTATCACCCAGCTTTAATATATTCAACCCCTTTTCCAACTGTAAATCCTGCTTCCCCCTCCCTGGATAGAGCCAATGTAGTTTGTTGTCAAGTCAGTCAACCTAACCTACACGACAACACTGAAAACCAATAAAGTACAAAGTATCATGCATGTAGCTTTAAGTCTGGTACTGTGACGAAGAAGGTGTCTGGCAGTCCAAGGATCACTTGCGGGAAGCAGAGCAAGCAGTCTAGTTTCTTAATGCCATTGATTGGCCCAAAGCAGTACATAAATCTCACACAGGAGTTTGAAGGGAGTTCGAGCACAAGCTCAGGTGCAGCTCGGACGTGAGAGAGAGAAAGAGAGCCATCTTTCTGTCAGGACTACTACCATTTGACAGGACTACTCTCAGGCTGCTACCAAGTGAATCCTCTCTGCCTACCAGGGCCTGGTGACGCATGGAAGAGACAGAATGTGCAGCCGGGAAAGGCATCAGACTGCAGATCAGAAGGGACACAGCTGCCTGGGAAACTTTGGTATCTCCGAGAAGGAATCAAATAGGTATGTGGGTTGCCCACCAGCTGTTAGAGGTCCTGGGGAGCAACGGTGTGAGCTCAGGAACTGTAAATAGAGGGTCTAGGACCCTGAAGCAAATGAGGGACAGTTGTATACTTGGTAGAAGAGTGAACCAAGCAAACACAAAGCAACAGTGTGAGTCTGCAACCAGCACCCAAGAATAAAAGGGTCTGCCACCCTGATAAAAGAGAGGGTCTGGGACCCTGAAGCAAATGAGAAAGAGCTGTATACTTGGCAGGAGAGTGAACCAAGCGGAAAGAACACAACAGTGTGAGTCTGGAACCTGCACCCAAGCATTAGAGGGTCTGGAACTGCTGGTACCTTCGAGAAGGAATCAAACAGGTATTCAGGTTGCCCGGGAGCTGTTAGAGGTCCAGGGGAGCAACAGGGAGAGCTTGAGAACAGGAAAACTGATAAAAGAGAAGGTCTGGGACCTTGAGGCAAACAAGAGAGAGTGGTATAGTTGGCAGGAGAGTGCACCACAGGGATACAACACAACAGTGCAAGTCTGGGACCTGCCCCCATTTGGGAAACCAAAGTTAAATACGAAGAGGGACTGGGACCCTGTGAGAAAAAAGAGACAGCCCTGGAGAGAACACTTGCTTGGCAGGAGAGTGAACCAATCCATGTGAATTGTTGCGAGTCTGGGACTCACACCCACATGAGAGGTTGAGAATAAGAGGGTCAAGAACCCTGGAACTGACAAGGACTCCTACACTTGGTAGCGGACTGTGCCAAGTTTATAGGATAAAGAAGTACGAACCCAAGACACATTGCCTCCTCGATTTTTTAGTGACATTCTTTCAAAAGGGAAAAAGTGCTCAGGAGCCTAATGAAACACAAGCTGAACATTGGCATCCTACACTTGGTAGCAGAGCATTCCATGCTTGTAGGATAAAGAACTGTAAAGTCACGAAACAGTTTGTCATGAATTACCCAGTAACGTAAGATAAGAAGTCTAGGGGAAAGGAGCACACACATAGCATTGGAATCTTGTATTTTAGAACATTATTTTGCATCACTTTATTACCAGCAAAATAGGGAAATGTTTTGTGAAAACACAAAGAACACTTTGTATTTTGAGAAGAGGTCATCCTTGCACATTTGTCTTATAATATTGGTGTTAGGGACAGAAGTAGCTTTTGGGAGGCGACAGTGACAGACCTTTTAGTTTCGGGGTTCCTGACAGTTTTGCTAGTTTCCTTTGAGGTAGGGAAATCCCTCTTCGCTTTAGTGATAGAGAGGCATTTTGTCAACCCTCTTTTAATTAATTAAAGTCTATATTAAAAAAAACACCATTGTGTCCGAGCCTTACCCCTGTACCCTTACAGTGGATATTTTCTCATGTCTCCCTTTGTTTTGACCTCCTCTAGTCACCCTCTTTTTTTTCTTGTTAGTGTCCATACACCCCCAGGCCTCTTGTCTGTGGTAATGTGGACTTCATATGGGCATAATTGCAGACTTCCTTTGGATTAAAGTGGTTGATTTGTGCGTGCCATTTGCACCTGGGGGGTTTCTTTAAATGATTTGCAGATTGTACCTCCTTATGTCACTGGGTTTGCAAGATCATGGGCTATGATTACTTTTGTCTTCAGGTCAAGAAGTTCCTGGATAATCCTTCATTACTGGCGTTTGAATCCCTGCCTGCATCTGCTCATCAGCTCTAGATGTTCCTTGGACCTGAAGACCATAGGTTTCCAGCTCATTCCTCTGACATTGCGGTATCTTGGGACCCTCTATCTTAAATACTGTTTTGTTGTTGCAATTTGGACATCCACTTTCTCCTCGTTCCCTATGGCTAGGAATTGTAATCTTCTGGCTGCCTTTTTCTTACGCATTCCCCATCTCCGGCTATTCTAAAATGCACCACACGGGAAGTAGGCAAAGATATTTGCTTGGGCTTCTTTGGTGGCCAATCCAGGATCCTAAACGTGTGCTACTGAATGGTAAAAGTAGAGAATTCGTGAGGAAGATATTTTTTAATGAAACTGTATATTCAGGGTGAATCATTCAACAAAATATTTTTTGTGAAATTGGTTATTTCAAGCTGTATTAGTAGTTGGAACATGCAACCTAGGGTGGACTTTTAGTCAAAGGCAGACTTTGTGCAGAAATGCATTTAGCACATTCAAAAGGTTGTGGGTGGTGTGAAGAGGTCTTTGTTGTTTGTAAAGTTAGGCTGGGAAACTCTGAGGCAGGGCAAGACACCTGGTCCATGATGCGACCCCAGGAGTTGGTATAGAAAGATATCCCCAGAATTTCACAAGACCTCCCTTGGTTAAGTCTGGAGTACAGCTGGTGTCTAATTTAGTGAACAGATGCCACATTAGGCATAGGGTTATATGTTTTGTGAGTGAGGGGAACAAGGCTGCATTTCTAGCCCCAGAGCTCTTCTCTGATCCTTAATACCTTGGGGAAAACTGACCTTAACTCAGTGTTTTATATATGCAACAATAGCAAGTGAGTTTTCATATTCTCTGGGCCTGGACAAGTGTCAATACATGGAGCAGGAGTGAATGTTCAACAAGCCGCCTGTGCAAGCTCCAGCTTGGATCTGACTGAAAGGCAAAGCGAAGTCTTATAGAAGGCAATTCCATTGTACATGACAAACGCCCATTCTCTGCAGTGTCACTGACAGAGAGTAGAGATACTCACAGGGACGTAGGGAGGTTGATGCTCCAGGCTGCCATTTTTACACTACCCGATTCCAACATGATTGGTATGGTATCGTTTATTTATTTATTTATTCATTATTTTTGGGAAAAACAACAGTCGCTCGGAGCTCTTGAAATTCTGAGACGATAATAGCAGGGACGTCATTTCACCAAAATGCGAGGGGTAGCGGAAGTGACATAACACGACCCTTGACCCCCTGATGACATCACAGGAAGTGATGTTATTTGACCCCGCCCCAAAGTGATATCACGAGTAGCGATGGAACACAACATTTCACCCGTTGACAAAACAGGAAGTGGCATCACATAGCATTGTACACTACGAAAAATATAGTAACGATTTCACTATGTGATGTACATCTCATGCAAGAATGGATCGCCATATGTATCATTAAGATCAGTGTGTATAGGCCCATATTACCAAATTACTGTGTATGCAAGCAGACGTCCATGACCAAATGATAATGATGTGTTATCATATAGTACTTACGCTTAAGCGCTTTATATAGAAAAAATATACACCCAATATCACCCAACCTGTGTTGGTACTCATTTATCGACCTCAGAAGGATGAAAGGCTGAGTGAGGCGTTTAATAACAGACTAAATCAGTGACTCACCCTCCGAAGTGTGCCTGAAATAAACATTTAATGTGCCTAGCAATTATTGTGTAGAATTACAGAAAGACACATTATTTGGTATTCCTATTCTTTCGTATTTAGGATCAGTGCTGAAAGTGTTAGACTTGTGGCACTCCTGTTCTTATTTTTCTTCTTTTTTTTTAAGGGGCCTGAACAAGAAAGCCAGCCACCCCAGAAGTAAAGAGCCACAGCCCAGGAGCTTCCATTACAAAAAATTAAAAAAAATAAAAGAATATATATCTTTTTTTTTAGAGGTTGCAAGGGAGACCACAGAGGTCGCAGTTGTGACCTCTGGCGACCCCCAAATGATGTCCCTGGATAATAGTCTGCATAGGCAGAGTAAGTGCGCAAAATACATTTAACAGTTTGAGATACAGCAAATAGGCCTAACAGCGATTATGTAGTTTTTACCAGTGCAATTAAGGGGTGAAGACAAGGGAGAACAAACAGATGATCTTTAGGCATGGTGCGTACGGATCGTGCAAGTGTACAGTTGGTCACAGGGAGGGGGAGGTCCAAGAGCACCCGGTCGGTGGAGACTGGGGTAAGTGCAGAGAGAGACACTCTCTTGGGTTAATTCTCAAGTGCAGTGAGTGTGGGTCGGGTGTAGGGCCTTGAGACAAGTGCGAAAGAGGACTGGCGGGTGTGCTTGGGACCTGTGAGACTGAGGAACACCAGGCAGCCAGTCAGCCAGCTGTATGGAAGAGGTGGAAGAGAGTGAAAGAGCAGGGAACTAGATTAGCAGGGTAGAGGAAGAGAAAATGAAGAGGAAGGTCTTGGGGAGTTTCCAGAACTTAATAAGATCAGGCACAAGACAGAGGGCGGCAGGGAGGCCATTCCAGAGGGAGGAACCTGCTGAGGATAAGGATCTCCCTCCCAATATATGCTTGGAGAACCGGCTCTATGGCAGAAGGTTGGAGGTAGATGAGTGGAGTGCTCGCGAGGGACAGTATTTAGGTAGGCAGCGTTGCAAGTAGGTAGTTCCCAGATTGATAGAGTATTTGTGTTATTGGAGTTTGGGGGCCAATGCATGAGACGATACTCATTAATTAGTGACAATTACATCCACAAAGATAATGTAATGTAATGTGATGTGAAACGTTCTTATATATAATGCCCTTCTGCCAATAATGTTAGCCTCTCTGTGCATGGCTTTTTAAGAAAGAAGGGCAGTATGTGTTAGTCGGATATCAGGAAGGCAGATGCAGAAACCTTTGTTGTTGATGGATGCAGGTCGAAAGTACCAGTTACCTGTGTGCCGATATGAAAATCTCTATGTTTGTGGTTGGTACCGACTGGGCAGGTTAGCCATATGGGCAGCCCCTAGATTGTGGGGTGTAAACATTGACAGCATGGTTGTTGATAGAAGATGGACAGGTCTGAATCTGCTAACTACACTAGACCTGGAGGGTGTGTGAATGAGTGTGTGAAGTTTAAGGAAGTCAGTTTTTAGTAGTGAAAAGTTAGTTAGGGGTTGAGGAGGATGGAGAGGGTGGAGTGAGGGTGTTGTCGCTTCTTGGTAGATTTCACTAAGATTAAGGTGCAGAGCAGTGCCAGACAGCAGAGGTTCAATGGATCAAATTGGTTTCCCACAGATGGTAGTGCCAAGCATTTAGAAAATTGCTTTTCATTAATTAACCCAGGTTTCTCATGCACAGATTTTATTGGGTTGCTATTATTTTTTATTTCTTTAAAAGTGGTTTGTTGAAAAGCCAAGCATTGAGTTGTATCCTGAAAGTCAGGTGGTTCACTTCCAGGCACAGAGGTTTGGGTAGGGTGATCCACAGTTTCGTGGTCACAACTGAAAATGATGATCACCTTGCCATTTCTTTTTGAAGTTGGGCCCTAGTACTAGTAGTAGTGTAACAATGCTAGACCTAAGTGTTCTAGAAGGAGTGAAGTGTTGAAACTTACTTCTGAAGGATGAAGGGCCCCCTTTGTGGTAAGAATGATGGGTGATGCACACAGTTTTGGAATGAACCCTTTTTTATGGGTAGCCAATGGAGAATCCATAATGCTGGTGTGATGTGTTAAATCACTTCATTCTGAAAGTAGTCTTGCTACTGCATTTTTAACTGTTTGAAGTTTCATCTTTAGGTAATCTGGGAGTTCAAGATAGAGATGGTTTTCATAGGTTAGTCTAAATAGCATTAGAGTAATTATGGTCACGGCCCTGAGGGTGAATGCTACTTAAGGTAAGATGCAGCATTGTATGCACGGTCGGAGGAAACAGCTTTGGACAATGGCTCTGACCTGTGGATCAAGAGTGAGGGTTCATGTAATTCCAAGATTCCTTTCTGTGGTTGATGGGATTGGGGAAGGGCCCACCCCATCAGGCCAAAGGATTCTGGTGGAGTTAGAACCTGTAGGATTGCACAGTATCAGTTTTGTTTTGCTGGGTTGAGTTTTCGTCTGTTTGCTGTCATTCATGTGCTCCTCTGTGCAAGCCAGTTTTTAATCTCTGGGGCAGTTGGGGATCGGTGGTGCACAGCTTTGTTGATTATTTGTGTGTCATCCATCTAGTTGTAGCAGGAGATACCAGATGTATTGATGATGTCTAGTGGGGGTGCCATGTAGAGGTTGAAAAGTTGAGGAGACAGTGTAGATCCTTGGGGTACTCTGCAAGTAAGCGGGTGAGGCTGGGAATTGTAAGGACCCAAGATAGTGGTTTCTGTTCTACCCATGAGCAATTAGGTGATCCACTGTAGATCGGTTTCTTAAATATGAATTTCTTCCAGTCTTTTTAGGAGGATCTTGTGACTGATGGTGTCAAATGCAGCTGAAATATCTAGCAGGATGAGCACATTCTATGAGTTTTCTTCCACATTGTTTTTAATTGTATCCGAGATGGGGTGCAGAGCTAATTCTGTTCTCCTACAATGTCCAAATCCATGCTTTGCCTCATTCAGGAGTTGGTTTGTTTTGATGAAATACCAGAAGTTGACAATTTATGAATGTTTCCCTAAGGTTCCCAATGCAAGGTGTGTTTGAGATGGGGTAATAACTGGCTGGGTGATATGGGTCAGCTCTGGACATTTTAAGCAAGGGTTTTATGTATGTAGCTTGCAACTGACCTGGGAATTTTCCCGTAATAATAGAGTAGTTGAGGAGGGATTGGAAGTTGAGTGCCAAATTTAGAGATTTGATGATTGATTTGTAAAGAGTGGGAGGACATAGATCCCGAGCAGATCCTAATGGATTGCATGAGTCAATGACAGCTTGCAGGCCTTCTTTAGACAGAAGCCAAAAGACAATAGAGAGGAGGTGGTGGGAGGTGTTGGATGTACCTCATTGTTTCTGTGTGGGTGGTGTAAGGAACCCATGGTGGAAACAAGTAAGACAGATACAAGTGATCACAGTTCAAGGGTGTTTATTGAACAATGAATGCTGTATGCAGGTTGGAAAAACACCTAATCTAAACCTAAATCTAAGATGAGAGCAAGCGTCAACCATCAAATGAAAAATAAGGCAGTCCTAGTGGCATTGTGTCAAAATAAAAGGGCCTATACTAAGAAACCTATTGCTAAACCTTACAACCTTACAACTAATACAAAAAGGGGTGTGGGATAGTTCTCAAAAAAAGAAAGAAGTGTTCTCAAATAATATGTCAGGATGTGGTTGCTTGGGTCTCTCTTCCCCACGTTTTGAGCACAGTGGAAGGTGGGATCGTGGGGATCGTGGGGCATAGCACACTTTCAAGCTTTCCCAACACAAGATGACAGTTCAGTTTTCAGCTATCAGGGCCGTCGATTGCCAAGTCTTGTTTCACTTGCAAGTCTCTTGCCTTCGAGGATGTCTTCAAAATAATAAAACAAAAGTTCCTTCAACAGATGAAAGCTTATTTCTTGGCTTCTTTTAGGGTGAGGATTCTTCACCCTTGGGCCCCCCTCTTCAGGTTCACTCTTGTAAACAAACTGTTTCTTGGGTCTTTAGACTTTGCCCCTCTTGGGATTCACTTCCCTTGTTTCCTCTCAGTGCAGGATTCACTTCCCTTTCTTTCGCACAGTTTGTAGATCAAAGTCTTTCAATTGTACAGGGATTTAGCTTGACCCTGAGTATGACCACTTTGACATATTGGCCTTCTGGTATCTGTAGTTTTGCTCCAATGGAGATCAACCATAGTCTTTGGAGTTAGCACCCACGTGGTGCCGGTTTCCCTCTGCAGATGGTCCCCCGTTAACACTTTTTACAGTTCTTTCACAGTTCATTGCACTTGGTTCAAACTTGACGCTTTGCGATTCTCACTCCACACAGACGAGTTCTTATCGTTTCCCCTTCGACTCGACCGGCTCTGATGAATGAACCGCTTGACTTTTTTTCTTCATTGTAGTCAAGGCCGGTACCATGGTTGCAAGAGCTTCCTCGCTCCTGCTTATCAGCGTAGGCTTACCCTGTGTACCATTGAAATCTGCTGCAAGACACTTGTGCTATTATTCACAGTTTTAGGCGCTCTTCCATGAAGGTTCTGAGATGAAAAGGGCAAGGTCACTTCTCTCCTCGCCACCCTCTCGATTCCTGCCACCTTTCTCCTTCTCTTAAACTGCTGTGCCTGATTAGCCGCCTTGTCATGCTGTCTGCCATGCTCGTACTGTACTCTCAGGCTCCACCTTTTATCCCTGTGGGGAAGTGAAAGGGCCACCAGTTGTGTGCGATTCAGATTAATTGTCTGACTTTGCCTGACCCTTGAATTGGGACATGTCAGGTAAACGGCTATGGTGTTAGTCCGTTGTCCTTTGTGTTGTGCAAAAGTGTTCATGTTGGATAAGGGGGGGGGGGCAGTGGTTTTGAATGTCCTACATGACAAGATCGGAAAAAGGTGACAAAGAAAGTGGAATACCGCGCCTCACCCATCGGTGTCCCACTACCCTATGACCCCCCCCCATCCAGGGGATCCTCCCTCACTGGTCCACCCCCAGGAACTGGATCCAATAGCGATGGCTATGTCCTGGCAACCTGGATGACAGATCCCCGGGGACTTGCTAGGGAGACACCTTCAGGTTTCTCACAGTGGGAACATCTTTTATTGTTGGTGATCTTTTTGTTTAAGTATGCATCAATCTGCTCACAGAGCTTTTATGTAGGGCTATGGGTTGCATTGAAGGCTGTTGGGTTTTTGAATTCTCTGATGATCACATTTCCCTTTCGCTGTAATGCACTGAATCAATGCGTTTGCAGTAGTAGACTTTCTTTGCTTTGAGTACTTCAGTGCTGTAAATGCGTAACTGTTGATAGCAGGCAAATTTGCTAGTGTGTAGATCGTTTTTTTTCTCCAGGTTCTCTCTAGTTTCAGATTTTTCTTTTTAATAGGGGAATGAATGGATGAACCACATAACCTATATCACAAACTCCATCAGTTCCTCTATGAAAAGATGCAGAAGCCACTTGACTTGGTGGTTGATTGGATGGTCTTCCTGAGAGACAGTAGTGTTACAGTAAGGAGAAATAGTGAAGGAGAAGCAGCAGAATGAGGAGTTGGAAAAGCCAAGAGGGCTAGGTAGGGAAAGAATGTCAATAAGGATGAAAAAATCAAAGGAAAGAAGAGGCTGTGCTCGCAAAGCCAAACTGTTCAAAAAGAGACAAGGAGTCAGAAGGTGAGCTGGCTAGGCCACTGAAGACAAAGCTTTGGGACAGACTAAACTGATGGGTCTGCTAACCGAGGACCAGAGCCTGGAGGGGGGCACATCCTAGATGTGCTAGTGCAGTAAAAGGGAAAGTAGATAATAACTTTAGCCAGACCCTGATGGGTGTTGCGAAGCCACTAACCAAAATGAAGAATTCTTGCTAACACTTGAAAGGCTAGGTTGGAGAGTTAATCCTGCATCAAAGTACCAGGCAGGAGGGAGACCACCTATCAACTTTATCCAAAGAGACACCTTTAAGGCAAGAGGGGATCCACAATGGGCATGCCCTATTAGCTGTTTTGATGATTTCACCACGACCTTGGATCCAGGACCAAGACACACAAGACCTCGAAAACTGCAAGTTAAGGGCACTAGAAAGTGGGAACCACTGCACTGATCATTGATATGTTCATTGCACTCTGCTGCACGTATAGGAGTTAAGAAAGACAAGTCCCTTCCGTCCTAAGTATAGGTTTCATCAAAGCTAAAGGGGAGAACCCTTGTCACACTTGCGCTGGGTGAGTAAGCCATTTATTAGATGATTGTTTAAATTAAATAACACAATAAGAGCTCACCAGCATCAAGTCAAGACAAAGACCACAGTCAGTTGAAAAGTCACAAGCTACTGCAAGGGCAACATCAAATTGAAATCATTGTTCTGGAACACCCTCCAAACTATTGTGAGTGACTTTCCAAACACTGTCGGGAGTGGATGACTGGGAGTTCTTGTTGGGAAGTAGACTGGGGATTGGACTCTAGACTTCCACTCCTTTAGCTTAGGCTATTTCTCAGAACTTTGTTAATCCGCCATTCTCTCATTGTTTTGCCTAGATGTACCCCCTTTTGAGATGCATACCCATCCTGCAGCTCCTCGTCCAACAAACCCACCCCCAAGAATTTAGCAGAGTATTACCCGATTTGAGAGGATCATTGAACCTGGAAATGACCCCCTAATGAAGGATTGTTGATGGTGTAAAGGTTTGCAATTCTCTACGATGATGGTGGCGGGGTATCATTTTGGGGAATGATAAAGATAAAGGCCACCCTGGCCCATCCTACTTTTTGTTGACTTACACTTTCTTTGCTCACCTTCAGGCACCACAATAACCCTGTTATAATCATCTCTGTGCATGCTGAAGTGTTCTGTTCCTCCCTGCTCGTGTCCGTGGTTATTGTGTAGTGCTGGACAATATCCACTGATTACAAAGAACTTTGAACACAATAAAATATTTAGTCTCCAATTAACATTAAAAATGCCATGAAAAACATAACTGCGATAACGTAGATTCCTGTAGACTTAAATCTCAGAACACTGTTCCAAAAAAAGGCAATTGTAATTGGAAAGAGGAGTTATAGCAAATAAATGTAAAACCAGTACCCGCTTAATGGTGAGGAATACAACTGATGTGCATTTAAAATGTTTCCAAACAAGTCCTCTTCATACACACAGCTTGATACTGACCTCTAATGATAATTACTGTTCCACCCGAGTTTGGTGAACGGAGGAAGCTAAAAATTAAGCTAAATTATGTGATCCAAACAATACTCTAGAATTTGCCCAGACACATTTTTCAATACTCAAAAATGATTGCTTCCACTATAAGCTTGACATATCTTGATCAAGGAGTATTAGAGCAGTCATTTCTCACACTGTGGCATAAAATGTACTCCTGGGTAGAAAGGACATGGAGACATGGTAATTGAGCCACCCAGGCAGAGTGGGATTGCTTTTTCTCCCAGTGGAAATATTTACCATCCACTGTAGCAGAGTGCCCAAGCCCATAATGCCTGACTTGATGTTCACGCTATCGCCAATCCTGAATATTCTCTAGAGTTGATTGTAGGAGTCTCCGATATCCAAAAAGAGTCTTCTGCCACTTTGCCCATGTTATGTTGTCAAGCTTTTGCATTACGTTGCCAGCACCCTGCACAAAAAAAGGTGCATTGTGTCCCCCCCCACCCCCCTCCCCACGCCTGGCGTAACCCAACCATAGTCTGTTTAGGAAAACAAAATGAAACAGTGCAAACAATGGCAAACTGCATATTTTGCACGATGCTTCTTGATTCTCTGCAGGTGCAAAAATGTTTGCACAACCTTTTTTCACACTTAACTACAAATATACTGATTGCATTTTCTATTTGATTCGGCAAGATTTTGCCATTTTCATCAAATGGGTAAATTTAGGTAAAATTGAGCACACAATGTCATTAAATTGACAAAAGCAAAAGAGTTTTTGTTCATTTTTATTACAAATAGATGGGGCGTGGGGTAACGGGCTAGGTTAAGGTAGGGTGAAGTGGAGGAGTTGTGAGGGGATCTCCCCCTGCATTATTAAAAAACACATTCGATCAAAAAGAATTTGGTGAATTCTCAGTGGGTCAATTGTTTCCGATCATTTCATGGTAATCCTAATCCGGCAACTGTTAAACATCCTGGTTCTCGTTCTTGAACCCAACCTGATAGCCTCTAGTCTATCTGGCAAATAGCCAATCTAAAATACCAGACTTTCTATGGAATTAATTACCTTTTTTTGTTCCCGCTTCTTTGAACACACCCCACTTTCTCTTATCCTTTCCACACAAATCCCTTTAACATTCTCTCTTGCTTTCCTACCCCCTCTGTCCCCTTTCTTGCCTTTGCATTTCTCTCTGCTCCCCCCACAGTGAATTGTACAATTAAATTGTTTCATTGCAAAGTGCTCCAAAACCTTTTGGTACAGACCGCTCTAGAAACAAGTGAGTAAATAAATATCCCTTTGTGGCTAAGGTGAAGGATTCAATTGTAAGTTTTTTCCACCCAGAACATCTTTTCTTCAGCTTTTGCAGTTTTGAGATTTCGCTTGGGAATGATATTTTTTGGCAAGAATTCCTCCAGGATAGAAACAGGGAGTTTCACCCACCACTGATTCAAGGTATTTTAAAACAATGCTACAAACAGAGGGTGCAGAAAAAACACGATGCCCCTGGAGTCTGACGTTTCACCACACTGTAGAGGTAATTGAATAATGTAATTACATGGTACTTGTACATGCAGGATACCTCGAATAGGAACAAAAAGGTATCTTGTGCTTTCTGTCTCTTTTCACAATATAATTATTCTAAATTGCTCCCTTTAAAATGTGCATTTAGAGAACTTCGGTTCAAGCCACTTAAGCATGTAATTGAGAATGCCATGTTTTTAAAACACCATGTATAGTGCATTACACTTGCTACATATTACTTATTCTGGTTCCGTGTGACTTATACGTGCGTCTACAGGTATCAGATGTAATAATTATACATATAAGAAGATCTACATCTCATGGATAATGTGATATATATGTAATTGTGTGCATGTTAGAGAACCTCTGCACATACGCTTGACTCTTAAATCAGCGTGCTCTGATTCCAGCAATAGATTTCACCTGCCCATGCCTTGTCACCATGTCTCATCCCTACTGCCGACTACAGTCAAGCTCACTTCATTGCACACCAGTTCCTTCCTGCCATCCCCAGTGCTTCTTTTACCAATTTGGTTACCTGCCGAACTGTCCACTGTTGGTGAGTCTAGGGTCTGCGAGAGGCCCGAGCACCTGGGTGGTGGGAGGACTTTGGCTGTGCCCAGGTACTTACAGTTCCTTTCCTCTCCCCAGCCTCACTGGGGTTACACTGTGAAGCTGCGGCCCCACTCCTTAATTCCTCCATGTCTCATGATCGAGGGAAGACGGCCATCCCTGTCCTGCCAAGATGGTCCTGACACACTCATAACTCTCGTGATCTGCTGGAGTTGTGTTTGGAAAGTAAGAGGGGCAGTGCAGGCTCACATCAATTCCTGTGCGTTATCAAGGAGGCAAAACCCTTACATTGATTTGTGCAAGTGTCCAGAAGCAATGACAATGTGGTCTGATTTGGACAGCGACAACTACAAAATGGAAACACGGTCATAAAGTGAGAAGATGGAGGATGGAAGTATTCATACATGAGATATGTTAAAGTTAAACTTGGGAAAGGTAATTGCGAACAACATTTAAGCATATGTAATTAAGTGATTCACATAATGGATCTTAGAATAACTGAGATAGTTTGAGTTCAGAGATTAAAGATATATTTTATCATCAAGCGCAGCAGCCTGCAAGCATTGGCCCTCCAGATGTTTTGGACTACAGCTCCAATCAGTCCTGGGCAGCACAGGCAATGTTGAGGGATGTCACAGTCCACAAATCCTGGAGAGCCGCCGGTTGCAGGCCTTTGATCTAGACCCTTGATCTAGCCCCTCTATGTGAGCGGACTACTTGTTATGGATGAAGAGGGGCAATCGGCCACGTAGTCATAGATCCCATGCAAAGAGGCATTGGGAGATTGGAATAACGGTACTTCTTCCCGCGTATTCCCCCTGCTTCTTCGACTGAAACAGCAAAACTGTGCACCTTGGCCAAGGACAGGTGGTACCATGCAGTTGACTGATTTGGTATAACACATGTTTTTACAGCCCTAACCAAAGCCAATCGTTAATGGCACCCACTAAATACGTGCATGGTGGGAGATATTAACATGAATGCCTATGGATTCTACCTGTTTTATGGAGGTTTAAACAGCAGTGGGATCCATAGTGATCCCAGCATCGCCTCCCTCATAAATATTTGAAGTGGGCAAAGATGTCGCTGGAAACGCTGGTGCTTCTGCTGTAAGGAGGGGCTGCAGTAGGCATTAGCAGACTTTGGGCTCCCTTCACCAGCTGCATGCTGTAAATAAACCAATATGGCAGGCATTGCACTTTCCTGATGGAGAGCTTGTTGCCACCAGTTCAATTACCAACCGGCCATTTGTGCGCTGCTTTTAAAATGACCCAAGTGTTTCATGTCATGTCTAGCACCCAACTCTATTATGCTAATTTTGCAAAAAGAAAGTATCACGTTTTTTGGCCTGAAAAATCAACCTTTACACTTCATATCTTATAAAAGAAAGGAACATGTTAACAATTCAAATATTATGTTATATATATTTTAAAGTGGTTTGGAGCAGCAACATAAGGAAAACAACTGGTTAGTTTCCCCATTAGGATGGGGGCTGCGTTGCCTCAGGGAGGAATTGCATAAGGTTACTGTAATTCGTCCTGTCTTGGCTAATTCGAAGGCCATGAGCCAGGCTTCCCATCAGGGCCGGACTGGGCAACGTGGGAGTCCGATAAGAAAAATGAGTTGCAAACTGTTCATTGAAAGAATATGTGTGCAGTAACACTGGCCAACATAAGTAGCTGTACAGTACAGTAACTCCTGAAACTGACCCGCTTTGGCCCAAAAAACTTCGCCCCCCTTTTATAAAAAATAAAAGGGCCCACGTGAGCATGTTGGGCCTGCACTTCCGGCATTAAGTCCGAGCCTGACATTTGTGGAAGCATTCATACTTCCCGTTGACAGCAATAGAGTTTATTTTTAACTTACTTTGCAATAGCTCTGAACATGTTGTTTTGTGGCAAATTCAGGGCCCTGGGGTGCACCGAGCTGTTCAGAGATGCGGGGAGGAATGAGTAGTGCCTCGCACAGGGATTGTGGTGCAAGAGCGGAAGGTATTGTGTTAGTAAGGGATGGCATAAACTCGAGAACCGCACACATTGGGCCGTTAGTCTCCAGCCAGGAGCAAGGCGGGCCCAAGTCTGGGGGTTCTCTGTTGCTGCAGCCTGGGTTGTGATGTCTTTGTGGGAGACCAGTCTGAACTGTTGTGTTTTCAGTGGTTTCCCAAACGTTTGCAAAATGTCTGTTCTCAAACACGGTCCCAAAGCTTCCTCGATTCTTTGCCTTTGGCTCCGAAGCATCTTCCCCTATATGTCAGCCTCTCCAAACACAAAAGGGTTATTTTATTCATACAGGTGTAATGTTTTAATCCATACAATGAGTTTCTGTGCCATTTTTCCAATTAACCATCGTGTCATGCATGTGTTAGCGATTTGATATCTAGGAAGCCTGGGAAGCACGGTTAACGTGTTATATCCCGCTTCCTGGAGGACTCTGGCCCTTTGCTTGAAAGAGGTGGCGAGGAGAGCTAGTTGTAGCTGAAGGAGATGCTACTGACGGAATAGGTGAGCAGATATTATACAGTTTTGTTCTACTAAAGGTGGCATAGTGGGCCTTCATTTCAGATTGGACCCACAACACAGAGTGCTTCGGGTGTTATTTAATCCCGGTCATTCTGTGGAGTGGCAGGTTCTATATCTTGTACAACACTGAACAGTGAAGGATGGAAGATTTTGAATCAATCATAACTACTGGCATTACAGTGGGCAACCCAACATGCCATTTCAAAAGGGGAAAGACTGCATGCAAATGATGCTTGGTCTCACATGGAAGATGTGGCATTGCACTGTGTACTGCCTCACTAGGCAAAGCTTAACTTGATGGCTGGAATATTTTATTTTAATCATAATAGTGAAGCATGGCCAAACCTCCAGACCGTCCCTTTTCAGCCTGCCATGTCATTACAGAAGAGGAAAGATCAATTTCAGATCAGGCTTGGTCTGACCGTAAAAGGGGCGGGACATGGCATGGCATGGCATATCCTGCCATGATTATATAGAGCAGGCATCCTTCAGATATCCCTTCTGCCCAAGATCGCCAGAACCCCACAGACATGGCTCCGCCCCATTGGGCATTGTGAGTGAGATGTAGTTTGGGTCTCTAGACACAGCAGGCCCAGAACCCATGCACAGGCGGGTATATCCGTCCCACTTGGGGTGATATTTTCAAAACAGAAGGTTGAAGGCTTCCTCACCAAGGTGCAGCTTGTGACTCTAGACACCACAAGCCACTTAGCCGCCTAAAAGTGAGCTCCTTGTTGAAGTACTTTTATACTGCATGTCTGAGTCAGTTGGGCATGAAGAGTTGCCTAAACCCATTACTTTTTTAAATAGCGACTTGTAAAATTGAAGACACTTTTGCCCTTTCCTCTCTATTTTGCATTCTTCAGGGGGCAATGCCCGGCCATGTAGAATGTGAGTTATTTCCCTCCGCCTCTCTTCTGTCCTTTGCCTGGCGCTAATGGATTTTCTATGGTTATTTTGCTGTGGATGGCTGACTGGGGAATTGCAGTCATTATTCTTTGAATGTTGCCAATGGATCCAGCACGCAGGGCTGTGAGCCTGCTGACATTATGGACTCCATTTAAACATATGGTACTTCAGGCCGCCGATACAATTACACTGGGAAGAGTTGAAGGACTGCAGCCACCGAGAATATGCACATAACAGTGAACCTGTCTGCAAGTTCCAGGTCATCTTTTCATCTGCAGATGTGCACCCACTCGCTACTTTTCAAGGAGAGGCTGCGTTTTATTTCACTTGTCCCAGCCAAAGACATTCGAAAAGGCTTTGCAAATTGGCAAGCATTCCTTGCTTATCAAAGCTTCATTTTTAAGTGAAATTGAGAATAAGATTGTATAATCATATAAGCGCTTTGAAACACTGCTTCTGTGTATAGGCGCTAGACAAATGACCAATAAAAATTATATATAGAGATACATATGGTAGACATTATTAAACGTAAACAATGTTATGTGGTCTAAATCATCTGGGGTGCCACAAAGCAGATGTTTTTCTGCAGTTGGTGCCTTATGAATGAACAACAAATTAATGTTAACATGATTCTGCACTGACCTACCTTGAAACAATGCTGTCTACATCTACGTGCATAATGCAAAAGGATCTACACTTTATTCACAATGATATATTATGTATGCATGTTTTACCTTTTGTATTGTGTTGGCATACAGTTGCATGAACCTTATGAGCTACAACCATGTACGTTGTGAATAGACATGAGCAAGTGCACTAGGAATGAACATACGCAGGAACAGTGCCCGTCCATGCTTGCCCGCACAGAAAAACGAGCAGGGCAAAAGCTGGCCCTGGGAAGCAGTGAAACCCATGATGGATTGGTATAAGAAGTGACGCGGCCCATAAGGCTCTGGGGGATGACGCATGGAGGGATATAGCATGTGGCTAGATGGAGCCAGGGATGTTCGGACTGGAGAAGTGCATGGCGAGGACAGTTCTCGCGCTGGTTAGGGGCGTGTGAGCAAGGTCATAGACATGAGATAATGACATATATTTTGTAAGTAACTCCACCTGGAAGATGCAAGAGGAGTCTGCATTTCTGGCTCAGGGTTCAGCTGTTCAGATGTGTAATAAACTGACTCTGTGACCTTCTGCCACCTGAAATTGCAGCCTGGAGTTTGCTTGCTTCCACAATATCTTCCTTTTATATTACTTGACAATGAACAAAATCAACACTCCTTAGAATTCAGTTAGTCAAATAATGTTGGGGAATGACACAATACTTTGGTATCACTAAGAAAGGACAGGTAGAGCAGAAACGTCAAGCAGTCCTATTTTTATGAACAATACAATGGTTTTATAGACACTGTAGATACACCAAATACAACTCAGTCTTCAGAAGTTCAGTACATCGATTTCAAATTGCTGTTGATATAAACCATTGATCTATCTAGCAGAGTGTTGGTATTCTTAAAGCCATCCCAGACAAAGGTTAGGCCAAGCTTTGTGGGCCTTTTGTTTTGTTTTTAAAACAATCCATTCTGACAGACCTCCAACCCAGTGAAGTAAAAGGATTGGGTGGCCTAGAATCTGAGCGGGGCACCCAGAGGTGGGAGGTAGAAAAGACAGTGGAAAGACGTCCTACCAAGTACGTGCCAAAGATACAGCAACCTGTTTAAGCGGTGTTCCTTTAAGTTCCCCCCTTTCATCAGATTTATTATAATGAAAATCTTGGTGAAACCCCCTGTGCTTCATGACACAACAAACATGGAGGACTATAACTCCCATCATCCTATTAACTGTGCTGGGTAGGGCTTCCAGTAGGTGCAGTGAAAGCATTTGCAAGCCAACAGCTCTCCATGTATGTTGGACTAAAACACCCATGAACCACCCCATAACTCAGATAGCATGCATCTGTCTGCTTACAGTTGCAGAATGAGGGCATTGCTTATCAGAATGACTGCATATTGCATGCATGGCAACATTACAAATGTTGACATCAGTTGGCATAATTAAACACTGGGGTACATTGCTTCACTGGCATAGGCATATCAAGAGAAGTTAGAGCAGGGTCTGCAGCCTTTTTTTTCTTGTGATGCTTAGGACTACATCACTCATCCTTGCTTCCATGGACTATGGTATGGGTGCTGTAATCAAAAACATATGGCAAGGAAAAGGGCATCAGTGCTCAGAATGAGTGTAGTTCACATATAGACAGGACATTTAACCAACTCACTGTTGTGAGTTGGATGACTTCCCAAGCCTAGTAAGTGGGGGTTGGAGGGACACCGCTAGAGATAGGGCTGACCCGGGTGCTCCCCGATGTGTTTCCAAGTGGGTGGTAGCTGTGGGATCCCACAGGCTTACCAGTCCCACGAAGAAATCATATCTCATCCCTTACCTCTTAGCAATAAAACCCCAGGGCGTCATAGAGAACCCCAATACAAAGCACATATAGACAATTGTGTGAGAGTAGTGGCTCTTTGACATATAGAATGCATCTATAGCAGAATTTAATTGGGAATCCCATGTTGAAACCTTGCTGGGCATTGTATAAGCTACACTCTGGAAGACCACCACAGGGTTTAGCAAACAAAGCACGAAGCACGTGCAGCGGGAGAAAGAGGTTCCTGAACTTACCAAATGAGGAGCATAAATGAATCCAGCAGTTAGATGGAGAAGCCACGAGATTCAGAAGGCCAGTTTCCCAAGGCTGCAGAATGCCCACAGAGTACCAGGAATCCCAGATAGCAGCGACATTACAAGCCACATATATAAATGCAGACCAAGCACACGAGGAAATCACTCCATTAGACCTTACAGAGAGCCTCAACTAAACAGGTTTGAAAATCTGTTGGGAGAAACTTAACCTAGAAATGAATACAAAACCCTGAAACAAACAAATGAAGAAATATAAATCGCATAATTCCCAGAACACACAGGGATGAGATGGAGGAAGACATAGAAAGCCAGAAGGACGCTGGCAACGTTCCACTTGATTCCTGCATACACAGGGAAAGGTAGTACACGTTTTGGCAACCCTACATCAGCTGCTTTGGTGAAAGGTAACCTAGAGAACAGACCTAAGAGAAGGGAAGCTGAATGAGAAGAACACACAAGAGGAGGGTCTAGCAAGTCAAGCATGGAAACTAGAAGTCAACCATGTCTTCTAAAGTCTTTCCAAAGAAGAGGCACCTGGCAGGAGATTGCATCATATTTTCTGCCTGAAAAGGATCCTGAGTGAGGGGAGGAATACCCATTCGCACCCAGAGAATGGCATTCAGCCAATGAGGTAGCTGAACAGCGGGAGAAAAAACACATTCTCGGGCCACTGTTGGGAGATGGGCATTGCACAATAATCTCCTGATAAAAAATAAAGAAACCATTAGAACAAGGTCTCAGGAGGGACCTAGTTGGAGGTGGCGGCTTGACCCGAGACACAGGGAAGTTTGTCACTGATGCAAAAAACCACTTGCAGAGAAGCACTGCACAGCGTGACGATAAAAGAGTAAAGCACGGGTGAAAAGGACTTCCTGGCAGGACGAGAAGCAAGCCATGTTGGACTGCAGGCCCGGTCACGCAATCCTTGAATTAAGAAGGTAACAGGGAGAATGGGAGACCCGGGGAATGCACTCAGTATAACGAATGGAATACTCATCCTAGTGAGATACAAATTTGGATGAAGAGTCAGAACCATCACGGAGTAACAAATACTCGCCCGATGAGGTACCAGTTCATAAGAAGAGTAAGAATCATCACTGGGTTGCTCACACACATCCCAGTGAGATACCTGTTCATAAGAAGAGTGATCATCTTTACTGGGTCAGTCATACTCATCCCAGTTTGTCTCCTTCTGACCCACCACAGAATGCTGAGAAACACTAGGCTTGGAGGAGCTCTGAAGCGAATGTTGAGAAAGCCACGGTCTGCGAGAGACATAAAGTGATTGTTGAGAGCCCCAAAGTCTAGGAGCGAACTACCAGTGAATTTTATGAAGCCTGAAAACAAACTGAGAATGTGCCATGAATTTTAACTGTGGTCCCAGCCTGTGTCACATGTTGGACTTGGGAGCAACTATGAAAGCCCAGACCAGAAACAGGGAAATGTGATCAAGAAATGAAAGCGAAAGGACTGCAATTGTTCTTGCCAAACAGAAATGAAACACCTAACACCGAACCTACTAATCCTCGACAGACACCAGGTGAATGGTGGGTCAAGAGAAAATGTACAATGAGTGAGCAGAGACTGCAGGAGAACAGGAGCGACACAGAAACCCTTCCCAAACCGAATTTTCAACAGAACTCGCCAGCATATAGAAAACAAGCAGCCTGAGCACCTGGCCGCTACCCTGCAAACAGAAACTGAAAAGGGGGTGGGGCTAAGAGTAAAAAAAAAACGTTTACACCTAAAGATCCCAGCACCTGATTGGTCCGTAGAGGTCCCCAGAGTCAGGTGAGTGATGCATCCAATGCAGCGGGTGTATTGTAAAAGTGGAAGGAATGAAATTCTGAGTGTGGGGTGCAGGGGCGAGGTCAGGAGGTGTAGAGGAAGACTGGGAGAGCAGACAGAAGGTGAAGCCGCGTGCTGAAGCGTTGGTGGAAGAGTTGGAGTAGAGTGCAGGTGTGGTTTTGATAGTAAGAGAGCGGTACCGTCGTATGTAATGTACTGTAGGGGGGGGTTAAATGGTGAGTGAAAAAGAGAGATAGAAAGTTAGAGTCAGAGCCGGAAAAGTGTAGAGGGGCATTAAAAGAGAGAGAGAGAGTGTGAGTGTACAAGAGAGTGTATTGTGCAAGGGTGTGGAGAGAGTGCAAAGCAACAGTGTGAGTGGAAGTGAGGGTGGAGGAAAGCAGAAAGGGGTTAGTTGGAAGAGATAGGAAGAGAGAGTCTGATATGTTAAGGGTATAATGAGTGGAGAGGGGGAGGAGAAGAGAGTGGAGAGGGTGAAGAGCAGAGAAAGAATGTGGAATATCAGAGGGCAAAGAGCGTGAGAGAATGGGAAGATGACTGGAGGGAGTGAGACAGGACAGGAGTGAGAGAGAAAGTAGAAAAGAGGAATTAGTAAGATCAGGGAGTGGAGAGAAAGGTACAACTGGCACAGAGAAAGGACCAGAGTGTCTGACATTGGCGTGTTAGGTCAGGACACCCATAGAAAATCCCTGGAGGGAGCCAGAAAGATGAGGATGTGCCTTAGGCCACGCCAATAGCTTGTATCAGTGAGTAGGAGTTACCGGTCACTAGCTGGGAAAATCAGGGGGCTTGAGAAACCTGGGAAGTGAGATGGGAAGCACACAGGAGACAACACAGGAAATCCCATTAGTCTAACCTACCAGCAGCCGGACCACAGGAAACACCTGATTTCTAATATCTTGAAAAGAAAAACCTTTGAATATTTTTGATTCTGACCATTTGTGACACAAACAAAAGGTTATACCGTACACATCGCTCCCACAACTAAAACTAGAGGACAGTATAGTGTAGTGTCCCTACTTCCCTGAACTATGCATCACACCTCTCAGCTGAAATTGATATCCATTAAAGAGATAAGCAAAACACACAGTATCTTTCTGTCCACAGCACACACTGTCTGGTCACAAATTCTGAATAAGGGCATCACTTATCAGAATGTGTTCAGCTTGCAGACAAACGGGTGCTTGCTCTTCTAAAGTCAGCAGGACTAATGCATATCCTATGTCCTGCTGCACAAGTTAACCAGTTCAGTACACACAGCAGACAAGCATTATAATTCCACTACAGCCCCATAGACAGATGGGCAAGGTATATCTTCAATAAAAAGGTAGGTAACACCTGTAATAGGCTCCCGTCTGCATGGTATTTAATTTCTCAACACTTCCATTTGTATTCATATTTAGTTGTTAGTCATTCCATATTTATCCACATTTGTGTTTGCTTTGTAACAATAAAAGTTGCAACTAGTGCCTTTTAGTATATATTCAAATTAGAAAGGTAGCACTTTGATGCCTATAATAGGAAACTCATGGCGCTGGGTTCTTGCACATGAAGTCAAGATCCATTATTTGCCTTAAAAACAAACAACTGCTCTTTTCCCTGACATAAAAACATCTGTGCATCCCTTTAAACAACCTCTGAGGGAACTAAATCACTTAGTATCCTTTCTGTTGTGTTAATCTGCACCTAAATGACCTCCAAGGCATAATTGATAACCCAGATTGCTAATCAAGATACATGCATTTCCACATTTTCAATTTTTAAGAACAGACATTGACAGAAAATAAAGTGATTTATGACTGTCTGTATGCGATAACATCTGTCAACTCCGAAAACCAAGAATGTGTTTTATACTGTAACGTAATGCACTGTAGCAACAGATTTCTAGCACTCTGTGGTGTGGCTGGACGGATAGGGATAGAACGGCGTGCATAATGTCGACAAAGAACTACAACAAAACGTGCACTTTGCACCTGACCGCTGTCTGCACCTACTACACACTATGGTATTAGGATTTTCACATACCTGATCACAGAATTGTGAGCAGCCTGTGATACAGCAGCGGCTTCTACTTAAGTGATATTAGTGAGCAATGAAAACAATATGCAACTCTAAAATATTAGTATTCAAATAGGCAACTAAAAACAATAATGTGCACCTGGCCTGGCCCGCAACACAAATCCGCTGCTGTAAGGTGACCTTGGGCTGAGCGAGGCCACATCATCAACGTGGTTATAGGGCTCGATATGAGATGACTGTGCGTTCCAACAAGATGCTATGCATTAACAGCTATTAGCAACCTGGCATACTGTAGCAATCAGGCACAAACCTGTCCTGCATTCTGGCTAGATGGAAATCTCCCATTGCAAAGGTGTGCATCCACACCTTTGCAAGTGACAACAGTCTAAGGGGTGGCAGACCTGAAGTACAGAGTGCCTTACAGGAGGTTAACACATGACTCCGTAGGGTATCAGTTGGGAGCTTCAAGCTAATATTACTATTGGACTTCACGAGACAACACACACACTGGGCCTCATTACGACCCAGGCGGTAAAGGGTTAACGGCGCCGTAAAAGGTGGTGGCCACGTTAAACCCTTACCTCCTAATTACGAGGTCCCTTTGCGGGTCCCGGCCTTAACGGCTGGTTTTACCAGCCGTTAAGGAAGGAACCCGCAAAGGGACTTTCGAGGTAATTACGGTACCGCAATTTGCGATACCGTAATTACTGCCTTCCCCATTCCCATTGAGCCCCATGGGGGCAAAAATGGGAATGGGGAAGGGCCAATGGTGAATGGGGAATTACCGCCCCACCAACCTTGGAATGGGGCGGTAATTCTGCCATTCACCATGGCAGAGTTGGTAAAATACTGGCGGCAACCATGGCGCTACTAGCACCATGGTTACCGCCTGGGTCGTAATGAGGCCCACTGACGCATTTTTCACAGCATGACTTTTGGCAGGGAGTGGGAAAGAGTTGAGTACAGGCTAGATGGTTAATAGTAGGGCTCATATACTGTTGGTGGTCCTGGAAATAGCCCTGTCCTGGTTTTCTCTGCTGAATGCTTTAAGAGAAGTTTAACAAAGCATTTAGTTATTAGTTTGCTGTTTGTAAAAACAAAAGGGCAATTGAATGTCAAGGTGCTCTGAACCCTGGCACTTTGATTCATGAATGGACTATCACCAATTATCAAATGTTATTCCACAGACAGCAGCATAATTCCCTTGGCTACCATGTCATGAGGCTAATTGCTGCCCCAAAAGTACCATAATGTCTGTTTTTATACTACTGAACTTGTCAATAGTTCGCAACAAAATAAAATAAAAAACAAGGGCCGTTCAAAAAGGCATTGGAGGAGATGAGAGTAGACCTGAGCGTCTATAGGTTCTCCTGATTTGGAGGCGTGCGTCCCAAACCATTTCACAGCCAATGCTCCAACTACAGAGTGCAAAAAAGTGTAGCTAAGCTTTAGCACAGACAGGCACATCATCAGATGCAACATAGTCTTGGGCAGATAGCTCAGGGGCAACAGGCTCGCCTTAGAAGCAAGATGAGGCAGAGCAACACAGGTTCGATCCCCGGTTCCGCGCTTAGAAACCTCTGAGTATTAAGTGCGTTATAAATAACCAATCATATCATATCAAAGTGCTCGTGCTCAGCCAAATTCTTGTGCATGAGCAGTACAGTCTCCACCTAGCCCCACACCATGGAGAGAATGTAGAGCTGAGGTTAGTTTCTCTCTAGGCCAATAGGTTATGAACAATAACATGACCATTCGGGAAGGCCTCTGTCAATAAAGGGTCTCTTTTGAAAGGGCGTGTTAGCTGATATGTTGAGTATTGCACCAATACTCTATAGATTGTATTCCGCCCCAAATATGTCACCATCGGAAATAAAGGCAAGTGCACCATCTAGGTTTGTGTCATGTGACTTTGCTATCACCACCTGCGAAAACAGGTAGAGCAAATGCAGACTGAGGGAACAAAATATTGACACAATATAGGCCAGCGTATTCACAGAAAACTCATACATGATCATCGCAAAGGTAAGTAAATGCTGAAAAACGAATTGTAGGGCATTACGCCACATCAACATTTCACAACGTAAGTAGTTTGAGAGTGGGAGGAAGTAATGCCTTTGGACAAATGACCGAAGTGCAAGACTTTGCTTTTAATGGCGGATTAGAGACTGAAAGATGGAGCCAAAGTACAGAGCTGGTTATGTTGCAAGACTTCAAGGCCTGATTCATGAGGTGTTTTATAAAGGCGCAATCCCATAGGAAAACGTTCCATGAATCAGGCCCAAGGTGACTGAAAGAGTGGCATATTTCATACGCATGAGTATGAGACAGTGGATGACCAGTATAATGATTAACTGCATTTGTCTACGAGCACATGGTTTCTTCATAGCAAGACTCGATGATTTCAACATGATACCTCACTGTTTGCACTCTTTCAAAGCACATTATAGGACTAGGTCTCAATGTAGCACCATATGAGGGCAACATGAGTCAAGCTGGCGTGAAGTCAGCAGGCTGAGCATAACAACGAGGAGTGCCTTGGATTGGGTTCCTTTGTTTATTCCCTCCACGACCAGCTGTACAATGTATTTATCATTGGCCCCTTCACGAAGCTCAGTGCAACTAATGTATGGCACACGGGTGCCTCTGCTACTGTCAGAGGTAGCCAACGAATATTCAAGTCCAATGCAGATATACTTTTCTATTATAAATAACACCTTACTGGTACTTAGCTAATGTCTAAGCACTTATCTTCAGAGGTAATAATGCAACCGGGGAACAAGAGTCACGCAATGTGGGTCAAATTGGGCACCCTGAAATCTGTAATCTGGGCATATGTCTTTCATGTCTTATATGATGCCATCATGGTGAGAGGCTAGTTAATATGAACGTAACATAATAGGTATTGGCTGCAAAATACACAGTTGTGTTACCCCGCGCTCCAAGGGCTGGAACAGGGGGTAACAGCGGGCAGCCGAAGTTAATGGCCCGAGCGGAGCAAGGGCGGTTAGCAAGAGCGCCGGGCCGTTACCCCCATTCCAGCACTTGGAAAAGGGGGTTAAGGCCATTAGCACACTGGGTTACCAAATTGGTAACCTGGCTTGCTAAAAGAAAAGTTTTTTCATTCATTGAACGGGACACTGCGTGCGTCCTCTTCAATGAATGAAAAAACGGATCCAAAATAGCCGCCATGGTTGCAGAAGACAGGGCTCCGTACGGAGCCCCTCTTCTATCCCCATGGCAGCCGGAAAAGGGAAGCTACTGCTGCCACAATCAGGTAAGTGGGGATTGGGAGGGGGGATTGGGGATCTTTAAAAAAAATAATATATAAAAAAATATAAAGATATGGAAGGGCGAGGAAGGAAGATGGCGGCCTGCGGCAGAGAGGCAGCCCGCGGGTTACATGGAATGTGGGCGGGGATTATAGGTTGCAGCCCAGGATCTGCAGAACCTGATTGGCTGCGTCCTCACCATGGGTGCTAATGGAAAATATGAAACTGCTCTGGTTTTAGTATTAAACCACTCTGATAATTTTAATGAACTTTATGTATTTATCATGTTAATATCAGGAAATTTGACCAGTCTTTAAGGGCCTCCAATTTTAGCAGCTTGGAGAGTTTAGGTGAAGGAAGGTTAAGAATGTTTCCCAGGAATGCCCAATGTGATCAAGTGTGAGGGTCAGGAATCAAACACAGGTCAGCCAACAATCCAGTCACCGGCTTAGCCAGTAGACCATATCAGAAGCAGTGGCTTCCTGTCCTACTGCGAACACAGTGCATTTGATTACAGCGCAGAATCTCTGCAAGCCTTCTAGGGCTGAGTCAGAGCTAGTCACACTTGCCTGACTGACATGTGCTTGGAGATCCTCTCAACCCTTTTCATATGGGCCAGCCAGTTTAAGCCGCTTGGCTATTAATATATGTCACATGTGTATTAATGGCAGCATCATGCAGAACCAAGCTGTTCTCCATGAATAGATAACGCAGAGCATGGCCTATGTTCCTAAAATAACTGTATTCCTTGATTGAGTTCTGAAGACGCTTTTCTGCTGATGTGAGGAAGCTCTGATTGTTTAATGACAGAGGAGCACAACAACACTGCCTTCACTTTCCCAGTCGAATTCCAAGGCACGGGACCTTCTCTGGGCGTGGGGGAGTAGCGAGTAAATGTCTGGCCAGGCATGAGGTGAGCAGGAACACTGTGCTCCTGTTCTTTTCCCCTCTTCAGGAGACTGGACAGCAAGGTTCTACATCTTCCCTCTCCCAGCACCCAAGAGTGCCTGCTCCCAGCAAATACTGCAAGTACCCAGGCCAGGCATCAACTTCCCGCAAGATGCAAGACTCCTGGAAGACAAAGGACCAGGAACGCCCTCGAATCCACACTGCTCCTGGAAGCTTCCTTCAACCACAATAAGGGGAATGTTATCCTTCAGACGGTGTTAGTCACTTTAAGACTGTCCACATCAGGCTATGCAATGTTTTCCTCTTGGCTTAGTTGTGAAGCCTACCGTAACCAGCATATCTTTCCTGTATCTTCAATCCTTTGTGACAGTCTGGCAATCTGAAACTCTTGTTTGACTTGCATTGTAGTGCATTACAGATTGCAGAATAAATAATAACTTGCAAACGATGTATTTCGCAAATGGCACAAATACCTGGGCACATGTTGTCAATATGTCACAGATGCTGAAAGTAGGCGAATATATTAGATGATAATGGCCTGCATGCAAGCCATACCATATAGACATTAACACACCTGTGCAATTGTAGAGATTTTAGATGGTTTACAAATAAAAATAAAAATACTCCATTTAGGAAAAGATGCTACGCACGAGCCTCCATTTATGGATATTTTCCCAAGCTAGCATGACCATCATGAAAACAAGAAAAGGATGGGCCCCCTTTCACTTTGCATGCGGGCAACTCGGGACAGTATTAATAGGGGGTGCAGCAGGCAGAGGAGGTAAGTGTGGGGCTACTTTTGCGTAGGATGCTGGGGGTGTGGGAAAGAGTGGGGGCATAGAGGGAGGGAGGAGCGGGAGCTCAGAATGCAGTCACTGTACAGGTGAATCAAGCCTGTATTCTCAACATCCCCAATGGCGGCAATGCCCACTGCATATGCCAATGATACAAGCTGGTGAATGGTACAAGTGCCATGCTTAATATGATGTCAAAGCCAAGCAATGATGAAAGTAATATATGGTTAAAGATATCAATACCTGGACAATTATTGTACCACCTGGGAATATGATGGCAATACCTAGCAATACGGAAAACGTTTTTTCATAACATACCAGCCAGCATTATTGGCTGTTTTCGATACTTGTATCTTTTGGTTTTGGGTAATAGCCTTTCCATGCAGTACACATACATGGTTTCTTTCCTAGGGTCTGCTTGTTTGCACGTAGTTCATGCATGTTAGAGGCACCCATGGACAAGACGATATGTTTTTTTTATATCAAAAAACGAAAAATCCTACCACCATGAAATAGATGAGTAGGTCTAGTGCCGATCCTATGCACAAAAGCCTGGCCTCATGCACTGCCTACCTCTGAGACAGCCCATCCTGACTGCTCACAACTCTATAATACACACTAATGCCCAGGCAGCTCACTGCCAGCTTCATCATAAGGACCAACACTCTATCCTCAGCTCCATACACAATATAGTCCCCCTGTGACTGAACGATGAAAAATCAAATCGAACCGATGTCTTTATCAGCCACTTCCTGCAATCTAAGTATTTTAAAATCTATTTGCAAAATCAACAAGTCTCAGGAAAGAGGGAAAATAAAACAGCCCCCAGCGGCTCTCCAGGCGGGTTGCCTCACCCCAGGGCAATCAGTATTTTGATAGCATGGTAGTTTCAATCAGGGTTTGATCTCTTGACAAATACAGGAGTAATATGCCTGGAGAGCAAACATGGCAGAACCCCAGAGAGCTTGCAAACGTATGTGTGGCCAGCACATTACATGAAAGATGTCTTCTGTGGTAAAACAGCACATTCATCAAGCACAGCATAGCTGAAATAGTTTGAAAAGATTAACATAAGATTTATAAAAACTCCATCAGAATGATGTCTTTATGCAGAGCTTTCCCTTCCTTCATCTTGCTCCTTAATATTACCATAGAATGTTACTTCAAGATTCATATTCTACCTTCCTCCAACAATGTCTGCATTTTTATTGTTTGTTGCTCATAACTTAGGGCACAAACCTAGCTTGAGAGCGGTGGGACACTTTTACGTAGAGTTTTTCGTCCCACACAACCTTTTTAAAGGAGTGTTGGACATGGTGGACTGTGAACCAAAAGGGGGCCCAATCATCTTTCTCAAAGTAGCCCCATATTACATCAACCAAGCATGCCCAATGCCATTAAGTAGAATGTAGAGAACATTTGGAAAGAAATGGGTCCAAATAGTGAAAAGGGATGTTTTTCCCTCTCTAGGGATTACATGATAGGTAAACATATCAATACATTGACATATAACATTTGTCAAGAATGTGGAATATCTTACTGGGAGCTTTATGACACATTATTTCATTCAAAGGGATGAGGAGAGATAGAACAAAGGGGTGGGGTAGAAGGGAGAAGAGGTAAGAGGAGCAGAATAATAGGTTGCTGACCCAATAGGCCCACTGTGCAGGGGCCCACTGAGAAATCCCCAGAGTGTCCTGAAGGCCAGTCAGACGCGGATCTTGGCCAAAGGGTTCATGCTCGATGCAAATAAAATGGACTGTCATTGGAGGGAGATGGCAGCACGAAAGGCCTTCTAAAACAGTCAACATCCGGCAGTGAAAGAGTGAGGCAGTCAATGATTTCACTAATAGTTTGACATTCCCTGTGTGTATCAGAAGTTCCTATGGAAGACAACTGTGAGCAGAATCCCGGTGGAGACTCCAGAACCACCGCATTTGTTTAAAATACGCTTTTGTTGACAAGAATACAGATTTCAATCTATTTTGAAAACTCCAAAGTAGATTTAGCCCGTAGCCCAATCGGTTCCGTCACCAGATGTGACCTCACTTCAATTTTTTTTTTACAATTTAGCACCAATACTAAGAAATGTAGATATCATTGTGATGATTACATTTCTCTTGAAGGCATGGATCAAAACAATCCCACTAGTTTACTTTTATATCCAATGCCTGGGGCTGCATCTCCTTTTCCCTCCCATATGAGTGCCTTGACAGGGGTATCGCACGAGGCAGACAGCAAAGAACAGCACTTGAGGACACAGGTGGTTAGCTGCTATGTGTTGCACATCAATACCATGTTCCTGGTCACAATAGGGCTCACTTAAATAATCTTAACCATGCCAGCCTGGGGCATACTGCTTTTTGATGCGCATGCCAACCATTCAATGATATGCAACCGGAGGGATGGCCCCTAATGTGGAACGATGTAGGGCTGTACTACAGTAGAGAACAGCATTTTCTGTTCTCTACAACCATTCAATGACGGCTTCCACCTTGCCCCAGCTAATTTATCTAGTGTGTTCCCATGGCGATTAATGAATAACATACTAATCACAATTCCACTCATGCTACCCAATGCACAAACAAAAACGTACTGTAAAATATAGGTAAACAAAATACACATTATTTTAATCGATCTTAAATCGAAAAATATCTATTTGCTGTTCATCCTCAGTTGGAGCTACACCCAGCTACTCTAGTAGGGACCCAATATTCTTCCCATGCAATCATATTTTACTGGATGAGTGTGACATCTTGGTCGCTTAGCCACTGATTTTCATAGCACTCTGACATCACTAGAATTCAACAAGGTAATGCAGGGCACCATACAGGTAAAAAGTGACACCCTGCACCTAATTTCCACCACATACGTTGGCATTTGGATCCCCTTTAGCTCTCTTTCTGCTCCCATTTTCCATGCTGGCTTTTCTTCACGATTCGCACTTGATGCTGGCATAATGAAAGGAAAAGGATTGCTTCTTTATTCAATGCCCCCATTATGAAAGAGGGCATTCATTCAGAATATCATCGAGGGGGCAGGGTGGAAGGGAGGCAGTGCAGTGACCTGTACTGCACCTCGACTGAGCAGAGAGACAGGCAGTGGAGCAGAGAGTCTGGCAGAGCTGAGCTCAGTGCAGAAAACTGGCGGGGCCGGGGGAACTGAGGGAGAAACAGTCAAGAGTGCAGACAAGTCCCTTGATGGAGGATGAGGGGGGATGGGGGTGGTGGCGAATGGGACTAAGGACTATGGCGTTGGTTCAAAGGGAAAGGCATGATTATGCACATGGTGAAAGGTGTCAGAGAACTACTAACAACATGAAAAAAAAAGATACCAGGAAACCAAAACACGCTTTTTATAAACAGGGAAAGGGCGGCTACAAAATGGCTGAATAATCAATGTAAATTGGATTGGTAAGAACAGACAAAGCTTGCAGAAGCCTGTACCTCAGCATTTGACATATTGTCTTCTATCTTTACTAAGATCCGGAATGACCCTGCCCACCAACAACTTTCCAGAATTCAGTCCCATTCAGCTGCTCGGAGTAGCTCCTTCATCTAAGCCATGAAGCCACACTACAAGCAAGTAGGGGGACTGAGTCCAAATGGCAGACGCCCAGAAGACCAGTCGCAGAATTTCACGTCTGCTCATATCACCCTTCTTAAATAGTCCAACAAGCTACAGGGGGCTGAACAAAGCGTTGTTGGCCCCCACAGTTGATAATGCTACTAAATATTCTTGTACAATACTTTGCTTGGTAATCAATATCTTTTTTTTGTAAAAGAAAAAAATAAACTATAACATTGATTCCTGTCACAAATGCTATATGTAATGACCTGTCAAATGTTTTTCCCTCATCCAACCATGCAAGCGGCCTCTAACCAGCAGACTCTTTAGCAGCTTTTCCCCTGTAAAGTCATTCGGGTAGTCTCGAATGGAATGCAGCTCGGTCATTACTAGACTAATGAATCTTAGCTTTTTAGCAGGTCTCAACCACCGTACCCTTAAAGGCATTATTAATTCACCTCTCTTGAAAACACCTTCTTTGGACACTGGCATCTTCTTCTGCTTTAAACCTATAACTACCCTTCCAATCTAGTCTAAAACGTGGAAATCTTAGTAGTCGGTTAAGCTCAGCCTTTCACTGTATTCAATTTCTATATTTCTACACTTAAGTCAGGGTTTCGTCCAAAACATGGAAGCAATTGCAGACAATGACCTCCTGATGCCACCACGATGGAGATTTTGACTGCAAACCACACCTTGGACCAAGCTTTCTACGACATGAATATGGCCCTTATTACGAGTCTGTCGGTAACCCGCCGGCGTTACCACTGGGTTACCACCAGCCTCTCCTTACTGTTTCTGCCACCGGATATCCCGGTGCTATCGGGCTATCACAGGCGGCGAAGGAACGGTAAGTTACCATTCCCGTGGAGTCAGGACTCCACGGGAATGGGAACCCCCGAAGCATGAAGCACCGGCACCGTTCATAACGGTGCCGGTGCTTCAGTGAAAAATCTGCCGGTAGTTCAAAGCCCGTACTGGCAGACTCAAAGGGACCCCATCTGGAAAAGGTGCTGGTAACATTGTTCTGGTCCGGCTCACTCATAATGAGGGCCTATGTGTCATGATGAGGATGCTGTAGCCCTGCTCAGAACAAAGGTCACAATATGTGACATTAGGCCTGCATCTCCCATATAAGATGTGAGACATCATTCCTCAGGGGTTCATGATGTTCTCATCTCTTAATCTTGCTCTGTTATTGGATAACAAAGGTGCAATATCCTTAGATGATGCGCAGATAAATACCAAAGTCTCAGGCAACAAATATACTCCAGTTGCTTTGCACCAATACAAATGTGAATGAAAAAGAACTATTTTTCAATTAAATATTGTTACATCAGAGATGATCTTTCTTGGATTGAAAAAAAGTGCTCAAGACCTCAGTCAATAGGGGCGCTTTACTACTTGACAAGACCTTACCATTATCTCTAAAAGTAAAAAAAATCAGAGACTTCAACTTCTAGATACACATATGCTGCTGGGATTGAGATTGATAGAGTTGAGAGAATTTGTTTATTTCAGGTCCAGAAACTGTTAACACCCATACCTTTCATTTCCCACAAACATAGATATTTCCTAAGTGGTACTGCTATTAGTTACTAATAACTTCTATTAGTTCACGACCAGACCACCAGGATGCTTTAGTTGGATGTCCCATAACCCAAAAAATCAGAAGAATATGCACATTTGATCAGAATCTTCAGGGCCACTATGTTTTTTACTTTACTTTACTTTATAACATTTGTTTTGCGCAGCCATAGACCCATGGCTGTGAGGGCGCGGACAAAGACAAACATGACAGAAACAGGCAGAAGGTATCCTGAGGTCAAAGAGATGCCAGAGAGAGAGGATATCAGATGGAAGCTTATTTGAAAATAAGTGTTTTTAAGCCCTTTTTGAAATTACTCAAGACTGAGGAATTACTCAGATGACTAGGCAGGGCATTCCAGAGTGCCGGGGCCGCAAACCCAAAGGCACCAAATTGCGCTTTTTTGGTTTTAGATCTTGGCTGGTTAAGGAGGTTAAGATTGTTAGATCGTACATTTCTAACAATTTTTTAAGCTAAAAGATGTTTTCACTGAGTAGGGATCACTGAATGAGTCCAATTTTAAATTGGCTGTTTTGCCCTGAAATGCAGACACAGTTTGGACCCATTTTATCTCCCTTTGCAGGTGGGGCAGTACAGCATTCAATGTAAAATCAACAGCACAGGCCAGACAGCCTTGACCAATCGCACTACCCGAAAACTGGTACTAACAACAGGGCACATCTCAATGTTTACTACCATAGTAAAACTTTGTCTACAAAAAATGAGACAGAAATGTTTTACCTTCCTGTCAGTAGATAACAGACCTAAATACACCACTACTCAGTTCTCTGTAACTAAAATTACAATCCATAGTCCAAGATCACAAACATTTCTCCTACACCCTATCTACACATTTTCTATCACCTTCTTATCACTTCTCTATGTGTGCCAACCTTACCTTGACCTTCACCTCCCTGCCTTCTCTATTTATTCGGATTTTTAGAGCGCACATCAGCCCTAGGGTATCTCTAACTCTTGCTTAGGGTTCACTTACTCCCTGCACTTGCCATCTCACCTACAACCTCCTTTACCTGCTCTCCTCAGTCCTATGCACTATTCCCTCTCAGTCCATCATCCCTTGACTCCTACTACTCGACCCTCCTCCTTACCCCGTTAACCGCCTATCAACGTCCCTGGGACTCTGGAATGGCCAAGCCATCTTCAATAAAAGCTCTGCAATTGGTGACCTTCTCGACTCACACTTCCCTATGGTCTCTGCCGTGGCTATCACTGAACCCTTGCTCTTTTGCCATGATACAGCAATCCTAGCTGCACTACACACTAGCTTTGCTGCCTTTTCCCACTCCGTGTAACTCTTTAAAATTGTAGTGGTGTGTGTCTCATGGTCAGTGCGACCACACCATCTACCCCAGTTCCTACTTTGACTTCACCTCTTCTTCCGTTGAACACATAGCAGTCCAGCCCCTTTCTCCAACCCTTCCATTGTCACCCTCCTTTACCTCCTCTTCCTTTGAACACACAACAGTCCAGCCCCTTTCTCCTACCCTTCCATTGTCATTCTCATCTATCAGCCATCTGGCACCGCCAGTCTCTTCTATTTAGAACTTGATCTAACATTTGAGGATAAACCCTCAAGTGTTCCTAATCAGCAAACCCATTTTGGTCCTTTCCATGGAGTCACAACTGCCACTGGGTAAATTGGTTCAAATCCGTCCTGAGCAAGGCCCAATTATCCAGATGATACCCTGGTTCAGAACTCATCGAATGAGGGACAGGTGTTCCTCTTCTCTGCCGCTATTTCCAGTGCCAGAATTCCCTGTTCTGTGATCAAACAGTTTAATAGTCTCCACAATTCTCAACCCATGTCCAAATTACATGACACTATGTGATTGGCTGAACCTTTTTTGTAAGCTTACCAACGGTCAGGCAGTTCTATTGAATACACACCTGTTATCTTCAATGGATGATTTTAATGTTCATATTTGTGGTCACAAACATTGGTGGGGAAAAACCACACATCAGGCTTTTGACAGCAAATCCATTTTTTGTCTTTTAATTTCCAACAGCAATATCCTAAATCACTAAAACCAAGATCGTTAGGATCTATTCTTTGAGAGACATGCTTTGACATATTTATTTATGAAGTTATCAATTTCCATAATTGTTATGCATTTTTCACAATTGTGGAAAATGCACATTTAGTGTGAAATTAAATATTTGATATTTGAAATATTTATACCGTGCTCTGAATGAATTAAATCATATTTACACACTGATGAAAATGGTATATCAGCAAAAGCGACCAAGGGTAGCGAGCTCAACAACAGCAGATGCAGCCTGAGGTCAAATAAAAATGGTTTAACCACCTATCCTCACTTAAACAAGTGCATTTTAAGACTTTACGAAAAGGCAAATAGAATTTCAGGGCCTGAATTTCCATTGGCAGTCTGTTCCACAATTTGGGGCCATACACCCCCAATCTTCGGTCGGCCCTGGAGACACAAGTAGAGGGTGGAACTACTAACAGCAATATGTCACTCGCGCGCAACTGATGTGAAGGTGCAACATCATTTAAACATTTTAAAACTAGACAGAAAACCTTACAATCGACTCTGTCCTTTACAGTAAGCCAATGGAGGGATCACCTCAGTCCAGAGATAAGAATGACTTTCTCACTCTGAATATCAATTTTACTGCAGCATTTTGCACTCTTTGCAGCTGCTGATATTGCTTGGATGGAATACCTTCCAGACGGCCATTGCAGTAATCGAGTTGGTTGTTCACCAGAGCTCCCACCACAACTGCATGGTTAACTGCAGAGACAAACGGTGGTGCCTGTCTCAGAAGGCACAGAGAGTAACACACAGACTGTACCTTGGCACCCACCCGGGTATCACTACTCAGGGTTTCCTGACAGATAAGAGCCTAGGTTCTTCACTTTGGTAGCATACAACAGTTCTGTACCCAAGAAGCAGGGTGGATGGGGATGCCTCAAAGAGTCAAGAAGAGGTTTGGGTCCAAACAGTGCTACTTCCAAATTAAAGAGATATATTTAATCTACAAAACACAATAGGTTTCATGCTCCTACCTTTTATTAAAATGTTTTGCATATTATTTACTTTTGCATATTGCATTACTGATACCATGCATGCTTCTTTAACTCAAAATGAAAAATGCATTGAACTGACATGCTCTGTATTTCCATTTGAGGCTTCAGTGCTCCAACACAATTACACCAGCCTTTGTGACTGTTTTTGGTACAATGATGGATGGAACCTTTCATTGGGCATTAATAGGTTGTTTGTTTACATATCTCTGACGATCTGGCAGAGTGGGCTGAAGGACAAGGTGGGGAAGTTAGCACTAATGCACAGACTCCTCATCGGCACCTGTTTGATGCTTATAATAAACTAAAACATTTGTTCAACTCAGATATCAATCCCCACCCCACTTCAAGAAGCCAGTTCTTTAGTAAACTTTATCATTTGTTTTTCAAAGATTTGTTCAAGAAAATGACCCAAAGGTATGAGGCATTTTTATCTGAGTTGAAATGCAGGTCAGTTCATTAGAGGTAGTTTCCATGTCTTGTGTTAGGTGCAGTTCATTATAACAGTTGAATCACATGTGTCACACTAGAAGAAACAGTGCAACCTTTCAGTACCTCTCACTATTTTCCCCAGGTCGTTTTCCTTTACCTTTACCTTTAATTATCCTCACAGTCCATAGTTATATCAGAATACAAACAGACTGATTGTGCATGTGCTTTTGTCAAAATGAGCATTTATAAGCAATGGTATGCAAATTATAGATTCATCTTAAATCACACCATCTCTTGGGAATGATGCAATCACATGTCAAGGTCCATCTGTTGTACAGTGGTAGCCTTAGCCCATGTGCTGGATAACAGAATGGCTATTGTGCATAATAAAGAGTTTACAGCAGTCCTGCTAACTGAATAGTGTCAATACGTTGCACAATATTCCACATTTAATTATGATCTACTGTTAAAATACCTCAAAATAGTTAACTGATTTTAAAGTGAAGACCAAATGGATGTGCTTCATCTTTTTTTCTTTTCACAAGATTGGAAGCCAGATTTTGTTTTCACTTCAATTCACTGAGCGTGGCATTGTCCGAGCCGACATTTGTTACTTGTGCAGAGGAGTGCTATTTTCTGATTGTGATCATTTGAACACATTTAATGTTCGATTGAATCCCTATCGAGAAGAGGCCCAGCTGAGATGCTGCCTCGCTCTCTCAGTTAGTGATCAGAAAGGGATCATGGCAGCTGAGTGAGAGGGTTTTTGCATTGTCAACGTGTGAATTTTACAAAGCAAATTTAAATTTAACACAACCACGGTCACAACATATTGGATGGCTACTATGAAAATGCAATGTATGACATGGGTTATCAGATGATGTAAATCATGCCATTCTTCAAAGGTCATTGGTTGTAAACACTGGTGGCTGGTGAACTTCTTTTTATTTGGAGGTGCATAAACATTTCCTATGAACATGCAGGAGTGACCGAGTGCAGCGAGAGAATTCGAACCTTTGAAGAAGGGTTAGGGCCCTGGTCGTTTCCACGTGGAACATTTTTAAAATAATGTAAGAAAATGGTGCATTTTACAGCACACATTCTATAAACATGGATAAAAAGCCTTACAGTTTACAATCTTGCTTGGAGGGCAAAACATTTAACATCCAATAAATGCCAAGACACTACCAGAACACATCATCAATGTATGATACATTGTGATCATGCCTTTGCCCATGATGGATGCCAGAATAAAAAAAAACAGTTTAATGTCTGTGTTCACACATAAGAAAACATTCATGTTTCGATTTCCCATGATGATATTATAAATAAACATGTCCATGATGACTCTGTAAATATATGCAAGCCCCATGTAAGAACATACTCCTGTTGACTATTCCCTTAATGCTAGTAAAAATGCTGTGCCACTGAAGAAAATCATGTCCGTACTGGTTGCACCAGTGTTCGTAAGTATGGTCATGTAAGAAAACTCATGTTGCCTTTGTCCATAACATCAGTAAAAGGGCATCATACCACTGTAAATAAAAATGTTTATTCTGGCTGCACCATTGCAGATGTGGCAATAATGGGGAGACTGTACACCACCCAAGTAATAATGCCCTTACAACACTGGTAATACAGTTTCAATAAACAACACCCAGGAGGCACATTTCAAAAGAGGACTCTGGATAGATTGGGACCCAATAATATAACATTTTCAATCTTTATTTCATACAAAAACCTTTAAAACGTCTTACAAGCATAACTTTCATAAAGGAGCAAACTGTTTGTGCTCAGAGGGGCTAATAAAGTGCAAAGTGCTAAAGTGCAATATCAGTCAGCTTCCTTCAGCAGGTATACATCACAATTTCTTTCTCTAGTTAACATCATTGTCAACATATTAGGCCAGTCTCTGTTGACCCCATGTGTTTCGGCTACTTCACGAGGATACAGTCACCTAACTCTGTTTCTCTTCTTCATTTACCAAGACCTTCATCTGGACAACAAGACATTATACAACATCAAATGTGCCACTGACATCTCCACTTTACAATACATGTTTCAAGCTGTCATATCTTGAGTCTTGATTGATGCTGAAATTCAACATATATCTTATTAGTATGATGGCTCCACACTCTCAGTCAGGAGTCTCTCATTCTGCACAGCTCATTTTTCTGCTACCTCACTACTGGATTATTATTTCCCCCCAAATCTTGGAGATAGAAGTTCCTAATCCCTGAGCCACATCTCCCGCCTTTCACTAAGGTTAATGTAGCCTATAACTGCTTGTTTGTTGCATAGATGTGCCCCATTGTAGGCCAGCATGCCCAAATAAGAACACACATCATGTTGGTTTTGTTACTAAAGCCAGTGAAAAAAATGCAATGCCACAGGAAAAAAAAACACATTTGTAAGCCAGTACAGCCACATCAGAAGGCACTATGCGGCCTTTGACACAATGTTAGAAAACATGGTATGCAACGGTAAGAGAACACACTCATACTCATATTCATCTCATACTGGCTGCACCACCAATGAAGGCCAGTATGGGGAATAGGTCAGTATGGTTATGTCAGAACATTTATGAAGGTAAAACTAAATATGCCCGAATGGCATGCTTAGTTTTACTGGAATATATTTTGTGACATATCCATTCCATTGTAAGAAAACACTGTCATACTGAAGCAATAGGTTCACCTCCTCTATGGCCATCATCTCCTTCTCCCTATTCCACTCCACCGCACCACACCCTGCCCACACACACACGCACACATAGCGGCGATGAGACCTCTTCCCACTGCATCATCCCTAGCCACCCCCACTCCCCCCCCACTCCCAGCACACAAATGCACACATAAGCAGACATGCATGAATATAAATATATAATACATACATGCATGCACATATGCTACATTTACCTGTTCTCACCCAAAGCTCTCCACTGCATGGTGAGCCTGAGCTCGATGGCAGGCCCCTTAGTTGGGTGCATTCTAAGCTACAGGCACAAAGTTGAGAGTCTGGCAAGGCCAGAAACCCTATGCCCCTTGAAATTGGTAGGTCGACAGGAGCATTGACTTTGTTAGCAATGCCAGGCCTAATTAAAGGCGGGGAGGAGCCCTTTAAACCCCTGATAGCAGCCACCACTAGGTTTATGGCAAGTTAATTGTTAAACACCTGGTAATAATTTATGACATCAATCAATCAACAACCTAAAGCCTTCAATTTTGCAGTAAGATACTGAGCATCAAATTACCCCTCAAAAAAGAGCAAAAGGTTAGGATTATACTTGTATCAAGATCTTATTATGGAGCAGCTTGACCACACCGTACTCACCGCTACTTGCCATCAGTGGCGGGTACGATAGCATAACTGCTTGTCGGATGCCCCTTGAAGAAAGCATTAGGCATCTTGAAACAGGATTAAGCTAACATAGCCTTCCACTGGAAATGTATCTACAAATTACAAAATGGTTCTGCAAGATTTTGTCGAACATGGTCAGAAACACAGTAGCAAAATGAACACATTTCCATTAATCGTATGATCATCTTATAATATCAAATGCCATTACACGCGGCATACATTCCAGTAAGATAAGGTAATTTACCATGCTTATATTGTGCATCATGACAGATTCCCTCTACTTTAATGATGGGTGTTATTATTGCTGAAATGTAAAGGTACTCAATGTACCTACTTGTCTCGGGAGGATAGCTCAGGGGCAATGCGCTCGCCTTGGAAGCAAGATGACGCGGAGCAATACAGGTCCGATCCCCGGGGCCGCACTTAGAAACCTCTGGGTATTAAGCGCGTTATAAATAGCCTATCATATCATACCTTCGGAGATGAAGGGCTGAGCCCTCCCTGATAGAGTTTGAACCTTTGGCTGAAGATTTCACGCAGATCTTTGAAGCAGGAATTGGCTTTTGAAGGCACTACTAATAGGGTTCAATGCCCTTCAGTGCGCCCATATATTCCCCTCCATACAACGCATGCTCATCTACATGAAAGCATCAGCGTGTTCCCTGTGAAATGTGCCATTCACGAGTGCCAATTGTGAAAAGAGCTTCAAGCGCATGTACACAAGCCCCACAACCACATTAAATTCACAGACAGCCGCTACCACGACTTGTAAGAACAGTCTTGGAAACAAATGTGTCGAATTTGGTGGCTAAGCTTGCAGAAGGGATGTGAATTAGGGGTCCGCCCTGATTTTGATATGACCTTTGCACTCTGGTAATGGCACAGCAGACTGAAAACCATGCAATAGAAGACAGTCCCAGCAATTGCCAGTGGTCTCAATGACTTGACTGTTTTCCATACATTATTCTTCGGCGCTGCGAAGTTTGCACATTGCACATTCTGAATCCCGCAATGAATTGATGAAGGATTTGATTTGTACTTTAAGACCATCGCCTGCCTAACTATTCCTTGGGTCTGTTCATCGGATAAGACGGGGAGGCGCTCGGGCCTCGCTGCGGAGCCTGGAGCGCATAGTCACTGGAATAATAACTCTGGAATATTTCCCAGGAGAGACTCCAGCAGTCGTTTGTCTCAGCATGTACTAAAAATAGGCCGAATCGCTTCACCACGACGAAGAGCACCTTCACATTATAGCACAGATGCCATGGGATATGATTTCAGAAATAGCTGCCCCTTCCCGACTTCCATTTTGCCTGCAAACCTGCTTCTTGGCGAACGTGTCCCCTACAGCATGCTGAGCCACACCCATGTGTGGATCCGTGGCCTGCTGCTGCCTGCCAGCCACCATTACACATGCAAAGAGAAGCGGTAGCTCCTGTAGACTCATCCCATACTATGGATGACACGGTGACAATGAATTGCACGTGCTTGCATTGAATTCTCAAGATCTGTTCGAATTTGCCACGGATACTGAATACCCAGATATGGTGGTATTAGCACCGCCAAATATAAAAAATCAATGCTCCTGCCCCCTGGCCCCCAGTTTCCAGCAAGCCAATGAGTTTCTTTTTTTCATTTGGTTAGGCCGGGAAAGAAAAAAGTCTGTGGCAAGGAAACGTTAAGGAAAGTAAAGTAGAAGGTGAGACGAGTGAGGAAAAAAATAATTATAGTCTGATACAGCATTTGGGTGTGGTCTAATGTGTGATCACACTACTCCCTTTTGTGTGGACAACATTAAAGGGAGATTTGCTTTTACAGGCAATTTTGAAGGCAGTCTGATTGAGGAACTCACCCATCTCTGGACGCCAGCATATCACCAGAAGCCACAAAATCACCAAATTGGAAACAAAGAACTGCACGAGGGAACAATGGGAAACAGGCTTTTTCCAGAACGCTGCCCATCCATGTGCTCAAGGCTGCAGCAGAACGTGGATGCATCCTAAATTTCAGGGCTGCTCTAGATATGGGCCTGATCCACATACTGTATCGCCCCCTGGCACATAAATCATTGATGCAACAGACAAAATGGAACAGTTATTTCTCAAACTGTTTAAAGGGCTCAGAACACTGAGGAACAGACAAATAAGTTTCCACATCAAATCTGAGGTGTGTCCAGTAGCCCAACACTACAGGGGCATCCCCATAAACATCCAAAGACAGGTGGAGGACGAATTGGACAAGCTGCTTGAACAAGACATTATTGCGCAGGCGGACGGACCCACACCATGGGCCTCACCCATAGTCCGGGTTCCTAAGAAACGATGTGATGACATCAGGATCTGCGTTGACATGCGCAGGCCTAACAAGGCAATCATGAGGGAGAGAAATCAAGCCCCAAGAATCACGGAAATTATTCATCTGTTGACCAGAGCACACATTTTCTCCAAGCTAGACCTTATAAGGGATACCACCAGCTAGATCTGAGTGAGGACTTCAGATATATAACAACCTTCGTCACGCACCTAGGGTTGTTCAGATACAAGCTAGTGAGCTTTGCGGTATCCTCAGCTGTCGAGATCTTTCAGGCTGAGATCTAAAATGTAATCAAACACATCCCCAACTGCCTGAACTACAGGGATGATATACTTGTATTTGGGAAGGATCAGGACCAGCACAATAACACCTTGGCAAGAGTATGCTTGGCCCTAGAGGCTGCCAATCCCACACTAAACAAGCAGAAGTCTGAATTTTGCAAAGGAACTTTACAATTTTTTGGACACATATTCTCTGCACAAGGAATGATGCCAGATCCAGAGAAGATGGCAGCACTCACCAATGCTGAGCCACCCACAAATGTATCGCATTTACACTCATTCTTGGGACTCGCTAGCTACTGTACTAGATATATACAAAACTTTACATCCGTGACGGAACCCCTATGCATTCTCAACAAGAAACAGGTGCCTTTCGTGTGGTCGTAAGCCTGCCAAGAAGCTGCACATTTTGTCTGCAGACAGCATGGCATAGTATAACACACCTCAGGAAACAAAGCTCACAGTCGATGTCAGTCCTGTGGAACCGGGGACCATTCTTGCTCAAGTGAACCCGGAGTCACCCGACAGAAGGCACATTATGTCATATGACAGTAGAAGCCTCTCTCAGGCGGAACAGGCATACTCACAAGTCAAAAAAGAAGGGTTGGCCTAGTGTGGGTCTGTGAACATTTTAATGTATTCTTGTATGGGAAACCATTGTCACTGACCAACAAGCCCTCTTGTTTATATTTGGAAACCCACAGGCCAAGATGCCACCTCGAATTCCTAGATGGGGTCTCCGACTACAGGTCTATCAATTTCGCATTGTACATAAGCCTGGCAAGGAGGAGCATCCTGCAGACTTATTATCCCATCACCCGATCACTTCAATAGAAACAGTCTCCACAATTACAGAATAATACATTCACTACATGATCCAAGTGGCCACCCCGGTGGGGGTTGGCATTACCCAAATAGCGCAGGAGTAGGAGAATGAACCTGCTGTCCAGATCATCTTACAATGCTTATAGTCAAGGAGATGGAAGCCAGCCAAACAACTGGGAGAAGGTACCTGTCCTGGGGTGCAAAGAGACATTGAGGGATTACTCATAGTAAAAGAGGAACTAACATGGGCCAAAGATGGTTTGCTCTTGGAAGGAACCAAGATAGTAATACCTCAAAATCTGAGGAGGAAGAAGCTAGATCTGGTGCATGAGGGGCACAGAGGCAACGTATCCACAAAGAGACTTCTGCGCCAAAAGAGTTGACTTCCTCACCTGGATGGACAAGTTGAAGCCGTGCTAAAAGACTGCCGCACACGCACCGCCCTGAATCCGCACACCAGACCTAAGTGTCTGCAAATGATGGAGCTTCCCGAGCATGCCTGGGACGTAGTAGTCATAGATTTTTTGGGCCAATTGCAGAGGGTGAGCACATACTTGTGGCAATGGATGAGTATTCCCGCTGTGCAGACATACAGATAGCATTGTCCACAGCGGCCTACCATACCATCCCAGCCCTGCACAGGATGGTCATGGCATATGGGGTGCCACACGTAGTGAAATCTGATAATGGTCCCCCATTCACAGGGCAAGACTTTAGGACTTTTGATGAGCACATGGGTTTCAGACATAGAAGGATCACTCCACTGTGACCAGAGGCAACTGGGACTGTATAGCGCTTCATGAGCAACGTCAAAAGGACCGGTCAGATTGCCCACTTAACCGGAGAACAAGTGAGAAGGTACTCTATCAACTCTTGATGGATTACAGAAATACTCCACACAGCACTACTGGAAAAACAACATCAGAAATGATGTTTGGTTGAAAGGTCAGAACTTGACTACCACTCATCACACTGCCCGAGGAAATATACCCTGAAGATCAGGATGTGAGAGAGCAAGATATTTCGGCAAAAGTAGCTATGAAACATCATGCCGACCTCCAATGGAAAGCAAAGGCAGCAGACCTACAGGAAGGAGAAATGGTAGTAGTGAGACAACCTTGCACTCACAAACACACTCCCGATTCAGCAGTACTCAGCTGACTGTCATTAGAGTTATAGATCATTGATAACAACAGCAGGGTATGGATGCTGGCAAATAACCAGAAATTCATCGCACTTCAGAAAGTTTCCAGAGGTGCAGGAGGGAGAGTTAGGGAAATCGGAAGAACCCTATGAAGATGATGGAGAAGAGACTGATGTCATGCTTGGAACCCTCCCGTACATCCCAGCCCGGACCGAGCACTAGTGGCTCCCACAGGACGGCCCCAGCACACCAGACCCAAACCCAAGAGACTGATCGAAGAAATAGAGTAAAGTTGACTTTGTTTTAAAAAAGGGGGGAGGTTGTAATGTTCTCATGATCATGTGTTTGTGATCACCTGAGGAAGGAGGGCGCGGAAGGCATGGGGTGCAGGGTGGGTGGAAAGGGAGGGTTCAAGACAGTCTGTCTTAATGTTATATAGAATAAAGATGTCTTACTCGACTCTCCTGGTGTCCGCGTCAGATTTAATTAAATGGTGCTGTGCGGACTTGCAAGGGAAACAGGGGGTGGGCTAGAGGCAACAGTCCCTTTGACAGTGGTGAGGGGAAGGAGGAAAGAGGCTTGATAGGATCTGCCAATATTTACCAAATGGGCTGAAATTGTCTTCTCACACAAATATGTTTCACCCGTTCATATTCTGAAACACTATTTCAAAGTGACCATGCTTCTTAAGATTATATCTTTCAGGAAGAAAAAAAACAGACTCGTGGTTCAGTTTGCATGTTGGTCCCACATTTAGGTGAAATGAAAAATAATCGTGATAAATGAAATGATCTTCTAAGTTCTGTTATTACCCTTTTTTTTCTCCAAAATACGCATTTTGTTATAGACCCTTTATAATAGTTTTTTTATGATGAAATTCTAACCACTTTTGACAATTTTACCACTTTTATTTGCATGCTTTGCAACAGATATTGCTTGCTATTGAACACAAAAAGTGGCTGCAGCCAATGCTTCTGTAAGGAATTGCGGCAAAGGGTACTCTTATCTCAAAGCGAACAGTTTTTGAATAGTCAAAAAACTAGCTGTACCATATTTCATAAACACACTTTAATGTATATTACTCCATATGAAACAGTTTTTCCAAAAACTCTATAACACAAAACTAGCAAACTTCAACGAATCTGCTCAGAAAGAACATTTCAGTCAAATCAAATAAAATTAGAAGTAAGTACATTGAAAGATGTTGTTGCCCACCTCCTTTACCGATAGTGCTTGGCCTCCACTAAATATTTGCCACAGTAACCACTATCAAAAAAAGGAACCTCCTGCATGGCTACTTTTAAGCCTATATAAGAAGCAGTACCGATCTAGTTGCCTTCACCTCAGGGACGTAATTTGGAGGTCGCTATGAGTCGCAGCTGCAGCCCCTGCTTTCTTAGTTGCGACCCCTGCTGTCTTCCTGCTAAAGCTGGCTCCAGGCAGCCCTGGGCCCTCCCAATTAATCCAAATTCTTTTGTATCTTTTGTATCTGACCTTAACATGAAGCATCACACACAGTATTTGACCTTAACTTCAGAAACTGCAACAGAGGCTAGTGGACAACATATAAAACAGCAATGCTATTTTGCTCACTGCTGACTTTTTTTCTCTGCCCTGATGATTCCACTGGCTTCCCATGACCTGGCTATCCTCTCAGCTGACAATCTCTCCAGCCACCTGCCTTGCTAGACTGTACCCATCCAGGCAATGCAACAAGTTAGAGCTCTTTCTTGATCAATGTATAGATTGATCAGGAATGAGGGACTAATGCTATTAAAAAGCAAAAAGGAATAGAATTTCTACTGAGCTGTGGCCATGCAGTGCACTGCTACATTTATGTTTTTCCGATGACAGCAGAAAGAATTACACAAGAGTGTGTCTTTTGTAATGAGCATTAAGTATATTGAAAAGAAAAACACATTCTTGTTTTCAACAAACACACAATAGTCTATGGACTACGGTGCCATTTGAAACACCACAATGTCATTGGTGTGCCTGTGTGCATTCTTGCTATCAAGATGCGGTTGAAAGCCATTCAGTTTAGCTGGAAGCGTTCACAGCACATGCACTTGCAGGCTGTGCACATTTGGGCATCTTTGTGCAGGGCTTGACCTAAATCGTCCACTCAACCATGCCGTTGCAAATCATATGCCCATTTGTCCCTATGTATTCACCCTCCCCCCAACATTTCAATGGGGGTTGCCCAATGTGCCCATTCTCAGCACACTAGGGATTAATAGGTATGCTTGTGTCTGACCTTTATGCCACTTGCACTGCAAAGGTGGTGTGGTCAGGTCTGGTGGCACGAGCAGCCCCTTCCAAAAAACATCCTGCTGCTATCAAGTCCCTTGACGTGGAGGTGTCATGTACGATACAAAAAATGTATCTGAATTTCTAGCCACAAAGACGTCGTGGATTACAAAAATTAGAATTTATAAAATGAAAATACATTTTGACTTCCGTAGAAATATACTAGACAGGAATGAGAACAGTTTTCATTAACTAAAATATCATATTACCGGCAACATATAAAAAGAGGAATGGAATAGTTGTACCTCAGATCCTCACGTGGTGCCCTTGCTTTACAATACAACATGGCTCCATAAGTAGAGAGAGAGACAAGATCGGGGCTCTAAATAAACGTGTACTGGAACAATGCTATTTGATGCCACTTCCTGTTTTGTCAAGAGGGGTGGGGTCACATGACATCATTTCTCTGATCACTTTCGCTACCCCTGGCACTTTGGTGAAATGACATCCCTGCCCTTCAATTACTGCCCCTTGTGCTTGGGACAGGCCCCCTATGCCCACAAGGGGCTGCAGCAGGAAGTTGACCCCATGCTGCTCCTAGGCATTCCCACAGCTGGTAGGGCAGAACATGCACGTTGATAAATGGGAAGAGGTTCAGCTGTGCTTCACACTAGGGTCTGTTACCGGCACACTGCTAAGTCTCTTTGGTTTAGATATGATGAAAGATAGGGGTAAGAAGCTGCTTCCACGGCACTTGTAAACCTATAAACCGAATTTAAGATATGTCCTCTGTCCTGGCTTTACTAAACCTTGCTGGTGCCAAGGTGTGCCTACAATCTAAAACACAGGTAGAACTTACTAAATTGAAATGTCTCTGGTATATGTAATAAGCCAGATGCGGGCATTGTTACGTACCCCAATTTCCTTGCCCACATCACTCCCAGCTAAAGGAAATTGCATTGACATTCGGTTCCTGTGAGAGCCAGGTTTAAAACACTGACCTTTTTCTTTAAGGTCCTCCTTGAACTGGCTTCTATATATCTCAGAACATAATTTAAATAGTACTGTCCTAGGAGCTCCCTACGGTTAGCCAAAAGGTTTTTTACTATTCCCCCTCTCACCAAATGGGCAAGGGATATGGGCAGGTGTGTTTGATTCTATGTGAAGACCAGAGGCTCGGTTTATGCTTTCTCTTTCATTTGACTACTCGAGCAGCTTTACGAACCAATAATATAACAACATTAACAAAGATCAGAACTACAAATCACACTTTCCACATGTGTGTGCTTGTATCTCCAGATTTGCTCCTGTGTAAGGCTTTGTGAATCATGCTGCAGGCAGCAGGTGCAGGTCCGAGATGCTCTTACACCTGTGCAAAGCTTTGAGGGCCATGCTCAAGATGGCTGACACACGCCCAAGAGGTGACTTAATTGCAATAAGTACAGGCCGAATATCCTAAAAGTAATCACATCAAATGACCATCAAAGCTGCATAAGATGACTAAGCTCTGCTACTTAGTGTTTAATACAACTGAAATGAAAGAAATACACTTGTTTGGCCCTGTTTGCAATGTGAAGTTTTGCCAGAGTCTCTAAATTTTGGCACGCAGAAAATCCTCGGCTATTTGCGACTGTTTGTAATATGGAGGGACAAGGCAGGTTTTAAACAGGGGGCCTTGTGCGTTTCATTTTACAGTCGCATTAACTCTTGGCAGTTAGGCAAAATAAATGGTACATTGTGAAACATTTTCACAGCTTTTCTGAACTTTTGTTGCAATCACAGAAAGCGCTAAACTCTTGAAGACCAGGGTAAGGTTCTTGATGAGTGGGTCCGACGTGGGTTTTCGCTGACCACAGATGTTAGTGGACGTTTAGGTTGGCCTGTTGTGGGTAGTTCAACCCTTTTCTTAATGGGGTCTCACCATACCCTCCTCACTCCCCTCCCTTTGACCTTGGTCATTCCTCTATATATACGTACATATATTTTTGGGTCACTTTAACCAAATAGGGTGAACACAATCTCCACTTACAAACTGTAGTCAATGAAACAACTATTTTCGGCTGGATACAGATGTAAACACTCAGAGCAGGGTCAGACTGGGACAAAAAAAGCCCTGGGGACGAAATTTCGGGGGGGGGGAGACGTTCATGTATTGCAACTTAGTTCCTTCCATGACAAACTGTTTGCAGAGGGTACCCAGTCATTTCACCGAAAACAAAACAGAGCGTTACATTTCACCAAAGTACATAATACCAAAAAACACCGAAAATGTTAATTAAATATATATGGGGTAGTGCGGTAAGGGGTTAAAATGGGTCTGGATGGGGTTGGGGTGGAGTTATAAGGGTAAAAATATTGGGGTCTTGCGGGGGACCCCCGCATTTTACAAAATAAATAAATAATTCAGTGTTTTTTCAGTATCATGGTCGCGATGAAATGCACCACTCTGAAATGTGGGTCAGTAAAATCACAGTCTACCTGCGGGTGTTTTTTCTTGGTAACATGTGCAGCCTTTTAAACACATAAAGCTAGAAACATTGGTTACATCTACCAACTGCAAGGTCATTAAAGTTGCTCTTATTGGCCCGGAAAAAGTCCCACACTTGCCCTGAACCCCATTCTGTGGCGCGATTCCCAAGATCAAAGCTTAAGTGAAAGCTACAGGGCTTCAGAATAGCATCCTTGCAACTGATGCAGCAGGTGTTCGCTCCCTGAAGGAGTCTGAATGTAAGGCAGCCCGGGGTGCTTGGCAGTGTTAAATGTGAGGGGAAAGTTGGCCAGCCAGGAGAAAGCATATCAATTAGAGGCAAATGTATGCTGCTGGAGAGTTCCCGCAGTATTACCGGAAGCAGAGCAAATAGATGTGCAGGCGTGAGGATAATCTAATTCTAGGAAATAAAAGTAATAAAAAGCAGGCAAGTGTATCAGCCAAAATGACAGCATCTGTAATAAAGCATAATGTACGCCAAGCAGTGCATTATTGGGTTACTCAGGTATTGAGGGGTTCAGCTAAGATCAGCAGAAATAAAACAGGAGAAATTAGGATGCATGGGAGTCACACCAGACAAAGCTGCAATATGCTGTACTCCTCCTTTTCCAGGATGCAGACCATTCACTCACCCCTCCTCCCCCCTTAACTCTGGGCTCCTTTTATAATGCCAGCGTCGGCACTCGTTCCCATGATCCGTGCTCAGGGAAGAGCCACATCACCAATTGCACTGTGAACATAATGGCCATTTTACCATTAAAATTAGATTCTTCCTTAGATATATTTCCCAATAAAAGGAGCACTTTCCAATTGTTGATTTGCAATAAAGGCGTAAGAATAGGGGTGCACTATGAGAGAAACACAATTTGTACTGTGGTGAAGATCAGTATACTCATTATGACCACAGATCATTTTCATATTTTAAAAGGTATAGTTACCCCATATTGTGATGATTATTCAACAAGGTAATAAGAATTACAGGGCTGTAGAATCTTTCTTTTTGTAGATTTTTGTGGTGGTAATCAAAGGAGCCTCCCTTTCACCCCTCCTCTTCAACATCTACCTAAGTCCACTGCCGGCTCTCATCCGCTCTCACACGCTTACCTGCTGCAACTATGCAGACGGCACCCAGATCATTTTCAAAATTCCCAAGACTTGAGCCTCCCACTTCCCAACCTCGTCTCTTGCCTCTCGGATATTGGCCGACGGATGACGACCAAACACCTAATCAGCAGCCAGACTGCTCATTGCCCTCTCACCCTGAGAACATTTCACCTCCGCCCTCAGAGTACTAAACTGGCTCCCTATCATCCTAAGAGGGACCTTCAAATCCATGTGCATCACACACCAGTCCCTCCATAATACAGGACCAGAGTTCCTATTGAATAAAATCATCCACTAACAACCCCCCAGAAACCTCAGATCGGGCTCAGCTCTCCTCCTCGCTATTCCCCCTTACAACTCCACTAGAGTTAGCAGCTCTGCCTTCTCTATCCTAGCTCCCACCATCTGCAACACTGTTCCTCTGTACATCTGCTGCACAGAGGAATACCTTTCCTTCAAAAAAAGTCCTCAAAACCTGGCTATTTGCTGCATTATCCTGAAACCCATCCCTAACATTCCAATTCCCAATCCGAGCATATGAACATTCAGCACCAGGTGGCGCCATCCATGTCTGCAGCGGTCCCGACCCCGCAGTGCTTGGCGGCGCTGGCCGTTATCAAGGCAGCCCAGACCACACACACTATCAAACACCAATAGAGACCCTGGTTCCCACAAGCACTACCAGCTGAAACACAGGCCTTCATATAATTTCTCTCACTATGAAATGCCACAGTATTGATTAGTCACTGCACCTGGCATGTACGTGGAAAACAGGCAAATCACACTCAAAGTGGCTGTGTCAGAATCACCACCATTGCACAGATTGGGATGTACGGCAAGGAATATTCATGGGAGGAATTGTGCCATGGTCATTTCTCAGACCAGAAGTCCAGGTGGGGGTTTCTCATGCATTTCCTTGGGAAGGCAATCAAGAACTCGCCCCGGAATCGCAATGGAAGGACTTGAGGGATGAGTGGGAATCGTGCATGGATGAACTATAGGGTGGGGTCGCCATGGTAAAGATAACAATTGAGAAGGTTCAGTACACGCACAATATCTGGGTAGATCCACAATGCTATCCACCTAGAAGAGCCTGCAAGTAAAGCTCATACTTCTCTAGTTGCAATTTGTTGAAGCATAGATGGTCGCTAAACATTTTATCGCAGTTTAAGAACTGAAAGAGGAAGCAACTACCTGGTCGGATGCACATTCAACAAATCACCACAGAATCTGCTAGGTACTTATAATGCATCTTTCCGGTGGACACTGGCCACAGGCATGGCTACCCACACACACATAATTTTCTGCCTACTTACACAAGACTACACCTCAACCCTTCTGACATCAGTATGCAGCAAAGACCTAAGACAAATTAGGGCACGCTGAACACATAGCGAGTCTCTAGCACTCATGCCATCTCCTGACCCCTCTTAGCACACATCCACATGCCTGACCTCATGGGTTGCTCTCTACCGAAGCCTGACCAGCCTTGCTAAGTCTTATTTGGCCGAATGCACACATACATTCTAATATTACTCTGTGACCTCCAATGCTCTGGACTTTGGTCACTGAGGGCATTCAAACCACCAGCGCAATGAGACTGTAATAATGTTTAAAGGCGCTATATAAATGACAACTACAATACAATACAATACAATGTAGTAAGCACATAGGACATAATCTAATGACTATGGTCAGTTGAACATGCCATTTTGCTATGTGATGCCGTGAGCCACTAGGGGCTTTGTTGGGCCCAGCCACTACATGATGAGCTTTCCAAAGGGTGAAAGCAGTGGGATGTCGTTGGCTTGCCACCCCATCAAAGTGTGGTATGCCACCATCAACGATGTTTGAGACCCCAGAGAATGGATACTGAGAATCCTGCCATCAAGGCAATTGAACATGTCCAAAACCCCTTTATCAGCAACCCTGAAAACCACAGTCTCGCAAGTCTCTAAAAGTCAACCACGAAACCTCTCTAATTCTCAAATATCACAGGTATGTGGAAATGAGAAACCCCAACCATGCCTCAAATCGTTAAACAACAATCATAACAGCCCAGTTTTTAACAACACAAATGCAGAGTTTGCAGATGGAAAAGATAACAATTCCTGAACGCCCTTAACATAAAAAGTGAGGGAATTAAGCCGCTGCAACCGAAGCATTCAGAAGCCGACACTGTGGACACCATGAAAATTAACAGATTACTCACCCACAAAATCTGTTCGAGAACACCCATTCCTGAACCAGGAAACAAACCTCTAACAAGCGCTATATATCAACAGTTCTTACACAAAGAAGGGGAACTGGTAAACAATACAACGGTACAAGGGGGGATGGAAAAGTCAACTTCTGAGGGCATTTGGAGTAAAGACCACAGTGAAGAGGATACAGCAGGACATGTTCCTCACTGCTTCCTGCAGGAGAAGGGAGAAAGCCACTTGGAGGAAGTTGCTAACTTTACTGGAGGAATTGTTGACTACCTGAGTCCCGACACAAGAGTATAAAGCCTGCCACAGGTCCAAGAGAAGACCTGTTCAAGTAGCTGCTGAAACCCCAGGTAGTGGTGAGAACTGGGAAAGCTGTGTTGAAAACCCCCTGTTGTTGTGAGACCTGGTCAAGTGCTGTTGCAACCCCAGGTCAATGTAGGAACAGGGAAAGGAGCAACATCATCAGTTAGAACAGTGATATGAATTTTGATAATAGATTCAGGCATTCTTAGGGTATGAGGGCCTTTATTTATAGAAACAATACTTTTTTCTAGACAGTGTAAACAGTCTGGTGAAAGTGGGCAGGCTTGGCCTCTACCCAAGTGAGGTAATACAATTGAGACATTGCCCGGACAAGAGATTTGGATGCCTTGAGGTGTTGATATATTTTTAATAGTTTGCATACAAATAGCCACAAACTCGCATTTCATGAATGACCATCAGGAGAAACTACTAACTGTCTTTGTTGCATGCCTCCGCCTTATTGAGAGAAACAACAATTGTGTAATTTGTACATGCATGCATAGTACAATTATGTCATAGCAGCATAAGTACCGTATGACAAAGTCCCATACATGAGGTTAGAGCATGCGAATGGGAATGGGAAGACAATGCAGGCCAGGCACTAGAACAGAGGTCTGCAAACTGCATCTCTCCAGATGTGTAGGACTTTGACTCCCACAAACCCTTACCATTGACTGTGCTCACTAGACCTGGTGGGAGCTGTAGTCCAACTATTCTGGGGGGCCAAAGGTTGCAGACCCATGAACTAAAATGTACTTAACGATATGGACCCCAGCAGAGGTCCATATGGTGCTCTGATCTGTATGCTCTCCTGCAAATCACATAATTCTACCCATGAGGCATGTGGGTGAGATAAGTTTAAGTCACACTGTGAGGATGCTAATAAAGAGCAAAGATCAAATGATATATGCAGCCACACGTTGGCTTAGTGGAATACCCTATACTCCTAGAGAAAACGAGTTCACTGAGAGCAACCAATCACCCTGCTGTGAGATCAAAGGTGGCAGGACACAGGTGACAGAGTCAGGAGTGCAGTTTAAGAGACAGATAATAGTGTGTGGTGGTGTGGCATGGACAGATAGGGGAAAGTGGAGACGGAGGAGGGACACGTGAGAAAGAAACTGGTTGAATGGAGGAGCGAGAAATGGGAGTGGAGGAGGAAGCAGTGGCACAGAAGGTGGGAAAAAGAGTGGAGGGGAAGGTTGAGAAGTGGACATGGAGGGAAAGGAGAAAGAGCCAAGAGGGGAAAGGGAATAGGATAGAGAAGAAGAAAAGACAGGAGCTGGAGAAGGCCATAGTATACCAGAGCTATGAGGAAGAAAAGAAAAGAGAAGGAGAGGGAAAAGTGTAGTGGGAAGTAACCCGAAGGAGGAGCCCATAGCAGAGGAAAAAACAAGAAGTGGGCTGTTTATGAGTCAATGGGGGTCATTACAACCTTGGAGGTAACCATGCTGCAATTTGATTGAGGAATTAACGGGCCATTCCAACCTTGGAGGACCCGGTAATTCCTCATTCAAGGAACCCGGACCCGGTACATCCCCATTCCCAATCGAGCCCCCATAGGGCTCAATGGGAATGGGGAGGGAGCTAAGAATGGGCCCGTTAATAACGGGCCCGTTGTTAGCTCCCTGGTCTGCTAGCGGGACCCGCTAAGGGCACCTGGTTTTACCAGGTGCCCTTTGTGGGTCCCGCGAGCAGTCTGGTAATGGGGCGGTAAGGGGTTGACGGCTCCGGCATCATTACCGGTGCCGTTAACCCCTTTCCGCCCACCTCGTAATGAGGCCTAATGTCCTAGGAAAACCTCTAGGATGGTCGAAGAGCAGGCTCAGTGTAGGACTTGAGAGTCTCAAACAGGAAGGAAAGCCTGAGAACTAGAGAATCCAACAAAGCATAAAGAGTTTGACCATCCAACAGATTACCCAGGGCACAAGAGGTGGTGGTTCCAGTTGTTTCACAAGCAAGGAGGACATTTATGACATCCTTACAAGTGTGATGAAAGAAAAGGAAGACTCTACAGAAAGCCAAGAAATAGATGCTGGGGCACTTACAATCCCAAAGACTTTGAGTGACATTTCCTGTCAGAATGATGTAATGCTTGGGGAGCGAACGAAGGGCCAAGAACCAAGGTTCTCAGACAGGAGTAATGAATAAATCATTTTGTATTGTAAGACCCATCCTGTAGCTTCAGTAAAAACAATCTCCCAATCTTTGCTGTTGAAAATGAACAACTTCAACTACATTTCCATGGTCTGACGTTGTCTGTTGTTCCCCTGGCCGTGACAATGGGACGTAGTATTGTGAAGTGGAAGAAAACCATGTTGGTTATTTTAAATGAGATAATGAAATAGAAGGTGTAAGTCATTGGGTGAATGTTTTGGCAGGTATTGTACAGCCCAGGGAGCGCAGAGGGTTCCAGGCATCCAGTGACCTCACCCAGTGGACTCCCGTTTGCCACAAGGATCAAATTCAAGACCCTTTGAATCATTCATAAGGATGTCTTGGGCCTGGTACCATGCTACCTGCAACTCCCTCTCACTAAATACTCTCCTTCCAGATCCCTTCCATCCTCTTACTCCAATTATCTGTTAGTCAAGCGCTTCTCCATGCAAAGAGCTGGGGGCAGATCTCTCTCCTCGGCTGGCTTCTTCCTCTAGAACAGTCTACCTCTCTCTCTCTCCATCTTGAACCAGATCACCTCAAGTTCCACAAACAACTCAAGACCTTTCTCTTCTCCTCTTTCTCTCTCTCCCTCCTGTGCTAACCATCCCCTCTGTTGCTGAGATTGGCGGCCTGGTCCCTCAAGAGTCCAATAGGGTCCAGGCCTTCTTCCCAATTGCGCCCAGCAGCACACCCATGCACTGCCCTCCCGGCCGAAACCTACCTGTCAGGTGATTTGCCTCCGCCATGCCCTTACCTGTTGGGTGGTAGATCTCCCGCTTAGCTTGGGATGTTCCGCCCATGGACTTTACATGTTGCCTCCCCACCGGGCACCTCTGGCACTTCCTGCCATAGAGGACCATAATTAGCACTTACCCTCACTGCACCCTCCCCTTGGGGACCCTAATTAGCACTTCTCCCCCATCCCACCTCCCAGCACTTGCACGATATGAATGTCACAAGGCCTGGTAGGACCGCTGTTCGTTTATATTTACTGATTGTCATTTCATTCTTTATTTGCTACCTTGTTCCCCTCCCTTGTGCTTTGTGGTGCTTTGAAACACTGCCTTTCTTGTTGTATAAGTGCCTTATAAATATCCAATAAATAAAATAAAGCATTCAGGTAACTAGCCTTGTGTCTGAAATTCTTTTGTGGGTGGTGCAGCGGGGCCTTGCAATTCATACTTTGTTCAATGCAGAGACACTACAGTCCCCTCTGGGGCCAGAGTGGTCTTGTCCCATGGTTTAAAGGCAAATATCATCCTTGCTGTTTCATTCTGAAACAGTTGAAGGTTGGCAGATGAAGTTGAAATAGGCTAAGTTTCAGTAGTGCACATTTGCCAGTTAAAAGGCTCAGGTGGCATCAACCTTCTGTTATTTTGTTAGACCAGATTGATTTGGGGAATCACAAGAGAAGATTGTCAGACATATCATGACAAGTGTCGAAGTCATCTATTAGATGATGATATACAAGTTATGCTTATGCTTTCAGGTCGGGGCTGGGTTGCGGTCTCCAATGAGCAGGGCAATTGAACGGCATGGACCTGGGATCTGGGACTCCCAAACAGATGATCTGAGCTTTCTCTGCATTCAATGCGAGGTGACTGTCTATCGGCTAGCTTGGCACTATTAGTAGGAAGAGGGTGATTGGTGGGTTATTTATGCCCCAGCCCAGGAGCAATGTACAGCAGAATCTGGGAATCATCAGAATACATTTGAAAGGCGAAGTAAAGGGTTCCTTCAGAATGGCCAATGTTCGGAGCATTGAACAGTCACGGGGATGAGGGGGTGGATGCAGGGGGATCACTCGGTCAGGGTCAAAGGCCCTGAGACTTTAGACTTCTGGACCATGTCTGACATTCCTGCATTTGATGGACGTTCATTTCAGGCCACAGGAACACTGAGTGTTGGCACAGTAATTAAAAGGCTCATCGTAGGCCTAATCACACTATGTAGAAGGGATTTCTTTTACACTCATTGTTGGGATGGGCGATATTTATGGTGTTTTATCGTTTTTCCGATTATCTTTTGGCCCAAAAGTGATTTTGCTGTCCTCTGGGTGTTCGAGTAGTTGATGCAAATCAACAACTTTAATTGAGGACTCAATTTACACCAAGCTAATAATCTTTCTGTAAACACAAATGCATTCTCTGCAGCAGAGGGAGAATGCGCAGTTGCTGAGTGATGCGACAGGGTACAATGACGGCCACGCTTTTATGAGTTCCCCTGCTAAACGCTGTCTAAAACCCATTGAAAAAAAGAGCAATGCAAACAAGTCTTTACTTGGAGGGGTGGGTGCTCGGAAATCACTCGATGGAGGCACCTATGCTAGAATTGTGGTTCAGCCTGCACAAAGCCAAGAATGGTGAGCACACAAGCACTGCATTACTGCACACACGGAGCAACCGTGATGCCACGATCACAGGATCAGGGGCGTTGCTAGGGGGGGGCTAAGGGGGCTATAGCCCCTGATCTTTTGGTTGTAGCCCCGGATAGAATCTCAGGAGCTACAGCCAAAAGACTAGCTAGCCCCCAGTCCCAACAGTTCCGACATCAGCTTAGCCCCGGGTCTTTTCCAGACCTAGCAACTCCCCTGCACAGGATTATAAGTACATCAGCTTCTGTTAATTAGGTAAATGTGGCATTAAGTATGGACGATAGCTCAGTGAATGAATCACCTGCCTGAGGTTTGCAACGTGCAGCCACAGGTTAAAATGTTGACAGGGTGGATGTAGCCCTTTCTCCTTCTAAGGGCAAGGACTGGAGCAGTGCTCAATGCAGTAGTAATAGCATATCATTAAAGCACTTAGAAGTGGGAGGAATCTGTCAGGAAGCGCTACATGGAATTGGGGAACTATTCAGAGAACACATTTGAAGCTTGCACATTTTTCAATACTTCAGATCAACTAAGGTAATTCTTTTCCACCCCTGACATGATAACGTGCACCTACAGAGAAGCACACCAACTGTGTCTATTCATGTTTGTTAGGTGCAGGCTGAGAACGTTTGTTGAAGATACATACATGTCTCTGATGTATTGTTGTGCATTATTATAGACATGCTCTGATTTTAATGTCTGGTAACAATGTGCTCCTAAATGTGCATGAGGCACTGCGCCAGTTAAGGATGACAGTGTTTATTTATTACGTTTATTTATTTCTATAGCGCCGTATTTAGCCCGGGGCATCAGGGCGCTAATTTGTTGCACCTCTAATTTGACAATATCATGGACCTTGCCGCATACTGCCATGCTATTAATGAAAAAAAAAGTTTCTTAATGCACTTTGCTTGCGCAATTTCAAGGTGTTCGTATTTACCAACCGTATAAGCACTATGGTCATTATTTTTCTGCAGGTACTTTCCCCTCCCACACCCCAAATACGATAAATACCGAAAATGATTCTAAGACACATCCCTTTAAAAATGCTAGTAAAATGTCAACAGCAAAATGATGCCCGGGTACTATATAAATGCAACACAAAAAGCCTTTACTAAAAAAATACCACATGCACTGCATCCACTCATCGCAACCATCGCTCTTGTAAGTCACCCCCACCTGCCCACTGCCTTCATTTTGCGGGTGTTTTATGTATTCGTTATGAACGGCGGTATCAGAAGAGGCCAGTGTCAGACCATTCAAAATTCCTCAAAATGACTCAGTAATGTTCGCATGGCGGGGCTTCCTCACTGCGCCTCACATCTAATGCTCCAAACAGTTTACATTATTTCCATGGATTAGACGGGAAAATGATCCCATCTAATGCGCCTGCTCCAAGTCAGAACTTGTGTGTCTCAGGGATGGCCCACAATGTCACAATACAATGGCTGCAATGATATTCAACGCCATTGCACGAGGCTGCTGTGGAAGATGACCCCTGCAAACATCTCTCTCCTTTGAAATCCGGAATCCTCTATGCTAGAGCTCTCAGCAAATTGTATAACTACCAGCTTTGCTTTCTTTAAAATTCTATTGTCTGAAGCTGCAAGTGTGATAAATTATTTGCACTTTCCTAATACAGTTTCAATTAAACCGCTAAATTAATGTAGAGACATTTAATTAAAGCCGTGGTACTTTGTCCAAACGCCATTAATTAGGCTTCAATCTAAAATTGAATCTCGCTAAAAATCCTTTTTACGTTTCTTGGTCTCATCTGATACCAACATAATTAATAACCTGGGCATTCTCTAAGTGGTTCCCAAATATTGCAGTTTGGGATAGATGTAACACCTGGGTGTAAGATCAGGCGCGTAAACTGAGTCTGTGTGATCTAACCATTCTTTGATGAAGGTCACGGAACAAAAAGAGTTGAACCCACTTCACCACTATCCTTAAGCTCCAGTCCCACCGAGCACAGAAACACGGTGGTTATAAAGGACACAGAGAACATGGGGCCGATTCACAAAGATATTACTTGGACTAGTTCTGACTTACTACTGACTTACTAGGAGTAAGACAGGAGTATGTCGAGGAGCAGCCGTACATATCCGCAGGAAATCCTACCCCCCTGCCTCCCCTGTATTGAAGCCATGAGACCGTGTCCTGTCTAACACCAGCTACTGTACCAATACCGCAGCGAGCATATGAAAGTTTAGTATCCATTAAGACGACCATATCCTATGTACCCTCGAGTTGGTGAGAGCCTGCAGGAGGAATTCCTTGAAGGATTATGAGAAAGGGCTAAGAAAACAAACTGATCACGTCATTAGAAAGTGTGCACAACATCTTGAAATACTGTACGAAGAAGATGTATGGATCCTAGAGGGGAAATGATGAAGTAAAGAATCAAGTGAACCTTAAAGTGTAAAAGAAGAACATAACATGGTAAAAAGTGCTGCAGAAAACCAAAGTATAAAGAATGTATATACGCTGAAACGCAAGACAGATCAATTCATTGTATAGGCTAGCTACAAGTTCTGAATAGAATGCAGGCGGAGCCGCCATTGTGCAGAAAATGGACATTTGTATCATGCAATAATAAGCCAAGAAACCATGAAGAAAGAATTAAAGATTGTGTTGCAGTAGAATAACAGGCTGCTTGAGCTGCGTTGGAAGGCTGTCCGGCCTGAAGTCAAGAACTGAGAAGTCAAGTTCAGCTATCTACGCTGAAGAGGAACATGTGTGCGAATGATGAATCTTCTCACGTTAAGGTGCAAAGAAGAACACAAAGGATGCCAAGTCGTAATTAATTTAAAACATTTAAAAGCTAGCAGAATGAACACAATCGTGGTCTCCTGTCAGGTGAGTCAAGGATGGAAATAAGGCTTGAACTTGGAGTTCCAGACAGGATAGCGAGTGCCCTCACTCCCGTTGCATTCCGAGGACAAGAATACTCTGCAAGGCCAAGACCAAAAGGGAATTTCATGGCAGAAGGCATGGGTGATGAGAGAATTTGGGCTAATTGGGTGGCAGGGCAGCCTCATGTCCTATCTACTTGCACCTGGGTCCTGGCGTACATGCTGCTAATTGAACTGTATGTTCCAGACATGGCACAAGCGTGCCAACCAATTGTATTATTCCATATAATGAAGGACCTTATAGCTTGAGAAACCAAGGAAACACTGTGTAACTGATTTGTCTTAATACGACACGTTTGAATAGGAATTCATGATTTGTCCACCTGATATCGGGCAGCCAATAACAAACTTAGCTCCTACGTGATTGTATATCTAGATGTGTCCCTTAACCAATCTCAACCCTTGATAGGTTTTTCACTATTGCCACGTATCATGACTTCATTCTGATACACAAATAGAGTATATAATTGTATTTCATGCAGAAATCGCTGAGAGAATGATTGTACGTATGTTGATGTTCGTTGTAAACTCCCTGTTTTAGATAATTGCTAATAAAACACCAACTTGCCATGTTCTTGAGTTTGTCCGGTTATTTGGACTCAGAATTATTCTGGTGTAATCCCATCCAATACAGATGCATGTTCCAAGAGCCATAAGCAGAAGTACGTCAGAAATACTCCCAGGATCTTGCCCCAATTTGCATTGTGACCTATCAGAAAATAGCGTTTTATATGAGAGTGGCTGTCGGTACTGCCAATTAGGCTCAGATAATTCCTCCAGACTTAGGCACATACAGCAACTCATCCACCCATGGATGGAGTCTTGTAGTATAAGTCCTAGCGCAGACGTTGCTGTAGTGCAAAACACGTGTATTTTAATGGATCATAACACAGGGGCAATAGTTGCGCCAGTGCTAATATGACATGGTATATTAACTGGGACAAATATCTTCCTGATGGAAACATGAGTTAAAAGAATACATATTTGAACTGGGACAATTTTAACCTGGGCTACCAGTACAAAGTTTCTGTGATGTGTCTCATGATCAGTTCACTGTTACGGCAGGTGCATGGGGCTTTGCAAATGGCTACAGGACGTTAGAGAGAGATATGTATAGTATTAATCCTGCACTTATTTCAAATCAAAACATGTATTTTGTATGTTAGATCCTCTTTGAGAGCGAGAAGACAATAATTTGCTCTTCGAAGTGAATGCTATATAAATGATCCTTGTAATTTGAAGTTACAGGAGCAAAATCTCTCTGCTGCAAATTAAGGGGAAACAGATCTGTCCAGTTCTATATCTGAGCCAGCGGAAAGATTGATAGAGAAAGATGATCCAGCAAAAGTCTGGTTCATGCTATAAGGATGAATGCTTCACCAGAAATTTCCATGGCTCCTTCGAGTGGACAGAAAGTTGATTTTAACATTCTTGTTCCCATGAAGCCTGTGATGTACGCAGTTTGGTTTGACAAACACCATAAACTTGTGGTAGCCTTGCATGATGGGAGAACATATATTCTTCTCTCGGTACAATATACTATTCCTATTTCCAGATCTTGTAATGCCAAGCCAGTGGTCTCAGGTAGCTATTAAAATAAGCATTAGTACCCGGTGAGGGTCAATGAGCTTGTAAAAAGAAAGCTCATTGGTCCTCGCCCGGGCCTAACCTGCCCGAGAAGGCTCTGAGCACCACCGTCTCCCGGAGTTCTTTCCGCGAATGGCCACCATTGAAAGTGAGAAGGGACTACAGTCCATTTTAACCGATCCCAATCAGATCGCTGTATCTCGACTAGAGAAGAATTGCTCTGAATACGACGTGCTTGGGAACTAATGGCAATATAATCCTTGGAGGGGGGCATTACCAGTAGGGTAAGGACCCCAGGGCTTCATTAAAGCCCTCACTTTGCTCGGGTTTCAAACTATGGCCAGGGGGCATTACCCTATCAGTAATGCCCCCCCCCCCTCCAAGGGTTATATTGCCTAATTATGAAGAGGTCACCAGAAATTTGAGATACCAGCTCTGATGTCAACTGAATCGTTGGAGACTACTGTGATACGCAAAAAATAAGGGGGATCCTGGGAGTCTCTGTCAGACATTAGTCCTAGTTGCCAGAGCCTTACTCAGATTCTTTAGCTCACTATCTTTCACAGAGGAGAAATATCCCAAACATATAAGTCTTTGTCCTGCCCAGGGGCAGTCCAGCACCGAAATGATAGGTTATCCTCCTCTGAACAAGAGTACCAAAAGCAACCCCAGACACGTGTTTCGATCTGGTTTGACCTCATCAGTAGGGTGGAGCTCTGTCTCTCTAGGAATAGTGAGCAAGGGGTCCACATCTGGCTTCCCCTAGTAACTTAGGGTGAGACCCAAAGTTACTTAAATATGCAAAAAACAAGGGGGGGTCCTGGGAGTCTCTCTGCCAGACATTAGTCCTTGTTGCACGAGCCTTACCCAGATTCTTTAACTCACTATCTTTCAGAGAGGAGAAATATCCCAAACATATCAGTCTTTGTCCTGCACAGGGGCAGTCCAGCACCAAAATGATAGGCAATTCTCCTCTGAACAAGAGTACCAACAGCAACCCCAGACACGTTTTTCGGTCTGGTTGGACCACATCAGTAGGGTGGAGCTGTGCCTCTCTAAGAATAGTGAGCAAGGGGTCCACATCTGGATTCGCCTAGTAACTTAGGGTGAGACCCAAAGTTACTTAAATATGCAAAAAACAAGGGGGGGGGGTAGGTCCTTGGAGTCTCTCTGCCAGACATTAGTCCTGGTTGCACGGGCCTTACCCAGACCCTTTAGCTCACTATCTTTCACAGAGGAGAAATATCCCAAACATATCAGTCTTTGTCCTGCCCTGGGGCAGTCAGCAACAAAATGATATGCAATTCTACTCTGAACAAGAGTACCATCAGCAACCCCAGACACGTGTTTTGGTCTGGTTGGACCTCATTAGTAGGGTGGAGCTGTGCCTCTCTAAGAATAGTGAGCAAGGGGTCCACATCTGGATTCCCCTAGTAATTTAGGGTGAGACCCAGAACTAAAGTCTGGCAAAGAGACTCCCAGGAACCCCCTTGTTTTTTGCGACTTCTGTGATACTCAACAAAGGGTTCTACCATTTCCCCACTTGAACTGCACCAGATATTCAATGAGATTTAATATATTCCCTCTAATATCTTTACCATTTACTGATTTTTTTTCAGGCATTGTTCGGCCTAGAAACATCATCAATGGATCCATCCCTAAATGATTAGGTACATATTCAGGGATATGCGCTTTACACTTCAATGCCATATCCAAACATGAGTGCATAGATCAGATTTTGGGTTGTTCTTCGATGGCCTGAGCCATTCTAGAGGAACAATAGTTTGTTATTTGGGATGATATGACCACAGAGGGGTAATCTCGAGTCGAGGGTGGACACCTATATAGTTTCATCACCTTTTAGCTTATTGAATGCACGTTAGAAGTAGAAATATCCACCCTTCTCCACATGAGCACAATATGAATTGTCGCGAAACAATCTCTTGATCATGTGAGACAGAGATATTCAGCTCTTACATTTTAAGGGTCATGGTAGTGGCCTTGCCTAACAGTGCAACTGAGTTGATTTTTACCAAGTCTCAAGATTTTATTCAAAATGGTTTAGGCTATAATTCTGCTACAAGAATGAAAAATAAGTGTCTCTTTTGTGTGTTGTCATGTGTGATGAATCACTACATCAAAATGGCTGAACGATTCCTTGCCATAAGCATGTCTTCCCTGACTGTGGTAACTATGGCATTGAGGCTGTTTCAAAAGCACCATGGGGAAGAAAGGATGAGTAAATGTCCTGTCTTGATGGAAGTGCTGTGGACAGAGTGGTGTCTGTGCAAGGTGCACCATTATTGGAATGCGGGGGAATCTGAAGAGAGGCATGATGTTGCAGGAATTGCCAGGAGAGATACAAGCAAGTGGCAGCTGGGTGCCCAACACAGAACCAGTGAGCATAGAACCGAATGGAGAACAAGTCCATGCCAGACAGGAAGTGACCAGAGAAAACTGATAGCCCAGGAAAGTAGTGCAGGTGTTTAGACATTAACTGCTTCAGGCCAGTAAAGGATTCTCTAAAGGCACCCTCCCTCTTGCGGAATAGAGTAAGGGAGACCATGTTGATTTAGGCCAGATTGAGGCTAATGGGAGAGGACCTGGAAGGGCACCTACATAATGAGAGCTATGAGGAGCAAAGTTGGGAAGGGTAAACATGACTGAACTTTACATCTCAGTACAGAGCATAAGCTCAAAAATTAAAGCTCGACACACAGACCTGGAGTAGGATGGCAATGCACACTGGAAAAGAAACATTGCATGCTGGGATATCGAGTCCTAATTCCAGGAATGAATTGAGAAAGACGGCACTGTGTGAAATGCCACATACTGAGACAGTGAGGATTGACAGAATTAACTGAGAAAGGCAACACTGTGAAATTCAGCTAGCCTGGATACTGTGTCTTAATTCCCAGAGTGAAAAGAGAAAGGCCTCTTTATGTAAAACGTTATATGGTAGTGAACTGAATAATCTCAGCCCTTTAAGATGAGTAGCAATTACCCTGGAGATGGATGAGGATGCAGAAGTTACTCAAACATCAATAATCAAAATGACTCAGTTAGTTGGTAAAAAGGATAACTGTTTTATTTTCAATTGTCTAAAACAGGGAGCACAACAAACATCAACAAATTCGCTCGATCCTCTTACTCAATGAGATTCATAAAAAACTGAGTTTATATATCAAAAACTCAAAGCTCATAAAAGGGTGCTCATAAAATTTCCAAAATAGTATAGTCCTCCGCCCAAAACCTACATACTATCTGGCCTTCCCACTTATAAAAAATGAACAAAAAATAGACCAGAGCAATATTCTCTCCACTCAGGATTTTCTTGGCCAAACTAATTGGGTTTCCTCCCAAAGAGGGTTTTTCAAATGGTCAAAGTTCACAATACAGTTCTCCGGCCTCTTTTCAGTTTTCAAATGATATGCCATAAGTCTCCACACACAACCAATACTTTGTTTTCTTTAAAGAGAAAAAGATTTTTCTTAGTGAGATTCCACCATATTTGATCTTATATTTGATAGTGTTCTTGTTTAGAGTTTGGGCATTGGAACCCTCCAGGTTCTCTCTGGGCCCAGACTTTAACCCTATCGTTTGTAATTCTAGGGCTCCTCGAAGCACCCTTGCTCTTTTATATGCTTAGTTCAACAGAGTCTCTTTTGGCCATCTGTATGGGTACAATGTTCATGTTTCTAAGGCTAACCCTTTTGGTTTCTCCTGTTTCTTATGGGAATACTGCTTGATTTTCTAGGGCTTTCCAAAGCCCTCCAGTGTTTCTGACGTGCTTACTTCAGCAGGGTTTCTCTTGGTCGCTGGCCCATGTCCGGTATTCTGGTTTCTAAAGCTCCCGTAACCCTTTTGGTTTATCCAGCCTCGTATGTAAATGTCACTTAGTTCTCTAGGGCTCCCTAAATCCCTATGGTTCTCTGTTGTGTTTAATGCAGTGGGGCCTCGGTTGGGCATCTGCCTGTGTCCAGCGTTCAGGTTTCTCAGGCTCTTGTAACCCTGTTTGCTTTCAATACCTTGAATGTCAATATTACTTAGTTCTCTGGAGCTCCCCAATTCCGCCTGGCCCTCTGAAATGTTTAATGCAGCAGGGCCTTGGTTGGGAGTCTGCCTGTGTTTAACGTTTGGGTTTTCCTGGCGGCCATAACTCTCTTGGCTTCTACAGCACTAAGTTCTTTTTTGATTCTCAAATATGCAGATAAAGTATTTTTAATAGGGAGTTCCTCAAAGGAATGGGAGTCCTTGTCCCCTATAGGGGGTCACTCCTAGTGATGGACCACTTTCCCAGGCCTCTAGGGAGGGTCTTGCTTAGTGGGCTCACCTCGCTACTATCAAAGGGGGTGGTTCCCCTCTGGAGAGAAGGGATCAATAGTACAGATGTGTCACATACCCCATTGACATCAAACCTGTCTCGATTGGAACCCATTGTACATGCACATTGTCCGAACCTTCAATAATCAACTATTACAAACAAAGTGCATTCCCTGACCTTCAGGCATGACCTTTCTTCTACAGAATGTCATTATTCTTTCTGCCAAATGGGGGTTAGTAGTAGCAGCCCCTCTATGATTGTTTTATGAGGTTGCCTATCATGTGACAAATTAAAGTTTTGTGGTCAACCAATCAAAAGGGTGTATTTGAGATAGAATACTTACAAAAGTCATAAATGAAACGCATGTTTTAATTAGGAAGATAGGTACTAAGTTATTTAAAATATTATAAACAATTTATGTAGGAGAATGTAAACAAAATCATTGCATAAGACATCTTGCAATTCTGTTTCCCATTAAGAGATTCTAGGGTCCCATTTTCTCTTCTCACTATCTCCCTACAGATATGTCATATGTCCCACTTACCACTAAGCTTGTCTCTGAATATTGCCATTATAATTTTCGCAAATTAAAGTTACAATCAGATTAATTGTAGTTCTGCTTAAAGGGAGGTGACATTAGGATTGTCCATGAAATAGCTTAAAGAAGTCATTGAAAAGGCTTGAAGTCTCAATGCATCACATAAACCAATAGTCTAAAGGACCACGAAACAAGCTATCAAAACAATGAAACTGATGATAACAAATCTTTTCATGGACATTGGGGCTCATTCTGGAGTTGCTGGTAAAAACCGGCGGTAGGTGGCGGGTTACCTGCAACTCCATAACACCCTTACCACCACCTGATATCCTGGTGCCACCGGGTTATCACAAGTGGCAGTGATAATGGTAAATCCCCATTTCCATGGAGTCCAATCGGACTCCATGGAAATGGGGTCAATGAAGTACCATCACCGTTGCTAACGGTGCCAGTGCTTCAGTGACAACCATGATGGTAGGGGCCTGAAAACCCGGCAGGTCCCGCCAGCTGGGGGTTATATGGGGGATCTATGCTCCTACCAGCATTGCTGTAGTATGACGGTCCGGAAAGGGTGCCGGTACGTTGCTACAGGTTAAGACAGGTTAAGGAACCTTGCCATAAAGCGAAGAGTACAAACGTGTCTCTGAAAATTTATGAAGATTTCATGTTGGACTGCAATAGAATGGGGCACAACAAATGAATAATACATTTAAAATCTATTTAGGATAAATGTAACTCTTTATACATTAAGACACAAGCAAACATGAGAACACTCACAAGAAGAGAAATTACAGATCAGATAAAAATGTCCCTTCATGCTAGTGCTTTGATAATATATGGAAACAAAAGCAAGCATAGAGAAATTGGTGCACATTGTAATGAAGTGAAAAAACAGGTACGTTGGAGGGTTATGTTCTCAACACTAAGGCATAATGATGCAAACACCTGTGGAGATTAACACACAGTAATGAGCGATGCCTGAAAAGATACAAATGAACCCGGTCTCAGAACTGATTTGGAGTGACCATAGTTTTAAATTGTACATGATAAGACCTAAAACAATAGAGCACTCCAGTATGGCTATAAGAGGAAAGGGCTTTTTTTAAAGAAGATATCAAGCTCCATATAGACTAGCTCAAACCATAAAGGCCCCATGGACTTGATGATTTGCACAAACCACTGTAGAAACAGTTTCCATGGATGGATGCCTATTTATTTAATCCGGTTTCTACTTAGATTGTTGAGCGTGGCATATTGCCAGCTTCTACAAAAGTCTCATACCCTACAAAAGGTCCTAAAGACAAACTTAGCAACTACCGAATCATTGTCCTGCTGGATTTCTTTGCCAAAATATATGGTAAATTATTAGTGGATGAGATGACAGGGTGGGTAGAGGAGAATCAAATCCTCTCCATGTGGCTGGGTAAGGGGTCATCGACTGCCACCAAAATAATGACCTAGGTGTGTCAATGTGTCAATTATGGACCACACAACAGCTTTTCAGTGTGTAAATAAAGTAACATTATGAACTAAGCTACAGAAATAGGGCATTGAGCAAGAACTGATAACAATGCTCTAAGCTCTTTATAGGCAAACAATGATAAAGGTGAGACTTGACTCTAATTTTTTGATTGTGTATGATATAAAAAGGATAGACAGAGGTCATACGAAAGGATGCCGTCTTGCACACGGTATCTGCCAGCTATTTCCTCCTCCTCTTAAAACAAATATGCTTCTTTGCTGCACAGCTGGCCAGGGCCCACCACCAATGCTTGGCATGATCTTAGATGCAACACCCAGGAGACCGCAGAGGATTCTAAATCAACTGTTTCATATTTATGATTATCTCATTGAGGTACATTTAAATTCGAAATAAAATAACTCATGTGCTTCTCATCTAATTGTCAGCCCAAAACCTTTAGTTACAACATCAATATACATGCCTTTTCGCGCCTTGAAACACTTGTGTATAGGCGCGTTATAAATGCCATATCATATCATATCATGGGTCACAAGTTGTTGTGAAGTTCAAATATCTAGGTATTACACAAAAGGACACATTGGGCCTCATTACGACCCTGGCGTTGGACCATGGTGCTAATAGCACCATGGTCCATGCCGGTAACTTACTGACCCCGCCATGGCGGAATGGGGAATTACCGCCCCATTCCGAGGTTGGCGGGGCGGTAATTCCCCATGCTGCCATGGCCCTTCCCCATTCCCATTTTTGCCCCACAGGGCTCAATGGGACTGGGGAAGGCACTAAGTACGGTGCCGCAAATTGCGGCACCGTAGTTAGCACCAAGGTCCCTTTGCGAGTTGGTTTTTAACGCCTGCAAAAAGCAGGCATTAAAGTCTCCAACCCGCAAAGGTACCTCGTAATCAGGCGCTAAGGGATTACCGGTACGGGTACCCTTACCGGTACCGGTAATCCCTTAGCGCCAGGGTCGTTTGAGGCCCATTCAGTTTATTGGGAATTACATCAAAATGACCTTAAAAAACACACAAATCAAACAAGCCTTGATAGTAACATGCAGGCGATTGTTTAAAACGATTAGAGGAGGCCGACAAATTAAGTATATCATCTATTGTGTTACTGGGGAACGATTATGGGAACTGAACTATCTTGCATGGCTCAAGAAAATAGAGGGATCAATGTGGAGAACACTGATCTAGTGACAGGTACTCCAATTGAGTACCTCCGGGAAAAATGGTGCCTTACCTCTTCTGCCTCGTAAGCCTCTGCAAGGACTTTAGTATTTTAATTTAAAGCGTAGATCAAGGGCCTAACACAATGATGGAAGAGATTAAGCGAGAGGCAAATGCGGTGGGACATACCCATCACAATAAGAACAATATCTTAACTGAGCTTTGTTTGGAAGTTGTGCACTTAAGTCAGGAGAGTGATGATAACCTTTAATACTACAAAAATGAAATAAATGTAAACATGGCAGCTGAGGATTTACCGCTAAGGGGAATCGTACATCTGAACATGTTCCCAGAAGAGCATGAGATGACATTGTAGCCCACATATTTCGTTTTCTTGAAATTGATGTTAAACCATTTAGAGACACTGGAGCCCTTAGAAAGATCATGTAAATTGTGTAGAACATTGGAAAAGTTTAAACCATGGTGTCATATTTCTGTTTAATGCAAGCTGTAAATGGATGTCGCTTTCCTTTTGTGACTAGATTTGCAAGATTGAAATATTCTGAATGTATTTTTAAAATCTGAAGATAATGACTTGGAGTGACAGAATGCCTTCTGGCGAAGGCAGGAAAGCCTGGTCTTTTTACATTTTTTATTAGTAAAATGGTGCAGATAATTGTGTTTCCTTAGGGAGATCTGCTAGCCAGAGCCCACTTTCATCCTGCTCCAGGTCAAAATTATAATCCAATCATGGGCTCTTGCAGAGAGCCATCTAACTCTCTCAGCATCAGCCCTACATTGGCAGCAGGGCAGCGCAAAGGTTATGTGACCATTCCTGATAGCAACTGGAACACAAAGGTCCAACAGACAGAGGTTGCTTTTTGATCATCTGCACCTCTGATTCAAAACATAACAATTGGGTAGCCTAGTTAGCCTGGTGGCACATTCAACTGTAAAAATAAGCCATGCCTGGTTATACAATAGAGGCTGTTCGTGTCACACAATTATACAGCCACAGCATTTGGATATCCTTTTAGTGTCAGCATGGGGAGCAGCTCTCTAGCTATGACGGGTCTAATGTGTATTAACTGCCTGGTGTGGGAATCTTCACAACAGCCATGTGGGACAATGCCCAGGCAGCTGCTTTCTTTGATCACCCTGAAGAAAGCAACACATTCTTCCCAGGACATAGGAACCCTCCACAGGAGGTCCACTGGGAACCAGTGCTTCAAGGGCAGTCCTGACATTACAAAGGAACAAAGGGTGCTGATCAGTCTTTTTGAGGTCAGCAGACATGTGAAGAGAGTGAAGTTAGAGTAGACAGAGGAGACGTGTAGGTTAAGAGGGCGAGGGGTTCCATTACCTTAGTTTCTATTAAGGCGCTCCTCAACTTCCTGCCCCCTTATGTCATGCAGACAAAAGACTATAGGCATGATGGCCAAAGGCAAAGGACACTTGTTACTGCAGCCTTGATTAGACCTCTGACAACAGGCTTTATTATGATATGATATGATATGATATGGCATGGCATTTATAACGCGCCTATACACAAGTGTTTCAAGACCACTCCCCTGTAGTAATTTGGCTTTATAAGTGAAGGCAACCATTCCCTTAGTTGATTCATCTTTGGACTCTTAGAAGAAGGACAAGTATTCACTGGAACTCTGTTGGGAATTGTGAGGGTGGTTTTACATGTAGACCCCAAGGATTCTTTGTTCAGGTGGCCAGGGCACGGCCATAGCCTTTGGAACCAGAGCGTGGTGGTGGACCAGTGCAGTAGGATCACCTGGACAGGGGGTCCTTGGGGACTGGTGGAGAATGCTCTCAGGTGAGACACGGTATTCCCCCCTTTTGTCTCACATGCCCCTACCCGATATCCCTTCAGTCTTTGGAGGATATTGTCAGCAGAATCCTGTCACACCCCAACCCTTTAACTTAGAAAAGGGAAAGAGAAAACACCATGGGAAATCAAACCATCTTCTCACCCTTAAAATGAACCTAGTCGCCCCCTCTTCTACACCCAGAGCACATTTGGTATATCCCTCCTTTTCTGACGTGTCCGTACAGGAGCTATCTACCGTGACAACAGGAAACTACAACTCCCATAATTCCCTTACCCCACTGACTTACCCATGTACTATAACTAGAAATAATACCTCTAGTAATATGCGGTGGCCGTGCACCACTGAGACCAATCAGGGTCAAGCGCTCAATCGCATTCACACCCATTCTGCATTTAAAGGACAATTCTTCCATCGCAACTTCCCCTCCCCAATTTCGAAAATCACTAAGAAGAAGAGGAGACAACTAAGAAGAATACAGATTATTCAAAACCACACTGACAGACAGAAGAAAGACTGCCCCATGTTAATACTGGACTGTCCCACTAATCAGTCAGGCAAGGACAGGCAGAACCAGCCCAGAACTCATCCCTGCAGCCTGTTAAAGAAACCCAGGTGTATAAAAGGTGGAGTTCCTGGCAGAACAGGGAGTAGCAGTTGGGAGAACTGAAGGGAGGTTGCATGGCTGAGTCCAACAGGGGATCCCTGCCCCACTTCCTACTTGATCCAAGGACAAGCGGTACTCCAGAATGCTGACCCGCTGTGGCTGGAGGCTTGCAGCCTGGCGAGAGAGCCAAAAAGCAAGGAGAGTTGCTTGCAACAAGCCAGTTACAGACCAGGGCTGCTTTCCATGGGTGGATGTTGATCCTCAGGGAGACCAAGGGACAGGTGGTGGACTCTGACCTCAGACCTCAGGGTGGCAAGTCTTTTCCCCGACAGCATCGGGTGGCCGGTGAGTTTCTGAGTTAGGGGAAACCTGGCACATGTGTGAGGCTGAAATATCACACCGGATGGGTAACCCCTATACCATGGAACTGGGGAACAACAAAGTAACACAAAAAGATCCCAAAGGGAAAAAGGGGGTTCACATGGAGGAGTACTGTAATAATTTAAGTACTCAATTATGGAGATAGAGGCGAGGAAAAAAAAAAGCAGGAACTTGTCAGAAATATATGAACTTTTCTTGTGAGCATGAAATCCACTATTCAACCATAAGGAAAGTGCGTTATGAGACATGTAGTGAAAATACAACCCCAAAGACATCTGCTCCTTGCCTATAACTTGTGGACTGTGGACAGATGCTACAGAGTAACAGAGTGGTCTGGCATAGTGAAAGTTCCCAATTGAAAGTCCCTACTTAGACGAACATTTAAGACTGTGAGAAACTGTGGATTCAAGGGGTTGGAAGTTTAGGGGAAGGAAACCCCTACCAGTGTTGTGATTGCGAGGTCCGAGTCCAGCTGAGGGAGATCTACGTGGGATCAGGTGCTTCTTATTGAAAGAGGCCTGAGCCCGACTGAGGGAGACGTACAGGAACTTTGAAATACCTTGTGAAAGGTCTGAGCCCGATTGATGGAGACCTGTAAACGAACTTTGTGTTTAAAGGGCCAGAGCCTGACTGAGAGAGACCTATTGAGAGGGGTCCAAGCCCAACCGAGGGAGACCAAGTAAAAACTGTGAATCTGAACCTTGAGAACTTTGAGATCCTAAAGAGAAGGAACTTTGTTTTGTGTGTGTCTAGGCGTTCTGTGAATATGAGACTTTGTTTTGGAAAGAGACTTTGTCACAGAAGGCCCTGGCTCATGTCCCGAACTGCAAACTCGAGCCAAAGAAGCCAGAGAGTGTTGCAAAGCCTGAGTGTGCCCCCTTATCCCATGCTGAAAACGTGGGGAACGGGACACCACTGTTCAGTTATCCTGATACACACTTTCTTGAACACTGTTTTCTTTTGCATACACCTTTTTTCCCACACACATTTGTTATAGAGTAAGGATAGGCAATAGTTTTTGTTTAGTAGGCCATTAAGATTTGACAAGACAGGAGTGCATTATTTATTATTTGGTGGTCAAGCATGCTCCCATCCTTATATATAGGGCTAGATAGGTGTTCTACCACCCATCTTTGCTAAATAAACACCCTTCAACTGTGCCTCACTTGTGGTCTGTCTTCATTCATGATACCATGCCTTCCTTACAGAATACAGTCTATTCCAAAGTCCTTTGCCATTGAGGTGAATATAGAATGCTGAGGCAGAGGGAAGCTCTACCCTCTAACTACTGTTATGGACCACGGCCCCTCTGTTGTCTGTACCATGGATCCTGATCACTGGAAGTGAATGAACTGCTGCAGGTGCCAGACAAGGTTCCTGGAGGGGAAGTACAGAACTAAGGAATCACCTTTACACCAGACACCTAGCATTGGGTCTCCCAGAAACCCAGCAGTCCAGGAGCAGCTAGAACTATGTTTACCACCTTGATACATCTTTGAAACAGCTTGTCCATGCTTGACTCAATTTGAGATGCTACTGGTCTTTTGGTCTATATTTTGGCACTCTAAGGATTCCAAACTGTTTACCTGCTTTCACAAGCTGTCTCAAGGCTAACTCGACCCAGTGAAGCATAATGCCTCTGCATTTTGACCGCTAGCTTGACACCATGGACACATGCAACTCATTGCATCCTAAGCATGGACTCTACCCAACAGAAGCATTGTCTCGACTGGGCTCAAAAGCAGACACACCTGCTGGAAACCATGAACTGACCTGTCTTGCACACTGACTCGACCGAGCAGATGCATCATTTTTACCAGACTCGAACACAGACTCGATCCACAGAGTGACCTCTCTCAAAGCCGACTCAGCAAAAATTAACCAATGGATTAACATGACTCGAATGTATAAACACACGCCCGACTTCAGGAAAGCACCCAAAAGTCCAGCTCAATGCCATCAAGCACCAAAGACAAAGAGACAAAGGTATTTTAAGACTCCCTGTCTGCCGTACCAACTTAAATGATCAAAGTGACTTTTAAACACTCCCTTTTTCACTTTTAAAGACATATATATGATCATTGACATTGCTGCTGAAATCGTTTCCCTGAGCACATCTCCCTATCATTTCAAAGTTCCCTTCATCCTCAAAGTCAGTATTCTCTGTTTCTCTCTTACAGAGGTGGGTGGCTAGTGTTTTTAATCAGTTGTGTTTATTGATTGCTTTTATTAAAGTCCATATTTTTATAGTAGCACTAGCAAAAAGTACCCATACTCCGCACAAGTTCTGTAGACCGACATGACAACACTCATCAATTGTTGAAAATCAATGACCCTGTAGGTCACTGTTCCGAGTTGATTATCGCTTGATGTTGTTTGCACTCTGACATAAACTGCACTGAGAACGGGCAAATGTGGCTGGCTTACATACCCCAGAGCAGACGTGGAGGAGAGGCGAGAGTTTGCGTGCTGCACCATAGTGGGACCTTCTGTGCGCTCTTCAAACCTTTCACCTGACACTGGCATGGTGCAGTGTGTTGGGGTGCATTGCAGTATAAATATCTCAGAAACGTTGCATCCTAGGGCATTGAAACATGTTTTCAGGGACCTTGGAGTTATGTTCCTCGTATCGAGATGCTTAAAATTAGCTGTATCCGGTCCTTCTACGACCACATTGATGTTTCGCCAATTTGAGGCAACCGTCTCAAGTGGGAAGGGGCTGAAACCTAGGGAAAGGGGTGGGGTGTCTTAATGTAATGTAGCTAGTATTGTCCAGAGGGTCCTAACAGGTAACTATGCAAAGTATGGTGCAGATTGGTGGAACGATGTGGACTTGTATAAGGAACAAACTGACATATTGTTTGCACTATGTATAGAGAGATGGTTGGACATTATTTTATTTTGGTACAGCTATAATTTTATTGTTCGTATTGCAACTATATCAGCTCATGCCCCTCCTGAAGATATAGTCTGCCATCGGCCAGAACTACCAAAAGGGGCTTGGGAAGAACACCTGTCTGGCTGTGACTGTTTCACATTTATGATTGGGATCACAGCTGGTTTAGTAGTAGTGTGGGGCTGGGTAGGCAGTTTAGCCACTACACATCTCTGATCTCTGTAGTACTGAATAGCAGTAATCATTTTGTCACACTTTTCCATTCCAGTAATCAATTTTTGCCTTAATATTAAAAGTAAAGGTTAGTGAATGCCATAGGAACTTACAATTCATTTGGTGGCAAAATAGAGGAATGTACATGAATTAAGTGATATATTCACATATATAAGTGGTAAATGTATGCATATGATGCTTATGATTACATTTGAAGATTCTTTTTAATTAAAGATGTTTAATCCAAAATGTTTATTTTAACTGAACTATGTTCATTATGTACATTATTGATATTAATAGTATATATATATATATATATATATATATATATATATATATATGTGCTCTCGGAATCACTCACACAGGGGGCTTGTGACTCCTGTATCTCTTGGACCTCTCAGTTGCCTTCAACACAGTTGATCACCAGATACTCCTCCCCCCCCTTGCCAACTGGATGGGCTTCTCCAGATCTGTCTTAAAATGGTTTGCATTCTACTTATCCGGTAGGCACCAGATCGTACAGATGGGCTCATTTAGATCCCACTGAATCTCAGTCACGTATGGAGTTCCACACGGTTCCACTCTCTCCCCAATCATCTTCAATCTATACATGGAACCCATGGGAGGTCTTCTAAATGACCCCAACATAGCAATCCATCAGTACGCTGTTGGCACTCAGCTGTACCCTATGGAAAGTGGCTCCCAGGACATTGTACACCTACTGGCTACTAGCCAAACATGGATGTCAAACACTTACCTTAAACTGAATCCACCCAAAACTGAATTTGTCCTCATCTGGCCCAAACCAACAACAACTCATGCAACAATGGCTGGATGACATGTGCCTGGAAGGATTCATCTGTCAGCTGTCAAACTCAGCCAAATCCCTTGGCTTCATTGTTGACAGTAGCCTTTCCTTCCAAAAGTAGATTGCCATAAAGGAACAAACCGCATGGCAACGGATCGACACACTCCACAAAATCAAAGCCTTCATTCCCCCGAAGGAATTCTGCATGGTGGTCCAAGCCCTCATTATCTCACACATTGATTAGGGAAATGCCCTTCTTACTGGCCTTCCAGCAACACAACTGGCCTCCATCAAAGTAGCACAGCATGCTGCAGCCCACCTATTTACAGGTGCTCGCAAATTCGTCCGTATCTCTCCAACACAGTGCACGCTTAACTGACTCCCCCTCTCTGCTAGGATCATATTAAAACATGCATGGATCACCTACAAGGCAGCCTCAAATGGAACACCAACATACTGGGGGTGAGACTCCAACCTCTGGAGGCTTTCGCATCTCACGTAGCAAAACTATCAAAAGGTTAGAGTCAAAGCAAGCCCACGAAAAGAAGACTCGCAAGCAGACCTTGCCCTGCCTTGGTCGACCCCATGGACCTCAATCACGGAAGTGACTTGAAATGCCTTTACCATCCTCCAGTTCTGCAAAACACTGAAAACCTGTCTCTTCCAACAATACCTGTCGGACGATTAAAAATCTCTCTCTCCTTCCACCAACAGTACTCTGTTATTGTATAAAATGCTATGTCCAATTCTGGCACAATCCTGTTGTAGAGCCCCTTGCTTCTCTTGAACTAGGTTTGTGCTGTAAGCAATACAATAAAAAATAAAGACAATATTTTTTGTAAACCACATTACACTTAATGAAAATGAAAACTGGTTGCTTATGAAAGGTGCCTTTTATGATATGTTAAAGAATTTTTGTTCTGCAAGGCAACATTAGTTATTTTGAGTTATTTTGTGCCATCTTTTAACAATAGGCATAGTAAATGTGTGGCTATTCATGCATAATGCAGTTCACAACTATGTATGCCTTTCATTATCTACAAATACATTGTGTTAATTATGTACCACATAATTACACACATACAACCCCTGACATAAATCAATAAAATGATGGAAAACTCCAAGTTAATTAAGTGACGAGTCACTGCCAATCTCAGAAGGGCATCTCCAATTATCGAAAATGGAGTTCGAAAGAGCTTTTGTTAGCATTCAGATGTACAAGTGTTATCCAAGATGTAAGAAAATGGAAGTCTTTTTGTATTGAATTATCTTGCAAATACACTTGGCCTGTAATTTCCCTTTGCCTCTGCAGAGTATCTTTGACTAGCAGCTCATGTGAAACCACTTCACAGACATTTGCATAATTGTGTGTGACTTTGATTTATATCTAGAAATATTTCATTTAAGTGTTCATTGGAATGTGATGCAATATGCATTTGAAAAATGATGATTTTTAAGGTAGCCTGTTACCTTCAATTCCATCAAACTGTTTTGAGGAAAGCGAAAAAGACATTCTAACAGTCTCTGAAGTGTATTTTGAAAATGCAGATAATTCTGCACTAAACATCAGCATTTCAGCCCCATATGTAGTTAAAACATGTCTACACCAATACACAAAGTTTGTCATCAACAACCAAAAACTGGTCAAAAGATTTGAATGTGAACTTTCCTACTGTCATTTCATTTGTTCACCACATTACAGAAGGAGTAACTCTCTATGTGTTTATCCACCTGACTGCCCGTCTGCCTATGCATCCATTTATCTCTCTTGCTATTAGTTTGTCAATCTATTGATCTATCTGTCCATTCATCTGTCCATCCACCGGTCTATTTTCTTGCCACCTACCTTTTCATCTAATTAATCATACGTCCACCCGTCTGTCCTATTAGCCCCTTTATAAATCTATCGATCCGGCCATATATCAATATGCCTGTCTGGCCTACATATATGGTATGTCTATCTATCTATCCATCCATCCATCCATCCATCCATCCATCCATCCATCCATCCATGTATCTGTCTGGCCAACTAAATCCCCTGCCACATGTGCACACCCCGTCCATGTTTTAATGCATTAATGGGACTTATAAAGCACAAACCTAGCTGGGAAGCAACGGTGCGCTGCAGAAGGGAGACACACTTAAGGGGGCTATAAGTAAGGATGCAGGGTAGCAGAGCAGCAGAGACGGACAGAGGAAAAATGGGTAGGGTGTATCTCTGGGGAATGGGGAGAGTTAAGGCCAGGTAGAGCAATCAGTGACGGGCAAGATGTTCTTTGGAGAGTATGCTTTTAGGTCCTTTCTGAAGCCTAGGATGCAGTATGGGCAGTGTTATGTGTGTTGATAAAGTGTTCCAGAGACAGAAGTCCTGTTTTATCCCCTCAGGCAGTTCCTTGTTTAAAATCTGACAACGTTGTGGCTTCTGATGATGCACTGGCCTCCATAAATGGTGAGTTTCTCAGCATGGTAGAGTGCTATTCATGCTTGACGAGGTAGCCATTGCAGCTGCTTGAGGATGGGGCTGATGTGGTTGAATTTCCTTAGCCCTGTGATGAGTCATGCTGCAACATGATGGGACTCCTGCGGGAAGAATGTTGCCACCGTCCAGACAGGAGATGTCCATGGCTTGGATAACTGTTCTGAAACTGAGGGAAGGTTGAAGGGCTTGCCTTTGTGGAGGAGCAGATTTTGGTACAATGCTGCTTGAGTCGTCTTGGTGATGTGTGTTTTGAAGGAGAGGTTACAGTTGATAGTTAAGGCATGTGAATTTGCACTGGGTGAGAGCAGAGTCGTGAATCCACCAAGCTTCATGTCACTCAAACAATTTTATACTTGGTCATGCTTTGTTGATTTTCCTTGGTGAAAGAGCCCAATCCTTATGCCTTTTCCGCATCTTTGTCTTCTCCCTTTATCCTGAGCTAGCCCTAGTAGGAAAGCTGGAGGGATTAAGCTGTGGGTGCCTCTGCCGGGCAACTAGATTCCTCCTCCTCCTTCCCAACTCTAAAGCCTCTTTATGAATCGGCAAGGTGAATGTTTGATTTATTGAGAGGTGTGGACCACTTAGAAGGCTTTCCTTCTTTCTGGTCTAGTTCACTACACCAGGTCAACACCTTTATCACACATCCCTGCACAAGAACTAATATCCAGTGATATTTCCATTGCTACTACTTAAAATACTTTATTTGAGTGCATGTTGCAGGGAAATAGTTATCTTATGCAGAGTTTGATTGGGGCATACAATTGGCTTGGGCACCAATCAAAATATGGCCTACAATCACAAACGGCATATTGTTCCTTTTGTGACAGACAGTTTGAAGAGTACCTGGGGGGGGGGGAGGGGAGGGTGCGTTAGAAATGTGTTGCAAGTGCCTAATGACTTAAAGGGCCTGCTTTGCAACACAGATCTATATATCCCAATCCGATTGTAATTTGTCAATGTTGTGATTTAAATACATTTACAACAGCATTTTTATTTTAAGATAAAATGACACATCAGTTTTAAACTATCACCCTTAATAATGACGGCTTGAGAAAAGTGAAACATATTCTGTGTACTGCACATGTAGTTATGGGGCCGAAACGTGCACTGCTAATATGAGCAGTCACATTCATGCACAATTAGCACAGTGATGCAAAGGATATTGGGGGGTCATTATAACTCTGCCGGTCTGGGAAGGAAGTGCTGGTAATTCTGTTTACCAGCACTTTTCCAGACTGGTAGAGAATAAATCTGCTGGTGAGGGTGACTTATTTACCTCCAGCCAAGAGCTAGAGGTAAATCCGGCCTCTAACAGCAAAAAACAGCTGGTATTACCGGCACCAATAGTACCAGTGCCAGTAATACCGACAATCCCCTCCATGGATTCCTATGGGGATGGGGATTGGGGACTGGGGGGAATGGGGAGTTAGTGGTATTCCCACCACTTGTAATATCTGGATATTCCAGGCTATCAGGCTGTGGGAACAGTAATAGCGTTTGCTGGTAACCCACCAGAATTACCGGCGGGATACTGGCAAACTCTAAATGACCCCCATTGTCCTCAGCAAGCATAAGATTCCTCATCGAAGATTCAATTGTACTTTTATTTTTAGACTAGTTTTTGAGGTTTGGAATTTGTTGGCTAACCATAGAACTTTGTGGAGAATTGGAATGAATGTTATAGTCATTTAGAAACTGTACTTGTGAAAGAAATAACACACTACTCTAGGACTGCATATGACTTAAATGAGATTTTATGGACATCCAGTATAATGGCCTGATCATGAGTTGGGCGGTATCCCGGTGATAACGTTAATTGTGTTAACGCCATCATAGGTTGTGTTAAGTATTTAAATTAGGCAATACACCCTGGTCTCAGCCTAGTATGCAGCGCACAACTGAAATGCTTATTTTGTTGTATATATGGATTCGATATTTGAGAGATAAACTACTCATATCACACCCCTTTTTCATATACACCGGGTCACGATGACCAGGAACCAGGCTGGTTGGTAAAGGCAATATTTATTTATTTATTTATTTAAAATTCAAAGAAATCATACATTTTTAATATGGGGCAGCAATCACCAATGTGATGATAATACAAAAGGAATGTAGGCAATGCACTTAAATTAACCCTTTAGCAACACAGATAGAAAACACCAGAGAATAGAGACACTTGAATTTTGGGAAAGATATCACTCAAGTTAGGATTTCCCCCTGCAATATTCCTCAACCCACAAATAAGCAATTCTAAATAGATATAAGGAAGCAGCAGGTAATCAGGAATGAGGAATAAGAAACCAAATTCTAATCCAACCTTCCCTCCCCAACCAAGAGAGAAAAACGGATCTGAAACCCTTACAATGTTAAAATGACACTCGGAAATGGCTGAAGAAAACAATGAATGTGTGCAAAAATCCCAAAATCAGTACAATTCTCTACAGGAGCAACACTGGAAAGTTACAAGCAATCATAAGCAATAGATTGAGCAAAAGTATACAATTAAAAATGAATGAAAGGTTTAAAACAATTGATAGTAAAATAACACGTGTAAAACCTTGCAAAAATGCTCATTCCTGCCTGAAATTAACCAAACAGTTTCTGATAATAATGGGTGAAATCCACTGATTTGGAGTAGGGATTTATGGTTGGGGTGTAGCTATAGATCTGAGGTACAATCAGGAAGTGAAATGAAGTCTCTAGCTATTAAACTGAGGGAGATATGCAATGTGGAATAAGAGTCGTTTTTAGAAAAATCGGTTAGTGAAAACAGAACAGAAACTCAGTTTGGACAAGAATAGTTTCACTCTTTACTAGAGCATTCAGGCTAGAATACCAAAAAGGGACACAGTAAGATCCAGGGTTGATTCATGAGTTTAACCCCAGTTCCCCAGCTCCCGCCCTGGCGGAACTAGTCTGGTCACTCGAATTAGGATTGATAGTTTAGGATTTACAAGACAAGATAAAAATGACTTCAGAAATGCCGTTTAGCAAGATAAATCAATGACAGGGTTGCAATAAGTATTCTGACAATGTTACAAGTTATTGAGGTAAGGATAGGATGGTTTAGAGATTGGGATAGGACAAGGCAAGGCAAGTTATGCTATGGTTCTATGGTTTCTATTGATACTCACAGTCCACTTTTAATTTGGATTTTGGACAGTCAGCGCTCTGGATCACCACACAGATCTGGTCAAACACAGGACAGGCGGACAAAGTCAGCGGGCATAGACTGGATATGGGTAGCACTTCTGGTTACTGGATAAGATAGGGCATCAGGAGAGCAGGATGGCATCAGCATGCAGTGAATGGCAAGCCAGCTTAAATTCAGGATGCTTTCCCAAATCACCACAGCTTCCCTTTGGTTATTGGGATAATTAAAAAATGATACCTAGCTGAAGCAAGATCAGCAAGGTTTGGCCTTGTGGTTGGGATCTGGATTCTAGATGGATAATTGCAAGAAGACACAAACAAACAGGACACCGGACAGGAAATCAGGAATCAGTCAGGAATCAGTGTGTGTCTGTGTGTTGTCAGGGGCCCTTATTTATAATGCCAGGTGACATCATCACAGTATATGACAGGGCAGCTTTACTACACACGCCCCTAACAATAGCATTGGGCAAGGGTAGTAATCTCCGCCTTGCTCTCTGCTGGTTAGATTTCTAAGGGGATGATGTCAGGTTTATGAGGTGAAGTTTACAATATCCCAACACTCCCACATTTACTTTACTTAAAATCCGATTTTGCCAAAAACCTATATTTCTTTACTTGCAATCTCTTGGCAAATTATACACACAGGTTACATATGTTGTGTAGCACAGATTAGTACAAACCTCCAGTCTGTGTGACCTTCTTTCGTCTTTCTGATACATTTGGGTAATTTTAAACATGAAAGATCTGGCCTAAAATTCTACAATTTTATACACAAATGCAAATTGTCCTCAGGGATGTATGTACAAAAATGTAGGTCAGCAATATTAATACTTTTCTTGTAATTCAACATATATCACCTTTTCTGTCCAGAGTGTGTCAATACATTCTACCAAGTTTCAAAATACAGCTTAGATTTAACACTGCCAATTTGCAAATTTCTGCTAATTCTTGCTACCTAAATAAGAGTCTTTAAAGTTTCTTTGTAACATAGTCTCTGGCACCAAAAGGCAGTCCCTTTGTTATTTGAACCTGTTTTCTTTCCTTCTTTCAACTACAAGCAGCTGTCAATTCCTTCCAGGCAAGGGGTTTCCAGTCTTAATTGAAGGTTTTATTTCCCTTTCACACTTGAGAGGTGAGTGTCCCAGGACTGCTATTGTCCCGGCCTGGAGCACAGACAAATGTCTGATGAGCATGTGAATCCCCATTGTCCTAACACATTCAAAGTTTTTCAAGCTGGTACTTCACACCTAAGTGTCCTGTATTTAGGGTGTATCTTCCTTCCTAGGAGGAGGTTCATAGCTGGCAACTGGAATTACAGGTTTCTGTGGGCTTGCAACTCCAGCCTATGTGTTTTTAACTGTTTAATTTCTTACTTTTTCTTGAATTAAACCAACCTATAACAGAAGATATTCTATGTGTGTATTGTCACCACTAACATAACTCCTTTACATTGCTAAGTAAGCAGGCTTTCATTAACAATTGAGTTTTAAACAAGTCATTTTGTTCTCTTAAATCAGCACAGCCCATTATTTCACATGTGTCAAAAACTGCTATCATTTCTTTCTTTAATTCGGTTCGCAGCTCCTCGGATTGCCACTGTCGTGGCAGCTGTAGTAACTTTTCTTGCAGCAGGACTCTTATCTAAAGTATAGATACAATTCTCCTTGACCTGGCTCAGAGAGTAAAAAGTCTATTTGAACTGGTACGCCTGGATACAGTTTGTGAAGAAATAAACGTGTGTTTCCTTTTGATTTCTCTGAGAGTTGGTTTTAACTGGGCCATTTTACTCACAGTGGTTTCAGAATGACAGATGAAATTGGCATCAAAGCAGCATTTTGAAAGGGTCAAAACGGTTTCATTTTAAAGGGGATTTTGGCTTTTGTATCAATGGCAGGCTTTCCTTTTCCCTTGATTCCATATATCTTTCAGAACACACTGGCATATTTTTCAGTGTGTACCCTTGTTCCATTTTGCCGAAGTGTGTGAGGCAAAATGGTGCAGCCATTTTTCTGTTGTTGCTGCCAAAAGCAGTTTTGAAGTCATGGTGCGCACAGGAGCCAGCACAGCCAGGTTACTGTTTCTTGCGCACAGGCAGCTCATTGATCTAAGGCAATGCCGTTGAGTGGGTCAATATATCCCATGGTTGGGCGATAACGGGAAATCACCATTCCCCATTTGGTCCCCATTTGGTCCATACAGACTCATGTGGGGGTGAAAACATATTCTTAATTACTGCACTTGTTTGTTTTTTGTTTGTTTTTTGCATTAAATTGAATCAATGATGTCTATTGTAGGAATTTTCTTTCCATTTCTTTCCATTTCTGTAAATGTATATGTAAGATAACTTTCTAATGTTTGTGTACTGATGCGTTCCTTTTAAAAACATTTTGTGTAAGCTGCTTTGTAAACTGATTCACAATAAAAAATACATAAATGGGGCACTTTCGTTGTAATTACTGCACGCTAATACCACCGGCGGTAATTGCACCGAAACCGGGGTGCTTAATGGGATTTTCATCTCCAGTAAAAAGCTGGAGGTAACACAGCCCATTTAGCGCCCAACTCACACCGTAAAAGTTACATTGGTTACTGTAGTGGGTGGTAGAGATAAAGGAGAACCAAGGAGGTGGCTGGGGAGGTCTGAAGAACCCCATCTCCCTTCTACCAGTACTTGGAAAGAGCCAAGAAAGAGACATGTGAGAAATAGTGCCTGGCAGGTTAGTGAACCGGGCCTGATTACTACATACTATAAACCTGAGAGAAGGGTCTGGGGCCCACACAAAGTCAGGGAAGCCCCACAAGAGCAGCACACAAGGGTCTGAGACCCATACGTATTTGGGGAAGCAATGCAAGAGTAGCACACATGGGTCTGGGACCCATACAAAGTTTGGAAAGTTGTACAAGAGCAGCATAGCAGGGTCTGGGACCCATACAAAGTTGGAGAAGCCCTGCAAGAAGAGAAAACAAGGGTCAAGGACCCATATCAGTTCAGAGTATGCATCTAAGGGGCTGCAGCCCACAGCAAGTCAGGGAGTTCCTAGGAAACAAACAGGGGTCTGGGACCAACATGAGCAAGAGAGAAGTGAATTAAGTGACAATAAGGGGTTGAGGACCCATTGCTTAAAGAGGAGACATTTTCTTGAACACAGAGATCTACAGACATGTCTAGCAGGATAGTGAACCAGACTTGGTGTTACACTTGTGAACTAATGAAAGAACAGCAGAAGGGAGAGACTCCCGCTGACACATAGGAACTGTGTTTTTGTGAAATAATAAAGTCTGTGAAAGAAAAGGGCAAGGAAGACAATTCCCCATCAACCCGGTGTCTGTTTGTACATGTTCGGAGGAGTATCCAACCTCAAGAACTTTCAAGTTAACTAGGAGAACAACGCGTTGTGTTTCATCATCAAAACTAACATTGAATTGACACTCAGAACAAGACAAGCCTCCTTCTGGATCAAGAGGATACCCAGTTTTTCCTTAGTTAATCTAGAGTGTAAGGAATGCAAATAGGTTTGGACACAGGTAATTTTACTTTATTGGACATCCTGACAGATTCCTTAGTCTTTTTGTTGAGGTAGGGCCACCCCTCTTAGAAATAGGGAAAGATAGGGTTCCTTTTTCTTTACTTTTATATATAAATACAAGTCTTTGCCAACAAACATATTGTAAGGGTTTTATTACACGGCACACTCCAGTCAGGGACTCCTTCCCCGACAATGAATACAGCATTCAGCATGCAGCAATAAAGCATCTTTCATTTTTAATAAACCACAGGTTCATTTTGAGTAAGCCTCCAACCCGTCTTGCACCCAACAATTACAAAACCTGTGTCACAATGGACCAGGAACCAGGCTGGTGTTTATCAATAAGATATTTATTAATTTATGGTTTAACGAAAGAGCAAAATCAAATAATTTGACAATAGCCACCAATGTTGTGGCACACAAATACAATAATTTCTTCAGAACAATTGGTGCAAATTCTATCCCAGTTCACATTAATCTTTAATGGCAACACAGCGAAAAATAACAATTTTAAAGCAATGAATAGCACTGCCCCCCTGCAACACTCACCCCCAAACATTAGCAAACTTAATTCCCTTTGGATGGAAGGCAGTGGTAAGGAGACAGGATAAAGAGAGAAAAATTGGATTTGGAATCCAGCCACCACCCCAAGATAGGAAGCCAGAAAAGAAAGTGAAAACCTGTTTTGAGCAAAACGGCAGAATCGGTTTTTGATTGTTAATATGCACACGACTATGAAACAGAATGGAAGGACATTTGTGTTGCTAAACTTGTGAAGCCAGGAAGCTGATAGACTACTAATCTACACTCAGAACAATGTGGGAACAAGGTAGGAAAGTCAATTTTGGGAAGAAAGCAAATGCAAAAGAAAAATACTCACGGCAATGGAAATTTGTTTTTTACACAGTATTTATGATGTCAGGCAGCTAAGGAAAGCGGTTCAGCTGTCAAAATCGGAATTCTGTTTTTAAGACAAGGACACTTGCAGGTAGGATGCTAGGCACAATGGATTGCTCTTAATGGGACTGCAGTTTGGGTTTTCAATGGGACAAATGCAAGTTAAGAATTTGGGGTGATGCTCACAAGACAGGAGTAAATTCGGTTTTCAGTGACAATGAGACAAATTCTTAGAGACTATGTTTTAAAGACTATAGTTATTAAAGAAAGATGCTAAGCGCAAGGGGGTTAATTTCGAATTTTAACCAGTTTACACCGTGAATTTCCTTATAGGGCAATTAATTGATTGACTTCAAAATAATGCTAAGAACTTACACAGGCTACTGACAGATTAATCAGAGGGAATATGCTAATATACACAGGCTAATAGAGATTCTTACATGGGAAGGTGAATGAATGATATTGGCAATTTGGGACTTTCAATGGAACTTTCAATGGGATTTTCAATGGGATGCAAGGTTAGACAAAGAAGGGTTTATGCAATTTAGAGCTGGGGTTATTTGCTACTTGCAAAGTAAGCCTTGGTTTGGGATTCTGGACAGCCAGCGGGATCTCCGGTCACTCTGGACAGGTAGGGCAACAAATCTGGTCACTGTGCTCTCCTGGATTGGATTCTGGACAGCTAGGCAAGGGGCTGGTCTCAGCACTCTCTTGGATGGGATCAGCAGCCTCCATCCTCTTTCTCCTTTCTCCCTGGATTCTTGTGTGGGTGTCTGATCCCGTGTCTAGTACAGTCCCCCTTATGTAGCCCAAATGACATCATTTATTTTACAATCTGGGGGAGTATTCTAAAATTACCCCTAACCCCAGGATTGGACAGTCTATCATTCTTCTCTCCGCCCCCTGGCCTTATTGGTTCTGGGGAGGGAGCATTATATGTCGGTCTGGTCATTTATGATGGTTCTTTGTTTTTCAGGTCCACTTTTAAGCACAATTGAGTAATGGATCATAACTTTAAACTTATGATAGCCACTGCCATAAGAAGTAGATAGGCAGTTTCAGTGGGCCACAGGGACTAAGTCCGATCGCCAACTCCATGCCCTTTGGCACATTTTTGCCCTTTTCATGAAAGGGCATAACTGTTACAATTCTGCAATTAATTAGACATGTTCACAACCTGATTTCCCATGTGTCCACCAATTTTCCTCTTGCTTCCATTGATACATTAGCCAAAAACTAGTTTTTACTGGCCATTTCAGTCCACAAAGTGCTAGAAACATGTACTTAGTCTCTTAACATCCGCCTGAAAATTGCATGGCAAGATAGCATAAAACATATTTTTTTTCTTATTCTGGGTGCTGGGAAAAATGCTTACAATGCATCAGTCCTTTAATGTCAATTTGAATGATCTGTCACATATGGGGGGCGGTGCCTCATCCCCCACAGCAAACTCTCTCTCTCTGGCTCAGCTTGCAACAAAAGACTTTTATGGCACCCTTTGAAGTTTGTCAGTTTGTCCTTCAGAGTGGGTGCTGGTTGAACTTGCACTTCTTGGACAAGCACTAGCCCCTCTGGCTTTCTTTGCCCCCCCCTGCTAAGACTGCCTTCGAGTCTGACAGAACAGGTAATTATCACGCACTCAGCCACCTCATATGTCATTGTGAAACAGTTCACTTCTAGGTGCGATTTCACATGCGAGGCCAGGCTTTCAATTGAGTTGTTCCTGCCAGAGCCAAACTGGTTTCACTGGTATTCCTGAGCCTCTGCCAAATTAATTGAAGTCTTGTGGGGGAAAACATAATATACATTGCTTTGTCAGACCCCCACCCACAACATATTCACTGATAATTCTGTGTGAGCAAAGTTACCCTTTCACAGTGGCTTTTAAAAGTAATTCTTTTTCTTTTTCCTCTTTCACACTTGTGCAAGCGTATTTTATCCAATGTTTGAGATGCGATTCTGTGAGTCATGGGCCACTTTTAATTTGTCCTCCTTAAATAAGTTTGCATTTGCAATTGATCCATAGACACAGAGGGGAGACCCCCTGGAAATGGTTCTTTAATTTGACACGGGAGAAAAGAATAAACTAAGCCTTTTTCTTTCATTTGCAGTGTTTCAGAGTGCTGCCGCTCACATGAAAGGGAAAACAAAAGCTGTGTCGGTTGCAATGTGAAATCCTTGCCCCCCATGTGAAGGAAAAGTAAGACAAGGCTGTTTTCGGATGTATTGCCTAACTTTTTGGCATCCAGATGAAATAAAGCAAACAGAGGGCCGTTTTCCAATGCAGTGCACAACTTTAGTATTCAGATGACAGAACAGCACATGTAGAGCCATTTTTCAATGCAGTGCATAATTTTGTGATTCAGATGAAAGGAACAACAATTGAAGGGCCGTTTTGAATGTAGTGCACAACTTTGATCTTCAGATAATAGAACAGCAAATGTAGAGCTGTCTTGAAAGCAGTGCACAACTTTATGGTTCAGATGAAAGGAACAACAATTGTAGGGCCATTTTGAATGCAGTGTTCACATGCTTGCCACACATGTGCCAGGGAGAACACAACACAGCCATTTTTGGTGGCAATGTTTGAATGTGGTTTTAAAATTAGGGATTTCTGTTAGGTCCTGTAAATGCACCTCACAATATCACCACTGTGTCAGACTTGTATTTCTGAACCCTTACAATAGCCATGGCCTTTGGCCTCGCCAGTGGCACAAAGACCCATTACCCACTGCCTAGTTGATGTTATCACTGTAGTTCTGAAATGTCCTTTTTTTCCCACTCTCACCTGATTCCTGTGGAATTCCCATGAATTTAGTTGATAAGAGCAATGAACTACACAAATAGCAGCAATTAACTGCCCATGACTGCAGTATTCCCCATATAATCTGAAAACATTTTAAAATAAAGAACTCTTCTCAATCCTTTCAGTCACTCATCAAGCCCCCCTCCTCTTTCCATTGTCCCCCACTCCCTATAGCTGCTTTTCCCCTCCCTGATCCTCTCCCATTACCCCTTTCACTCTTTTGTTTGTGTGACACATTTTCTTTTCCGAGCACATCTTCCATTGTAGCTGTGGGAATCTTGCGGGATTCCCCCAGTATTCCTCATACACACCACCCCACACTCTCCAATTTCAGATGGTATCCTTTTCCCCCGACCAACCTCTAGCCTGATACAATATGATACTTTGGCCTCCTCCAAATAGCTTTTTGAGCACTTTTAGTTTTCACATTACTCCAGTAATCGCTCGCTTTGAGGAAAAAAAAAATGGTCTTTTCATTTCTGATAATCCGCCGCTGCCAAGTATCATGAGAGATATAACTATATTTTTGGGAGCCCATCAAATATTTTAAAAAGTCTGGGACAGAATAACCCAAGCCTGTCCCGGAAATTAGTCAATGTTTCATGGCCAAGTTGGTTCTTATTTGGTCCAAATCCACCAGCAGTTTTTGCTCTTCGGCTTTACCAAATTTGGACTTTTCCTCTATGGGAAAATGAATGGAGTAGGCCCGAAAACAGAGTTTTTTTTTGCTTTCTTAATAACTTTTTCATTTTGAACGAATCCTTCCCAAAATGTCCAGTCTCGGGGTTGGGGGCAGGGGCATGACAAACCTTTTGTTTCGCAAATATCACCCATACCCATCCTGCAAGTCAAAAGTTATTAGCAATTACATTTTCGGAGTTCCTATGACTTACAGCTATCTCTGCCCTATAGTGTCACTTATACATGATAGGAGAACTCAACTTTTACCATCCTTTGCCATGCTCACAATTTCTCTTCCCATGTGGCTTCTTTTTATCAAGCTATTTCTCACTTTGGGTTTTCAAACTGCTGTGTTTTCAAACTATTTTATTTTCAAACTTTGATCTTTTAAACTTTTTTTCCCGAAGTTAGCACCATGTTCCTGTAACATGAACTCACTGGACAGAAGCTATGTACACCTACAATATATATATATATATATATATATATATATATATATATATATATATATATATATATATATATATATATATACTGGGAGCACAGCCACACAATGCCCAACTGCTGCTCTATTTGCTGTCACGCCAAAGACCAGTATATCGTGACACCAAAAGTGAAGGGCAATGCACAAGTTGTGAGCAAAGCAACAAGTGAAGGTTGTGCTGTACCTGAACGTTTTCATTTCCAAACATTTCATTGCACTTGTTAACTTTCACCATTATCTAAAAGGATGATAGCATTATGTGGGAAGACATACACTTTCTTTTCCAGTAGAACAGAACAAAACATGCTATAAAAACTCCGTTTTGCTGCTTCTCCGAAGATGAATGCCGCAAACTCCAACTCGCGAAATAAGTGGAACATCCTCTGTGACAGCATTTCTCTTTACAGTGTTCTGAGCTTGACAAAATGTGATAGAACACACAGTAATGTTAATTATGAATAACTTAACTAAATTAGTAACAGGAGATGGATATGCAATTAAAGCTACGTTAATTGAAACTGGAAACCCAGCTGCATGCATCTTTAAGATGAATTACTTGACTGGCGATGCAGATGTTTCGGAAATGGGATTATGAGGTGCAAGTGCACAGTGTGTCGGATCACAATTGACTCACGGTTCATTTTCACACTGTGACAGTAGAATGTTCATTGAAATCCATTTGCCATGTGATGGATGGTGTCACAGGAGCCCCACAATGCACACTGGTCGTGTAACATGTTAGCTGGGGTCCTAGTCCAGAAACCTTGCACCGGTGCAAGTGCACTTTTTCATGGTATTAGCACTAGAGCACACAATGCTGTAATGAAAACACGTTTTCTTTCAATGCCTGTTTGCACCAGGGCAATGGGCCTCATTATAAGTGTTGCAGTAAGGCAACAATGGCGCCGGTAGTGCTACCGGTGCCGTTGTCATCTCGCCGCAACATTACGAGTTCAGCTTGCAGGGCCGCTCTGCACGCCTGGTCAGACCAGATGTGCAGAGCGGCACCCGCGAGCAGTACCGACAGACGAATAGTAGCAACAGGCCGTTATTAACAGGACCATTTTTACCATCCTCCCCATTCCCAATGAGCCCTAAAACAGCTTTGCTACCTCCAAACTCGTAATGAGGCCCAATGTGTATTAGTGCTAGCACTAGGGAAAACATTGCCCCAGATAAAAAATGAATACAATAAAAACGTGCTTGCAATAGGGTATTCTTTTTCCAAATACTAATACTTTGCACAATTGCCCTTGCACCTGTGCCATGTTTCTGTAATATAAACCCATTTTGCATGAAATACTCCAGTTCCTGGTAAAGGCGCCAATGGCAACAAGCAGCAGCCACAATAGCTGGGCAATGCTGTTACTTCAAAGTTGGATACTGCTCTGTTAATTCAAGAGACATGCACAGGGCAGAACCTTAAGCACTTTAGGTGTGACGCATAACCCACTATGCAGCATGTCACAGGCATTCCAGAAAAGAGTCACGTGAGGCCACCATCATATTCAATACCGTCCCACTAGGTAGCAGAGAAAACTTGACTTCTATTGCCCCTTGGTGTATTTGAATGGCATGATTTTTTTTTGTCTAGTGTTTTATCATTAGCTGTGACCGATGGATTGGGAAAACTTAGGGTTCTCCTTTACAGTATGTTTTTTATGGAGGTCATCTCGTTGGTGTCAGCAGACAGTGAAAGGTAGTTTACTCAGAGCCGGGTCAAGGGGTGATCAAGTGGTGCAGTCACACAGGGGCACCATAAATTGAAGGGCGCCGCCATCACATACTATGCAAAGTGTCATCATTACATTGTGTGAGCTGGCGGCGCCCTTTACATGACACTTTCATGTTAACTGTCAGTCAATGACTTTCTATCAGTGAGTGACAGTGGTGCAACGCCAGCAACCTTTCAAGGGTCACACCAGGCGAACAGCAGCGTGCGCGCTATGAAAATTCTGCTGTTGTGTAGATCCCAAGTCCTGCAACTTTTTTTCCTGATGTAGCCCCCAATACCCAATAACCCTGCTGGAAGGCCATCACATTTACGAGGCATGCTGTCTGAAGAACAGCTTCCTTATGTTACAGACCAGACTCCGTGTAGCTGCCAAGTTTCAGTCAGAGAAGGGGAGGGCAAAAATCTTGCAGAGGCAGCTGTTAGGTCTGGGGTCGCCGCTGCGTTTACTGATGCTACAGGCAAGGAAGAAAAGTTAGCCATTTAAACACGTTTTAAGTTTTAGCCAGTTTTAAAACATGCATCAGGTGTTGCCATTGTGGGTTACCTTATAGGTTATGAAGAGAGCATACTCTATATATGTATCTATAGGATTGATAAGGCACAACTTTGCTGGCAAACACTAGAGCGCTGTACCAAGTGGACACATTGAAGCACGGGTAGGGTGCAAGAGTAGCAGCAGTAGCTGGGATGGGTAGAGGGGCAAATGTAGGGTTAAGTGGAGCAATAACTCTCTTTGCATCAGGAAGTAAGAAACTGGGCATTTCTCAGGGGCATGATTACATTCAATTTGGAGTACGTCCTTATCCAGAAATGGGATTGTGAAATCATTTACGAAAGCAGATGGACGTACTAGAGATCAGTTGCTAACAATCAAAATGAGAGTGAACAGTGCATTCTCAAGGAAAGGTTGACATTACCCTCTTTATCACCTAGAATAAGAACAGTGCTGATCACAGATGTGGACAGTCGAAAAGAAATTGGTACAAATGTGCTCATGTTCCTTTGGAAACCACTGACCCACCATCACTAAGAGCTAGCCAAGATCCTAGGGTCTTCCAAAATGATCAATAGAAACCATGAACTTGGATACCAATAACTCACACAGGCTTTTTCAAATCTACCTAGTGCATAGCATGCAACCGCAAGAAATCAATGTCCTGATTTAATCCAAGAAGATGTGATTTGCCAACAAAATACACGTGACACCACTTTCATCATATATGAACTTGGACAAATTGAGGGAACTCGTCACTTCTCCCCAATGGGGAGACCCTCCCCGTGATGCTAGGGGGGTGAGCCCCCTTCGCAATACCCTCCCTACGGGTAGAGGCAAGGGGGGGTGTCACAAGGAGAGACTCCCCCTTAGGGGACAAGGACCCCCACTCCCGTGAGGAACTCCCTCAAGAGGTACATACCCTGACCAAAATAGGATGCTTCAGAACACCAGATTCCATGAAGTATGAAGACTGGGATGAAGAAGCTACAATAATAAATCCTGGGAAAATATCAGTACTATGAAGAGGAAACCAGAATACCATCTCAGAATACGGATCACCCATACTGGGGCAAGGAGAATCATAACAGATATTATTATCCAAAAGAAAAAGGTCATATCACTTTAAAATCTGCATTGAGAGACAAGCAAGAGGTAGACAGAGAAAGAAGAACACACTCGCGTCAGCTGGGAAAATCTGTGAGTTGCGTGACGCATACCAGAGAGAGAGAGAGAGGGAGAGAGAGACCCATACACCAGCTGGGTAGTTCCCCAAGCAGCGTACAGAGAACCAAAGAGAGAGCGATGCCGGAGCCTGCGAGTTTCAAACTAGCGCAGCTTTGAAAAGCTTTACATCAAAGCAAGGGCAAGCACAGAGCTTGAGAAAACAGGAGTGCCAGAGTCCTTTTGGAGGTGGTGGTGAGACCAGGAATGGGAATCCTTGGTGGGACAAGTGTCCTGTCAATGTCGCCAAAACCACTGACAACTGGAACCCACAGTTGAACACTGAACCGCCGCATTATCATGAAGAAATGGCAAACCAGGAGAGAGATGCCAAAGCAGGAGAGACGCTGGCAGTCTTGTGCATCGAAGGAGGGTCTGTTGCGAAGGAAGCTCCGACTGCCCTCTCTTACCACCATGAAGGTAACAGGGATAACGGGAGGCTGGGGAAGATGCGAAAGAATCATTATTGCAACTAGTTAACTAATCCCAGTACAAAAACTGAAATACAGTTCAATTTGAGGAAAAGGGAACCCAAGTATAATAATTGTGTGAAACGTACTGTTGAGTGGTTAAATAGCAGAATAAACAAAGTTACCATGGGAAACTGGGAAAAGGGAAAGATAACTTGATATCCTGTACAAAGTCAAAATATGTTTGAAGAGGAAACACGACGTGGAAAAGAGCATAGAGAAAACTGGTAATAGAATCACATATTACCAAGAAACTATAAAAATACATGTTAAGGATCACAGACAAGCAACACGGATTAATAAGAGAATCCCTATAGGGATAAAACCTGAGGAGAGAAAGTAAAGTAATCCAATTAAATAATTAACAAGTTTAGTGGAAAGAGTCATAAGAGACTATTCACAATCTAGGCATTGAAAGACTGGTACCAGAAGTACCCTTAGAAGAGTGGCATCAATTTCAAGAATCATTTTCAAAAGACTATTTTTGGATCACCGAATGAAAAAGTGGTACTAGAAGTACCTCCAGGAGAAGGGAGTAATTCCCCTGACATAACTTAGTTGTTGAATAGTGGCAGGGTCAGTGAGGGTAGTTTTTTTGCAGCAGACATATTTGCTTGAACAACCCTGACTGGTGAGCACCTTAGTTAATAAAATAGGCATGGAACACCCATAGTGATAGGGAAAGATGGGCGTTATCCCTTTTATTTTAAAACAATACTTAATGCAATGTCACCAATGAGTGTGAGTCCTTCTGACCCGCCACAGTGCTCATATAATGTAAACCTGTAAGAAGTTGCCAAACACTTTGCCCTAGAGCAGGGGTCTGCAACCAGCGGTCTCCGGGTGTTTTGTGCTCAGACTACTCCTCTCCCTCATCTGCCAACTCGCAGCTGCTTGTTTGGTTGTACTTGGGATAAAATGTATCTATTTGGGACAGTGAGAAAGAGCAAGAAACTAAAACAGAGAGAAAGGTAGAGATAGGGAGAACAACAGAGAAAGATTGTGTGAGAGTGGGAGTGACAGTGTCAATATGAGCTTGTGAAATGGAACCTGTCTTCAAGATGCCAGTGGGAGGAGTGCAGGGTTGCAGGCTGTTTTGACTTGTAAGGTCTACCTTCCCAATTAACTGACTCCCCCTGTAAAATCTCCTACCACATTATACTATATCACAACCCCCCCCTCAGATGAGTGCTAGAGGCCTTGCCATTAGCACATCAACACTAACGGAACCACAAGAAAGCTCTCCTCTTATGCCCAATCACATCTCCCACATATTTAGCTAACCAGACACAAATGTGCTGTAGTAAATCAGATCTTACACTCTTCCCTATGGATAACAAACTCCCAGATATCTTTGCTAAAGCCATTAAAAGCATACTAGCATACAGGAACCAGGCAGCTCTGACCTGCATTCATTAGCACCAGAGGCATGGACCCTGCCTCCCTCACACTCCCAATGGTGACACATCCCTTTTTTCTTGTAGAGGCACACACGGTGAGGCAATCGACAGTGGCAGAATGGCTCTGTATAAAAGCACTCACCCTATAGCTCCCACGATCCCACACTATTGACGATGCTTACTGGGGCTGCTGGGATTGATAGAGCCAAAGGTTGACAACACTTGTCCTAGAGCATGATGGAGATCTTACATTCTTCAGGTTGTTTGCAATTGATGACATAGAGGCTCATGCCTGAGACAGGGACAGGACTAAAGCCGCACAGCAGTACACATCTAAATATATAATTGACTTGGATACAAAACTAATAACCAACCACAACAGATATGAATTGATATGTATGCTTGCATGTGACTACAGTATAATCCAGTTCCACAGAATGGCCCTCTCACCTAATTCACTTTTGCAAACATTTCTTCTATAAACATGTCCTGGAATCTCTCTCCATTACTTCACAGAACCAGGGCAACCTACCATAACTAGCTCATATTCATGCAAAACACATGACATCATGCATGGCATCCCAGAGGAACATCTACAGCATGCTGGGACTTCACTTCTGACATTACCAAAGCTATCACTATGTTCACCTGTCCTGAATACTAGCCACACAGCTCACCCGGCAACGTTGATTCACAATGAATGCTAATACCGACAGTACTTGCAGGGCATAAGCCATGCATGCTGTTTGAATTTGCTGTGCCTTTATGCGCATAGGTTCTCAGTGAAGTGCCTACATGCAGAGAGGTTTGGGAGCTGTGCATGTTCATGCCCTATGGCTATGTGATGAGCAGTCTCTCAGCTGCATTCTCGCCCGGGCAGGATTCAGAGTTGGCGGCGCGGGGCAGTCACACCGACCTTGTGCTTCGCGATGGTGTTTTAGTTCCAGTTTGTAGAGGTAAACCGATTTTGAGACGCAAGCTAGATTAAAATAACATACCTAAAATACATTTGGATATGATAACTTGTATATTTTTAAAAAAATCCTTTGTGGGAGCAGTGACAGTTGCTAAACTATTTACACAATCCATACACTACAGTGCATTGGGGGAGATAAGAAAACAGAGTCCAACCGTAACAGAGAGTTTTAAAAAAGTACGGAAACTTCAATATTTGGCATCATTATAAAGGTAATTCTTAATGACTTAGACTTGCGGCCAATCCATTTAATGTATACGATGAACATGTGGATATGTACAACTTACTAATACGAATGTGTTCAGGTTTAGATGATGTATATAGAAAGCGACAATGAGAATGTGTCCGACCTTTATAATGCAAGGTACAAGTGGAGATGTGTTTCGAAAAGAACTCACTATTGTACTTGTGACAATGGAATACTAAACACTATAGAGTCCACTGGTATTTTCACTAATAATCACAAAGATGACAAAGGGACTTTGCAAAATGCTTAACCAGTGGGAAAAGGATTACAAAGAAAAACTGGCCTCGATGGGTAGCTCACCTGACAAACTGATTCAAAACCCAACAAAAGCGACTGGAGGAGGAAGACTGTATCATGACCCTGGATAAAGCACTAAAATGCAAACTCACTGTGCACCTCCCGCCGGAAGCAAGAAAACTGAACGAAACTCAACTTTTTCTAAAGAAACACCCCAACAGAAGTCTGAGAAAACTCCTTTTAAGGGCGCAGCTAAACCTTCTTCCCTCCAACGAAATTTGAAAAATTCGAGGTCTATCGCAAACAAACAACTGCAGATTCTGTGGGACATTTTCTGAGGCAGAAACGATACGACACCTCCTATTGACTGGCCCGGGCACAAGCAGCTTCGGAACTCCATACCTGGCTCACCATCTGGAGGCAGCACATATACATGAAGAGAAACTCTGGCAGGCTCGACTAATCGGGCGGGGGGTGTGGGAAAGAAAACATTATGGGCTATAGCCAAAGCACAAATCCTTGATCAGATCTTCTCCTCGATCGACATGTTAACCTCAACATCTGTGCCCAACAGCATTTAGACCACTCCTTTCTTTTCTGCAGCAAACAACACAACCGATTGGGAGAGCGTTACACACCTTAGACATTCCCAACTCTTTTACCTCATGCCATGTCAAAAGTTCTGTAAGAAGTATGGACCTTGTAAAAATCACTATTGTGATCAAATCTCGTAATAATAAAAATAAAAAAATATAGAGAACTTTTGGTTTGTGTGTGGAAAATTGAAGGCTAAAGGATGTGAAATACAATCAAGCAATTTTCAATGAACTTTTGACAGGATCGGTGACCAGTGCATTGAATGTATACTGCAGGTCATTTGGTTAAGCGTAATAATACTTCCCTTCTCCTCTCCTTACTTTTTTCAATGCACCACCTATAGCAGCCAGTGTATTCAGAATTTGGGACTCTAAGCACTCCACCCAGTCAACATACATGTTCTAAGCCTGCCTTGCTATGAAATTTACTGGCACTGTGTGCAGCCTTGCACGGAGGACGGTAGCACAAGTGAGGACACCTTGCACATGTGCGGTGGCCCTACACGCATCGGAGCATGGAGATTCCAATTGCCAGCTAACACTAAGCACAATGCACTGAAACTAATGGCAGAGCGGGAGGGCAGGAGTTGCAATGGTGGCACACGTGGCAAGGGGCGCAACAAAATCTACATTTCGGGGGCAGGGGGCTATCCGGTCAAATGTTGGGAGAGGTGCTAACTTTAGAGATGGTGGGGGAGGATGCAAATGTATGTGTGGGCGGGACTCTAACTCCTTTTTACGCATTTTAATTAGGAAATTCTAGTGCAGCTTACATTTTAAAACAGTTCACTCTCTCCCTTAAGTCTGAAAACACCCATGTAAGGGCTGTTGTGAGAATGAGCGGTCTCCTATCCCCTCTCTACCCCTCTACTCACTCACCTGGTTTGCAAGTGTTAATCCAACACAACTCGTTTTCAATTGCCTAAAAATGTATGCATTATACTGCAGGTGCTAACAATGAAATGCTTTACGTTAGTAATTGCAGGGCCTTTGCTTACCACAAAGCCCAGGTGCTGTTTAACATCTGTGCCCTGTTCTGGCCGGACTTGGCTCTGTAGATTATACAGGTCGAGTCAAAGTAGCTAAAAATGTTATGGGGTTGAAGCCCGGTCAGCTCATTGGTATGAGCCACTGAACATGACCAACAATGGAATATTGCCAATTGCCATTGCAAACTCCACTTTGCGGGTACTCTGCACATGTCACATGGTAGTAACATCAGGGGAATTACGGCATTAATGTAGTGAGAAGGCCGGTAATCTAAGAGTTCTGCCCTAATTTGGTTTCTCCTTCATCTGTCTCAGCCTAGTGCAGAGATGGACTGGAATGGCTATGAAGAGCCCAAATGACCCGAGGCCTTGTTAAAAAAAAAAAGTAAATGCTTATTTATTTATTTTGCATTTGTAAAGCGCGCCTAAATTGTAGGTATCTGGGCGCTGCACATAGAGTTACAGATGTATTTACAGTGGCATAGAAATGAGGCAGCAAATAGTATACTTTAGAGTATACAAAATGTACAGGTATTGCAGATATTTACAGTGTACATGGTATCTTCTGGTTTCTAAGGTGCTAGCATTTGAACGTAAGAAGCCAGTTTTTTTTGTTTTCTGTGGAAGGATGTGTGAGAACTGTCAGATCAGATGGCTAGCGGTAGGGTGTTTCATTTTTTGACCCCTACTACTGTGAAACTGCGTCCACCAGCCTTATTTCTTTTAAATTTAGGAACTGTGAGGAGAGAGGATGTGGAAGCATTTCTACGTTTCGTAGTTTGTGTTTGAGCCAAGAGATTGGTGAGTTATTTAGGGGCCATATTAATGAGGGATTTGTGTGCGATTGCCAGTACTTTGAATCTAATTCTGTCCTGGATCGGCACCAGTGGGCTTTGCGTCTTGATTCTGAGGTATGTTCTCTCCTAGGGATATTCAGAGCAGCTCGAAGGGCTTTGTTTTGGGTGACTTGTAGTTTTTTGATGTTGCTGTTCGAAGCGCCAGCCAAGAGGATGTTACAATAATCAAGTTTGGAAAGTATAAGGGCTCTCCCTAGGGTTAAGCAGTTCTCAGGTGCGAGGTAAGGTCTGCAAGCGTTCATAAGTTTGGCTGTGTATGATGCTGAGAAGATAGTGAGGAATCCAGGTAAACGCCTAGAGTTTTGACCTCCTTTGAGACAGTGATGGTGTTCTCATCAATTCTGAAGGCTTTATATTTCGGGTCGAGTTATTTTAGGCAAGTTTGTGTGCCGTCTAGCATGAGCGCAGCTTTTTTGTCATTTAAGCAGAGTTTGTTCTAGGCCATCCAAGTTTGGATGATCAGATAGATGTTGTTAAGAGTGGCAGTGTCTTTGTCATAATCTCCTGTGAGGTGCAATAGGATTTGCGTGTCACTCGCGTAATTAGTATACGACACTCCAAGTTTGTTATTATAGTGTTCATGGGTAAAACAAACGTTTGTAAACACTGTACATCAATCAATAATACATACAACATTAAAAGAAAGTGACAAAAAGGACAAAATACGGGGGAAAAAAGCTCTATAACAATATATCTAATCAGTTAAGTCCAATCCATCGATTAATATGCATCATTGACTTTAAAACTTATCAGACCTCACCAAGTCTCTCCATAATTTTCTGCCACATATAATATATATTAAAAGCTCATTTAAAATTGTTGCCTGAGCATAGGAATGATTAACTTTGATCTGAACCATAATTTCTAAAAGCATGATTAAAATTCCCATATCCTTTCATACACAGCACTCTCAAAATATGACAGCTCGTTAGTAAAGGTCTTCCAGCTAACACCTTCCAGAGGCTGTTTTGGGTGGGCAGGCTCGGACCAGCTTATTTATACAGGCAATAGGACCATGGTCCAACCAAAAAACGCTAAATACTGGTGTGGGCCAGTTTTTAGGGTCCAAGTGTGGCACTTTTTTGGCCAATGTGGGCTAGTTTGATGAGTTACTTCACTATGCGGCTAATAGTTTTGACCACCGTTGCTGAATAAATATTCGTTAAAATGTACAATTTGCATCACAAACCTCCCCCTTGTGTATTAAAACAGCGCCACAAAAGGAATGAATTTGCATGTGCAACTGTGGCCCACTTGTTTGTTGGTGCCCGAGACAATGTTAAGCCCGAGGCCGACCCTGTACGTGGGGCCATTCCCCTGCGTCATTACTCGGCGCTCAGCAGGAAATGAAAGGGGCAGCGCTCTCTGCGGTGGCGTTCACCTGGCCGGCTTTGAGTGACTAGGCCCGGCCTCAGCCATCAGTTTGCTTGGCTTGTGCATTGCAACACCCACAGCAGCCAGCGAGGAAAGGGAACACGAATCTCTAAAGTGCGCCGCTAGAGCTAGACGCAGGCTGCAGATTGTGATTATTATTATGTATGCGACCTTTTATCTGCAAAGCTTTTAGCGGCACCTGACAGTGGCTCTCTCGTCTAATCAGTCCTTTGAATAGTTCATAATGGATGTTCAAACAATATTAAAATTGTGCGCCACACAAACATCTACATCCCCCTGTAATTTGTATTGTCGATTGACAACTTTAAACCTGTCCTTTGCTTTTTTCATGAGGGGACTCGGCTGTAGTTTCATCCGGGGGCTGTGCACAAAATCCGATTTCTTAGTATAGCAGGATTCTAGGGGGCAAATGTCACTTCCTGAGTGCGGCAGGGCACATTCATTAACACGACGCCATTCTAAACCGCCGCCCGACCTTGCATAGGCGCGCACTTCTTTAGAGCGCGGCGCAGTTTGATACATAATTTGGGCTCGCTTTCTGTAAATCAACCTTGTGTCTACTTTAGAAAACATTTCTCTCGCTCTCTTTGCGGCATGCTGGCATCTTTTACCGCCAACGCTGACGGGCAATACACTCGCACCTCAGGCGTCCGCGGACAAAAACAATTTCCAGCAGGGCACGCACTGACACTTTGCAAATGTTTTCTTTTCTGTTGCCGCTAATACCATTATGAGACAGGAAGAACAGCCGCGGGCGAATGGGAATGAAGCCTTGTTCCAACACTACTGCAGCCTGTCTTCGGTTTTTTTCTGCCGCCAACATTCAGTTCAATGTTTTTAATTAACTTCTTTTCCGTCGCGGGTTGCACAACTCTCATTTTCTTGAACATCTAGCGTTTCTCAGAAATCTGATCAGTGTAGGAGGCAACGGCAGAGAGCTGTCAATAACGCGCCCCTAGTCTGTGTTCGATGCCGTAAAATTAATTGTGAAACACCAGTTGAACTAATGCGAATTAACGGACAGCTCACCCGTTCCATCCATTACAAAATATTCACAGTCTATCTAGAGATCTACGAAAGTGTTAAAGCTGGGCTCCCAGCCCCATTATTAAAACAATAATGCCACACTCTAAGGGCGAAGGTAATAGGCCCCAGCAAAGCCTTTAATGGAGGTCAAAGGGACATTATCACCTTGTAATGGCCCTGGGAGAGAGGCATTATTGCTATTAAGAGCAATCAACAGAATTAGGGAACAGAGCTCACTTTAAAACAAGGGAAAACAATGTCCAATCATTAGTAGGTTGGGACAGAAGACCAACCAATAGCACCCAAGGGCAGGAGGAGCAACCAATCAGGTTCCCTGGATTGCAGGCTAAATCTACTGATCAAAACCCGTGTTCCATGGAACCTGATGGCTGCTTCCCCCACCCGCACCACCATCTTCCCCCCACTTTCCCTTACTTTTAAAATGTCGCATCCCTCCCCCCCCCCCGATCCCCAATTTACCGAAAGCCCAATTTACCTAATTTCTTCATCGGCAGCAACCACCGCGCTGCTGCTGCTGCTCCGTAGCTGCCATGGACATGGAAGAAGGACTCTGTATGGAGCTCTGTCTTCCTGATTCATGGCACCCATCTTAAGAAAGTATTTTGATTCAATGAATGGGACACCATGAAGCGTCCCGTTCATAGAATTAAAATACAATGGCCCTGGGCCTCATTACGCGGTAGGAGGTAGCCATGGTGCTTTTAGCACCATGGCTACCGCCTTACCGCATTCCGGGTCCGGGTTCCCGAAATAGGGACTTCCCAGGTCATTCCAACCTTGGAGGACCCGGTAAATCCCCATTCCGGGAACCATTCCCCATTCCCATTTGAGCCCCCATAGGGCTCAATGGGAATGGGGATGGAGCTAATAAAGGTACCGCAATTTGCGGTACCGTTATTAGCTATGAAGTCCCTTAACGGGTCCCATCCATAACGCCTGGTAAGGCGTTGAGGAAGGGACCCGCTAAGGGACCTTGGAAAAGGGTGGTAAGGGATTACCGGCACCGGTGACCTTACCGGTGCCGTAATCCCTTACCACCTACCGCGTAATGAGGCCCCCTGTGTCTTGGAAAGACAGGGCTTTAAACTTTTTACAATAAAATAGAAACTTAACAAAATGGTTAATTAATAAAAGACGACCCTGTTGGACTTGATAAGTATATTGTGTCCATTCATTCACTTGCTTAAAGTGATGCACTTGAAGGCTTCGGGCCAGCTTTTGAGTCACAATGAATGAAGGCCTGCATAATTTAGGAGGGGTGCTGAAACAACTCCATCCTGTGTAAGTAGTGATCTGAAATTACCAAAGTGACAAATGCCCTCGGCCATTTCAATTTAACGTTGCTTTTTAACTAAAAGACCATTCATTGCAAAATGTGTCACATCTCTGTACTATGTTTGGGGAGGAGTGGCAGTAGATATGAACCATCTAGTCTCTTGTCTGCCTGGTTGGGCAGAAGAGGACAATAAGCCACCAGAGGAAAGGCAGGCGCGAGCGTGCCTTTTTTCATTTTTTTAAATATTGGAGTGGGCTAGCACTCGGTGGGGCTCATGGCTGGCCCCTGCTGTGGGCAGGCACTGGCCCAAGAGCGGGATCAGGCCAGAGCTCTAGGTGGAGCTCGCCCAGATCTATAAAAGAACATGTTTACAGGCAGCTCCCATTGTGCCCTTCAGTTGCGATTTGCACACTAAGATGATTGCTCTTTCACCTTCAGCTCAGCTGCTGATTGGAAGGATATGATCAACAGTCTCACTGCTATCTGTGGTCCCTCCACCCCCCAAAAAAGCCTTATCTGCTATTGAGGCAGAAGGGTGTCTCAGAGGATTTATTTCAGAAACTGGCTATTGTCAACAGCATTGTTTGGATCTGATCAATTGAGTCTTAAAATGCATTCCCTGTTATCTGTAGCACATACAATTTGTGCATGTGTTAACGCACAACGTGTGTAGCATTTGTAGCTTTCTTTCGGGAAGGAGAATCTATTGAACAAATGGAAACAAACATCAGAACGCATATTGATACTTTTTAGTGCCACAATAGTTAAAAAGGCAGCTCAGTGAGTTTAGTACTTCTTGCAGTTATAAAAATAAAATTTCATAATTATGGCACAGGTCTATTTCCCATCCCTAATGAAGAGCATAATAGGTTAGTTAGGAGAGGTGGCCAGGTAGTCATATGAGGACAGAGAACCAGCTGAGGCTCATACCCCGGCTTTGCTATGGGATAATACTCTGATCCCGGATGGATCATCTTAATTGTGCAGCACTGGACTGTCTTCTGTGAAAAGGTTTCCTTTCACACATCTGGTGGCATCCTTTAGCCCATTGCCATTCACCAAAGCCCTTTGGGTAGAAGGGGCCATGGACAGGAGAGAATTGGCCACATGTCAAAGACTTCTGGTGAGCTTATTTGACCCATATTCTGCTTTCTAGAATTACACATGTTCCCCTTCACCTTGTGAGTAGCAATCTGCATATCTGTGTCAAACAAGGACTATACGGAGGTGAATATAACACACATGTTCTGTTATTGGTTGTGCATAAAAATAGACAACTGTGTATGACAAGAACGTCAAAAGAATATAGTCATGTGCCAACATTGAATACTGGGGTGGAATCCAAGTTTCACCGCTTCACCAAAGTATGCCATTTCATCTTGCAGTGACCAACCTTTCCATCTGTTCATTCCCTAAATATTTTAAAGTTGTTAGTCACTAAGAGTGATTTACTTCTCGGGGTAAGCTTTTCAGTCAAGCCACATTCATGGTTTAGCTGGGTAGAGTGCTTCATATATTATTTTAGTGACCATTCATATATTGCACAGCACACAGTCATTCGTTTCTTGGCTCAATCATGGCAACATTGCTTAAAAACCATGGCCCTCTTCTAATTTCTATTTTCCGATATGTGCACCTTCCTGGTAACTTCTCACCCGTACCCACTGCTGATGGCATGGATTGTGTACCTGATTTCTTTGATTCCAGTCTGCATCTATCCCCCTGATTGGGCACTTGTACATTCTGTGAGAATGCCAACCTGAGTTATGTATCTATTATGGGGAATGTGTACTTTTTTCATATGGCAACGTATATGTTTCCTGCATGTATACCAGAGGTGGTATTCTTCGCTTGTAGCCATTATTGGTAAAGTGAGTCCACCAAATATGCCACCACAAAAATACACACACTGCTGGATGAATTTGGATGACGTTTTCAATTGCAAATTTGGGAACAATATATTATAAAATGAAAAAGTTATTAAGAAAACAAAACATCACAGTTTTCCAGTGTTCAGCCCATTTACTTTCCCATAGAGGAAAGGTGCAGTTTATGAAACACCTTAGCGTGAAAACCGCTTGGCAGATTTGGACCAAATAAGAAACAATTTGGTCACACAGCGTTGTCTTAATAAACATAACTGGTTTGGGGTAAATCCATCCAGAAGTTCTTAAAATATTTGACAGTGAACGGGTTCCCTCTGAACCTTGAAGCCTTTATTATCGGTATTGGTGCTCTGCAGAAGAGTGGCTAGTCACTTTTGACTTGCTGCATAGATTTGGATGACATTTTCTAAACCAAGGGCCTCCCCAAACTGAAAAGATTAGGAAAAATGTGTAAAAAAAAGAAAACATTATTAAGACTGGTATGAACAGTGTATGAACAGTGTATAATGGGCAGGGCATATATAGTGGCCACAGTCGAAGACCGTGGCCACCTAGTGGGTCCCAAAATATTGTTGGAACATGTACAGTGGGCACGGCCAAAGGCCATGGCTAGTGGCCCAGTAGTATTTTAAAACATACAGTGGGCACGGCCAAAGGATGTGCTCACTAGTGGGCCCAAAAGACATGTATAGTGGCCACGGCCTCTAGTGGGTGTAAAAACAGCTTAACTTCCCGTTGCAAAGCCCATAACCACATATATATTATAAGAGAAGGGATTCACTATGACATACAAAATGGCATTATGGGGAACATGGCATTATGGGGGACATCAACTGGAGTGTGCAGAATTAAGCTGGTCAAGATTTCCCACACTGAATATCAGGGTTTTGTTGCATTAAATCTGGTCAACTTAACTGCACTTTAAATAACGTTTTTTCAGTGAATAATATATATATGCATAAAATACAAAACTTAGTTGTTAAATCTTTCTTAAATCATTCTTGCATAGAAAAACACAGCGCTGTGGGCTTGTTTCATTTCATTTGACTGTAAGAGGATTCAATTCAGCACTACAGCCAAGTCAACGCCTAGTCTAGAATACTGAATGAAAACCCTTATTGATATATCTTTATGTCCAGTTCATGCGTTCTGGATGACTACCCCTATATAACACCCCTCTCTCAGAATCCCCCTGACCCCACTGAGCCAAGAAGTAGTTCTGTTTTGCAAGTTAAAAGGTTTATTTGAGAAGTAAAGCAATATATATATATCACACTTTATAATAAATTAATAATTGAATATCACACTTAATCTGAGATGATAAAGATTAACAACAGAGAATCTGGCACTAGCACACTTCTTGATAATCACTAAGGAGTTGACATGAAATGGATAAGATAGCAACAATACTTTTATAGTTTCAAATGGATGCAATGTGGAATGAAATGCAGTAAAGAAAATAACTTGATAGGATTTCAGCAAAAGACAATGTAATCACTTTCTTGGACAATTCACCCCCCCCCTTTTATGCAATGCAAGGAAATGGAAGGAAGGCACACAATTCTCAGAAATGCAATTCAAATGTAATTCAGTTCACCCAGCAACTTAGACTACAGAAGTTGAAAACACAGGCAAAAATGCTTTGATATGTGCTGGCAATGGAGTGAAAATATGTTAAAATGCTTTTAATTCCCTCTAGAGGTTCAGGGTGAGTGGTATCTAGTTAATATTAGTCCAAGCACACTTTAGCAAGGATCTAGGGTGTAACTAGCAGGTTAAACGAATTTTTGGCAACTGAAAGGCAAGCAGCATCAGATTTTTACACGTGGAGAAATTTGCAAATCGCGGTAAATTCACGAGTACGTTTTTCACGATTGCGGCAAAACTATAGGGGGTATAGGGGGTATAGCACAAACGGTCACGGAGATATGAGCGATTAAATAAAGGTCGTTTTTCAGATTTGAAATTTTAAAGTTCAAAAAGACAAGTGCAGCTTGCAACTAGAAAATGACAGGTGACCGCTTTACTCAAGTTAAAATAGCTTGCATTAGATTATTTTAACTAAGAGATTGGTTCTGCACAGTTTTGCTAGGTACTCACAATATATTTAGAAATATGCCTTGCCACGGATCTGGTCAGGTTTTGGACTGCACTCCGGTTCAGCTCTTTGGTTCTGCTAACATTGGCCTGGGTCAGCTCTCTCTGGTTCTGCTAACAGTGGTCTGGTCTGGGTCTCTGAAGGTGGATAGATTGAAGTCTCTATGTTAGCTCTCTGGAGGTTGATGGAGGTAAAGTATGGATTTTCCAGCAGAGCGTCCCGCAGCAAATGGATTTGAAGGTCCCTATCTGTCCTGTCTCTCTGCTTTTATGTGTTTTGAAAATGGGTGTGTATGAGCAGCATCACTAGCCAGCCCCTCTCCACTTATCATTGGCCAAGCTTTCATTTCTCCCCTGATTGGGGGAGCTAAGTTGTGTCAGAGTGATGTCATTTTACAGCCTGCAGAAAGTCCACTCCTCCTGTCAACTTACACACAAATCTAGATTTGAACCAAATACATATTTTCAGAGGTACATATTGTTTAAAATTACATGCACCCATCATGCATTACAGGAGGTATACCCTGTTCAAACTCTGCTCTTCCTGGGAGCTTGCATTCAGAAATGGCAATATTTTGCACTTTTTAACTGGTTTGCAATACCGGACATTACCCCAAATTTACACACATGTGCGCAAGGAGTATGGACATTAGTTGATGAAGTGTCATATTTTTCACATGCACACATTTTGAGTAATATCCTCTTTTCCGCTAAAACCCCCCTGAACATGCCACCGGTTCTAAAAACCTCTTAAAATGTGGGCAGAAAAATCACAAGAATTATGGTGTCATTTAAATAATTTTCACAAGTCCGTACTATGAGTTATTCATCTTTTTAGAGTTATGTTCTGGCCCCAAAGGGGTGTGGTTTTCCTCCAGCACAAGGTTGAATTTCTGGTTTTTCCAGTTCTGCCAAGCCAGCTTGCTCTCACAGGCAGTGCCCCTCCCCTTTACTTCCAGGAGGAAGCTCCATTTACGACTGCCGCCAATAAAAAATTTGCCTGAGTCAGGACAGGGCTTTGTTCAGAGCTCCTGTATTCTGTGGGGCTCCCCTTAATTCAATTATCAGAGAGATGGCATATCCTTAGTGTGGCCAGCAAAAGGCAGATAGGCCTGGGAACACAGCTGTGACTCAAGTTTCACTCCTGATGGGGGTAGTTGCCAGGCAGAATTCAGTTTCTCAAGCCACGTTTCAGATAGAATGTCACTTTTTGTTCCCCAGTTCAAGTCAAGACAATTTTTTTTACATATGCAGCTAGGATGCTGATTCTAAGTTTAAAACTATGACATTTAAACAATTGCAACCTATGTGACACTCAGAAATAGGTCACTCATTTCTTTTAAACATTTAGATTTGTAGTGTCTTTCAGTCCAAATTTACTTAAACTGCTGAAATCCACAGCTCAGCCAGTCTTGTTATAAACCTTCAAGTCACTTCAGAATATAACTTTACATTGGATCCACCTCTCAGTAAGTCTTTCTTTGGCATGTTTTGGGTTCATTTATTCAGTTTTCTACAAAATCTGGTGGTTTTAAAACGCCGGCTTTTGGATAGTGGTGAGTACTGGTACTGCACCCCTTTTTGGGATTTAAGAAAATGAATTCTCCACAGTTATGGGTTTGCTTTTGGCAATCAGCATTGCCATTCCCAATGGTTTCAGACTACTGTGTGGGTAGTCCAATAGTGGTTTTAGGCAGTGTCCTTCTGTGCCCATAACATCGGCAAAAATGAGTGGCAGCCTATTCTTCATGCATTTCCCTGTGCATTTTCTGGGAAGCTCTGGCCATCATGATGTTTTCCATGTCAGTACTGCACAGTTTTGAGGTAGGGCTCGGATGCATGGGTAAATACATCCCACAAGCCCCCCTCTTGCGATGGCCATTCTATTTCACGAATGGGACTCGCAAGACCTGGGATGTTTCCTCATCTTCTTCCAATAGATGGCACAGTTCAGCATCTTTTCCTCCATCCGGTCGGATCGATCGGTTCTCCTCGCCGGTCCTGATGGGAATATTGGGCGGTACCCCGGGCCCGTTGCGTCTCTGCTCCCGGTCTCCGGATCGTCGTCCTTGGTCATTCTCCATGGTTTCATCTCTCCTAGGATGATAAAGCAAAAGCGGCAATACCTACTCATAGACATTTTTCCACCACTGTTGAGATAGTGGGGCAGCATATGCATTTCATCATAACGAAACATTACATTCTTATTTTGAAAAAAAACAGTATAACTAAGAGACAGTTTCGTGCAAATCACAATATTTTAGAGACTAGATGTGGTATGTTTTATGATTGGAACTGAATTAGTCTGAGACAGTACCCGCTAGGATTCCGGAGGATTCCTCCAGTTGTTGCAGAGTGTGCCTGGGATGGCAACATTTCAACTGGTTTATGTGGACCCACTTGTCTTCCCCCTCTGCCAAAGGACCTTTGGGGATGTGGATTTTGTAGGCCACAGGGGAGATCTTGTCGATGATCTCAAAGGGTCCCTTCCATGTAGGCAAAAATTTCCGCTGTTTTGCCTGGTTTCTTTGGAAATTGTATAGATAGACCCGGTCTCCCACCTGATATTCCTTCCTGGAAGTTTTCAGGTCATAATGGGTCTTCATGCTATCAGCCGATCTTTCTAGATTCCGCTGAGCGTAAGCAAAAGCATGTTGGAGGTGTTTCCTTAAATTCTCCACATACTCATGAGTAGTGGAGGCATTTATCAGTGTCTGCTCTTGGGTCCTGTAGAGCAAATGCTGAGGAAGCACCATCTTGCGCCCAGTCATCAACTCAAATGGTGACATTTTGGTTGCAGATGAAGGGGTAGATCTGATGGCCATTAGGACCAGAGGTAATCGGATATCCCAACTTGGCCCAGAATCTGCCACAAACTTTTTTAAGATGCTCACAATTGTCCGGTTATATCTCTCTACTGCCCCAGAAGAAGCTGGCCTGTAAGCAATATGAAACTTCCTTTTGACCCCCAGTATCTCCCACATCTTTGTCATTACTTCACTGGTGAAGTGGCTACCTCTGTCTGACTCAATCCTTTGAGGTAGACCGAAACGGGAAAAGATGTGGTTAATCATCAGGGCAGCCGCAGTTTCTGCCTTGCAATTTGGGGCTGGGAGACATTCCACCCACTTGGTAAACAAGCATGTCACAGTCAACATGTACTTATTCCCCCTAGCAGAGCGAATCACGGGGCCTACAAAGTCGATTTGTAAATCTGACCATGGCAGTGTCATCCCCCTCTTTTGGAGAGGTGCACGGTGCGTGAGGGATGATGGCTGAAATTGTGCACACACAAGACACCCCTTCAAGTATTGGTCGAGGTCCTGCCCCATGTGTGGCCAGTATGCAACCTCTCTTAAGATTTCCAGTGTTGTGTGAAACCCCCTATGACCGGCGGTGGCCGCATCATGGGCGTGACTTAACATCAGGCTTCGGAATGAGGTAGGAACCACCCACTGATCGTGGCCAGCTTTGGATTTCCTTACCAGCAAACCGTCTTGGATTCAGAACATTTTTGGACATTTCATCAACACTCTTAGGTCCTCTTTCCCAATGTAATCGGTATCCGTCAGGGGAAAGTTCTCAGGGTCCTCAAGGTGCTGGTAAAATTTACCAATTATTGGATCCCCCTTCTGAGCGGTAATCAAATCAGCATCAGGGGTCTCCTTGCTCCATTGTGCAATTGAGAGGTCATTGTGAGCATTTGTCTGGGACCTAGTGATAGCAGTGACCTGGATTTCCCCCAACAGGGACTCAATCTCAATTAGATCCCCTTTGATGGCCCCGGTTTTGGCCAGCTGATCAGCTAAGTCATTTCCATTTTTGTCTGGTCCCTCTACTTTGGAATGACCCTTGATCTTTTTCCAATAGATGGTCATCTCATTTGAGGTGACCAGATCATCAATGTTTTGGATCAACTTCCCATGTTTCAAGGGTTTGTTATTAGCACATAACATGCCTCTGGTTTTCCAATTGACCAGGTGCTCCACGAACCCGTTCCGTACATAATCCAAATCTGTGATTATAACCAGTTCGTGGAGTTGATGCTGGACAGCAGTGAGGATGGCCTGATGCACAGCCATCAATTCTGCCACCTGACTACTTCGGGGACCAATTTTGTATCCAGCGGAGGGTTCTGGGGACTCATTCACCCATGCATTCCCTACGCCGGCCACCAGTTCTTTCTCCCCATTGTTGTCAACATGGTAAGAGCATCCATCCACATAGACAGTGGGCATTCCCTCACACTTGTCCTCTTCAAAGACTTTGTGTGGGGAATTAAGGTATGCCTCCATGTTGTCCTTGATTTTTAGACTTTCGTCCTCGAGACAGTTTTCTCTGGCACAATCATGCAAGTCAGCCAGACCTTGCGCGAGGGGACTCTTCTTGTTTTGGCCATATCGGACCTCCACAGGAAAGCCTTGCATTGACAGAATCCAGGAAGTAATTCGGGAATTACTCACATTTCCGGTCCGGATTCTATCACTTTGGAGATATTGCAGAGGCTGGTGTGGAGTCTCCACTATGATGTGTTCCCCCTGGATAAACGGGCGGTAATTCTTCAATGCCCACACCGTTGCCAGGAGTGCCTTCTCACAATCGTTGAATTTTTCCTCCACAGAGGATAAAGTTTTGCTCGCATAGGAGATTACTTTATTGACCTTGTCATGCTTTTGGTATAATACTGCCGTCAAGCACGTATTAGAGAACCCCGTCTCCAGGAAGAACTCCTTGTTTCTGACAGGGTAAGCTAGGCAGGGCGATTGTGAGAGGCTTCTTTTGAGTTGTTTTACTGCCTCGGCTTGTTCTGGACCCCATTCCCACTTGACCCCCCCCTTCAAGAGATGAATCAGGGGTCTGGTGATCTCTGTGTAGCCCTCAATGAACTTTCTGCTGTAATTAGTCAGTCCAAGGAGGCTCCTTAGTTCCCGCAGAGTTGTGGGGTCTTTCAGTTTCTGAAGTGCTTCCACTTTCTTTTCCTGGGGACAGATACCCTGAGGAGTAATCTCATGCCCCAAGAAATTAACACGGGTTCTACACCACTGTGCTTTCTGAAAGGAAAGTTTTGCTCCGGCGGCCCTCAACTGTGTCAGAACATAACGGATCTCCGTTATGTGTTCCTCCACAGTTGAGCTTTTAATGAGGACATCATCTACATAAGCCAGGTTACCCCTCGCACCCAAGTCGGGCATGGCCTTGTGTAGAAAAATGTTGAATTCATTACCGGAGTTGAGGTATCCGAAAGGAGTCCGGGTCCATGTGTACTGCTGGCCCCCAAAGGTAAAAGCCAGTTTGTATTGGTCCTCCCTACTGACAGGCACGGTCCAGTACCCATTGGTCAGGTCTATTGCAGTGAATACCTGTGACCCCTGGATCTGGGCCAGCCCTTGGTCAATGTAGGGCAGAGGCCATCGGGAAGTATGGACCCGTTTGTTGAGCTCCCTGAGGTCAGCACAGAGTCTCCACTGGCCGTTTGGCTTCAATATTCCCAGCACCGGATTATTGAAGGTGCTGTGGACTGGACGGATTATTCCCCGGGACTCAAGGTTCTTAATTATTTCAGTAAGGGACTCCATTGATGCGAGAGGCAAGCGATATTGCTTCACAAAAACAGGAGTCATGCCAGGGTCCGTGGGGATTGTTGTTGTGTGGATGTCGGTGCGGCCACAGTCATATGAGTCTACCGCAAAGAGATCTTGGAAATCCAAGAAAACTTGTTTCAACTTTTGCTTTTGTTCCAGAGTCACACAGGCATCAGCTAGGTTGACTCTCTCTTCCACCATCTGCCTGAAGCCTGGAAAGACTTCTGGTTTGGCTATCTCCGCGGCCTCCTCCAGCTGGGTGGAGAAGTCCCTGGTCAGAGTGCTGATTTGGACCGGAGGCTTCAGGTGGGAAAGGCAGCCCTCATGGACCTGGAAAATCACCTCATCCCTCCTGAAGTCACAAGTCACATCTTCCTTACCATAGGGGCAGGAAGTGTACACCAGGAAGTTCCCCCCATGCCGGGTAAAAATCCTGTCTGGTGTTGTATTGTCGTCACTGTCAAAACAGTCCTTGGGGATTAGTCCTAACCGTTCATTTACTAAGTCGATGGAAAAATGTCGGTCATCAACCGCCATTCCAATAATGGTGCCTGCGGCTAGAGTAATACTCTTTAAGTCGCTGTTATCCACCTCTATTAGAATGGTGTCATGTTCTATGTTGACTAATGGAGTTGGGTTTACCCCCAACCCTTGCTGTTGGAGAGAAGCGTTTAGATGTATGTAAGCATCAGGGTTTTTCAACTCTTGTCCCCTTTTAACTTTCACTTCCAGGGAAAATTGTCGGGTCCTTTCTGGGATGGTGACTTCCTCTTTGATCTGAATTTCAACTGCTTAAGGTAGCAATTGAGCTGACCTAAATGCTTTTTCTGGATCATCAAAGCCCATGGGATTATCCGCTAATCGGGACCAAGCTTTGAAGTTTATTAGGTCCAAACTAATGGCAAAGCGACTGAGAATGTCACTGCCTAAGTAAAAGGCAGCAGGGACGTCTCGCACGACCCAACAATTGTGGACTATGCTCTTGTTGCCAATGGAGATTTTGAGCATACACCTGCTTGGCAGGAGATGTTTGGAATTAGGTGGTTCCAGGTCCATTTCCCATTTGTCTATCAGTTTGAATGTGGGAACGGCTGGGTCTTTTGGGAGTTGGCGGAACATGGCTTCGCTGATGAAGCTCTTACCATTGTTCATGCATACTCGAGCGAGAACAGAGTCCTTCCCATCATTTAACTGAACAGGGATGAACAACTGCTCTCCAATTTGCTGAATATCAGCCAGGCTCTGAGCTGATTTCACATCTTTCTGGACTATAGGAGTGGGAGTTTCTGATTGTGGATTAGTAAAGAATCTCAGAGTGTTTCCTTCCAGCGTGGAGTACCACTTTAGACTGGAAGGAAGGTTGATTTTCAGAAATAGAGAGGACCCTCCATCACCAGTCTGTTGTCCTACTGCTATTACTGTCACGTCTGGAATTTGGCTATTCTGGAAGTGAAATTCTACCTGGTCAGATTTTTGTTCAACCATGTGGCAGGTGCCGTTTAAACTAACATGGTTGACACTCTGTTTTAATTTTATGGGTCGGCTAGTCTGGGTCCAGAGGACCTTGTTTACACAATCTATTAGGGGTGACAACCTTCTCAGGAGGTCATTCCCTAGTAAACAAGGGGTGCCCTCTGGGGTCACAACTATGACCGGGTGTTTCAACTTGTGTCGCCCAATTTTAATGTCCAAATCTGCCGTCCCCTCGACAGGAATTTCCTTCCCGTCAAAGTTCTGCAGTTGTCCAGGAAGAGAGGTGAGAGGAATTTGGTAATTCTCTCCCCTTCATTCAGTTCGTCAAAGGCCCTTCTGGACAGAAGGGTAGCTTGAGATCCTGTGTCCACCAGCGCTGAAATCGTACCCTGTCCCTGTACTTGTACCGGGGCATAATATCTTCCCTCCTTCTCCTCAAGGGGGCACAGATAATGCACATTTTTGGACAACTGGTGGGCTAACTTTCTGGTTTTGGACATCGCTAGCGAAGAGATTTGGGCAGAATTCTGTGGAGAGCCTTGGGAATCTGAAAGAAAAATTTGGCAACTGGAGATCAGAGCCATTGTGGGTTCCCCTGGCTCCGGTTCCGGGCCGCTCCCCCCTTTTTGGAGGCAGTCACCAGGATGGGTTTGAACCAGGGGATTTTCTTGCTGTTGGTTCTGGGATGAGATGGTGGGCGGCGGTAGCTCAGTCTCCACATCTCCCCAGTCTGGATTTGCATCCCTAGGGACCCACTTTTCTTTGGGAGGAGTTCCCCCCTCTCTGAAGGAGAAGATCCTTTTCCCAGGATCCTCTGAGGATCCCTCTCCCTCAAATTGGAAGATCTGTACCTCCTCCTCAAACTGTGTCTGTTTGGGTCTTTTGTTTCTCCTACCACCCCTCTGCTCCTTAGGAGGCAGACTTTCAGGGGCAGGAGATTTTGTTTCCGGTTCCTGGGTTTCCAGGGGCTGTTTACAAGTGAGGAAGGAAGCTTCCTCCAAGGCTTTACACCCCCCTTCCCCTTGTGCCTCCTCCCTGGGAACCGGTGAGTTATCGGGGTGCTGCCCCCGTCATTGTTCTGGAGCACCAGGTCCAGAGTTGGGTGCGTTCTGCATGCCGATCTGAGGGTTCTGCTGAGCCCTCAGTATGTGACCCAGATCCCGCGCCATGTTTTAACTGGGAAACCCGCTCAGGCTGATACGGGGCCCTGTTTTCTCCCCTGGGCTGATCCCGGGAAGGGTAGCTATCCCTTCTCTGGTAGTACCCCGGGTTGGGAAGATTTGGGTACCCCTCCACCCTTGGCCTCCCCTCTCCCGGATTCAGTGGTCTGGGCTCAGGGAATTGGGGAAAGAAGGATGGACGGTTTTGGGGCTGAAAGTCGGGTGGATATCTGGGGAAAAAGTTCTGCCCAGGGTTTGGTAAATTTCTGCCCTCCTGTGGAAAGTTTGGAGGGGAGTTCCCTGGGTTCGGTGCTCGGTTGGATCCCCCCCCTTGGGCTGGGGGAGTCCACACATAACCCAGGATGGGTCGATTTCCCTTGTAGCGGGGACTTACATAATCAGGAGAGCGAGGGACCCCATTTGTGGGGCTGCCTCCTTGGCTCCCTGTCTGTGACTGGCCCGAGGACCTTCTGGGCCTAGCATTATTAGGTGCAGGTAGGTTTTTAGGCCTCCCCATCTCCAAATCCAAAACGGGGGTGACCTTTACCTCTGCCACCTTGGCAGCAGCAGGGGTGCTGTTGGCTTTGGGGTTTTTCTGGGCATTACTTTTGCTATCTACCGGTTTCTGCACCTCATAGATCCGGGTAGCCTGTTCAATGACCCAGTCTAAAGATCTTTTCTCGTGAAAATCCCTCACGAGCTGGGTCATTATGTATTTGGGCAAGGCATGGAAAAACGTATTAATAAATTCTCTGCTATCCGTGCGCACCCTTCTTGTGGTCTGTGCAAAAGCACGCTTTAACTCCTGCACAAATTCTTGTGGGGCCTGATCCTCCCCACATTGTAAATTGTAGGCTGCCTTGCGAGCCTCTTGAGGATTTCTGTGAACAGAAAAATGTTTCAAGATGGCCGCCTTATAGGTGGACCATCTTAAATGATTTTGGTCCCCCAGCCCCGCAAAGAAACTGGAGTATTCCGGGGAGAAGGTCCACTTTACATATTGAATACAGCTTTGGCTGTCCTTCATATGGAAAGTCTCCATTATTTGCTCAAACAACTCTAAGTGCTCCCAAACAGAATACTTAGCGTTCTTATGGTAAGGCGTGATGACGCTCCTGATCGCCTTAATCTGCTTTAAGGGGTCCTTAAGCAAGGCCCTTTTTGCCTTATTGGCCTTTTTGGTTCGGGTAACCCTTGTCCATTCATCCTCTGACTCAGAGGCACTGCTCCCAGAGGTTCCTGTCTGTTCTTCCAGGTTTTCCCGGATTCTGCGAGCCTGGGAATGGCTGGCAGAATGTGGGGACCTGGTCTCCTGTTTCCTGTGGTGCTCAGAGGAGTCCTCAGATCCCTCCTTGCTGCCCGGATTTGCTGGGTACCCCCCCACTGACCTAACTTGGCAGAGGTTTTCAGGATGCCCTTAAGGGGCCTACTCTCCTGGGGTTCCCCACTGAACTGTACTGTACTTGGGTGCCCATACCCGGATGCCCACCCCTCCATTCCTGAGTGGTACTGGCCTATGAGCCCCATACTTTTAGCTGGATAGTAATCTGCCATCCCTGTGGCCCTGTGCTCATGTGCGCCAGGGGACATGGGGGTGGCAGAGTCCAGGGACTGAGAGAGATAAAGGCCTCTGGTACTAGGGCTCCTGAGGTTATGCTCAGGAGTTTCCCTTTCCCAGCGAACCTGGTCTCCATCCGCCCCTGCTCCCTGTTGCAATGCAAGAGCCTGCATTTGTGCCTTCAGTTCCTCAGTTAAGGCCTTACTAGACTCTATCAGTCTCTCCTGCATCGCTACCTGTTGTTGGAGCCTATCATTGTGTTGACAGAGGGCCTCATTTTCCCTCTGTGCTTCCTGGTTGGTCCTGGAGAACTGGGCCAGTCTTTGCTGCAGGAGGTTTACCTCCTGAGTCCCATCCCTACTGGCCTGCTCCTTTCTTGCCAGGGCATCTTCCACCCTTCTGGTGTGCTCTACCAAGTTCTGGTTTTCTTTTTGGAGGTCACCCAGCCCCTGGAGGGCCAGGTGATTTTCTTCAATTTCCTTTTTTAAGTGGCAGACTTCCTGGCCTAAAGTGTCTCTTTCCTGACTGAGAGCCTGCATCTGTGCTGCCAGGTCGTCCCTCTGTCGTTGAAAGGCACCAGCTTTTTGGCGCTCCTCATCAAACTCTGCCTGGGTATCCAGGTCTTTCAGAATCAGTTTATTGCTCTCCTCTTTCTCTCTATCTAGCTGGCTTTGCAGTGTGACTACCTGCTCCGCGCATGCCCTGTTGAAATTGATCTGTTGCTCCAACTTTTTCTGGTTCTGCAGTAAGGAGTCCAAACTGTCTTGGTGCTTCTTCTGCAGGGCCAGAAATCTGGTATCCTGGTCTGTCTTTTCCTGTTGTAGGATGCCCATATCCTCTTTTATTTTAATGATATATTGCCTACTATCATTTTCTGACTCCTGGCTCCTCTGCAGCCTCTGCTCAGAAGAGGCCAGATCAGATCGAGCCTTCTCTACTGCCATCCGTTGCCTATTTGCCAGATCTTGGCTTTCAGTGCATTTATCCTGCATGTCTCCCATATATAGGTACAGGTATGCTGCTATCCTGGCAATCTTATTGTGTTCATCTTTGGCTTTAGGAGCCATATATAGTTCACTCAGGGCCATATGTAATGGACCCTGATCTCTCCATAGGTCTGACCCTGTTTCAGTGACCTGTCGCGTGATGGCCTGCAACCAGGCATCCTGGCCCTGTTCAGTCCATTCACCTCTCACAAATAGTTTATGTAAGAGGTGCTCTCTGGCTATTTTCATGTCTACTAAGGTCGTCATTCTAGAGATTGGTCTCTGTCCTGACTTACAGAAGTTTGTATTTTATTTTTGCAAAACAGACCTTTTCCTAAGAGCGTTCCTTTGAGGAGTGCTTTACAGCGTAACACAGCGTGGTGATCCGACCGGATATGTGTATCTGGTCAGCTGGCACGCTGTATTAATCTGCACAAATGGTAGATCTAACCCAAACGTCCGGCACGAGCCCCCAATTTGTAAGAGGATTCAATTCAGCACTACAGCCAAGTCAACGCCTAGTCTAGAATACTGAATGAAAACCCTTATTGATATATCTTTATGTCCAGTTCATGCGTTCTGGATGACTACCCCTATATAACACCCCTCTCTCAGAATCCCCCTGACCCCACTGAGCCAAGAAGTAGTTCTGTTTTGCAAGTTAAAAGGTTTATTTGAGAAGTAAAGCAATATATATCTATCACACTTTATAATACATTAATAATTGAATATCACACTTAATCTGAGATGATAAAGATTAACAACAGAGAATCTGGCACTAGCACACTTCTTGATAATCACTAAGGAGTTGACATGAAATGGATAAGATAGCAACAATACTTTTATAGTTTCAAATGGATGCAATGTGGAATGAAATGCAGTAAAGAAATTAACTTGATAGGATTTCAGCAAAAGACAATGTAATCACTTTCTTGGACAATTCACCCCCCCCTTTTATGCAATGCAAGGAAATGGAAGGAAGGCACACAATTCTCAGAAATGCAATTCAAATGTAATTCAGTTCACCCAGCAACTTAGACTACAGAAGTTGAAAACACAGGCAAAAATGCTTTGATATGTGCTGGCAATGGAGTGAAAATATGTTAAAATGCTTTTAATTCCCTCTAGAGGTTCAGGGTGAGTGGTATCTAGTTAATATTAGTCCAAGCACACTTTAGCAAGGATCTAGGGTGTAACTAGCAGGTTAAACGAATTTTTGGCAACTGAAAGGCAAGCAGCATCAGATTTTTACACGTGGAGAAATTTGCAAATCGCGGTAAATTCGCGAGTACGTTTTTCACGATTGCGGCAAACCTATAGGGGGTAGGAAAGCCACGATTCTAAGCTTTCTGAGGAAAGTTACTGCAAGTCTCTAGCACAAACGGTCACGGAGATATGAGCGATTAAATAAAGGTCGTTTTTAAGATTTTAAATTTTAAAGTTCAAAAAGACAAGTGCAGCTTGCAACTAGAAAATGACAGGTGACCGCTTTACTCAAGTTAAAATAGCTTGCATTAGATTATTTTAACTAAGAGATTGGTTCTGCACAGTTTTGCTAGGTACTCACAATATATTTAGAAATATGCCTTGCCACGGATCTGGTCAGGTTTTGGACTGCACTCCGGTTCAGCTCCTTGGTTCTGCTAACATTGGCCTGGGTCAGCTCTCTCTGGTTCTGCTAACAGTGGTCTGGTCTGGGTCTCTGAAGGTGGATAGATTGAAGTCTCTATGTTAGCTCTCTGGAGGTTGATGGAGGTAAAGTATGGATTTTCCAGCAGAGCGTCCCACAGCAAATGGATTTGAAGGTCCCTATCTGTCCTGTCTCTCTGCTTTTATGTGTTTTGAAAATGGGTGTGTGTGAGCAGCATCACTAGCCAGCCCCTCTCCACTTATCATTGGCCAAGCTTTCATTTCTCCCCTGATTGGGGGAGCTAAGTTGTGTCAGAGTGATGTCATTTTACAGCCTGCAGAAAGTCCACTCCTCCTGTCAACTTACACACAAATCTAGATTTGAACCAAATACATATTTGCAGAGGTACATATTGTTTAAAATTACATGCACCCATCGTGAATTACAGGAGGTATACCCTGTTCAAACTCGCTCTTCCTGGGAGCTTGCATTCAGAAATGGCAATATTTTGCACTTTTTAACTGGTTTGCAATACCGGACATTACCCCAAATTTACACACATGTGCGCAAGGAGTATGGACATTAGTTGATGAAGTGTCATATTTTTCACATGCACATTTTGAGTAATATCCTCTTTTCCGCTAAAACCCCCCTGAACATGCCACCGGTTCTAAAAACCTCTTAAAATGTGGGCAGAAAAATCACAAGAATTATGGTGTCATTTAAATAATTTTCACAAGTCCATACTATGAGTTATTCATCTTTTTAGAGTTATGTTCTGGCCCCAAAGGGGTGTGGTTTTCCTCCAGCACAAGGTTGAATTTCTGGTTTTTCCAGTTCTGCCAAGCCAGCTTGCTCTCACAGGCAGTGCCCCTCCCCTTTACTTCCAGGAGGAAGCTCCATTTATGACTGCCGCCAATAAAACATTTGCCTGAGTCAGGACAGGGCTTTGTTCAGAGCTCCTGTATTCTGTGGGGCTCCCCTTAATTCAATTATCAGAGAGATGGCATATCCTTAGTGTGGCCAGCAAAAGGCAGATAGGCCTGGGAACACAGCTGTGACTCAAGTTTCACTCCTGATGGGGGTAGTTGCCAGGCAGAATTCAGTTTCTCAAGCCAGGTTTCAGATAGAATGTCACTTTTTGTTCCCCAGTTCAAGTCAAGACAATTTTTTTACATATGCAGCTAGGATGCTGATTCTAAGTTTAAAACTATGACATTTAAACAATTGCAACCTATGTGACACTCAGAAATAGGTCACTCATTTCTTTTAAACATTTAGATTTGTAGTGTCTTTCAGTCCAAATTTACTTAAACTGCTGAAATCCACAGCTCAGCCAGTCTTGTTATAAACCTTCAAGTCACTTCAGAATATAACTTTACATTGGATCCACCTCTCAGTAAGTCTTTCTTTGGCATGTTTTGGGTTCATTTATTCAGTTTTCTACAAAATCTGGTGGTTTTAAAATGCCGGCTTTTGGATAGTGGTGAGTACTGGTACTGCACCCCTTTTTGGGATTTAAGAAAATGAATTCTCCACAGTTATGGGTTTGCTTTTGGCAATCAGCATTGCCATTCCCAATGGTTTCAGACTACTGTGTGGGTAGTCCAATGGTGGTTTTAGGCAGTGTCCTTCTGTGCCCATAACATCGGCAAAAATGAGTGGCAGCCTATTCTTCATGCATTTCCCTGTGCATTTTCTGGGAAGCTCTGGCCATCATGATGTTTTCCATGTCAGTACTGCACAGTTTTGAGGTAGGGCTTGGATGCATGGGTAAATACATCCCACATGACGTCATAATGAACGAAATTCAGATTCAGGCTAACTGGAAGGGAGATTTCGTATGTCGCCTAGTGGTAGTGCTGGGCCAGTACCAAAAAAAATGAAGGGGGCCTTACTAAATTCTTTGCCCTATGTCTCATGAAAACAAAGAATAGCCCTGGTTGAATTATTAGGTGGCACACCATTTGGACGCATCTGAATGGCATACGAGGCCCTGTCAAACACCTACTAGCTCTAAGCAAGCTGCGCGTTAGTGTTTTAAATAGTTGGTTTTAGACGCCTATTCCAAACAGCCCTGGACACGTAGTACAGACTATACTACTTGTACCAGTGCAAATAACTTCAATGCTGCCTTTCCATGCACGCGGCAATAACTGCCATTTGCATTCCCCTTGGAAAGCGAGCACCTAGCACTGACAGGGCCATTTTAAGCACTTTTGGGGCCCTAGGCATGACATCTTTGGGCCCCCCCTCCGCCAAACCAAAGGAATGAAAGGATCAAGAATACTGGTGGCGCCACCCACCAGTCACGCTCAACCTATAGGTTGATATGCTGTCTCTCAGAATGATAAGCATGTTTACTCGCTTTAAGTCCCCTTACCCTCTTCATTGTGGCGCTAATCAGAATGATAAACAAGTAGCATTTGAAGAACGACATTAGCTGTCTACAAAGGGGTTACTGTTCTAGTACATACAGGATACTTTTTATAAATAACATCCAGGAAGGTAGATGAAGTATCAATGCTGGAACATATGCAAAAGGTACATGTAACTCATAATAGACAGAGAACTCACATTAGCTGCCTCGCAGAATGCAAAAGTACTCATGCATGGATAGAGACCCCCATTTGGAAGGAAGGAGAACGCTACACATACTGTAGCATGGACTGTGGAGGCAGATTATAAAATACCAAGAAGGCGTCTTTATCCAGACAGACTAAGATTAGAAGTGGGTTATAGTTTTCAAATAGTGTTGCCGTTAGATATAAAAGGTTCAAATGCCTGTGGTTTGCGATATAGATATGCTCACTATTAACACAGCGAAACCATGAATAAGGCTTTTATCAAGATCATACCATGAGAAGGAAATCACTCAGAAGGGCTGACAAGTTTGAAAGGTTTAGGGACTGGCAATATTGAGAGGTTCGGCAATACAAGATTAAATGGGATGCCCAGGATTATACATTGGTTAAGGGTTGAAGGGGTGAAATTGGGATTTGTTCCAACTCTGCAATTTCTGCATTTGAACACTTTCTTTTCCAGTTCTTACCATGAACTAAAACAATCTCATTTATAAAAAAAAACAGACTTGGAAAGTACACAAATCATATTACCAATCATGACCATTTTTAAACAAAATATTATAGAAGGGTGTTGTGCAAAATGGTAATGATTCTAGCTTCATCCTCACATCATCAAGGGGAGTATATAAGCACCAGCGTACTAATCAAAGTGATTTAACAAATGTATTCTGGGTTTGTCTTTTTTTAAAGCTTTGAATACTTCCAAAACAATGGCTTGTGACATTTTCATTTATAAACGTGCATAAAAACCTTTGACTTGTGCCAAAAAGCAAACTTTTTTGTGTCAAAAAAGCAGACCATAAAATATGCTTGCCTGAGGCCTGCAACGTATGGTCCGCTCTCTTCTGTCTACCAACCCTTCCACCCAAATTACCTACATAAGAAGAAAGATCAAGTAACGGGCTAATCGATACCAATAGCATGAAAGACAGCAAACCTCACAGAAGACAGCACAGTAATGTAAGATATATTAGATGATTTGACCAGGATCACTGTATCGCCTGCTGGCAAATCCAGGATACAAACTTGAACGCTGTTGTTCCATAGTTTTGAATTTGGATACTTATTCACCTCTTGGACTAACAGTTTATGCCATTGTTGGAGGTGATTGCCTAGGTTTTACAACACCTGATCTGAACAAATCAATTTCTAGACCTTCACCATACGGATGATATTTTAGTTTTCGTAGCAACACCTATCCGATACAGGTACATTGCTGACAATAGCAGATGTTGTTCTGCAAAACCAAGTACATATGCAGGCAGGTTTATAAACTTGAGACATAGGAAAGGCTCATCCAGCCTTGCTGAAATGTGATATTCTAATTTTGCATATGAACACATATCTCTGCAATGGTTGCTTCACACACTGAGCAAACTTGTGAACCATTGTGGCACTCAATTTATCAATATGCATTTCGCCATTGGCTATTGAACATGATCAACATACTCAATTTATCAATGTGCATTTCACCATTGGCTATTGAACATGATCAACATATTTCGCACATGAAGGAAATAATGCTGCTGAGTTGTGCCATAAGGAACACACAAACTATGCGTACCACAGTCAACACAGACAGCATTACATGATGAATTGATCAATGCAGAATGCACTTGCCAAAACTTAAAGGCTATGGCCCTCATTACGACCCTGGCGGAGAACCATGGTGCAATTTGCACCATGGTCTATGGCGCAAAGCTGCCAACTCCGCCATGGGGGTTGGCGGACTTACCGCCCCATTCCGACCTTGGCGGGGTGGTAAGTCCCCAATCCCCATTTACCCTTCCCCATTCCCATTTTTGCCCCATAGGGTATAATGGGAGTGGGGAAGGCGTTAATTACGCCACCGTAAATTACGGTGGCGTAATTAACAAGTCCCGTAGCGCCATGGATTTTTCCGCCCGGAAAAAGCAGGCGAAAAAAGCACAGTGGCGCTACGGGAACTCGTAGTAAGGCGGAAAGGTACGCCATGCATTACGCCGGCGTAAACCCCTTTCCGCAAGGGTCGTAATGAGGGCCAATGGGTTTAGAGCCTCAGCAGCACCCCATAAAATATCCTGACGTGTGCTATTTAAGACTGGTGAACAATGGAAGCTTATTTCTGCAGATCATCTAGCCTTGTTGGGCCCCCTCCATGGTGGGAGCCCTGGGCAAGTGCCCCTTTTGCCCTCCCATAAAAACGCCTCCGAGCACTGAGGGAGCAAAGAAAAGCTGACATACTATAAAACTTTCCAAGGCAGCAAGGTACTCCATGTAAGACACACAGCGCTGGTGCTGCTGACGAAATTATACCAGAAAGCAGCGGCCCATCTGGGGGAAGTAAACCGACATAAACGCAGAAGACATACTAATAGCACTTCTAGAGCAGCCTTTCAGTAATGTGCACATTTGGTGGCAAAGAGTGGGAAGGGAAAGGATGCCTCCTCCTTAAATTTAGACTTCATTGGCATTTGTTAGGTGGGATCACAGTATGTTTATCTCAGCTGCACATGTTTTAGAACAGCTCCCAGACTTGCTCGCCTGATTGATTTTAAATATGCAAATTGCAGCGATACTAAGGTCTGTAGTGTCCACACATGAAACACTATCGAGTAATGGATGGAAGGTTTTGAACTAATCAAAAACCACTGGCATCGGTCTCGGTGACCTTAAAGTCCATTATTGTTCATCGTGCAATGATATCACAGAAGGGGAAAGAGCATAGGCAAATCAGGCTTGATTCCACACAAAAAGGGGAAATCCAGCCCAAACTGTATTGTGTTCACCTTTTACTATTTCTAATCTAGCTCTGCCCTGTGCCTGTACTGTGTTCACCGTTTGCTATTTCTAATCTAGCTGTGCCCTGTGGGTGTATTGTCTGCCCCCCCATACTCTACTCTCTTTCCTTCTCCTCCACACCAACTATGGCGCTCTCTGCTTCTCCCATCTTCTCTAACTGCTTCTCCATTAACTACCCTTCCCTTCTCACTAAGTCTGCTAGGAAGAAGTTCAAAAAGGATATCTTGGTCTCTAACCCTGGTCTCCCTATCGCTGACACATACACCAGCGCATCCCCCAGACAGACCCTCACCGACATCCTCTTTGTCGTTCCTTCACCAGACCTTTGGACTCCCCATATAGCCTCTGTGCACTCTCCTTTCTCCTGTTCACCCATTAATGGTGGCACCCGGTGAGAGGCCCTCGTGGACCCCTTCCACTGCTCTAAGTTTATCATTAATGTCTACCGGAATGGCCCTGTCTTGGTACGAGGCCCTCATGCCAACCTTCTCCTCTTTGATAGGGTCTTCCTGCGCCTTATCAACTTTCTTCCTTCTCCTGTTGTGCTCTCTCTCTCCTCTCTGGCTTCCTTGCCTTTCACCTGTACCTCCTCCTCGGCTATCTTGCCCTATACTCCTTCCTCTTCTGTCCCCCTTCTGGCTCGTTTTACGCCTTCACTGGGCGTACCTCTGATCTGTGCCCTTCCCTGGCAGTCTTTCAAGGTTAGCAACCTTCTCCATATGGCCACTCTCAACTCTCACTCGTCTGTCAAACACTCCTCTGACATCTGCCACCTCCTGGAAGAACTTGACCTCGATGTCCTAGGTCTCACGAAACATGGTTCATGGCCAGCTCTGTCACAAGCTTTGACACTCTCCTCCCCAATGGCTAAAAGATTATCTCCACGCCCAGATCCAACCATCCTGGTGGGGGTGTAGCATTGATCTTTCCTGAGTGGATTCCTGCCTCAAAAATTCCTATGCAGGCCTACTCCTCCTTTGCATGCCTTGTCTGTAGGCTTTCTCTTTCTCCTGGCCACTCTCTCACCATTGCTATCATCTATCGGCCACCTGGTCCGACCGCCTCTTTCCTCTCTGAGTGGGCTGACCTCTCCTCCTGCCTCCTGGCCTCGACCACTGAACTCCTCAACCTTGGAGATCTCAACATCCACCTGGATGCTTCCTGTCCCTCCTCTGGACTCTTTCACGACCTCTGCGACTCTCTTTCTCTTTCTATTCTTTGCTCTGGCCTGACTCACTCTGCAGGGCACACTCTGGATGTTCTCATCTCCTCTGACCTCCCCCTCTCTAACCCTCTCACCTCTTCTCTCTCCTGGGGCAATCACTTTCTCCTCTCCTCCTACCTCTCCCTCTCTACCCTGCAGGCCAAGCCAGCACCAGCACTGCCACCTATGTTCTCGGTCATCAAGCACATGAAGCATGTGTCAGTTGAGGCCTTTGCAGCCACTTTCTCTCCCCCTCCTCCACCTCTGGTGGACTCTCATCCTTACACTGCCCTTTCCAAGCTCCACTCTGCTATCAGTGATACTCTCGATGTCCTTACCTCTGTCATGAGGATCCGCTTGAAGCTCAAAGCCAAGTACAACTCTTGGTATGACTCTGACCTCGACACCCTTAAACACAAGTGTAGGGTGGCTAAGAGGAATTGGTGGGCATCTTGTGCATCCTCTGACAAACTGGCCTGTCGCCTGCTCCAAAGGCAATACCGGCACTCTGTCCACACTAAGAAGAGAGCCCACATCCTAGCCCGCTTCTCTGCGGCCTCTAACAACTCAGTTGAACTCTTTAAAATCTGGAAAGAGCTGGCCAATCCTGCTGCAGTCTCTACTTCTCCTGTCCCCTTCCTGGCCCTCTGCTCAGCCCTGGCTTCTCATTTCATCTCTAAAACCCAGGACATCCTGTCCACCCTCTCATCCTCTCCTCCTCTTTCTGCCTCTCTCTCTGCTACCTCGACCCCCATTTAGCCGCCTCTCCTCCCTCTTTTTCTTCCTTTCCTCTGTTGTCCCCTGACGAGATTTCTAGACAAGTCCGATCTATGAAAGTCTTGTCAACACAGGTTCTTCCCTGTTCATCCAAAACCATCAAGGACCATATTGACACCATCGCTCCTGTCCTGGCCAACTTCTGAAATAATTTATTTGCCACTGGAGCCTTCCCCTTCCCTCTGAAGCACTCTCTTGTGCACCCTCTTCTCTAGAAACCCAATGCCGATCCCTCCCTACGGGATAACTACCTCCCAATCTCTATCACCCCTTTCCTGGGAAAACTCTTGGAAAACTGGCCATTTCGCAGCTTAACCCCCACACTGATTCTGTTGGTTGTTTCCACGACCATCAGTCTGGCTTCAGAGCAGCCATAAGAACGGAAACTACTCTCCTAGACATCTGCAAACACCTGCTTTCCAACCTTGATTCCAATCTCCCCTCTGTCCTCATCCTTCTCGATCTCTCTTCTGCCTTTGACATGGTCAACCATGCCATCCTGCTCAACCACCTCTGTGATAACCTGGGTATCACAGATCAAGCCCTGGGCTGGTTGACCTCTTTCCTCTCCGACTGACCCTCCCAGGTCCAACTAGGGTCCTTCCTTTCCTCTATCTCATTCTCTACCTGTGGTGTTCCCCAGGGGTTTAAGCTCTCTCCCTGGCTCTTCAATCAATACCTGGCACCCCTCGCCCCCCGCATTGCTGCTCTCTGTTCCACCTGTTCCAACTTTCAGTGCTATGCAGATGACACCCAGCTCGTTTTCAGGATCCCCTCTGCCATCTCCTCTCCCTCTCTCCTCTCTGACTGCCTGTCTGCTATCCAGGAGTGTTGTGCCGCCCAACAACCTTTGCCTCAATGTCAGTAAGACATTCTTACTGATCCTTCTCATCGGCACTCCTGCACCTTCCTTTCCTGCCACTCTCGGGCCTCCATTGGCCCTCACCCTGCTCCCACCTGTGCGGCTAAGGACCTCAGGGTCATCTTCAAGTCCATGTTTTCTTTTTCTCCAGACATCTCCGACGTCTTTAAGAAGTCAGACTACGAACTGCACCTCCTCAGGGGTATTCTTCCTTTCCGCTTCTTCCCCCAGAAGCTCACTCTCTCTAGAGATTTGGTTCTCTCTAGGCAGACTACTGCAACAGCCTCTTTCTAAATCTGCCTGCCTCTGCTCTCCACCCTCTGCAACTTATCCAGAACAGGAGTGCAAGACTTGTCCTTGGCATCAAGCCAAGGGATCGTATCACTCCACCCCTGAAATCTCTCCATTGGCTCCCAGTGGATGCAAGGATTAAATTCATAACCCTCTGCATTGTCCACAAGGCTTTCTGAAGCGTGGGTCCAAAATACCTTCAGCATCCCTCCAAAAATACCTCCCCTCTCGAGCTCTTCACTCCTCTACCTCTAACTCCCTCAGGGTCAGTCGTTTTTCAAAGAAACGAGCTGGGGTTAGATCTCTGTCTTCGGCTGGGGCGTCCCTCTGGAACAGCCTCCCTGCCACTCTAAAACTTGAGGAGAACCATCTCCGGTTCTGGAAGCACCTCAAGACCTTCCTCTTTTCTTCTGCCTTCGCCCCCCTCTCCCCTGTTGATCTGTTCCCTCTTGGCAATCTGCACCTGGCCACCCTCTGTCCTCCGGGCCCAGATACCTGCTCACCCTGCCACCCTCCCGCACTGCCTCCGGGCCACCCCTTGCACTTGGGTCTGTATCTGTACCCATACAGCACCCCCCTTTTCTTCCTGCACTTATCAGACCGACCCTGTCTGCTGCCTTAAACCTAGCACTTGCAAATTGCTGGCTGCACTACCACTGTCTGTTGCCTTTATTGTTTATTTATTTATTTATGTATTTATTATTATTTAATAATATCTGTTTCTCCTCTGCTTCGCACTTTCCACTTCTCCTCCCTTCCATGCACTTTCCCCTCCCCCTCTCCCATGTGCTTGCACGTTCTCAATGTCACATGGCCTAGTAAGATCACTGTTTTGTTCTCCCCTGTTCCCCTCCCTTGCCTTGTCATGCTCTGAAACACTTGTGTACGAGCACGATAGAAATAGAATATCAATATCAATTAAAGTGTAAACTGGTGATTAGTTTTGGAAGCGGGTGAGCCTTTGGCATATGGCTTGCTTGCATCAACTGAGTTAAAGGATGCGCAGCTGATACTATCTGGCTGCAGCTTTATTACTGTTGTTGCGGTTATGACGTTGCTGGCCATGAGTACATTTTTCAAGAGTCAGATGACCGAGAGAAGATCTCTCTCCATGCAGTCAATTCCTACTTCGCACAGGTGAAAAGAGGCATCCTAACTCAATGAAGTTGGTCTTTAAAGCACATCGCAAATTCCTTGTTTAGATTTGTTGTATCTACTGCTTACAGCTCAGAGATAACTGTTTTAAGAATTATGTGTATAAGAAAAGTGCATTAAGACTCATAAAATAAACGAATGGCTAGATATTTGGGCTGTACCACTAGCCACCATTTGTCTGTAATTTCTGTTGATACTAAGAAAGCATTTCATTGTGCTCAATGGACCTTTCCTTTTGATCTTTATAAGCAAATACGATTTCCTCCTGGCTGTGCAAAACTAATTAGAGCCCTTCACTGTATTCTTTGTGCACAATTTTGTATCACTAAAGAATTATCTACCCTAATCAAAATCCGATGGGCCCTTAGCAAGGGTGTCATTTGTCTCCTCTGCTGTATGTTTTTAAATGGAACTACTAAGCCAAAGTATTTGGGAGATAAGTTGAATCGTTTAATCACACTTTCCACATAGCTTTGAGAACAAAAGAATTGCCTTCTTCATTGATGATTTGCTGCTTTAATCTAATTTTCCTTCAATAGCAATATCTCAAAATATCAAAATATGTAGGATTGCCAACCATGTGGACGTGTTTTTGTCACAAAATGTGCATATAAAAAAAGCATTTATGTATTAGAATTCTCCTGTATTCATCTTTTGAAACACAAAATCAGCTAGTCATTCACATTTTTCAAGATTTGTATTAAAAAAATAGAATTTATCATGAATCTCCCTTTTTTAAAGTCTTAAAAACAAGCGCTGTGCTTATTTAAAACCATCTCTGATTGTTTTTGCAAATGTGATCTACACGACCATTCACCCATGCAATTCTTTCCTTTTCCAAACTCTCACATTGTAGTTCCCAATGGATATTCCTTAACAAATTGGAGAGGCTGTTTAGTCTGTTATATGTAGAAGTACAGCAATATATCTCTCATGGTTTGAGCTTAGTTGCAACTTAAACGGGATCTTTAGACTTGCCTGGGTTTAAACTTTATTTCTGGGTGATTCGCAATTAACCTTCCTGGCTGTGGGACTCATTAGATCATTGACATCAGCACTCGGTCTTGATTGATACCTTTGAAAATGTGGTAATCCGAAAAGCTTTTAAAAAAGCTAATCTTAAAATCTTGCATATATCTTTTTAAGTGTGATATGATATATGGCACCTCCTCATAGTGCCCAAGGTAGTCCAATTGCTAGAAATGTTTGTTTCCAATCTGATGAAAGGTGACCTTGTGCAGAAACAATTAAAAACATTTAGGAGGATCAATATATGGGCCCTCCTCAAATAAGGCATCATTTCAGAGGAAAACATTTAGCACGACACTGATTTAGGGAGAGGTTATCTTGATTTAGGAAGAGGTTATCTTTGATAACCTATTCGTCCTCATCCTCACAGCATTGCTAACTTGTTAAATATGTGAACAGACTTTTGTTTGTTTTGCCTGTGATAATTAAGATACAATAAAATGTGTTATGTTGAAGCACATTCAACTTCTATGTCACTTCAGAAGACATGGGGCCTTCTGCTTCTCATTGAGGTTGCATTGCCAAGAGGTTGGAGGACAACAAAATATATCAGCACATGGAAATCATTATTGACCTCCTCTCAGTCAATCATAATGTTAACAGTGCAGTGAATAACTACTTGTATTGGCTGCATTCTGAACATTCTGTTTTCAGAAGCAGACAGGGAAACAACGATGCAATTTCTAGGCAAGATTGTGTTTCAACCAGACACTTTCTCTCACTTTTTTTCTCCTGCAAAATGCTATTTAACACATAAATGAGAAAGATGAAACATTGGAACATGTTTCAATTTTTTCTAGAGAAACCGTCTATTTTTACATGACACCTAATGCATTCTCATGCTAAACCTGTTCCAGTTCAACCAAATTGCCATTAAAATGCTTAACCCATGAAGACAACCATGGTATTTAACTAGTATAAAATAAAACCACATACAATATACTAACTCAGTGGTTCGTTTACTTTACTCACTCCTAATGCACCATTTTTAGTTTTGGCTATTAGGTGGCACTTAAAGTGCTACCTTTAAGCCAACATGATTGTTTATTAAAATAAGAGCTTTACCATAAGATCTTCAAATATGGCCTTTGAATGAGGGTCTGTAATGCATTCAATGGAGATGAAATTAGAGGAGGGATACACAGTTGTTCGGTTATTGAATCCCTCTCATACCCTGCCCCTGGCCATGCTAATCCCTTCGGCTAATCTCTCCCATTCCTGCCCATCTTTCAGCTCTTCCATGGAGGCAGCCATCTTGGATGACTGTCTCTAAGGACGCTCGCTGAAAACAAGCCACAACCAGCGTCCATCTTTGAATGCGAAAGATACCATGCATCTTCCAAATAGAATGATACATTGTTTAAAATAGCTAAAGTTATTTGCATTTTGGGAGCTTGTTTTGATTTGTTTTAATTTGCGATGAAATGAGGGCTAGAAGCATGTGCTTTCCTCATTTTTCATTGCAAAGCCATAGTCGTCGGTTTGGTTTTGGTATCATGTATTTCTTAGTTCAGTATATATTGTGTGAAAATAAGAATGAAAGAAAGGCGCTTACGGTAAAGCACAGATGAGTAAGGTGATGCTCTCTGACACATGAATGCATCACTACAGTGAAATGCTATGACTGAAAGAGGCTTCCAGGGGAGCGTGTAGAGCACACCTGTGAATTGCTCAACAGCAGAGCGGTGTCACTGATCGCACGGAAACAAATGATGACATCCCCCAAATAGCAAACAGGAAACCTCCCGTCTCTGCTTAGCAAAACATCAGCTTGTGTATGGTAAGACTATGGGCCTCATTACGAGGTAGGAGGTAGCCATGGTGCTATTAACACCATGGCTACCCCCTTACCGCATACCAGGTCCGGGTTCTCGGAATGGGTACTTACTGGGTCATTCCAACCTTGGAGGACCTGGTAAATACCCATTCTGAGAATTATTCCCCATTCCCATTTGAGCCCCTATAGGGCTCAATGGGAATGGGGAAGTAGCTAATAACGTTATTGGTGGTCGGTCAAAAAACCGAAAACAAAATACCGAATCACAAAAATCTCGAATCCAAAATCTCGAAAAAAAAAAATCTCGAATTATTTATTTATTTACTTATATGTATTTGTGGGTTCAGGTAAGTATAAAAAAAGGGTAAAATAAAAAAAAAAAATAAAAAAGGGGGGTTGGGGGGGAACCCCCCCATTTCGAAATAAAAACGTATTAAAAAAAAAATTCGAGATTTTTGTTTTCGATATTTTGGATTCGAGATTTTTGTTTTCGATATTTTGTGATTCGGTTTTTTCACTATAAACCAACGTTATTAGCTCTGAGGTCCCTTAGCGGGTCCCGTCCTGAACACCTGGTCATACCAGGCGTTAAAGAAGGGACCCGCTAAGGGACCTCGGAATATGGAGGTAAGGGATTACCGGTAATCCCTTACCTCCTACCTCGTAATGAGGCCCTATATCTATGTGTGTTCCCTGCTAGTATCACGATACTAGAGCAATGGTCCAATTGGAGGAAACATTGTACCCTTTCAGAGTGAGCTTCAATGGTGCAGACCACAGCAAATATGTTTCTCGTGGCATCTCTTATGTGGGCGCTGCTGGTGTATTAATAAAAAGCACAACAGACTCTTTCGAATGCACATATTGTTTGTTTCCTTTATCGCGACATGACAGTGACAGCAAGGTCGTGTTGTGCTGTTGGCAACACGTGTTTTTTTCATACACTGTAGACACGCAGCGAAAAACAGATTTTTATAGTGTAGCAGAAGAATTTGAGTTGACGTGAAATGGTGACAGGGGAGATCTGACTTTTACTGTCATTGATATGTGTCGATTGTTACATTCATAGGGGAGGGGGCGAAATGACCACCGAGGTGGCAGAACTCTGTGAATCACTGGGTCGGGCTGGCATGCCATTGCTCGCCATTTTGATGCGATGGCTGTGGTTTATTAAGTGTTTACTTTTGCTCCTTATACGATTTCAGTGGCATTAAGTAGTTTAAAGCTTATGCTGGGTCATATCAACGAGATGGGTTAGACAGGAAAGTTGGGAAGGTAGCGTCACAGGGTGTGGTGCAGGTATTATTCGCCAATTACACGCTGCACCTGAAACCTCCTTTTTCAAAGCCATTTACGACCAACACCCTTCAAACGAACACTTAACAAATCCACAGGATGGTTTGTGAGAAACCTCACCTAACACCATTGATTTGGTATTAAATGATTGCATGAAAGCTAGGTTATCTGTTTATTTTTTTTACAATGGACATAGCCTTTGTAGTGAGGGGCAGTGCAAACTAATGTGTGTACATAATGCCAACAGCATACCGTACCCTATTTCATGTTCAGAAAATGGGGCAACGCAGAATCTCACGTTTTGTCATGTGTGAACTCCTCCTGTCTAATCTAAGTTCTGACACCCATTTTGCTTCATCCCCGTTGTAAAATCTGACTATTAGTCACAGAACATACGGGACTGGGTGGCCTCACCTATGACACTGGGGAAGGAGCCCCATGTAGCGACAACTTGACTGAGAAGGTGTGGGTGCTGAAAGCCTGAACATTGTTGGCAGCACTGTATCGGAACTGTTCCTTTTTTTAAGGAGTTTTTAGCTGGCACAGACTCTGATCAATTCCTACATAGGAGGCTTGTACCGTTGAGAACAATGAGCTGGTCTTGGAGTGGCCTTTGAAAAGGTTGAGTTGGGGTAAGCATGCTGCCAAAGTTGGGGGTGTGGGCGATGTTCCGCAGGTCATCTATGCTCTGAAAAGTTACAGTTAAGATTCAATTGCACGGTCCACAAGTTGCAAAAGTAATAACGCAGTGCATCAACTGAATCTGATATAGCATTTCCGGGAGGATACCCGCTGGCACATGCTTGAAGGCGAACACCCATGCATTAGATTAGTTGCAGTTCGCAACAGTGTGCGTGTCGTAGAACTTGGATTCCCCAGCACCTTAAAGTAATACCACTCCGGGCAAGACCTCCCTGGTGGGGGAAGCAGCATCAGCACACGGCACTCTGCGGGACAAGCCGTTTACAGGCAGCCTCCTTGTGCTTGATTGCCGCAGATTTGTAGTTTTCAAAACTACCTAGCATGAGCATGTTAGCTAAAGTCCAGTCATTGTGTATCATGTATGTCAGGCCTTCTAAAGCTTTTCTTGGGTTTGGTAACCACTCCCATGGGGCATCTCGGGCATGGTAGTCTAGGCCGTCCATGCACCTTCGAAAACTACAACTTGCATTGGGGGAAGGTATTCAGAGCAGCGCACAATTGGTCAAATTGTCTAAAACAAAAAGACTCTAGACAGAGCATGGTAAAATGAATAATTGTTCTACTAAAACATTTTACGTAACTATTGTGCAAACCGTCCCTTTTAGGTAAGCTTTTGCAGGTTAAATTGTTCAAAAGAACCAATGTATTCTGTGGCCATGCCAGCACAGACCATATCACTGGATGATCGGAAATAGTCGTTGGAACATTCCAACACTAAGCACTGTGGAGAACCATGCAGCAATTAAGTTCTCTTAAAATAATACCAGTTGAGTAGTCTATTCTAATATCTAAGTAGTTATTGCATGCAATCTATTCTTACTGGTATATTCAATGTTTATATTTGTGACGGCTGGGCGGGTCACACGTTTAGCACTACCAAAGTACCTCTTCCCATGCCATTGCAAAGCCCAAACAGTTGCCATTGCCAATTCTTGTTTACTTCCACACGAAAACTCCCCGTATCACTACTACCACCATGCGCTAATAACCTTAGAGATCTCAGGACGAGTTATGATCGCAGTGGATAAAGACCCTTCCCTAAATTATGGCCCTGAGACCAAAGTTAACAATCTCTTCCTCAGTCTATAAGTAGGGGTCAAACCCTAAAAAAGTGGGGGGTGAGGGGACTTAACATAAATGATGGGATATGACATCGCCAGAAATTAGCATATCAATGTGACATATGTAAATGTCATTCAATTGGCTTTACATAACCATACAAATTACACAGGATGAATGGGAATTTTACTTTCATAAAAACAACATACACAAAAAAAACAAGAGAAGAATATTTTGTTCTAATAGGGTTTGAAAGTGTTATGCACATAGTATGTGTTATGTACATGTTTGAAAACCCCAACATAAATGCCAATGTTTTCCCTGGAGGTTGCAGTCCAGAAATGTGACATTTCACCTTTAGTGGTTTGTTATTTCTGGCTAGGTTACATGGTGTAGCGGTGAAGTCTCCAATCTGTGAACCTAGCTACAATGGTTCAAATCCCCAAGTCGCATTTATTAATTTCGAAAAAGATAGTTGAAGTATCTTATTATATATAAGGCCTCTAAAACCTGGGGAATGGCGTCCGTCCTTTGAACTAAGTGGGGGACGGAGGACGTTGTCCACTCATGCATACCCTCAACTTGAGCCCTGTCTATAAGGCTATATTAGCACATGGTGAACGTTATTGACCTCCTCTCAATCAATCAGAATCTTTAGAGGACAGTAAATAACTACTGGTAATGACTGCATTTTGAACATTGTGTGTTCGAAAGCAGACAGGGAAACCACAACCTCATTTACTGTATACACTTTATAATAATTGACTATACTGTATCTTGCATTGTATTTCTTCCTCACACTGTATGTAATCTATGCACGTACCTATTATGTAACACTGTAACTAAGTTTTGAGTATTCTTGCACCGCTGCGCCCGGCTGCCCAAGGGCTTGGTGCGCATTATCAAATAAATAAACAAACAAACAAACAATGCAATGTCCATGCCAAGTTTTTTTCAAGAAGACACTTCCTTTCTATGAGGACCTTTTATCTCACGGCGACATCCTATTTAACACACCAGAAAGAAAGCTAAATCATGGGAACATGTTTCACTTTATTTTCAGTCTTTCTTATTAGCAGGTCAGTCTGTGCAATTACCATTATTGTATTGTATATTTGAAATTTATTTTCCGAATAAACGTTATACTGACAGATTGTCTTACACCGCGTCTAATGCATGCTAATGTTAAACCCAGTCAATTTTAACAAGTTTGGAATTTAAATAGTTAGCCTATGAATAGTTAGTCATTAAGCCGGTCAAGTGGCACAGCCAGTAGAGCACTCGCTTTGACATCTGTGCAGAGCCTGCTAACGCAGGTTCGAATCCAAACTCAGCCTTTCATCTGTCCAAGGGTGATAAATGAGCACCACACACTGTGGGTAATGAATAATAAGCAGCCCTCAGATACCTGAGGGTTTGTAGCACTATATAAGAGCCAAATTAATTATTATTATTATTAATATTAAGAGAACGTTGCTGCTATTAAACACTACAAAATAAAACCACATTTAAATTACAAAATCAGCTTGTCTATTTACATTACTTACTATCAAAGGAACGTTTTAACGGCACTGCCATAATTTGTGCTAATAGCCTTAGAGACAAAGGAAGGGGCCTTTATCGGTTCGGATAATATCCCACGATAATGACCCCTCCCTCAGTCAATAAGGTGCATTTTTATCATCACTTTTTTCAGTACCCTATTTGTGTAAATAAACAATGCCTCCATGGTTCATTTGGTGATATTTTCTGTGAACTATTAAGTGAAAGGGTCAGGCTATAGATCTAGGGTTAAATTGGCTAACATACTCAACTAATTGATGTTGCTACGATCAGGTCCAGCCCACACCCTCCAGCAAGGAAACATGTTCTCTTAAGCTCAAAACACAGGATCAAAATGACATCCACTGCGTAGGTTTATAGTGGGCACTCTACAACAAGACACAAACATGAAAATAAATAAGTTCAGGTACTGAGAGTGAGGGGCCAATGGTAGCTAATAGAATCAAGGCAAGAATTAACAAAGCCCAACTCATTAACTGTACAAATGGTGAAGACTAGTTTGGCTACTGGGTGATTTTTCCTTCCCTTGGGCTCATTGGTTGTTGATGGTTGTGCCATCAAAACTCTCATCATGGATACATTGAAGTGTTTTGTGTCAATGCTCATTTGTGGGGCCAATTGCAAGACAATACATTGCTTGCTGACAATCCCGGCCCAAGAGTGTGTTGGCACCAGAGGGATGGGATAGCGGCCCTGAAAGCAGTACATCTGGTCCCATAACTGGGGGGAGGCAAAACGTCACTATACCTATGGCACGTTAACTGGCTCCGATTACTGAAGATTTAATAATGACAGGCTAACAGTGAACTAAATGAAAACATTCATATCAAACAGTAAAACAAACATGACTTCAAATATTTCTGTGCCAACTACTATCCACACACAACTGCATGCAAACAGAAACTACTGGTTCCTCCATGAGGCATCACCCTGGGCTTCTCCTACATCGCAACATTTTTGAATTTCCCACATTTTAACTTACATCACTGGCATTAAACAACACACGATCCCAATAGAGTCATGCAAAGCAGCAACACAGCATGAGTGTTTACCATGAGCAACTGTTCCACTTGGGGCAAATCATCAATTTTATGGAGGTAAAGTGGAGGAGCAACCTCCAGCCAGGGGCTGCAGGATTTCCCTCAAGCCAGGGGCTGCAGGATTTCCCTCTAGCCAGGGGCTGCAGGATTTCCCTCCAGCCAGGGGCTGCAGGATTTCCCTCAAGCCAGGGGCTGCAGGATTTCCCTCCAGCCAGGGGCTGCAGGATTTCCCTCCGCTTTTCCTTCAATGTTGGAATTTGGTGGTGTGGCAAAGTAGTGGTGAAATGACAGTAAATCTGTTAACACCAAACTACGGACACGTTTTGCCACACTCACAGGACCTAAAAGTAACATTGAAGCTCCTCTTATTATACATTTTAATAAGGATGATTTTGTCATTTGGGGCAGAACATGCTCTAAGTGCCCCCAATTGAACCTGTCCTTTGCCATGTCAAGTTAAGCCCTATCGATATTGCCACCATGCTGTCATGTCTCGCTTTGTATTGGGACCCATCATTTCATTGGCTGAATGTTTTGCTTCCAAGTAATGGGGTACCAGAGGTTTATCCAGTAGCGTACATAAGTTCTATGCCCTTAGCAGGCTCTCTTACTCATCTAAGAGTTTTACCCACACCAATTAATACAACGAGTCAGACGTGACATACACTGGACAAGTGCTTTCTAGGAGATCATACCAACTTGTTAAGTACCAGCGAGCTCCATGCCATCCGCTTTATGTAAATGAAGCTCCCATAGGAGTGCGACCGCACATTTCCTCTGCAACCATACCCACTTGGCGAAACTTCCCCTAATCTATCCTCAATCACAAACATCAAATCAGGCCCACCTCAGAAACTGCACCATCGGCTGCAACCCACATGGGCATGAACGGCAGCTGCACCTCAAGGGACACGAGAAGGACAGAAGTTGTCAAGGGGTTGTCAATTGCCTGTTGCACTTTCAGGCTCGGACGAGCGGGAATTGCCTCTGCCACAGCACTTCAAAAACGAAGGTATTCCTCCGCACGCCAGCGAGCCGGACACCGCTACCACTCTCGGGGATGCCTTGAAAGGCCTTCCCGTAGTGGTGAGCTTTGGTGCAGACTTATTCTTCGTGGCTCAAATAAACACAGTGCCAAGGTGGCCTGAACCCATTCTGCACCTTCCGACATCTCGCTAGGCATGCTGCTGGCCTGTGCAGTAGTCCTGCCCTGCCGCAACTACTTTATCTTGTCTGCCTTCCAAACCCATATGTAATATACAGTTTGGAAGGCAGACAAGTGCCCCTCCTCATAGTTATCCTAAAACTATCTGACCTCATCCAACTGGTAATGAAGCTACTGCACTGGCTGTCAATGAAACAGCAAATAGGGTTCAACACCGTATACACCCGCCTTGCGCAAAATTACCTCACCAAACTATTTACTCTCTGCCAGCCGGCCAGGTGCCTACAGTCAGCTTTCCTCTCGGATGAATTAAAGATGCCTTGGTGGTAGATTGCTTCTCTAAAAAGGCCATCTCTGCCCTCTTTTTCTGCACCTCTCTCACTCAAACTGGAGCCACCTGTTCCGTTCCATTTATGCCCGCAAGCCATTGGTTCCCTTCTCTGGACTGTCCCGCCTTTCGACCCACCTGCTACCCCTTCTTGGCCTTCCCAGTGAACATTCAGAAGAAGCTGCTTGGTGCCTCAAGTTCTCTAAAACACCTTAAGTAAAACAGGTGTGTCGAGTACATATTACATCAAGGGGTGTCCAAGTCCAGTCCTCAAAATGCGCAACCACACCACGTTTTCAGCACAACCACTGACTCCGTAATTAACATTTGAATTCACTGTATTGAAATGAATTTTGTTTTGTGGCTATCGTAAAAACATAGAATGGCTTTGGCTCTTGTGGACTGGAATGACATCTTAGAAATAACCCGATTATTTCCCTCCCCTGTCGGTTGGATTAATGCTGGTATCCTGCCTCGCATATCTGCGTTCTTTCAGCCTGCTTGTCATACAAGAGTATGGATGTCCTTCCGTTTGGACCAGTTAGCTTGGTGTATTTAATGTATGTATGCACAGACGTACTTTACTTGTCAATTGTACTGCTCCGAAAGCCAGACTTAGTCGCCTCAGAGTAATAGAAGGTGTGGGCCGACGATAGGTGTAAGGAAGGGTAAAAACACGGGATTACAAGCGTACATGCTGCGCCTTTCACAGCTTGACCGAAACTGTATATCATTTGCCTGATTATCTCAGAGGGTTTCTGTGCGTGACCCGATCTCCTGTAAGGGGCACATGTAGGTTGGAACAATGAAAACAATATCGTCACACAATTAATATAATATAAATATGATTTGCAACGTTTTCTTTCAAGTAGACAAAGATTTATGAAATTACATTAAATGATCAAATTTGATGTTTCTTGAAAATAGGAGTGATGGTCCCACACCTTCATTTGTGGGGTGATATGTTCATCAGCACCATACAAAGGGCTAAGGATGTCTGTGTAAGGCGTGGTCTTGCGCATGCGTGAGCACACACAGCTCTGCAAAGGATACATAGAGATCTGGAGCGCAGCAGTGGCAAGGTGCTACGGATACCCTGAGCATGGCAGGAGTCGGCAGCAGAGCACCCGGGGAGAAGAAACGGAGTACCCCGCCTTGCCCTGGCAGTAGCTGAGGAGCTGCAGAAAGAAGGCGCGGCGCGATCGGTGGGAGGTGCGCCACACACCACTGGTTGGTACATTCGGCAGCTTGAAACACTTGTGTAGGCGCGTTATAAATGCCATATCATATCATATCATGCTCTTGAAAGACTTCCAATGGTGTAGCTGTCATGTTGGAGCACAGCTAACCCTTGGTTTTCTAAAGTGCGTCACTGTGTCATAAAACAGGAATTGTAGAGCACCGGTGCCAAGCAGCTCCTTAATGCAGTGATGTGGCTGAGGATTCCTCAATTATTATCACTGCTTAACTAGTTGCTGGTAACTAAACTACTGGAATATTATGAATCCTTGCCTGTGATTCCAAAAGCCATCACTCACTAGCGCCTGAATGACTTTGTGACACATTCCAAGCGTGTACTGTGTCTAGGCTGTGTTGTTTTTAAGGGAGCTGCCTCAGCAGATCTATCGACATAAAACCATGGGAAAGAGAGTTAATTGTCATGGCTCTAAAATGTGAAAGCACTTATTAATCATACAAGTGGACCTCTAATGTTGCTTATGAATGGCACCAGAGTAGCTAATGTGCCATTTTTATAAATCCCTTGAACAAGCTGTACATTGTTGCATTGTTACTGCTTTTTGAAGGTGGACTTGTCCAAAGGGATGGCTATTGGGTTTCAGAATCAGTCCTCCAATTAGTGCTACACACCCACCGCACTCCCTGAAAACTGATGCCTTTTTCTCTGAAGGTGAAAGATGGAAGACTGAAGTCACAAGACAGTCGCAATAAGGATCTGCTCAGTAGGAATGTCCCACACACTTCAGTGAAGTGAGGTAGGACAGAGACAATGAAGTGCGGCTTGCTATTTCCTCCAGAGGCCCGCAGTCGGCAGGCAAAGCCGGTCGCATGCAAGGGCCACTTATAAGGGCCGTGGCTCTACCCTGCCTGAGCCTGTCCGGGCATGGAGGCACCCTGCCCTCCGTTCAGCTTGCACCAAACTTCAATGGTATGCCTGATTCATCTTTCCCTCTGCTAATTCTGCTGCATTGGCAGGTACGACTTTTACATTGCCTCCCATCTCTTTCCCTGCCTCCCTTCTACCACGCCGCATGTCCTGTGTAGGTTGTGCACAACCCTCCTCTGCCACAGCATCTGCATCCTTTGATCCTGTGCTGCTTTTTCTCGTTGACCGTGGCATTCTCAATGGCTTGGTTTCCCCTAAACCCCCCCCGCTTCCCGATGCGGCTTATCCTGCCCGCCACCGCCGATTCAGGCAGCGCCTGCTGAACCTCATTGTTTGCGTTCCTCGCAGCCCACACTGCCTGCGCCCCTATCTGTCGATGATGTCCAGGTGCCGCAATCTAGGACACCAAGGGAGCTCTGAGGGCACGGGGAAATAATCAGAGGGGGGGCAGGGCAAAGGAAAAGAACACCAGGCGAAGGCTGCAGGGCAGCCCTTGCACGCAGCAGACAGGGAGAGGCAGCCCGGTGCCACAACACACAGCACCCCCTCCCACGAACACTTCTCACACTACAGGGTTGGTGGGGGGTAGAACACAGGACTAACATCAGAGCAAATGTAAGCAGGACGGGAGGTCCATGGCCACACACCTAGGTGTGAATGGCCGTCGGCGCCAGCCGGCCATGAGGCAGGAAGCCTCTAATACAGGAATACATGCCCTCGGGCAGGAAAAAGAGAATATAAGGAGAAGCCGGCCTGAGATAAGTCAGTTCTCCTTGGTACTCTGAACGGAGGACCAAACAGTCTTCTGTGTACACAGAAGACTCTCGTCTTCTTTCCCCAAAACCCACCCACCCTAACGGAAGCAAGAAGGGAAAGAACACAGGGCAATGAAAGGGGCCCACAAAGTCATGGGAAGAAGTGGTGGCACGGGCCAGGTAGATGCCACTGGCGCGGTGCCTAAAAGATGACAGTTGTTTATCATTGTGTTGTTTGGATAAATACATTTACCCAATTGTTATGATATTTCTGTTTGCAATAAAGCACCACAGCCTTTTTATTGCCAACCACAAACAACATGCCTCAGGTCTTTCATTATCTAAGGTCATTTTGGTTACAGCATCAAAAGGTAACCAGTGCGGACAGCTGCTCCGACCTCCTCAGATTATTGGAGCTGCTATGCATCTATTTGGCCCTACTTACTACTTTTTCAAATCTCGCTCTTTCACATCAGACTTTGCATCCTGGCCTGCATCTTCTCTTAGGCATCTTCTCTTGGGCATTCTACTATACCTTGCTGCTTCATCCTATTAGATCTTCCATTTATTTTATCTGCACCCAGTACTGTTATATGCATGTCTGTGTTCTGTGTTTTCCTACCTTTAACAACACATCGCCTTACAAACCTGCTTGTTTGCCTTGCCTACCTTCAACCACTAATTGAATTTTAACAGCCTGTGTTGCCTACTTGTCAAAACTAGATTTTGCACGGGCTAATATGGTCACTTTTTGTTGCTTTATCCTGTTCGTCCCTTTCCCTCACATTTCTCCTCCCCCTCCCCACTGCATTTCATGTCATAGCACTTGCTCGTTCTGAATTGTCACAAGGCTTAGTAAGATCGCTTTCTGTTGGTTGTTTTGTATTTTTGCCACGTTCATCCTCTTCCCTCTAGCCTCTCTGCCCTCTTCCACCCCTCACCCTCTCCTCTTCATTACTTTTATAGCACCTGCACGCTCTGAATGTATCATGAAGGCCTAGGAAGAATGTTTTGCTGTATTTACTTCCTCCAATACCCCCCCCCCTCATTCCCCCGTTGCCTTGATGGGCCTTGAAGCACTTGTGTATAGGTGCATTACAAATGACCAATACTTTAAATAAACAAATAAGTAGGCACTTCATCTAGATTGAAGTGGAAGATCTATTTCATAGCGTATCGTTCCTTGGAAAATGAAGAGTAGAGTCTGGGGAATTGGAGTGTCACTACAACGCCAGAAGGCTAGAGTCTCAGTGCTCAGCGTCATGGTTGACAAATTCCAAGACCGCTTAACCAGTGGGTCAACTGGGCTACAATTGCAACACGAAGCAAGTAACATGTCCATTGTTTCATTCACGAGTAAAACACGACACTGCATTGACTTCCTATCGATAATCAGGAGCAATAGACTTCCTGCCCCGTCATGTTTCTCACAGTATGAAACCATATGGATCGCTACTCCTTACCATGGCACGGAATCCCACAGGGCACATGTCCTTTTTAGGGGACAGCTATGCTAAGGGATTGAACCCCAACCTAAAGCCCTCCTCTGTGCAGGAGCTGCAAACTTGTGTTGGCCGCCTGAGAAGGGGCCCCGCCCGGTAATCACTTTTGGGTGGGTACAGTGGAGATCTGTCTCTTAAGTACTATTACTCTACCATTGCAGCTTTTCTGACTTTAGTCATTGTTTAGGCGGCCCTTCTCACACAGCGATTGCCTATAAGGAAAACAGCACACGGAACACAGTCACAGCTATTCACCAAAAGCATGTGCTGTCCATGGGTGCACTGTGGCTCATCCCAGAAGAATCGCACAGAAAGAGCTACCTTTAGGTCTCCTGGGTTGGGCGAGGTGAAGGACACAGCCTTTTATGACGGGCATTCCGTGCCAGAGGTGGCACCGCCCCGTTAGATGGATGTGTTCAGAGGCACCGTTTGGTTGATGGCTTAAGTGTTGTTGGTGGCATTGTGCAGACGTTATCTTGCTTTCTCTGGGCTTCTCTGAAAGTGGTGTTTCACCCACCTCTATTAGACTACACGTCTGTGCTGTTTCAGCAACTGATATGTATTCATTAGCAGGAGGCGATTGGGATGAATGCCTAATGGGTCTACAGGTTTATCTGCCACAAAAGACAAAGTTTCTAAGCCAAGGGTGACAGGACACGGCAAACCATAAGGTGTCAGGGTGCTTCATAGAGTACATCTGTACATATTCTGGAGACTGACGTCTCATCTCTCTCCCCAGTAGTAATTTTTCCAGAGATCTTCAGTTTTTTATTAAGGAGGAAGCACATGGAGATATAGAGAAATGCCCATAGGTTTTACTAAACCAGATGGTTCCTACGGGATTGGTCGAAGCAAAAGGTTTTCAAGGTGGATCTCTGGGATCTTTCATGAAGAACCCTCTCCAATAGAGCTCCAGCCCTCCTCCGGGTTCCCTATTCCCATCACAGCCTCAGGGGTGTAGCAGCCAGTCCCTTATTGCTCTTTGGCCACATGGACCGAGTGTCCAGCCAGCTCCTGGCTCAACCCACAGTCACAGGGACATGCCCCCATCCTCTTCTTGTCTAAAGTCACAGTCACAAGGATGCAGTGCCGAACCACTTTTCTTTGCCACAATTCTCATTCACATAGATATAACAATCAGCACAATGTTTGGAATCCATTCTAGTGGACAGGGCCTGTCTCACTTCGTGTTCTGGGTGTGTAGCGCGCCCAATTCACTCAAAAGGGATATAGTGCCACTATCCTGCCTAAGGGATAACACACTCACTGAAGATAAGTGTCCCAAATAGGTGCTATTGTGCATTATAGTATGCTTCTCACTGACAAGGAGTCTTAGTCCCTTTAAGGTTTTCAGGGATCCATCTCCTAGTATCGTTCCCCTATAAAAATAATTTGCATCTATATAGCACTACAAACCGTCAGGCATCTGAGTGCTGCCTATTATTACCCACAGTGTGTGATGCTCATTTATCAACCTCGGAAGGATGAAAGGCTGAGTTTGGCCCTGCCAGGGCTCTAACCTGCATCAGCAGGCTCTGCACGGATGTTAAGGCGAGCGCTCTACTCGCTGTGCTATCTGAGCAGCTATTTCAGTAGCATCAGCTTACCAGCATCGCCAGTTGGCGCAGGACTGCAAGACTCCTGACCTAGCCTGCAGTGAAGTGTCTGCCCATTCGGCTGTATTTTTGGGATATGTCTCCCAATCAAACAATCCATCAGGGTTATTTTCAGCAATAAGCCCATAAAAACCATTGAGGAAATATAACAGCTAGTATCATTTAAATGACCAGTCAGAGCTACATTATGCACAACATGTGTAGCAGTCAATTAAGTAGCAATAAAAACATGTAATAAAACAACACACATATGCAAATAAAGTTGCATATGAAAATATCATGCTGCCTAAAACCTTGATGTGTGTAATTGCGACTGACATGCAGTATTGCAGGTTCACTCCAGGGTATCACAGAGTAAAAGTGTATCAAAGTGTATCAGTGCAGGAGAAAGCACAAAAAGGGCAACAGAAATTATACATAAAATAATCGAATCAAGGTCATTTTGAAACTGTGTTATTAATGCATCCCCTTGTCTTAATGGTCAGATGAAAAGAAGACCAGCGGGGAACCTATTAGATCATATTTTGTCACCATATTAGAAGCTGAAAATATAAATACATTGGTTCACGGTCCACCTAGGACGAGCAATCTCGTCCTTGGCACCTAAGGGGTAAAAATAATGATATCTAAAAACAAGTCATAAATATGTAATGCAATGTAAGGCGGTGCTATAGAGCGCCCGTTTGTAATTTCTTCAGGTCACACTGTGCATGGGTCATTTAGAAAAGATGGGGGAGAAGCAGATGCGGGACCTGTTGTGTTAATGGGTGGAAGTGGGAAGTACCCAGTGCAATCTGTTTTCTAGGGGTTTGATGGAACCACGTCTGTGCGATACTTGGAGGGGAGAGCCAACAGTATGATAGATTACAGCGCTTTGGGACTGGTAAACTGATGTATTATAGATCTAAAGAGGAGAGCTTGATTAGTGTTGATGTGCTAATGGCTAGGCCTGTGGCAGACAACTGCGGGAGATTTGGTTCTGTAGGGTAAGGAGTTAGGAGATCTTCAATGGGATTAAGCTAGGCAGGGCAGGGGGAGAAGTAGACAATAAAAGGCAAAACACCTTGGTGTCCTCCCTGCACTTCTACTCCTGGCCTCTTGCAGACAGGTCCCATTTACCTTTCTCATATTACCACTGACTGTGAAGCCCAGTCTCGCTCCATCTACCACCTTCTCTAATAGAAATAGATATATGATAAAAAAAAGTATAGAAACACACATTTAAGTATATAACCAGGCAATACAATTCAGTATACTTCCAAACTACGAGGCCTCCTCTAGCAGTTTTGTTCTTCTAAGCTATGCTCGTCTTAAAAAACAATGAGAAGCAGCAAAAAACATGTATTTGCACATGGTGGATTTTCACAGATAAAGGAATGCTGCCTTTAATGGTCTAAAACCACATGACACCAAAAGAGTGCTCAACCAGCGTATCCCAAAAGTAGCATATTTTCTGCACAAGAATAACAAATGTGTTTCATCTCCACTCATCGTCAGTCAATGGGCACATTTGTCAGAATTACCCAAATACCACATTTGATGTGGCACTTACCAAGGAAAGAATGCTAACCGAAATTTAAGACAAAGGGATTTAGCAAACAAACATTTAACTTGGTCTAAAAAAGGTTTCAGTCAAACGTATGGTTTAATCAAAATATAGACCTTGACGGGGGGCTCCGCTTGGCCTTCTTGTGTAAATCCTAAATTACCCAATCACAATAGGCTTCTTTTACTACCAGAATCGACTGCTTTTCAGTGATAGCTGGGGTGTCCCTCGGGAGCCCCAGATGTATGATCCTCAAGGTTAGTTAAACATGTTTTGGCCAAGCTCATGAGCGCCTTCTGTCCATCTGCACCATGTCTGGCAAGGCTTCCTTGTAGGCACAGAGGGACAGACATGAGTCTGAGCCCCTGCACAATTACCCAAGGTCAATTCAATTCTTTTGAGTTGGGGTGTCCAAGGACTCAGTACAGCTGAATTGAAGCCTGTAGTAATCAAAATATCGAACATTATCAATTTTTTCATTTGCTAATTCGAGGTTCATTTTTAGTATATTCCTTGGAATGTAGGACATAGATTGTTTGTTTCATTCGTATTTATAAGGAGCCCTTTTTCATCTGACATATTTGAGCAAAAGTAGTCAAAATATTCTCCCTCTCTCTGAAATGCTCCTGTAGGACTGCTTCTGCACCTTCCTTGCCTTTCTCTGGCCTTTTACAGGCCATGTCTTCTTAGTCACTCACTAACACCTTCTCCGATTGAATTAGTCCTAGCTCATATTTTGTAAGGTGCTGAGATTGGTTTAGTCACAAACTGGAGTCAATCGCCCAGCTGCTGCAGGCACACAATTCCCGAGCTTACAAAAGACCCTGCAGCTACTGTAATTTTAAGCAAAATGGATGCTCGCCTCAAGCTGCTTTCCTGTGGCTCCTTATCTCCAATGGTATCACCATTTCCTGCAATGCTGTAGGCTTTAGAAATCTGAAAGCCAGGCGTGGAATTCTCATGCACCTTTGGGGGATCCCTTTGATGAGCAGACCCCGCACCAGCACACTGCGTCTTGCTTTGTTATTTGATTTTATTTTATTTGTATTGTGCTATACTCCAACACCTTTTACAAAGTTCAGTACACATTAAATGCGAACATGAGTAAAATAACCAAAATGATTAAGTAAGCATATGAGACTTGAGACAAGAATGGAAAAGAGAAAAAGAAGACAAAGAACGAAGGCGGAGAGGCCAGCAGAGAGAAAGAGTGAAAACGTGAGTGAGCACAAGGGAACGAGGGACTGAAAGAAGAAAGAGAGATGGAGATAGAAGAGAGTGATAGGGAGAATAGAAAGAAACAAGAGAGGAAAGTTTAGGGGGAGCCAGACCATGGCGACACTTAAATATGAGACAAAGAAAATCAAAAAGGAGGAGTAATTCAAAGGATAGCCACTGAACGGAGGAAAGTGCATGGGAGGTAGATTCACGGGAAGGCAAAGAAGATAGAGCATGATTAGAAGAAGTATAGATAGAACATAAAGGAGCAAGATGAGTAGCAGGAAGGCTAAGAAGAAGAGAGGAACAACAGAATAGATAAGAGCATATGAGAAAGGAAATAAGGATGTTGGTAGCATTAAATGAAAGGAAGTACCTAGTCTTTTTGGCATTGAATAGCTGAAAAGGACAGGAATGGGAAATAATAGAAATGTGTGAAGAGAAAGTAAGAGAGGAGTTAAAAGTGACCCAGAGATTTCTAGCAGATAAAGAAATGTTAAGAAAGGTGAGAGGAAAAGAAATAGATGGCGGGGGCGAAGGTGGGCGAACAGTGGAAGCAGGGAAAGAATAGGACCTCAGCCTTGGAGGGTTTAAGATGAAGATAATGATCCACCATTCAAGACTGGATATCAACTAGACAGGAGGAGAGGACAGAGTGAATAGCGGGAGCAAAAGAAGAGAAAGAAAGAGCTGTGTGCTGCCCACATAAAGGTTTTGAGAGAGACCAAACGAAGATATGACAGAGGCTAGAGGAAATCCTGTAGAGAGAAAATAGCAAGGGACTAAGGACGGAACCCTGGGGGACACCATACCGGAGAAGAAAAATAGGAGAGGTTTGACCAACCCATGAAACAGAATAAGAACGGTCAGTGTGCTAGGAATGAAACCATGTCCAGATAGAATCCCTAAAATCAAGAGAGGAAAGCGAGTGAAGAAGAGGAGCATGGTTGACTGTGTCAAACGCAGCAGACAGGTTGGGGAGATCCAAAAGATAGCAGTTTTTAGAGTAACGAGCAGACAAGAGAAAGTAAGAGCAGTTTCTGTAGGGTGCAGAAGGCAAAAACCAGACTGGTGTGAAGGAAGAAGAGAGAGAATTATTGTGAGTAGAGACTTGGGAAAAGACCACACAAGTTTAGAAAGAAAAGGAAGAGGCGAGTTTGGGTATTAGTGAGAGGGAGACAAAGGGTCCAGAGAAGGTTTATTAAGAATGGGAAGAATAGTGGCATGCTTAAATCGGAATGGAAAGGAAGAAGACTGAAGAGAGAGATTGCATAAAAAAACAAGGGAGGAAGAAGAAAGCGACAGACCTTTGGAATGAAAAGGGACGGAAGAGGGTCAGAGGGAGCAGCAGTCGGATGAGCATTAGAGAGGAAAGAAATGATGTCAGAGGGCGAAAGAGGAGGAAAGGAGGACATAAGCGAGGGAGGCGAGATGGAGAGGAGGCAGAAGGGGGAACAATAGATGAACAAAGAAGAGTAACTTTCATAGAGAAATAAGATGCAAAATCATCAGCTGAGAGAGATGAGGATAAAGAAGGATCAGGAGGAGGGAATGAATAAGTTTCAGATTTTGCAAAAAGGGCAGCGGGGTGCGAAGAAAGTGTAGTAAAAAGATCAAATTAATAATGTTGTTTGGCAAGGAGTAGAGCAGAAGCAAAATTGGCATGAAGAGCTGAGAGATTGACATGGTCAATGGGAGATTGGGATTTCCGCCATTAATGTTTAGCTGGCGCAGGATATGCCATGAAGCACAGAGGGCAAGAGCAAGACGATGTTGGGATGATTGGTAGGAAGGTGACAAGGGGGTAGAGAAGGTCAAGGGTGTTATTTATTCAGGTGCTTGCACTAGATGCCAGTGTGTATGCAAATATGGGATTTATAAAGTTCAAACCTAGCTGGGTGACTCTAGATGCCAGACTCACATGTCCCTGCAGAGATCCCCGTGGCATACTGAATCCCACAGGGTTTGTTTCATGGGCACAGAATGTTCAGTCCAAGTATGTTTCTCAACTATGCGACCACCTTGACTCATCAGCCCACTTGTCTCAGGAGACCATAGTCTGGATCCAATCCTTTCTGAGCAACAGGACTATGAGAGTCTTCTCACCATCAGCAGAAGCCAACCTTATTCCCATTACTTGTGGAGTGCCACAGGGCTCCTGTGTCTCACCCACAATGTACAATATATTTACTAAGCCCCTTTTCGACGGTCTGGACCTACCTGGTATCACCTACACTAACTATGCAGATGATACCCAGATTCTTATACTACTTACTGAGGATTATGAGAAGGATTTGGCCTTGGTAAATAAAAGTTGCTAAAGAGGTAAAAACCTTAGGCTTTTACCTAGACTCCACCCTTACCTTTGTCAAACAGGTTAATTCCATGGCCTCTGCCTCTGCATACACATGCAAGCTGATTAGAGCCGGTAAACCGTTCCTATCCATGAATAGCTGCTCCATTCTGGCCAGAGCTCTAATCTTGTCTAAATTGGACTATTGTAACTCCCTTTACCACGGCGCCAATAAGTTCATTATTAACAAAATTCAGATTCTCGGGAATAATGCCCTTAGAGCAGCACTGGGCATTTCTAGAAAAGAGCACACCTCAGAGGTAAGGAGACAGAATACCTGGCTTTCTACCAGCGACATAATTCTGCTCAAAACCGCATCACTAACACACAAGTGTCTAAACAACGCTGAACCCTGCTATCTCATAGAGAGAATCAACAGAAAATCCTCCAGTTGACCCACCAGGACCGCAAACACAAACTGTCTACTTGTACAAAGTTTCAGATTTACTAAAGCCGGAGGGAGCAGTTTCTCAGTCAAAGCTGCGCAGCTTTGGAACTCCCTACCCCACACCCTGAGGGCGGAACAAACCTATCTGAACTTCAGACACAACATCATTAATTGGCTCAAGGAAAATGACCACTAATGCATTCCAGTTACTGCCCTATTATCTACACTCTGTATTTTGCACTGTAATAGATACCACAATCCCTAGTTGATGTTGAACTTCTATTTTTGAATTACGTATTGCCGTATGGATTACTCTTATTCTATGTACCCACTGACTCTATGTATGCAAATGTATGTATTATATAATGACGTATTGATTACTCTTATTGTATGTACCCTCTGACTTTATCCCCTCTGTATATGTTTGTCTCTCCTTTTATATAACTGTGTAACCCTAAGCTGAAAGTATTCATTTATCCTCTGCGCCCTGATACCCTTGGGTCTGGCGCGCATTACAAATAAATAAATAAAAGAAACAAACAAACAAGTCTAGGCAATCTTAATGCAAGTCTTGCCGAACCCATATCATCCTGCACATAATGCAGGGTTTTGAGCACAGAGGTCAGCCAGCACAGCCAGCTGTGCACTCGTTCTGACATCTGTGGGCAGCATGCTGCTGCAGGTTAGAGTCCCAGCAGGGCCAACTCCGCCTTTCATCCTTCCGAGGTAGACACATTGAGTACCACGCAGTGGGATAATAATATCAACGAGTATTTCAGTGCTTAGGTACCTGTGAGTTTGTAGCACTATATAAAACTAGATATTATATTAGTACTAGCTGATATACCTAGCATTGCCCGGGCTTTCCTCATAGGTACCAGTAACAGCAAAATGTGGTGCAGATTGGTGAAACAGTGTGGAATTGTATGGGGAACATATGCAAAGTCAAAAAACCCACACACACATTTTCCCTTTTGCTGAAATCCGGGGGAAAGGGGTGGGTTGTCCAAATGCCATGTAGCCAGTAATGCCCGGAGGGTCTTAACAGGTGACTGTGCAAAATGTGGTGTAGATTGGTGAAACGGTGGGGAATTGTATAGGGAATATATGCAATCTACACCAAATTGTGCACAGTCACCTGTTAGGACCCTCGGGACATTACTGGCTACATGACATCTGGACATCCCCTCCCCCCTGCAATTACGATTATGCCTGCTCCAATTCCTGTTACACTTTGACCTGGCCAGAACTATTTCTCTTCTCTTTGAAGTGATTGCCCACCTCCCCCCAAAGCATTTGTGAATATTACGCTACTGGAGTCGGAAGGGGAAAGCAAGCAAACAATGAGGGAAACCGCATGTCAGGCTTGAGGAAAATGGAGGTTGGAAAGGGGGCAAACTCAAAGTCCTTGGAGAGACTTCCAGGGTTGTCCTGCTCCTAATTGGGATAGTTTAGAGATTGGCCCTGGGAATTAGCTGACTCGATGATCCGTTGTGATCCGAGCAAAGCTTCTACGCAAGAAGGGAGGGCTATAAAAAGCCAACAGTCAGTTAATAGGGATAGGATTTTGAGTGAGGTTGGTAGAGCTGGAGGAAGTCCAACATACAAGAGAGGACTACGCAGCAGGTGGATGTGGCCTTGGAGGAGAATTGTGGAGTGCACAGCAAGATTGAAGGTAGGGTGTTGGGACTAAGAGGGTGACGCCAATTTGATTTTTGGTGTGCAAGTGAGAGAGGGCTTGAAAGTAATTCTGGAGTGAAAATAGGAGGGAGTGAGAGTTAGAGTGAGAGAGAAAGAGAAGGGAGATGCATGGGGGTAGAGGAGAGTAGAGGCAGGGCTAGTGTAGGAAGGAGTGAGATTCAGAGGGAAGCAAATAGGATCAGAGAGAGCTGGAGGGTGGAGACGAGATAAAGGGGGAGTGATCAAATGGACCAGGAGTCACAGTGTGGAGAGAGAGAGAGTTACACACACGCGCACGCACGCATATACACACGCGCGCGCACGCGCGGTAGAGGAGAAATGAAAGGTATACCAGGGGGAGGAGAGTGAGAGAGACTGTCATCAGGTGGAAGAGTACCAGGGCAATCAGACTACCCTGCTAGGTTATTTAGAAGGTCACTGAGGAGTCAGATATCGGAGCCTACCTCCTTTAGGCCTCCTTTTTTGTAGGGCTATTCTAGATAGTAGGTGTCAAACCTGTATTTACATCGGACGTGTAAGAGTAGAGCGCTTGTGCTATGGACGTGGGAGACCCCTTTAAGGATGACGAAAAGGATACAGGTGCCAACCCAATCCTGGACCCTCAACGGACTTCTTTTTAATATATATAAAATATTTAAAAAAAATTGAAAACCTATTCCGTTCGTGACGTTATTTGTGAAAAACATGTCACATTATATATAACAGCATCTTTTTTGGGTAATCAAGCAAACGCTGCGTGATTATGAGTTGAAGAATTGTATATGCTTGCCTTGCTGACAGTTTCCGATACCTTTTAGCACAGCAGCAAATATGCATGTTGTTTATTTTACACAGGGACCATGTGACTAACAGCTGAACTTCCTGGGGTAGCAAAATTAGGTTGGAAATATGACTGCGTCTAGGCAAAGAGATGCTCAGAAGTTCCCCCGTTCTGGTGATAATGAACCTAAATTCAGACACCATCTGCGAACACATGTTTCAATCACCCGCTTGGGATTCGTTTTAAGACTGTCATGCGCTAGCTGAATGTGCTTTGATGAAACCAGAATATAACTAAGCACACATAACATCACCTCTCCAAAACAAAGAGAAAAATGATATATCTGTTTTCAGCGGGATCACAGATGTTGCACATTGGCTGCTCATGTTTTTTTTTCAAGGGAATTGCTTAGCTGGCTTTAGTACAAGCAAATGCATGTGTTGTGTAGCATTTCATACACTTCTCCATCTTAATGGGTAACGTTGGCTACATTTGTGATGAGGATACTGTCCCAGGGGATTCTGGTATCCTAAAATATGTTTAAAACTTCATCATTCCCATACGACGTGAAGATTTCATAGGGTCTGGGTGTATGGAAGGCATGGAGGCTAAGTGGGCAAGAGAGAAGTGTGTTTACCTTTAGCTTAGGGTTAACTCGGCCACTAATTCTAATTATCTGCAGGAAGCACCAATTATTATATTATCACTCTGTGTATGAGGATTTCTAGTGGTATTCATGACTTAAATCCACATTGTGCCTACTGACACAGTGCCTAGGGAGGACACTGTAACATTCAAAGATCTGTGTAATGGGTACTAATGGTTATGAACAAATAAAAAAACGATATTTGTATTTCAGCTTTGTTTCTATTATACATCAATATATCACAACATATGTTCTTTATGTGCATTTTTAACGTATTTTGTAATACTAGCATAGTACATTGGCATCCTACAAAATACTGAATGCCCTATTTGAATATTTTAAGACCCCTATCTACAGTCTATGAAAGTGCTCTATTTTGCATCAAGCTAATATTTTTGGGTCTACCACAGGTGTACTGGGTGATTTACCTCCAAACTGTTTGTTATATGCTACAGCATACAACTAATAATTAGAAGTAATGCACAAATCCAGTGTTAATGTAGGTTAAATGCTCATCAACATGTTTCTTTCTCGTAGTCAGTAAAATAAATTCATCAGATGTCAGCATGGTTCCAAGTATCAAAGCTTAATGTCCTTCATTTCTTTGAATCAGATTTTGACTTAATTCCAAGGGAATACAGTTATACCCATTCCAGTTATTAAAGATGTGCAAAAGACTCTCAATAAACATGACACAATAGATATGTTCCCCATGAACAGCTAGCTCCACACAGGGCATTCTATTAAGGTTATCACTGCCTAGGCACCCTTTCTTAATTTCCTTTGGTTTCTTCTTCCTTCTGTCCTTTCACAATTCTCCAAATTAACTCACATGCTTCCAAGACAAATGCGTTGCCCCTGATCTATCCTTCCTTCCCAATTGTGCAATGTTGGTGTTTATTGCAAATAGAAACCACCAGAATTAAGAGGTGGGTTTAGATTGGTCATCAACTTAATGGCAAGCATGGCATGAACCCTAAGAGAAAGAAAGGCTAATCTAAACATTATGGGCACAAACCAATGAAAGTTATGTCCCAATTATAATTCTGAAGGTTAAAGACGATCTATCCCTACCACCAATGTCCCAGGGGCTGATTTAGAGGTTGGCAGCATGAGACCTACTGATAATCTGTGCTTGTTACAGATTCCCCTCCTGTTAATGGGTATCAGAGCCTGTTTTGGACATATAGTTCAGTATTACAGAAGGGGAAGCAAATGGTTGTATGCATCCATGTGTAATACCGAATGCATAGGGGAAACGCCTGTGGTCGTGCATTCAGGGTTATGTGGTCCCAAGATTGCACTGGGGCATATATTCTGCAAATCAGGGAACCCCATTTGCAAGTCATGCCTATCATGTCTGTTTGCTTGCACTCTGGAAGCTGCCCCCCCGGAAGTGGTATCCACATCAGTTCTTTCCTGCAATATAATTTCATTCTTCATCAATCGGTCCTGCCCATGAACATGAGGAAGTTGCCCAATGTGCAGATGCCTGACAATTTACACTGACCAGAAATGTTTACGGCAGATCATTACACACATGTCATGCATACTCTTGGGGCAGGCTAACCAAATTCTTCCTGTAATTTGTGAGTTATGCCTGCAACATGACCCTCAGACTATTACAGTGTCCATGCAGAGCACAAAACAGCATGCAAAAGCTGCATCAACATAATCCTGCGCCAACATGATAGCAACATAGTATAACAAGGATATAGCTCATGTTCCCTGCTGAAGGCCTGCATCCTTCTATACTCACGAGGGTAAATACAAGAAAAGCAAGTGGTGAAATGAGTGCCAATTCAGGTGTTTCAGGTACATTGAGGCCATACCAACCAGGATATGTTCAAATAGGGCTTAGCCTACCTTGTGTTATCCTAAGGTTTGTTTTACACAGCATTGCAACTGCTGAGGAGCCTCTCTGCACCATTATTGAATGTCCACATTTAAACAGAAAAATAAAAGCGAATTAAGCTGGATAGAGATGGGGTTTCATTCAACATTTTTCTGAAAAAAAGGTAGTCAGATGTGGTTTAAAGAGCTGGAGAGAGGTTAAGTGGCTTGCACCATGACGCTATGGCCTCCCATTCTAGTTTTCTTGAATTTCACAGGTTTGAGGATGAGTAGTTAGAAAGGAGATTATCCGTTTCAACAGTCATAGGGCAAAGAACCCAGTCTTTACTTCTATGGTCATTTGGGGCACATGGGATGGCTTTGAACGCATGACCACTCTTAGGTTTCACACCTGAGCCAATGGATCGGGTAACGACCCATGGCAGTTGTCCAGATATCTAAAAATCAGACATCTTGAAATCCTGCTATTGCGATCGCTGGCTTGGAGGTGTTTAACTTTAACTTGTTAGCCATCATTTCCGTCATTTGGGGGGATACATTGGCTTTCGCAGCAATAAATGTGGGAAGATCGTCAATACTGTAATTGTTGTCAGCATAGTTCAAATTCTGTAGTGCAGGTTTTCAAATAATTTAATCGGGGGAGGGGATACACATGTTAAATAACAAGGGATTGTTCCAAATTTGATGCAGAACGAAGGGGATAGCAACGGCCCGCTCCCGATTGAAGTGAATTACCCCAACTTGTGTATGTCTATCCAACAGAATCGAAAAGGATGACAGTAATCCCACCACCGTCTTGTAGCACTGATACAAGTTGAGAAAAGAGAGATTTTTAAGTTAGCTTTGTGATAGCAGTTATATTCGAGATAGACCTATATTGTTCCATGATTCTGGAGTCAGAGTGTCGTTTCTTTAGCAGTTGTGTAGCCACTGCTTGTTTAAGCGACTAAGGAAAGGAAGCCATCAACAGAGCGGTTTGCAGGATCTATAGCAAGGTTTTAGTGATCACTGAGTCAAAATTGATTTGTTCGAAAGGAGGTGCTAAGAACAGTACAAGAGGGGATCTAGCGATTTTTCAATTCTTCAGGTTTAGCATTGAACATTCCTACACTGATAGATAAAATGGGAAATTCCTGCAGAGTAGAATGTCAGCATTTAGTGGTCCAGAAGCTGCAGATAGTAGTGGTGGTCATGTCTTTACTTTCAATTTCCAATGTAAATATGACAGACTTTTTGTAATACTAAATTCTGCAGGAGTATTACATAGTTCTCGAGAGGCTTATTTGGATTTCAGTTTTATTCTTAACTTTGTATAAGATTGATATTGTTTGTAGAAAGGGACATTGGCTATTCTGTTACTAAATTCTTCTTTCTTATTCTCTTCAGTTAGATTTTTGTAGTACACAAAATGGCTGTTATACGTTAGTTTCATTAGTTTCAGGGTGGAGCAAGGTAATGTCAAGGGTACAAAAAAGGAGGCAAGGTAATGTCATTATTAAACCATGTGTTATTCTTTGTGACTTTATTGACAGCATTGTGTTTCTTTAGAGGTATCATAAGGTCAAAGCGTATCAGGATTCTTTTATATAGGGAGTGTGGCCTAGAGATTGATCAGGTGGACTTACTAAAGCAACTTTGGCTCTAAGAGTATCCGTGAGTGCCTTTGAGGCCAGGGTCTTCCAGGTTCCGGCACTCGTAAAAGAGTGGGAGTTGCTCACATGGTCTGATCAGGCGGATTGGAAGGGTGCTTCTAATTTAAGGTCATGTCTGACTGTGCAGAAGATTGTGATCTTTTTATGGGTTGTGCCATTCACCTTTTGAAAGAGCCGCCGGCTGTCCATTCCTTCTACTAGTTCTGGAAGAATGATCTCTGCCAAGATATTAAAACCACTGAGGATGATAAATGATAGTGAGCTAACAATGAAAGGGGACAGGCAGACTGGTCAAGTAGCACACTAATTGCAGATCCTTACATGCACACCGCTGAAGCATTCTATTTTCATGCCACAGATTTAACAATGTTCACCTCACGATCAGAGAGCATATTATTAGAGGCACTGGAATTCTATTATAAAAAAATAAGTATTGTTTCTCATGATAGAATCCGAGCAAACATTTAGCCTGCTTTTGGCAGCTGATCGAGCACTGATCTGAGCATTTTTAGACTGTTTTCTTGTTGGATAAATTAGTTAAAGTTCATTGTTTTTGCACCTGAAATGAGAATTTAGAGCATGGCAAAATCAACTTAAGTGTCCAAAGAGCCTTCAGATATAGAATATGAATGGCTCATGTATGCACTGAGTATAAGATTGAAAACACACCCTTTACAACAAAATCATTGCCTTCTGATTTTTGTGCAGAACAATTGGGTAACTTCCTTGCAGTGGAAATTATTTACATGCTTAACAATGTCATTGTACTCTAGCACTGTGCAGGTCCTGTACTCTAGCACTTTGTGGGTCCTGTACATTCAATCGGTCACTAAGCATTGGCTTCACTTATGAACCTCAGATAGGTTTTGTGCTAGAAGTCCATATCTCTTGATAAGAACACTGCCTCATCTTCCTGCTACTTGCCCGTTAAGCATTGTCAGAAATGCAACAGTCCTATTAGACAATTCAGCTACATCCATGGCCTAACATTTCACCTGAAGATTTAGGCAAATCGTTTTTGGCACTGTCCAACCCTCAAATGATTGACCTCTCGACACATGGAAGTCCTTTGGATCTATGTGAAAGCACTGGTGAAACAAGGCAAGAGCACTCCGTGCAAGTGCACCTGTGTCCACTTCGTCCCACGCCCTTGTTCCCGACTCTTGGAAGTTCATGTCCCATCAGTAATTCCTGTAAAGTGATCACTTCTGGTAGGGTTCCCCCTCTGAATGCAATATTCCACAGCTGTCTTCACCTGTGCCCGACTCACCGACTGGCTGTCCAGATGGAACCTTATTTTTGAATGGCAAATGGTAGCTTGCTTGAACTCCGCGCCACACAAATTTAGTTGCATAACTGCTATAGTGCCTTTTCCTGGTGGCCTTCTGTTTAAGCACTAGCAAATACACTTAATTCAAAATAAAATGTCAACCAGGCTGGCCACACTTGAAAATATATATGTTTATAAGAACATAAAATACCTCAATAGGACCTGGAAAAAACAAGAACAATTTTAAACTCAATCCGTCTCTTTAGCTGGCAGAATGGCTAGTTATGTTCCACAAATAGGACCCAAATGGGTGACTGCCAGAAAGAAACATGCCTGCTATGTCCGACCAGGTTATTGAAGAAGCTGACAGTAGGACTAATGAGGTTTTCAACAACTATTGAACCTGAATAACAATTGCACATGCTCTAACCATCAGGTCTCCCTTCTGAAGATATTTACCATCAATGCCAATTCATGTTTCATTCCAAAATATACATTGACACCGAGAGTCAATATAATGTTACTCCTAGAGCATCTCAAAAGATGCAAAATTAGGGTTCTGTACTCTCCAGAAATTCTGGGTTCCTCCTGGCAAAACATTTGTCTTTCCAGTGGCATTATGGTGGCTATGTGCACAAGAGGTTAACGCAAGATTGCCACAGATCATTTTGTTAACGACCCCCATATCCTTGCCCTGGGATTACCCAACATGTCTATGTTCAACCTTGGTCTAGTCATTACATTCGATATCTAGAAGGTGATAGGCAATGATGGGATTTTCCTGTCTAATGAGAGATATGGGACCGTTTTTGAGCAACTATTTCAATGCTCTTAAAGCAACATGCATTCTGACCATATGCTTTAGTGCAGAGATTGTCCCTATTTATAAGTAAAGTATGCAGGGGCTATCTATGCACATATCAGCACATGCCATTGATGAAGAGTATGTTTTGGACCTCGAGTTGAATGCACTGAGCATTTCCCAGCTTCAAATGTTGTTAGGCAGCAGTGCAGGCTGGCACCAACCTTTTTCCATGTATTTTCTAGTGATGCCAATGAGTGAGCTGCTCAGGGTTGGGACTCACACCAGTCAAACAAATGCTACACATGTGCCCTTGCTCACATTATTTACTGACAATGTGGCCTGGCCAGGACAGAAAACAAGCTCATGAGCTTAAAAATGGACGTGGCATCCTACTGTCACGAGAAAGGAATGACCACTAATCCAATGCGATGAATTCCCAACTTCACCATCAAGGAGGATGGTGGGATTGCCAAGAGTGCCGTGTGCTGCGACAGGTCACATGATGCTTGACTTGAGGGCAGCGTGGTAATGATACCCTGGCTATCATGCCGCCAAGAGTGGACAGGGACTCCTGAGATGTGACCCAGAGGACACTGTCCCTTTAAGGGATCGTTGACTGATAAATACGCGGGACAGTGAAGATAACCTATATCACTACCACTCCTCACATGGGGCAAACCTTAATGTGGACCATCCCTCTGAATTGCATAATGGTAAGGTAAACAGTAAGACCTCCTTTGAGTGCTGTGGCACCACACAGAGAGGGAGAACGGGTATGGCTGTTTCATGCAGAGCACACACTACCAAGACATTAAAGAAAAAAAAGTAGGAGAGTGCTGCACATCATTCTACTGCACAGCAAAGCACCCTTGCATGCAATGTGTCTGAGCAACAAACATGAAGGATGGCCTCTACAAAGTCTTAGTGCACAGACGCAGAGGGGCGGGTCCAAGATGGCGAAAAACAGGTAAAGATCCTCCATAGCCCAGGGAAACATCATACATCATTATCACCAACACAATGCATAATATTAAAAACAATAGAGATAGAGCCTTCCTTAGGTGTGAGCCAGGACACATACAAAGAGAGGAAGGGAGTCTTGGAGTGAGAGGACAGAGAGGACAGAGAGGAGGAGCTGGAAGAAAAGAAACAAAGAAGCTGGAAGAAGAGAAGGGTGTTGGAATACAGGAGAGGAGGATAAGAAAAGCAGAAAGGAGGATGCAAAGGAGCAGAGAGGTGTAGACAAGGTGATGGAAGAAAGGGAAGAAGGAAGGGGATACAGACGTAGAAGTCGAAGAGAGGAGATAGAAGTGGAGGGAAGAGAAGTCAGATGAGCAGGAGAGAAGGAATATGAGGTATGGGAGAGAAGTGGACATCCCAGTCGAGGGAGCAACAGAGATCTAAGAAAGGGAAGAGGAACAAGCATGTGACGTTACGTCAATGAAGTGCAGATAAATGCAGTAAAGCAGGCAGAACTGATGGATGTTTGGGAAGGTGCAAAAGGTATGAGTATGTGAACAGGGTGATGAAAAAGAGAGAGGGGCTGGGTTGGTAGGCTAGAGAAACTGAGGCCGTCAGAGGGATAGGTCAAAGCAAGGGAACATTTTGGGGGTAGATTCCATTCTCTCTGAAACTTTCAATAGTTGTGAAAAACCTGATCTGACCCACTTTTGATGACAACCCACCAGGTAGGAGGACCCAATTTAGACCAAAGGGACTGGAGAAGTGTTGCCCAACATACTCAAGACATTGCCAGATGCCACCAAGAAAGCAAAACGTGAGGAAAGACACACTTTGATATGTTTGGCCCCAAGAGACCTCATGCATGGGTCAGTGAAAGACATTTTCTACTTTAATTTGTCTTCTTTTTGTGGTCTTTCCATCCTCACACGGTCCTTGAACTGGGCAAAGAGGAACATCAAGTTGCGCACATCACCAGAGGCACCCATTTCAGCTGCCTGCTGAGGTCAGGAAACCTACAAGAACCAACCAGGGTGCATCTGCATGCTTATCACATGACCCTTTAGCCCAGAACTGCCATATTTCCGGATTACTTAGAGAATTTAAGTGATTTCCTTAGGGCATCCACTCACTCTGGCATCGAGAGCAAAGGGTTGACAGAGCTAAGGGTTCTTGCTATTATCTTTCCCTTTTTTGATTTAGTGTTCCCTGTTCGCCGCTGCTTGCCATAAAAGATGCCTCATACAAAGCACACAAGCAACATTCAAATTAAACTCCAACACAACACTCCACTAAAACAATTACTTCATACACCTAAATTATTCACACCTGCCACTCTGCACCTGCTCATACACATGAAAACAACTCATTAGCACACACTCACCAGATATATCCTTCCTTACAGAAACATGGCTCAACCCCCATCACAGACCTGTTATATCTGACATGCTTCCCCTGCACTATCTTGTCCACCAGAAACGGCCCACATAAACAAGGAAGTGGCATTGCAATCATACATAGTCCCTCACACATAGCAACCCTGCATCTCCCATACCCACCATTTGAAGCATCAAGTCTCTGTGACAAATCGAATGTGGGTGTCGTGGCCAGACCACTTTGCTATCCCCTTCACATTCACTCTACCGCACAAGAGACTGCCTCCTGCAACACATCCTCCTCACCCCCCAAGCCAGACAACCGGAACACATTACAGACAGAGCCTTAGCACCCCTCATACCACCCCTTCCTTCCCACATTCACATTCCTCCACTCTCCTCATCATTTACAACACCATCATCACACAGGCACTCAACAAAATTGCCACACTAAAATCACAAATAACCCACAGCCACCACCATAAAACATGGTTCAATAGCTTTGTCCTCTCTGTCGAGCAAGAAGCTAAATGCCTAGAAAGAGCCTGGCAAAAGAATATATGCTCCACCATCAGAAAACCACTCAAACTCTGCCGAAACAAATACAAAACAGCCATACGCAATGCCAAAGAGAACCATTACTTCTAAGAACTCTAATCCACCACCAATCGTACACAGAAACACTTCAACATTGACATATCCCTCTCCAAACTACCATCTGCAACCCCATCCACTGAAGTATGCAACTCCCTCATGGACTACTTCAACTCCAAAATACACAACATCAGCCAATCCCTCCCCTCTGCTCTCCAAAACCCACCACTGCTCCCAAACAATAGAACACATGGGACACCTTGAACACAATTGACACAGACACCCTCATCAAAACAAACCATGTACACTTCCTGGATGATGCATGTCAACCTCAAGCCACGTACAATTGCATCACCACCCTCAATCCACCATGAATCAATATCTTCAACTCCTTTCTCTCACATGGTATGATCTCCTCTGCTCTCAAAACTGGACAAATCTCACTACTCCTCCAAAAAACATCTCTTGACCCCACATTCTCCCAAAACTTCGACCCTATCCATATCCTGCCATACCTTGCTTTAATCATAAAACACTCTGTCAGCACCCAACTGCCACAAACAGCCAACTCAACTACTTCTAGTTTGTCTTTCGGCCTCGGCATGACACTGAGACCGCTACACTGAACATCCTTGATCACCGTTACAACATCACTGACAAAGGACACACAACAATGCTTGTACTGCTTGACATCTCTGCAGCCATCAACATCATCAACCATACCATTCTAGTCACCATCCAGTCCTTCAGGATGCAACTCTCAGACACTCCATGCCCCCTTTTCAATCGGATTCCACCCCGATCAAGGGCCCTCTCTCTCCACTCTTCCTCAACCTATAAGTTGAATCCTTTGGACAGACCATTGGAAAACAGAACATCTGTTTCCACCAATATTCAGAAGACACACACACATATACTTTGAAATCTCATTCCCCTCACAACGTCAGATTCTCTAAAGCTGTCTCTGTACCAACACCAACTGGTTTGCCACCCACCTTTTCAACTTCAACCCTTCCAATACCTCATCTGCTTCCAAACACAAAGCTGAACTCACCCCTTGAATCAAAGAACTTGCCATGGACAACCCACACATATCCCACTCCACAATTGTCAAATATCATGGCTTCACCATGGACACCCATCTCTCATTTACACACCACATAGCTGCTGTCACCAAAACAAGCAATCTACTATACCTCCTACTAAAGACTGTGCACAGCCTTCCTCCTGATAGCTTCTGCACTCTAGTCCAAGCACTGGTTCTCCCCAAGCTGGACTATGTCAAAGCTCTCTTCTCTTGACTCCCCAGCAGCACTCTTGCCCCCCTGAAAGTCATACAAAATGCAGTGACCTGACTCATCCTTCACCTACCAAAACATGCACACATTGCATCAGATCTCGCTCAGCTCCATTGACTTCCTGTACCCCAAACAATTGCCTTCAAAGGACTGGGCATTCTTTTCAAAGCCATCCACCACAACATTCCATCATACTTTTGCAACAAACTCACACCCATCACCCACACAAACACCAGACAAGCGAGCCAGCATCTCCTACACATTCTACTCTGCAAACTAACTTGCACACAAAAGCAAGCATTTACCCTTTGAGCACCCAGAGCATTCAACACCCTAGATTTCACATGCACACTGCATCCTCCATCACGACTTTCAGATAGGCCCTCAAACATACCCGTTTCCCCACACATAACCCCACCCCTCCATCTTCCCTGCCACCACTTGTTTCCCCTAATCATTATATCCCATCCTGAAAACATGTTTTAACTTCTGCTTCACTTCTCACCTTTTTAACCTTTGCACCTTCTAAGATCCCCTGCAATGCTCTGGGCAGGGTCAGCACTAAACACAAATTCTAAAACAATACAGTCAAATAAAATAATGTGAGGGGAAGATTTTAGAGGAGTCAGTTGAGAGTGGCTGTAGAAAATGAATCACTGGTCTGCAGCTACGGTGCAGGGATGTACAAGTGATATCAATAAACCAGTTGGATGTATCCTCAGCTTCCTGATTCCTATGAGGTACCACCATTGTTGAAATGGGGGACCGGATTTACAAGGGTAGATCTGCCATCTGGACAGTATCACATCAATTTTCTCACTTCACTGATCAAATTATCATTGCATGCCTATTTAACTAACTAGCACCTACAGCAGCATTTTCCAAAGAAACTGACAGCACAAAAATATCAGTCATACCTTTTTTTTGGTTGGAGGCAATGGATTTTATGCATCACAGTTTTATGTTTAACTGAGCAGGTGTGATTTTCTAAGGATCTAAAACAGTATAGAGGGATCATTACACTGTTAAAGAAACCATTCAAAGCCAATGTACCAAAGAGCCATTTTAATGGAAAGATGAAACTACATACTGTAAAAGCAATCTTCACTGCATGCTGTATGAAAGCACCAGAAAGGAACGGGTTTTCAATGTAATAGAAATGGAATGTTGCATTAAAAGCACAAACATAAGATTTCATTCGCTTTTAAGTTACTTGTTCTCAAGATTCAAGTCGATTGGATGCAATGGAAATCTACTGACTGCCAGACTGTTGGAAAACAATACATGATTTTGTAAGAAGTGGTGAACAGAAGCACTTATAGAGTCTCAATAGAAGTACGGCAGTGCTGGTAAAAGTGGCGGTAAAATGGTGCTAATTCTATTCCTGCCACTTTGCTGCCAAATTATACTGCACCACCGTGCTACGAGTTGGGTGGTATTGTGGCAGATTTACCCCCAGCAACAAAACGTAGGAAAATCTTCAACCTTACCGCCAAACTTCAGTGGAATTACTGCAGTGGAATTATCGCTGGCGGTAATTCCGTCAAAATTTCCATGGAGTCCTTTGGACTCCAGAAATGGAGAATACCACCACCATACCACCACTTCTAATCCCATAGTAAACCCATGGGACCAAATGTGTCAGTAAACTGGGCAGATATACCACTGAATTACCACCATCCTCATCACGAGGAACATAGACTTTATATGGGTAGAGTCACGTCTGTGTTGGGGATCAAAGGATCAGACAAACTCAGTAACTTAGATTTTAAGGGCTTTTTTCTGAACTGGCATAGTGTGTGGGGAAGATAATGAACTGGGGTAGTCGTAAAGTATAGGGATAAGTCTCTGGATCATTCCATTGGCTCTAACTAAGAAGCCGTGCAGAGGCAATTAAAATATCAAAAAGCTCTCTTTTTAGCCTAAAAATGTTCTGGGGTTCCCTTCCTAAATTGACAGTTAAACACGCGTGAAAGACTCTAGCAAAAGTCTTTGGCGCAGATTCTCAAAAACTAGACCAAATGAAAAAAGCAGGTAGGTTTCACTTTTTTCATTCGTGTTAGTTTGAGACATGCATAGGCTACCTTATTCTCAAAAGTGACCTGCACATTTCAGTGGGGCTGACCAGCAGCCCACATAATGCGCTGGCAGGTCCCATTGCAAACATTAGAGTTGGTAGCTTGCTTCTGACACTGATGTATGACAGGCTCCCAGCACCCACATAGGTTCTCGCTGCACATTTCAATGTGTTAGGCCAAAAAAGAGCAGATCATTGAAGTGCTAAAAAGAGAAGAAAAAACTTCCGGTTCTAGGGATGAAAATGCAAGTGAAACCGCAGTGGTTTATGCCGATGCTGTTTCACTTGAAATAAATGCATCACACTGGCAGGAATGGCCCTGTCATGCATTGTGCATCACCCCGTGCCTGTTCCAAGCAGGCACCGGGCAATGTCAAATTTCTGTGAATTTGTAGGATGCTCATTGAAATGCACGGAAATGTCCCTTACTTGCACAAATGCGCATAGGAGGCTGAAAAGAGCATTGCAATGTGTACATTTGTGATGCGCACAATCAGATGACCTTTGAGAATAGGGTACATCTTTTGATGGCACAAGTCATGAGTTGTGCAAGCAGACCTCATCAGCTAAAGCTAAACATGATATTAAGAATCTTCCCCTTTCTGTTTACCCAGTTTCTGGTACTTGCCTTTTGCTGGGACTGGGAGAGCCATCAGCAATACCAGTTTCACGGGGATATCACACCTTTTGTTTTCCTTTTATTTCTACCTGTTTTGGCCTCCCTGTTCTACTGGTTACTCCAGTTGCTCCTCGGTGCGGTAATTCTCCATGAGGTTCTTACAACTCTCTGGAATGGGAGTTAGGGCCTTTGGCAAAGAGCATTGTATGTCCCACAGGCTTGGATGAGAGGCGGTCTAATTCAGGTGGAGGCAAGCATGGCCAACTACTATGCCCTTTTCTGGTTGGCTAGCTCTTCCAATACATGTTCTCTCCTCAGTTTCCTTATGCAACTTTGTTTCCCAGATTTTCTCTTTCCGCCTCCGGGCTTCTTTCCGGTATTCCCTTTCTGTTAGCTCATTCTCCATACTCCTTCCTGCTCCTTCTCACTCCCTCACTTTCCTACTCTTCAATGGTGTACTCTTCGACTCTCCTTTTGTAACCTCCCCTGTGCCCCAATAGAACTGTCTCTATATTCTTCATCCTTCTGGGTGCTGCTATTACAGCCCCCTCTTCCTACGGCCTTTTGGCACTGCTTTAACTACCACCAGATTCCTGAGTTATTTGGGCACAACATGTGCTGCCTCTTCCTTCTTCAGACCTAGTATCCACCTATTTGGATACTATTAGTACTTTCCCCGACTGCTTCATCCCTCTGGCCACTAATGTCACTATCCTAACCTTCTTCACCCATTTGGTTATTACTTCCTTTGCTCCTTTCAGCGTCCCTGTCCCTACTCTTAATAAGGTTACCTTCTTTGACCACCCGTCTCCCGCTCCTTACCAGCAGCTGCAGTTCTCTTGGATCATCGGTTTAGGTCTCCTGCACTTCCAGGCACTAGTGCTGTTTAGCCTTCTGGACCTCTTCTCTCCTCCAGCTTCCTTGGCTATGCTACCATTGCAAGCCCTCCTGCTCTCTCCTCCAGCTTCCTTGGCTATGCTACCATTGCAAGCCCTCCTGCTCTCTCCTCCAGCTTCCTTGGCTATGCTACCATTGCAAGCCCTCCTGCTCTCTCCTCCAGCTTTCTCCATAACAGCTCCTTTCTTCATTCTCGAGTCTCCAGCTCCTACTCCAAATGCCCACACTGGTGTTGTGTGCTTTATAGGGCTTTGGTCTCACCTCACCCTGGTGAAAGGGTTTTCAGGTGTTAGCTGGGATGGGAAGTTTCTGTCTGGCTTTGTTCATGGTGCTGGCTTACAGGCCTAATATAGGACTTGAATTGACTCATTCTTCCACTTGCATGTTCCACTCACTCAATGCAATACCCTGACTTTGACTTTTGCTCTCTCTGGAATAAGGGAAGTCAGGTGTGCCTCTTTAGGCTGATGGTGCAGGGATGGGCTGGTGGGTCACAGCCATGATGGCCACCTGTCATAATATGTGATTTGGTGCTTTCTAGTCCCCCCTTTTGGGACATCCTCTCTCCAGTTGTCACACCTAACTCTGCCCTATGGACTATACCTTAGTAGTAGTATATCTGTTCTTATATGTATGAGGTATTGATATTGATATTGATATTTTATTTGCATCGCACTCGTACACAAGTGTTTCAGAGCGCGGCAAGGCAAGGGAGGGGAAACAGGGAAGAACAAACAACAATCTTACTGGGCCCAGTGACATTGAGAACGCACAAGTGCATGGGAGAGGGAAAGGGGAAAATTGGTGACCAGGTGCATGATGCCAAGAAGAACAGATCAGATGGGGAGAGGAGGAGAGAAGGCAGAAGCAAAGAGGAAGGTCTTGAGGTGCTTCCAGAACCATAGATGACTCTCCTCAAGTTCCAGAGTGGGAGGGAGTCTGTTCCAGATGGAGGCCCCAGCCGAAGACAGAGATCTACCCCCAGCCCGTTTCTTTGAAAAACGACTGCCCCTGAGGGTGTTAGAGGTGGAGGAGTAAAGAGCTCACGAGGGGAGGTATTTACAGAGGAAGAGCTGAAGGTATTTTGGGCTCAGGCCCCAGAAAGCCTTGTGGACAATGCAAAGTGTCTTGAATGCAATCCTTGGGAGCCAGGTCTTTGGTGGTGGATCCCTATATAACTATCTAATTTATAATTCTGGTCCCTCCCATTTCTTGCTGCAGTTTTAAAATTCCTGCACCCATGTGTGGGGAGCCAGACATGCAGGCGCTAACGGTTTGGCAGCAATTCTCATTTCCCTCAAATGAATACTAGCTATCAAGTCCCCAGATTTATTGAAAGCTAAAGAACTGTACTTTGGGGTTGGGGAAATTGTGTTTACTTTTCTCCTCCGTGGTCAGTTCAAGTTACAGAGACAACGTGAGGGATAGTAGAATATTCGTAACCTTCCATGTACAAGGTACCATCAAGTCCACTTCTAAGCAGCCTCTGTCACAAATGGGAGTATCAGGCATACTGTGATGGATCTGTGCCTTGGGATGGTGAACATAGTATCCTTGCCATACTGCCAATGGGCAAATCTTTCTCAATGTTGAGGAGGTACCCAAAACCCAAACCCCCTATAAACCCACTAGGGAACCCCAGAAATAGCCACAAGAATTCTTTGCCGTATTTATTTTATTGCATTGTTCCTTTATAAAGCACTTAATACCAGTCAGTTGTTTCTAAGCGCGGGATCGGGATTTGAACCTGTGTTGCGCCGCGTTTGTCTTGCTTCAAAGACAAACACATTGCCCCTGAGCTATCCTTCCTCCCCAACAGTAGTCATCAACCTTCGGGACATATCTCATCGAGGGGTTATGAGCGACATCTGATTGAGAACAAGAGTGATGCTCGAATTGCCTTGATGGCACTTGGAAAACTTATGCCCAGAGTTAAAAGCTACCCATTTATAATGTAATGTTATGTATGGCCACCCTTGCTCCCTTTTAGACCATCTGCTCTGCCTCTTATGAACCACCATTGCAGGGATCATAGAGTGGAGGCATCTGGGCATTGCATACAAGACAGAAAATATGAAATTCATTCCCAACACATTCCATAATCTTCAGCCATGATGTCACAGTAGGAGGATACAACAGCAATAGCTGCTAATGGCTTGCAATGGAAGCCATACTAAATCTGGGGGTCATCTTCAACTCGATTCTCTCCTTCTCTTCTCACATCTCAGGCATCTCCAAAAAGTCCCACTACCAGCTGCACGTCGTCAGAGGTATTCTACCTTTTCTGACTTTTTCTCAAAAGCTCACCATCACCAGAGTTCTGGTTCTCTCTAGGTTAGAGTACTGCAACAGCCTCTTTGTCAATCTCTCTACTTCTACTCTCCGTCCGCTACAACTCATCCAGAACAGAACCGCGAGACTTAGCCTTGGCCTCAAGCCCCGGGACCACATCTCTCCTGCACTGAAATCCCTTCACTGGCTCCCTGTGGCTGTTAGGATAAAGTTCAAGACCCTCTGCATAGTCCACAAGGCTTTCTGGGGCCAGGGCCCGGTCTATCTTCAACTTGCTCTTCCTAAATATTATCCATCTAGAGCCCTCTGCTCATCTTCTTCCAACTCTTTGCGGGTGAGCCGTTTTTCTGAGCAGAGATTTGGGGGTAGATTTTATCCACTGCAGGTGCCTCCCTCTGAAACAGCCTCCCTGCATCTCTCCACCTTGAGCTGGAGCCCTTTAAGTTCTGGAAATTCCTCAAGACCTTCCTCTTCGCTTCCTCCTTCTCTCTCCCTCTCCCCTGCTTACCACCTCTCTTTTTCTCTCCTGCCTAACTACTCCCCCTTCCCTTCATAACTCTGTTCAGTTTTTACTGACTGGTCGCCTGGTTCTCCTTCATAGCCTCACAGGTCTCAGCCCCCACCCCCACAAGTTTTTGCACTTGATCCTGGCATATGCACTATATCCAGACTACTGCACTTGTAACATATGCTCCATGAGAGGTGTAACCTCTCTGTACTTAACCCAGGGGCCTGCTGGACTGGGCGCCCTAACACCTCCCGCCTCCCTCCCACGTCTGTCTGTACACTTGCATAACCCAAATTTAGTAGGACTAGTAAGTTCTGTCTTGTCCCCTGTGTCTTCCCTCCCTAGTTTGGTTTGCCTGAAACACTCATGCACTTGTACTAGGAGAAATGCTGTCAGACATGGTACGACTGTTACCTTTTGTTAGATCATTCGGGAACTGAAGGCCTAAGAATGACTACTGTATTCCCTTGCTCCCTTCCCGCCTTGAAGCGCTTTGAAGCACTACACTTGTGTGTAAGCACTATACAAATAAACAATAAATAAATAAATATACAACAAATAAATTATCAAATCAATCAATCCCTGAAGTTCAACCTGGTTTGGTAGGTCATGTAATTGAATTTGTTGCTTCGCTTCAGATAATAGGCATGGACAGCTTTGCTTCTTCCTTTGAACAACCTCAGTTAATAACTATTCACTTGTATTGCTTCAGGTCCACTCCAACATGGCCGTGTGCATTTGTAGACTGGCACAGATGGTTCCTTTTTCAATTCTACTTCTTTCCCATATTACAAGCTCACCTCGGTTTTCAATCCGCATTATATGTGCTCTGAGATTGCTGTGCTTTGTATGTTCAGATTGTAAGCCTGCCCTTTACCACCTACCATTATTGAATGTATGTACTGATTGTCTTCTTCACTGTTTTACTTTTTTACTTGCCGATTTTCAGTTTCTAGCGATATTATGAAACATCTTGAATAACATACCAAGTCACAACTAATTAGCCCCATCTATCCTGCGACTTCACTGTCGAACTGAAGACTTCTCTTCAAGGAATACTACATTGCCCATCGGCCCCACGATAGCACCTCTTCTCCCTGTCACTCTTTCCACTCACCCGGCTCTCCGTGTCCTTCTCTGTATTGCTCTGTTGCTTATGACAGTAGCTGAGTTTGTACAACAAAAATCCAAAACATAGATGCATAAGTGTGTACTGGTGTACACACTCTTGGGCCCTGCAGCTGCATGGTTGATTGGACCAAGTACCAAGATTAAAATCTATTTCATCCTGTACCCCAGCTTTCTGTGACTACCTCTTTATCCTTTGCGTGAGGTCTTGCCCTGCTCAAAGTATTTTTGGTTTCTGGTTTGGGTCATTTAACAAAATGAGTGACTGTATTGGAGAGTGTATCGAACAAACAGTCCATACCTGTCCAATATTGACATTGATTAAAATCGTTCAGGTAAATGGATCATTGGTAATGATCTCATCTTGCATCCATGTATTTATGAATGTGTCAAAGAAGCACTTAAGTAATGGTTTACTATTGGCCAAAGTGCTCAACTTTCCAGTGCTATGCCGACGACACTCAACTCATTTTCAGGCTGCCTTCTGCCACCTCCTCTCCCTCTCTCATCTCTGATTGACTAACTGCCATTCAAGATTGGTGTGCCGCCAATGATGTTTGTCTGAATGCTAGCAAGATGGAGATCCTCCTCATCGGCACGTCTTCACCATCCTTTCCCCTCACTCTCTGGCCGGCCTCCCTTGTCCCTCCTCCTACCCCCACCTGCGAGGCTAAGAACCTCGGGGTAATCTTTGACTCCACCCTTTCCTTCTCCGCCCACATCTCTGAGGTCTCTAAAAAGTAAATTGTCCTACTGCACCTCCTCAGAGGTACTCTGCCTTTTTTCCTCTCCTTCCCCCAGAAGCTCATGGTATCCCAAACTCTGGTTCTCTCTAGCTTGGACTATTGTAATAGCCTCTTTCTAAATCTACCTGCCTCTACTCTCCGCCCTCAGCAACTAATCCAGAACAGGACTGTGAGACTTGTCTTTGGCCTCAAGCCCTGGGATCGTATCTCTCCAGCTCTGAAATCTCTCCATTGGCTCCCAGTGGATGCAAGGATTAAATTCAAAACCCTCTGCATTGTCCACAAGGCTTTCTGGGGCCTGGGTCCAAAATACCTTCAGCTATCCCTCAGCAAATACATTCCCTCTCGAGCTCTTTGCTCCTCTACCTCCAACTCCCTCAGGGTCAGTCGTTTTTTAAAGAAACGAGCTGGGGGTTGATCTCTGTCTTCGGCTGGGGCCTCCCTCTGGAACAGCCTCCCTGCCACTCTAAAACCTGAGGAGAACCATCTCCGGTTCCGGAAGCACCTCAAGACCTTCCTCTTTTCTTCTGCCTTTGCTCCCCCTCTCCTCTGCTGATCTGTTCTCTCTTGGCACCGTGCACCTGGCCACCCTCTGTCCTCCGGGCCCAGGTATCTGCTCACCCTGCCACCCTCTCGCACTGCCTCCGGGCCACCCCTTGCACTGGGGACTGGGGTCTGTATCTGTACCCATAAAGTCCCCCCTTTTTATTCCTGCACTTATCAGACCTACCCTGTCTGCTGCCTTAAACCAAACACTTGCAAATTGCTGGCTGCACTACCACTGTTTGTTGCCTTTATTATTTAATTATGTATTGTTATTTATCTGTTTCTCCTCTGCTTCGCACTTTCCACTTCTCACCCCTTCCATGCACTTTTCCCCTCCCCCTCCCCCATCCACTTGCGCGTTCTCAATTTCAATGGGCCTAGTAAGATCGCTGTTTTGTTCTCCCCTGTTCCCCTCCCTTGCCTTGTCGCGTTCTGAAACACTTGTGTTCGAGCCCGATAGAAATAAAATATCAATATGAATATCAAAGTACTAACCTTAATAACCTAATTCATCTAATACAGCATCTCACTGTGGCTCATTGTTATATTGTAGAGCTGGCACTGGCCCAGTGAATATCGTGCCCCCCTATACATTCTACCTTGCCCTTCTTCCTTTTCCTTCCTCATCTCTCTTTCCTTAGCTGGAAGGTGTGCAATACTGCATGATTGGTTGCTGGGCAAGTGGACGGGGCAAGCGGACATCCGGCTACTCGAACTACTGATCAAGCCCTAGCTAGATACATCCCGAAGTATGGCTCACAGCATAGAATGACGCTCATACGGTGGCATCTGAGTGACAGGGTGATTCTGCAGAGATATACAGACACGTGGCCCATCCAGGCCTTCATCTTCCTGTACCAATGATGATCTGGAAACCAATGATCATCTGGACACATGCTTTTTGAGTTAACGTCTAGTTTCATCTCAGCTCCTCTTCTTCATATGCAAACCACCCACCGATCCATTCGGGAAGCACATCTATTTAGGGGACCATGTGAGAGAGGACTGCTTATGTCCCCGATGCAATAGCACTGCCAGATTAGATACACGCTTCATGGTTCCAGACAACTGACCAACAGTGGACTAGTTATCGCTGTCATGAAGTCAATGTGAAAGGAAATGCCTGGAGGTGAGTGGACAGGGCACTGCCCTTTGCATCCTGGCCGCTTTCATATTGATTTGTATCTTGAATTGTGTTAAAACCACTTCGTAGTAGCTTGGGACCCCTTTTCCCAGCACCTTCCATGGAACGCTTCTTCAAATCATCCTTCAAAGGCATCCCTCGGGCACAAACGGCTGACTCTAAAGGCCCTGGCAGGCTGTCCCCCCTCATTCAAATGTAAGATCATGTGCTTCCGAGATGTTGCTGTTTCTCTTGGGCTGCATCTTAGGCAGCTCGCAATATGCTATATGACAGTAACCAGTCAATTCATAACAAATATGTGCTGATTGCTTCCAACAAATGTATAGCATCCCCTCTACTGCGCCCGCCATGCTGCTCAAGGTCCGGCCTTGTACTAGCCTTTCATTCAGACATCACCTATTGCGTTTCCAGTGCACTGACTGCATCAGTGCTTCGAACCTCCAGCTGTACCCCCAATTGTGAAATACTGCACTGAATACATCATTCAATGACCTTGTAAATCCCTGTCCATCCGGCATGCCTTCCATTAAACAATTAATTTAAGCTATTGACACTTTTGACATACCCTCCTTCTCCCCTGTCATGTTAGGAAAGTTTAGGGGGGAGGGCGGGGTGGTCGGAGGAGCGCACGGTTGGTTGTGCCTTCTTGGGAGCCCCAGCCCAGTCTGTCCTTGCTGCCGCTGTTGAGAGGCACTGTCCCCTCATGGACTAAAGCTGCTGGAACCCCCCACAAGGTCGAAGCCCGCGGGGCAAAGGGCGCAGGTGTTTGTGCCTGCTTGGGAGCCCCAGCCCAGTCTGTCCTTGCTGCCGCCATTGAGAAGCCCTGCCCCCACCTGGACTAAAGCTGCTGGAAACCTCCGCGAGGGCAACGCTCGTTGGGGGAAAGGGCGTGGATGTTTGCGCCTGCTTGGGTGTTCGCGTCCTGTGGACCAACGCGACTCCTGAATCACCCCAAGTCTCTACTGATTGCCTGTTGACTGGAATAGCTCTCTTCCAAGGGCTATTCTTCAGCACCTGATACTTGATAGACTCTTTATTGTAGAGCGCGTGGGCTGCAGTATGCTTACATAAGAACCAGGTGAGAGTCAACGCGAGTGCCAATCCTGTTACTATGTGATAATCGATCCAACTGACTTTAGTGGGAACGGCCCTGCGCAGTACAAAATCGCACAAATGACTGCAAATATAACATTTTAGTGAACTCATAGGTTATGTCAACCCTCAAGGCCCACGATACCCTTGACATGTCAGCAAACTCTGCACCAGCACTCCTACCCATACCTCAATGGAAAAGGAAAATCCCAGCGACAGACACACCGACAACCACACATGCTACAGAATCCAATCCAGTGAACCCTTTAAGACCTTCGGGAGACGCGTACTCTTTCATCAGTGAAAATTAATAATTTTCTAGGTCCATTTGATGCTCCAGTTAGCATGGACCCGTGAGAGTGGGGGAAGTGTTGCCCAAGATATGGCTGCTCTGACTAAATCTGAAAAAGTCAGAGCCCGTGCTTACCTAATGAAGGCATGGAAATTGCGCCACTGTTAATGACCATGGACAGCCACATGGGGAGCCATTGCTTTCAAACTTAGGACTTCCACCCCTACCAGTTGTACTACGATCAAGACCCCTGCAGCTCCTGTTGTTTGTTCCATAGTCATTGCCAGCTGGGGGGTAACTGCAATCTGGCCCCCATCTGTAATTCAGCACCCTGGAGCAGGGGTAATAAAACACAGCCTAAGATGTAAATTTCTAATGAACCTCCTTGTGTCACAAAATTGATAAAGTTAACTACCTGCCCTCGGGGGTCTCCTATTGGCCACTGGCGGGCGAAGAAATCTCAGAGACTGAGAACGGAGGGACTCCAAAAATGAGGACTCAGGTTGCATTAGCATCAGTATCCAGGGATTTTCCATCAGACAAATTGGGTTTTCCCTCCCCCTGGGAGCAAGTGGCTAACTCTACATCAAATCACTCTGATGCGGCGGGCCTCCAGCGTCTAATGTTTGCCAATGTAGTACTGTGCAGGCTGAAATCTTGAGTTTCAAAAATGTAGTTTCATATTTTATCGAATTGGTTGGAAGGGGCATGTGTAAGGAGGGGCAATTGACTGGCCAGGGCGATGAAGGATGAGGGACCAAGACAAACCAATGGAAATTGGTTCACCTGTGCCTGAAATAGGTTCCACCAACAATTGTGCTCCTCAGGGTGCTAGAGGTCTTGTCAATGACCTTACAATTGCATCAGTGGTGATGAGGGACTGCCCAAGATATATTTAAACAACGACGTCCACTCTAGGAATATCCCCTATTTTACCCTCCCCCCTATGTTGATGCAGCTCCTTTGCCCTGAGGTAGTTAGGGGACCCAGGGCATGGGCAACCACTATATCTGGAAGGGCAACAACTGGGTTGGGCTGTTTCCCTTGTATGTCAACTGCTCACAACAGTAGGGCAGGGGCGGGGTCACTCTACCTTCATAAGGTCCCCAAGTTGGTCTCAAACTGCCACAAGCCTAGTGATGCTCTCCTAAACAAATGCATTCACTGGATCTGGGAAGTGAAGGGCTGTCTATTTGTTATTCAGGAACAAATTACATGCTGCACCAGGATCCATCGTCACGGAGGCAATGCATATGATTCTATTAGAATTAATTTGAGATATTAGGGTTAAGCTGAGGGCCTATCTAATTTTAATAAGAGATGCCAACCCCTGTTAAACCCCCTAATAGAACTTAGCCATCTGTCTTGTGAAAATATGCTGCAATGGACTGTGCTCTCTGGAGCAAATGCTGTCCTGTTGGGGGACAGGCCCTCGAGTGAGGCCCTCTGGCCCAGAACCTCATAGTTTACGGTCCATTAACAGCATTAAGTTATTATCGCGCCCTACCTTAAGTTGTTTTGTTATGGACTCCGTCACCCATCTGTTATAACCGAGTGATATTCAGACCATCTTCAATTCAATTCTGTTCTTAATCTGATTGAATATTTATGGGACATTTATTTGTGATGTTTTATATTTGTATACGATTTGATGTTCTGTTTGTAAACACTTATGACATAACGCCAAAATAAAGTTATGGAATGAATGAATGAATGAATGAATGTTTCCCTGAAATGTGGCACCAAGCTATCTAATTTAATTTTGATTTCATGTACGAGGTCAATGACTACTACTGAAATGACTAAAAAGTTTACTCTGGTGCACTTTTAACCTGCCAGCCAGCTACATCATGTCAAGCTGACATTTCTGATACTATTCAATCTTTCTCTTCGGCTTTTCTATTCCGGGCTGAAGCCTGATCTGCACTTTCAGTGAGAGGGGTCTTTGATGAGCTTATTCTGAAATATTCCTCTCTATTTCATGTGGACAGAATTGGACAGTCTGGTGATGCCAAGGCACATATTGCCCCCAATTAAATTCCCTTGTCAACATCTTCCCTCCCCTGAATGTTCTTCTTTTGAAATGTGGTCGCTGTCATGTTTTCTAGTGTAATTTGTCAAGCTAGACTGGACCATGCTACTCATTTTCCTACCTACTAACACCCGTTTCACCCGTTCTTTAGCTTCAGGAGCTTTACATACATTTTAATCGATATTACATTTATATTATTATATAAGGATTTGCTAGTCCGACCCACTCACAAGGTAACCAGCTTGGCTTTATAATTGCACCTTGTTCTCTTAATAGGTGCTGATCTCCAATAGTCATTGATAGGTCTGACCATTTATTTATTCCTTTTCATCCTTTAATATATAATTCATACCTTATTTGTCAAGCAGTCACCCCTAAGATTGCCCCTTACAATATTACAGCTCTTCCTGCATTCATTTCACATCATTCACTAACTTCGGCCATCACCCAGGCACCAAATGAAACAGATACATTATTCACCAACTTCTACAACACCATCTCTAGCTCAATTGAAACCCACGCACCTGCAGTGTAGACAATACAGCACAGCCCTAATACTAACCCTGGGTGTACCCCTGAATGAACGGATAATTAAGGATGCCAGGCAATCGTGAAAAACAACGGAAGCTGCACCAGTCTGATGAGCCTCTCATACAGCTATGTTTAGCTCGCCAGTGTCTTCATGAGTTGATTTCCAATGCCATATTTAATTATTATACCAAAACAATTTTAAAAGCTGGAGCAGATTATCAAACTCCTTGTTCAACTGTGCACCCTTGTGTCCATCCTGGTGCTCATCCAGCTCTGCTAATATTGACTGAGAGATGGGAAAACATGAACTCATTTCCTGGTTAATTAAATAAACCTGATTTGCAAGAAGCCCTTGAACAAAATGTGTGTTGCTAATATTCTGCTTCTCTCTCCTTGTTTAAGACCAATTTGGAATTCTTACCATCTTCTTGGCATTGCAGACTTGACCTTGCTTATGAAGGTACTTAAACCATTGTTTCATTCCAATTATCAGATTTCTGCTACATCCTGGAAAGAGTTAAACTCGTCTTCTTTGTCTGCTCTTTTAAGATAGATCCTGTCTTCACTGACTAGAGGCATGTTCCCATTATATTTTAATATGGGCCTTATTACTCTTCTTCTTAAGTAACCATCATTGGACGTTAAAGTTTACTGCAAACTTAGATCGATTACCAATCTACCATTATGAGAATAATTCGGAAATGGTGAACCTGAGTCAGTTGAATGACTATATATTTCAACATCAATTATTTAATTCCTATCAGTCCGGCATTCACCAGTTTCATAGTGCCGAAACAGCCACACAATAGTTACTAGATGATAAACTAAACATAGCTGAGACTGGCAATGCTGGTCGTTCTGGTATTACTTGACTTATCTGCAGCATTTAATACCATCAACCACAAAGTCCTGCTGTCCATTCTTAATGCTCTGATGTGCCTTGATGGTGCAATATTAAAATGGTTTCGCTCACACCAGTCCTCAAGTCCCAATTGGCTCAAAATAATGTTTCCTCCTCTGCCTCAGTCTAATGCGGGCCTCCAAAGGGCTCCATTCTATCTCCCACTCTGTTCAACCTTTATGTTGGGAGAAATTCTCTCTAATTTTAACTTTTGCATTCATCATTACACCAATGAAACAAAACTGTGTCTTCATGTGTCCTTAGCTGGTGAGTTCTGCGCTTCTTTGAAAATCAGTCCAAATGTCTCTGATGGTCTATTTTCTTTAGTCCTCCAAGCACTTGTATTTGCACATATAGATGGAGGGATTAACGTGGGAATCCCTAAAATGCTCTTACGACCTTTACATCATTAGTACCCGGTGCGCTGCAAGAATGCAGAAGGCAGCGCACAGATTGGATAGTTTCTGAGATTTACCGTATGGTAAGCATAGATACATCTGTCCGTGTATTGCGCCATGGTCCTGACACAAGTGTTCCCTTCTCCCTGTCCCATGGCTCTCATTCTTTTTGTTTACATTTTTTTTTCATTTACACTAATAGCTGCCATGAAAGGGAGAAAAGGCTACATATAGTCACTTCTACCCTTCCATGGCGGCCATTCTCTTTGTTTACTAGGGCTACCACTGAAAGAGAAAATTGACTAACTGTTCCTGTCTGCAGAGGCCATTTTTAAAACTTTTGTATTTTTTCCGGCTGCAAAACTTCAATTTTGTAATAAGTTTATACCTTTACTATTTCCAACATAAACCCTAAAGTTTCGTTTTTCTCTTTTTTTAAAATGTTTTGCACATTTTTTATGTATTTTTCTGTGCTCCGCTACCTATGAGTTAAGTTTGTGCAACTCACAAAATTAAAATCAAGTAAATATATAGATCTGGGAACTAGATTCTTGTTGAAGTACCCTAAAATGCTCTTCAGTGCCACAGACCGGTATTACACAGTGCTGCCCAGCTGGTTTCGGGTAAGAAGAAGGTTGACCCATCTCCCAATCTTGACAAGGCTACAGTACCTTCCTTTGCTTATCAGATTCAAATGTGAATGTATTTCCTACAAAGCCTTTGCACTTCAACAGCCTTGCTAGCCTTTTGATCACACCTGGGGGCTCTAGAGCTACACAAAGCAAAGAATTCCCACACATCACAGCATACTGCACATATGGAATTTCGGACCTACGGCTGGCCCCCTCCCTTCTTCTATTTTGGAAGGAGCATAACATTGTACTGTTTCCAACCTCATCCCTAAAGTGTTTCATTTTTTGGTTCTACGTTATTTTGCCGCAGGATTTTTCATCGCGGGACTTTTAATCGCCGTTTTTTTATCGAAAAAAACTCATCATTTTTTCTTTTTGCGGGGAGTTACCCCCCGGAACCCTCCTTTTTTATTTTTATTATTCCCTTTCACCCACAAATATTTATTTAATTTTTAACCCCCCCCCAAACAAAAAAAATATTTTTTTTTCGATAAAAAAACGGCGTTGAAAAGTCCCACGACGAAAAATCCCACGGCAAAAGAATGATATGCCCGTTTTTCTACTCTTTTATTTTTTCAAGGGTATTTTTAATACATTGTTCTACACTCTCTTCCCTACAGGTCAGGTTGGTGAAATATAAAACATGGAAATAAATAAAATAAATACCAGGATTTACAAAACAAATTATAACAAAACAAAAATAGTAATTAGAATAATATTCCTAATGATAATAACGTTTAGAATGTTCGCTATTTCTCTATTTCATGCAGGTTTGTGCTACCTCTGCCGTAATCAATTGACCACACTTTATTATATTTCAATAATTTATATGGGATGAGATATTATAGGTATTCTGCATGGGCGGGATACGGAAATAAACATATTGACTGGTGATAACAATGATACTCATACTAATATCGCCACTACTACTAATAATAATATAAATCATCTTTTGTTTGGCTACGGTCACCACAAGTGGGACGGGTATGCCTAGACGTGGGTCCTGTGCTTGCTGGGCCTAGTGACCAAAGTTATTCCTCACTGATGAGGCCCAAAGAGGCCAAAACATATCTGGGGATGCTTGTGGTTTTGTGCAGAAGGGATGTGACCTTGCAGTTTGGGCTGGACTGCCCCTTTTGGGGTGGGGCCAAGCCTGATTTGCATATAATCTTTTCCCTTTTGTAGTGGCTTGTCAAGCGAAGAACAATGGTCTGGAGGGTTGCCCAGAACAGTGCCAGAGGTTAAGATTAATTCTAAACCTTGCAGGCATCACCCCTTTTGTTTTGCTGCACCCATACTAATGTCCACACTACTACTAATAATATAAATCATCTTGTTTTCATCAGGCATTCAAAACTTGGATTTTTCAAGTTCTCTTTTCCTATTGCTCGATGGAGCTGAGTATCAGAAGGTCTGTATTTTACTGCACTTTCCGACTAATGGATACAGAGGAATATGAATGTCTTCGGATATTTGTTTTAACCGGGGAGTGATGCCTAAAGTCCACCAGATCGTCTTTCATATCCCAGAGCTTCGCGTCTCCACCCCACACATTTACCGCTCTTTGTTTTGCTTCTCCCTTTCAACCTCATATCATTGCTGGTCTGCGATTCCTGATCTTCCAATCGCCGCATTTATGCACAGCGAGCTTTGGTTTGATCTCGAGAGATCTAGTTGTGGGGATGGTCATGGCAGGGAGTGTGGTTTCCTTTGCCGCTTAGTGGGAGGTTAACCTATTTTGTACAGGGCATTACCAGGAACCCCACATCCCCTTCCATCACATTAAGCTTGAGCACCAGCACTGTCCTGCAATTGTTTGGGTATCTTTTTTTCGCCCCCTCCTTCATACACACCCACAACCCATTTGGCTTTTTACAGAGCCTATTTCGTTTCAGTTACTTGTCTAAAGTCAGCTGTAATATGAGGAGAAAAGCACTTTCATCTTTGTTGCTGTTGAATCAAACCCCTTTTACCGATTTGTTGCTGAACAAGATCAAATTCAGAGCTTGAGAACATGTCATTCTCCTGGCAGTATATACATCCTCTGGGACAATAACAAGCAAAGCCAGGCGGTGCAGCAGCAAGAACCACACAATTTGCAAAACAGATACATTCATCCCCAGCAAAGACCAATATCAAATATGGAATATAAGATCAATGCCCAGTTTCCCCATGATTTCACTGCAGGTCTTTCTTTCACAGGTGCAGGCCCAGGGCTCGAATCGAGGGAATAGGCAAGTGGATGGTGCCCGACCACTTTTTTTTTCAGAGACCAGACACCATCCCCCAGAGAACAGACACCATCCCCCAGGGACCAGGCACCATCCCCCAGAGAACAGACACCATGTCCCAGGGACCAGACACCATCCCCCCTGGGTGGATGAAGAACAATAATTAAAAAAAAAAAAGCCTGCTCCCTTCGATTAGTTTAGTGTATTCCGCCTGAATTAAAAGGTGTTGAAGCCAGGATTAGGACCAAAATGATGATGAGGGGACAGACACCTACCCACAAGACTACATACAGATCTGTTCACAAAACTTAGAAACATCGTATATGGATTGTACCAACTTGTTTGCTATAAAAGGTTTGTGTGTTCATACTTCGGCAAAAAAATTACAGGAAACATTTTTGTCTGGCTATTTTTCGGGTGTTCATGATTAATCTTGTGTTAGACAGCTGCATATGTTGCCTGTGCATTTTCTGCGATTGGGAAATACAAACTGAGTGAGATGTGCATATTCCACTTTCATATTTGTTCACCTCACTTGTTATTACATATGTTAATGAGCACCACACTTTGTTTAGAACACTAGCCCTGCACTGTCCACCAAATTTATTTGCACAGAGGAACCCTACTGTAAAGATTACCAGCTCGCGAGAAGTTGCTTCTGACCTCCAGCGAGATGACTGGGACCCGGAAGGAGGAGCACGGCCTGAAAAGCGCGACTCTGAGCGCGGGCGCTGGACAGATGCCACCACAGCCCCAGCACTCCCCCTGAACACCGAACCATGGCCTTCACTGCAGGTCATCCCTCATCCCATTCCCTGCAACGCCAAGTAAGACAATTATTCACCAGTACAGAGCACATTGAGGCAACTGTGACATTTGTTGTGTACCTGTTGGCAATAAAGACCTTTATTCCAAGTATCCTGAGTGTGCTTGCTCTATGATGGCCACAACATAATTGGCGATGAGGATTCACGGATCGTCCACGATCACCACAATAGAGGGAGCAACGCTCTCTTGCAGGCCCCAGGCAGGCCTATCATTCCATGGCTTCAGTGGGAGCTACTGTTTCAAACCTATTTGGAGGCAGTGGGTGGAGCTGATTACCCAGCAGCGCGGGAGAAGGCCATGCTGTTGAATGCACTGGGGGTCAGAAAACCTTCACAGGTCTGGAGCCCGAAGCTAAGGAGGGGGATGATGATGTTCCGTATAACGAAGCATTGAGGAGGATAGCAAAGATGTTTTCGTCCAAAGACAACCTAGTCCTGCATAGGATCAGGTTTAATGGCAGAAAGCAGGATCCAGCAGAACCAGTAGATGACCATATAGTTAAGCTGAGAGAAATGACAGCAATGTGTGCAATTTTGGCGACATGTCTGAAGACAGAATTTGTGACATGCTCATTCTGCACACCAAAAATTGCAAGATCCAGGATAAGTTCATACTAGAAAAGGAATTTCAACTGGACAAAGCTATCCAGATTGAGAGAGCGGTGGAGGAGACATCCTGCAGGCGCAAGGAGTGGGCTGGTAGTGTTTCAGTACCAGAGGTCCAAGTAGTACACTACAAAGGGAGGCGAGACAGATGGCAGTGTGAAGCCAAGGAGGAAATGGCAGGAAGATGAGTGCCACTCAAGTGCCATAGATGCGCTATCACCATTCACTTGGCAAAAAGCAGAGATTGTCCTGCAAGGAAGAAGGAGTGCTCCAAATGCAGGAGGTTTGGACATTTTGCCTCAGTTTGCATGTGGAGAGGTAAGAAAGCGGTGATGTTGGTGCAGAGTGATGTCGTCAGAGATTAAGTCTCGTCAGAAGAAGAGGGTTGTCCCAAAGTTATTATGGTCAACACTGTCACAGCGCGCATAGAGAAGCCCCACTGTACCATCAAGGTGGACGGACATTAGACGAGAGTAATGGCAGATTCCAGTTCAGACCTCACCATATTGCCGTTAGATTTGTACAAAGGCATGGTCGGCCAAGAGAAAGTGGAAATCTGCATGACGAAACACAACCCCAAGGTCTTCGGCGTTGCCACATTGAATTTTACTGGGATATATCCAAGCCACTATGGAGTTCAAAGGAAGAGTGATCAAGACGAAAGTATACTTTTCCTTGAGAGGCCTGGCTGTATTGGGATGGGACGACCAGGCGAAGTTACAGATCAGATTGGATACCAGCGTGGAGAGGCAGGTCTTGTCCATAGCCATAGGAGGAGCGTCGGTCACTAGAGAGGAATTTCCAAAACTGTTCTCCGACACACCGATAAGATCAGGAACTATGTGCACAAGATCATACTTAAACAAGGTGCTGTTCCAGTAAAGCACCATGTGAGACCTGTACCAGCGACCGCAAGAGGTGCACTTCAGGTGAAGCTCGACAAGATGCTGAATGAGAGTACGCTTGAAACAGTAGAGTCATCTGAATGGCTTAGCAGAGTAGTCCTCATAAAAAAAAAAACACGGGTGATCTACGAGTTTGCATCCGTCTACGTAGCTTAAATCTTGAAGTAGTATCGGACAGTTACCTTTTACCCTGCATTAATGAACTAATTCTGTTAATGAAAGTGGTGAGTGTGTTTTGGAAGCTCGACATGAGAGATGCTTATTACCAGATCAGTTTGCATGGTGAGTCAAGACCTCTCACAGCCTTCATAACTCCATTTGGTACATATCAGTTCACGTGAATGCCATTTGGCTTGTCCATGGCTGCATCAGTGTTCCAACATATGATGGACTCCTTGTTGAAAAACATAGGAAATGTGTCCTACTTTCAGGACGAAATCTTGATATATGCTGAGGCTCAGGAAACTCCCAACAAAGCGCTTTGCAAAGTGTTAGCAAAATTGCAATAGGCAGGAGTTAGGCTACACTACAACAAATGCGTATTCCAGGCTCCGGAGGTGGTGTACCTGGGCTATAGGATATCCAGGACAATGATTAGCCAAAAAAAAGGATCTATTACAGGCCATCGTAAAGGCACCCCCACCCAATAGTAAAGATGAGACAAGGGTGTTTCTTGGCCTGTCCGAGTACTATGCTAAATGTGTGCCTAACTTCTCAGAAACTACAGCCCACATGGGAGAACTACTCAAGAAATGAACAGAATATCAGTAAAGTGAGGAGCAGGCGGAAGCCTTTGAGGAGACCAAGGATGGTATCATGCATGCTCCCTGCCTTTAGCCGTTTAACCCACAGTGGAAAACTGTGATCACCACGGACGCCAGTTCATAGGGATTAGGGGCAACGTTAACCCAGAGGAAAGGCGAGGAGGAGAACATAGTGTCTTTCACATCAAAAGCACTCTCACAGGCAGACAGGAAATACACTAACATTGAGAAGGAAATGCTGGCGTGTGCCTGGGCGCTGCAGTATTTTCGAATTTATGTGTTGGGCACAAGATTTGAATTAGTAACGGACCACAAGCATCTGGTGCACATGCTGAGTCCAGAATGTACCCGAACATCCACTCACCGCCTGGCCCACATCGCAGCAAAATAGCAACAATATACTTATGAGATAGTGCATATCGCGGGTTGGAAAAAAAGTCAGGCCGGCTGCATGTCCAGGATGCCCGAACAAAGAGATACAGCGACCAGCTTCCTCAATGATGAATGTGTGGTAGCATTGTTGTGTGATCTCAGGAGCAAAGAGTTCCTTGAGATGAGTGAGAATCAATGGAAAGAAGAAGCCGCTAAATATACCAAGACAAAACATATCACAGAATGGGTCAGGAAGGGCTGACGGGCTTAGAAGGCAGTCCCCGAAGACCTGCGATGATACTGAAAAGTGGCTGACGAGATCTTCAAACAAAATGGCATTATAATGAGGGGTGCTCAAGCCATCCCAACAGTAACACTGAGAAGAAACATCATGCGCAGGGCTCACGCAGGACACCTGGGGAGCAACATGATGAGGTGGCCCTTGAGAGAATCCTATTGGTGGCCTGGCATGGACCAGGACATAAGATCAATGACAGAAAGATGTAATGAATGCCTCAACAGTGACAAAAGAATTAAGGTCAGGCAAGCTCCACTCTGCCTGTTGTATATATTTATCTTACTATTGTACTCTTTCTATTGATGTGTAACCATGTAACCCTGTAACAAGCTGAAATGCATGCACCTGCGCCCTGATACCCTCGGGTCTGGCGTGTATTATAAATAAATAAACAAACTCCACGGAGGTACCAGAAGGGGTGTGGAAAAAACTGGGTGTGGATTTCATAGGCCCATTAGACTTAATGAAACCAGAACACCAGCACATGATTGTGCTGGTAGACTACTTATTGAAGGTGGGGGGAGGTAGAGTTTGTCCCGGACATCACTACACCCACCGTTATCTGCTTCCACAAAAATATCTTCCAATGAGAAGGGTTGCCAAAAGAACTAGTCACAGATAATGGGGTCCAACTTGTCTCAAGCGAGATGGAAACGTTTCTGAAGGACAATAATATCCACCAGATAAAGGCGGCCCTGCATCATCCTCAGGCGGATGGCCAGGTAGAATGCACCAACAGGTTCATCAGAGGTGCTAAGCAACTAGCCACAGCAGCAAGACTAGACCCTCATAACACAGTTACGGAGTCTGTGGCAGCCCATCATCTGACCCTTAATGGGACCACACATATATCACTGTTCCACCTCCTTAGAGGACGCAGAGCAGTGCCCACCTTGGTCCCTCCATGGCTGTCAAAAATAAGGGAAGATGACACCGTGGACATGGCGGAATTAGCCTGTCAATTAAGAAGAAGAATATATTGCACGAAACTGTGGAATGACAGGAGGAGAGCTCCTCATCAAAGTACCATCCAAGAAGGTGACCTCCTCAAAATAAAACTGTCACATAGAGACCCAGTGACGGAGTCCAATTTTAGTAGACCATTGAGAGTATGTCAGCAAGGGACCAATCATGCGCGCACCCAAGATGGGAGGAGATGGAACCTGGAACGGGTAGCACTATACAAAATGAAAACAATAGAGTTGCAGAGTCCTCTGATGCAGGAACATGATAGTGTTGAGAGGGACTCAAGTGCAGCCAAAACAGGAGATTGCACAGTCAGAAGGTACCCAAGCACGAGAAGAGAACAGTCCAAAGAGGTGTGAAGTACAGTGGGAGAGAGCAGCAGAGATGGAAAGCTCACCACATAGTGGTGAGTTAGAAGGAAATCGCCAGCAAAGAGAAAGGTAAAGACCTGGACATTTTGCAGACTATGTGATGGAGTGACTCCTAGTTGCTCAACAAAAGGAGTTATGTAGGGATTACAAGCTTGTGAGAAGTTGCCCCTGACCTCTTGTGAGATGACGGGGACCCGGGAGGCAGAGCACGGCTTGAGAAATGCGACTCTGAGCATGGGCGGTGGACAGATGCCACTGCAGCTCAGGCGAGGCACTCCTCCTGAACATCGGACCACAGCATTCACTGCAGGTCATCCCTCACCCCATTCTCTGCATCACCAAGTAAGCCAAGTACAGAGCACATTGAGGCAACTGTGACATATGTTGGGTACCTGTTGGCAATAAAGCCCCTTATTCCAAGTATCCTGAGTATGCTTTTTCTATGTTGGCCACAACACTTACCCAATGCCAAAGCAGAGATCGACCATTTCTGTGAGGCTCTACGATTAGTCCAGGGTGTTAGGAATCCTTCGGTATTATACAACATTTTCCTTGCTTGTTCCTTTTTTTTTTTTTTATTTTAATAATTTTTTTGTTTATTATGGTATATTACAATCATAAAGTCATAACTTCATAAACATAATGCAGTGAATCCTTAACAATAGTGTAGATTAAACAATGATAAAAGAAAGTGTTCTGAGGGAACAAGTAATTTAGTACACTGTGTATAATTAAGAGTTCAACATATGAGGAACAAAAGTGTCAATGCAATTGAAAACATACACGAAACAACCATAGCACAGAATTGTGCTAAACTTATTATAGAACGATTTCTGCATTATTATGTCTTACGTGGGGGAAGACAAACACAAGACTAACAATAACAAACACGAGATGTGAGGGGGGGGAAAGAGGGGAGGTAGATATCAATGAAGAGAGGCACCTTGGCATATATTGCAATAAATATACAGTTGAGTGATCGGATCAATATTAGCATAGAAAAATCATGGGGGCATCAAATGAGTATGAGATATTTGAGGATGTCACATTCCGTGTGTGGTTACATTAAAGTGATTCAGATAGCGAATGAAAAATGACCATTTAGCATTAAATTTGGGTATAGAATTGAGATGGTTTGCCATGCACATTTCCATTTTTTGCGTGAGACATATATTGTTCCACCAGCTTCTTATAGATAAGGAACGAGAATCTTTCCAATTGGCGGTTATGCACTTCCTAGCCAAACAAATAAAAAGATCATAGAGCTTGGATGCACCGGAGGGCAAGTGGGTGGTGATAGCAAGACTACCTAAAACAATATTCACAAATGAAAGTGGTATATCAGTCAAAAAAATGGAGTGAAGGTATTTCCACACTTGTTGCCAGAACTTAAGGGTATAGGGACATGAGAAGAACATATGCTCATACGATGCAGGAGTGACTCCACATGTCCAACAATTATTATTTTTATTGATATTGGATAGAAATGGTTTGGTTGGTGTGACGAAAGCTCTGTGTATAAAGAAGAAAAAATGTTGGGAGTTATTTGCTGATGTTGAGATATATTTGATTCTAGAGAAGAGCTTAGACCATGTGTGTTCGTTTAAGATGTGTCCAAAGTCATCTTCCCATTTGTGCCGTATCGAGCACAACTTCAGGGATGATATTAGAATGTTGTAGAATTTTGAAGCTTTTGTGTCAGTGGGCATAGTAAAATGTAGCAATCTTGAGGCATCAGGAGTCAGAATATCATTGGAGGAGCTGTGGAGAGCATCAAAGCATGAATTAACTAATTCATTATAGAAGTTGTAATCTGTGTTAGGGATTGAGAATTGATTTTTAAGCTGCTGAAAGGAGAGAATAGATGATTTATGTATGATTTGTTGTATAAATCTAATACCCTTTTTCTTCCAGGATTTTCTATTCAGGGTTTTATTCTTAATCAGTATCTTATTGTTATGCCATAGGTAAGGAGAGAGGCATTTTTTTGGGGAGTTTGTCTGTGTGAATAAAAAAAGTTGGAGGGCTGACATTGTTGCTCTAATGGGTTCTGATATAGCCAGTGAGGAGTGCTTAAATATATAAATGAGGTCGGTGATTTCTACAGGATACATTAACTGCTTCTCTATGGTACACCATGTGGCTATGTCTGACGTTATGGGGCAGGCAAACCAATATCTAGCTTGCTTTAAAAGAAAGGCAGTGTGGTATGCTTTGAAATCAGGGAACCTGACACCTCCTTTGTCATATGGTGCCTTCAATTTGATTAAGGCTATTCTTTTGCTTTTGCCCTCCCCCCATAGAAAATTTAGTAGGATAGAGTAAATTGATTTATAAAAGGAAGGAGATATAGGAACACATAAGAGTTGAAGATAATACAAAATAATTGGTGATAACATCATCTTGATCGTATCTAATCGGCCCCACCAAGACAGATATAAGGGGGACCATCTGGATGTTAGTTCTCTAAGTCTATCTAGTAATGATTGAGTATTCTGTTTTATGGTGTCTTGGATGGTAGGAGCAAAACTAAGGCCTAGGTATTTAATAGAGGAACTGCACCATTTAAAACCAAAGGGGTCTATGTCATGTTTAAAGCAGTAGGGATTGAGGGGCATAATTTCTGACTTATCTTTGTTAAGTTTGTACCCTGAAACTGAGCTAAATTGGGATAGTACTTCAAGTAAATGTGGGAGGTGTGTTTTGGGGTTTTTGATAAGAATAAGGATGTCATCAGCGTAAGCAGCTATTTTGATATGGGATGTGCCACTTACTATACCTGGAATATTTTTATTGGATCTGATTAGTTCTAGTAACGGTTCTAAGGAGAGGATGTATAGAATAGGGGAGAGGGGGCAACCTTGTCTAGTGCCTCTGCTAAGGGAAAAAAATGGGGAGGTAAGACCATTAATACATATAGAAGATTTCGGGGATGAGTAAAGTAAACTGACTAGAGAGATGAACTTGTCACTGCAACCGTGCCAGCGGAGGGATTGAAACATGAAGTCCCAGCTGACTCGGTCAAAGGCTTTTTCTGCATCTAGTGCTATAACCGCTGCGCCCTGTTTATCTTTTTTATTTTTATTGGATAAGTGGATAGCATTTAGAAGGAGTCTGGCATTGGAAGAGATGTTGCGCCCTTTAACATAGCCGACTTGTTCAGGTTTGACAAGAGAAGGAAGGGAGGATTCAATCCTGTTGGCTAAAATTTTTGCAAAGATTTTACTTTCTACGTTTATTAGAGAGATGGGCCGATAATTACTCGGTAATGACGGGTCCTTATCGGTTTTGGGGAATAGAATAAGTAAGGCTTCCGAGAAGGAACCTGAGGATGCTTCTTGGGATATAAAGTAAGAAAATAGATTTAGAAGCTTGGGTATGAGAGATTGAGCTAACCTGTCATAGAATTCTGTGGAAAGACCATCTGGGCCTGGAGCCTTGCTTTTACCCAATCCTTTGATTGCTTTTGAAATCTCTGGAAGAGTAATTACAGAATCTAAAGAGGATAGATCAGCTTGAGGGTAGGAGGATCTATTAATATTATCAAAAAAGGACGTGATGTTATTATGGGGAATGGAGTTTTCGGGAGTGTATAGGTTGGTATAGAAATCTTTAAAACAATTTAGTATATCTTTGGGATGGTGATGCACTTTGCCTGAAGAGTCTTTGATGTGGGATATGAAAAATTGTTCCTTTTTGGTTTTTAAGTAAGAGGCCAGTGCTTTTCCAGCTTTGTTGGATGTTTGATATATTTTCGTTTTGTATTTAAGGATTGTCCCTGCAGCAAGATTTGTAATCTCCTTATTAATTGAGAAGCGTAAAGTTAGTACTTTGTGGAGGTTGGTAGGGTTGGAAACACGGTAGTAGTGTTGTTCGGCTGTAGTTAGCTGAGAGTAAAGGTCATCTAAGTGTTTTTTGCGTAGGGCTTTCATTTTTCCAGAGTAAGCCATGATGTGACCTCTCAGGGCAGCTTTAAAGGCATCCCAATTATTCACTACCGAAGTGTCACTGTCTTGATTATCCGTATAGAATTGTTGAACAAAAGACTCTACGGATAGGATGAATTGAGGGTCTTGTAAAAGAAAATTATTAAGCTTCCAGCGAGATGACAGTTTCCGAACATCAGAAAGACAGAAAGAGGTACAGACAGGGGCATGATCAGAAATAATGATATTTTCTATTTTGGAATCTATAATGGTACCTGTAAGGTTTTTAGTGGAAAAAATATAGTCAAGACGAGAGAGAGTATTATGTGGGGAAGAGTGAAAAGTGTAGTCAAGTTGGGTAGGGTGAGATATTCTCCATGTATCAATAAGACCAGTTTCGGCTAAGCATCTTGAAAAGGATTTGTGTGTTTTGTTATTTTTGAACAAGCAGCTAGATTTTCTATCCAGAAAAGGATCAAAGACTTGATTCATATCCCCACACATAATTAAATTTGTAAAGTTTTTTTGAAGTATCATTTGTTTGATGGTGGTCCAGAACTTGGGATCTGGGTTGGTGGGGCCATAAATGTTCAGAATGGTAACATCAGTAGAATTTATATTTAGTTTAGCCCAAACCCATCTACCATCTGTGTCCGCACCTTGGTCGAGAACTCTGTATGATAGTTTCTTACTGATTAAGATGGCTACCCCATTTTTTTTAGAGACTGCAGGACTAGAAATGATTTCTTTGATCCAACGGGACTTCAGCTTCAATGTTTCTTTGACAGATAAATGCGTTTCCTGTATACAAGCAATGGAGGGGTTTAGTTTGTTAAGATGCGAGATGACCTTACACCTTTTGATAGGATTTTTACAACCTTTGATGTTCCATGTTACACATTTAAAAATCATAAAACAGTTTAAATGTTATGATAGCATTGCGATAATATAAGACCATATACACGCAAATGGTAGGTGCTCTAAAACAGTGTCGGAAACAGCATTTATGAACCACATAGATGCAAATAATGAGTGCCAAAGAACAATATTTTGAATACCAATTAGTGAAAAAAGGACACAATAGGAAAACACATGAGGTAATAGGATGAGGGTTGGGGTGTCTGATCATAAACGGTTGCCTAATGGCTTGGAGATATGGAATAGAACACAGATCCGACTGGAAAAAAAGGGAGGCTAGGGGAGTTTCAATAAGTAGGGAAGGGTGACACCCGCTGAGTCGTCAAAAGGGAGGTAGAGCGACTCTGGATGGAAGATGGACGTCACGAGGCCACCCGTCCCACATCATATATATAGGAGTTATTCATGGCATTAAATTTGTAATAGTGGGGAGAGAAAGGGAGTAAAACGTTTATGTAACGAAAGAGGTGGAGGTACTTGCAGGCGAGGTAGTGTCCATGTTATCGGTTTTGATGGATCGTATAAATGCTTTTAGGTCTGCTGGTTCTTCAAACATTCTGGTACGGCCTTCACATGTGATTTTGAAAGAACAAGGGTGGTATAGCCCGTAACGTATATTAAGCTGTTTCAAGGCTGGGCGAAAGGATAAGAAAACTTTCCTGCGCTGAGCCGTACTTTTAGCGACATCCTGTGAAATGAAAATCTTAGAGCCATTCCATATAAGGGATTTACGTTCCTTTGCTGCAGATATGATGAGCTGAAGTTGGGAGTATTCCAGAAGATAAAAGATCATTGTTCTGGACGAAGGTCGAGAAGAGGTGGAAGTAGTTAGTTGACCAACTCTATGAGCGCGTTGAATATTGAGTGTTAGATCAGGAGGTAAGTGAAGCAGCTCTGTTAAAAATGATTGCAAAAAGACAATGGTATTAGTTCCCTCTGATCCCTCTGGCAGCCCTGAGATACGGAGGTTATTACGTCTGCTGCGATTTTCCAAATCTTCATTGTGTTTTTGAAGTTCTTTTATTGTATTTTCCAGTTGCGTTACTTTAGATGTAGTTTCTTCTACTAGACCCACTCGCCTCTCTACCTCGTCCATTCTATTCTCAAAACCTCTCCATCTGTCGTCCAACTGTTGTAATTTTAAATTTGTAGTCTCTATGAAGGGTTTGAGTGATCTAATCTCTGCCAAAATGGCCTCCAAAGCAGGGTCCGAGATGCCCAACGGAGGAGGTGAGTCACTTTTGGGTCTCTTGAGATTGGTGGTGATAGCATTGGGATCTTTGGTTGTTGAGGTATTATTTTTTTTGTTGGCCGCCATGATATTGGCGGCAAAATATGGATATATGAGCAGTTGAAAGGAGCTTGGTTAGCAATATTAATGATGCAAAGTAAAGAATTGCAGAAAGTTGTTGTATGTAGAGCAATAGTAGGTTCCGTTGCAAATAGAAGATAATTTGAGAAGGGCTTGTAGAGGTAAGCACGAATGTATAGAGTCTTTAAATAGCAACTTCGTAGGGTTCTATGTACCAAAGTTTACAATTATTACGTCCATATTATTTAGGTGGTGCAACTCCTGATAGAGGAGGTTAAAAGGAGCACTGTTGAATAATAAGGCGTAAACTTAGGTGTGAGTTGAGGGTGGTAAGAACCTTATGGTGGTAGGAGGCTTCCAATTAATATGGGTATCCAGTAACAGTCAATTCAATTATGAGTTGTGGTTATACCCAGTTTCATACCTGTTACTGCAAATGGAATGCTTGGTTCTCCTTTGTGTGCTTTCTATCAGATCCAAAATCTAGCAACAAATAGAAAGGGTAGTGTCACATGAGTGGTAACTTATGAAGGAGATCTTGTGCAAGAAAACAGTATTCCTTTCTATGTTTCTTTACTGTTGTTTTCTTAATTTGTTTATTTTATTTTTCCACTCTTTATCTAGTCCCAAAAGTCACCAGAGATCATGTAATAGTTCAAATTCTTCCCTGTATGGAAGGGTAGGGCAGAGATATTGGATATATTTAGAGTCGTTACGGTGTCTTGTGGCGTGTGGTGTTTTATGAAGCTGAACGGGGCTTCTTAATCCTTTTTTTTTTTTTTCTTTTTTTTTTTTTCCTCAGTGAATGCTTTATTTATGGAGCAGTCGCACGCCGACACCAGAGGCAGCAGTCGTGAGGCGGGGAAGTGAAAGAGGGCGGACCAGGCCGCAGCCGGCGTGTCACGTAACGCGTGACGCCGACACTTACTTCACAGTGATCGGAATGCGGAAGGCGGCCGCGGCGGTCCCCGGAGCATGTCCGCTGGAGCTGGTGAGCCGGCGCGGGCGAACGTGGAGCTGCGCTGAGTTTCATTCAGCGGTTCGTAGAAGAGGTCCAGACCACGGCGCGGGAAGAAAAAGGTGAGTAACGGGGGAAAAAAAATAGTGGGAAATGCCTTATTTAGTTAATAGTGGGACGGAGCTGCCGGGTCACGCCGCCATCTTCGTCGGCGTCAAGCCACGCCCCCCTTGCTTGTTCCTTTTATTGTCACAGATTAAAGCAACCACACCCTGGGTCTGGTTAAAAGTAGTTGTAAAACATCTGGTATTTTAGAATACTGGGACATTTGCCATTCCACCAAATTTAAATTTTACTCCACCTGATTTTGTGTAATGGCAATTACTGCGACAGAAAAGCATTATTGCATGCAGTCATTTTTGCATGCAATTGTATGAAATCTCCATGGAGTCCTCTGGGACTCCAGAATGCGGAATAGCTTCTGGGTCTACATTATTCAGAAATAGGTGGACTCTTACAATGATTGCATGCTTACTGCATTTAATAACAGTGTTACCTACCGTTGGCAGTATTTTCAGAGGAAGTACCGCCAAGCCCATAATCAGGCCCACCTTGATCTCTGTCTTGGTAGCAGTGTCGTTCCCCTTTGCCCAGACGCACATGTGATATGGTCACTGAAACAGCGCCCGCCGCGCTGCAACCTCGACACGGCAGTGGCACACTTCTCTCTGAGGTTAGAACTTCATCCTGGCTCACACCGTGATTGTTTCTTTACATGTTAAGCCTCTGCTATGTAAGCTTCCTCACATGTTGTTCCGTGTAACCACTGCTTTTCAATTCTTCTGTCTTGCCATGAGCTGCTCTGTAGGTAGATATCACCCCCGGTTATGTACATCTCTCCACCGTCCTCACACCTACTTCCGGGCCACAGCAACATTGTCAAATCATTTACACGCGTTGCACTTGTGGCAACTGTTTACTAAACACACCCAATTAACAACCAAGTAAGTCTTTCTACAGCCTAAATAATTACCACAATTCAGATTGTTCTGCTTCTGTGTCTAATATCTTCAGAAAATATGAACATTGTACTTCATGTCATGCTTGGCATTTCCTTTAACTTATGATTTCACCACAAAACATCTTATTTCGGGGAAAAAGCACTTTCGCTTTAGGGAAAAAGACTCATGAGGAAACGTCCATTATTGTGCTCGTTCTGCGCCTTGGCTGACTGGCCTTCTCTAGAATGTAAACGTTTTGATGTTCGAGTTATATTTCAGAAAATGAGAACAAAAAGCATTATCATCTTTCACAAGTCCCACCCTGAGGCGATATATTCAGAGCAATAAGAAGCTACGTGTTAGAAGCGGGTGCGTGCCAGACACACATTAGCTCTGCATTGCCAGGAGGTATAGCGCTGTTAGTGTCGAAAGAATTGGCTGCGCGACGAAATGCATTTGATTAAGAGCACTGCACCCATGCAGACGGATTTACCTGCAGTAGTTTCCACCTGGCGTTCAGGTCTTCCAGGCAGTTGAGATTGTAGGGTGAAAGCTGGATATCTGAGGTTGGAAACTGGTGAGCAAGGTCATTGACATGGTCTACATTCTCTTTAAGAGGTGCAATTTCAGCTCGGAAAGCCTATGTGGAGGAATGAAATAAAACATGTATGTGAAAATGACTCTTCTGGCATAAACTAATGCTCAACTATGTCAATTAGAGTTGGTTGGATGAAACAGATTTAACCAAATACAGGAGGGGGCTCAGATGCAGCCTTATACGATTTAGGGCCCTCCCTGTGTTACTTCCATGACTGTTAAAGGCTATAAAGAAGAACGCTGGAAATGAAGATGCCCATTCTAGTTACACAAACTTTGGGCGATTGTGTGTGTGTGTGTGTGTGTATAAAACACCTTCAATGTTAGGGTGGGCTAAAAGAACATGGACAACCCGTTCTACGTGAAATGTCACAGCACACTAGGTCATTTCAGCAAAGACACACATGTCAAAGAACCACCCAGTAGCCATCCCTGGAAGAGCATCTCCAGTTTAGAGCCAATGAACAATGCGTTGTGGGTATGCAAATTAGCTCTTACACGCACCCTGATATGTGCAAAAAGGTGAGAAAGGGCATCTGAGATGCGTACGTTCAGGTTCAATTGAACTGTCCTGCTCCTTTTTTTTGGCACCAGCAATGAAATGAGCTGGTGCATTTCATCACTCGAGACAGCATTTTTGGGGGGAATCTGGCCCTATATATTCAGATTGGAAAAAACATTTTTGAATGATTTTTATTTGCGCTGCATAAACTCTTGCAGCCCCTGAAAACAAGAGGCAGCCAACCTCCCCTGTTGGTCAATTTGATCGTGTTTCTTCCCCATTTAATAGTTCATCACTAGGCAGATTACTGATATTGCACTTTCTTCACTTTGTCTCCCACGTCACTTCCCTCTCTCATGGCCCCTGACTCCTATCCAATAGTTCACTCTTACATGTAATAACACCTCCTCTTCTAAACTGCAACGTTGCCACTTTTCAGCGTCTTCTCTCCCTGCTGTTTAATTTCTCCATCCAGAATTGTGTACAACCTCCACCCCAGACCCCCCCCACACATTTTGCAGTGCTTCGTGATGCCTCCTGTACATATCTGGCAGTTCTTGTACACCCATATCCGCATATTTGATCTCTCTCCATATGCACCAGCTATTACCTTCCATAACCCATATCGTATAATTATTATAATTGTTTTTTTTATAATGCGCTGAATTCCAGCTAGTGGTTTCTAAGCACGGGATCGGGTTTCAAACCTTTGTTGCCTGCATTGTCTTTCTTCTACATCAAACGCATTGCCCCTGAGCTATCCTGCCCACGACCCATGCCTTATCCAACGGCCACCAGCCCAGAATTTCCTGCCACTAACTGAAAACCAAAAGGTTCATAGCTGCAAGAGTTCTAATTCTGAAGCCTATTTAGATCCAACTTCATATCCTTTCTATGGCTGCAACTTAGTGCTGTTATGTGCACTGAGTTACAAGGCACACAGCCACAGCCGCATTTAAGTTTCTGATGTAGGGAGTCTAGTAGTAAAAATTTGATAAGGCAAATTAATTAATGGAAATAGACATCTAGAGTCCGATTCGCAAATCTTTTTTTCGCATGTGGTAAAATACACACTTCCCCTTCAATTACACCAAAAAATTATGCGAAAAATTTTTCGAAAGCCATCTGGATGTTTGCACCATAGATGTGCACATTTAGATGCCGTTTCTGCCTTTTGCACAATTTTACAAGGCAGGAGTCATGTCTATGAATTTTTAAGTCTATCCCTAAATTACAAATTAGATGTGATTTAAAATGCACAGAAAATAGAGGTATTCCACTGCACCTGTATGGAACAGGAAAGAGGGATGCACAATTCACAAGAGGGTCTTTGCTGACCGTTTTGTGTTTTTTTAAGTGTCAATAGTTGAACGTACCACTGCTGTCCCATTTGCACTTCTGTCCCCCAAACAGTGTTAGAAATGTTTTTTTTAAAAAAAACATTTCAAAGTGACAGGAACTTTACGGACCAATCATTGTGAAATGTGCTGATGGAACCCATGTGATTGGAGGGAGCCTGTCATACCTCATTTGCTCTGGTGGCCAGTTGCCTAGCAAAGCACATACACCATTTGCAAATAAAGTGCCCAGCACATTTCTGGAAAAAGGCATAAAAACACATCCTCTGCTCTTTTACTAGTCCATGGACCCAATTCTCAGACAAAGTGCATAGAAGACAGAGCATAAGTGCCAATCATCCAAACAATAGAAATAGGAAGGCCACGCAAATAAACATTAGATCAGATTTGGCTCCTAAAATTAGAAATACTACATAGGGGCACAGAAACAGAAAATGACAGAGGACTACATAGATAGGGCTTGTGAACATTGACAGCCAATTAATGTGTCTGGGTCATGGAGGCATAGAAAAAAACTCAGTGCTCACAGAATGTGAAACGAACGTGCTCAAAGAAATAACAACAATCCTTCTGTACTTGTGTATCAAAATAATAATTCAAGTGCACAAAACTAGGCATATTGTAAGTGTAAAGGACAAGAAAGGAAGCACAGAACAGGTGAGATATGGAAACATGTCTGCAGTTACATATCTGTGTAAATTGTATTATGCGTAGGAGAGGCATCCATTTATAGACATCAATATGTGTCTGTGACATGAATGCTTAATATAGTGTCCCCTCAACAACCCTTCTCTAGTATGTGAGATGTCTGGGTGTTAGAAAGTGAAACACTAATGTCTGAGGGGACCGGAACACTCAAACTGCGTATTTGACATTCTACTTACAGACATTGTAACATTTGGACGGTAGCAAGAGAAACAGGAGGTGGGTATTCCATAATGCAATCACACTAGACACATGTTTTAAAGAGTACTCAGACAATGAGGCCGATCTGATATGACTTCTTGATATTACGCACAATGATAGATAAATCAGCTTTCGAGATAATACCTCATTCCCAAGGCTCACTTGAACTCACTGCCACTCCGCTTGCCAACGGACTTAGGTAGGCACGATTAAGGTCCAAAAGCTACCTGTCCCATCAATTAAGCAATCCTGACTCCGCCTCCATCCAGTCTTTCCCTTCACCTTCACTGCCTTGTCAAGCACTATGAAGCCCCTGACAACAGAGTTATAATAATACATTGTTATGTGCAATGGTTTATGGCGAATCATTTTGTATTTATATAAGAATTGGGTGTCATTTTGAACCAAAGTAACTGACAAGGGAGGCTATTAACAGAGAGCGAAGGCAATCCTAGGGTAAGGCGTCTTTATGTAAGAGCAACATTGGATTGCATGGCAAATATCCGGCGGTGAGGTGGCAAGGACATGTGCAAGGTTCCTGGACTGGAAGACAGAATATTGCTAACACGGAGAGCCCGAGGACAGGATATACATACTTACAGAATACATAAAGTAGTCCTGAGGGCAGTTTGCAAGAGAGGTGAGGTCACTGGTTTGTGTGGGTCAGGGGGCCCTTTCATGTCTAGAAGGTTCAGGTTGATCCTAGTTTCGAAGATTCCACTGAAGAGATGATTTGGATGACTAGTGGGGGGAGTATTCCAGTGTAGTGAGTGGGGAAAAGGAACAAAAGCAGGAACTGGCACAGGAGGTGAGAACTGATATATTATGAAGAGATGGGGAACAGAGAGATTGAGGGGGACAGGTCAGTGAGATGCATCCAGCGAGCTGAGCGTCGGAGAGGTGGGGTGGGGGCAACACTGTGACATGATTTATAGGCGGGTAGCAGGAATTTAAAGAGCGGGTGATTTTGCATGGAGAGGCATCCAGCATGGTAATGGTACGTAGGTGCGAGGGAGGATGTGGGTAGGTTTAAAAGGGTGTGTGCTTCAAAGTTGAGAACATTGCGGAGGGGAGCAAACAAACAGAGGGGAAGACCAAGAAGTAGGCTCAGACTGTAGTCAAGTTTGCAGAGCATTGGAGTGGAGATGAGGGTTTTACTTGAAAGGCATGAGAGGAATGGGTGGATTTTTCGAATGATTAGGTGGTTCAGTTTGCCTGTGATGGCAGTGACCATGATGACCTAGTAGCTTTTGTGGTCCCTATCAAAGAAAACCCCAAGGTTGCACGCCATGGCTGAGTGGGTGAGGGGTAAAGCAAAAAGAGTGGAATTGGTGGGAAGACTTCTATTTTTTATGAGGTGAGCATAAGGCAGCGTAGAGTAATCCAGTGGCTGATGGTGGTGAGGCAGTTGGTTAAGCATTTGGAGTTTGCAATTGTAAAGGAGGAGGAAAAGACGAATGTCTGAAGATCATCAGCAAAGAGATGATGTTTGAAGCCAAAGGAGGAAATACGTTTGACGATGGAGGAGGAAGGCTGAGGAAGAGTGGGCCCAGTGCTGATCCTTGAGAATGACCCAGGGGATGGGGGTGAGGAAGAAGGTACTGGAATCCCATGAGGCGAATACGAGTCAGTAGCACAGATAGAAGGCCACTCGTTGAGTATGGTATCCTTGAAGCCAAGAGGGGAAAGAGTTTAAAGGAGGGAGGGTTCATCCACAATGTCAAAAGCAGCAGAAAGCTCTAAAAGGATGAAAATGGAGGAGAGGTGAGAGTGATGGCCAGGAGTAACAGAATTGGCAAAGTGAATGATCACAGTCCGCGGGAGTATTTGGACCGGAATACAGATTAAAGGGGGTGAGCGAGTGAATGCACCGCAAAATAATTGACTAAGCAGTTAAAGAGAAATATCTTGATGGAGTTTAGAGTGATAGAAGGAAAGAGACATGTTTGTATAATAACGGGCTGTTGGGGTTAGCAATTGTTTTCTGTATGCAAGATGTGACCGCTTTGTAACAGCCTATGAAGATACCACTTGAGAGAGATAGGTTGAATAAAGAGCAGGGATGAGCAGTTGTGATGGGGGCTAGTTGTGTGGCGCTAAGGGCTCAATTTGAGTGCGGGATGGGTTGGCGGAGCAAAGGAATGAGTAGATGTTCAGGAGGGAGGTGTACAAATTGAGATATAGAGGAGAGTGTAGGGACGATGGGAAAGGGGAAGAATGACAGAGGGGTTAGAAGAGAAAGAAGGGTTCCATAATTTGGGGGTTTTAGTGAAGTAAAAGGCCACATCATCTGCAGACAGAGAAGAGGAAATTAAGCAGTTATTTGGGGAATGCATGGCTAGATGGCCATGGATAGCTTGAGAGGGTCTGAGCAGGGAGAGGAAACAAGGTTAAATAGAATAGGATGACAACGCTGTGTTGAGAGCTGTGGTTATGGTTAGTAGTCTTTGTTGACAGTGTGATGAATGCAGGGAATATGTCTCTTCTCCCCAAGAGGGAAGTCCCTTTGTGACAAGGGAGGTGAACCTGCAATGCTTAACTCCCCCTGGGGGGCAGGGCAAGCGGGATCCCACTGGGGTGTGGCTGCCCCCTTTGAGAACAAGGAATACCCAAGCAGGATTTTTACTAAACCTCTCCCAAGTAGAGAAAACCATTTGTTTGTTGGCTATTTGGATGTTGAGCAGGGCAATGATGTGGGAGGCCATTTTGAAATGGCTGGTGGGGTTTCTGATCCTTCGGGAATCCCAGCATTATGCAAATAGGAGAATCAACAGGCTGTCCAATCTTGCCTCAGGTTAAATCATAAAGTGGCCAGTTGAGCAGCAACGAGAAGAGAGAAACCTCAGCTGAGTCTGCCATAGAGGGAGGAAGTCTTGCAGAATCAATCACAAGTGAAGGAAGGCCCATGGGGACAGCCATAGGTCAAGGACATTCTCTGGAGTTAGCCAACAGAGGAGACATCTTCGTGGGTGTTGGAGACCTGAGGCAGCCCGACACAGTAGGCTTGCTATGCTGCCGATCTGCAAATCCCGCAGAACGCTGCTCTCTCTGCTGCAGTACAGAGCAGGAGTCACCAGGCCTTAAGAGAGGAGAAGCCCCAACCATGTTAGACATGGAAAACTGTAATTGCTGTTCCAGGTGCTGACGAACCATCGAAAACCAGCAAAGAGATGCCAAACTGACACAAAGAACTGGTGCCAGTCCAGTTGAGAATACCACCTCTCCCAAGGAATACCACTAAAGCAACCCAGGTACGTAGTTGTCACAGTGAGGAGTGTCAGGAGATCTGACAGAGCCCAGGAGGGGTTGAGAGACAGAAACAAGAGCTCCCAGGGTCAGAGATGAGATACCCCAAGCGGGGGAGGGGGTAGGAAAACCCAAGGCGGAGTGAGAAACCAGAAACCGCAGGGCCGGGTGAGAGTAACAGGACCCCAACATGGTGTAGAAGAAACAGAACCGCAAGGCAGGGTGAGGTCTCAAAGTGGCGTTTGAGACGTGGTTCACTTAGAGGGGGAAAAAGAAACAATATTCCTAGGCTGGGTGAGAGAATAAGTAGCCCAAAAAAGAAGAATAAAGAGTCACTTTGAACTGTATAATCAGGAGCATGGCCTGGGAAATGCCAGTGATACATTTGGGGTGGGGTCAGAAAACAGCCACCACATCCAGGGTGAGAGAAAATCCCTTATAGAACATTTTGGTTACATGTATGTTTGTGTTTTGTATTAGTGGTAAGGGACAGAACTTAGGGTAGATTAGGTTTGATTAGGTAGAGGGCTGAATTCTGTTGCAAGACATACCAACAAGCAACCTTTTGTTATTGTCCTTTGAGACAAGGCAACGGGCACCTTAGATGTTAGGGACTGGACAGGCCTTCTTTCCTTTAGTGTAATAAACTTCACATTGCAAACATGACCTCTTGTCCATCTCCTGAGTTTGACTTGGCACAGCAGTCAAAAGAGTGGGGATCAGAGTGTGTGCTAGCAGACTAAGTAGCACCACATTCTTTTCCTCATCAGCTGGATAGATGATGAGATCTTTGGTTGAGGGAGGGAGTGATGGAGTGAGCAGGGTAGTGCTCATTGAGGGGGCTAGAAAGGGCAGAGTTCAATTCAATTTAGTGAATATGAGATTGAGTTGCCTTTGGTGTGGGTTGGAAAGTTGTGTAGCTTGACTAATGAGTACTTTAGAGGGAGAGGAGACAAGTTGGAGCTTTTGGGCTCCTCTCATATTAGGGAGGTTAAGATCACCATTTATTATGATAGGGATATTAGTGAAGAAGAGGTTGGGGGGTACCCAGTGGGTTGTAGATGGAGGTGTGGGTTAGTAGAGAGGGACATCAGAGAAGAAAAGGTTGGGGATACCCAGTGGGTTGTGGATGGAGGTGTGGGTAAGAGGGTTAGTAGAAAGGAGTAAGACCTAGATATACTCAAAGGAGGTAGGCGTGAAATCAGATAGGGGGGGAAGGGTTGCTGATGGTGTGCCATTACTGATCATGAGACCAACAGCACTGTTATATTTTGGAGCAATGAGAAGCAAAGTTAGTGTGAATGGTTGTCAGGGTGGGCATGACTGTGGGTCAGAATCCAGGTTTTGGTGATGGCCATCACCAAGTGTGGGGGGTGATGGCAAGTGAAATGATTCATGAAAAAGGACATTCTTTGCAGTGGGGCTGGGCATTTCAGAGACCCAGAGTGAAGTCAATAGGGGGAGTAGAGGTAGTGGATATCGATGTTGGAGAAGATGAAGGCAAATGAGTAAGGGAGATGAGGTTTAGAGTGGGTGGGAATAAATAGAGAGGGAGCAGGCTGAGTGGCATTTGGGGGATATTCAAGATTGGATAAGTGGAGACAGTAAGATTGGAATGTGGGCAGTGAAGGGAAGATGGAGTGGGTGAAGTCTGTGAGGGGCAGGGGAGAGAGAGGGAGAGAGCGAGAGAGAGAGACAGACAGACAGACAGAGAGAGATAATGAATGATAAAGGAGGTTGAGGAGGATTGGTACGTGCATGACAGGCAAACAGTGATGGGGAGAGGATAGGGGGCCACATGGTCCTGGTTGACCACACAGTGCAATCTAAAAAGTCACAGGGTCCTAGGTGACCAAACAATGCAATTTACAAAGTGCAGTTGGAATATGCATTGATGGAAGTTCATAACAATGATCACACACAGATTTAGGACACAGGACTCACATGGTAGCTCTGCATTGATTAGAAAATGGATGGAGATGGTAATAGGGCGGAGTGGGTAGCACTATGAGAAAATGACCCTAACAGGGTAAAACCGAACCTGCACATTTTGGTGCAGCCCTCTGCTGTGGACAATAGGCAGAGGAGCGCCTCTGAACACGGATTTACAAGATGGCCCTTGGGCTGGAAGGTCAATCACAGCGATGTCTGATATCAAAATGGCTGCTCAAATGGAACAACGGCTAGGCACAATGGTGCTTCAAATGATGGCATATTTTTCAGCTGAACTACAACTTCTCCAGGGAATAAGCAGGTATTGTTTAACATCTGTGGTGCAATAAAGAGCTCAAGGCTTTACAGTGCAATGCAGTGTAGAGGAGGAGCCAAATGCCTCTACCAGAAGTCCCACCCATATTCTGCCTATATGTTGGAAGCCCTAAATTGCGACATGCACAAAGCCGATAATGATCCCAATACCGCAAAAGGTCTTTGAAACAAGGTATCCATTGAAAAGGCCCTATAAGATGTACCCCCACAGAGATGACAGCCTCTTAGGGGAGGTCCCTAAAGAAGTGCCAAGTGTTGAACACAAGAAGATGGTGACGCCACAAGAAATGAGAGTGACACACTGAGAAGGATGATCAAAGAAGAGAATGCATAGACCTTTTGGAACCTGACACCGAAATAAGGAATCGAGTAACAGTTTATGTGCGAAATGAAGATTGCACATACGAACATCTATTTATTCGAGGAGATACGAATAACATGAGAAATAAGGCGAGCTCCTGTTAAGGTGGAATGGAAAGACACTATGAGTGCCAAGTTTTATTAATTTAATATCATTTAATGCGAATAAAGGAGCTCAAATGCTGCCTCTTGTCACGTGGGATGGATGGAAATAGAAAATGGGCAAGCTGCATCGAGACTTGAAGATAAGAACGTGCTTACACTCCCTTCTATTCTCATGAGCAGCGATACTTTGCAAGGCAAAGTTCAAAGACAATTCGAATGGCAGACAGCATGAGTGATGATGAATGATGGGCTAATTGGGTGGGGGGGCATGGTCAAGTCCACCCACAAGCACCTGGGGTACCATCGTACGTGCTGCTAGTGAGTTGAATATTCCAGAAGGGTACACGCGTGCCAACCAATTATAGAGGGCCATGTATTGAAGAGCCATATAGTTTGAGAGCCAATGATGCGTCGTGTATCTGACAAATATTGGGGATGACTTGCACTAGGGATGGGCATAAATTGTCTACCTGACTGTAGAGACCCAATCACAACCCGTCCCTATATAGAAAGTATACCGATATGTTCCCCGTAGACCTATCACAATCCCAAGTAGGTTTTCTTAGTTTGCCATGTAGTATGACGTCATGAATGATGGGATTTCGCTACATGAGGATGTTGTTTCATATGAAGCTTCGAGATTATGCTGTGAGACGCCCGTTGATGTCCGTTGTACTCCCTGTTTTGGACAATTGACAATAAAACAGCTTTTGTTTGACAACTTCCTGAGTCGGTCTGGTCATTGGTGTGAGAGCTATTCTGCACCCCATTCATGTAATGACACGCTTCCTCATTTAAAGGGACCTAACGGTTCAGCAGTATAAAGCTGGATTGACAGGCTTGCCATCACATGGGCTGGACGGCCCAATCATGGACATGCCCGATTTCAAAATGGCCACTCAGTTGTGATAAAGGCAAGGCACAATGGAGGTGCAAAGGCAGGGTTCTTCTTCAGCTGACTTTCAATTGCACGAGGGTATAAAAGGTTCTTGTTTGTGCTGACTAATATACACAAATATGTCCCTTATATCTTTGATTGCTGTGACAAAGTCTAGGGTGAAACAGCATGTTTTCCTCTAATGATACCAATTTACTAACCTATTATCTACCATATAGTGTGACCTCAGAGAGGATTAAAAGTTGCAATTGTACAGAGACACAAACCATTTCACATTCAGGAGGTCTAGATAGACTATTAGGGAACTTTTTTGCTGCAAAGCTGTACTTTGGTGAAAGAAGAGGAATATTGGAGGAGGCCGCTGGAGAGAGGAAGGAATTTGAGAAGGAGGAAGGCCACTTTAGAGAGTTTACCAGAGAACACACGAGGAAAATGGGGGGTGGTATAGAGTAAGGAGGTGATAGAGAGTAAGGAGGTGGTAGGGTGTGAGGAAGGTGTGTGGATCAACAACAGAAGGAGTGCGCAGTCTGGAGGAAGAGCTAGAGGAGAGATTGAAGAGGATGGAGCACAAAGGAGATTGATATTTGCGGAAAGGGGGTTGAATATTAAGAAGATGGTTGGAGTTGACAACAAGGAACAGGAAGGGAGTGTAGTCATGAAGAGATGGTATTTATGAGGAGGTGGTAACATCGGGAGGTTTGCGTGGTATTGGGGATTAGGTGATATCATCAGAGGTCAAGGTGCTCCTGAAGAGGAAAGAATAACAGCAATGGCAAAAGAGAGACCTAAGAAGAGTGAATAGGAAGGAACAAAGAGGCCGCTTTGAGCCCAGGCATATGGAAGAGGAGGGAGACGGTATGCAATCCAGGCAAGAGCACAGAGAAAGTGTGGTCTGGTCAACATGATGAAGGATGTAGTATCTAGTAGAGGTAAGTGGACAGGGCCCAGGCACTGCGTGGGCTGTGGAAAAATGCAGGTGGTGGCTCCTGCCGCCAATTAATTCCGGCAGAGAAGCTACATTTATACCTCTGGCTTGTGCATGAGACAAGGAGGCTGACAGCAAAGGCCTTATCAATACAGGAGCAGACACAGGTTTCTGAGACGTCTGGGAAACCCACAACAGAATGTAAGGGCCATGGCGTGGGGACGTCTCCAAAGGAAGCAATTAACTATTAAGAAATACTGTAGGATTCGGGAAACCTCCAATGCTTCTGGAAGGTTAAACAATGTCACACCCAGTGTGAGAGACTTTTGCTTTGCCTCATAATTGTTTATTTTAGTTTGTGTAAACAAAACCCTTGCAACCTTACTTCCTGAGTCTGGTCTTTTGTACATTCCACTGACCTCTATAACACTGCCCGAACGATGCATAGAGACTTCTGGAACAAATGTCTGGTTTTGCTCTTAGAACACATACGTCCTAAAACGGGGACACGATCGTTGTACTTCCAAATTCCCAGGGAAAACGGCCATAAAACAGGCATTGGCAGCATTTCCTCCAAATTGTTTTGCACGCAGATGGGCACCCTTCTTTATCAAGTATATATAGTCTGGGGCCGCCACGGGGGTCGGCAGTCAAAGGGTCTAACTTTGGATTTCTTCCTTAAGTGTAACAGGGATATTTAAATATGAAAAAGTTTTGCTGGTGTCAGAATCAGCATTATGCTTCTGAAATGTAGGAGGCCACAATGTGAGCAGTCTTCTATTGCAAGCCCCCATTGGTGGAATCGATCACCAGATGCAAAATCTTACTTCTAAAACAAACCCCTAGAAACTGTTTGTCTCTAAACATCAGAAGGATATTTGCATAAGCTTTATGTAAAGATTCAGGAAGAATACATTTTACCAGTATATCGGTACAGGTCTCAGAAAGCAACCTGTTATGCTAATTATGTTGTTGCAAACAAAGGTTGCGTAAAAGAATCAGCGTGGATCACATACATATTTCATCTGGGCTGCTACGCATGCATATACGGAAAGAGGCCCTCATGCTGAGCATCTTTGTTGGTGAGTAATGGAAATGTCCCAGTTTTGGGACCCCATTCATCAGCACAATTGCAGGTTGCATGCTGTGTGGTAACTTTATTATGCACTGTCCCAAATTTAATCAGCCTCTTTTGAGTTGTACACATTCTGAAGTGATAAGCACTTCTCACCTTTTGCAGACACATTTTCTCACTTCCCTCTTCAAGAGCCTAAGTGTATGTCTATATTCACGAAATATTCGTAGGGAGTGAATTGATCGACATCAGCAAGAAACCAGTGGGGATTATTTGTGGAAACTAACGACTCTTTGACATCTCTCCTACTGGCTGAAAATGAAAGAATCCCGGATGTTACAGTGCCCCCATATGTTGATCCTTAAACTGGTGCTGAATTCAGTTAATTTATGCAAAATGTGGGGGTTTCTCAATTTCATGGAGTTTTGGGACTGAGATAAAAGTGGTGCAGATCATGGCTTCATTTTCTCTAAGTGAGAACAAGGCCATGATGGACCTCATTATTTCCCAACCATGGAAACTGCGATATGTCCAAGTGACAAAAATCGTGGGTAAAAAAGGGCAAACATGTCAATATTCACATGTAGACATACACACAAATGTAGACGGGGTTGAACAGGAAATCCAAGTACCATTTGCTGCCACTGACGTTGAATATATTTTCAAATACCAACGTTACTTCATGGTCTGTTGCCGACAAGGTTCTAAAACTAAGAAAGTGGGCTAAAATAAACAAAGGGATCTACGGGTAGGCCGGCAGCACCGCATATGCATAAGCAAATGAAACCTGTGTGCCTTGAATAGCTTACAACTTAGATTAGTAGATGTATGTCAAAATGTATACACACAAACACTACATTTTCTAAATAGAGACGATTTGTCAGGTCTTTATGCTCACACATTAGGTGGCTTTCATGTACAGTTGGAGGTCATTGTATTACTGCACTGTGTTTTCAATAACACTATAATAACGTTATTGTTTGAGGAACTGTATAGATACTGAGATGTGAAACATATTGATAAGATATCCCTATAAGAGGGCTAGGCACACAAGCTAGGGTTCAAGGGCTTTATCTACTCCTTACAAGGTCAAGAAGCCTATAAGGGGCAACTAAGAATGTAAATTAGGCCCTAAATAAATGCAGAGACAGAAGTGGGGGAAATAAAATGAAACAATACTAAAGTTTGGAGATACATGCATGTTATTGTTTAAATAAGACACAGCCTAATGAAGGTTTGCCAATTCATTACCACATACTTCTACTTATTAAAAGCAACAAGACCCCTACGTAATGTCAATATTGTAAACACAATATCTATACACACACAACATAGACAATCTTAATGGAGCTACAGACAACAGTAGTATTGATTTCCTCACAGTCCTACTTCTTTTAGTGAAAACAGGCTCAAATAATCTGCACTATACAATTCAGATATTGTACTAATCAACACGACTAAATTATGCAAATGGGCATGTTATAAACAGAAAATAACTAAAGTCAAACAATATCACTGTAGAACACTATGTTTTTCAGGAGCAGGACAATAAAGAACATGCATGAAAAATGGGTGAAATATTTGCCCCTCCCTATCAAAAAGGAAGATGCTGTTTTGTAATATACCTAACTGCAAAGGAGTTAAAAAAACAAATCATAGAAATTGGGAGCCTAGTCAAAGTGTTTATATCATTGTAAAGTAAATACAAAAAAAAAGAGAAGGTTCCATATGTCTTGATGTTTCAGCCAGATGAGATTCTCTGGTCTTCTTCAGGATTGCTAAATCTTTAATTTATGAAAGATATATGTGAGGGGTCAGAAATGTGAGGCAGACACCATTGTAAAGGTTGTTCATAAGATACCATTTTATTAACTTAAAAGGGTTTGATAAATGCCTCACTATTCCTACCCTGGAGATGATTTCTATGCCTATCAAAATAAACTATGGGAAACACTCTACAAAAGGAATCCGTCCCTCACACTTATGCAAACAACAAACATATAAAGGGAATATGTGACAATTCAAATGTAATGCAAATAACAGTTATGCCCAACATAAACCTAATAACTATTTCTCCTTGCAAGCTGGGTGAGATCACCTTCCCCAGATTCAAAGTAGGAATTTCAATCAACAGTTCAAAATAGGAAAGTTCAGTTTTGCAACAAAGTTCTGATCATAATAAAGTTCTTTGTGCTTCAAAAGCCTCTCACTTGGACTTTACCAACAGTTCAAATGAACACCAAGACTTCCACTTGTTGCAAAGAGTTCAACACAACTTCCTCTTAAGAAACAAAACACTTCCACAATTCCTCTGTGTCAACAGCAATGTCTTTTCAGGATGATTCCACAACAGTTCACAAGATATTTTAATGGTCTTGCCACTTCTTCTTCTTCAGTGTTTAACCACAACACAGTACTTCAACAACTTCTTTGTGGTCCACTAATCTGTCAGGTCTACCACCACAAAATCCCTGTCCTGGTATGCTCGCCTGCCAGGACTAAACACGCCTAACACTTCTACAGGCATTTCTGTGGTAAAGTTTACTTCATACAATTTAGCAAAGTCTTTTGACTTTGAACCACATAAGTAGTGAATACTTCTTCTGGAAAGACATGAAACACATTGGCGCTGTTTATTCCACACTTGTGATTGCCACATGCAATGAAGGTTATGTTTCTCTCCCCCTGAATACTTTCTATCAGGAGGCTGCTCTCCTTCCACTGTTGTTTTCCCACTCTTAGATCAACAAAATGCTGATGATGTTTTTTTGTCAGAGCTACTCCTCTTTGACTTAGGCAATGCTTTGGGTCTTTTGCAACTATTGCCTCATTCTCTCTTTGGCAATATGGGTTACAATTATCCTGCTCCTGAATTGCCCTCTCTTGGCAATATTGGTTCTTGTTAACTTGCTATAGTGTTGCCCTCTCTTTCCTTTGGCAATGTTGGTTGATTTTAACTTCTTTTAATAGTGCCCTCTCTTGGCTTTGGAAACTACTTTGACCTTTGTAAGAATAATTATGAACTTCTTGTCTGTTCCCAAAACTCTTATTCTGCCACTATAGCTTCCTTGTATCAGTTCGATATGCAATGGTACTATTATTCTGACACTTTTCATTAGTTCAGTATTGAACATTCTCATTAATGGCCAGCAGGCGATTATGGAGAGTTCCACAGTCACACAATACTAGTGAACTCACCAGGTACTGCAGATGCAGTCGCTGGCTCTGCTGCCACAGTGCCATCTGCTTCCTCCACTTCCTTCCTGTAAACTGCTTTATTATGCTTCCCGCAGCCCACACCGGTCGGGAGAGCAGCATTCCTTGCTCCAGGGACACTGCGATGCTTTCCTTCCAGTGGAGTACACGTTACCATGGGGAAATCTTTTCAAATTAACACTCCCCGCTGCGCAACCTCTGCATACATTTGGGCAATGCTTTCTGCAACAACTCTTGCCACCGCGTAACCTCTGCATGCAAGGTCATTAAGGTTAGAGACCCTCACAAAACCGGCATCCACTCTGCAAACAGCAGTGGCGCCGGCATCACTGCTTCCCTTTTTCTCTTGCTGGCACTGCAACAGGGTGTGACGGCAATCACTCCTCCTTTTACTTCTCCTTCTGCTCCTGCAAATGGACTGCACATGAGTGGGCACTTTATACTCAACAGACAACCAGAGGTCTTAGTCATTAGAACCACTAGACTTGACCTTGCAGTTAAGTGCCTCAAAACCCCTCTTCCTTGTCCCAGTACTTTGGGCATTGTAGGAGTTGAAGTCACCAAAGGTCAAATTACCTTTTTCTTTCTGAACATTGGTTTTAAATGCACCTACTTCACTTCCATTATTAATTACATCTTCACAAGGAATTTTACCATGAGTCAATGATTTGTTTGAATTTAAAGGAGGGTTAACTTTATCAGAACTTAAGATGTTAATGTTCTGATGTCCACATGTATTATTCTCTTGTAGACTACCAGAGTTATTACCACTAAAGATGTTGGCAACTTTATGAAGGGGAGCCGTACACCTGATAAGATTAGGACAGTTTTCACAACACCCAGCGTGATTAGCTTCGTAACAGGAAACCTCACTCTGACAACAAACTATTACATAATCTGGCATCACTGAAGTATCTTCCTCTAAGGAAGACAAACACTGTCTCACCCAACAGAGTCATCCTGTTCCTTTGGGGCCCTTCGACTCCCAGGGGATCCTCCTGGCTAATACCACCCCCAGGGTCAGTATCAGGTAGAGGCTGCCTTCTCCTGGCCACCTGGAAGGAGACTTTTGGTAGGGTTTTTGTGAGGACTGTGAAGAATCATTCAGATCGCTCACTGAATCCCTGCGTAAAGTCTCCTCCCAGGTGGCCAGGGGAAGGCCGACACATTTGGTTCCCAACCCCGAGGGTGGTGTACTTGCAGGATGATCACCTGGGTGGAGACAAGACCCAGGGAAGCGGGGAGAGGCCATGGGATGAAACACAGTATTTTTCCTCTAATGGGGAGACTATTACCACTGTGTCAGAAGAGGTCCAAGTTTATTGTCATTTTAATGTCTCTAAACCTCCTATGAAAACTAAGGTAGTAAACCCTAAATTTGTAACACCAAAACTTATTAGACCAAAAGAAGGGATCTTTTTGGTACATGAAATTAAAAGCCCTCCTCATTACCAAAAGTACACTATAAGGAATGGCAGGACTATTCTCTTCTCTACATCAACTTCCTCTACCCCAGTTAAAACACAGCACCTCTGTCTTAATCACTAAGGGAATTAAATCTACCCTCAAAGATATTTCAGAGGTAGATAAATCGTACTTTGATAATGTAAACTACATGTCCCAGAATCCGACAGGGACTGAGACGAAGAAGAGGACTAAGGAAGCATGTAGATGTGGTAGTCAGGCAGCCTTTGCACAGGTCAGGCAATTGAAGTTAATGGATTTTACCTGATGCCAATTGCCAAACCTGTGGAGCATAAAAGGCTGCAGCAGGAGAGGAGAGGAAGAAGGAGCTCAAACAGGAGTTGGAAAGCTGGCATTAGAAGCAGTAGTAGCAGAGCACGAGGCTGGCAATCCATTAGGAAATGTGATCAAAGAAAGGACGCTGGAGTGTGGAGACAGCAGATTTAATCTGCAAATTCTATGAGCACCCTTTGGTCTCAAATCCTACATTGTTGTGGCTGAACTGAGGAAGATGTGTTGAGAGTGGAGCTTTCCCCATATGCACCTGGTAGCTGTGATTACAGAGCTGTGACCATGCTAAAGCCCGAGTCTGAGGCAGGAATCAAGCCGAAGGACGGAGGAGTGAAGGAGACTCCCAATTAATGTGGCCAGACCCCAGACACCTGTGCTGCATAAGGGTGTGGGTCCCAAGAGAGCGAGAAGCAGTAGTAGCAGTTGAAGAAGTCAGGAACTTGAAGCAGCCTGCAACTGCAGTGTTCCTGGAGCCGGTGACTGAAGCTCAGAGTTCAAGTTCACTTTACAAGCCTTGCCGGTAACTGGTACCAGCTCAAAAGTAACCTGCGTGAAGTTTAAAGTGAGTATAAACTGTTTGTCATCAGGAAGGTATTTCTAAATAATGGAAATGTATCATACGCATTATTAATGAGGGCAATAGTGTACGTAAAGGAGAGCTTGTTAATTCCATTGTTGATGAATATATTGTTGCCAGAGTGGTCGTGTGTCTCTCATGAAATGGGGAACGCTTGTTATAGCCACTCTGAAAACCTTACTTTAACTTCCACAAGTGTTACACAAATATTCAGATCAAAGGAAGGTTGTGTGTGACCCATTGTATCTCCTGACAGGAGTTGGAAGCCGTCTATGTGACATTAAATACGAAATACATTCACCAGCATCTCTTTCAAATTAAAAATCTATATGAAAGAGTGATTGCGTGTACCCAAATCTTTTTATCCTTTGAAGACTGAAACTTGCAGCAATTGAAACATTTATTCTTGAAGTCCTGAATGTGTTCCCTTTCACACATTAAAACCAGCCCTATTAAGAACTATTCCTCTGGTTTGTGAGGTTGGTAAAGGTCCAGTGTCATCTGATATAAGTGTGGCATTAGTACCTGAAGCTGGAAGAGTGGCAATACAGCTTGAGGGTAGTTACTGGAACCATGAAGGTATTAACAAAGCTAAGGAAGGGACTGGGGTACTTGTGAAGAGTCAAGCAGATGTACCTGAGTGGCAGTAAGTCAGACAACAGAAGAAGCAAGGAGGCTGCCCTTTTCTTAAAGTATAGGAAAGAAGAGTGGCATGCCTACCAGTAGAGGACAGTTTTGTCTTTATTTGCCTAATAATTCAAAAGTACCAACATTGTAGAAGAACCAGCAGAAGTATCTGAATTGTGGTGGGGTATAAACTGTCAGTGGATGTGACATTGGAGTTGGTTGAAGTAGTAGTATACTGTGGAGCAAAATAGACTGTCTCCATGGTAACAGCAGTAGAAGGTTGGTTGCCAAGAGTAAGGCAACCAACGAAGACAAAGCATCCTGAGAATTATACCAAAAGAACTGCAGAGGTCTTCACCCATTGTAAAGTTCTCGAAAAAGAAGTTGTTAACCTAATCTTTGAACAGCTACTATTAATCTTGGAAAGAAAACATTGAGGATTACCATTGGTGCTCTTTTCTTGGCTGAACTTGGAAGGGGATCTTTTCAACTGAAAGCTGAAGAATTGTTACCAGTGGATTTTTGTTTGAGGAATTGTTGTATTGACTTGGAACTCATAAGAACTGGTTCAAGAATGTTCTTTTCATTTGAACATTTGGAGAACTGACTTTAAAAAACGTTGAGGAAGGGATTTACCCAGGACAGGAGAAGGTCACCTAAATATTTGTTAAATACTATTTGTCCTTTTCTATGTTGTTTATAATTTCCTTTGAATGTTTTGTTGTTTAGTGTGAGGGCCAGTTTGTATATGTTATGAGATAGTCCCTTAGCTGTTGGACCAATTAGGGAATTCCGTACAAGCAATTGTCCACCTCGCAATACTGACCACTCACAGGACTCAGCAGGATTCATCACATATACCCATTGGAAACCCGTTAACAGAAATGATGCCTCTCAATCTTTATAGTTACATGAACATTGCTACATGAGGTGGGTTCGTTAAATACGAAGGTAATCAGAGTTGTTAGCCTAAATAGTAAAGAGAACACCCATATCCATATCATTACAATTCAAATGAACACCATGTTAATCATGTATATCCTTATTAGTTACAATTCACATGAAACATCCTTTCGCCGAAGCCTCATTAATCCCATCCACATCTTATTCCACACAGAACAATAATGAACTCGGAGGGGTCAGAAATGTGAGACATACAACTTTAAAATAAACAGGTTGGATAAACGCCCCCCTATCCCTACCCTGATGAGGAATTCACTGCCTAAAATATACTAAACAAAACACTCTAGCAAAGGGATATCTAACCCTCTCTCATATACAGCAAGCTAAGAAAAGATGAAATGCATGGGAATTCAATTCAACAACAATATTTAACATAGGACCTGAGTCACGATGTGATCAAGGTCTCTTGACATGACCTAGGTGAACTTCCCTTCCCCAGATCCAAATAAGGAGTTTCTCCACAATTCAAAGGAAAAAGAAGGAAATCCGGTTTAACAAAAAGTTCCAATATTGTTCTTAGGCTCTTGTACTCAAATCCACAAAGGTTCTGTTGCTTCAATAACAGCATCTCAAGAAAGCCATGCGCTCTCACTCCTCCTGGAATAAGAACTGTTTCACAATTATAGTATTAACAAATATTTTGGTCAGGATGGTTTACCACAACTTTAGCTGGAGAAAGAATTATAACTTTTCTTCAACCAATCTTCACAATTCTTCCCAGAAATATCACAACTCTTCATATGTTGTTTTCTATTAGTACCACTTTAACACTTGCATCTTCTACTGCCTTTACTAGGTTCTTCTGGGCAATAGCTTCTTGCCCTATGAGTATATTCACCTGCCCGCCTATCTCGTCAAAAACAACAATAGTAAAGTGCTTCAATGGTAACTTCCAGCTTAGAATAAAAACAACTTCAATTGTCTTCTCCAGCCTCAGACTTTAAACCGGTTAGGGGAAAACAAGGAACCATATTAGGCTCTTTAGAATTCCTGGGCAATTCTGCTCCTCTCTCCCTGGATAACGCTCCCCAGAAGGGCAGCCTATTTGCCACTTTTCTTCCCCCATTGTAACAATAGCCAAATAATGGTAAAGACAATGTCTTATTCTGTTTCTGCCTTGTCTTCAGTACTGTGACCTTAATTTAGATAGAATTTTAGATTTCTCAAAGCACAAATAGCCAATCTGACAATCTGTGTGCTTTTTACCAATCCCTGCTGGCTTTTGGCAATATTTATTGGATTGGTATTACTTTGGTTTCACTCTCTCTTGGCTTGGGTATTGGGTGCACAATTACGTCTTAAGCAGACTCTCCCACCGGGCTGCTCTGCCTGCCATAACCTCACAAATTGGCTTTTATAGTTACTTTGTTTCCTTACACGTCACTTTCGTTTCTTTCTGACAATGATATTGAACAATACCTTTTCCACTCATGCGTGAATGAACAGGCTTGCTCGGAATACGCGGACAGCAGTGGAACACTCCGGGGTGACTCGCAGACAGTGGACTCACCGGGTAAGTCGCTTTCCATCATTCCACGTGATGCTCGCAGGACTACAGTCACTGTGGCTCACCTTGACATGGCAAACCCTCTTGGTCCACCTTCACTGCCACTGCATTAGTTTGGAGCCTTCGATGCTCCTAAGAGACTCTGGCGCAACCCTGCCACCAGAGATCTCTCGGCTTCCTTCACCTTTTCTGCTTCCTGCTGCAAAATCTCTGCACAATGTTTTGGGAATGGGTAAGCGTTTTTTTTCCATGCTTACCACTGTGTGACCTCGCCACTGGGAATGATTAGAGACACAGAACCTCTCAGGATCAACAGTGGTTCTGGTGTCTTCTCGCTCTTCTAGTCCCGTATCCAAATAGGATCTGCAATGCTTCTTCCTCTCTTGCTTCTTCTCCTGCCTCTTCTCCTCCTGCTTCTTCTCTACGACCTGCCCCTCATTTTTCCTCAGGTGTGGGCCATTTGGGTTAATTAGCTGACTACTCTTACAGGTTTGTCCCTCTACATCCCTCTTCCACATCTAAGTACTGAGGGAATTAAGGGACTTAAAGTCCCTGGCAACAAAATTAGCATTTCTGCATTTGTCTAAAGGGATATCACAAAGGCTAATCCTTAGACCTTTTGACAAAGAGGAATATATGTTTTTGGGTGGAATGGTCTTAGTATTTATAATCTACCTTCCATTACATCATTGGGAGTTAGGGGAATTTTCATCTGTCTCAGTCCCGTGAGTTTGAGAGAGATGTCCATCTATTTTATTCCTACAAGGCTTCTGACTAATTCCACCCACACTAAGATGGTTATCCCCCGAAAAAGATGGGTTTTGTGGCAAGAAGCCATTATGTACTGTGGGAGTGGAAAGATGTCTCTCTCAAAAGAAGGGAAATACTGTGTCTCATCCCATGAATTCCTCTCACCTCTACGAGCCCCTTCCCCTCCCAGGTGATCCTCCTGCAGACCACCACCCCCAAGGTCAGGATAAGGAAGTGTCTGCCTTGCCCTGGCCACCTGGGAGGAGAGTTTAGGCAGGGGTTTAGTGAGGGATCCATAGGATTAATCACAGAACCTTGTAAGGACCTACGCCATGATCATTTCACATCTTCAAAACATGTTCAAAAGACACTGGATGTACTGTTCTGTGTCAAGCGCTATATACATTCAAAAGTACACAATACAAATACTAATATCGAGAAAAACTTGCACAGTTTGATTACCAAAGGTTCTACAGTTAAACTTCTGATGCATCCCAAAAAGAGAATAATAAAGGTTGCTCTAAAGGAGATGTAGATAGTATCAAGCCTGAGAGGGGAGAATGGTGCAACAGAGAAGCAAGTAGCAGGTGTGACAAGTTGGTTAACACTTATTAAACTATCATGAAGACATAACAGCAGAAAATGTATTGATAGGTAACATCTCAACTTCTTTTCTGTATAACCAATCACATCTTTACTCTTACCCCAAACTACTAGAAAGTTAATCTATTCTATAAGAAGGTCAAGCAAAGAAGCTGTACAGAATGTGGGTAGTCAACAGTCACCCAGTACTGGGAGGTCTGTGTGTCGGTATGTGTGTCCATTGAAATTGGTCCCTGGTGATGTGTTGTTGAAAGAACCTTATTTTAAGAGATTTGCAAAACTTGAGAATTGTGGGGGCATTCTGAGCCGATACCAGGATAGAGTTCCAGACAATGGGTTTGGCAAGACAACAAAAGGATTGTTTTCAGTTCCTTTTCTTGTGGCCAAGATGTGATTCAAGCCAGTTGGTCGATTTTCTGCGCAGATATGTGGAGCACAGCTGTCAGGTACACTGGTGTGCTACCCATGACTGCTTTGTAGATTATACTGTGAAGGCATCATGAAGTAAGACACAGACAACAGTTTCTACTTTTTAAATAAATATTTTATTTATCTTAAATGTCAGATTGGAGTAAGGCCTAACGTGGCCTATGCTAAGGTGTGATTTCCCCACCTAAAGAAAACTAAGGATACTCTGTGCCAGTAAGTTCAACTCAAATGTCTGCCTGTGTCTAAAACCTATAATTGCCCTCACAACTAAATATATACAATGTGTAGGGATGTCAGCAGTTAAAGAAATAGTGTTCAAAATAAAGTTCAAAATTCATCTAACTCCTGTCTCATTTTCAGCATCCTCTTCACCAAGTTCAAAACAGTTCCAAAAAGGCCTTAGGGTTCCCTTTCCCATGAGTTGAACACACTTCACAAAGTCTTGCAGTTCCCTTCCCCAAGACGCCAGCTCTTCCAGCTTCAAAATTACAAGCATTTCAAATCTCCTGGCTTTCAAAACAGTTCCTGTTCAACTTCTAAATCATACAGACTTTTCAATAGTTCACATAGGTTGCTCTCTTTCTGTATTTCTCATTCACTTCAGCAACTGGTATAAAATACAGCTTCTTTATGCTCGCTTTCTTTGGCTCTTTTCAAGTAGGGGTTACTCTGTCTAGGCGCAGTTGTCGGACCACATGGTGCACCTATTACAAGTAACGCAACCGATAACCCTGGGCACTTTGTTATGTTTCTGTAGACTTCAGTCTTTTTTGTCAATACATGTTTTCTCTCTCTGAACCTGTGTCATTGAACAACTCATTTCAAATTCTCCTTGGCAGTCTCTTGGCTTTGCCACAATGTGTAATTCACACAACCCACTCTGTGGTGTTCACCCTTTTTCCACCACCTTGCTTTCACTTTATTCATAAGTGTTCATCACTCACTTTTCACTTTATTCATAAGTGCTCACCACTTGCTTTTGTCTCGTGCTTTATTTAAATATGCTCATCATGTCTTTCCTTTAGTTTGGTATTCAATAATACTTGCACTTATAACACTACAGCTTGTTCGGCATTAAAAAAAACTTTATTTGGTCTTCTGTAGTAATTGTAATAGTTTCCAGTTCGTTCAGCATTCAGGCATGCCTGCTTCTAGACCCTGGAGCCCCCTGGTCTGAGTGTCCCTTCTTTACACTCACCAGTATGCTGCCGCTCCTCCGGGCATCTCATTTCTCCTTCCTGACTTCCTTTCGCTCCGCTTGTTCCTCATGGGAGCCCCAGCGAGTAGCGCTCGCCATCCTCGAATCTTGCTGCGCATAGCCCCGTTCCTTCACAGTGGAAGTTACCAGTAGTCTGCAGTGATCTGGAGACTTTGGTGTCCCACAGCTCCTGCTGTAGACACTGGGCAAGGAGGACTGCAGGCTTCTCGACCCTCCAGCCAGCCTTGGCCCCGGCATCTCTTTCACATTCTGGCTCAGCACAGCTTTCTTCGAGCTGATTCCTGTCCAGCCCTCTCCGCTTCTGCAAGCCACGTCCTTCTCTCCAGGTCGTTTCTCCCTCTCTGCTGGATGGTCCTCCATTTTATACACCTGGCACATGTTAAATGGTTGCAGGTGCAAGTCCTTCAAATCAGTTGCCTGACCATAGTTCAGCCTATTAGCTGGATATGTCTGGCTATTACAATGGGATTCTCCACAGCCCTCTTCCTTGTCTCAGTACCAAAGTGGTGTGAATGTACGAAAGTGTGCATAGCTCCCGGTTGCCTCCTCCTCATTACAATCTTAAAGTGACATGGCCGTGGGACATTTTGTGTGTAAGAAAGGGACAGAGACTGACAATGGCCTACAAAGGCTGGGACAATATAGGGTTCCTTTTGATAAGGGAAAGAGGGATACCATGTCTCACCCAAAGCCATCCTCTCCCAACTCCCCAAGTTCCCTCCACCAAGATCATCCTCCCTAACATAGCCAACCTCAGAGTCAGGATCCAAAAGCAATGGATTTTCCCTGGCCATCTGGGAAGAAGTGAGGATGCCCTCAGGTTCCTCACAATACATACAGTCTTGAAACGTATCCTGGCTTGAAGTGGAAGCCAATATAGTTTGCGTAAGATGGGGGTAAGTCGGTCAAATTTCCGTGCTCCCATAATAAGATGTGCTGCAGCGTGGTTGACTACTTTTAGGGGAGCGACGTGACAAGTTGAAAGCCCCGTCAGGAGAGAATTTCCCCCATCGATGTGCAAGACCACAAGGGCCTGCACTATGGTCTGGAAGTCCTGCAGCAGGATGAAAGGTTTGCTTTTTTGAAGGGTAGACATTCTGAGCCAGGCTATTTGGGCATTCTTGGCTATGTGTTTCTGGAAGGACAGATTGCTGTCAATGGCGAAGCCTAGAAATCCTCCTAGGTGCATATCATTGAGCCATTGTTGGACAAGTTGTTTTTTATAGGGCAGACTAATGAGGACAAATTCAGTCTTGGAGGGTTTAGTTTGGGGAAGGCAGTCAACATCCAGGACTGGATGATGGCTAGGCTATCACAGAGAAAACATGATGTTCTGCACGCTATTTGCTCTCATTTACAACGATTGTATTGTCTCTGCATTGGTTGATGGCTGTATTGGGATCTTTGAAGGAGAGTGCCCAGAGGCTCCATGTAAAGGTTAAAAAGTATTGGTGAGAGGATGCAGCCTTGGGGAGACTGCGCATGAGGCCTGGAGTTTGTTACAATGCAACAAGTTCCTCTGGACAGCCTTGTGTCTGCCTGAGGGGTAGGAGGTAAACCAATTGAGGGCAGTGCCCGAGAATTCCATCCTGTAAGCAAGAAGAGAGAGAAGGATGCAGTGGTCAATGGTGTTGAATGCAGCCAAGGGGTCAAGGAGGACTAGGGGGCATGAGTCGCCCTTATCCATGATTTGGAAAGCATCATCCATTGCCTGGATGGTGGCTGTCTTAATGCTACACTTTGGGCGGAACCCTGACTGATAGTCATTTAGGAGGTGGAGTTGTTTGTTTCTGGTGAGAAGTTGTGTAGCAACTACTTTTCAATGATTTTTCCAATAAACAGGAGGTTTGTAATGGGCTTGTATGGTTCTTCAACAATACTTAAACCCTTACTCTATCAAAAATATCAAAATGCAGTAACATACATATTAATTATTAATACATATTAATTGACTATAAAGTATGTCCTTGATGGCACTGGTGTGCAGGTGAAAGCATGATAATTAGTTCAGGTGATTAACCAACATGCAATTCATGTATTTCCTGTTACTTGCAAGGACCAAATCACCACACACATAGGTCTAGACTCATATCCACATTGGTCATCAAAGTTAGGGAAATAGAAACTCAGACAGTACCTCATCATCACTGGATTCATAGGATTGTCCTTTACACACCAGCTTTACTACTATCATGGTTAAGCATTGAATAGCATTACAGATGGCACAGGTATATCCAACCTGCCAACACGCAGAGAAGAATCGTCCAGAGTCAGGCAGTCACTTTGTACTCCAGCTCTATGTTTCTGAAGCACACTATGCCAATAGTATTATTCTTCATTTATTGTTCTTGAAGTGATGTATGATATTATAAAGCAGTTCAGTTGAATTCTAAAACCACACTTTGTACGATATAGGCAGTAATACTTATAGCTCAGTTTAACTATTCTTAATCATATCTAGTTCACAGTATTGATCACCTCATCGGGTCCATGATAAAAGGTTCGTATTACCAAATGGTTCACATGGATTTTGGACTGCCCAACATTACATGTACTCCTATCCAAGACGGCCAACATGTTTGTAAGAATCTAATAAAGAAGGAACTCCATCTTGTGATTCACTCGGAACTGTTACCATTACTACAGTCCTTGTGTACATTAGCAACTGTGAGCTCACTATTGCATCATTCCTCGGACGAGCGGGTAGCAAGACAGCCCATAGACGAATTGAACTTGCATCACACAGCGGTGAGTGAATTAGGGTACTTGCCATCACATTGGCGTTACACATGGCCAGAACGTTTAGGATAATAACATTCTTTTTCACTGATCTCTTCGCAGGAACACGGCATCGTGCTGCACTATGTAGTAAAGTAATAAGGTTAGTCAGCACGCTTGACACTCACTATGGAGCGAGTATGCTAATTCCCCCATAGTGTAAGGTATGGCCACGTGCAGTGAATAATAGTTGGTTTTAATATGTCTTCTGGTATCCATCACAGTTAGTATAAGAAGATCTATAAATGGGAACCCTGAAAGCAGATGAATTACACATGCTTCATTAAGCCAAAAGGGATACCAAAATATTGGTTCACAGGATCACGTTAACACATCAGAGAGAAAGATGATGAAATTGTGTCTTAGTTCACCACTGTGACATATGGTCTCCTTATTAGACACAAGCACAAGATATCAGTGTTTCAATGAACAGATCTGAATAACGTTTGTTCTCCCTGTTTTCTCAATGTTTTCCTTGTGTTTCCCATTCCCACATGTTGTTGTTGTTGGTTTGTCCTGTAGCCTAATGCTTCTGTATTTCGTTTGAATCATGATGGATAAATTCACCTTAGTGATTAGATTGTTATGTTTGAAAATGTTTCATGAAGATGTTTTATGTTGGGTTGAATATAATAATGATCACATGTTGTATATGATGTGTACAGATCTGACGAGAATCACAGGCCCTGATGAAGGACTATACATAGTCTGAAATGCTTTGGCACGATATTCATCTGCACTTAACAGATTTGTTTGATAATTAAAACTTTATGCACAGAAAATTAAATGAACCAATGACTATCCTTTATTAAGAAAACCACACAAAGAAAGTTGAATTGCTATCACAAGGAAACATAATCACAAAGTGGAATTTAGGTGTGCAACCCACAACGAAGGCTTAACAGCCTAGGTCTGTCTATTTTGGTTCACCATTGACGTGCCCAACATGGAGGCACATATTACTGGGTCTGCACACCACTCACAAGTACTGAGAACTATATTTAAAGATATCTAAGAATACACACCAAAAGATAATCACCAAGTAAGAGCTGTGCCAGCTCACAGCAGATTTATTCCTGTATTTGGCCATGTCATCTGGATCTAGGGTTGGTTTTGTCAAAAGAGGTTTTGTGAGACCAGTCTTGAGGGTGTCCATGAATGAGCCTTCTCCGAGGGAGGCATTGATGATGCTGAGAGGCGCATTGAGCGCCAAGCTCGTTAATTGTTTAATGATGGAGGTTGTAATTATATCGTCAGAGTAAGAGGTTTGAGGAGACAACCATTCTTAGGAGATCTGTGGGAAAGAGAGGTTATCATTCAGTCCGCAGGGACACTTTGCATGCTGGGGTGCAGGGGATGCTAATGCTGTGGGAGGTTGATTCAACTGTTTCTCAGATTTTATCTGTTTCAATAAAAAAAGGTGTTGGTTCTGTAGCATTTGTCCTGAGTTGCTGGTACCTCTGGGTCGGGAAAGGTTCTGGATACAATGCTTTACTACTTCAATGATGGCTTTGCTCCTGTTAGAGGCTGCTGCAATGGTGATGGAGTAGTAATCAGCTTTTGCCTCGATAATCATACTGGCTTGCGCACAGAGATTTCAGGTTGGTGAGATCTCTCAAGTTATTTTTTTTTGTGTCACCATTTCTCTAGGGCTCTGATTGAGCGTTAGTTGGGGGTTAGATTGGGGGTGTACCATGGGGCGGGTGGTTCGGTCATACCCATGCTTGGATATTAGGGGGGGCACAAGTGTCCACCAGTTTAATAACAGAGTTGCTGAATAATTCCGTGATGCCCGAGGCATTCCCTGTGGTGGGTAAGTCTCCAAAATTTGATTCTAGCTCAATGACCGGGCCGGTTTTGAATGAGCGGCATTGAGCGAGTGAGCATTTAGTCTGACCTTTGTGAGCCGTAGTCGAGTGGGTGACTGATAATGCGATGGCGCAGTGGTCGGACCAGTCAAGTGGGATAGGGTCTGCACAGGTGATGCAGGGGGATGATGTGAAGACTAAGTCTAGGGCATTGCCTTTGTTGTGCATGGGGGAGAGCACAATTTGCTTAAGGTCCAAGGAAGCATCAGTGCGAGAAGCATGCTTCGAGTGTGGTTGTCAGCCTGTGACTCTGGGACTTTAAAATCGCAGAGAGAGACATTATTTGAATGTGCTAATTCGGTAGAGGAGTGTAAGTTGGAGATGTCTGTAATGAAAGAGTCACTCCTGTGAGGTGGTCTGTAGATGAGGTGGAAGGTGATGGATTGTTTGTGCTATAGAGGCAACCAGCAGGTGAGGGATTCAGATGAGCTTGTTGTGGCACAGGAGTTGATGGAGCATGGCCAGTCGCTCCTGTGGATGATTGCCACTCGGCTTCGTGTTCTTCCTGACCAATCAGCATGTTGGATGCAATAGCCTTGAGGTAGGAGGATGTCAAAAACATGTTGGAGGATGAGTTAAACCATGTTTTACTGATGAAGAGGGCATCAAGGTCATTGTACGAGATGAGGGCAGCGATGTCGGCAGCATTAGTGACTGCTGAGCAAGCATTGATCAAGATGAGAGGGCATGTGCATGTGGTCAGTAGGTGTTGGATAGAGGTAAGGGAAATATTAATGAGGTTTGCTAGGGTAGGTTTCTGGGGCTGCGCAAGGCACTTGGCCCTTCGAACCACATTGAGAGTGGGGATGGGCTATGGAAGGAGGAGACACATGGTTATATCTTTTGGTGAGTAGCAGTAGTAGCGATTAGTTTGTAGGTTAAATGAAGGATAGCGGGTCAGGCCCCCAGCCTCTCAGGCCCGAACAGGCATTGGTGAGGTCCTTGTCTTCGCATATCCTTTGCTGAGGACGCTGGTAATGAGGATGCCAAGGAGGATTGATTAAATAGATGGTGGGTGGGGTAACTGAGTGTCTGGGCCTGGTCAGGTCACCAGCAGCCTACTCAATGCTGTCTACCTGGAGCTGGCTTACAGTCCTTAAGTAGAGGCTTAGAAGGTGTGGAGACTGGAGTTGGGTGGAGCAACTGAGTGGCAGGGCCTGATCAAATGACCAGCAGCCTATTCAATGATTTCTGCCTGAGGCTGCAAAGCAAAGGGTGATGGCTGGAATGTTGAGAATGAATCTTAACTTCTGGCATTGCTCTGGGCAACCCTCCAGATCATCTTTCTTCACCTGCCAAGCCATTACAAAAGGGGAAAGACCTCAACACCTAGGCCATCACATCGCCCTCTCCACCCCGCCACCTGGTACAGCAGTACCCTCTGCTGTCGCCCTCTGTATCCTACCCTGCTGTATACCTGTTCTGGTGTTACCACTGAAAAGCGCTCCGTTATGTATCTGTATTGGTGTTTACCTCTGTAAAGTGCTCCGTTGCTTCTCGAAGCTAGGTCCGTGCTCAATAAAAACCATAATTATAATAAAAATAATAATATGCAAATAAGGCTTGGTCCGAACCCAAAAGGGGCAGCCAGGGCCAAACTGCTTGGTCACATCCCTTCTGCACGAGACCACAAGCATCTCCAAACATTTTTCAGCTTTGATGTGCCTCATCAGTGAGGAGTAGCTTGGCTCTCTAGGCCCAGCAGGCCACGTTTGAGCATATCCATGCTTAATACCTCTTTTCGTTCTTCCTTACATGTTTAGATATTTAACTCCCCACAACATTTTATCTTCCATTACATGTTAACTCTACTGGTCAAAAAGCAATAAGGAACAGCTACTCTTTCAGCTCTAGCATTTAGAATCTATTTCTCAATGGTCTTAAAGCTGCAAAAATTGGCCCACAAAAAATGTCCTCAAAAATCATATTTTTAGAAAAATAAAAACTCTTTTTTTGCATATGGTGTGAAAAATAATTAGACACATCTAATGAGAGATAGTCATTAGTTTAGAGAATTTTTCCTCAGTCCGCTTGGAAACCTGCATGACAGTGTGCAAAAATAAAAAATAAAAAGAATGTCACCAAAGTTCAATTTTCGGAAGGGGCACGTACCACAGTGAATTTACTTTGAAGAGATGGGGAAAGTGTGAGCGATTTCAAGAGAAGGTGAATGGGAAAGAAAGCTAGTATACAAATCTTGGTGTGGGCTGGAAGAAATGGGCCTGCGTCATGCTATTGTGTCGATCACCTGTCGGTGACAACACGTGTTGGTTCCGAGAGGGATTGGGGAAGTTATTCTGGACGCATTCTTTGTAGGTCCACCCAATCTGGTTCCCCTCTGTGGTACAGTGAATAGGCGTGGAAGAAAATTCCAAAGGAAGAAGACTTAAAAGCAACAAAAAAAAACAGCAGTGTACTTTCTAATAGGAAATGGCAGTGCAAACAGAGAAAATGTACAAAAATAGAACAGCCCCAACCCGCAGGTGGGCATTTGGAGAAAGGGCTAACAGGTGGTTGGTGTAGGAAGGAAGGTATGAGAAGGATCCCCCACGTCAAGAACTATAAAGGGACGGGATTAAATGGGCAGGGGGGTAAAAACGATTTGGGATATGAGAGGGTCCTTAAACATCTATATAACCAAAGCAAACCTTCCGGTGTCAAGCTTGTTTTGGGAAAACATTTCCAATCATTAGATCGGAGAGGCTGGGGAGGATGCTGTCAACAAGTGTCAGGACATGGTTAATCATTTGAAGTAATAAAAAACAAACAACTACAAAACACTCTGATTCTTATCCACCAAGATAATCATCAATACAAAAATCGGCAGCAATAACACTGAGGCCTAGCAGTGCTCCAATCAACACTTTGGGCTTCATTATGAGTATGCTGGTCCGGTAACAACAGTGCCGGTAAGCTACCGGCACCATTGTTACCGGACCAGGACATTCCGAGTTCTGCATGCGGGTGCCTTTCCGCCCAGGCACCCGCTCACTGACTTTGACGGTAGCACTGGCACCATTATGAATGGTGCTGGTGCTACCGTCCTCCCCATTCCCATTGAGTCTTATGGGACTCGAATAGGAATGGGGAGTTACTTTTTCTGGCACCTGGCTTCAGGGACCGCTGGGGCTGTATTGCCCCAGTGATTCCCCATCGCCGAAAAAAATCACGAATCCTGTGGCAGCCATGCCGTCTTTACCGACACGGCTACCGCTGGGGTCGTAATGACCGCCTCATCATGAGTTGGGCGGTAGCCCTTAAATGAGGTGGTACCGATATTGCCACCACATTTAAGGGTCTGCCTAAACATGAGCCTGGCAGCATTTACCCCCAGAAAAAAGCAGACTTTTGGTGCAATCACCGTACGGTAATACCGCTGGTGGTAATTGTGCCAAGCATTCCCCATTGGGTCCAGTGGACCCAATGGGGAATGGGGATTTATGGTTACTGGCTAACCCGTGATCCAGCAGTAATACTGCCGGACGGTTGGGCGGTAACGCAAATACAGTTGGGCGGTATCCCAGTCAGGATATCACCCAACTCGTGATGAGGACCTTCGGCTCAAAGTTACCTTTATTTTAAATATGTGAAGAAAAGTAAACTTAGCAGAAAGTTATGGCCATTTCTCTTTTCAATGAAACAGAATATGCACTGATAATTTCAAATTACTGAAAATATCAGTATTATGATATTTCTCACTCTCCTTGTCAGTGGTAGAGCCAAGGAGGGCAATGCTCCTTTGTGTAAACGTTCTTTTTATGTGGTAGGCGGCTCCTCTGATACAGACAACGTGTGGGCCCACCAACTATTTTTTGCTTTTCAAAGTGCATGTTCGCCGGAGAATTATGCTTGGTGTGCATGTACTCCCTATGTTGCAAGTAATTAAGTTTTATGCAGGTGACAGGCTGTACCTGACATGCCCATTATGTTCAATCCCTTCTGAGTTCACTGATGCTGCCTGAATTAGTTCCCACAGCACCTTGGTCCTGCTCTGTGTTTATGGCCGTGCTCCATTTTCACCCAGAAGACAGAGTAGAAGCTATGACGAATGGCAGGATTCAGTAACTTCTCCCGAGAAGGGAGCCTTTCCTTGTGAGCCTAGGGAGGTGAGCTCACCATGCAATAATACCCCTATGGGTGGTGGCATGCGGGACCTCACAGGGAGCGATTCTTTATAGGGGACAAGGACTTCTGTTCCACAGAGGAACTTCCTATAACCCTACCTTCTAGAACAACAGTTACATCAGAACTCCAGCAACATCCATCAAACCGAAACACTATTTGTTATTGTAACATAGGACCTAAGATCCAAATTGAGGATCAATGTAGTAAAACTACTGTGAAGAAGAAGAATGAACAGCGAGTAAAATTGATTACTCAATGGTTGGAAACCAACACTATTGTGACAAGGAAGAATGAACAAACAATGAAGAGTGATGAACTAAAAGAGAGAAAGGACTGTAATTTTCTGCTGGGGATAAACCAGCAGCTAATCATAAAGCGACAGTTGATTATTGTCCATGAGAGTTGGAACCTGGGAGTTTCAAGCCAGACGAGTGGGAGTGCTGAGAGAGACCGTCAGATCCTACGTCGGGAGGAAACCACAAGGTGCTGTCGGCAAGAAGCACATAGGAAGCTGAAAGCCAGAGAGGGAGGAGAATGAAACCACAGGAGAAGGAGCGAGCCGAGAGCAGTGACGTGACCTTGGAGAGTCTGGTAACAATGCTGAGACTGCTGGCACACAGCTGTCACATAGCTACGGAGAATAAACAGAAGGAGAAGAAGCGAGAACAGAAGCTACCCTGACCATGAAGGAAGTCCATGTCCTAAAAACAGGCCCAGTGACACCAATCCGTACAAAATAAGGTAACAGGATTGGCAGGAATCTCGGGAGTGAAGACAGGGATAAAGAGTACAGTGAGCCTACTCATCCCAGTAAACGGCCCAAAGCTAAGAGGAGTCAGAAACACTTTGGGACTTATCCTACTCATCCCAGTGAGTGGCCTGATACTAAGAAGAGTGGAAAACATCGGGGGACTCATCCTACTTGTCCCAGTGAGTGGCTTGAAACTAAGAAGAGTGAGAAACACTCCCAGACTCATCCCACTCATTCTAGTGAGTGGCCTGAAACTAAGAAGAGTGAGAAGCTCGCTGAGACTCAACTTACTTGTCTCAGTGAATGGCACGAACCCAAGAAGAGTGAGAAATCGTATGAAACTTCTCTTACTTGTCTCAGTAATACAAGAATTGAAAAGGAAAATAAGAACATTGGGTGGGTCTACAATAGACCTCTCAAGGAGAAAGACCTAGAAGCATTTGGAGGAGCAAGATGTTAAATGCCTTATTCATATAAATAACTTACAGAAACACATAGAATAATAACAACAGAAATAAGGATTCAGTATGCCTAGTAATCTCAGAGAAGGTGACACTTTCAGAGACACTTAAGAAACACATTGTACAAGAATTTCCGAAGCCTGTAACATTGAGGAGGAGAAGCCTATAAAGAGAACGCATAGGGGAGCCAGAGACTCAGAAAAGTCCCCCAGAAGAATTAAATTAGTAAATCCAAGGTATAGCTCAACATTATCTCTTAAGGCTGAGGAAACCTTTCCAGGAGAAGGGAGTCATGCTCTTGGTATTTTGTTAGTTTATATTAGTGGTAGGGACAGAGCAGCTTAGCTTTGAATGGAGGACACAGACAACAAACACCTTAGTTAGTTGGGTTAGGCAGGTAAATGCATAGATTAGAGATAGTGAAGCATTTATACTTATTATTTAATAAAATGAAATTGAAGAATGCCAAGACTTGGTCTGTCTCCTTCTTCAGACATACCACAAAGCCCTAGAGGAAAGACAGAAAACATAATTTGGACTGTATGCATGCATGCATATTTAAATGTACTTCCTGTGTGCAGGCAAGAGTTTTCAATGTGCCTGTGTGAGGTAAAAGTAGTATGCGTATGTTTTTGTAGATATGTATGCGTCTGCCTGACTGAGTGATTGGTATGCGCCCTGGTATGGGTGCACTGCATGAACAATGGATTGTATACATGTTTATGTATGGTGGGTCGGGGTTGCAGAAAATAGCATTGCAAATGACTGTGCAGCTCATGCTCATAATTTACTTTGACAAATACTGGCAAAGATAGAGTGTGGCCACAGGTTCATGGAAGGAATTTGTGTTGACCTTTACTGGCATAATTAGTTTGGAGCTGCAGCCTCATGAAATACATGTATAATGACCATTACATTAAAATGATGGATTATGCCCTCATCTTCATGCAAGTAATTTACAGTACAATGCCATAGATTGTGCCTGCAGACTCATGAACGTGATTTACAGCAACCATCACTGCCAAAGATATATTCTAGCTGCGGCTTCATGCAAGTAATTTGAAGTGACCATTACTGACATTGTTAGGTTGTGGCTGCATGCTAATGAAAGTGTTTTACAGTGACCATTACTGGCATTGATGGGTTGTACCCGCAACCCTATCATTTGCAGTGGCCATGACTGGTGCAGATAGCTTGCAGCCTCAGCCTTATGCCAGTGATTTAGAGGCAGCATTAATGGAACTATTGACATAGATAGGTTGTGGTTAAGGCCCCATGCAAGTGATTTAAAGTGAGCATTAATGGCATAGATAGATTGTGGCCGCAACCTCATGAAATGTTATGACATGTTTCAGTGTGACATGTCATTTAAAGGATTTTTTTGTGTTACCTTAAGGAAACCAACTGTTAATCGTATGGCTTTTTTCTCTACAATGGTGCTGTAAAATGCATCATTCCAGCATATTATTTTAAAATATTTCTCAGGAGGAGAACCCTCCGAACACACCAACATTATCACTATGCTCGGTCACATGTAAATTTAGGGAACTATTTAGGCCCCTTGACTGAACATATCCACCAGTCATGACTGATCTATAATTATTTAGGATCCTTGTGTCCCACCCAGCAGCCTCCCGTCCCCCAGCAACAAAAGCTGCCGCTGCCACTGATCTCTCTCTCTCAGCTTAGCACATTCATTTATGAGCTGGTAGGTCTGATGTATGCTTAAGAACTTTATTTTTCTTGTAAGATTTCGTTAGAATAGCATTGAGCAGTCAGTGCAGTGACTGACTTCGATCCCTGCGCCCAAGTGAGAGTACTCAAGCTCCATGCCACATACATTTTCAGGCTCATCCTTTTTTTGGTACCTCACTGTTACTGACAAATGCTTTTTGCAGCAGGAACATGGAGAAAGAGAAGGAATCACCAAGACTACTAAACATGACACCAGTGGAATGTTCCATTATTGACAATGTGCCTGGAGTGGGCATTGACCGCTGTTCGGTCATTACACATTGCCACCTATCATGGGCGAAGGCTTTTTATTAACTGTGTGGCTTATATGAAGGAAGCAGGAAGTCCCCTGGACTTCTAACTGTGAGTGGTTCTGGTCACACTGCGGTTTGGACTGGGCCTCTTCACTGAGCCTGTGTTCGCCTCAGGTCTCTGTAGAGTATTTCAGGGCAGAGCTGTTAGTTTGGTGTGGTGCTTAACCGTTCACTGTAAAGAACAGAAGGATTCTGGTAGCATAGGAAAGGTGAAATAACTTTCACAAGCTAGCGTTATCAAAGAGCAGCTGTAAAAGAACAAATACAAACTGGGAACCCGAAGAGAGATCAGTAGACATTTTGAATGTTTGGCATAGGGAGTGCCATTATGAAAAGTATAGGTCATGTGGTATTTTTTAACTTGGTCGTAGTTGCAATTTTATAAACTTTGCAAAGTTAGCAAAGGCCATTTTAAATCTATTAATATTTTATTTATTTATTTATTTACACATGGTGCTGTTTATTGCCTTATCGAAGCCACGTTTTGCCAAACTGTGATCAGTTATCAACATGATTATATTTGTATTAAATACATTACAATGTTCATCATCAAAGCGGTACTAAATGTAAAATGCTGTTTTCCCTCGAAGTGGATCCTGTGATTTCATTGATAGTGCTTTTATCAACTGCTTTTCCCAAAGTATCTTTCTCTGTTATGCCTTCTGTGTATATGTTTCTTGGATGACCCGTATACAGAGAAATGGGACACTAGCAATTTGCAAGTGATACGACTGCTCTCTCCGGTGAAACGGAGCATTTCTGCATGGGAGGGAGGCCACTGCCCCTATGTGTGTTAACACATGTGCTTCTAACTCATGTCTATTTGCAATGTGCTAATGAAGCTTGCGAGGCACTCCGTGTGAATGATATTCTCTCGCAAGAGACACACGGGCTTGCAGCCCAGGCTATTTAGAAGTACATTTGTTAACTAAAATGAAAACTCTAAGGCCTTATTATAGAAATGGCTGGTAGCGGACTGTGCAGTGGTTGAGGGGCAATCCATTAAATAACGCTGAGTTTACCTAGCTGAGGCCCCCACCTGTGGGAACATATTCTTAGGCAGGCCAGAGAGAGTGGATTGGGCAGAGCTGAATTAGCATGAGGTCATTCCTGGGCTAACTAAGCCCTCCCCCTACCCCTTCCGTTCCTTGAAACACGTGTATAGGCGCGTTATACATATTATATCAATAACAACTAGCTCCGCATGTCAGCTCAATATCAAGAAAGAGAGGTACAGAGAGCAATTCTCAATTTTAGACACGTTTACAGCTGATCTAAAATTAGACTGATTTCTTGGGCGACCCCTGAAAATGTGGCTGTGATCTATGGTTTGGGGAAGGCCCACATTTCCTCTGCTCCTAGCAGGGACAACACATTGCAGCCCTCACTACAGGATAATTAAAGTCCACCGTGAGAAAGTGGCCAGACAGTAAAGATGATGGCCCTCTTTGCTTGACTGTTTGGGCAGAGTTGCATTCCTCTCTTTAATACCACTCTGAACAGGCTTTTCTGCTGGGCAGTGTAACGGCATCATGAAGTACAACACAGACAAGAGATAGCAAGTTGAACAAAAGAATATTTATTAATTTAAATGTCAGGATCATTAAAGACCTAACGTGCCCTATCCTAAGGTGGCATTTTCCTACCTGAATAAAACAAAGGGAAGTCTGAGTCAAAGAGTACAACTTAAACATCTGTCTGTGTCCAAAACCTATCCGTGACCACACAACTACAGTAAACCAATGTGTAGGGATGTAAAAGACAAATGAAACAGTGTTCAACAAAAATGTTCTGAGCGTGCTCCAGCCCGCAGCTGTCTTTCATCTCCCCTGCCCAAGCATAAAACAGTTTCACAAAAAGTCTCAAAGTTGTCTTTTCCAAGTTCAAGATTAAATGGTTTTGAAACAATCCTCAGGGTTCTCTTCCCAAGTTCCGAGCGTCACAGTTCAAAACACAAAAGTGTTTCTCTGGCACGGTTCTTGCTGTTATGAAGATGGGTTCATGTGAACTATGTCTTCAAAACAGGCACTAAAACCAGCTAAAAGTCCCACAATTAGCTAGTTCATGATGTGCTTCTATTATGCAAGGACTCTATAGGGGAGAGCGATACCTCGTAGAGCGACTCACCTGTATTTTGACACGTAGCTCTTTCACAAGCCACTTAATGACCCAAGTCAATTCTAACCGTTGCAATGAAACATATCTATAAAAAGGAGCATGGTCTTCTAGTCCTCCACTTTTCGTGAATGTGCCTCATGTATTATTCATAGTTATCTCAATCCCCCTTCTATCTCCAAAAAAATGCCATGGCCGGTGTTTCAGCCATATCCTTGGGCTTTAGGAGACAGGTCATAAACCTTCTGTCATACACCAGAACATGCTCTGCAGCATTGCAAGGTCCACCCTTCAGGCCCACTTGCAATAAGCACATGCCACATTTATCCGAACAGACAGCAGTACGGCTAGCTCCTTTCCTTTCTCCACTGGAATAGGAACATGTGTGATAGTGCAGAGGAATCAAGGGCACTTTGCTAACAAGGAGCACCTCAACTCGGCATCACAGAAAAGAGAAGGCACCAGTATACCAAATCCCAATTTATTTTGATGTATTTGTGAAAGTTTGATATTGTGCACATTTTGTGTGTGCATTTACTTTTCCGATGCTTGTGAATTGGTTTAGACTGACATGCTTTGCATATGTCACCATTTAGTGCTTGGTCCAAAGTATTACCATGTGTTAACTTTCAAATAAAAAGGGTGCTGACAGGGGCATACCTGGCTAACTATCCATAACATATGTGTGTTGGTACCCATGATGCGCCCTACTTTGACATCCTCAGGTTATTTTCCGTCATGATCATGCGAATGAAAGCAGAGACTGAAACTTCGATGGACTGTGTGCTGCAAATCCCTATCATACAAGAACTCTCTACTCAAGGAGCAGGGGAGTTGCTAGGTCTAGAAAAGACCCGGGGCTATGTTGATGTCGGAACTGTTTGGACTAGGGGCTAGCTCGTTCTTTGGCTGTAGCTCCTGAGATTCTATCCGGGGCTACAACCAAAAGATCAGGGGCTATAGCCCCCTTAGCCCCCCCCTAGCAACGCCCCTGTCAAGGAGTACTGGGACAACGTTAGATTTCATGGCAAACGTTCCTTTGGATGCTATCTGCAAAGTGGTTACATAGTGTTCAGTACACACACTCATGTAACACTATTGTGTAGATACACAAGCCCAAGCTGATTCACAGGTTTGCCAGGCGATACTTAAATATCTATTCACCAATGTTTCTCATTTCACACCTTCTTCAGGTATTGCTCCCTGGTCCATGCAAAGCATGTGAGTCAAAACAGATTCAAAAGCCTAAGAATCAAGATATCATTCACTCGTTAATATTCTTTCTATGGCTTGTATATTTTTAGAGTAACATGTGTCGTCTCTTCTTCCATATATGGGAGCTGAAGAACAGACACTGACTCACTACTGCCTGCGCTACTTCAACATATATCATGCCTGAAAAATAATCAATCTGAAGACCTAGATGTGTGGAGGATCAAGGGTACCTGCAAACGAAGTGCATGGTAGTGTGACAGGAACTCCCTTGTCAGTGCGATTTTCTAGCGGTTTCTGGGCAGCCCTAGTGACCACCAGAACTGCGGTGCTATATTGCAAGAGGATTCTCCTCACAAAGCACCACTTTTGCCTTAAAATGAAAACGGGGTTTCATAGAAACCTAGAAGGTGTCGCTAGTTTTCAGTGTGGAGGCAACACGTGAAAGACCAGTGACCTAACATGCAAGATCAGAAAGTAAAGAAAACAGCAGGAGTTGCTCTCTGAATAGCAAAGGCATTTACTGGAGTTTACATTGAGGATTTCATGAGATATGCTACTTAAGCTTCACTGGAACTTTCTCGATGCCAGTGCCAACTTTCTGATTTACTGAACCTGTTGCTGAGCAAGGCTCAGTGATTCTTTCAGTAAGCCAGAAAAGTGGCGACCTTCCTCCAGAAGTGTGCAGCGACACAGCTGCACCCGCTGCCCCGTCAAACATAGATTATCTGATCTTTTTCGACCAGAAAGGATGACTGCTCCCTGCTGCCCAGTCTTTTGACCACCTCAGAATGGTGCAGCAGAAATGTGGTGGGAAGCATGCCAGCTTCGTTCCGACATCAGAACTGGGCCGTCGGTGAGTGAACGAAGCTGGGATTCGTGGTTTGTGGCTTGCAGAAGCGCTCCTAGGGAAGGCGCTAAGGGGGCTATAACACCTGGAAATTTGGTTTTAGCCCGGATAGAATCTCAGGAGCTACAACCAAAAGGCTATAGCTAGCCCCCAGTCTGGACATTTCCGACATTAGCGTAGCCCCGGGTCTTTTCTAAACCTAGCAACACCCCGGTGGCTTGTAAAAGCATCGGAACAGTCTGCTTCAGAAAAAAATAAGAATTACTGAAGGAGTTTAGAAATACTTAGGATATTTGAAGCACAATCTTTACCATAACGCACCCGTGTGCGAACTGCACTGCACTCTCTATTGTAAAGATGCCACTATGTTTCATTCATGAAATTCAAATGCAAATATGAATTAAATAAGTATATGGCAATAATGTCATTGTGCATAAGTAAATTACTCATCACATTTCGCAAAATTGAAGGTTTACTTCATAATGGTTTAACAGAGGATATAATAAAATTGTTTGAGATAAAAGCATTCAAGTCTGGAGTATTCCACCAACGGAAATGTTCCATGGTACACCAAGCACAATCGTCCAATTAAGCAGCGACTTTTCCTTAGAATAAGAACAACTACGAAGGCGTTCAGTAATGTAGAAACCAGACGCGAATAGCACGTCTGAAATAAAATCATGGAATATGGGTTATGTTGTTTGTGGCTTCTTGGCCAAGTGCTTGCGGCTGATTCTCATAGAGAAAGACAACGCTGTCCAAGATGTGGAGCAGATATGTGAGGAGGTTAACTTCCTATAAACGCTAACATGATGACTGGAATGCTTTGAATTAATCCTATCCACAGGGAATGTATATTTATTTATTTATACAATTTTTATAACGCCCAGACCCAGGTGTACCACAGCGTTTGCAAAGAGTAAGCACGTTCAAAGCAGGGTAACAGTCAGATAGAACAAAGCAAGACTAAAGTGAAAGGAGTCATTAATCATATTTGTTGAAGAGCTAGGTCTTCAACAGTTTCTTGAAGAAGGTATAGGAAGTTTCATCTCTGATGCGTGGGGGTAGTAAGTTCCAGAGTGATGGGGCTGTGACAGCAAAGCTATCGCCTCCAGCTCTAGCCTTTTTGAAGGCAAGAATAATGCTGTTAGAGGAGCAAAGTGCACGAGAATGGTGTCTCAGTGAGGTACTCTTGGTTGAGTACAAAGGGGCAGTATTGTAAATGCAGCAATGTGCTAGTCCTAGAGTTTGGTACTCTTATGCAAGCCTTAATGGGGAGCCAGTGGACTTCACATCCGGGTGCCAGATGTGATAATGTCAGCACAGGCTGAGAGCTGCATAGAGAGCTTTAATTTGGATGAGTTGCAAATTGGACACATTTGCTGCAGAAGTGCCCATGAGTAAAGCGTTACAGTAGTCAAGTTTGCTGAGGATGATAGCTCTTGCAAGCTCAAGGCATTTGGTTGGGGACAAGAATTGTCTACTCAAAGAAATGAGTTTCGCAATGTAAGCTGTTGAGGATGCCAGAGCATTGATGTGCTTTGTCATGTTTAGGTCCGCGTCAGGATGGACCCCCAGACTTTTGACCTGGCAGAGGATTGGAGTGGTGGTACCATTGAAGGAGAAAGAGGAGTATGTAGAGGCCAGTTTGCTGAGGCGAGACGGGGAACACACAATCAATAGTTCAGTTTTGTAATTGTTCAGACAGAGATTATGAATGGCCTTCCAGTTTTGAATGGGGGAGTAAATATTGTTGATTGTTGATGATGTTAGTGTCCTCAAAGTGGTTCCCAGTGATGGGGATGAGAATGTGTGTATCATTCACAAAGTTTGTATAGGTGATTTTAAGATATTCAAGGATTTTGAATAGGGGCTTAGTGTAGGTATTGTAGAGTATAGGAGACAAACAAGAGCCTTGCGAAACCCCCAGGGGAAACCCCCAGAGGTGCTGGGATGGGGTCAGCAGCTGAGTTCCTGATACAGTTTCTAGAGGTGCAATCCCCAAGGAAGGACTTCACCCAGGTAATAGCTTTGGGGGAGAATAGGAAATGGGAATGTAGGTGTTGGCTAAGAGTGTCGTGATCAACCAAATCAAAAGCTGCAGATACGTCCAGGAGAAGGGGGATGGCAAGATTCACAGCATCCCGTATGCTATCCAGCTGTATTTTTACATCTAGCAAAGCTGATACTGTGCTTTGATTTGGTGGGAACCCAGGTTGTTTTGTACTGAGAAAATAATACGTTTCTAGGAAGAGTTGGACTTGTGAGTAGGCAATATGGTTGAGAATTTTGACCAGAAAGGGGATAGATGTGATGGGTCAGTAATCAGTAGGTGAGGAGGGATCAAGAGAGGTTTTTCTTAGGAGTGGAGTGATCCAAGCAGACTTTATGCTGTTTGGCACACTGCAGGTACTAAAGGAGTTGTTAACAAAGTCTGTGATGATAGGCGAGACTGTGGGTGCACACAATTTTACAATCTGTGATGGACAGGAATCTCCTTTGCAGTTTGAAGGTTTGAGGGCAAGGGTGGTCTCCAAGACGTATTCTTCGGTGACTTGGGAGAATGCAAAAGGAGTAGTATCAATGGTTATAGTGCAGGGGCAACGTGCTCGCCTTGGAAACAAGACAACACAGAGCAACAGAGGTTTGATCCCCGGGTCCACGCTTAGAAACCTCTGGGTATTAAGCACGTTATAAATAACCTATCATATCAAGGTTAGATTTGAGAGAGTTGGACAGAGTAGAGGTTTTGGAGACTAGTTGTATTTTTTTGGTATTGATTTGGTTGGGAAGTAAGCCAATTTTGTTGACAAGGGCACCCTGAATGACATACACCATTCTTTGTCTGATCTGGTGTGTGGGTTAGGACTGACAAGGTTCTCTAGTTCTCGTAGGATGGAGAACAATTATTTGGCGTTTGAGCTGACATTAGATATCCTAGTATTGTAGGAGTTGGCCTTTTAGGAGAATACTGGGTTCTTATAGGTCTTAGCGGCTAAGGCAAAGTTGGAATGGTTACTTTGGGAGGGGTTCTTAAGATAGATGTGCTCAAGTGATCTCTTAATTCTGCAAAGTGAGACAAGTTTCTCTGAGAGCCAGTGGTCGGAGAGTTTGTGTGGTTTGGGGATTTTAGAGGAGCGTGTTGATCCATCATGGCTCTGGTGTTAATGAAGAGCTAATACTTCTGGGCTAATAATGTCTAGTATTGTGGAGGCGAGGAATGTGGAGAGGGTGGGCTTGAGTATATTGTGCACAAGTTTGCACTTTTTTGATGGATGAGGATCGGGATGAGTTCAGTGGCAGGGGATGCCCGTGGAGACACATGATCCCCCCCAGCGGTCTCTGTAGCCCCCCTTTCCATACCAGGTTAGCAGACATCCTTAAATGATCCAGATGGCACGTGCTGTGTCGACAGACTTATGCAGTTGGAATGTCAAATCGAAGGGGGTGCGGGCAATTTTAACTCAATTTCAGTTATTTATTCTTTTAGTGTTAGCTCTGAAAAGAACCTTTGTTATTTTGGGGTTTGTTAACAAACACCTTTTTTCCTTTTCTTGCTTTTATGTGCAATAGTACTGTACCCTCTACATCTTATCTCCCAATTTTCTTAAAGGAACTGTTTCAATGCATTCCTGACTGACATTGTAAAGAAAAATCACATTTCCGACATTTGTGAAATGAACTCCATCTTCACGAAAAAGATTCATACCATCAAGCCTTATATTGTCATTCTCAAAAAATGACATTTCTGCAACATGTAGAAAAGCAGATACAGCTGCCGCCATTCTTCCATTTGTACACTGAAAAGTACACTGAAAAAGTTTACACATCTCCATGTTTGCCTCTGATTTATTTGAGAAAAAATGATCTTTGCAGCAGGAAACAGTTCCGTTAGACCTTTGAAAAAATCTTTCAGGGCAACCTACAAATACATTGTAGTCACATACCCTAAACTGTTCCCTCCACAATGCAAAACTATAATGTTTGGACATTAAAGTGTGCCATACTCTGACAGAATGACAACAAGCTTGCCCTGTTAAACCCACAAACTGCATGCCACAAAATTTCCATTTCTTGCAATCCAATACTTTCACATTTGCCATGATTTTCAGCATAAACCTTCAATAACTGGATCGAAAAATCTCCCAAGATCCATACACTCTGCCTCCTCAAAGGCATAGCCATAGCCATCTTCAGTGCTCTCACCAAACAACCCTCCTGCCACCACACCCAGGAAACTGATTAGCTGATTCCTGCATGTCCGCAGACATCCACGACTGTCCGCAGTCTCTGAAGTCCCCTTTCCATGCCAGGCATCCTCAAAAGACCCAGATGTGGCACGTGCCATCCGCGGACTACCGAGCTGTCCTTGCACAGAACGTCCAATTGAAGGGGTTGGGGAGGTTTACACTCAATTAGCACAAGGCAGCCCTTTTACCCTTTTAACCTTTTTTTTAATATTTGATTTTTGAAAACACATAGTAAACATACATTTTACCATTACATAACAAAACAAACCAATCCACTTATAGCTACTTCACCACTCATCATCATCCCTCCTCTCCCACCCTATTTGGCATAGTTGCACCATGGCGAGCACTTAGTTGCCTCTACCCATTATTGCCAGACATTCTTTGCTTTTCCGGGGCAGCCTCTAGCCGTATATATACGTTGTTCCATTGCCATACACATATTTACACCTGCACTGATTGTTAATACAGCGGGGTGTCATTGGATTCCAATAGCTTGGCTCTATTACATTTGATCAACTCTGTGCTCGTAGAGAGAAACAGTTTCTGAAAGCGTGTGTTGACACCCTCCTTCTCAATCCCCAATAACATCTTAGGGTCCATAGGTATCTCATGGCCCAGCACCTCTGTTAGCTTATGACAGGACTGAATCTGGGGGTATTCCCACAGGATGTGAAAGAATGTACCTTCCCCTTGTTGACACCGTACGCAGTTGGGGGTCAGAGGCTCAGTTCCAGTGGTACAGTGTAGCCCTGCAGTAGTACACCCTATATAGGATTTTGAGTTGTATTAACCAGAGTCTCGAGGAGATTGTGGTCTCCCATGGGTACATCAAGGCTATCAAACAATCCTCTGCTTGTATTGTCACAACATCTATCTCCCATTTCATGTTGAGGTTGGGCAGTTCTGGTGTTGCGAAGGAAGTTATAACATTGTACATTTTGGAAGTGACCTTAGTAAGTATACACTCTACAACAACATTTCTTTCTAGTGGTGTACATTCTGGCATGTCTGAGAGTATGGGGAGATATGCGTGAATTGCATGGGCCAGTTGAAGGTAGTGGTAATGCTTGTTGTCAGGGAGACCAAACCTCTCAGTTACTATGTCTCTGATCGTCACGATCCCCGCCACCACCCATCCCGGCCATTTTAGTAATTTATTTATTTCGGGCAGATTGCTGTTGTTCCATAAAGGTTGTATCGGGGTCACTTTTTTATCCCAGCCAATATACTTGAGGGCCTCCTGCCATATCAGTGTTGTGTGGGTTGCCATCGTGGTGGGGGGTTCCTATTCAGGGTTTGATACAGACACACGAGTGGGGACGCATCTTGTAGCACACTAACCTCTGCCCGGATGTGGGGTAACTCCCTGTTCCTGTGCAGGATGTTATTAGCCACTGTCATCTGACTCGCCCAGTTATACGACTGGAGATGTGGTAGCCCAATTCCACCCTCCCAGACGGATCGCTGCAGCCATTTTCTATCTTGTGGAATTCCAGATCTGGCACCGTGAGAGGGGCGTTCTGGATAATATACAGAAAGCATGGTAGCGTCAGCATTTTAAAGAGGGTGGCCCATCCAAGTAGGGTCAACGGATGCAGTATCCAGAGTGGGGCATCAGCGATTAACCTTTCCGTAATTGGATGTAGATTATGAGGCACCTATTCCCGAAGGTCGGTCTTGATTTGGATTCCCAGGTACCGAAAGTGTTCAAGTTCTATCTAGTATGGACAGTTCGAGGCGGATTGACTGGGTTGGTCTTTTAATCAGGAAAAAAATAGATTTACCCCAATTCACTTGCAGCCCACTAAATACACTGTATTGTTCAAGTAACCTCGTGACCACCGGGCAAGAGTGGACTGGGTCACCCAAGTATATCAGGAGGTCATCACCTTACAGTGAGACCTTGTCACCGTACCTTCGGGCCAGCAGAATCCCCTCCATGAGTTCGTTAGGCGTAATTGTGTGGCTAGGGGCTCAATAATTATCGCGAAAAGTAATGGGGATAGCGGGCACCCTTGCCAAGTTCCCCTCCCCATTGGGAAGGTCCTGGATGGTTATCCATTGACCCTAACTTCTGCCACTGGAGACTCATAGAGAAGTCATACCTAACCCATGAAGGTCTCCCCGAATCCCATTTGTCGCATGATCTCCCAGAGGCCTCCTATGTGACCGAATCGAAAGCCTTCACAAAGTCAACAGCCAGCAATGCAAGAGGTTCCTGGAGGGTCGGGGCTCTCTCCAGCATCAGGTGTAACCTACGGATATTCATACATGTTGATCTCTGTGGCATAAAGCCACATTGGTCCTGTTGGACCAATGAAGAGATTACTGTTTGCAGTCTATCTGCGAGGATTTTCGCCAGGATCTTAGTTTGACTGTTGATCAGTGAAATTGGCCTGTAGGAACTACATAGTTCCGGGGCTGACCCTATTTTGGGATGACTTCTATGCTGGCCTTATGTAGATCTGGGGGTAGGAGCCCTTGTTCCTTACTATGGAGAAACATCTTGAGTAGGGGACTTACCCTTTTTACTTTTTTGTTTGTAACACTCCCTCATTGCCTGCTTTCAAACAGTCACACATCCATCCACCAATCACATCCAAAAAATCTACATGTAACCCTGTCATCTCAGTTCAACACTTCAGATGTACACTTGAACTCTGAGAGTACATGTCTTCTGTTAATCACTGCCATCCGTATCAAAAACCACTGGAAAACTCTGCAAATGTCTAATTGCAGATTCAACATTTGCATTTAACAAGACATAGTACAGGAATGCTTTTTTTTTAAAAAAAAGAAATGTCTTCAACTCTTTTACAGATTTATAGATATACAGGGTTCCTGCTAGTTACCCTGTAATGCTCTTCTCAGTAAGCATATTCTCTTTTTTTAACCACTCTCGCAATTGCCATGCATTGCAGCATTTAGCACCTCCTCACATCAAGTAGCAAATACTTACAATTCTGTGCATTTAGAAATGTTTCTTTTTGGGAGCACTTTCATGAACGTTAAAATATGTATATGTACATTTATAGCAGCACTGTGTGTAACTTTTTTCTCAAAAAAAAAGCTGATGCAAGATAGTTAGAGTATGCCAGCAATTATATAAGTACTTAAAAAAATACCCTTCATTGCAATACACTTGACATACGTTATCACAATTCTTATTACTACAAAACGTCTTCTAACGTCTAATGTAGTCAGAATACGCCAACAGGTATCTAACTACTTTATACATTCCCTTAAACATACTATCCCACTTACACTGACATATTTGTAGTAGTTTTTTTGATCCTATATGAATTTTTTTACCAAATAATTATTCAAGTAAATACAACAACAGTGAAGCACACACTAATGTTGTACCAAACATAGTACATAAAATGTACTAAACCCTGTTTATGAGGGTCAAAAAAGTAAATGTAGATGTAAATCCTGCTTAACAAATTATACCATTTTTTTTCACAGGAAATGAACTAGAGATTCCAGCTTCACTACTGTATACAACTAAGTAACCGTACCAAGTGTAAACAAATACATATTCCATAAGCACTTATCTCATTTGTCCTAATCATGAATACTACATACTTTCTACTCCCTCTACAGTACCTATAATTACTATACACATATTACTACAATGGTTGTGGCCAGATTCTTGGGGCCATGGCCTATGGCCTATGGCCATGCCCCAAGAATGTGGCCACTGACCACAACCACCACAATAACATTAAACCATATAAGAAGTAGCTAACAAAACTCACCCTTAACCCCCTGACATTGAAATGATATCAGCGGGAAACAAAATTGACCATGGACTGCACGGCACCTGGATGCCATTTTTCCACCAATAAAAACAGCCCCATATGATCTTCACTCCACTTCCCCACCCTTTATTTTTTAAAAGGTCTGAGCCCGACAGAGGGGGATGCATGTGAACTGTGTCTGAAGAGGTCTGAGCCCGACAGAGGGAGACCCACGTGAACTGTGTATGAAGAGGTCTGAGCCTGACAGAGGGGGACCTACATGCACTTTGTGCTGAAACAATATTTGAAGCTCTGAAAGAGAGACCTTAACTTGGAAGGGCAGGCGGGCCTCGATCCACATTTTGGAACTATTAGTTGTACTAACAACTCGAGCCAGAGTGTGTCATCCTACCTACAAGCACTGCCTTCTTCTGTGTGGTCTTACATGGGGAGGAGAGCTGGTTCAGCTACCTTTGTTAATTTGAACACTGATTTTTCCTCTGCATACCTTTCTCCTTTATATACCTTTGTACAAGAGATAGGGCAGGCATTAGGTTTTATTAGCATAGGCCATTTTGATTTGACAGAATCCACTGCGACACTTTTGTTTATCGTTTCATGGTCGAGATTACTCCTATTTTAGTTATAGGGCAGAGTAGGAGTATTCCAACCCCAGAAACTTCAATAAAGGTTTCTGAAATTGTACCCATTCTGTCATACTTGTGATACCATGTCAACCCTACTGGACCAAGTCGCTGCTCCTGACACAAATATGCTGAAAACCCATCCAGCTGTTTGGGCTGTGTGTCTATGAGGAAAAACACAAATTTAATTTTGGGACCCCCTCTATAACCCCCCCTGTTCTCCCCGTTGCCGAAACCGCACCAAACTTCACAGAATCAATCCAAGGCGGCCATATACTTGTTTTGCAAAGTTTGGTGAGGACCCGTCCAGTGAGGGCATGCTTAGAAGCCGCCCATAACCACACGCCTACTACGGCAGGCCGAGTAATGTGAGCAATACAAGTGCCAATTTATAGAACTTAAATCTACAGCCAGAAGCAGCTGATGCGACAGCCCACCAACCACAGCTTCAATGTTCCTGAGTGTGTAATGCCTTCCCTCAAAGAGTGAACATTGAAAAACACGATTTGCTCATTTTGCAGACACGTTGTGCGAGACATCATAAAATAACTGCTGTCAGGGCTCAAAATGCATTATTTTTCTAGTGTTAATGTGAGCTAAAGGTAAATCGGCACCCTCACCGGTTTTCAAATAATTGTGCTCAAATTCTGCCTTGGCAAATAATTTGAAATGCAATTTCAGCTGTTCCTGTGCGATACCATGTAGGCAACAGTAGCATGATTGATTGAAGGCAAGAAGATCTCTGTGTTTAAAAATAAATGGTTTAGTATTATCACTAAGCATCACACACTCTATGTTGCACTCCAACATTGTTTGAGGTCACGTGAGGAGGGGTGTTGCTAGGTCTGGAAAAGGTCCTGGGGCCGGGATACGCTAATGTCGGGGACTGGGGGCTAGCTAGCCTCTTGGTTATAGCCCCTGAGCTTCTATCCGGGGCTAAGACCAAAAGACCCGGCGCTATAGCCCTCCTAGCCCCCTCTCGCAACACCTCTGCACGTGAGCATCCTGACATAATCAGCCAGCTTCACTGACATGGCATCTTATCCTAGGGATTTATAAACAATAAAAGCAGAGCTCAAGAAAATGATTATGGTTGAAGTATAATAGCAATGAAGGCTTTGATCAGGAAAATGAGGCCTCGCCATGAGCTCTTCTGGTGGTTAATCAGGCATCCAATAAAGTGTCATGCCTCTCCTTCGCCCCTCAGAGCCCTCTTCTGTGTCACTGCCTCAGCGCACACTAGTCATTCGTCTGAATGTTGTAGCCTGGATATTATTACATCTTCATGAATCTTAATTTGTGTCAATTAGGTGCGCTGACGTAGTCCGACTTTTGAAATGCGTGAAATTTCAGCAGTGAGCGTAACTAAATGTGAAATTACTGCCTAGTAAGTGTAACTTCAGACTTTATTTGTTTAAATAAAGAAATAAATGCAATATTCCCGCTTCGCGTTGTGAATAATACACAGTCTGATGATGGATTATTATCAAGAAGGGCCACATTGGAACCAAGCTACGACAAGAACAGAACACAGTGTTCGTGAGGGCCACATATGCCACAGAAACTGCACCATTATTCGCCAAACATCTGTTCCAGCAGCTTGACACAAATCAGGAAAACACAACCAAGCATCATGGCTGTCATTTAAATGTAATTAACATTCACATTGCCATTTCACATTATGCAGAAGAAAGGAAAAATGTAATTACTAATTACTCAGTTCCCTGATGTGCCCACATTGTGCAGTCAAAGTGTGTAATTTCGGAAAACACATTCCTTTAAAAAAAATTATATTAGCACCTGATGGCAAAAATGTGCAGGGTTATGAGCGACGGATTAGGATTATGCTAACCCAAACCCCTAGATCACACTCCACGGCTCAGGGCGAAATATAAACGTGATTGTCTCTGGAATAGGTCACTTGTTATCCCATCACTGACAAGAAGGGGTCCCATGATGGCCTCTGGCAGAAATGTTTACTTTGGAAAGCACTTACTAGTGATAGAGAAAAGCTCATTTATTCTTTCCTAGGGAACTAAATAATAGCTTTAGTAGAGACATTCTACTCATATCAGAATGTATGAAGATTTAATAAACATCAAGAAATGGCATGACATTCTGAAGTTTTTGAGAGGTTCCTTTCACATGCTGGAAAGGAAAATAATCATGTTTGGGGGGGATTTGTAATGTACTTAAAAAAAATAATTGTGATGAATAATAATCAGTCTCCACATGTTTCATGTCACGCTATGGCACTTCTTCAGGACAGCAAACGTTTGACTTGTATTTGCAGGCGACTCAATGGTGTACTAGTAGAACAAAGAAAGGCAGTGCTGGTGAATCCTGACACTGTCTGGGAGGATTCGGAAACGTGTTGGTGAAAGTGAGGCTGCTGGTTTTGAAGGCTGCCATCAGCGCTTTCGATTCAAGGTGACAATCCCTTTTAAAACGTTCTCAAAGTTCAGGCAAGTTTGACCCAATTGCCCTGTAACTATGACAAAGGTCCATGGCTTGTTTTGGGACCTCTACTGGGGTGACTCGGGGTGTCAGGTGCCCTTGCGCGCATGGTGAGACGTACAAAACCGTCCCAAGAAGGCCTACAGACTTTTAAAATATGTGGTCCAGGGTATGCGTACTGCCTTAGTACCATCTCACACAACATCTGAGTCACAACAAGTTCTTAAATCGGATCAAAAGCAAATCGCAGTGACCACCCAGAGCCCAAAGACCAACCCGGGGAGAAGCAAAACAGGCTTAAAAAGGCTGAACGAGAAAGGTATGAGAAGACGAGTGGAGATGGAGTGGTAGGTGAGCTAGATATTGGAGACGAGAAGGGGAACACCGAGTGGTGGAAGGAAGACAACTAGAGTTGGAGGAAAAAGAACAGCAGGGTAGGAAGGAGTAGAAGAGCAGGTGCAGAGAGGTGGTGAATAGCATTTGTTGAGCAGAGAAGAACAATACGTGGTAGGCGGATGGGGTAGCAGCAGTTGGAGGGAGGAGAACAACAGAGTTTGGAAGCAAGGGTTTGAGGGAGCACAAGAGGTGGGGGATGGAGGAGTGCAGCATGATTTCCAGCCACATACAACTAATTGGTAACTGACTATTAAGGGCCTGATTCACAGAACGTTTTCCTACGGCATTGCGCCATTATAAAATGCTTCTGTGAATCAGGCACTAAGTCGCTTTGGTCTTACACTGCATGTTCTTTGTCACAAATGTTTCTTTAATTGCTAAGAAGAACTGTGTGTGGCTGGAAATTGTTTAAATTCTTGGTGCAGGAGTGGGCCTGCTTGCTCATGCTGCCGTGTAGCCTGTCATACACATGGATTAAACAAATAGTAGCAGACTACATTTTGAGCCTTAAGTCAAAACACTGGACCAAAGCACACAATCATTCGAGGATGAAAGTAATACTGAAGTTATCCATGAGAGTATTGAGAGCGAAAGTGCTTTGACTCTTGGGGTACATTGTTGAATTTAGCAAAGCATTTTATTACATTTCATAGGCAAGAAATCGTCTTTGAATTTGATCTGCCATGGATATGTCAGTACTTTGACGATGTGTGTTATATGTGGTGGTGGTCAGATGTGTGGGATAAGGATACCTAAATCGAACTGTGTTATCCTTCCTTGAAATTATTCAACCAATTTCTTGTCCTGGTTTTCAGTGAGTATAATTCTTTGGTGAAATCATTGTTTTCAAGTAATTAAACAGCAAGGAGGAAGTGAATTAATCATTATAAAAAGAATGAAAGATCTTTTTTAGATTAACTACCCTGATGAAGATGTGGCATTAAGGGACCAGATATGTCGAAACAGGTTGGTGGTAATGGTGAATGGTTTTCCACAACTGATACAGCCCAGGCGATAAGATGGATTGGAAGAATGATTAAATAAGGATTTTTCTGTCTAGGAAGTTTAAAGTATATTATTGTCTCTAACATTTAAATGTTGGACCGCTATTGCTCCCCAATACCTGACTAATCGCGTGATTGTTAAACAGCCGAAAACGTAAGCTGTGCTCTAGTGACAATCACAAACTGGTACAACCACGCTTTAAACAAATGAAATTTGTCAGAGCAAGCTTTGATGCGCAAGCACCAAGAGAATGGAGAGCTCATCCTCTCTCTTTGAGGGTATCTATCTCCCTGGTAGAATTTAAGAGATCCATTAAAACACGCCATTTTCAACCTAAAACCAGGTTGAAGAGTTATTTCCCCTCTCTGCTGTCCTCTATAGTCTGATTGTTAGTCTTCTTGCTCCTGCTTATTATGTGGGCATTATAGGGCCCATTGGCATGCGGTGCGTAATAAAAAATAAATAATAATAATAATAATAATAATAATAATAATAATAATAATAATAATAATGATAATAATAATATATGCGTTTATCTGGTCAACAATAATGTTTACATGAATGTGCATATATGGAATATGGATTCTTTTGTATGTCTAAAACAAATAAGGATCTTTTGTTTAGGAAGAATGAAACATCTGTGTTTGTCTGGATGAGGATAATATTTAGATGAATGTATTTATATGAAATGCGGAATTACTTGTATGTCAAACGTTGTATGTATTTATTCCATATTCAGTCAATGCATTTAGAATTCATTTTAGAAGGCACTTCTATGCTATCACTGTTCATTTTGTATTTTAGAGGGGTTATGGTGCAATTACCGATACTTGAATAGGTAACATGAAGCTGCTTTTTTTAAAATAAAAAAAACAATGGTTTACTTATAAAATAATGAGATATTGTGTCACAAGTCTTCCCATGTTGAACAATGATATGTATATACCTTAACATAAAATATTTCATGACGTTTCCCCTATGATCACAGGTAAAAACGTATAATTCCCATCAAAACTCATTTAGGGAATGCATGTTCTCACCTACAGCAAAAACCGCTGGACAGAAATGTGGCAAGCGTGTGGGAAGCTGGTGTCTGGGAAGTTGGTGTCTCGGCACGCTCACGGTATAAACTTAGTTTGGTAGACAGAGAGACATCAATTAGGTGTCAACAAGGGTAGCAACTGCGACCTTAACAATTTTTTTGGGCCCCCCAAAAAACGGGTGCTCCTGGTGTAGCAGGCCTTCCCGCACAAGGGATCCCGCCACACCATGTCTAGTGGTTCCCTAGTCCAGTTCTCATCCATCAGGGTGAAGGCTGGGCCAGGAAGGCACTCAGTATGGGTTGGAGCTGACCGTGACATATGGCACATGTCACATGCCACGTTCAGCTTCAACCACTTCTCCCTCGGCTTCCTTGCAGCTCACATACAGGAACCAGGAAGCTCTCGCAGCTTCCTGATTCCTGTTTGTGAGCAGCATGGAGGAGCTGAGGGGGCCTTGAAGGAAGAACCGAAGCTGCAAGAAAAAGGTAAGAAGTCTTTCTTTTTGTAATATGATGTGGGTTTTGGATGTGTCAAGTGTGTGTCAGATGTATGTATGTATGTGAATGGTGGGTGAATGAGAAGTGATTTGATGTGTGTTTTTGAATATTCTGGGTGGGTGGTTATGTGCCTGTGTAGAGAATGCAATGAGTGGATATAAGAGAAGGTGTGAGTGACTGGTTGGGAAATGAGAAGTGATGCAGTGTGTGCGTTTGAGTGTTCTGGGTGGGTGGGTGTGTGCCTGTGTAAAGAATGCAATGAGTGGATGTAAGAGAAGGTGTGAGTGATTGGTGGGTGAATGAGAAGTGATGTGTGTTTCTGAATATTCTGGGTGGGTGGGTGCCTTTGGAGAGAATGCAATGAGTGGATGGGTGTGTGCCTGTGTAGATAATGCAATGAGTGGTTGTAAGAGAATGTGTGTGCGAATGACTGGTGGGTGAATGATTATGAATGTGATGGTGTGTTTTTGAATGTTCTGGGTGGGTGGGTGTATGCAGCGCTGTAAGAAAAGGTGTATGATTGAGTGACTGGTGGGTGAATGAGTATGGATGTGATGGCGTGTTTTTGAATGTTGTGCGTGGGTGGGTGTGCGCATGTGTAGAGAATGCAATGAGTGCATGTAAGAGAAGGTGTGAGTGAGTGACTGGTGTGTGAATGAGCATACATGTGGTAGTGTGTGTTTGAATGTTCTGGGTGGGGTTCGGTCTGTGCCTGTGTGATCAATCCAGTGTGAGCGAGTGTGAGAGGAGATGCATGGGTGAGTGACCGGTGAGTGAAATGGGATGCATGTGTGTGTAAGGCCCTGCGAGGCTGGAGATCACTGGAACATTTTTGCCCCATCCTTTATTGACTATGCATGTTTTACTGGTATTTTTGGGCTAAGGCAAGTTCATGTGTGCCATTCCCTGGCTAGACTGGCATTTTGGTGCAGTCAGTCTAGCCATTGCTTACCGTGGCATGACATTTATTACACAGCATCTTTAAAAAAGCAAGCATAATAAGTAGTGTTACCTCGCTAGACTGATGTTTTGGTGTAGCGGCCTGTGTATTCTTCATTGTAGCATGACTTTTTATTAACTGAGCATCTATGATGAATCAAGCAAGATAGGTGTTATTATGGGTCTAGACTGGCTTACATTGGAACCAGTTTGGACATGTTTTCCTAATGTGATATGTCACTTTTAATGGCCAAACCAACAGGAATATTTACTTATATAGGAGTACTGGCATATATTGGCAGAGCCAGTTTTGTGCCCAATGCCAGTAATGATACTATAGAAAAATGTCTTAAAGCGAACATGAGTATGGTCTTATATGGTAATACTAGCATATGTTGGTGGAGCCAGCATGGAAATGTATGGGCACAGCCAGCATACAAATGTTTTTTATATTGGCATATATTGCAGGGACTGTCATGATAATGCATTGGGAAATGCCCTGTGCACTTTTGGTGGCTTGCATCTATTGTACTTTTTTCATGATTTACCCTACACAACTGATTGTTGGACTTTTACCCACATTGTTAAACTTTTACCCGCATTTTCCCATAAAGTTTTCTTTGTAATGCACCTCTTTAACCCATTATTCTAAACATTTACTATGGGGAGGAAGAAGAATGCCCATGTACCTCCGCCCCAACCCATTTTCGTTAGTTTGGGCTCCCTCGCTATGCTGAGTCGCAATCACATACTTGTGGCAAATATTTACACACTCCAAAAAAACAACTCACCAGCCACCACTGGTGGCTGGTATATTTGTGGACCAGGCACCACCCCCTTCTCACTATGTCACGTTAAAGATTTAAGCTTTGATTGAAAAGCATATTTACTTCTTTCACTTGCAGTAGTGCATGCCCCTGCAGCCGCATAATCATCATGGACATTGGGCACACGTGGTGGTCCGGACCGGACCGGGATGTGGCATGCCCTGTGCTTTGTTAAGGAGCTTGTGGGGCCCCCACTGCATGGTTCACAGGTGAGCTGCCAAATTTTGTGCTGCGCCATTGGGCACCACTTGGTCTGACAAAGGAGCAGTGTGCAGTGCGCGCCTTTCTGGCACCCAGTATTACACGGAGACAATAAAAACTATGGGGGGATCTTGAGTATATTGAAAGAAACTTTCCCAGGTAATATACTGAAGCAAAGATAACACTATCAGGTGCACTCCACCTGTGCAAGCAGACCAGTCTAATAGGTTTCGTCTATCATAGTGGTAGGTGAATCATATATACATTTATTACCAGGCAATTTTGTTGATACTAAATCCTGGTCAATGATTTCATTTTCAGGCCTTGCTTGTGCAGCATTTTTCTCCTGGTTAAACAGCAGCGCACGCCTCTCCATGGTAGTGCTTTATTGGCTTGTTTAACACAGCAACACCACAGATAACACATACTTCTCTTTCCATTGATCTATAGATGTTTCATACAATAGCTGTAGCCTGCATTACAGATTTCGGGTCCCTGTTTGAAATACTGCATTGTGTATTTTTTACATATAGACCCCACGTCGGATCTGGAAAATGGCATTCCCCAAATGTGTAATTGTGGATAAATCATGCCTCCCTCTGTGCTAGGTTCTTATATCTGGCTGAAATGAGAACACCTGGAAACACGGATGCTAGATGCATCTAAAGAATCTGAAGGTTGTTTGCCATTGCTTCTTGTGATGTCATGTGGGGGTCAAATTACATCACTTCCTGTGATGTCATCAGGGGGTCAATGGGTCGTGTGATGTAATTTCCGTTACCCCTGGCATTTTGGTGAAATGACGTTCCTGGGTAGACATCTATCAAATTGCTTTTATATTTAAAACAAGTGGGTTGGAATCAGGCAACCAACTTTCAAAATCATTTGGCTCCACAGAGCGATCTGAAAACCCCACAGATGAGAAAGCAGGACATGTGATTGGGCGAAGCAAGGCTGAAAAATGCGTGCTTGACTGGATCTTGGATTCAGTTCAAGCTCTGAACAAATGTTTGAACTGAGCATATGGAAGCCCCCTCGAAAAATATTGTGCCTTCGAGGAGGGTAACAGCAAGCAACAGTGAGGTAAAATATGCAATGAAGACAAATGCAAAAATGTGGATACTGTGCAAATAAAATAATATTTCAATATTAAAGAAGGGTACATACACATCAGAGTCAGGTGTCTGCTTACCACTATGCCCCCTTTTTAATTGGTGATGGTGAACATTTTACAAGCCAACTTGCTGATAGGCTAACAGAGGGGGCAGGCTATGTTATTGGCTCTAAATATCTAGAATATATTCCCGTCTCTGACATGCACTCCACCCGTCTTCATTACAGACAATGGTGGACATAGCAGTCCAGGGAGAGGTGTTCCAGCTCACCTCCACTCTCTCAGATGCTGAATGGTCAGTCTGAGCTGTGACTTCCTCTAGGTGGGGGTTGGCAAGTGCTGGGTGGGCCAAGGTGGCAAGTGTCTAGGGGAAGAGGGCGGAAGGGAGGATGAGTGCAGTGGACAGGGAGAACCAGGTTGGGCTTATTCGGGAAAAGATGAGTGTGATGGACATGGAGGACCAGCTTGGGCTAAACCGGGAAAGGGTGCCAGAGGGCAAGTGCTGGCAAGGGATGCTGGGGGGACTGGTAGGGGGTGGTCTGGTCCCTGTTTTACTCTTAAGGGACCAGGCCCCAGTCGCTGAAGCAGAGGGAGAGTTAGCACGGGAGGGGGGAGGGAAAGAAGAGGAGAAAAGGAGAATCTTGAGAAGGTTCAGTTCAAGTCTGAGGGGAGGAGGGAGGCCGTTCCAGAGGGAGGAGCCAGCCGAGGAGAGGGATATACCTCCCACTCTCTGCCGAGGGATGCTGGGGGGACTAGTACGAGGTGGTCTGGCCCCTGAAACTTTGTGTTTACTTGAGAGCCAACGTTATTGTTTGTGCAAACTGTGCTTTTATGATTTATATAGGGCGTCATGACAGATACCTATAACTTCTAAGCACTTGACCAGGGAATTAACCCATGTTGCACAGCATCATCCTGTTCCCAAAGCGGTGTGTTTTCCCTGCGCTATCCTCCCGGCTGTGTAGCTGTATTTTGTCAGTGTTGTAGGTGGGTGTTTATGTATAAACACTCAGAGTCACTGCTGAGCTAAGCACGCATGATGTATCATGCACAGGTCAGAATTACATGGGTGGATTTTTAAACATGAATATCTCAAGTTTGACTGATCAACTTTTTGCTATTTTGTGGCATACATCAGTTCACAGACCGATTAAACGCTGCCTGCATTCAGCGGTTTAACTACAAAATGTGGAGAAAACTTGCCTAGCCTCTGTAGCCGATATGTTTGCAATATGTGATAAACCTATGCGGATGAGGCCAAATGATGCACTGGAAGGTGCCATGCAACCTTACGCCTGGTGTTGCTACTGCGCAAGTTTATTTTGCACAATCCTAGATGTCATGGAAGAGAGTGCTGAACAAGGGGACACCACAATAGGGTTCGATGATATGGACGCACAAAGAGAAGGGTTACAGGCAGGGAATATAGGTAAGGGGGTGAAAGGAGGATCCAATATTGCTTTATTTGTTTTGCTTGTGTATCCAAAGCTGTTTTCTCGGTGCAGCTACCTAGTGTCACATGACCTGGCATACCGCATTACACTGTGAGTTGCCTGGATCTCATTTGCAATGCATATCCACAATTGACCTCCACCACTTTGCTAGGAATCGCAAGATTTTCATTGGAAGCATTTTCGAAGCTATATTGAGTGTCGGCGGCCCTGTTTCTTACTTCATGAGCATCCCATTTTGACTGTCAGGCTCTACTTCGATTCCATTAGAGATTCTTTGAAGATACACACACACTTCACTGGGCAGTGGAAGTTCTCTGTGCAGTGCCGTGGAACACTACTCAGGGCTCATCAAACTCATTCAACTGGCAATAAAGGACAGACTAAGGAGCCTAAAGTTCTGCTGAAAGCTCGGATCATATGGCTTAAACCATTAACCCAAGGTAATACTCTGCTAATCCAGCAGTGGCCGCTATCCACCAACCCTGTCTGTGTCCACAGTGCTGTACTCTTCCCTTGTAGCCCATCAAATATGACTTCAAATATCAAATACCAGCAGATCCTGCATACAAATGGGATATTCTGGTGTCAGACTGGTACCTTAATGGACATGTATTTCAAGCAATCAGCACAGTGTTCGCAGGTGCAGCATAAGAGACATTTAACATCAAAATCTATCTTTGAGTTTGTAATGAGAGGTGTTGATAATGTTATGCTGGGAGCCTGCAAAGTAAATGCTTGAAACTCGCCTATCCATCTACAACACTGGAGAAACATGTTAGCCCATGATCAGCCAATTACACCATATCTGATCAAAGTGGCAAGTCAATCTTATGCTCCCGAATAAAGGCATTTGTAAGGACAGAAACTGGGAAGCATGCATCACTTTGGCTACTGTTTCTGCTAAATTGGTGTAACAGATAGCCCCCTACTCCCATCACTTTTGCAGAGCTATGTGGACATAAAGGTCGCGAGGATGGGCCATATTGCAATGGTGGGTATCAGAATGGGTGGATTTCCCCTCTTGTACTTTCGCCTCGCTCTCCCATCCGTGTGTAAAATCCACCCAGACTGATGACTGACCAGTGCGCGGACTGCGCGGAAAAGCATACCCGGCATTGGAATATTCCATGCAGCAAGCTTGAAATGTCAGATAATCAAGAGGGCGGAATATCCCACCCACTCTGAATGGCTGGATTTCAGCCAATGCGAGCAGGCAGGATATTTTCGGCCTCTGATTATCCGAAATAATCGCACATTTTGGGCGGGATTCAACTTAGTGAAAGAACCTTAGAATCGGATGGCAAATGGCGAATTGTCTGCCAATTCCACCATTCTCTTGCACAGTGAAGTGGGTGGGATGTCCTCCTATCATTGATGGTGGTAGTGCCATACTGCTCCCTCTATCATACTAGGAATACTTACTAGTAGTTTATATAATGACACATTTCTTGGTTGAATTGATAGAATGATGTGTTATAATAATTCAGCCCTGACTGCAGATGTCACTGCACTTACCACTTTTTATAATAGTGTGCTTTATATAGTTTTCTGTAAACTACTACACAGTGAAAACATTTCAAAATGAAATTACATGACTAGCAAAACAAAATAAAGGGCACACAACCGTCTTTTTGTCTGTTTTTTAGCATTTAAAGAGAAATGGGAGGACGAGTTTGATCACTGGCCCAGAGTTCGCTCTATTCCCGGTGAGATAGCTCCCCCGGACTTCGCAGGTTCTAATCTCGGCATGGTCAACTCCACTTTTCATCATTTTGAGGTCATTAATGAGCACCAGTTTCGATTGGGTAATAATAATTGCATATAACATGTTCTATGAAAAACTCTTTGGATAAACTTTCTATATTAATAACAAGTTATTACTATTATTTGGGTGCTGGATTACAGTTGTAGACCAAGTGCCAATGGTAAATTGCTGATTACTCATAAATGTCCTGCAATGGCGGTATCTATGCACAGCGCATGCTTCCTAAGAAATGCCTGTTAGATTTGTTTTCAGCTTATCAGTACATTATCTATCTATATATACATATATACATATCTGTAAAGTGTGTTTGCATGCTCAGGGTTGGCTTCAGCGACATAACAGTTGGTAGGCTGACAATTTGGGCCACGGTTGGCATACCAGTGTGAGGTGTACTGATGATAGTGAAATTTGACCAACCCCAGCCATTGGGAGATTGTCGATTTTGTGATTGTTGGCTCCAGCCCTACAACAGTTGGTGGGGTGAAGTTTTGGCCCGAGGTAGGCATATCGGTCTGGGGTGTACTGGGGCCAGTGTAATTTGACCAACCCCACCCAATCGCCCTGCACAGGGGTGAAGCGAGGTCCGGCCCTGTGCTATTTGTATAGGGGATTCCGGGAGATTGCCGATTTTACGATTTTCAAAAATAGGCAGGACAAAATATAACATACACAAGGCTACAGCAGACCCACACATGCATATCAGCGACAGACCCAGCAACATCTGGGGGTATGGCTAGTGTACTGATAACTGTCAAGAAGTGGTTGGAGATAGATGGAGAAGCCCAGTGCCTCTCCTATTGTTGGGGGCACAGGAAAAGGAGACACAAATCCCTGTTTTCCCCCTTCTATTGCTTGCTTGCAAACCCCTAACTCTGGGTTCAGTTACTTGCCAATATTTTTCCTTTTTTCTGGAAACCCAAGAACCAGATCAGACAATAACAGAGAAGGCCAAGAACGAGAACCAACACCAGGGAAGAAAGGTTAAAAGGAGTTACTCTAGCCCCACAAAGATCTTACCGTCTCAGCGCACCAGAAGGATATAGACCCACTGTAACTGTGCATACTCCCAGGGTGGAGATCCGGCACCATACACACACTGCAGCAGGAGATAGAGATCCGACAGAGACCAGCACAGCCTGTAATAACAACCATACTAACCCACCAGTGACAAAAAGGGGAAAAAGCACCATCCCCCAAGCTTACAATGGTGCCAACGAGGAAGAAAGCCCAGAACTGGAACATTGGACTCTTTATGCCACCATGCTCGAGGAGCGGCAAATCCATGCAGAGAAGTGGGTGGGGATTAGCCCACTCTTTAAGGCTTTTCCATGCACATAAACACCTTGGGGAGAGAAGAAAAGCACAGATTGGTTATGCAAAGGCAACCAATCCCTACAGGCGGAGGAATTTCTAAGCAGGGACATGAAGCCGTGGGTGTGTTTTTTTGGTGAGGTAAGAGGTGGAGGATGATCAAGAGACCAGCAAGAAGTAGTACGGAGGAGCGGTTTGTGGAGGTGATTGGTGGAGCAGGTGAGATATTGACTTAAGAGTGAAAGTGTTTCCACATTTTGAGTGTGCGGGTTTGTGTGATGAGTGAGTAGAATAAGTAAGTTTAAGGAGGGAATGTGAATTGACTGGCACAAAGTGGAAGAAGAATGTTAGTGTAGTTTGGGGGGTGGAAGGACCTAAGTACTAGTAGTGGGAGAAGGAGAATAGTGAAAGGAGAGTAGTAGGGAAGGAGAAGAGTACTGGGAGAGGAGGAAAGATGTAGCAGAGGGAGGAGGGTGGCAGTGGTAGGAGGAGAGTAGTAGAAGAGAGGGGTGCAGTGAAGTGTAGTGAGAGGAGTGGTACCAAGAAAGGGGGAAGCTGAGGAGTAGGGGAAGTGATACAACTGGCCACCCTCCTCTTCCCGTTAGCTGCCCGCTCCTGTGTTCTCTGCGTCCCTCACTATGTTCTTCCCCAGATGTTTGTGAAGTACTTCACTGCTTCCCGTAGCTAGGTCCACGCTCAATAAATGCCCAAAACATAATATAATAATAGTCATAATCATAATAAAAATAATAGGGACAGAGGATTGGTGGGAGGAGGGAGTTTTGGCAAGAGTAAGGGAGAAGAGGAGCGTGGGCATGACTGAACTAGCCAGAATACCACAGAGCAATTGTAAGTACACTTTCCGAGCTCCCATTAGAACATTAGACAATGGTTAGAGTAGGGAAATCCATGAAGTACTTGAGGGAGTTTAAAGAGTCTGCATAAAGGAAAGCACAGATGGAAGACGGCAGATTTTAGGCACTCAGGATCAACATTCGGTACAACTAACCAGGCGTTGCAGACACCTGGGTTAGGGAGGAGGGTCTTGGGAAAACGAGAGAGCAGGAGAGAGGAATGAGCCCAGTCCCCACAATGGAAAAAAAGACCCATGAACTGTCTCAAAGGCTCTGAATGTTTTCTGTGCCATCTGTGATAATGACTTCCTTGTAACGGCCCGCATAAGGGTAACACATGAAATCTTCAGAGCATGCTATCATCTCACCAGTCGTGAATGACCCGAATGGAAGGCATGCATCTACTCAGGAGTCGTGGAAGCTGGGATGCCAGGCCAAAGGCCCAATGTTGATTGCACTTCCAAGGACCTAACCTGCAAAGTTTCAATTATGCCAGATGAAGGCTGTAGACGAGGCCATCACAGGCCCAACAGGATAATTGGACTAATACAGCCCCAGATCTCTGAGCCGATGTTACATTTGCTGGGTTTGGAGTCATAGTTCTCATTGAACGACGTCGCCACATCTGCAACAAACTTCCCTTTGTTCTCATATCTTCACCCCTCCTCATCCTTGTACAGAAAGCCCCAATAGAAAATAAGTTAGCTAATAATGTTCTGAGATTCATCGTCAATGACTGCTTGGAAGTGAAACATTTTGCAGGGTGCCTGAGCAGGGGGCAAAGAATGGAAACACAGCAATAAGGCTTCAAATGTGGACTTTTACTTAACTGTTCTCAGGTTTGCTCTTCTAAAATGTAAAAGAGTTCACTCATCATGTAACTATTGAAACAGTTTTTCGGCTGAAATTTTGCAAACCAATTTCATATCTCATGTAGAAATCTGAAAAGAATCTTCTATAGTTTTCAAAATACCATTTTATGCCACTTGTCCAACTATCTTTTCAGTCCTCTAATTCCCCAAAAATGACATCTAGGCAATTTGAGGCTTAGATTAATTCCAATTCCTTTGCAATAGCATGACTACTGGAGAAAGTTCAAATGCTAGCCCGAAAGACAGTTGGACAGCTCTTGGACACATTTCAGAGGTGTGTGAATACCTTGAAGACCAAAGGTACTGACACAGCCTTTTATCATTGTGGGGTCAATAATCTGTCTCTAGGAAAGTGGCTACTGGAAAGAGATGATTTTTCTATAATACTACAACTAGACATTATAACCAAATATTCCAACGGGTAGCCATCCTTTAGCAGGTCTATCCATTTTAGCACATATAGTGAGGAGGAGAAGACAATGGTTCCAAGAGAAGCAAGAAACTGGTCCACTGGAAACACACATTGCAAAACCATCAACAAGATGATAGTGTTAGGGAGATTCTCCCTAAGCCCTTGGTCAGGGTCTTCAGGTGCATTTTCCTGACATAGGTCCTGTTAGTGATTCCCTCCACCTTCCCAGGCTCTCCAAGTGGTAGTCATGACAGAGCACCCCAGGTCTAACTTGCAGGCGGAGGGGTGAGGTGGTTCACAGGTAAAGTGCATACTATATGTTTATACCATAAACTATATTTGTATACAAATATATAGGGCCACATTACAAGTATGGTGGAGCATGAACAAATTGGCAGTAACAGAATTATTGCCAATGTTCCCACTCTGCCATACTGCGAGTATGCCCCTTGAGTAGAGGATTTTACTCCAGTTTCATGCTGGAGGTAAATGATCCAACTCTCTGATGAAATAATCGGCAAAATATGTGGAATTACCACAGTGGAATTACTGCCGCTGTAATTCTGACAAAAAGGCCCCATTGAGTCCAGTGGACTCCACAAAATGGGGACTTACACCACCACTGCCACTTGTAATCCAGTGGTAATATCGCCGGACTAAGTGGTGGTAACAGTAATTCAGTTTGGTGGTATCTGGGTGGCTTTACCACCCAGATACCAACAAACTCGTAGTGAGGCCCATAATCTTTATGTGATAAAAGACGCATAGAACAGGCAATATACTAACAGGTAAGCAACTTTGTAAAACAGAAGATGCATAAATGGATCAGGCAATGAACACAGTTTTAAGTAAGAGATCTTTAGAATCGATCGGGATTCCCTCCCAGAAAGACACAAAGCACTAACTGGTATATATAGGCTTTTCTATCTCCACTGGTAGGTTAAAGAGGAGACCAAGAGAGACCAGTAGTGCAGATGGGGCCAGTCTTTGGTGGAAAAGTGTTATCTTTTTGCGTAAGTGCCCCAAAGGTCAAGTCGTGGAGTTCTGGTTGAGGCAATCCATAAAGAGTTCCTTAAAGATGTTGATAAGGCTCAGGGATGTAGAAATGTGTGAAGACAAGACTTTCCAGAGTGCCCGAGTCAACAGAGAAGTAACCTGGAAAAGGAAAGACAGTTATGTAGCAGGAAAACAACTGTTTCCAGATGCAACTGCAATGCATGTTGTTCAATGACCACCAACAGATCCAGTGACAAATCACTGGTGCAGGAGTGACCCTGAGACCCATGGGCAGAGTGATTATTCTTGATCCAGAGATTATCAGGTCAGTGGTCAGGGCTAGAGGGGAGGAAAGACTAGTCAGAATGCGGTCATTGTGTGTTAGTGAATCAGGTTTCCAAGGTCCTACTCAGGCTCATGATTCAGCTTCTGAGGATTGGAAGAAAGGACAAACATTAAAGAAGGTGAAAAAGTCCCTGGAGAGGAGCCAGCCACTGGAAAGCGAGAAGGGCAGCGTGGTAGTAGAAATTGACAGAGCACAAGCTCTTGGAGCTTCCCAGTTGGAAGACAAAATACCAGGGTGCTTGAATTATGCCCTGTTTTGTAGATTCGCTGGTTGGTCAGCAAAGAGATTCTTCAAGTCCTGGCAGCAAGGGGGCACCTGCTTCTGAGTTCGGTGATGCAGGCATGGTCAGTAGTTTAAGGGACACAAGACTTTCAAGCATGAGCTGTAATCAAGTTGCCCTCACCAGAGCAGGAGAAATGAGTGAGTATGTGGGCTCCTTCTTGTCAAGCTGGAGAAGCAGTGATTTGCTGTATGCTAGAGCACAGCGTTGGTCCTTCCTCGAGCAGCAAACCTTCTACAGTCCAGGTTCAGAGTTCCAGCTGTTGAAAAGGTGAGTTGGCAAGGGTGTCTGCTTTTATCCTCTCAGAAGGCAGTGACTGACCGCAGCAACCAATCACACACTGATCATAATTCAAAGAAAGGGGTGGTCAGCCAATGGCCAGCCATCCCTCCAAGCACACCCAGACAGACACACAGGAAGGGCTCCAACACAAGGGAATGAATCAACGCACTCCGAAGACAGGCATCTGCAGATGCCCGTCAGAACTGTTATCAGACTGACTACACGCCCCAGTCCTGGGACACACACAATATAGCATATTCATTTGGAAGAGGACCAAGTATGGTCACCATTTTGGGAGAAAGTGGGGCTTGTGAGTTCATCAATGCCCAGATCCTGCACTTAACCGTAAGAGGTCGGCAGTGGGAGTATCTCCTTGAAGCGTTTTTCTTGCTGGAAATGGTGCACTAAGCCTGATGGTGTTTGGCAGGAATCACTGAATTAATAGAAACTGGCTAAGCTAAATACTTTGTACCTCTGAACATAGTTTTTTTTGCAGTTCTTTATTCTACTAGGTCAGAGATTCTGCTAAAGACTAAGTAAAATCACTTGAGCAGAGACTAATCGTGGCTTCTTCAAGGCGAAACTAAATTATACAGTTTAACCAGTTGCCATTATTTTTTTCCTGAAAAAGCTCAACCTTGATGTTTCTGATCTTTCTAACTATTGATCTTTTCAGAGATTTGTATATAAGCAAGGGTTTTGTTATCTTAAGTCATGTCATTTGTTTTCTCATTTCAATCAGGTTTCCATCTGGGACACTCTATCAAGACAGTTCTTCTGGCCATTTCTAACTCAATTCTGCATGCTCATCATCTTAACTTCTCTTTTATTTTACACCTTCTAGACTTGAGTTCTGCCTTTTATACTGTTGATCACTCCCCTCTTCTGCGTAGTTTTTTTTTTTCTTTCAGTATTTTTGGTTATCTTCTAATTCTAAATGCTACTCTTCTAGACCTCTTCCGAGGTTTCTGTTTTAGGTCCTATTCTGCTGTCTCTCTATACCAAATCTTCTTTTCCTTTTCCTCTTTCACTTCCAAGCTTCATGAGCAGTTAGCTTGTCTTTTGGCTGTTAGCTGTTGGATGTCTAATCACTGTCTTCGTCCTAATCTGAGGAAAACAGATATTGCTTTCTTTCCTGCTTCTGCTTCTTTATTTTTCTCTCTTTTCCTCTCTTCACTATTTCTATTTCCTCTCAAGCGCGTAACTCGGTATCATTTTAGCATGTCATTATACTGTCAGGTCTAAATAGTGGCTGTTGCAAGGGCGTGCCACTATCATCTTCATAATATATGGAAAATATGTTTTCTGCTACTATATTACTTCTTAAAACTTTTGTCCTGTCCCATCTTAGCTATTGCCGTTCTTTCTAGGGGGGTGTACCCCCATTGCATTATGCTGCCTCTTCTCTCGGTTCTACATTATGCTGTTCATATTCACGTTTATTGTATTATTCAGCTCCTATTGCTTCTTATGTATCTCAACATGCCTGTCTCCTTATTCCCTCCCACTCTGACTTTCCCGTCTGCTGATTATTAAGTGTATTCATGCATTAGCCTCTGGCTCTCCATGCAATCTGATCTCCTTTTATAGTGACTCGCTCTCTTCATTCTGGCTCTCATTTCTCCTTTCTATCACTAATACTGCTTGTGCTGCTTCACAGTTTCGTTCTTTTCAGCTGTTAGTTCCTAAATTGTGAAATGCTGATTCCTCTTCTGCTTTATATGTGTTTAAGAAGCTCTTAGACATACGTTTTCAGTGTTAGTACTTGTTTTTCACTTTAAGTTACGTAGGATGTCACTAGAATTTGTAAAGCTATTTGAATAAATGTGACAGATAAATAAATATATAAACCAGAGGGCATACTTATCGCAGAATTCTCAGGGCTGCTACTCACATTTCGTCCAACATTGACAGCGCCGTGCTGCCGCGTGCATCTGGAGCCATTGGTAAGAGCCATACGATTGCTGGAAGTCGCTTGAACAGGTAATTGGGAACGGTTGTTTTGCGGTGGGAGCGTACACTTTCATCAAAGGACAAGTCGCGCAGCAAAGAAGACTACAAAGAAGGAAATATACCTAACACAGCTGTTGGATCAAAGCTATTTTCTGCTCGTATGCTTTTGTAATACACTTTTTAATGATTTGAGCGGTCTGCGGAACAGCCGGGGGATCAAAGGTGTAAGAGTAAAGCCTAGGACAGCATGTGTGCGAATAACTACACGGGTTATGTCTGGACATCTTGCATGTATACACAACACAATGGATTGTACATGAAGCAATGCACTAGTTGCAACTTGTTTAAACACAATGACCGACAAACGAGGCTGGGCAAAAGCAAGACAGGGGAATGTAAGGAACTCATGGTGGCAACACGAAAGGCAGACAGAGGTGATCACAGTTCAAGGGTGTTTTTTAAACTGTGTAAATGGATTGAAAAAACACCTAACCTAAACCTAAATCTAAGATGGGAGTAAGCTACGACCATCAAATAATAAAAAGGCAGTCTTAGTGGCCTCTTGTCAAAAATGAAAGGACATATACTAAACAAAACGAATGCCAATCCTTACAACTAAATACAGAAAAGTGTTGGATAAGGATCTTGAGAAAGAAGGAAGTGTTCATAAATGATAAGTCAGGATGTAATAGCCGGTACCCATGTTTTTTTGCATGGGACAAGGTGGGATTCAGGAGCAGTGGAGTCTAGTCAAATAAAAAGGTCCTATACTAAAACAATAACTATTGTCAATCCTTACTGCTATGCTACAAAATAGTGGGGGATAATGTTCACAAGAAAAAAAAGAAGTGTTCTCAAAATGATAAGTCAGGATTGTATATCTAGGGTCTCCCTTCCCCACGTTTTTGGCAAGGGACAAGGTGGGATTCTTGAGCACAGCACACTCCTGGGCCTCACCAGCACAAGGTTACAGTTTGTTTCCAAAATATCAGGGCCTTCTGTAGCTAAGTCTCTTTCACACAGTCTCTTGCCTCAGAGGATCTAATATGTCACAACCAACAAAAACAAAGGTCCCTTCAATAAATCTTCATGGGGTGATTACAATTGGCCTTAGGATCCCCCTCTGCTGGATCCAATCCTTCGTACAACATGAGTCTTCCTCTGTGGGGTTCATTATGGCCTTTCATTCAAATTCTCAGCAGCTTGTAATATTCAAGAGTCTTGATGTCTTTTTAAAAAACCATTCACCATGGACAACCCTCAGCCGGGTTCACTCTTGTCGACACAATGTTCACGGGTGTATCATGCTTCACCCTAAATTGCAGGCATCCCTCAGCCGGGTTCACGTTTGCCAAATACACTGTTCACTTTGCTTTCTCACAATGCAGGATTAACTCTCGTTAGCTTTCCCCTTGGCATCCCTCCATCTGGTTTACATAGCCATTGTAGCACAGTTCATAATTTTCTAATACTGATCATAATTTGCTCATCTAATCAGAAAGTGAGGTCCTCTTCCCCTAGCTTTCTCTTGGCATCCCTCTGTCAGGTTTCACACTCGCCTTGGTTCGCAATTTCACCTTATTAGAAAGTAGGGGTTCCCTTCCCCTTACTTTCTCTTGGCATCCCTCCATCGGGTTCACACTTGCTGTAATTCACATGACAGTTCCTTTAGACCCCTTATGTTATTCCTTTTACCTAAGCCCGGATCTCAGCCCCCAGTCAGGCTTTACTTTAAGGCCTGAGGCAGACTTTCCTTCACTTTCCTTCTTGTCAATGCGTTAGAGACTTTCGATTGTGTACGGGGTTTGACTCGACCCTTGTATGACTCCTCTAATTCCTCACACTGGCCTCTCCTAGGGCCTCCTGGTACTTGTAGTTTCAACAAAGGGGACCAGTCAGAGTCCTTCGAATGAGCTCCCACACAACGCCCGACCACTCTGCATCTGGACCTTCACTGGTCCTTCACTGGGGTTTCTTTAAAAGTTCAAATATGCAAATTCTGTGTCACAACAATGTTGCGGCCTGTAACCTTGGGCCCAGCACAGTTTGGTTTATTATCAGTCCTCTCGGACTCACCGGCAGTGCTGAACTGTTGGAGTTTCTTGTCTCAGGAGTCAAGGACGGCACCACGGTGGAAAGCGCTTCTCCCCACTTTGGCTATCAGTGCGGGACGGCCCTGTGTACCGTTCACCAGTCACACCACACTCCAGCTGGACTTCTCAGTCTTATGATTCCCCTCTCAGATGCTTTGCAGCTCTGAGTTGAAAACGGCAAGGGCAATTACCTCCTCGTCGTCCTTTCAGGTCTCACCACCTTTCTCCTCCATTTGAACTGCCGGTTAAGAATAGCTACTTCCTCATGCGTTCGGCCTTGCTCTAAGTGTGCTCTCTGGCTCTGGCTTTTATCCATCTGGGGATGAGAAAAGGCCGTCAGCTGTGTATAATTATTGCCAATTGCCTGACTCTGCCTGACCCTTGTGTCGGGACATGTCAGGTATATGGCTCTGGTGTTGATCCATCTTGTTTCAAAACTGGGACACCCTAGCAGGCTTTCATCAGATATTATATCCCTCGTATTCCCTTGGGGATTCTTTCTACCTTCTAGTTCATTAACCCTCATCCTAGAGGGATTGGTAAATTCGGAAGGGTGAGATTGGTAGGGTTTGTGAATAAAATAATATTTGGATGGTTTGTCGTAGGAAGGACCACCATTATTGTTGTGAAATGATTAGGGGGGGTTTGTGAGAATGGTGGTGTTTGGTTAAAGCAGACTGGGAGTTCAAGAAATAATAATCAGAGGGACGGTGAGAAGAATGACTTGGAGTACTCGGGTAGACAACAGGAAAACAGGGATTCTGGGAGATGTAGTTACCCACTGCAGCAGGGTTTGGATTTCTAATAGGTTTACCAGATGCAGAGGGGTTGTTGGATTCTGGTAAGGGAGATTCATTGGATGGAAGGGAGGTAGATGCCTTCTTCCCTGGTATAATACTGCGTTTCAGCTGGGGGTGCTCCTGCGAGCATAACCTTGGGTTCCCTTAACCAGGTGATCCTCCCTCAATCGTCCACCCCGGGGTTGGGATCTGAGAGCACCAGCCCTTCCTGCCCATCTAAATAATGGATTCCAAAGGTCTACTTGGGAGAATGCCCTCAGGTTTCTCACATTACCAAGAATCCAAATCTTTTGGTGGGCTCTTGATCGACCTGAGAGGTGACAAGCTCTGATCCCAATTGGCTGCAGGGGAGTAAGCAGAAGCATGGGCTGCAGCCTAACAATCCTCCTGGGTCCGACAGGGAAGAAATCAGCTGTCATCTGGAAATGGCTACTGCCTACAAGAGATACGGTTATCCAGAAACCTCTAGAGAAGATTCTTTGGCTTTGAAGACCCTCACAAGAACTGTGAGTGACTCTGCATGAACCACACTGGAAGTAAACATTATTTTGTGTGAACCTATCAGGGTGATTTACTCTGATTATGAACTGTAGTGGAATAGCGAGATTACACTCAGGAGAACAGTCCTTCAAGCTAAGGCTTCAATGTCTTTCTCACTGAATTGCCTTTTCCTTAGACCTTGCACTATTAAACAGATACACATATAATGTAATGTAAGAGATTTTATATAGCATCCTTCTGGCTTGGCAGGGGAAGAATGATGGCCTGGAGGGTTGTCCAGAGCAATTTCAGAGGTTAAGATTAATTCTAAACCTTCTATCCTTCACCTCTGCTGGTTTTGCTTAGTCACCCCATGTGGGACGGGTATGCCCAGACGTGGGTCCCATGCCAACTGGTCCTAGAGTCCCAAGCTATTCCTGAGGATGCTCAGCAAGGCCAAAACATGTCTGGGTGTGGTCTCATGCAGAAAGGATGTGACCAACCAGTTCGGGTTGAACTGCTTCTTTTGGGGTGGGAGCAATCCCGATTTGCATATTGTTTTTCCCTGTTATTAATGTCTTGACAGGTAAAGAATGATGGTCTAGAGGGTTGCCCAGAGCAATGCCAGAGGTTAAGATTAATTCTAAACCTTCCAGCCAGCACCTCTTTTATTTTGCTCAGATACCTCATTTAAGCCATCTTGTAAAACAGAACTGTCCCTGATCCTCCACCCATCGGCCTTCTAAAATATTTACACAGCTCCTGAGCCATCTCCATATCCTTGACATTCTCCATGCTACCTTTCTTGGTTTCACTATATTGTACTTACATCAATGATATTTACAAATGAAACACTTACTCTTTGGACTCTTTTGGCAATCAACCTAACTCTAATTTACCTAAAACAAAAACTTTGTCCACAAAATACTTAAGCCCTCACTCATCCATACCTTAGATCTATACCTTACAATATACTTTGTTTCTCTTCCTCCATCATTCATTTACACATTTATAATTGATAGCACACCTTTATGGCCAAAACACACTCTGGTATTCTTCTCTTTATTACCCACTAATTTTCCACTCAATGATTTTCAGCAGATTAATTCTCTGACAAACCTGCTATGGGATAAAATTCTCCATAACTCAGACAAGATTCATGTGTTTTGAGACCACTACGATGTTGAACAGACACAGTATAAAAAAACAATAAGAATAACCCAACCCCACGACAACCTCCAATAAATCTACCCTATTGTGATTGTTTCTGAGCTGTCTGAATGGAATCCATGACTGAATACCCACTCTTAGCAGTGAGAGGTTTGAGATGCTCACCCTTGATAACCCGATTCACAAATCCATCTCACCTGGCCCTCAGAGCTGTCCAACCAATGCCGTTGCTTATCTAATGTCATGATTCTTCATTAAAGAGGATTTCTGTCTTCCCATTACTCTTTTTGAATACGCATTGCAGTGTTCTAGTTCTCTATGCGTTGTGCATAACGTTTCATCACGCCAGACTGGAAGCCTGTTGCTACAGTTGTCAGCAGTGATCTTTGCGTCCCAATGCTTCTCTCCACGAAGAGCAGACGCTTTGACCCTGCAATACCCATTTGACTCTCAAGCTGGTTTCAATCTCTCCCTCGTCCTTGTATGCTGCTTGTTCCTTCATATCCTTGACTGTGCCTATCCAGAACTCTTTACCTTGGGTCCGGAATTCTTCCTTGTTTGTTTGTTGGAAACTGGACGACTTGTTCTCAGAAGTCTAGTGCAGCTTAGCCCATTGTGCACTGAAACCAAATTCTCTCCCTGCTCCCCAATTTGAATCTGGGCCTTTTTTTTACAACAGCTACAAATGGATTTTCTTCTCCAAATGGGTTCCCTCCTTTTCTTGTTGTGGACTGTGCCGGTCGGGGACCTCTTGGCAGTTGGTACTTAATTGATTGGCAGGATGGCCTTCTATGTGAGCATGATGATAGCACTATTGTGAGTGAGGCTCCTCGCGCAGCAAGAGCATGATTATGGCACTATTGTTAGTGAAGCTCGTCGCACAGCGAGAGCAGGATGATGGTACTATTGTGAGTGAAGATCCTCACGCAGCAAGAGCATGATTATGGCACTATTGTGAGGCTCCTCGCGCAGCAAGAGCTTGATGATGGCACTTTTGTGAGTGAAGCTCCTCGCGCAGCAAGAGCATGCCGATAGCACTATTGTGAGTGAAGCTCCTCGCGCAGCAAGAACATGACGATGGCAGTATTGTGAGTGAAGCTCCTTGCGCAGCAAGAGCATGACGATGGCACTATTGTGACTGAAGCTCCTCGCAAAGCAAGAGCATGATGATGGCACTATTGTGAGTGAAGCTCCTCGCGCAGCAAGAGCATGATGATGGCAGTATTGTGAGTGAAGCCCCTCGCGCAGGAAGAGCATGACGATGGCACTATTGTGAGTGAAGCTCCTCGCACAGCAAGAGCATGACGATGGCACCATTGTGAGTGAAGCTCCTTGCGGAGCAAGAGCATGATGGTGGCGCTATTGTGAGTGAAGCTCCTCGCGCAACAAGAGCATGGTGATGGCACTATTGCAAGAGCATGATGATGGCACTATTGTGAGTGAAGCTCCTCGCGCAGCAAGACCATGATGATGGCACTATTGTGAGTGAAGCTCGTCGCGCAGCACGAGCAGGATGGTGGGACTATTGTGAGTGAAGCTCCTCGCACAGCAAGAGCAAGATGATGGCACTATTGCAAGAGCAGGATGATGGGACTATTGTGAGAGAAGCTCCTCGCACAGCAAGAGCAGGATGATGGCACTATTGTGAGTGAAGATCCTCACGCAGCACGAGCATGATGATGGCACTATTGTGAGTGAAGCTCCTCGTGCAGCAAGAGCACGACGATAGCACTATTGTGAGTGAAGCTCCTCGCGCAGGAAGAACATGACGATGGCACTATTGTGAGTGAAGCTCCTCTCGCAGCAAGAGCTTGATGATGGCAGTATTGTGAGTGAAGCTCCTCGTGCAGCAAGAGCATGACGATGGCAGTATTGTGAGTGAAGCTCCTCGCACAGCAAGAGCATGACGATGGCACTATTTTGAGTGAATCTCCTTGCGCAGCAAGAGCATGGTGATGGCGCCATTGTGAGTGAAGCTCCTTGCGGAGCAAGAGCAGGATGATGGCACTATTGTGAGTGAAGATCCTCACGCAGCACGAGCATGATGATGGCACTATTGTGAGTGAAGCTCCTCGTGCAGCAAGAGCACGACGATAGCACTATTGTGAGTGAAGCTCCTCGCGCAGGAAGAACATGACGATGGCACTATTGTGAGTGAAGCTCCTCTCGCAGCAAGAGCTTGATGATGGCAGTATTGTGAGTGAAGCTCCTCGTGCAGCAAGAGCATGACGATGGCAGTATTGTGAGTGAAGCTCCTCGCACAGCAAGAGCATGACGATGGCACTATTTTGAGTGAATCTCCTTGCGCAGCAAGAGCATGGTGATGGCACTGTTGCAAGAGCATGATGATGGCACTATTGTGAGTGAAGCTCCTCGTGCAGCAAGACCATGATGATGGCACTATTGTGAGTGAAGCTCGTCGCGCAGCAACAGCATGATGATGGCACTATTGTGAGTGAAGCTCCTCGCACAGCAAGAGCAGGATGGTGGGACTATTGTGAGTGATGCCCCTCGCACAGCAAGAGCATGATGAAGGCAGTAATCTGAGTGAAGCTCCTTGTGCAGCAAAAGCATGACAATGGCACTATTTTGAGTGAATCTCCTTGCGCAGCAAGAGCAGGATGGTGGGACTATTGTGAGTGAAGCTCCTCGCACAGCAAGAGCAGGATGATGGCACTATTGTGAGTGAAGATCCTCACGCAACACGAGCATGATGATGGCACTATTGTCAATGAAGCTCCTTGTCCTTTTGGGGGTGAAATGCTCGGACCAAGGCACCAGCTACCCGGGGTGAAGACCTGTGTGATAAGTGGATAACAAACCCCTTTCGACTAATTCCCACCACGGTATGGCAATCTTCAAAAACCATTATGCACGTGTTTGAATAATATCCTGAATGATAAACAGTAAGCCTAGGGGAGGGCTCAACAGAAAGGCAGCACCATATGAAATGTGCAGTGTAATCATTGGGTGTGCATAAACAAATAATACACTTCATGTATAGGTAGCTATTCTCTCTGTTAATAATCCATCTTTTGTTCTTTCCCAGAGCTGAAGTATATTGTTAGGTCTCTTCATTTCACAAGAACAGCAGAAGGCTGCAAAGCGGGCAGTCTCCGGTGCAGTTCCAGAGACTTAATGCAGTTGGGTAGGTGAAATTGTGTGAAGTTTACAAGAATACATCTTCTGACAATAACTGTTCCGATTCCAGAGTCTGAGGTTCCTTCCACTAGACACCAGTGCTTTAAGTGGCACTACAAAATGAGCCGGGGGTCACCCAGGGGGCGTGGCCTAATAACAGGGATCCTGCTGGCCCATTAGGCCACGCCCACCGACGAGCCCTGGCTCAATGGGCTACTGGCACCCCTGCCAGGCAGCCTTTTGCAGAGATCAGCACCCTCTCCCCACGGGGGACAGGGTGCTGAGATCAGCACCCTCTCCTCACGGGGGCCAGGGTGCTGATCTCTGCATTTATTTTGTATAGGCTTGCCTGGCAGGGGATAGCAGCTCGTCTATTCAGCCTTAATTGTGCCGCTGTCCATCACTAGCTGGGGAGGGGCAGCGTCACCATTAAGGCTGAAAAGGTGAGGTCTCTGGAAGCTGAGGCCCTTTTCCTTAAGAATCAGCGGGAGCTTCATTATTTAGAAAGCAAGGCCTCTGCTTCCAGCCGCCTCACCTTTTCTCCATAATGGTGGCGCCTGTCCACGAGCATCTCTTGCTTAAAGGGATGCCTCGCAGGTGCGGCGCCACTATTATGGCTGAAAGGCATTTTTTTCTGAAGCCTGAAGCTCTCGCACACGAGCGAGAGCTTCAGGCTATAGAAAAAATGCTTTTTTGTGTAGTGGCCAGGGCTGCCAGGGGAGATTAGTGGGCCCCGCCTCAAAACGAAATTTCCGAGCCTGCCGGGTGCGAGCCTCGGCAGGCCCCGCCCCACTTAAAACCCTGCTAGACACACATATCCCCCACTGACGGGCAACCACAGGCCTAGCCGTTAGCAGATCAACACTACTGGAGCAATCCCTTTTTAGCACTAACATAATCCCCCCTCCCCCCCACATCAGCGGCTAGCCATAATCAAAGCGCTGTAATGTGATAGATCGCGGCTCTCACTTTCAGACAAGAGCCCCCACCCCCGAGCGTTTACACCAAGCCCATAGAATAAAAACGTCACTCAAATCTGGGGTACATCCGAGGTGCACCAATCAACCCACATGATTTGCACATTCCTCTCACCACTTTCACATTAACAATCCCCCTCCTACCTTTTGCTCACTCCCTTCCTCCGCCAATGCTCAGCTAGGTCAATGCGGCTAACAAAAAACACATTTTGGTGTTATCTCAATCCTTGTATTGTTTTAGAGGACTCATTTGGGTTGTTCTGCTGTATTCAGGAAGGAATCAAGAAAGTCAGAATACGGAGATTGGTCAGACCATGTAATGAAACATCATTAGAAAAGACTGTATTGAGAGCAAGTCTAGCCTGATGAGGGCTTACCCACAAATAGTTAATGATTAAGCTTTATAGACCTAGCCTGAGGGTCGTACAGGGAGTTATGTGAGGACCTACTGGGAGTTATGGGCTCCGAAGACTGAGTTAAAGGCCCAAGCATAGCAAGGGCGTTTAATGAGATTAACAAGCCTGTAACTCCAGGTATGGCCCGAATGTGAGGTCTACAAAGCTATTATGATCCGCTCAAATGTGGACTTAAAGGGGGTAAAAAAAACAAATGGCAATCTGGCTGCAGTGGTTGCTGGGAACTAGCTGGTTTCCAGCATCCATGTAGAAATGTGACTTGGATGGAGAGTAGGGGCAGGGTGTACTAAACAGCATCTGGCAGGTGCGATCCGGACAAGATTAACCCTGCAGTGCGTGGAGCCATCTGCTTCAACCCCATTAAGGCAAGGGGTTTGTGGGCGGGGGATTTGGGGTGCCCGGGCAGTGCCTCTCAGCGCAACAATATGGCGGCCGGCTGTCATCCTGAAGCTCCAGTTCTGAGAGCCAGCTCTGCTCTAAGAGCACCTCTAGTGGTAACACATCTCCCCCTCTCATTGGCCAATGTCCGTGTCTCTTTGTGATTTCCTAGCCATACCGGCTCGTAAGGCCTGGAAATTGGCAAGTTGGGGTGTGCCATATCACTCCCCCGGGTCCTAATGAGTGCTGCTAATGGGATGGGCAAAGTTTCCCCAAAAACTGGCAGCAGAACCTGGAGGATGATATCCAAATAAGACGTTTGTGAACAGGTGGAGAGGAAACGAAAAACATTCAAAAAAAGGGATTACACGTCAAGGAGTTTTAAATGTAAAGATTCTTTGTGGATAATTGCTAACATAATTCCGCTTTCATGCGAGTGATTTCTGCATAAAGGTTGGTACTTATTGGGTATATCCTATCATAAATAACAGGAATGGTATCTTCATCAGATAAGAAACATTAGGTCATTCGATTGAGGGTGGAGCGGGCATTAATTAGTAAAGCTTTGCTCATTTGGGCTTGTTTCCTTTGTATGCTAGAAGTTATTAGGTGATGATAGAAAAAAGGGAGACTTGGACATCACACCAAGTTCTACTAGCGTTTCAATAACAGCGAAATCCGGTACAGCTTTCATTTTCTGTAACAGGCGCAGTTGATGTACTGTATATACAAGCTCATTTCTGCAGTAAACCTCAACGTCAAAATACAACAGGTGATGGCCTAGGGCTCAGCAGTGCCCGCCCCAGCTCCTTCATGGAAATAAAAGAAAGCCCACTTAGGCTTTATCAAAAGACCTTGCTTGTGCTTGTATGAAGCGAGTTATAGACAGATATTAAACTATATCATAGTATACAGTGTAACCTATGCAGAACTATGCACATATGCAACATGCAGGGCAATCAATCGGCACAGGAAATCAATTTCAAGATACTCAGATATATGAGAGGTAGAAAGCGATTGGGCATTTGAAACATTACGTTACATCAGAACGCGTCACCGTAACCTTATTAGTCTATTCATCAAATGATGTTGATCTTATTTTACCCGCTTTATATAGGCTGTTGTTGTGCAGCGCTCCATTGATGACACCCAACACATCCCAGTGAACTGATTTTAAAATGTAGTATATAAATACCTCACAGTTTAATATATACCTATTGTCCCAATTTTTAAGCAACTAAAATCACAAATGACACATACAAGGCAACTTTTTAACTTATTAAAAACATTTTTTATGTTGGCTTCTATTTTAGAGTGATCACTGTTGACCTATTTTTCTTTAAAAGCACGTATGCGACATGCATATACACATCCCAGTAATGCATACATATGCATGCCTAGGCCTTAGCCACATGCCGCTATTCCGATCATGCATCCGAAGTGTGATTCAATTCTCTACAGCCATTCGGCACTGACGCACAGGGATTAATGTTGGAGTTCCCTGTAAAAAGGCAGTAAGGACCTACACCTACAAAGGTCCCTGCAGCTCTATTTTCCGCTTCCGCATGGCCGAGTGCAAAAGAAGCGGGAGGGCGGGGGGGGGGGCAAAAGGCAGCGTACGTGCTTTTACGATGGCCATTTGCACTCCGCTGTGCAAAGTGAGCAAACGCTGCCTGCCATGTACGCATTACAGGTGACATTTACAATGCATTCGTATGGAAAATGCATGCTGGCACAAATGCTGGTCTATTGGCATTGCGGAGAGGAAGGGAGCGGTGGTAACCTTAAATTACGATCCACCCCTCCTCTGCACCATATACATTCATGAAAATGAGCTGCAATGAGAATGAAAGACGTGCAAGGCGTGCAAGCCTTACACAAGGCTTTTATGCCATTTGTATATGTTACATGCTCATTCAAATTGAGCTTCAAAGTGTTTTTAAACCTTTTGGACATGTTTTCCAATCAACATTCTTTCAGAAACATTCTCGGGTCTCCAGATACCCCACTGTCTGCCTCCAGTCTTTCCCAAATGACCTGGCTCCCAACCCGTCCCTTACACCATTCAACCTGTACTTTGAGCTGTGGACTAGTCGCCTCACTGCGGTTATAGAAAACCTCTCACACACAATTGGCCATGTCTCCATAGCCCGCCATCCTCTTTCCCGGCTCTTTCAAATTGGTTTCATTGTGTTCGGATGGAGGTTACAGTGTCCGGTCATTTGGTCGACTGCAAACTGGTCGACTGCAATTTGGTCGACACCATTTGGTCGAAAACCAAATGGTCGAAATTTTTTTTTTTATTTATATATGTGTTTTGTGGGTTTACCTGTGGGAAAAAAAAGAAAAAAAGAAAAAAAAGGGGGTTGGTGGGGGGACCCCCCCAAAAAAAAAAAAAAAGGGGTAAAAATAAAAAAAATAAAAAATCGACCATTTGGTTTTCGACCAAATGGTGTCGACCAGTTGTCCAGTCGACCAAATGTTTTCGACCAAATGACTGGCAACCGCAGTGCTGCCAAGACATATCTTTCCTCTTATCTGTCTTTTTTTTTTTTTTTTAGCATTCCTTAAATATTAAGCCCAGGAATATATTCCTGGCGGCGTTTATCTGTATTTTAGCGACCGTGCTTTCTGTTCCCCTAATCGTCCAAAGTGATGACACAATAGGCTTTGCTACCAAAGTATGAAATTGGACAAGGAAGGACACCGGGGACTTAATCATGAAGTGAAGGCTGGTATTTATAGACTGCCAGAGCCCTTAGGAGAGTCCCTGACTTGCAGGGAAAACAGATTACTACAAGGCACGCCCTTCTCCCCCCACCCGCTCCTTCATCTCTTGGCAAGAAATAGCGCGTCCTGAAGCTCTTCTGGCTTCCCGGCTACGCAATGGGGATGCCTTTACTTTAAGCAAGGGCTTTAGGGATGGGGGCGGGGACCTTGTTTCACGCTGAGAAACTGGGCGATTTCTGCCGAATCAGCCTTTCAGTGGGCCCTCGGGTATTGATGCCACTGCGAGAGCAACAAGGCGCTGTCAATACTCCGCCTTCATTCAGCCAAGTTGGAATTGCTTCCGGGAACACATTGAGTGCATTTTCTATTGTTTAGATTTGAGTTTCAAAGAACAAGAGCACTCCAAAGTGTGATCTGCAATCGTGGTTGATTGTTTAGCATTATTAACTATATTTAAGATCAGCGTGCAACTCTTTGAGTCTGGAATGGGCCTTTTTGGCCACTTTAGGGCAAATCTCTATTTCTTGAGTACTCTGTTAGGCCTTCATGTTCGGGGAGGAAGCACATGTTATGCAGTCACAGAAAAGCTGTCTGAAGTGAGCCACTGCAATCGTTTGTTTGGAGAGCTGGACTCTGGCCGTTCGCTTGTATTGTAAAATGTTCTTGTCATTGTATTTGGCGAATAATTATTCCAAAAGAACATGAGTAATTTGTTCGCTAAAGTTCTCTTTCTTGCAAAATGCAAATATTGTGATTCTGGTAAGGCCAACTCATCTTTTTATCATTCAGCGGTTGTTAAATGAGTACTAATTTCGGTTAGGCCACATTAGATCAATATATAAATGTACTATGTAACGCTCTGTGCCAAAAGGGCAAGTACATAACAAGTCCCACTGAGCGCTGTTTTGAGTGATACGGGGAAGGACGGCCCATTCTGAGCTATAGACTGATGATTTGAAGGAGGGTGAATAGAACTTGCCCATTCATTATTTTGACAGTGGCACCACACAGGGTGGCATCCTCCTGTGCGATGTGTTTGTGGCATACAAGCATATTGGAAATTTAAGCTGTATTTATAGGTCCACATTTTTACTTTTCAGGTGCAGTCCTAGAGGAGAAATGCCTAATTATTGGAGGTGGTGTCATCAAGGTCTGTTTTAGTTTTGGAGCCCTTACACAGGAAGAATATTGTTGATGGCATCATATTGATCCACTGATTGCATGATTGGATGTTCTGTGGTGTGATGCCTGAAAGGGGTTTCTGCTTTCGTTTGCATATCTGTTGCTTCCCTACATTAGGCTTTTGTTGTTTTAATGAGGGCACAGCAAGTGCTACTCAGTTGCTTAAGTGTGTTGAGATCCGATTGAATTTTGCATTTACACCAGATCTTCTCTGCTCTGCATGTGGTATGTTTTCCTTTTGAGACCAAGAATAGATGGTTTCAAAATGATATGGCACTGTTTCAATCATGCATAATGGTCAAAGGGAATGGTCACGTGGTTACAAGGGCAGAGGAGAGATGAAGTCAGATGAAGAACATACATCAGCTATCAGAGAATGGAGGCTGGCCTTCAGGGCTTCTGTGGGGAGGTCCTTGAAAGAGCAGTGGGAAATTGAGGAAAGAAAGTTGGAAAGGATTGTGAAGGTAAAAAGGATTGGGATTGGGGTGTGTGGTAGATCGACAAGCCACGTAACTCCAAGAATAATAGTTAAAATGTGGTTACTTACTAATAAGTGGTTGAGATAAATGTCTATGGGTCCATAAGGATGGGTCAAAGTATAAAGTGTCAGGGGCATCCTATTGGCGGGATCTCTAAGCTCCAGGCAATCCTAGGGTTATAGCACCCAGACACTTCTTGAATCTGATTCACAAATATGAAGGGCTTGGGCTAAACTCCTATAGGATCTAAGGGGTTTTCTACAATAGAAAAACCTTGAGGTTGGCTTATCTCAACAGTGTCAGGAATGGTTATGTAACATACTGTCAGGGATTTCCCTATCTGGGCATACTGGTTTCCACCAAGTTCTGTAAATCACAAGACACTCTCTGAGATATAACGTTCAACACTTCTAGGCTCAACATGTACAGTCACAGGGTTATTGTGCCCCCAGCGGCCCCTTGTCTCAAGTCACAGTCGCAGGGATATAGTGCCCAGCTTGTAATTTGCAATGCACAACGGAAGGATAGTGCCTGCTTCATTTCTTCCAGATCATTTGTTATAGTGCCCGACTTCACTTGAAGTTGTCTGTTAAGTTTGGCTCCCTTTGCTTTTGTTCCCACCACTTAGGGGCATGCTTTGGGATCTATTCACTCCCAGGCTTTCCTACTGAACCCTCTGGCACATGACTGTAGAGAGATCAGGGTAATCTATTACCACATTTCCTACTTGACAGTATGCTTTTTTATCCAAAAGACTACGCTTCCCAGAATGTCTTGTCCATTGCCTAATCTCTACCCTTACAGGACAAGATTGGGTGGAACACCAATGGCTGACAGGGGCTAGCACTGAATGCAGCTGAGACATGTGATCATTAATCAACTTTTTTACTTCAGTCCAGTACTGATTCCTGGCCCCAATATTCCTTTTCGTGGATTGTCCACTTGAACCTGGTTCTATATTTCCTTTTTCTGGCTAAAAGCTACTGTTTTCTTAAATCCTTTGATTTTTATGGTGTTTGTTTATTTGTAATTCCTTCTTCCTGGATTCCTTTTAAGCACATCAACTTTCAGCAAGCACTTTCCAGTGTTCCTGAGTAGTAGAGTTTGACTGTGTTCTTTAGTTCACTAATTTTGCTGAGTGTCACATTTCCTACTTGACAGCTTGCTTTTTTTATCCCAAAGACTCTCAAGCATACTCATTCACCAGGAAAATAATGTATTCAGGGTAACATTCCACTCTGTCCTAGCTTTACTAGGCTGTTCTGCTGCTCCCTCTTTTTCCTGATGTCTCCATTACTGCCAACTATGGGCATATATTTGCCACCACGTGCTGGTGGTTTTCCTACTTCATTTTCATCTACATCTCTTATTTATTCCTCCTTGGGCCTCACCAATGCTCCCTCCTGTGCCTCTACCTTCTTCCCCACCTGTTTCTAAATTCTTCTTTTGTCCTGTAAGTCTCCACATCTCTAGAGGATAGCTCAGGGACAACGTGCTCGCCTTGGAAGCAAGACGACACAGAGCACCACAGGTTTGATCCCCGTGTTTAGAAACCCGTGGGTATTAAGCACGTTATCAATAACCTATCATATCATATCTGCGCCCCTCAGACCTCCTCCACACCAGCCTCTGCCTCTCTGTTCCTCTCCAACTCCACAATCTGCTCCCTCCCGACACCCTCACCATTCCTCCACCTTCTATCCCCTTTGAAGGTGCATATGTCTGTCTGGCTAGAGGTCCCCCCTTTGAACACTCTTAGGTGTGTGGAGTTTTTCATTACAGGCAGTCATTTGTTAGTTGTCATTTCTTGTTGGTTCTCTTAATGCATTGCCTTCTTAGATCTTTACCCTAGGCTGGTCTGGAGGTCAAGCCAATACCTGGGCCTGTTGCCATCTTGAAATCATTGTGCATGCATTCATTCTGTTGGTCACAGTGAGTGGGACTGTGCACCCCCAAGAGTTTCTTGTTCACGAGCGACCGTGCTTGCCAACAGATTTCTCTGCATGCTGCATTGCAAACGTTAGCCAGGTTTTTTTTCCACTTAAGTATTTCTTTTTCCTGGGAAATTCAGCCTTCAAGCAGCTGGCTTGATGCACCAATTCCACTCAATAGTTGTACTGGTTAATATATATATATATATATGCGAGAATAAAAGGGAAAATGACTGCCAGAATCTAAAGTGAAGCAGTGTCGTAATAATGCCTCATTTCATTCAGGTGTTTTGATTGTCTTCAGCTACCACAAACAGGGTGTACCTGTGGGATGCAGGCAGTTACCTGCTCTCCTGAGGGACAGCCCTGACATACGGCACAGATTTTGCCACACACCTGGAATATGCCATTGATCTGTCCCATGGACAGACTGACTCCTTTTACACTTACAGTAAGAGATGCTGAAAGCCCTTTGCTGTAAAATAAAACGTTCTACAGTTATAAAAAATAGTGCCTTGCTATATAGGAAGAATGCACTGAAAGCACATTCCTGGCACCAGTTTACATGTTATGTGGCAATTAAAGACAGGCACAAAAGAAAACCCAGCGTCCATTCCTACATTACCTGGAAATATATTGATATGGTTCAAGAGAGCTTAATGTATTGATCTGTATTTTTAGAAACCAAAATATCGGCATGTGTTGTAAAATGAAGCATCACAGTACATGATCTTTTGATTTTATAAAGTTTTGTCATGTAACTTCAAATGAAGCCACATATTGTATATGGAAAGTTGGCTTGCAGTGCATCTCCTTTCAATAATATATATCTGAAATGTAAAAGTGATGCCTTTATAGATACATGTAGAAATCTATTGTGATTATGCTATGTTTAAAGTATATATGAAACTTTAAAATAGGGAATGCATTACTGTTTACATGTATAGGAATTGTGATATAGCATTGCCAATGCTGGTGTTCCAGGGAACCTGACAACAAGCTTGATTTTCTGTCTAAGCCCCGCATATATGGTTGAATGGAACTAGGGTTGAAATTATAGAGATAAACTTGCCCATCATGAGAAAACAGACCTATATATTTAGATTCATCAAAGAAATCCACCAAAGGTTCCATAAAACAGGCCAACTGTTCAAGACCCCGGGTAAATGATATCCCTCACGCTCATATGGACTCATCTCAAGGGACATATTTTTAAGGAAAAAACATGCCAATTCCAGCAATTCTGAACCCATGGTCTTCTGAAAAGATAGAAAACTGAACTGGCTACATGGTCGGAGTCCTGTTTTTCAAACTCCACGTCTCCAAGGAAAGATTGGTGCACTGAAGTTGTAACCTGCTGACATCAAGTAATAAAGTCCAGCAGATGCCCAGTAACGGGAGCTCCAACAAAAAGACCTCTGAGAAACGTTTACATGACTTGTGTTGCTAGCACACAAGGGTTTCATAATTTAAGAAAATGAAACGTACAGTGTAACAGGCCTCAGAAATGCATTTAAATACAATTTTGGACATAAATACACAACAATATGACCTACAATCAAAAGGAAACATGTGTTACAGCTATGAGATTCTCTTCTACAAAATGAGTCTAAAAACAATCAGCCTCATTACAAGTTTGTTGGTGCAGAAATAACATGTTGGTAATTCTATTTACTGGCATATTTCTGAACCAACAAGCTCCAGGCTTGGTGGTGGGGTCGCTGGAATAACCTCCAGCCAAGTGCTGGAGGTTATTCCAGAACCCTACCAACAGAAATAGCCGGTAATACCGGCAAATCCCCCCATGAAGTCCTATGGTACTCCATGGAATTATGATGTACTGCCCTTACTGGCACTTGTAATCTGCCAGTAATTCTGACAGACCAAGTGCCGGTAACAGTAGTTCCGTTTGGTGGTATCCCCCCAGATTTACCAGTGGAATACCACCAAACTTGTATTGAGGTGCATTTGTAGGATTATTAAACATGAAGACAATTATAAATATTAATAATTGTTACATATTTTACTGGACATATTCATTCATGTTGGTATCTCTGAATTCGCGGGCACCATAGGAATCCAGGTATCTGTGTTTGATCGATGTGTCTTGTTGCTACAATGAGATAAAGAAGAAAATATGATTTTGGACTCAGAGTGTCAAAGCATACAGCGCCACATTTTCACATGTTCCAAAATATTATCAGCTATACAATTTAAGTGGGTGTATTTTCTGGGAGTGTCTGCCTGGCAAGCAAGCCAGGATCTCTTGCATGCAAGCCAACGCAATGATATGACCAATCTATAGTGTGAGGTAATGATTATATAGTGTAGGAATAATTCCCATTATAAAACTAGAAAAACACGGGGAATGAAGGAGAGCTGGGATTTTGAAAGCTGCAGAGATGGAGAACACTTGTTCCAAATAGATTAGTGCTGAACTTGGATAGTATCTGGTGATGAAAAGGCCTTGTTTGTGAGGGATCCTGAAGCAGATTTACACAAAGCAGATCTGCCATCCTATAAGAGAGAAATAGATCAGAAGGGGTCAGCAGATTGGGATTTCCCTAGGAACACTCGAGGGGCACTACTACCACTGTGCTCATTCCAAATAGAATACTTGAGCATGTACGTGTAAATGGGAACTGCACTCTGCTTTCTAACTCTATTCAAACCAAGTCAAATTTTATTTTACATGGGAAATTATAGCATTTCATCACAGATAATCTGTTGCAGTTTGAAAATCCAAAGCCAACCAAATAAAACCTTGAAGATTTTCACAGATGTAGTCTGACACCGGATTTGTGCAAGGGTGCACATTTCCAAATCTCCAGGATTGATAGATAATTTGTGACCTGTCAAAACCACAGATATTGAAAAGGGCAGCTAGTGGGATGAAAGCGAGATTAGCTGTGTTACTTCCATTTCCACAGAAAATGATGCCAACTTGATTTACAATAACTCCTCACTTATAATGTCATGCAGTAGGGGGTGGACATTGTACCAGTGGGACCCAATCTGCAAAGTAAATTTGGAGTGGTATTCATTTATTTTTGTAGGAAATCAATTACATACCAATGTTGAATGCATAAACAACTACACTCTGTGTTCCAAATTGATAGCACAGTGGCCCTACACTCTTGCTTGTAGATCCTAATGCAAACAAACATAGTTTGTATTGTATTTCCATGTATATGCTATAAACCCGCAGCACCACATCAACATTGGGGAGGGTGGGAATCATTTAAATGTGTTTTACAAACATTTTGTTTTTCTATATAATAATTCTTAGATACCTGTACTTGCTGTTTATACTGAAAAGAACAACATGTTTTAATTTTCTAACTGAAAAGAGTTTTAATACACTGACCGATAAGCGCCAATGTTGTCATAGAGTTAAGTGTTCTGCTTATAGGTGGCATTGAATTATTTAGGATTAAAAATGTTAGAAAGATAATCATTTGATAAATGGAGTGACTCTGCGTGTACATAATTTGTTAGTGAGAATTGCACAGGCAGGCTAATTCTTGTTTCTGTAAAACTAGTTACAAATGTACCAACATTTCACATCATAAAGTTATGGGACTACCGTTCAAATTTTTTTATTTCATTAAAATAACCTTTTGATTACTAATACAGCCTGTTTCTTGTCCTAGAATTGTGTTTTGAGATTGTTTAATAGGAGGCATTAAATCGGGATACATATTTGTATTTTATTGATATTTTATATAGCGCCTTAACCAAAGCGCTGTACATTTTAAAACCAAAGTGAAGTGATAAGCAATAAACATCAATCCTGGTAGCAGACAATCAGGGATATTGGAGAAGGCGGGTTTTCAAGGAGAGACGAAAAAGAGAGTAAGCGGTAATGGAGCGGAGAGAGAGTGGGAGAGCATTCCAGTGTAGAGGTGCAAGGAGATGGAAAGATCAGAAAGGGGTATGTGCACGTGTAGGAAGGGGGATGTTGAGTTTAAAGAGGGAAGAGGAACAGAGAGAGCGAGATGGGGTATAGAAAGATACAAGTGCAGCAAGGTAATCAGGGGAAAGCCCATAGAAGAATTTAAAAACTAGACCAAGAAAATGAAATTTGAGTTGGGAGTGAAAAGAAAGGTAACCAACTAAGCGAAGCAAGTGAAAAAGAGATAGAGTCTCGATAAGAGAGAAGATGAAGTAGACGGATAGAAGAATTATAGATTGATTTTAGAGGGGCAGGATGAGAGGTCGCGAGACCTAAAAGACTGGAGAAGCAGTAAAAGTGTCGAGAAAAGATTAGGGAGGAAATAAGAAGTTTAGAAGCTTAAAAAAGTGAGGAAGGGGCAAACTTTACAATTATTATGAAGCTAGAAACGACCGGAACGAGAGGTGAGAGAGATATGGTGGGCAAAGGAAGATTGGAATCAAAGTAAAGACCAAGATTACGAGCTGTGGGAGAAATAGAAAGATTGGAGGGAGGAAAGGATATGAACGGGGTTGGGGATGAGGAGGAAGAGTGTTAGCATGGAAGAATAAGACTTCTGTCTTCCTTGCAATAATAGTGAGAAAGTGCGAAGCCATCCAGGATTTGATAGCCGAGAGACAAGCTGTGAGGGTGTGGTGTATTTATGAAGTAAAGGAAGAGCAGGATAGAATAAGTTGTGTATCATCAGTGTAGAAGTGATTAGAGAGACCAAATGAGGAGATTATAGCAGCAAATTGTGAGGTATACCGAGAATAAAGGAAAGGAACCAAGACTGAGCCTTGGGGTACTCCGTGCTCAAGGGGAAAAGGCAAGGAAGTCTTGCCTGCCCAAGAGACGGAAAAAGGTATATTAGACAGATAGGAGGAGAACCAAGAAAGAACAGAACCCTTAAGACCAAAGGAAAAAAAGGGATTCCAGAAGCAAAGAATGATCCAAAAGCAGCAGATAAGTTGAGAAGAATAAAAAAGGAGGAGTCTTTGGAATAATGAGCTGAGAGAAGGGAATTAAGCACACAGATCAAAGCAGTCTCAGTAGAGTGAAGAGGGTGGAAACCAGACTGAAAATGAGGAAGACGAGAAAGATCAGTGACACAGGATGAAATCTGAGAATACACAAGACGCTCTAGGAGTTTAGAGAGGTAGCGTAGAAGGGAGATAGGATGGAAATTAGAAACAATGAGAGTGTCAGCTGTAGGTTTTTTCAAAATAGTAATGATGGTTGCATGTTTAAAGGATGAAGAAAAAACAGAGGTACAAAGACAAGTGTTAAAGAACAACACAAGACGGCAAACTTTAGGAATAAGAGCAAATGGGATTGGGTTGGTAGGAGTTCCAGTGTAGTCTTTGGCTAAAAAGCGTAGTACATCAGTGTTGGAGACAGGAGCAAAGCTGGAGATTAAAACAGAAGCGGTAGGAGGCGAAGAAGGTAAAGTGGTTGGGGGAAGAGAGCTTTCAATGTCTTGATGCAGAGAAATTACTTTTGAAGAAAAGAAGTGAGCAACTTCAGAATAGAATTAAGAGAATGATAAGTAGAGGGAGGGGAGAGCACCCATGTTAGAGTTTGGAAAGGATGCCTAGGATCAGCATATTGGGTGTGAAGAAGATCTGAAAAGTAGGCACGTTTGGCAGAGATTAGAAAGTTGTAGAGACAGTGATATGAGAAGAAGGCGGAGTTATTAGATGCAGATTTTGTTTTGAGCCAACGCCTTTTGAGTCGGCAGAGAAGACGTTGCATAGCGCAGAGGTGAGAGGAAAGCCAAGGTTCACAAATAGGGTGAAAAGCAGACAAAGGAAAGAGTTGACCAAGACTAAGCGAACGAGATGAAGTGAGAGCAGATGCTGCCTTGTCAGCGGTAAGAGTAGAGAATCTTAAAGAAGAGGGAAGATTAGTGGTGCAAGTGTCATGAAAGAGCGAGGAGTTGAAACTGCGTAGGTCATGTCGAAAAAATGGTTTGGAGGAAGAGAAGTCGGGGAGATCTGAGGAATGGAGGATAGAAGTGACACAGAAAGAAGAGAATGGTCTGCTAGGTAAACAGGTAGAGCTAGTACTGAAGAAGCAGTAAAAGTAGAAAGAACAATTAGGTCTAGTGAGGAACCAGTAATGTGAGTAGGGGGGTTGGAAGAGGTGAAAGAAGGTGGGAGTCAAGAATGGAGAGAAAAGCGGTGGCCGAATGTATAGAAGACAGATGAAGATTGATGTCCCATAGTAGTACACATGGAGTAGGACTAGGCATGATATGGGATAGAAGGTGATCAATATTGTTACAGAAGGAGTCGAGTGGCCCTGGAGGACGATAAACAATAATCAATGAAATAGTATGAGGAGTAGTAAAGATTTTATAAATGAATTCAAAAGAAGAGTAGACTGCTGTAGCGACAGGCGCATGAATAGAAGAATAACAAGAGTGATAGAGTATTACAGTGCCCCCTGCGTGACTACTGGCTTGGGGGACATGAGCAAAAGAAAACAGAGAAGAAGTTAAAGAGGCAGCAACAGTTGTTTTATGGGGTAAAATCCAGGTTTCAGTGGTGCATAAGAAATGGAAATGTAAGCTTAGAAAGAAGTCCAGAACTGCAGTTGCTTTATTGCATAAGAATCTGGCGTTCCAGAGAGCCAGGTCAATAGCAGCAGAAGTGTTAGTGATCAATGGATAGATGAGGTTAGAGTTAACACAGGTGTTCGAAAACCTTGCGTCTGATTGAAGGCTTTCAGGAGATAGAAATTTGGATATTGTAACAGTCATGAATATGAAAACCAGTACCTTGATGGAAATCTTGAGGCCCGGGAGATGGTTTGCCCGGAAGCACTGGGGAAAGTAGTGAATTTGCGAAGTTGCTAGATGACATGGCTACTGGGCCATGGGTCGCTTTCCCGCTGCAGACAGCCGCAGACAGCAAGGACCAACTTGTCCCGGCTTCGCGACGGCTTCGCCTAAGGGCAGATCTTGTAGCAAGCGAGCAGGGCTAGGTCGAGGCTGGGGGTGTGGTTACAAATGTTGCCTATTGTAACTAGGCAATGTTGACAACACAGATGATTTCACGGGCCTTCGAGCACCGGAGGAGCAGGCAAGCAGAGCAGATGAAAATAAATAGTACTTCAGTACAATTGCAGTGCTTTAGTCCTTCACCATCCGGATTTCAGGCACAATGCTGCAGTTGGATGGAGGCTGCCACCGCAGACAGCAAGGACCGACTTGTCTCCGGCTTCACTACAGCTTCACCTAAGGGCGGATCTTGTAGCCGGCGAGTGGGACTAGGTTGATGCTGGGGGCGTGGCTTCAAGTGTTGCCTGGTGTTACCAGGCAACGTTTACAACACACATGATTTCACAGGCCTCCGAGCACCGGAGGAGCAGTCAAGCAGAGCAGATGAAAATAAATTGTACTTCTGTACAATTGCGGTGGTGTAGTCCTTTCCCATCCGGATTTCAGGCACAATGCTGCAGTTGGATGCATGCGGCCGCCGCAGACAGCAAGGACCTACTTGTCCCCAGTTTATCTCATTGATGCCTGTATTGGAATCCACAAAAGACCTGACTAGTTGCCCTAAGGAACAAAGGGCTTCATTGCAAGTCGGGTGGTCTGGTAAGAATGTGCCCGTATCAATGGATAACGGCACTTTTACCGGTCCAGCAACCTACATGTTGTAAGCGATATTCAATCAACACTACAGCTAAGTCAATGCCTAGTCTGGGATGCTGAGGAAAACCCTTATTGATGTATTTTTATATCCAGTTCAGTACTCTGGATGACAACCCTTGTATAACACCCCCCTCTTAGAATTCCCCTGACCCCACTGAGCCAAGAAGTAGGTTTGTTTTGCAAATTAAAAGGTTTATTTGAAAATGTAAACTATATATGTATATATATATATATATATATATATATATATATATATATATATATATATATATATATATATATATATATATATATCACACTTCTATAAATAAATTGATAATGGATATTACACTTATGAATATGAGCAGTAGTCAGCAAGAGGTAACTTATGAATAGAAACAGAAGAATAAGGTGGGAAAGAATGCTTTATATGGTTCAAGAGATACAGACAATTTAATAAAGGTAGATTTTCAGATTTAAAGTAAAACTCAAAATGACAGGTGACAGCTTGCAGCTTTAGAATGACAGATGACAGCTCGCAGCTTTAGAATGACAGATGACAGGATTACTAGGAGGCAGTTCTACTTAGGTTAAAATAGTTTGGATTAGATTATTTTAACTAAGAGATTGGTTTTGGCACAGTGAGTACTCACACTATATTTTTGAAATAAGCCATCAAGGTCTGGTCAGGTTGGACAGGACTTCCGGCGGGTGGTTCTGAACAGCGGTCTGGTCTCTGGTTCTGCTCTCAGCACTGCAGAGTTCTGGTCTCTCTGGATCTCTGGTCTTTGTCTGGATGGGATGTCGGCCGACAAAATGCTCCGCAGAAATGGAAAATGAATGTCTCTACCTGTCCCAGCAGTCTCTTTTTATGTGTTTTGGAAGTGGGTGTGCGCGTGGCATAACTGAGCCTGCCCCTCTCTACTTGTCATTGGCCCAATTCTCCCCTCTCCCATGATTGGGGGAAGGAAATGGCTTGTCATCATGATGAGGTCTATTTATGGGTCAGAGGATCCTCCCCTGGTCAATTTGCCCACAAATCTATATTTGATTCAAATACATATTTCCCAGATACACAATGTGTTGAAATTATATGTACACATTATATATTCCTTATGGTCCATGCTTGTCCGCCTCTGATCTTCCTGGGGGCTTGCATTCAAAAATGACAACATTTTGCGCTTTTTGACTGGTTTACCAATATCGGACATTTACCAAAAATTACACACATGTGCGCAAGGAGTATGCACATTAATTGATGAAGTGTCAGATTTTTAACATGCAGACATTTGGAGTAAGACCCTATTTTCCGCTAGCAACCCCGCAGAATACACCACGGGGTCCTAACGCCTCTTAAAACGTGCACAGAAAAATCACAAGAATAATGGTATTAATTATATCATTTTGACCAGACCGCACTATGCGTTATCTATCTTTTTAAAATTATGCTCTGGTCAAAAAGGGGTGTGGCTTCCCACATCACAGGGTGGAATAACTGGTTTATCCACTTCCCCCAAGCTCAGCTGCTAGCAGAGGCACTGCCCCTCCCAGTTTCCCCCAAGAGGAAGCCACTTTATGGCCCCCCCAATATAACATTTGCCTGAGACAAAGAAGGCTTATTGTTCAGTTTCCTGCAGTTGCCCCTCCACTAATCCAATCAGAGAGGTGTCATTTCCTTCTGGCAGGGGCAGCAGGATGCAGCTAGGCCTGGGAAGAGTGGCTGAGCCGGTTTCTCCTGTCGGGGGTAGTTGTCAGGCAGAATTCAGCTAAATGTCACTTTAGTTCCCAGTTTTCTACATTCAAATCCAACTTACATGCAGCTATTTTTTATATATACATTAAATAATTACTTCCTTCAAGTCATTTCAGAATATAGTTTTACATTGTATCCACCTCTTAGCAAGTCTTTCCTTGGCCTGGTTTCGGTTCATTTGTTCAGTTTTACACAAAAGTCTGGTGGTTTTAAAACGCCGGCTTTCTGATAGTGGTGAGTACCGGTATTGCAACCATTTTTGGGATTAAGAAAATGAATTCCACACAGTTCTGAGTTGCTTTTTGGCAATCAGCATTGCCATTCACAATGGTTTCAGGCTACTGTGTGTGTAGCCCAATGGTGGTTGTAGGCAGTGCCCTCCTGTGCTCACAACATAGGCAAAAATGGGTGGCAGCCTATTCTTCATGTTTTCCCTGTGCACTCTCTGGGGAGTTCTGGCCATCATGATGTGTTCCATGCCAGTACTGCACAGTTTTATGGTAGGGCTTGGATGCATGGTTAAAAACATCCCACAATGTGAGGAGGACCACAAGTGCCGGATGCACTAGCACCAGTAAAAAAGTATATGCATCTGCAAATAAATGTGCCGGTTAATCCGCCACTGATAAGTACCGGACAACCCCTAACACCTAACCCCCAACAGCAACACAGCCACATCCCAAGGCTGTCCCTTCTGGTAACACCGCCAAAAGAATGGTGGTAACACAGGCAAACGCTAAGCGGCAAAAGTTCAACCATAAAGCAGGCAGTACATGGCAGAAAATTCATGCATGTGAGGCAAATGAGGCCACAGGTGTAGCCAATGCATACAGATGCACCCAAAGACACACTTCCAAATACCACCATGCTGCCACTGACTGCAGTCAGCATTGACCTGCAGCTGCTCAAGGCCAACCTAGTGCTGCAGAGGCTGGAGGATCAACAGAGGGCCAAGGAGGCAGTGGACAGAAGGATGAGGATGAGGACTGTGAGGAGGAGGCACCATGCAAGGCGTGTACCCACACTCTGTGTACGGGCCACACCATGGACCCTCACTGACCTGCACATCCTAACCCTGTTTCACCTTGACAGGGAGAGCATAGCATATGTCCTCAGCATGATCCAGGAAGACATTTTGAGCATCCGTACAGCCATAGCACCGCTGGTACAGCTGGTGTCTGTCCTGCACTTCCTTGCGACAGGCACATTCCAACACACTGTAAGTCAGCTGGCATTCACAGTGTGGTAGCTGCCCTGACTTGCACACATGTCGAGCTGGTGGCACCCCAGGCCCTGGAGGAAGTCTTCAGGAACCGGAAGCAGTACTATTCACTGAATGTACAGGTTACCTGTGATGCAGACCTCATGATCACCCGCTGCTGTGCGGTTCCCTGTCTCAACCCATGATGCCATGGTCCTGCACAACAACACACTGCCAGTGTACATGGAGGGGCACAGAGGCCAATGTACCTGGGCATTGGGTGAGTACAAATCACAGCACACTGAGACTGCTGCATGGGGAGGGTTGTCACAACGTAAATGCATGCGCTGGGAAGGCCGCTGAGACAATGGACTCACACACACACACCCACACACACACACACACAGGAGACAAGACACACTGATGGCCAACGTAATGGGACATGAGACACCAAGCAGCAGTGAATGGTCAAACCATGCAAACCCAAACTGGGCCAGACACACACACTGGACCACAGGTACCAAAATGCAACAGTGCAAAACCCACAGAATGCATGGCCTGCAAGGAGCTTTGGCATGGTTGCATATGTGTGTAAAAGGTATGTGTACTGGGGCACAAAGGGCCCTCAAGGAGGTGCAGATATGATATGCAACAACACACCCAAGCACCAATGTCACTAGCCACAGTAAGCAGAAGCACCCATCACATAATTTCACAAGTCAATTAATATGCAGCATGGCATACTAAGCATCAGCCTGGGATGCCAAGTCCCAGACATCCATTGTGCGTGCGGATGAACTAGAGTAAGGAACAGGCCCATGTCACACCAATGGTAATCAGACACATGGGGGGCATGCTGTGTCATGTAGTGCATCACACTGCCATACATGAGATGTCTGCCAGATGAAATGACACAGGGAGACCCCTCAGAAGCAATGGACTTGGCTTGTATACCAGACCTTTCCGGTGGGCTCACAACCATGGCTGCTTGGGGTGTGAACAAGATTAGGCATGTCTGTAGCACCACCCTGTCAAAGAGGCAAACACGCCGGTAATGTTTGCAATGTACTTTTATTACAATATATAAAGAACATCAGATAAAGACCCACAACACCTGCAAGATATCAGCTTAAGTGAACTATTATTGAGCAACAACAACTACTCAAAGGTTCTGTATTCCACATAGAACATTGCCTCACATGCTCATTCCGGAATGAGCTGGTATTCTGGAATGAGCTGATTAAACAACCCATGTCATAGCTAGTCATTTATACAACAGATCTCCCTCCCCAATTTTGTAAAAAAAAAATGTAGTAAAACACAAGTTTTTACCTTAAAAAAAAATGCAATGATACAAATACATACATTAGAGAGGATTCATCTCTTAATCTTTGCAACTCTAGACAAATTCCAGATTTTCCCACTTTCCAACCCAACAGCGTTCTTGAAAACCCGCACAACTTTAACAGGGTCATAGTAAAGGGACTCTCCTTTCTTCGAGAGTACAGCTTTCCTTATCCGGACCCAATCTGCTACTTCAACCACTGTTTTCTTTCTAGGATGTTTTTCATTAACTTTTTCAACCCACTTTTCTCACCACATCCACAACCACATCAGTCTCTCTTGCCCTGCCCAACTAGTCTGGCGTCACCAAAGTGTTTGCTTTGCGGCCTCTCATGAGTTCAAAGGGACTCACACCTGTCTCGAGACCTGGAGCCATCCGCAATGCGTACAACCTCTCCCTCACAGCCACTCTCCTATCTAGACCACACGCATTCGCTCCTCGGATGGCTTCCATAATACATCGATTCACCCTTACAACCATACCATTCCCTTGGGGATAATATAAAGGAGTCCTCTTGTGTCCAATCCCACATTTATCTAGATAGTCTCGGAGCAACTTTCCCATGAATCGTGGACCATTGGCTGTAACAATACTCCTGGGTAAACCCTCCCTCTCAAACACGTCTTCCAGAAATTCTATAATGCGTTGACATGTAACTTCTCTCATGATCTTAAATTCAGTCCACCTTGAGAAAGTATCAACTAGGACAAGCATGAACCTTCCTCTACCTACACCTACACCCATGTCAACTGGACCCAAAACATCCATTGCTAAATCTTGCCACACTCCTTAGGAGTGCTTGTTTTTCCCATTGGTTGGGACACTGCCATCAGATTTTTCCCGGATTTGATACAATCGGTGCATGCACCAACTACTCTCTCAATTTCACGGTCGATCCCTGGCCACCAGTAATCTGCTTTTATCACTTCTTTTGTTTTACAGATGCCTATATGTCCTTCATGAGCAGATCTTATTAACTTTTCTCTCAGGCACCCAGGAACCACCAACTTGTCCCACCGATACAATAACTACCCCTTCACCGACAGTTGAATTCTCACTTCCCATAACAACCTTTCCTCTCCTGAGAGTAATCTTTTCTCAGGCCATCCTTCTTCTACAAATGTCATGACATGTCTCCACAATTCATCTGACCTCAAAAGACGAATCCATTCTTGCTTTTGTATGATACCTTCCACGGTTGCAAAAAACATTTTGCTCTCGCCACACATATTGTTGCCTCCATCACTTACACAGTTTTCCAATTTCACCCTTGAGGCATGATCAGTTTGCACGTTCTCTTTACCTGCAACCACTTCTATGGTGAACTTGTGGCATTGTAGTCTTGTTACCCAACCAGCAACTCTCCTTGATACTTTGTCAAGGCCCTTGCTTTCAAAAATCAACTTAAGTGGTTTATGATCAGTTCTTAAAGTAAAATCCTGACCCCACACAAAATTCTTCATTTTCTCTATGCCCCAATGGCATGCCAAAGCTTCTTTTTTCAAAACTGAATAATTAAGTTCCGCACCTCTCAACATACGGGATGCATGCATTACAAGCATCTCGGTGCCATCAACATCTGACTGTAACATCACCACTCCTATGCCCGTGTCACTAGCATCAACAGACAGAATGTTTTTTTTTCTCGTATCAAACATTGATAAAGGTTTTGCCATATCAATTCTTCTTTTTATCTCTTCGAATTCTCTCTCAAATTCATTGCTCCAATCAAATTCAACACCTTTCCTTAACAATGCCCTTAAACTGGTTATGCAGTCAGCATAAATCTACCAAATTTCTTTTTGGTTTGAGCCCTTGCTCAGATATCTCATGACCCAGATAATCAACAACACGAGTAATAAAAACACATTTTTCTCCACGCAAAGTTATACCTCTTGCCTTAAAAATTTTTAGAACAGCATCTAGCCTTCCCTTCAATTCTTCCTCATCTTTCCCACATATTAGAACATCGTCCTGAAAACATCACACTCCACTGACATCCTTTAGCAATTTGTCCATAACTTTCTGAAATACAGAAGATGCCGATATCAATCCAAAAGGCATGCGCCGAAATTGATACATTCCCTCATTAGTAATGAAAGCAGTCAATTTGCGAGATTCGGCATCCAAACTGATCTGATGGTATGCACTTGCCATATCAAGTTTTGCAAAGTATTTGGCACTTCCAATCCTACTTAGCAACTCTCCCATGTTTGGAAGCAGATGACGATCAGCCACAATGCACCGATTAAGTTCCCTTAAGTTGATGCATACTCTCAAATCCCCACTACTTTTCTTCACCACAACCACGGGAGAAATCCATTCCACTGCTTTAGCCGGCTCAATAATACCTTCTTTTTCTAACTTTATCAGCTCCTCATGGACGGCCTTCTGAATTGACAATGGTAATGGTCTAAGTTTTGATGCAACTGGTTTGCTTCCCTCTTTTACAACAATTTTGTGGACCATCCCTTTAAGACATCCTACCTTGTTACAGAATACTTCTGGGTATTTCACTAACATCTCACAATTTCTGGAGTTGTTTCTGTTTGACGTTGGGGTATTAACCACATTGAGTACCTGTTCCTCACTATTGGGATCCAAGTTAATGCGTAACCCCTTCTGTTCCTTCCAACCTAGCAAAGTTTCTCCCCTTTTTGTGACATAAATATTTCCATACGTCACCCTGCCTTTAAACTTGAATTCAGCATTACAACATCCCAAAATGTCTATCCTGTCTCCATTGTACCCACCAGGCACCTTATCAGAGGGAAGCAACCATTCTATAGAAACACCAATCACATTTTCAAACATCACTCTGGACATCAACGTGATTTTTGAACATGAGTCAGCTAGCATTCTAACTAGGCACCCATTCACTTCTATCCAAGCAGAAGGGTGTTCACATTCATCACACCCGGTGCATTTTACCATGTGAACCCTAACAATTTCATTCTCTGAGACATCACCTTCCTCAGATGACACGGCATCATATTCTTCAATGAGGAGGGTTCCCTTTCTACCACCAACCCGATAATTTTTACAACAATTCTCAAAATGGCCCCATTTCTTACATATGCTGCAATTTACCCTCCTCCCAGGACAAATAGGGGATGTGGACAAGTGATGCGCACTCCCACATCGAAAATACAACCTATCTTCCCTTTTCATGTTAACTTGGACATTGTCCTTTTGGATGTGTCTATTTCCTTGCTCACCACCCCCGCCTTTGCTTTGAGTAGCTTCATAACGTTTATTGGGCCTGGTTCTCTGCTTCTTCTTTTCTTTCGGGTAAGCTCCCTTCTTATCACCAACCCTTAGAATCTCAGTACCTGGCAATGACTTATTCTCTTTAACTGCCAATTTGGCTACACACTGCAAAGTGTGCTCAATCCTCTTTGCAATATTTATAACCTCCTCTAAATTGGGGTAATCTTTCAACCAAATTTCTTCTCGGATTTTATCATTCGAACAGTGTAGCATAAACTGATCTCTTATATGTTCATCTAGTCCATTACCAAATTTACAATGAATAGACAAATGTCTTAGAGCCGTAATGTAATCTTCAACAGATTCTCCCTCATTTTGGAACCTCATGCCAAAATGATATCTTTCCAGGACAGTACTCATTTTGGCTTCAAAATGTTTGTCTAACTTAGACAAAGCCTGATCAAAATCGTTAGATCCCTCTTCCAAATCCAACTCAGAAATGTCTGGGAGAGTGTCGTATATCCTCTGACCCTCATATCCCAAAAAGTGCATTAACATTGCCACTTTCCATTCCACCGACATTCCATTTCCGCAGGTGGCTTTGACATAATGCAAAAACCCCTTTTTCCAGGGCGCCCACTTAATTTTGGGTGGCACTGGAGTGGGTATAAATATTTGGGGTCCAGGAACTCCAGAAAGTGCCATGTTAGAACTTTACTTCACAACAATGCAAACCCAGGTGTAAGAGTGTGTCAGATCACCCCTCTCCAGAACACCAAAACGCTGATGAAATGTTTCTCCAGTAGGTGCAAGTTCTGGGAAGAGCTGGAATAGCTAGCACAAAGCCAAATTGACTCTTCCCCCAAAGTTTGCCCCTTGCAGCAGGACTCCAGTAAACAGTAGCTCAGTACCTCCAGCCCAGCCAAAATTTGAAATTGACTCTTCCCCCAGAGATTGCCCTTTGCAGCAGGACTCCAGAGAACAGTGGCTAAATACACCAAACCAAAACAGGAGTGATCACTCCTTTCCTGCACGATCTCACCTGAAAGGTTCAGCTTACCAGATCCACACCCGCGGACCGCCTTCCCCTGAGGGCCCTGGGTGGATTGAACAGCTCACAAGCTCCGAGCCATAATCCAAGGAATAAGATGCACAATCTGACGGCACGGCTCCTTCTGCGGTGCTTTCCTGAATGGGCGTGTTCACTTCATGATGTCCGCACACGTGACTATTCACATGACGAGGACCCGCTTGTACGCGCTCCGTGCCGACACTGTTTCCCAAAAGCGAAAGCAGACACTGGGGAGGGCACCGCGTATGACCGCGCCAGGACCCTGTATCGCGTCCTAAAGACAGTGCGTCTCAGAAGATCACGGGAAAATGCTCCAAAAAGCAGTAGGCATTCACAAACAGCGCCGCCGCAAGACCTGACGAGTCACAGTCTCCAGTAACCCTACAGCGACACGGACTGCGTTGACCTGCTCTTCCACAGCAGGTGGGCGGGTCAACACCATGGGGCCTGGGAGCCGGTCCTCTCGCATGGCATGACACAAGGTGAGCGTCCTCTTCCGTCAAAGAACTGGTGTTGGGGGTCTCGATGTGGTGAGAGCATTGGGAAGCGGATCGAGCTTCACAGAAACGCACATCCCATCCTCGTCGCCATTGTCAAAGAGGCAAACACACCGGTAATGTTTGCAATGCACTTTTATTACAATATATAAAGCACATCAGATAAAGACCCCCAACACCTCTAAGATATCAGCTTAACTGAACTATAATTGAGGAACAACAACTACTCAAAGGTTCTGTATTCCACATAGAACATTGCCTCACATGCTCATTCCGGAATCAGCTGGTATTCCGGAATGAGCTGGTTAAACAACCCATGTCATAGCTAGTCATTTATACAACACACCCCATAAATAGTACACTTCACATGCAATGGTCCAAATATGGATAGGTGTAGTGGGCTGACACATGTGACCTGTCATGTAACTCTGACCATCGTGTACCTGCTTTAATGATGCACCCATCCAGAGTACCCAATGACATGCTCACATGTGTGTCCCCCTTGCAGTTGAATCCGGATATCCGCTGCTCCCATGGTTGATGGCTCCTCTGAGGAATCACCAGACACCACAGCAGGTGGCATACAATCGTGCCCACATCCGGAACAGGGTGGAAAGTTAGCTTATATTTGGCCTGTGGAAGGCACGCTTCCGATGTCTACATCATGTGGGGTGTGCCCTAATGGACAGGCCGGACAAAGTGGGCAAGATTGTGTTTGAATGCATCATGTTGCATAACATATGCATCCGGCGTAACATACTCCTGCCCCCCAGATGTGGACATGCACCCCACTGAAGATGATGACACAATGCCTCTGGGTGGCAGACATGAAGACACTGTGCAGGCAGAGGCCAGGCTGGGGCGACTTGCTCACCAGGAGCTCATTCAGAACTACTTCTGATGTTGCAAGCTACTATCTCTATCCATGCACCCTTCATTAGTAATTGCACACAATAAAGAAATGCACACAGTGACAAATGTCCAATCAATGCTGCAAGCGATAAGTATGTATGAAAGGAAGTGTACATCGTAATGCACATGGATTTGACATCCCATCCTTCCCTAATCACCCGCCTCAACATCACCCTCCCAATCACACACCCCAACAACACCCTCCTCAATCACACACCCCAGCACTTCTCAACTACACCATTAATGTGTCCGTGCTTCACTTCGGTGCACACTTAAAATGTGGGCACGATTCCTTCAACCTTGTGGCGAGGCACGCACTGAATGTCACCTTGGTGTGCTTTCCAAAGAGCCCTCAGTAGGCGTATTTGAGCTTGAGTGATTTGATCCCTACGTACATATGTACTGCAGTGTCAACTGCATATCCTGGAAATGTGCCTCTGCTGAGGCAGATATGACATGCATGTGTTTGCAGACCTTCTGGACCAGTGTCACCATTGCAGCAGTGGCATGTCCCAGGAAGCGTGCCATGCGGTGGGCACTCCCCTGCATGTAGTCACACATTGCCCACATTTCATTCAGTTGTTCTCCTGCCATGGTGTGTATGTCTACCTGCTGGTACTCAATCTGCTCCAGGCATGAACGGATTATCCGCAAGTTGACTTCCACCAGTGGTGGCAGACTATGTGGACTTGGTTATGTGGCTTGACTGAAGCCAGGTGTAGTGTCCCCCTCATATGGCTCATACTCCTCCCTGGCCACATCAGCAATGTCCATCTGTGCCATGGGACAGGGTGCATGCCGCAGAGGAGTGCTGGTGTGTGTCAGGGCAATGTCCACTAGCATGTGACATCAACGGTGTTCAATCGTGGTGGTGGTTGCTGGGCAGCTTCAGTTGGTGGTGGTGGCTGGGCTGCTGCAATTGGTTGTGGTGGCTGGCCAGCTGCAGGTACTATGGCCGGTGGCTGGGTTGGGCCTGCAGCAGTGCCATGCTGCTTGCTCTAGCTTGCAGTGGGCTTGGCCTGTGCAGGTATGGGGACTGTTTTTGTGGCTGCGTGTGAGGGTCCTGCCTCATCGCTGTCCATGGAGAGGGTGCCTGTTGGGGAGTTAAGATAGGTTGTTAACACTTTTCCACACATGTTGTCGGTCATGTATTCAACCCCTCCCATGGTGTGTGTGTCCCAGTGTTGTTGGTATCATGCATCTCACATGGGTGGTACTGCTCAGATGGGTGACCATGCAGGGCGTACATGCTGGCTGTGTACAATGTGCATGCATGTGCATTGTTTTGCGGTTCCACTGGCATTGATGGGTGTGTGCTGCGTGACATGGCATGCATCTGGCCACTTGCCATGTCCATTCCTTTACACTATGCTGGTGGATGCATGCAATGGGGGGCATGCACATGTTCATGCACTTGTATGTACTGACATCTATGTGGGTCCCTGCTCCAGCCTCAGTGCCTCCAATGCCCTTGATTCCCTTTGTGTGCAGGATGCTGCTGGGACGCTCCTCCCATGGCATCAGTCATAGGGGTTCTGCAGTGCCTCCACCAGTGGCTGAGCACTCCCTCGTGTGCTTTACTATCGCACCAAATACTTTTACTTTGAGATCATCCCACCTCTTGCAACAGTTCTTCCTTGTGCAGGGGATGGTCCACACGGACGTCACACTGGCCACCACTTCTCCCCATATGGAGGTCTTGCACTGGCTGCTCGGTTCCCACTGCCTGGTCCCAAATAGTTAATCTACATGTTGCAGTATTGTGTCCACTAGAGCTGTCTGCTCTGCATCTGAGAACTTGGGTTTCTGTAGGCGGGAATCCTTCATTGGGGTTCTCTAGACCTGGGACATCTTTTTGGCTCCCTTTTAGGCTTGGATGGCTGAGAGAACCGGTGGATTGAGTAGGATTCTGTTTTTTATGATGGATGCCGCAATCCTTCCAGTTTATGCAGCCTTTCTGTTTCTGGTGCCGGTATCAATGCCACTGTGTACTTCAGTGTCCCCGCCATTTTTTGGCAGAGGTGTTGTTACCACCACTTTTATGCTAGAATTGACGGATATTTGGTATTTTCTTCTGCTAATACCGGCATGCCGGTATTGCCGCTTCCGGCATGGGTTTGTGCGTGTGCCTGTGTAGTCATTGTACACCAGAGAGTCCTGCACTTACCCCACCGGAAACACTAATAATGGAATGCCGGTATTAGCAGATTTTTCGCGGATTACTCGGAATGAGGCCCAAAGTGTTTTAGTGGTGCTTAGTGACAATTCCCTTCCAGGCGACCAGGGAAGGGTGGGTTAGGCCACCTGTTCCTCCACAAACTGACCAAGGGTCCTGCATCAGATAGTGAGTGGTGGTACCCAGCCCCCTGCTCACCCCATCGCTTACCCCCAGAGACAGGCAGGGAACTTTATCACAGGTGCTACGGAGCTTAAAATCGCTATGGGAGACATTGTTCAATTTTCGGCTTATGCTGACAATATTTAGTCAGTGATTTCTTCCCACAAAACGGTGCTCACCTGTTTGCCCGCAGGTAAAAAGAGCAAAATAAATGTACTGCATTTCCCCCCACAAATAAGTAAATGGTTTGTTTGGGTAAGTATAAAGTAAACAGTGGTGAAGGGTAGGTGAGAGGGGGTGTAGTGGGTATGTAAACATTTGCTGTTTAAACATAGAAGACAAAAAGCATGTGGCAGCTAGTTGTTGATGATAAACGATGTAATGATGCAGTGGTAGCATGGCTGAGGGGGGAGTGGCAGGTGAAGGCCTGCATGGTGGTGAGTGTGGCAGTGTCTGGTATGATGCTGGCCGTGTTGCTTGTGGGTGATCACGAGGCCACCAGTAACCCCTTCCGGCATGTTGTTGATAATGGTGGCGTGAACCACAACTCCGTAATGAAATTGGTGTCCAAGTTATGAGTGGTTATATAGTCTATGATATCTGCACCATTTCGAGACAGATAATGGTAATTTAGGAGCATCATATTGTGTGCAGGGAAAGGGCTGGTGAGTGAGTGGTTATGGATGGTATCAAAATGAAACGACGTGGACAGGAAGTGCCCGCGACCTGACAGTGGTCAGATCATCTTTGCCTACACGTACGTTCTGTCATGGTGGAATGTGTCTGAGGAACGTGGAGCAGATCTTGCCTGCTTACGTCCTTTGTTTCAGGTGCACAGGTGGAGACTACTCTGGGAGATGAAAGTTAGGAGGGTGGGACAGATGAAACAAAGGCGAGCAGCAAGTGGGTGGTGGGGTGGGGGGGTAGTGGTCACATGGTCACTATGCTTGCAGGGCTAAACTGCACCGATGAAAGGTCTGCTGGGTGGCTAGAGTGGTTAAGCGAGGAAGGATGGGCAGGTGACATGGGGGGGGGAGTCTGGGAGGCCGTTGCGTAGGAATGCATCTTATGGCCTCTGTACGCACAGCCGAACATTTGCAACATATGTTTTCCTCTTGGAACGAATCCAACAAACATACAATTCCCTTCAGGAGCAAATACAAGGTAATGTGATATGGCACAACAGCGGAAGCAGTTAGTGCAGTGTGGTACGCCCATACAGATGCCGCTGGAGATATAGATGCATGCCAGTACTGCCGCTGTTTAAATATGGTACAGTTCTGCCATTAACTCTGCAGGACATTATTGTATTGGCCCCTGCCAATTGAAGCAAATTCGTTCATGACCACACACACAACCCAATTAGCGTGTATTATAGCGAGACAATCTGGCATTCGCCTTTTATTCCCCTAACCGAACTCCCACCCCCCACTCTTTCAGATCGTCCAGAGCACTTGGAGGCGAAGCAAACGGCAGCAGGTGCACATTATGAATCCCAGCAGAGCTGGCCTTAGGTGGGGGCGAGCCAGGCGACCGCCCGGGGCGCCACGCCCCCCAGGGCGCCTTTTGCCCCTGCCACGCCAGCTCGGGGGAGTCTTTCAAGGGCTCCACTGAGCTGGCATTGTGGGACAAGGCGCAGCAGGCGGCCTTTTACTGGAAAAGGTGCCCGCGGCAGTGGGTGCATTTAAATGCGCCCCTCTGCCATGGACACTTTTCACAAGAAAAGGCGCCATTAGCCCCCCACCACACCAGCTCCGGGCAGTCTTTCAAGCGCTCTCCCGAGCTGGCATGGTGGCAGAAGGTGTGGCAGGGGCCTCATTGTCATTGAATGAACCCGCGATGGCGGGCTCATTCAATGACAATGGGGTGCTAACGACACCTATTTAACCTCCTTGCCAGAGCGAGAGGTAAAAAAAAAAAAGTTGCCCATCCTGGGCCTGCCTCCTGTTAACCAGGGGGGCACGGTGGGCGAGGGGGGGCGCCAGTTCGCCCAGGGCGCTGCTGGCCTTAGGCCGGCCCTGAATCCCAGTAACATGCGTGACAGTCAATGCACTCCTCCACGCCATCATATGAAGGGGGGCAAATTACGCTGCGTAAATGACCTGTGGGAGTATTACACACAGCGGTGTGCAGAAAGGAGTCGCGGTTGGCACGGTTGTCCAGATACGAGGTCTTGAAACTGTTTTGTTTTTAATTCTAAAATGGTTGAGCCCAGCGGGACTGGTAAAATGTGCAGACGCTCGGATACGAGGAGACTGGCTGCTTAGAGTGTGCCCCGGGGTGACGGCATGACAAATGATGGCAATGTTTCACTGCCCACGAGGAGGAGGTCTCGGCCGGTCACGCGCAGCGTGTCACTCGGTTCATTATCATACAAACAGCAAGCAAAGCTTTCCTCGTGGCTTCACGGTATACACTGACCTGAAAAGCAAGTGCTGACCCAGCAGAATAGCCATCACTTCATTCCCGAGGTGTCACGTTGTTTTACGCCAGCATGAATCAGGAGAAGGCCATTGTAACCCAAGGAGCTGACACTAATATGAGCTACTTTCAGAACACACACTCCACAAACGGATGTGTCCTCAAGTGCCTGAATAATAGGTGGTATCAATACCCAACTACAGGCTGCTCATGTCCTAACCCTTGGAAGTAAGTGCGCCTGGGTCAACTGATTCGGCCACATTCCACATCTCCAGAATTTCAGACCCAATTTCCAATAGTTTGGGCAAATTGAACTTTCTAAAAATTGCACAAGGGTTTGAGAGACTTCATTCCTGAGATTTTAAAGGCTTGCATGGTGGGAAGACATGACCAGTCTTGAAAGTAAATGCAGAAGAGGGCTAAAGCCATGGAGGCAGAGGTCAAAAGTGGACCCTGGATTTAGTTGAGGAAGAAAAATGGAATATGATTTTGTTCAGGGGGTTGCAGACAATGAAAAAAAGATTAGTATGAGAGAGCAGTGAACATGGCAACTAGGAAAGACAATCTTGTTGTGACTTCCCGGGAGGGAAACAGTGAAAAGCAGAGACCTTCTTGTAGACATGTGCTCATCCAGCACATCCTGTCAGTGAGCAGGAAGTGAGGAAAACAGACCATCATTCTTTGAATGAAGGTGGGAGAATGAAATCATTGGCTCAGACTGAGTGTGACATCTTTTATCAATGAGATAAAATACTAATAGGAACGAAAGAAAGAGATCATTGTTTGGTGCTAGGAGATTACATTCAGTGACTGTAATTTAGTTGCCATCTTTTTGTCACAAGACAGAATTCTATTAACAAAGAGAAAATCAGAGAGTTATTTGGGGGCAGGAGATTATCTTCAGTGTCTCTACCCGAGTGTGCATATTTTTGCGATAGAAAAGACAAAATACTAGTCACACAGATTTTACTAGGATTTCTAAAAATAGTTTAACTGAGGGCTTCTTTTTTCTTTATTTTCAGTGTAAGGAGGAAGGTAATAGTGAATGGTTTTAAAAAAATACAAAAGTAAAGCAAAAAAGATTTTCACAACAGTTTATTTTTTCTTTTTCCAATGGAAAGAGGAAGGTTAAGGGAAAGGATTTCAAAAGGAAAAATACCAAGGGTGTCGACATGATTTCTGCAAAGGGTTTTCTCCGAGGGTTTTCACAAATGGTTTCTCAAATGAGTTCTCAGACTTTAAGGGACTTAGCAAAACAAATATATACAAATAAAATGTATGAAACAGAATGAAATGTGAAAAAAGAAAGACATACATTCCCCAGAATGTCTACAGCCCAAGCTCTCATGCTCTCTCATGGTGTGAATCAGCCATGTTCCCTCATCTAACAGCCATGCACTGCCCACAGAGAATCAAAATGGGAGTTGGGCCTTAATGCTCTCTCATGGTGTGAATCAGCCGTGTTCCCTCATCTAACAGCCATGCACTGCCCACAGAGAATCAAAATGGGAGTTGGGCCTTATACATAGCCACCAAACCTCCCCGGTGTTTCAAGGGCTCCAATTGGCCTGCCACATTTTCCAGCAAGGTTTAGGGTTCTGATTAGTCTTCCGAACTCCAGCTCACCCACCAAATGCTTACACATGTTTGGGTAACTGCATATAACTCTTATGAGAGTTCATAAGATGAACTTCACTGAAGTCCAACCATGGGATTCCATTTTGCTCATGACTTTGGCAGGTGGAGCTCACACAGCCTTACTCATAAGAAACACAAGCAGAGCAGCCTCCACCAAAATCTCAGGGTGTGAATCATAAGTCTCTGGGTTCAGCTTCACATACGGAGTTATCATGCAAGCCAATAGAGGATGAGCATAAAATTAAAAAAGGACAACGCATAAAAATGGTCTTGCTACAAAAGCTTACACCATTTCCTAATTAATTAGGAAACTTACAGACTTAGAGCCACAGCTGTGGGTTATCGCGATTGGTAAATGCTTGACACACTGAAATAACAGACCCAAGCAAAGTGAGAGTCATTAATATGGCAATCACCCCCACGTCAGGGGGCAGATATGGATGATAACGCCCCGACAGCCCAAGCCTCGGTGAGGACTGTGGGCCATTACCGGCCATGTCCACCCATTGACAAGGGGGTGCTAGCCATTCGCACCCCGGGGATCATCCGGGGTGCGAATGGTTGAATTTTATTTTAGGGAGTGTTGTTCCACGTGCTTTGCGTGAGCCCTTTTTCCTGAAAATAATTGAAAAAAGAAAGCTGCCGCCATAGGAAAAGGGACTTAGTACTTTTTCCATTTCTATGGGAGCAGCTGCAGGCAGCTGGGGGGCGGGAGAAGCACCGGGACTGGAGCACAAAGCTCTAGTCCAGCAGGCAAGCGGGGAGGGAGGGAGGAACGTGGGGAAAGGGTACAGTTTGTTTTTGGGGGTGGTGGGCAGAGTGGGAAAGTGGGGAGGCAACAATGATAGGTTCCCTGGTGCCTCCTCACAATCAAGATGGTACCACCCAGGGAAGGGGCTTGGGTGGCTGGAAACAGAGGGCGGCACATAGTGTATTGTCGCCCGCTGTTCCAGCCACCTGATTGGCTAAGTGCCCTTCCCCGGGTGCGAATGAGAGCTCTGTGCAGTTGACGGGTGGTACAGCCAGCAGCCACAACCTACAATGCTATAAGAACCCAGGTGTACCGCCAGACCGCATATTCTAGGACTAGGAAAAGTTGCATATTCACGCACCAAATAAAAAAAGTTTGGAGAGCATTACGTTTCCCACACCAAGAACGAAAAGTTAAAAGAAGTAACTAATGCAAATAAAATAAAGGTACATTCCTGAGTCTGCAGCAAGATGGCCACTACAGTTGCAAAAAGAAGGAAACAAATGGTAGATTGTGTAAGCCCACTTTCTACTGCTACCAAAATTGGAATAGGAGTCAGAGCGGCGATATGGAGGAAAACAGCAGAGAGGAGTAGACTGGGATCAGTGCAGAGGGCAGGAGAAACAAGTGCATGCCACCAAAATAGGTCAGTTTAACATGACTGCGGCTGCGGGGAGAACTCGCTTCACTCCTACATCCCCTCAGGTAAGAAATATGGTAAGCCCTTCGGGTTGCATGGCATCTGTGGGGCTGTAATGACACTAACAACCTATATTACAAACATCCTGATTCGTTAGCATGAACTGGGGAGTCCATTCTGTATGCTAATGGGTGCTATCTAAATTAGACCATCATAGTAATGAAATGAGGAAGAATACAGCCTGTTTTGGGGATATCTAAACAAAGTTACCTAACGTAAACGTAATGACATCATGGTTCTTTAGTTCCCCAAGATGGGCTTACATTATGTTGACATGAGTATATTGCAAAAACAATCAAACTTCAGGATAAAGTATGGAAGTAAATCCTCCCAGTTGCCCACAACCAGGATGAAAGGCCATCCAGCTGTCCTTCCTCCAGAATGCATGATCACAGCACCTCTGGGAGACATTTTGCTGTATATGATTATTTCTCTCCCACCCAATGCACTGTCAGTCTGTTTCCTTCCTCTTTGGCTTCATCAGTTGGACCCTTCCTTCCTCCCTCATCTCTGCCTACCATCCTGCACCCCGTCTCTCCTCTCTGCTTTCCATAAACTCTATCGCCATTTCTGATCCTCCAGGAGTTCCGTACTTCTTTACCATGCCAGCCTCCCCATATGTCTCTTTCTTGATGTCCCTCTGGCATGATAGGTTTCTGGGACGTGCTTGGCTGTTATTGGTTTTCAAATAGCACAAACCTTTGGTTGCACCAGAGTTGAAGATGTGACATCACAGCCAGCAGCTTCCTCCTCACCTTTAAATGTTAATCCTCGGTGCTTACAGATTCACTGTTGAGCAGGGCTACCGCTTGACTGTCTCCACCAATGTCCACACGCTAGCTGGTTGGGGACCTTTTACGGCTCCTAATACAGTGACTTTTGGTGAGTATTTGTGACACCATGCTGTTCACAGGGCCAGCATTAGGGGAGAGCCGCCCGGGCGACTGCCGGGGTCCAATTAGCCCCCCGCCATGCCATCTTGAAGAAGTCTTTCAAGGGCTCCCCAAAGCTAGTGTAGTGGGAGAAGGCGCTGCAGGCGCTCTATTGTTATTAAACGCGCATACAGCGGTGGGGCGCATTTAATAACAATAGGTTGCTGATGCAGTAGCATCAGCACCCTGTTGAGACGATTACCTCCCCGCTCTAATGCGTGAGCTGCATGAGCACCCTATTCCAGTGATTAACTCCCAACTAGGGCGACAGTGTGGGGAGTTAAAAATAAATCCACAAACTCCACATTTTTCTTAAATAGCCTCGGGTGCTGCCGCCGCTAAGGCCGGCGCTGGCTGTGCACCCGTCATACTGCTGCAAGCAGCGGCTTTCGAGGTCTGATTAGTGGCAAGTTTTCCGACTATGAAATGCGTAGCTCAACAGATTGCATACCCTGATGGCGTTAGCAGACAGCGTAGGCAATATTCTCTCAACGTAAATATGCTTCCACGTGAATTCTCGATCCTGGCACTCAGTTATTTGATGGTAGTTGCCAAGAACCAGAGTTGTACTTAGTCCTAATGCATTTGATTTGTATTAATACACTTTTGAAAATATAAAGAGTGGAGGAAAGAAGGAAGTCGCAGGAGGCGCCACAGAACCCTGAAGCCACTGCATTGTTTTTGCTGCCCTATTAAACACAATACACCACTGCTGATTGTGGCATATTGGTCCCACAGGTTTCTTCGTATTTCCCACATTACCCCCTTAGCAGCTCTATCTAGGATGGAGAAATATAATTACTAGAATTATTTTTCATTGGACTCTGTGGCAGCCCGATTACTCTTTTCACAAGTCAATATTCTTTTGTGCTTCACCTTAGGAGCGCCAGAGACTGGACACAGCCAGCCATTTACTTTCCCCGCAGGGTTCTTCTTTTTATTGCCTTGCTAGACGACGGCCCGATTGGGAAAATTGGAAAAATGCATTCAGTTTAAGTTTAATCAGATTTCCGTGAATTGCATTGAAGCGACAGTAGGTTCTTCTCAACGTGAGCAGGGACTGATTTCTAAAGAGATTGGCTCCCCCTGGATCCAGGACTGTGTCCTTTGGCAAATCCTATTCTTGCAGGGCTGTGTTGATCACTGATAGCACAGTGACCCGCCATTATGTAGCACGAACACTTCTGGCCCATTTATCACTTCCTGGTTCAGTGGCAGTGTATATTAGATTGTCTCCTTTCTTGGAAATAAAACGCAGATGGCAAATGGAGGAGTCACGTGATACACCAGTGGGTGTTGTTTGGATGGATGAACCTTTGCGAACAGTGCAGTGGCTATCGTCAGCCGAGTCTGTGGCTTAGTGGACTAATGCAAATAATAAGGGGGGTCCTGGGAGACTCTAGCAGACATTAGTCCTGGTTACGAGAGCCTTACCCAGAGTCTTTAGCTCACTATCTTTCACAGAGGAGACATTTTTTTCGGTCTGGTTGGACCTCATCAGTAGGGTGGAGCTGTGCCTCTCTAAGAATAGTGAGCAAGGGTCCACATCTGGATTCCCCTATAACTTAGGGTGAGACAGAGTTACCACATTGATCCGTGCTTGACTCTATGGGTATGGGTTAGCAGACCAGCAGGTGCACGCACGGCCATTCATCATTCGGAGGGTGATAAAAGGAGTATCACTGAGTTGGGTAGCCATATACATCTGTTTAATGTGTGCAGTGCCATAATGCCCCCTGGGGTGAGTGGGTGGCATGCCAAGTTGCAGTCCCCTTGAGGTCTTTGTGAAATATCCCAAACTCATGCGGTTGAGCTGCATTCCAGTGACTAACCATAACCGCTATGCCTGTTTCTGTGCTTCTGGTGACGGACCCCATTGAAACCCTGTACATTTTAGTTGATTTTAATGTCTACCCATGAACCATTATTAACAAACCTGAATTGGAACTCGCAAACCTCCTTCACTTGATTATTCTGTCGAATCCAAAAAAAACACATTGCACGCAGGCCCGTTAATACAAATGCAGCTCAATCCATGATTCCGGGACAACAATGATTTAGAGAGAAGACACTCGAGAGTGACAATGAATTTCATTTGCTGAACTCACTCAGAAGTCTTCATTGGATACCTTTCACATCTACACAAGTGGGCTTGTTACAAGTTTGCCGGTCCGTATATGAGGTGCTGGTAATAACGTATACTGACAACTTTCCGGACCGGCAAACTACAAGTCTGCTGGTAGTAGATCAGGCCCGTACCGGCAGATAAGTGCCTGAATCACCGGCACCGTTACTAACGGTTCCAGTGATTCAGGCATCCCCATCCTATGGAGTCCTGTGGAATGGGGAGTTACCAGCATCTCTGTCGCCCGGTAACACTGGGATATCGGGTGGCAGAGATTGTACGGTAGTTCCCTGGAATTACTGGTGGGATACCGGGTGAACCTATCATGAGCCCCTGTATCTCCATAAATGCTCCTTGGTGCGTCCCATTTTCTGCTGGAAAGAGCGTGGGCATTTTAGAAGTAGCTGCTGCATGCCACAAGTGAGGGCAGCGCTTGACCATTATGAATCAGGAAGCAGAATGGCCATGTTTCACAAAAGACCTGTGTCTATAAACCTTGTCAAACGAGAGAGGCGTGAGCATAAACATGTGTCTCATTCTTGAAGAGTGAGCATTTTCAGGCAAGGGAGTTATTTTAGCGTTCTTGCCCATGTGAGCACTTCAACTATTCGGCCCCTGCAATTCAAGGAACCTGATTGGCTGATTGAAAATCACCATTTCACTCGAGATGCTAATGCGTATTATTACCCCCGAAGTATGGCACGAGCACTGTGATTGGACAATCTCTAAACACTGGTAGAGTCTGTGATTGTGCAGCGTGTCACAGAATGTGCCACTCAGCACTCCACACAGCCGATACATCCCTGCATTTACTTCTGGCTGCCGGTGCCCAAAGACGTCTGTATGGGAGGGTAAAAAGGGGTATGCGCGCCCAACCCCACCTTGGGAATGGCCCCCACGTGACTGCCTGATGTAATGAACTGAGGGCTCATGTCTTACAAAAGAGAAATAGCATGTGTCATAATGCTGTATATTGTGCACTGACCTCTGAGCCTGATGCCTGGCTGTTGTGGGCAAGTACATTACGATCTGATGTATGACTCCTGCAATGTGTTATGTGGTCCCTCTAGGGCATCCAGTTTCTGTGTTCGCTATAGTACAGGCTGTAGAGCCAAAGTGTTAGGCTCATATCTCATTATGGCACAGAGACCCGCACCAATCATCTTATCTGACTGTGTAGTACTTTGCTGTCTAATGTGAAAGGTTCACATTCTGGTGGCATCATTTAGCCCCTTGCCTGGTCTTTCTTTGTCATGTAGGCCATTTGAGTCGCAGTGTCAGCGACAGAAGCGAGACAATCAAATATCCCATGTCTCTGCAGAGCGTATTTGCATGTCTGCTTATTTGACACAAATAATGGTTTCGCGTTTTTGTACATTTTCAGTTCTGCTTCTGAACCCCATGAATAACAAACCCAAAGCCTCTGTTAAAATGTAGTGATAAAGCCAACAAGACACATTGTAAGCTCCCATTAATGAATATTCTGCTACTTGATCTGGTTCCCTTGATGATGGAGATAATGAAGGAAAAATCATCCGCCTTTTGCATAAAATGTTTCTATAGAGCTTTTTTTTTTTTTTTTAGAAAATATTGTCATGCTTGGTTAATACATGATTTTTAAAAACTTTACAAGTGAGGCCTGCAAAGCAGAGTGTGCCTTTAAATAAAAAATACAAAAAATTTTCACAAATAATGTTACCTTGCTGAGCAACAATAACTCGAAAAATGTGTCAAAGTGCAGAAATTGCAGAATGGGCTGAAATCCCTCAAACACACCATAACTAAAGTGTGTGATTCTGGCAACTCATTTAACTTCATAAGGATGAAACGGTCAAAATTGATAATGTCATAATATTTTAAAAATTGTCAGCACGTAATATTGGTTTAATTCTCAGTTTAAACTCTTAAAAAAAGCCTAACTCATAGTTTGTCTGACTATATTGCTGCTTGACTTATAATAGTGCCATTGATATATTGCACAGCACACATGTATTTGTTTCTTTGCTCACTAATGGCGACATCTCTCGGAAACGATGGCCCTCTTCCAGTCTCAGCCTGTGTTCGGATATGTCCATTTCCCTGGTATCTTCTAGTCCACATCCTCTGTCTGTGTTACAGTCTGTGCACCTATCTAGCTGCTTCCAATCAGTTTCCTGTATCTTATTGTCTGCAAGACTGCTTACTATTCTGATTTCATATTCTATGCTGTGGTATGTGTACCTTTTTCATACATATATACCGATCTGTGCCCTGCATTTACACTACAGCATGTATGCTATTAAAACGTGTTCAGTATCTATACTAAAATGCAGTGCCCTCATTGCGAACTGGTAATTTTGCTCTTGAAATACCATTCTCTTATGATTCGGATTCTCGCAAGGATGAAAAATGCACTTGAAGGGTGCAGCCATGCGTATTTTGATGGCTACCATTGCAGCATAGCAAACTATAGTTTGTGACATCGATGATGGATTGCTTAAATGCTTTGGTTCAGGAGAAGCACCAAATATGTCTGAGCCTCGAGCCCCACAATTCCTTAAGATGGTCCCTGTGGCTCCCTTCTTGCATGCCGCAATCCTTGCTCTTCTGTCCCTTGCTTACCACCGGATGCCAGTGATGCCACCAGAGGACCGGACTTCTCTCCGAATATGCCATCTCCCGGCCTTCCCTCACCCTCTCCATATCAGTTTCCCCGGGCTGCCCTGGGATAAGCAGTCTGCCTAATAGCTGTATACATCTCTTGCTTGGGATCCAACAGGTGATAATGGCCCAGAAGCCCTAGTTAACCCCACTGGGGCTATAAAGCGTACATGGTCCCTTTCTGGCTAAGTATCATGGATGGAGTTGCATATTAGCAAACCGGACAGACTTCTCGAGCTGTGTTCCAGAGCAGTTCCAATACTACTGGAAGCTACCTGCAAATACTGCGCTCCCTCTGTGAGCCATAAATTCCAAGTGAGCCTGCTGTCCGATACAATCCCGAGAAAGATCGCTTTTCATCAAGCCTTGAGAAATGTTGCCTTGCGCCAATCCCTAGCAGCGGACTGAGCTAATGCATAAAGCAATGCGCCGCGCCGTCCATTCCAAGCGGCTGCGGCCTGTGATAGGAGCACGCGCGTTTCGGTGGCGCGTTTCATAGAGGCGCGTAGACGCCTGGCTCGCACCTCCCTGAAAAGGGACGAAAAGAGCGGGAAGGCGCGTAAAAGAACGCCGATTAAAAATAAACGCACATTGAGTGAATTATTTTCATGCATTTGGCTGAAACTGAAATGGCCGCTATTTCGGTTGTCAATGGCCTGACTCATGAGTCAAGAGATAGTAAGTGCGGTGGGCTGCAAACCACAAAAAAAGGATAACTTTGAAAATCTGAATTTTGTTACGTTAATTGAATTCTTAAATATTTCTTCGTCGTCTTTCTATAGCTCTAAGCATCGCCCGGTTCAACAGTCAATGAAAATGGCAACTTTGACTAGCCCTGGACGAACTCTCCAAAAAACACCTCATTAAAATGCATACACAGAGACAAAAAGTGTATTTCCTGGAAACTTTCCTGGGACACTTTTGGGGTTGCATACCAGCCGCCATGATCCCGCAAAAAGCCCACCTCTGCTCCCTCTGCTTCCCAGGACCTCCCTAGCCCAGCACTTAAAATGGTACAAAATGAGCATGCGCCACTCCCCTGTGGGCCCCAGTAGAGCAGTGGAGCACGTGACATTGCTCTGCAGGGAAAGGCAGCAGCCTTCTCTCCCCTCTGCAGACAAATCTAGGGAACAGTCTGGAAGTTTACAGAAAACTCCCAGAATGAAGGTGATTCCGCGAATCTTCAAACCAGCTATCATGGCATTGTTAGGGTGACCAGATATAAAGATTAAAAAAAAAAAAAAAGGGATCGGCCATAGACATGGAAATAGGACCACAATAAAACTGTTGTCCTATTGCTATGTCGCTGGCCTGTTGCTGGGGGCGCGGAGGGGGCGTGCTCACAGGCATACTCCTCTCATTGGAGAAGAGCGCCGAGCAAGGGAAGGAGGAGGAAAGGGGGGTTTGAAAAGCATTCACGCCCCCATATACAAACAGTTAAAGTTGTGCCGGGACACGATTTCACGATTTTTAAATCAAGTCCCGGCAAAAACCGGGACCGTAGCCAGCCAGCCTTCCAATCCCTGGACAGGGTTTGGAAAATGAAAAAACACCCGGGACCCCGGGACAGAGGGTGATTTCCCCAGACTGTCCCGGGAAAACCACACTCCTGAGGTTTCTCTATTAGCCTTCTTCTCTGAGCCCTATGTGCAACATGTCCTTTCTCTTCATTTGAAGATCTCACTCTCTTTCCACTCGACCCTTCTGGGTTCTGATATATCTTTACTATGGGGGAGGCACCACCACTCCTGGTGTTTCTCTTTTAGGCCCTTGTTGAGAGCCGTTGGTGCAATCTGAGATCTTGACTCATCATATTTTACACAGTTAACTTTGACAATTCTTTCCATCCTTCACAGGACACTCTTTCAGGCTTTCTCAAAGCCTCATGTTTAATGTCTCCACTCACTTTCTTAGATATTTCGTGATATATGCAATTATGTTTTTCCAATGTCCCAACATCAATATCAGAGTTCTCACAATGTCCTTTACTCAAAATATGTTCCCCCGGCGGCTGCCCCCTTCTTTATTCCACCCGGTATCTTTGTTCATCGCGGTTGGCGTTTCGGGTGTTGGCGCGCGCACATGTCTATTTCTTTTGTTCCTTTTCTCCCTGCTCTGGGTTTCGCAGCATCCCTTATCTTGGATTCTCCATAGGTCACTGTTCTCGGCAAATGCCCGTTGATGGGAGGTTTTAGGTCTCCCACTCCCTCTGGTGTCAGTCTGTGGTCACGCCACCACGTCGGAAGGTCCTCCTGACTGCAGCTTTACCATTGTCAGGGTCTTCAGTGTCTCGCTCTGGCATTCTCTGCTTCTCGGATTTCTGCAGGCGTTACAGCTCCTCTCTGCTCCACCCCTCCAAGGTGAAGCTACATCATAGGGCTTCCCCTGCGTATGGCTCTCTCTCCTCTGATCCACTCATGCCCCTTACATACAAGTTCACTCTAAAAGGGATATTCCCTTTTCCTTCAAGTATCATGGTTGATCCAGCATTGCCTGGAGCCAAATAAAAGGAGATCACGTCATTCCTTACTGGAGACAGTCCCTTATATGCTGATAAGTTGGCTTGCGTAGGGAGTTCCTTGTGGTAATGAGTCCTTATCTCCTTCGGAGAAGTCACTCAAAGTGAGATCCCACTTGTCTAGACCTTTACGGAGTGTCTTGCGGCACAGGCACACCTCCCTAGCCTCAAAGGGGGTGGCTCCCCCATGGGGAGAAAGGGACGAATACTTTCAATTCGACACAATGTTGACCTGTTGTATTTAAAAACAATAAACTAATAATTCTGAAAAGTTTGCAGAAGCTTGTCAAGAAAGGGGGACATATAGACAAAAACTGGAACTGTTCCCAAAAGCCTGGTCACCGTATCAAAATCCGCACTTACGACCGGATCTTAATGCCATGTGATAGCACTTTACTTTTGTCAGTTCTGGAGAGCTTCCCTCCTGGAAGCTTTCCGAAACTTTGTGGCAGCGACTCCCCAGGGCCATTTATCCTCTGGTGCCCTTCCAGTCGCTCAAAAAGACAGCAAGCACATAAACGCGTTTCAGAATCACATTATGCAAATGTGCCAAAAGTAAGATGATCCATGATCAAGGCACCCGCCACTCACTGCTTTGGCATGCTATTTCAACTTTAATCACTGATAACTGTACAAACATTGAAACATTTAATTGCATAATAATGAACTATCCACTCAAAACGAGTCCTAGGTTAATAAATGATGAAAGCGTTGCTATCATAGATAGCCATCCATAAAAGCCCCAATTGCCAATCTTCATGCCATTAAAAGCTCACCCCAAATTATTTCAGAAACTCATGTTTCCTCGGTGCATCATGCGATTGACATCTCCGAGTAGACCACAATCCCTTTGCGGTGGGGCGTGCCTGACCACTTCGCACAGCGCTGACTTTGACACCTCCCTATGGGTGAAAATCATGTATTTGGACTAATGGGGCATAGCACTATTTATCAAGCCAGGAGAACCCTGAATAGCGGTAGGTGTTGGGATGTGACAAGCTCTGCTTCTTTGGGATCTCGAGCAATATAGTGAGCTGCCTTGGCCCAAGACTCTTTATATGTATGCCTACACTTATTACAGCAAACACAAACGTATGCAGGCATGTGCCGCAACGGGACGCACCCAGGATGAGAAAGTATCAGTTAAAGCTGAGCTTGTATATATCTACCTCTGTTATGACAGCTGGGATCATGAAACAGGCCAGCTGTTAGTGCGCTAGTTGATGGTGCTGCATACATTTACCTTTACAACGAAAATCATCAGCCCTGGTTGCTTAATGTAAAAAAAAAAGTACTGTAGATTAATGGCAATCTGCTAGCCGCAGTCATAAAGTGCAGTTGCTGCTTTACATTGGTTCTAGAATTTGGATGTGTTAACTGGCTCGATAAAATTGCCGTAGAACTTGCAGTGCGCCTCTGCTCTGCCAGTGTGAGAGCCCGGTACTCCCTGCAGATAGTGCGAGCCACTCTTAGTTGAATGAGAATGTAATGTTAGCAATGGGCCGTTTGTTACAGGATTCCCTGCGTTGCTAGACTACGAAACGCAAATTGTGCGCAACCTGAAGCTTTGATTGACTGATGACGTTTCCATCTCCTTGACTTACTCACCACTCCCTCATTCAGACAGGAGATGATTCCATGTAACCCTGCTCGATGGCAGGCTCTCCTCTCGGCTCCGCCAATGTTTCTCCTGATGGACCGTGCCACGCAGACTTTCCTGGAACAAGAACTTCTGGCAATCTATTTTTCGGGCATGAGGGTGACTTAAGAATCTTTTAGTGTCCTTCCCACTACTAGCGACCGGGCACCGATGCTAGACGTAAGACGACCTATTGTCACATCACTGTGATTGTGTCTATACAACAGTAGAGTGTGTCATCAGGTCCTTCTGCCTCATATTCCAGTGCCATTTTTTAGGTCGGGAAATAGAGCTCTTTAGCTCTCTGCCAGATCCCTTGAAGATACATCTGTGATGCAGAACAAGTGCATCCTCGTTCGTGGATCTGCCTGAGATGTGGAGACATGTTTGAATGATGCATTTCAAAGAATGTGTTTTCTCCTCTGTTTGGTAGACTTTGTTTTCCTCTTTTGTGCTCCATTCATTGCCGCACATAAGCCAGTCCAATAGCACAGCGAGTAGAGCGCCTGTTCTGACATCTGTGCAGAGCCTGCTGATGCAGGTTCGAATCCCGGGCGGGCCAAACTCAGCTTTTCATCCTTCTGAGCACAACACACCGAGGTTAATAATAAGCCGTGCTCAGATGCCTCAGGGTTTGTAGCGCTATATAAATGCTAAATTATTATCTTTATTGTGTTTCTGTTTTTAGTCACGATTTGTGTGCTTGCAGACATACCAAAACCAATAGGTACAGTCAAAAGACTTCTGTCTTTTCTGTCAGTGTACAAAGTCTTTTTTACAATCAGTTGTGTTTGAATTCGAAAGACAGCGATGGCCCTCTTCATTCCTAACAGGTAAGCGCATCTTTACCATAACACAACACATAACGGGCATATTTGTAGTGCGCACATTCACCTCCGAGGAGTATCTTGTGGCTATTGACAGATAACAGATGTTTTGCGTTACCCAGCTTAATAGTACTCACATTACAGACTCCATTGGTCTCATTTGAATGGATATGCAAGTCTAATCTTTAGCTACTAACACATGTATACTTAAGGTATCTCAGAGCTCCTCATTAAGCCCCTTTTTTAGTGTGTACATGAGACCTACTGCCTGATCTTGTTGTCCATTTGAACTTCCACTAATATACAAGCGCAGAGGATACACAGGTTTTTCTAAGAATCAAGCATCACTCACTCTCCCATTTACTAACCCTGCTTATCTGCTTGAGCAGAGCACAACAGAAAACCGCTGGCCAACTTCTTTAAGCCAAACATCAGTAAAACTAGATGTTAATTGATGGAGATATTAACATCTGGTTCTTGGACGTCTGACCATAGAGAGATTTGTGCTTTGCCCCACCTCTGCGCCGTCAATCTCGAATCTCTGGATTCAGTTGCAGGGTGACCCCTTTCCCACTGTAGTTTCTTCTCTATTCAACCAATTATTTGCTTCCACGAACTTCTCAGTGTGCATCAAAGTCACCACTGCCTTACCCATAATGAAAATGTCTTTTTCACTCTTGATAACACTGCCAACATCCGTCCTGACTCCCCGCTCCACAATACTCAAAAGTCATAGAATTGGTGCTGTACAGCCACATGGAAAGGAATGGAATCTGTGAGACATTGCAATCTGGGTCTGGAACAGCAACACACAAACAGAACTCACCCATGTCTCCAACTTTCTCACTACTACTCAAACTTCTAAACTCTTCTCCAGCTCAATTCTCCTTGATCACTCTATTGCCTTTCACGGTATTGGTCATCCATCCCTTCTCATTACTCTCTTTAATTGTGGCTTCATGACACCACCCTTGACTGGATTACCACCCGTCGCTATAAACGCTCCATCTCAATCTGCTGGACCAGCAACACCTCCTCTGCCACTCCCCTTCCAGTAGCAGTTCATCAAGTGTCTGTGCTTGGGTCCCTCCTCTTCACACCTCCTTACTTGGCAAACTCATTGGCATCTTTGGGTTCATCTACCACCCTTTTTAATGACAGCACCCACATGCTCTTCCCTTCCTCTCGTTCGCTGAGGCAATATCCTCTAAGTGCCTCACTGACATGTGTATACACAAATAGCATGCTTAGAAACTCACTGGGTTAGGATAATATTACTGCTGGCCACAGAGGAGGTTTTAAGAGATATGCAATGCTCATTTAGTTCAACCCTGAGGGCCTGGATGGTGCTGATGTTCTTGATACTGGGAGGAAGAGAGTACCAATGGTAAGGAGCAAGATGGCAAATTAACAGAAGCATAGGCAGCAAAGGCTGGGTGGAACAGTACAACTGATCAGGGCTCTGGATTGCAGATTGTGAGGCAGAGTAACGGGTTACAGAGTGAGGCAGATTAGGGAGTGGCAGTCCATGGAAGGATTTGAAGACCACAAGAAGGAATCTGAAAGAGCCTTCCTGCATGGAAGCCATCCAACATGGAGGCGATGGGTGGAGTTGGACTGGGGAGGTTGAAAAAAGCATGGCTTGCAAAGTTCAGAACTTTATTGAGTGGGCAAAAGGAATAGACTGGGACACTCAATATGAGGTCAAAGCTCGGTTAAGCATGCCAAGAGCAAGGGTAGAAATCAAGGTCTGAGTTCAGGGAAAAATGGGATGCGGAAGGATTCTGTTAAAATTGAGGTAGTTATGCCGGAGCGCCATCTCGTCACTCCTCCCTTCATTCCTCCCCACCTTCATTCATTTTTTCATTGCTTTGCTCCTTCCTGTCTTCCTTATCCCTTTTGCTACTTCATGACTTCGCTTCCTCCATAATTGCTTCATCCTTTCCCTCTGTCCTTCACCCATTATTTCCTTTCATTCCTTCCTCCCTTTGCTCCTTCCTTAATTTCTTCACCCATTTCTCTCCTAACGCCATTTCTTCATTCCTTCTCTCCTTTCATTCTTTCATCTGTTCGCTACTTTCTTCATTGGTACCCCCCTTCCTCCATTCGTCCATTCATTCCTTCCCCCTTTAATAGCTTAACTTTCTCTGTCTCCATAAAATAAAACCACACAATGCCAACAAACCCTGCACCCCCCCAACTCCCCCCCCACCACACACACACACACACACACACACCCACGCACACGCACGCGCGCACACACACACACACACGCACACACACACACCCCCCTCACCTTTTTAGATTCACTGCTCTAGGCACCCTTTTCAGAAATGCTCGCTACTGCAATCTCCATGGCAACCAATAGCATTCAGAAGCACATAAAATAATGGCAAATAAACGCTTACTTTTGTTTTAATTTTACAGTTCACGCTGCTCTGCAATAAAGCCCCTTCTGAAATGCCACTCACTAGGCCGGAATGACTTTTCCTGCTCAGAGCTCCAGGGTAACGCCGGGTAAACAATGTGTCTAAAAAGTCCCTGACGCTGCTTTGATTTTAGCTTGTACTCTGGGCCTACATGACTGACTCATTTGGTCAATCAGACAATGCTCAGCAGTTCTACTGCATTGGCGAAAAAAAACTAAAAAGGATGTTCAAATCGTAAACGCTTCTGAATTCTGCTGGGGAAGGTCCAATGTCCATAAAAACCAGTGACCACTGAAATCAAAGACTGGCTTCACCCGGAGGAAATGCATGCACTGCTGAGTTGTAAAGGTAAGTAGCAGGACCGAGTGTGTCCCTGAAGTTATGAATCACCTGCCAGCATCTGCCTGGAACCCCAAGGACTCAGGTTGGAATCCCCATGCATCTAATGCAGCCATACTTCCCTAGTACGTCCTAGTTCATCCGGGTGATAGTTACACCTGGCATTTAAGTGCTTTGAGACCTAGGTGATAAAGACTCATGTAAGCAGTGGTCGAAGTGTACGAAAATAAGTAGTGGAACTACGCTCCCTGCTGGCCGTCCCCCTCTCTGAACAAACCCCATCGTCGCGCCCCCTTCCACACATAATACAAAACACAAAACACATGTGCATGCTGTTTAAGAGAACATTCAGTGCAGTGCACTTAAAGTGCACGTTTTAACTTATTCCTACACTTTTATTTTAAAATGAAAGCAAACCGGAACAGTTTCTTTTTCAATCGAAAGTATAGGAAATGTAAAACGTGATAAAATAAAGTAGAGGAGCACAGCTCCAGACCGCTCCCGCCCACTTCGACCACTGCATGTAAGTACCCAATTGTCATTATCACACACACCAAGACAACGCTAGCGTGAAGCAAGCCGTTCTAAAGCTCATGGGTGAATTGTAGTTCTGCAAAGAATGCATGGCAGGGGTTGTGTGACATGGCACCACACTCCTTAGCTTCACTGGGCGGCAGAGGATATTCGGATATACAGACAGCTGCAGTATGAACGTGCCTTCCCATTGCATGGCACCTACTGTTTCCCGATCTGGCACGTGACCTGTTTTCCGTCATATTCAAGAATGTACGTGCAAGCAGGCATGGATTCTCCGTTGGGCGTGCACTAATGCAGGATGAATCCTGGGAATGTAAGGGAATGTGTGGGTCCCGAAAAGGACGTGGTGTGGACCTCTCTTCCAGGGCCCTGTTGATCTATAGCGGATCACAATTAGATATTCCGAATCTGGTGAGGTGAGAGGTGGTTCCCTTGCCACAGCAGGACAAGGGGCGATTAAGAGAAGGACTGGGCAACAAAAGAGGAGGGCCAGCCAGTGTGGCATTCACTAAAAACCAAAGTTTCTGGGGGAGATAAGTTCGAATTTCACAACAGGAGAGAGGGGTTGGGGGGGGGGGTGGTGGCGGTGTGGAGACACATTTGCAGTAGCTTCGGGAACTAAGAGGTCCTTGACCTGACTGCAAATGATGTGAATTTTCCCGACAAAGGACAGAAATAGCTTTTCGTGGAGCTCTGCAGAAGGCTGATTGCGGATGGTGTTGCTCATCAAGAGGTGCACTTTCACCGATTTAATCCATTGCTCTACACTCAAGTGTCCATTTTCAGGTGAACCCTTGAGGGTTAAGGGGAGCCGCTCCATCTGTGCCCGCAGACTAAATAAAAGTCTTTAAAGATGACAGTTTCTCCCAGAGCCATGAGGCAAACTGGGGTCTGGAGACAGAATCGTTGACATTTCGGTGCGGCAACCACATCCAAGTCAAGCGAGATCCACAAGCTGTAGGACGCTTAGATACAGGAAGCTCTACCGGTCTGGAGCGAGATGGAGTGATAAGAGCATGTCCTTATGGATTTTGCTCCAGGGACAGCCACAGACTTAAGGAATCATTCTGGAGCAGAGGCAGGTTTGAGATTTTCTGGACTGAAGCCATCCAACTGTACAAGAGTTACTAATTGTAAAAATGGTCTCAGATTAAATTGCTTAAGCATCAAGTCAAAATTGTGGCCACTGGAATGTGTACGGCCTTTGAGATATTTCTAGAGGTCAAGGATATCATAAAATCTAAGAGTGCTGTAAAACACTGGGACAGAGGGGTCTTTGGCCATAGTGCTAATATCAGCAAACGCAATCATTTCATTACTTTTCAATGTAAAATGGGCTGCTTGATTTTCAAATGTAAAGAGGAATTTAGTATGAAGTTCGTTCGTGTGGAAGATAAATACCTAGAAGAGCAATAGATTATGCTAAGAAGAGAGTGCAATCGGCAATACCTAGAAGAGCAATAGATTATGCTGAGAAGAGAGTGCAATCGGCAATACCTAGAAGAGCAATAGATTATGCTGAGAAGAGAGTGCAATCGGCAATACCTAGAAGAGCAATAGATTATGCTAAGAAGAGAGTGCAATCGGCAATACCTAGAAGAGCAATAGATTATGCTAAGAAGAGAGTGCAATCGGCAATACCTAGAAGAGCAATAGATTATGCTAAGAAGAGAGTGCAATCGGCAATACCTAGAAGAGCAATAGATTATGCTGAGAAGAGAGTGCAATCGGCAATACCTAGAAGAGCAATAGATTATGCTGAGAAGAGAGTGCAATCGGCAATACCTAGAAGAGCAATAGATTATGCTGAGAAGAGAGTGCAATCGACAATACCTAGAAGAGCAATAGATTATGCTGAGAAGAGAGTGCAATCGGCAATACCTAGAAGAGCAATAGATTATGCTGAGAAGAGAGTGCAATCGGCAATACCTAGAAGAGCAATAGATTATGCTGAGAAGAGAGTGCAATCGGCAATACCTAGAAGAGCAATAGATTATGCTGAGAAGAGAGTGCAATCGGCAATACCTAGAAGAGCAATAGATTATGCTGAGAAGAGAGTGCAATCGGCAATACCTAGAAGAGCAATAGATTATGCTGAGAAGAGAGTGCAATCGGCAATACCTAGAAGAGCAATAGATTATGCTGAGAAGAGAGTGCAATCGGCAATACCTAGAAGAGCAATAGATTATGCTGAGAAGAGAGTGCAATCGGCAATACCTAGAAGAGCAATAGATTATGCTGAGAAGAGAGTGCAATCGGCAATACCTAGAAGAGCAATAGATTATGCTGAGAAGAGAGTGCAATCGGCAATTCTACATTGTGTTGGGGCAGAGCATGTGTCAGTCCTTATGGACATAGGTGTAGTTTCTTTAATAAACAAAGCAACATGTTTCAGGGCAGTGGCAATCTTGATGAACACAGCGAGTAGAGCGCTCGCTTTGACATCTATGCAGAGCCTGCTGACGCAGGTTCGAATCTCGGCAGGGCCAAACTCACCATTTCATCTTTCCGAGGTCAATAAATGAGCACCACACACCGTGGGTAATGAGGAGTGCTCAAATACCTGAAGGTTAGTAGCGCTATATAAATGCTAATTGAAATTTATTGCTTATGGGACATCATGTAGAATAAATGGTCAGAAGTCTTTTTAGTTCACTTCCGGGACTAGCCAGAATGTTTAGGTTATGGTTCAGTAACAATCACAAATACCGGTAATTCTATGACCCTGTGATCCTTTCTTAATCAATTTGGCATGGCTGACACATGGCTTATGAGAAAGTTCTTATGTGGTGTTGGAACGGGGCAAGGGGTCACGGCCCAGCAGCCTAAGTTAATGTCCGGAGCGAAGATGGCAGCCCGCGGCAGGGGAGGCAGTCTGCAAGTTCCATGGAACGTGGGTGGATAACATAGGTTTCAGCCCGCGATCAGTGGAACATGTATGGCAGCGCCCCTGTCCCGGGTGCTAATGTTGAGCATGCAAGCGCGGTATTGTTGGGGTGCTTAGGAATGATGGTACAGTGGAATTACACTGAAGGTGTAAAAGAAATCATGTGTGAGAGAAATCTGACGCTACTCTATGTGTACAGTGATCTGCCAGTCTGTGAGCAGTGGATCTACCAATCTGTGCCCGATGAGCTACTGGAGGGCACATTGCTGCACAAACTTCTTCAGGGAAGCAGGCCATTCATTACCTGTCAAACAGTAGACACAGCAAGTGTATCCGTTTTGGCAAGTGTCCTCCTGCTCATTGTCACAAGGACCGGTGAGTGATATCACATGGTGCTTGAAGCCATCAATACTTGGAAGGACTCGTAAGACAATGCCTCAAAGGCAGGTTTGCCTGACCATGCCAACGGGTCAAACAAATAACCATATCTTTCAGAACACCCTTGTCTCAGAGGAAAAACCTGTAGCGGATCCAGCAAACAACTACCGATCCACTATGGGAAAACCCTATGTAGGCCACAGACGTACATTCACCCACCCTGAAGAGACAAGTTACGGGAGACCCACACCTTTCTGTTATCTAACATTCAGGGTGAAGAAGACACGCGTTCCTCTCCTCTGTGCAACAACCAGACGCAGTGAGAGGGCTCCAAAGATACCAACAAAGAACCCAATACAAGAGAAACATGTGGCAAAATGCCAGTCTATAAAAATTACTTTATAGCCCACTGTCATGCCGGTATGTGCACCACACTTGCACAGGCGCTTCTGTACCTGACATTTCGCCTCCCATTGGTGGCAGTTGCCGAACGTGTTCCTGGGCCCCTGATACTACATCCGAATGGGGGCACATTGCCCCACCCCTGCTGCAGCGGGTAAGCACCATGTCCTCTGTTGGTTCGGCACTGGCCCTCTGTGCATGCACACATTACCATGCACTCTGCATTCCCATGGGTAACCGGGAAAGGCTGTAAGCCGGCATTCGTGTTTCCTGCGTTCCTCTGCCATAAAAGCAGATGAACCCTGCAAGTCAGACCATCTTAGCGCTCTAGGATGAGTTGATCAACCAGCTCTGCCTTCCTGACTCTGCTGCCTTCTGCCCTGTACACTGCCTTCCCCCTGCAGCTTTACCTGTTCCTTTTCGTTATTGGGCTAACCTCAGCTCATCATTATTCCTCCTTTGTTCTCGTCCTCGTCCCAGTATCTTCTACCATTTATTTATTGGGGCATCATACCCTTCTTGTCCTCCTTCCCAACACTTATTTGAGAGCTTTTGATTGCTGCTTTCCTGAACGTTGGATTCTGCTGTTTCCGGCCAACTCTCCAACAGAGTGAAACATCAGGTACCCCTCTTCAGTGCTTGCACTGTCTTTGTGTCACGTAAATACTGGGGTACCTTCAGCTCCGTGCTACATGGAGATCAGCTCCCCTTCGGGGTGGTGTTTCCTAAACTCCAACTGGAGGTGGCTCTCTGTATTACACTTCCCACTCCTGCCTCACTAGCCATCAAGAGGACACTGTGGACGTACAAAGTGATACAGGTACACGGGGCAAGTGAGGTGAGCTTCTCAACACCCACACACTAATCTAATAAAGAAAGGGGACAGTTAGAATACATGTGGATAAACAAAGTGCTGCAGCCAGAAGGGGAGAGTCAACAAAGGAGCATCATCACAACAGCTTGCAGCCCCAATGGTAGTAACACCCATGGAAGATAATCATGACTTGGTGAATCTGACAACTGATAACCCATCCTCAGGTTGAGCAGTTTCTTTAACATGATATAAGACATTATGTCATTGTTGGTTCACTCTTCTTCCACATATCCAGTGTAATAATTGATGTTTTTTGCTTATGTCTGGAACCTGTATTCAGAGATGATGAGGGAACAACCTCTAAACTGGTCAAGGATACTGGCAATTTTATCTGATATTTTCACAGTCTGGTTATTATCTTATTCAGACTGAAAACAAGATGGAAATGAGAGGAGGCAATTGGCCTCACTACGAGTTTGATGGTATCTGTGTTGTGCAGTAATGCAGGAGTATACATTAATGCTGATGCATTTTACTCACAATGCCCAACTTGTAATGAGCCCCAAATGTCTTGGTCAGAGTGCTGATACACTTTTACTCTAAATTTGTGGGTAGAGGAGCTGGTGGATTCATATGCCCTAGCTCCCGCCCCCTCACCACCGTCATACTGGAACAGTAGAAGAAGAGCAATAAATGGGATCCCTTGTATCGTAACTATACCACATTGAGTGTATGAGAGATGTTATGTACTCAGATAGTCATACAGAATGTACCCTCACACCGAAAGTGTGGAAGGATTCCGCATGGAGGAATGACAGCATGCACATATGGACATCATGGTGAGTTAAAGTGAAATCGACGAGAGCAGAGTGATTTCATGAAGAAGATATATGAAACCTATGTTGAAAATACTTAAGAATAACAATGTAACTGAAGCACCATGAGAAATATGTACCTAAGGCTAAAGTAATCGTGAATACAAAGAAGATGAAGTAACTTACTGGTCAATAACGATAAATACTTGGTAACGCAAGGTAGAAAGGAAACATATAGAGGCTTGCTATACAGCAATATATAACGTGGCATGGATGGCCATGATTGGAAAATGGGCGCTGGTTCATGTCAAATGCAACCAGACTACCCCCGAGGCAGACCAAGGTTAGAGAATCAGGAGAAGCTGGAAAGCTCTGTATGCAGAACAACAGGAAGGCTATGTTGGCGAAGAATCAAGGATGCTATTTTAAGGAATAAATTGCAAGGCACAAGATGAGTTAACCAGGATAAGCTATGAACGAAGGGGACATTTCTCTTAGATTAAAGAAGAAGACAACATCTGCAACAGCGAAAGTATTGGACAATTAAAAGTATATGACGTCTATGCAAGGTAGAGTGAGCAACTCCTTAGAGGCCAAGAGGAGTAGCATCACCCTGCATAATTGAATCAAATAGCAGTACATAGAAAGCTGAAATGGACACATTCATGGTCTCTTCCCATGTGACTCAGAGGTCGAAAACAAGGGCTATTCATAGAGCCTCAGACGAAGATAGTAGTGTGCTCACACTCCCTTGAATGTTTCAGGACAGTGAGCAGGCTATGAGGTCAACTACAGACAGAAGACTTTGGGTTATGGCCAACGCATGAGAGAGGGACTGATTGGGAAACAAGGAAGTAGTCTGACGGTATTCAAACACCGAAGTTTTGTTTCAGGTACATGCTGCTAAAGAGCCAAAAGCCCAAGGTTGGGATAGCATGACAAACAATAGGTGGGTTTGAGGGACAACCTAATATACACTGTTGCATAGACCAACCCACTGACATTTTGTCTGCTATAATCAGTACTATACGTATTTAGAGGTGGTTCAAGGTGTTCCCTACAGATAAGGTGTAGCCAATGATGTACTTATTTGTATATGTTCTATACGCAGATATGTTCCCATAACCAATCCCTTTCCTCAATAGGTTTTATAATTTGCCACATAGAATGATGTCATAGATGATGCATATTGGGGTTCAAGACCTCTAGGTACTGTGTGAGTGTGCATGCATCAGTCAGATGCCTGTCAGTTCTCCCTGCTTTATTAAATGAGAATAAGGTAGTACTTCCATATTCCTTTAGGATGTCCGATTATTTGGTCTGAGATTATTATTTGTATCTCCATCTAGCACAAAAGAAGCTACAAGGTACTAGAGCACATGTGTTTTTATTGATATCAGGGGAATCCCTGTAGCAGAGGGGTTATTTATTTTATATACATATTATATTTTTCTCCCCCAATTAAATTATAAAGGTGATTGGGAAGAGAATTCTCTTGATTGGAACCTTTGGTGTATTATTGAATGCTGTCGTGCCTTCTAAACATACTGATCTTAAAGTAAATTGTTTAACAGGCAAGGTGTGGCATAGGCAGGTCACATTTGAATCTTCCTCAAGTAGTACTAGGCAAAAATGTGAGAATGATTGGTTATTGCTCGCCTCAATTCTGCAATATGGGATCATGTGTAGACAAAGGTGGTAAATGGGGAGAATTCATATTTGTATGCTGGAACACTAGATGTTTCAATCGTTCTTTTGAGTAATGATGTTTCCTCACAGCTCTTTAACTTTGATTTGCTATTATTTCAGCAAGTTTGGCTTTTTTCTCCTCCCACTATTGATGGTTTTAATACATGATTAAAAAAGGCAAAGAAAAGAAATAAGGGTACCGGTGGCCTTATTGATGATTACTTTTACAGTTTCTTTAGTTGTTTTATGTATTAACGAACCATGGATTCAAGCTCTATTTTAGCCACTGTTATATCAAGTGCTGACGGTAACAAGGAAATTGATATGCTATTTGTTAATCTAAGTTGTAATCCAAGGGTGGAACATGAGGATCTCTTATCGTTTAAGTTAGATTACATATTACTTAACTTGTGGATTGACTGTGGGGTGTCTTACATTGTGTGTGCAAGAGATTTCTTAACTGTACCTGCCCAGATATTATAAACGATATGGTAGATAATGGGGTCTCTACTGTAAATGTGATGCTCTGGACTAGGCCATATAGCAATAGACTTAAATCAAGGGGTTTAAAATGGGCAGAATGTATGCACAATTGGAATTTGTTAAGAGATAACGGCAATATCATGGGCAACATACCTAGCATGCTAACTTAATTTAGAACGGTCTCACCTTCCACCTTGGATTACATTTCTCTTTCTCCTTCAGTTTACAATGTCTGTGAAACATTGATGGTAGAAAGATCTGAACAAAGGGATCATGCAACATTTCTGGTGAACATTTCCCATTTATCAAGATCCACTAATAATAATGTTGTGTGCAACTAAAATTAAATCCTGCTAATGTGCAGTTTTGAAATTGACGTATTGGCAAGAGCAGGGTTGATTTAGATCACTACACTACGAAGTTGTGGTCGCCAACTAGAAGACAGTACAGAGAAGGAAAGAAACTCACAGAGAAGTGCAACGCAGAGTGAAAGATAACACAGAGAGATTGGGGAATTGTGGAGGGAAATAGGACCAAGAGAGTTGTGGAGTGAAAGAGAAAATAGGGAGGGTGGAGGAAGTTGAAAGGAAAGAGAAAACTTGGAGGGCTGCAGAATGTAGAAGGGGGGAACACAAAGGAAGAGACAAAGAGAGGGACGGGTCAACATATCCCAGGAACACAAGGTGGTGAGCATGGCACCTTATTCCCAGAGAAGAAATACAGGTGCTGTGGCCCATGTAAATAACCAAAGAGAAGGCAGAGAGAGAAAAGAGGCTAAATCTCGGGCCAAAGATAGAGCAGAAGCATACAAGTTAGAATCCGTTATTGAAGAGGAAGAAGTGAGACAAAAGGTCAAAGCTCTGGCCAAAGAAAAACAGAGATTCAATCCCCCCCGCCATCTGCCCCCCCGCACCTCCTCCACCCCCTTCCCTCCTCCACCCCCACCACCTCGGTGATCTGGGCTAAGGGTTCAACAGGCTTTCTCCAGTCACTATTATGTGGCCATGCTCCAAAAACTAAGAGCACATGCACCTTGTATATAGCCAAACAGCCATTGAGACATGATTGTGAATGTTCTGGTATTTTTTGGTATGCAACATTGCAACTAGAGGTTACTTACGTCATCTTTTGCAATGTTTCAATATGTTTTTAAAAACAGGATTCTGTGTAGCCTGTGCATGCTGTGTATGCTGTCCTACCCACGAGTACAGCAAGTGATTGTGTCACTACATGAAGAAATCCAATGTCCTGAAGAAGATGGTTCTCAATCGTCCATAACCATCGAAACCGGTTGACCTAACCTGTTGTGGCCCCTCCACAACACTTTATGATATCTCCAAGACTAGGAGGAGATACAAAGACACTAAAGACCACAACCCAGTACTAAATGGGTTTCTAGCACCTCCAGTGCAGAAAAAGTGACTTTGTTTTTCAAAAAAAGAGTTCTTGCTGTTTCAATCAATTCTCTAAATATTAGTTTTAATTTAGACAACCACCTGCATGAAAAGGATTCTGAGACATTTGGGTTAATAAAGCACATACTTGGAAATCCCAATGCCCTTACACTCATTTGCGGAAAACTTTGTGGTGTCGACCCAGCGGGTGAATGCCGATTTAATGGCAGACTAGGATCCGAACAGGTTCTTTGGCAGCATGGACGGCTGCCTCCAGGAGGCTTCGATTACTTGTTTGAAACCTTAACCACCCCTGCCGAGTTAACATTGATACCGGCCACAGTTGTCCGAATACTGGAATCATTCAAGCTCATCTTCAAGATTCTTGGAATTTGGTGGATTGTCCCTGAGCCACATTTTGTGGTCCTTGATCCTTTGGAGCATATGACATTGGGAGCCAGTGGTAATATTATCAATTATTTCTCCTGATGAAGAGGTTATTTCAATCACTTCATAAAACGTCGAAAACGGTAGATAAGAACATCCGGGGATGGAATTTATAATTTATTGTTGAACATACCCACTCCGTGCAATAGAGCACATTCTCTGGTTAATGATTGTGCTGCTACACATTACATGTGGATAAAATGAAATATTAAAGACTCTGTGGGGATAATTTATGAAATGCTACCACTTATGAATTGTACTAAATGTTTTAGTTCAAATGTTTTTACTGTGAGTGAATGAGGCTGATTGAGTTGTGTTGCAAATGATGGTGTGACTGTTGTTGAATGATGGTGATGTTATGATTTTATTATCTGGTGTCTTATGCTCTCCTGCAATGGTAATGTAATTTCATATGTGTGCATTAATTAATGATTAATTCTTTTTTGTAAATGATGTATCTTAATAAATATATTTTTTTTACCTTTAAAACTAAGAAACAACCTCTGGATACATTCGTTCAGTATACTGTCTTACACCATTCATGTCAGTTATAAGGTGCTCGAGTCATCACCACGAGAGATTTTTTTCCCTCTCTAAGCAACTTAGTACCTGTTGGGTGGTTGCCATTTGGCAGAACATCTCCCGATCTACCGTCCATTTTGGACTTCCCAAACTCTATTTTCTAGTTAGGGCAATGATATACAGCCAATCAAAGAATGTTTTCCCCGTCTAACCAAAAAACAACAGGGAACAGGGGAGATGCTGTCCGCGTCTATTGAGAAATTCAGTGAGGACGTGCCCACCAAAAGTGGTGGTTTGCTTTCCCACTACGGAGAAGGTGAGCAAGAGCAACAGGAGCAGCTGCTGGGGAAATGCGAAGCGCCGGTGATGCAAAGCTCTGGTGAGTGCCAAAGGACACAAGGAGACAAGAGTGATCCCGGAACTGCAGACAAGTGATGGCCCAAGTGAATGTGAACCATATTGAATACCGAACTGAATTGAAACTACTAATTGGGTATATTAAACACCAAACTGAAGTTAATAAGTGCTATTTAAATCAAATCAAGGCATATTGAACAATGACTGAACGTTTGAAGTTAACAAGTGCTATCTGAATAAGATCACAGCATATTAAACACAGATTAAACATTTTAAGTCAGACAGACCTATTGAATGTTAGACTGCATGTAAGCAGCACTGTGGGCAAAACGAAAAGCATATGGAATATTAAACAATCATTTAAGTATTCTAACAAACTGTGTGAGGAAGGCCCATATGCTTATTGTAAAACAAAAGACTGATGTAGAAGAGTGTTATATTAACAGGAGAGTGTTACAATAATCAAAGTGCATACACGTGTGAGAAGTTAGAAGCCTAAGACAGAAGAGCCTGAGAAGGGGCCAAACAAGGGTAAGGGAACTCATGGTTGTGCAACCTGTGTTGGATGGACCATGTGGTCTGACATCTGCTTCTAGACCAGGTAGTTCTCCACTGTGAAGAACACAGACATCACAAATCAGGCCAAGCAAAAGCATATGGTTCCTGGTTGTGTGACCTTTAGTGGGTGGACTGCGTGGTCTGACAACTGCACCTAGACCAGAGAGCCCTAAATGATGACAATCAAAGGACATTGGAAATGATTCCTGAAGAACTGTAAAACAACTGGTAAAGCAAGTCAGAAGGTGGGTCAAGTACACCTATTGTTTTCTTGTATTGAACATTAAGCAGATGAAAGCAGTATAAGTGCTGTAGAGAAATCATCAGGAAGGGAACGCTGAGAAATTAAAGAACTGAGAAACACTGTCTTGGGGAAAGGAACCTCAAGACCTCCTTTTTTCTTTGAACTATATTATAGTGAACTTGGGAAGGGAACCTCAAGATTTTCCGGAACATAGTGTACACAAGCATCCATGAGAGCTGTTTTGAACTGGGGACAGGGAACCCAAGAAAGAACTCTGAGCTAAAAATAGCTGAGATTTTATTTTTGAATACTATTCTGTAGGCTGCAATCCCAAACCACATTTTCTATAGATGTGAGGACAAGCATAGGCTTTTGACACAGATTTTTTGATTTGGACTTACAGACACAGACTTCCCTTAGTTTTATTTACGGAGTAAACCTCCCTACCTTAGTTATAGAACAAGTTAGGCCTTACACCATGCTGATTTTGTAAAGAAAATTTTCTTTGAAACTTCAAATCTTTTGTCTGTGTTATCTCTTGATACCATGCCTATCTCACATAATATAAGGGTGCATATTACAAGTGACCCAAATAAGTAAAAAATGTATCACATATAAAAAAAAGGCACAAGCGATCCAGTGCATAAATTAAGAGGGTGTCCAATTTTACTAACTAGCAATGGACTAGCATGTGAGTGTTGAGAATGTAAGTTTAATAGAGTTCATGTTTGGAGTATATATCTGTGCTAGTCACCAGTGTACACGTTACCGTTTTATCACTGCAAAATTCTGTAGCAAATTACAGGTAATCAGTTCACTTGTGTGCAAAACCTTGTGGTCTATCAAAATGATTCACCAGTTGCATGGATACCAGTGCACGCGTCAAGATTTTACAAGTGGGCACTTCCTGGGTATACTCGTAGCTATAAGTGAGGAAACCATTATTGCTCTTCTTTTCAATTGTTGAGTGAAAGTCACAAGCATTTTGAATTCACCCTATGAACAACAATAATTCTGCGATAAGAAAAATCTATGCACATGGACAAAACCTGGGCCAAACACAACCGCCTGACAAATACAATGTGATTGGTGCCAGGCCTTGCGTGAGACTGAAAAAAGGCGAGAAGGAAGTTATGTGTTAATGATTCTGACACAATACTGTTAAATCCTGTTGTTGTGCATTTTAAGACAGTGAATACGTTTAGCACCCCCTACATTTCACAGCACATTTCAATGGAGCGAAAAACTGTCTTTTAGCAAATTAAACACTTGGCTTAGTGGGATATTACTTGGCAATGAACCCATTCCAAAAGTTAAATCTTCACTTCCCTTTCAAAGTGCAATTATGAAAGCATACAGTACATTATTTTCAACTTGATAACGGACACCAGGTTTCGAGCCTGTGTTGCTATGCGTTGTCTTGCTTCCAAGACAAATACGTTGCCCCTGACTATCCTCCCAGCCATTTAGAAAATGAAAAAGGTTCTAAATATATATGTGGGGCATAGTAGCCACTATCTTAATTTGAAAGGATATTTCAAGTCATGATGAGTTTCATGACTAAATATGGGAATGAGAATAAAAGCAGGGCCTTTTTTAAAGAAGCCATAGAACTATGAGTTGACTTTCAATACCCTTTATATGTATAGCAAGGGGTATAATATTCCTCATAATGGATAGTTTTTATCCCTTTTAAATCCGTCAGGGCAGAGGGCTGTTTCTCCGGCCACAGAGTTATACAAAAAACAAGTGCACACTATGCAATAATCCATATGGAGTTGGATGTGTGTCCCATAACTATTGATCTCACTTTAAACCGGTTCTTTATTGGTTGTGGTTATGGTCCAGACCGTAACTTGGGGCATACTGTAAGGAATCAGAGTACCTGATGTGGTCAAAAGGGAGGTGGTCAAAAGGGAGGTGGGGGAATCTCCTGTGGATGAGGCATCTAAAAAAGTTCTCATTGATTTGGATGAGCTCGACCTTTGGGAAGATCTTGAGAGGATAGATAAGGTAGGCATTCGAAGAGTCAAGAAGGAACTCAAAACTCGTTGCAGGGAAAAAATTGTGGCTAATTGCCAAAAATTGAAATTGGATATAACCTTCCTTGAAATTAAGTTGGAGTTTGGCTACGAGACATATTTAGACCCTATAGATCAACCGTATGCCTGCAGCCTCTTTATGGATTTCAGGGTGGGTATCTTAAGACTGGCCTCATTCACCAAAAATTGGGGCAACAGAAACACTGATACCTGCCCATTATGCAGCCTGGCACCGAAAACATTGAATCATTTTCTCTTTTTTTGTGCGAATCTGAGTATATTGAGAGCTATTTATTTGAAACCCACTTTGAGAATGGAGGGTGTTGAAACTATAGCCTCTGCCCTGACCCTTTTAAAATCAACTGTAAATCAAAGCCACAGTCAATAAGATTGCCAAATATATGCATTGTGCATGGTTGCTAAGGCAATAGGTCTTTAAAGATAACAGCGACCTACTCTAGCCGCCCCTCCATTCGATGAACAAAGTTTCAAAAAGATGGGCTACGAGTCTTCTCTTCCATGTGCTAGCTCTATTCTGGGCAATTATTAGATTACCATTACTGGGACAGATTGTGACAATCTTCCTTTTAATGTTAATGTTAATGTTACAGGATATTTATACCGCACACTATCACCACTGGAGTGGTCCCCTGGCGCCCTGGCGAAAATGAAAGAAAAGGGGGTAGGTTAGGGACGTGTTAGTAGGACAAAGTTTGGAAAGAAGCAAGAGAGCTGTGATGTACTGTTGGCAGCTTCAGTTCGGTTAACACCATTCGCTGAGCTTTTTGGTGTGGTATCCGGTCTGAGACTGTCATGTGCTGTTGTGTGAAGGTCTATGTGGTGTGTTTGTTGTTGCGGTGTGCTGAAGTGCGTGCAGGTTGCTGCAGTTTAAGACGTGTGATTGTGTTTAGTTAGACTGGACAATACAAATAAGTTCCCTAGTCGGGAACTCACGTCCCCTGCACACTATCTTTTGTCTGGAAAACCAGACCAATAATTAGTAATGTTCAAAACATGCCGTTAATACAATTATCTATATTTTTAGAAACAGAATATTCTTGAAAGAAAATTTCTCAATCAAACAATTTTAGGACACAAGAAACCATCTTCTTTTTATTCATGATGTCGAAGTCAGGAGGGGCCCAACGCGTTTCGAGTGTAGCACACTCTTCATCAGGGGCAATAATTGATTTCTAGAGAGAAAGGGAGCAGCGGTAGGTTGAGGATAACTCGTATCAATAGTCTAACCATAGCCTTATTTATTGTATATTCCTTAGACCTGGGCCGCACTCACAGAGACCGTAAGCCGGACCTATTTGTGTTGTAAGCCGGTACCTACCGCTGCTCCCACTTAAGGAGTGAATATCTGGACTTCCATGTAAGCCCCCCCTTTTTTTACGCACTATATAGAGATTATCTCTCTCAGCCTCTGATCAATAACCTGGTCATATTTTGGCCCCATTCAACAGATACCAGTTTGAGAAGTGGAAGCCTGAATAGCTTCTTACCGAATCTAGCGTTTTAAGTTGGAAATCACAATCCTGAAGACTGACCCACCCTGAAATCAGCCTGTTGACAGCGCTTTATAAAGATTAAAAACACAAGGTTAGAATCTTCGATGTGCCTTCCTTTTTTAGCTTAGTCATCTGCATACTAATATCTCTTTCCTTTAGCCACTTTACCGTCACATTTAGGAGCACTTATTCACCAATTCTTTTTTCAAATAGTATGATAAACAGTACGGACTTGGCTCCTAAGGACCTTTACATAATTAATAACATCCATATTTCTATCACTAGAGCATCTAAATGGTTATGACGAATGTTTAGAGATGAATACAGTGATCACTACGAATACAAAGATGATGTAAAGACAGATATATGGTACTAATGTATTGAGCATATATTGTCAAAATTGTTAAAAAATTATGTCATATTATTAATGAAAGCACAATTGTAATTTCTCTCTAGAAATCACTTATTGCCCCTGATGAAGAGTGTGCTACACTCGAAACGCGTTGGGCCCCTCCTGACTTCGACATCATGAATAAAAAGAAGATGGTTTCTTGTGACCTAAAATTGTTTGATTCAGAAATTTTCTTTCAAGAATATTCTGTTTCTAAAAATATAGATAATTGTATTAACGGCATGTTTTGAACATTACTAATTATTGGTCTGGTTTTCCAGACAAAAGATAGTGTGCAGGGGATGTGAGTTCCCGACTAGGGAACTTATTTGTATTGTCTACATATCACGCAACCTAGGTGTCAAGGTTGCATCCTTCTCCCCTGCATCTTAAAGGACATCTTCAGTTACACCTATTTTCTTCTCCACATCTATTATTCCTAATACATATTTGACTTAGGGGGTGCTTGTGGTGTCTACAATTCTTCTTCTTGTGTTTAGTTAGACTGTCAGAGGTGTGTGAGGAGTGGTGAGGTTTTTAGAAGTTTTTGTGGGGTTTGTTAGTCGCCTTGCAATTCAGAGAAATACACACTCCTATTGTGTGTCTTTGGCGATTTAGAGATGGTTGTCTTCCTTTCAGTGATTAAGATTCAGCATGATAACTCTGTCTCTCATCTCTTTGTCATTATGTTAAGTTAGCTAGTCGTTGCATTTGTAAACTAAACTAGTCCTTTCAGATCAATCTGCTTGTGACCTGTGCCCCTATACTACACACTGTCTGAATGGATGAGGTTGGTGGTTGTGCCTTTGTGTTAGGCACGTTTGATATTGTTCTGTCGAGATGGGGTTGTCGCTCGCGTTCTATTCCACCTAGCATTGTCTCTCTTGTTCTTGTAGGAGTTTCCTTTAGTCGGTCCTAGGTGTTGTCTGTGCCGTCATATATTCTGTCAGCCTGTTCTTTTGTATTCCTGTTTGATTGTTTCAGTTGTTTCCGTCTGGTTCTGAGGTGTTGAAGAGTCAGGTTTTTAGTAGTTTTAAAAATGTTAGATGATCTTTGGTATTTCTTATTCCTTTCGGGGGTTTGTTCCAGGTTTTTGCCGCTAGGTCGGAGAAAGAGGATCCTCCTAGTTTTTTTCTGACTTACGTTTTTGGTTCCAGGCGGATTTTATTGCTTCATCTGAGGAGTCTCGTTGGCTTGTAGATTGTTATTTTCTTTTGTAGGAACTCTGCTCCCTGTCCGTTGATTGCCCTGTGTGTTAAGCACATGGTTTTGAATGTGATACAATGTTTGATTGGAAGCCAATGTAACATTTCTAGCGTTGGAGTGATGTGATCTCGTCTTGACAGTTTCAGGAGGAGTCTAGCTGCTGCATTTTGGATGAGTTGTAATTTCTTCAGGAGGTGTTCTGGCATCCCGAGGTAGAAGCTCTTGGTGTAGTCTTTTCTTGACATGACGACTGTGATGATTGTCAGTGTTTTGTGGCTGAGGGAGAGGAAAGGTAGGATTCTTTTTGTTGAGTGAAGGAGGAAGAAGCATTTCTTAATTATCGCGTTTACTTGTGGTTCTAAGGTTACAGCGTAGTACATTAGGACTCCCAGGTTTTCTACTACCTTAGATGCTGTGGGTGCAGTTTCCAATTCAATCCGACAGGGAATGTCGGTGTTGTTCTCTTGGTTTTTGGATATAATCATGATTTCTGTCTTTCCTGGGTTGATTTTTAGATTGTTGGCGTTCATCCAGTCATATATTCGTTTTAGACATTCTACTAGAGTTGAGTGATCTGCTTAATACTTAATACTTCACTGGTTTGAACACCCTGCATTGTTTGACTGATTCTTACCTGCTTGTACTGCGAATATACTGAGTGTATTTGATTGAATATTACAAATATGCCAATCAAGTCAAGATAACGCTTTTAACTTGGAAACCTTGGGCCAGATTAATGGAAAATTTGCCCGGTTCAAATTGAATTTGCACTGCTGAAAATGGACTTTGCACTGCCGACACAAACCCTGATTCATGTAACCGTGCAAAGTGTATTTTTCCCCAGACTTTGCACAGCAAAAAGACACTTTGTACGGTTCCATGAATCAGGGGTTGTGTCGGCAATGCAAAGTCACTTTTCAGCAGTGCAAATTCCCTTTGAACACAGACAATATTCCATGAATCGGGCCATTTGTTCATTCTATCTGGTGAAAGCTGCTGCTAAATTGGTATTCTGATCATGTTGTGCCGTTAGAACGTATATTATATTGAGTGTATTGGTTGAATCTCATTGTTGTACTGATCAAGCCAAGACAACACACTTAACATGCAAACTTTATTTTTAACGTTATTAGGGAAATGATGCTGCTATGTTTTTGTAATAATTTTAAACATTTTTTTTATATTGTAAACAAATTTGACTGTCAGAATGCTTACTGTTGTATGCTTTTATGGCTTATGCTGGAATTAAGCTAATTTTGACTGATTATCCCCTTTAATGGCGTGCTCTGATGAAATAGATCTTTCAGCTGTTAATTTGAAAAATAAATGTATTATCAGCACAGTTGTAAGAAACACAGCATGCACTGTGTTGCAAGCACACATTGTAAGTAGTTTAATAATTGTCTATTTAAAAGTAAGTTGTGTCTTATATAATGCATTGTAGCACTAATTTTTAGCAGTGCCTACAATTAACATACTACTTGTGATGATTTGACCGTTTGCAAAGGGAAGAAAGGAGAGTCTTTTCTTCCTTGGATGGCATATATGAGGTATGAAGCACTGCAGCCGGATGAAATGGCTGTGCGAGAGGAAGAGGCGGAGCCTTCAACCTGCAATGGGCACGGCAATTGTGTGTCGGACATGCCAGAAAACCGTGTCCTGTTGATTGTTATTTACGAGATCTAGGAACCAACCCCATAGCTAGAGGCTCTGATGGATGTATGACACTGATTCAGTCTGCAATGAGAAGGATGTGAGACGCACCCCAGCTGAAACCAGGAAGACGAGCTGCGCGCTGACGACTAGCAGATGGCGAACAGTGGAGAGGGAGCTGTACCTGCGAGAGCCTAGTGAGAGAAGGCAGACAAATGTGAGTGGAGAAAACAGTGAGGATCTCACAAAGACTAGAGAGGGAAACCAACAGTGAACACCTGCTTCCAGGTGAAGGGGATTGAGTGACACAGAGATAACTGGCTGTGCATGCAGTCAGCACCTTAGAAATCCCCAATAAAGAAATCAATAAATGAGGAGAAAAACTCATGTAGGCCAAGGAGTAAAGCTGGAAGTTGGGCTATGAGGGAATAGGACCAACACCACATGGGCAAGTACATTCATTGCCAGAAAACTTTGCATATGGGCATATTGCGATATAAATCCCAGAGCAAATTGATGGACCTTAAATCTGAGATAGCATTGCATGGTGTGAAATCGAGTCTTAAATACCCAAGGGATTCATTTTGTAACACACTGCATTCTGGGAGACAGGGACATGAGTCCCAGAGAACATTCATAGAGACATTCAATGTGTGACAATGTTACATCATAAGTCCCATAGCTAATTGGGAGGCCCTCATTGAGATAAAGAGTGCTGCATGCAGCCAGTTTGAGTATTGAGACCCAGGAAAAGTCTTTGTCTCTTGTGAGACAGAATGGACGGCTGGGAAACAGAATCCTGAAGTCCACAGGGAAATGAGACACACTCATTTTGGGCAAATGGACCTAGTGTGTAACACGGTCCCAATTCCCAGCAGAAATTCCAGATGGACTCTTCTAGCGCATTGCCCAAGTTAAGACCCTCCATGTGGGGAGACTGAGTCCAAATCTCAGTGCAGATAGTTACTAAGCAAACAGCTTATTCCAGAGAGGCAGCCCCTCCTCTCCTTCACTGTAGTGCAAATAGCTGTTGATGGGAGGGTTCCCGCCTGATGCAAAACTTGCTCCTGTGTTGGCAGCTAGCACATTGTCTGGAGATATCCAGGCCAAGGGATGATACACCCTGCACCTTTATAGCTACATCCATGATCTGACACTGCATGTGGCTGGACTTCACATTCCTTTTCGGACTGGTAAGAAATCATCTTCTTATTTGCAATAGAGCAATCTGTCCTGGTGACGTTTAGCATGGTTCATTCTGGATTTCCTACAAAGATATGTCCAATGAGGTCTGCCGGAAATCTACACTTTGGAAGGGGCCTGAAATACAATACAAATACAGGACTGCTGTGTTGTGGGGATAACACCCTACACCTGCATCCTCACAAATCCACAATTTGCTTTCATTTAGTGCCAGTATTTTTCTCTTCAACTTCCTTCAGCTGTGGCAACTCTTCAGGTGAAGTGATGGTGCATCCAGATTTGGGGGGGAATTTTGAGAAATCCACACTCCACATTTTATCTTTACAGCTCCTCGTCACATTCTGTATGAAGAATAACACCCCCCTCCTTTTTTCAGGCAACTCTCTCATAATTTAAGCATAATTCTGAACCTGAGGTTATGGAGCAACCTCAACAACAGATGTGGGGGGATGGTGGTTGTGTGGTTCATTTTTGCCCTGTGGCTTTGAGAAGTAAGGTGGAGGCGTTTGAGGCCTTTTAGAGACACTGGGGTAGACCTCTCTGAGAAAAAACAGGGTTTCTGTCCCCTGACCCAATTTCCTGGGAAAAGCTTGCCAAATGCCATCATTTCCTCTGACCAATCGTTGATCTGATGGGCAAAGGCCCAGCATGGCCCACTGAGGACAGCACCTGAGAAGGTGAGTAATGTTTAGAACAGAGTTCAGTCTGTCAACCAACATACTGACGAAGGTGAAGTGAGATCTGTGGTAGCATTTTGTACATGAACTTAAACGGCATGCCTCCCATATCCCTGAACACTCTGCTTATGGTAATAAGTGGAGTCTCTAGGCAAATCCCTCCCCTCAGTTGTCAATTACTAGATGCTTGCAGGAAACAGCGCGACATATTTCTGTTTGAGAGAGAAAGAGAGAGTGAGAGATACTGACGAAAGCGAAGCAGTAATGTACAGTCCTATACTTAGGTATGGGGCAGTTTAGGAGACCAGGAAGTGGGCCTTTTCATTCTTTGCTACAATGTGTAATGGTGTGATATGCCTAGTCATTTCATGCTGTTCTAGGTCTTTATATGGCTTTCTATATGTGGCTTGATTACATGCGCCCCTCACTAACCTGCTCATCATTTGACATTCTACCTTACACTACACTGTTCCCAGGTGTCACACTCTTACACTCCTCACTGGATTTTGCTCCCATGTGTCCCACTGCAATTCTGTTCCTTTTTGTCACTCTGTAATTTCCCCCCTTGGGGATTTGCTCCCTGGTGTCCCACTTGGATTTTCTCCCTCACCCCAGCCTTTTCTCTCTCAATTTCTCTATCCAATTCACTAAAAACAAGTAGTGTGGCCCAGAGCAGCACCGAATATTTACCAGATGCCATTGAGGCACCGAAACAAATGTGACAAATTACTTAGATCAATATGTATGGCTCCATGCTCTCTGGCCACCAGCTATGCAGGTGTAAGAAGAAATTGTGTGAGCAAGATTGGTGTGACACTATTACGAAGGATCACCAATATAAACTATCTCATGTTTACCATCCGACTGAGAAAATAGTAGGTCATTCTCCATCATGTTTAGTGCAATTTCCAAATGCAATCTGGCGCACTCTGATCCTTCGTTTTTGCCTCAATTTACTTCTTACGGGGGAAATCACGAGTATATGAAATCACAAAACAACATCATCTGAATACTCTTATTGCAATCAACCTGCAACTATTGAGTCTTGATAGGGTTTATTGTATTTGTATTTGTATTTAGTTTATATAGCACTTTACTCCAAAACGCTGCACATTTTAACAACAGGATACATTTCACATTAACAATATAACAGTAACAGTAGAAGCAATATACAACTGTGAATCAGACCAACACAACAGTAAATAGAGCAACTAAATTGAAGGGAAGGAGGAGTGTAGTCCAGTAGAGGTGAGAGGGAGAGGGAGGGGTGGGGAAGAGAAGGAGGAGGGAAGGAAGGGGTAAAGGGTGAGAAAGGGGGGAGAGGGGAGAGGGGAGGGAGAAGAGGAAGGTGATAAGGCAAGGGGGTAGAGGGGGTAAGAAGGGGGAGGGGTTTCAAGGTGGGGGATGGAGAAGGAGAGATTTAAGGGATGTACGGAATGAGGAAAAGGTAGAAGTAGAGCGGAGTGAGAGAGGTAAGGAGTTCCAGTGCAGGGGGGCTAGGAGTTGGAAGGAGCGGAAACGGGATGTGGCACAAGGGCGTGGAGGAACAGTGAGTAGGAAGTGGTCGGCAGAGCAAAGGGAGCGCGAGGGAGTGTACAAAGAGAGGAGGGAGGCGAGATAAGGGGGAGCAAGTAAAATGTCCATGTTAAGCTCCTTAAGATGTCAGGTATTTAAGAAATACATACATTTTATTGACTGGTTAACTACTCACAATGTTTGGTTTCGTCTATCTGTGGGACAGTAAGAGTTTTTTAAAAATAACGTGTATTCTAAAATAGATTCGATTTGTTTTCATTCATATGTTTTATGATGCTACATACGCTTTTTGTCGTATTTGCAAATATTGTGTAATAACTTGATATTCATGTTACTGCCATTTTTTATGTTTATAAGCGTGGACGGTTTTTTAAAAACAATTCACTTAAATAAAAAATATAAACAAGAATCTGACAATCTAGTCATTAATTCAAATTCATTTAAGAACTTAAGTGTCAGATGGAACCCAGCTTTGCGAGCTGCTCTTCAGATTGTGTGTTGTCTCTAGCAGCAGGAATTGCGACATGGCAACCCAGCTGTAATACGTTTTTGCAGTGAAATAGTGATGCATGTTCCTCAATAATGGGTGATTAGTGATGTCCCCACTTTACTGAAATGAGGAAATGATGTGCAGGCATGCATACAGATACTGTCTGTCTCCAGACTTGTAATACTGTCAAGTACAATTTACTGTGACTTAATAGGTGTTTCTTTCTCAATAGATTCCACCTATATTAAGGCCAGCCTGGAGGCACACTTCTCTCCTTTACCAACTTAGATGTGATTTACACAGGAGCTGTAGTGACAAAGGAAGGACTACACAATAGATTGCAAGCCATTTTACCCACATCATCTGTGGTGTTAAGTTTCTTTCATAGGAAGCCATTATTGCGTCAACCAGGACATGTTTTCTTTCCAAAACTGATAACTAAGTTGCCATAAAACCTCCAAGCCGTCAAGGCTGACTCAAGTCTTGCAACGATTGCCAGCAAAATATTTGCTCTTCACGTGAGTTTCTCAGAGTTTTGAATTTACTACATACTACTCCGAAAGCTGACAATCACATTATAATGGTCCCCATACACCTGTGAGCTCTTGACAAATTACAACAACGGAATTGTGGGGTTGGGGGAGGGCTTGAAAAGAGAACAAGGACATGGACCTGGATCCCACTCCCCTTTCTGGTCAGGGAGACTTATGTTTTTGGTCAGTGAACTTTGTCACACTCTGTTCCTAAAACTCAGGACTCACCTGTTCCCACCCAGGGACTTTCTGAGCCACCACTCCCGCTTCTCTGCACCAATGCTTTGCGAGCCATATGTTTATTCATTGTTGATTCCTAACACCACGCTCTGGGAGAGGAAAGATGCTGGCAGGGCTTTGTGACAGGAATTTTGAAATTATTTAAATTATTGATAGGGTTGCCAGCTTGTCACATTATTAATGAGGACTATTGCAGGGAATTGCACACGGAATTCGAAAATGATGCACTGAAGCAATTTTCTACATGTACAATATAACCAATAATAATTAATCAAATATGATTCATAATCCATCACGCAGAGTGGCAGTTGACAGGTATGAAATGAGTCAACAACAAAACCCAAACAAATAACAATTAAAGGCACTCCACGTGACAGTACACCGGTGAAAGATATTCTTTTAGCAAAGGTAAGGCGTGGCTTTCTAGGGCCTTCCTTTACCCACGCCATAGGTAATAATGGCTTTTGCAGTTGCAATAAAAAGCAGATTGTTTGTAATTTTTAAATGTGCCACAACATTTCTGAAATGATGCAAACAAACCTCAGAACTTGGTATTTTACCCATCTGCCGCTTGTTTGAAGGACAAGTCAATGTCTCCATGCCACGCTCACCGTTCAAATGAAGCAGCTCTGTCTGTGTGAGATATTTAGTAAATCAGGTGCGAACAATAAGACCATCAGGAATGGAAGGGTGTGGCTTTATATTTACCTGCGCCTATTTTAATTAGGCAGAAATCAAGAACAATGTACAGTTGTATGCTTCAACCTTTCAATTTTCTTATCACGGATTTGGAAATGCATTCCGCTCAATCTTGGGGGAAGGAGAAGTTGTTGGTTTATCTGCATCAAGAATAAGGCTGCACTCCAGGGTCCAGACTGTGATCTACGCCGTTATATACAAACCATCCAATTAATATGCATCAAAGACCCAGTTGTTTCATTTGGAAATGTGTTATGATCACGCAGGTGGATTTTGTTTAAAAGTCTCAGGTATTGTTCATATTCTTAGTCAGTGGTGCAGGGGCCAGAGAAGGGAGTGTGCATGTTGTACAGTTGTATGTGTGTTGTGGAATGTTCTTACTTTTTGACTTCATTTACACGTCATGGTACCACATTTCCCCCATGTTCCCTTCTTAAAATCCCAATTTCTCTGGTGGTGCTGGCTTGGGACACGATCTCTGGGCATAGCCACTTAACGACAAAGGGTTCTACATGACCCTGTTGGAGTGACAACCACTAATGTCCTTCCTTCCACCATCCCGAATTAGAGGGTCTCTTCTGACCTACAGAGTTAAAATTAGGTCTTGCCATCATGTGACAGAAACCCACTATCCACGGCATGTTCTACCCATAGTTTCTACTGTGCTCCACACATCCACTTGAATAATTATTAAGACGTTATTAATATATTTAATGGCACTCAGTCCATAGAGAATTGAAGCGTGAAGTTTGGGATCCGAACACCTAACTGCAGGTTGCACACAGGTTTGGGAAGGGATCCCGGCACTCATTGAGTTATCTTATTGTCTTGTGCTGGAGGCCTTTGAATTGATAGGACATTAGGAGCTCACTTACATTGAGTAAATTGCATAGTGCTTTAAGTTCTGGGAGAAAAGGACATTGATTAGACTTGCAAATAATAAATAGAGTTTGGGCACGATTCATGGATTTATTTGCACGGTTCAAAGTGACTTTGCACTGCTGAAAAGTGACTTTGCACTGCCGACACAAACCCTGGTTCATGGAACTGTGCAAAGTGTATTTTTGCCGTGCAAAGTCATTTTGTACTGCAAAAATGACTACCTGATGTCGCCATGCTATGTGTATGCAAGATATTGCAGGTTGTGTATGAGGATGATGAGAGATATCAAGACGCTGAGTTCTCCTCGCGGAAAGACCTATGTTTTTCTATCCTGGTTATGGACGATCTGAAGAAGCATTGGACCAATGCTTTTGCCTGTTTTCCAGTTTGGTTGTTTACTTTATGCAACTTATGTTGCCAGGGAGGGCCTGAAAACCACTTAACCAGCCAGTCGAAAAGAGTTTGATTAGTTTAAAAGAACCACTTTGTTTGCCTTGCGTTCTTTTTTGCTTAAAAACCAAAAAAATGGGCCAGAAAAATAATATGGCACTCGGGAGTGGAAATTGTAGAACTTTTATCATTTTGAAAGGGGGCATTCCCCTGCATCTTTCAGTGTCTGTCTATGTCAGTACTTAAAGTGCAGTCTTTCCAAAGTCGAGTAGCGACCAGCTGCTGAGAATGCAGTCCAGAGTGCCACCTAAGCAGACAAAAAAGAAAAAAATGGGGAAGGAACGGAGAAAGCAGGCTCGTCAGGGCTCACGTGTTAATGGAGCAACTAAGCAAGGCCGCCTCATTTCCATTCTGTGCTCTCCTTCCTGCAGCCCCTCACTAATTACTCTATGCTGGCATAGGTGCTTGGCAAATTGATTTCATTTCGCTCATTGACTCGCTTATGCCTTTCTGAGACCACCACGACAGAATCTGCATCCTTGAGAGGTAAAATAGCCACATTAGGCCGTGGAGTCCATGCCAATGCCAGAAACAGCGGAGGCAGTGCAATTAGAGGACAGGACAGATGAAAGGCGCTTCCTATTGGCGTCTTAGCTCGCCAGCCAGAATCCAGGCACCATAAAACGAGGAAGCGCAATGCGCCTTCCAAGTTATTTCCAAGCGTGGGCACCTGGTAACCTTGAAAGTACTGCACATTCGTAACAACGCGCGCAGAAAAGCACCAATTTTGCAAAGTCAAGAAAATATTCATGACATGATAAAAGAAAGTGTCCGCAACTTTAGAGCCACAACGCAGTGAGTAACGCTGCGCTGGCGCGAAGAGACAGATTGCAGCGCGCTTTACAATTATTATCTCTAAGGCTCGCGGGCCCACAGGAAGACAAACCCAGACCCGCAAATGCCTGCTTGCCCTGTGGACCCCGGAATCAATTATGGGACTCCGTGTTTATTTCCGGCTCAGGCTGCATTACTCACCGCACTGTCATTTTTAAAATGGTAAAATGTAATTGAATCCTCGCCATTGGACATTGCTTCTTGCGCCCTGCGTTTCCCTCTTTCTTATTTTTTTTCTCATTTTTTTCATAACACGGTGCAATGCAACTCATCGAGGGTTTCCTTGTTTCAATTGTGGGAACTTAACCGATTCAAACCTGTCAGAAGCAGCACTATTTAAAAAAAAAAAGTTTTAGTCCAATATTCAAAAAAGGATGAAAGGTTTCAGGCGACGCTCATTGCATACATTTGTGGACGTGTTTGTTGTTGCAGTTGTTATAATGAAACTTTGTTAGATGTGATAGTTCTTTCTGTGAGTTGCTGTATGCCCCCCCAGCACTCCCCCCGGTGCCATCAGGTTGCAATAATATTGAAAATATTTGTGAAATGAATTGATAATTAAGATTGGGATGCATGCGGTCAGTAATTTCTGTGTAATTGCAGTTCTGTGTAACATTTTGTTTGTTACTTGGCCACAATATATTCACGTTTGTACAAAAGTGGGTCGACAGTTTGTTTACTTGCTTGCTGCATGTAGTGAGCCGACCGTTTGTTCACTTGGTTGCTGCATGTAGTGGGCCGACAGTTTGTTTACTTGTTTGCTGCATGTAGTGGGCCAACAGTTTGTTTACTTGCTTGCTGCAGGTAGTGGGCCGACAGTTTGTTTACCTATTTGCTGCATGTGGTGGGCCAACAGTTTGTTTACTTGCTTGCTGCATGTAGTGGGCCGACAGTTTATTTACTTGTTTGCTGCATGTAGTGGGCCAGCAGTTCGTTTACTTGCTTGCTGCATGTAGTGGACCGACAGTTTGTTTACTTGCCTGCTGCATGTTTATTTTCCTGGGATGCTAGCATTGCGTTTCAAGCAGTTATCATGGTTAAAAGGTGATGGCTTTAATATGCAGTAGCAGGGCAGGGAGGCTCCTGCACAGCGGTGAACGCCTGAGAGCAGAGAGGCACCGAGGCAGTAAAGCAGAGTACATTTTGAAAGGAGATGGCAGGGTGGGCAGTTGTCACTGTGAGGCGAGGAGCGACAACTGTGGTGAGGTGCATGGATGCTGTACAGCAGTGTAGGCACTGAGGTACTGGGCGATGAGTGAGATAGCATGGAGAAACTGGAAAACATAGTGTGAACTGGAATTCCCTGGTGCCTATTTTAGTTTGGCTTTTGCACAAACTATCCAGCATCAATTGGAGAAGAAGGACTTATGAAATGTTCTTGGAAGTCATTTTGAAGTCAGGCAAAAGACTTACACTGTTTCTCCCAAGTCACACTGAATCATAACTTTCCCCACAGTTTAATATGGACATATCGAAACGCTTGACTCCCTATGATGATGCTTCATGTTTTGCAAATGGAAGACAAACAAAAGTAATAAACTAGCTATGACATGGGTACACTGGTGCATGGCAACAATACCCATCTACTGATGACGATATGCAATTCATATGCATCAGAGTGCTGCACCTTCTCAGAAGTCATATTGCCTTTAATGCAGTGATAACAATCTCTGGAAATGTCATTGACTGCCATCATCCACCTTTAATACTAAGACAACCATGGGGATAGTGCAAGCAAATTAAACACATGACTTCTTCATTAGGGACAATCATCATACTGTCTAAGTACACCACTGGGGGCGACATAACTGAACAATGTGGAGCATTACACTCTGAATTGTAGACATTATTTAAAATGCCTAGCTGCATTCTGTTCTGCTGTATACAACCATCAATGCAAGGACACAACAAAACTCCCTGAATTTGGGTGTCAGAGAAAGGATCAGAAACTGGAAGGCTGGGCTGCAAACTGATGCAGAGGACCACACTGCATCAGAGTGGAAGGGCTTGAACACGTTCAGGGAAGGTCCATGGAGCTGGCAGAAGTTAAAACTGAACCAGACGACTAAAATAGGTTGATCAACACTCAACGATCCAGGATTCCAGAGGGGCTGGAAGAAATTGACCTATGAGTGATTACTGAGAAATGTCTCCCAGAGTGCCACAAAGCATATTCTCCCCAAGGCGGGGATTCAAGTGGCACGTCAAGATATCACACACACTTGAAGGGAGTTTCTCATATCAGTGCTGCATCATTAGCACACTGAACAATTCTACTTGAGGCAAGACAAAGGCAACCTCTCCATTTGCAGGGGCAGAAACAGGTTCACTTACTTTTTCTCTACCAATGTTATGTAAAAGATGACACATTTTTTAACCTGCCGTTGGATAATGCAAAATAGGAAATTGAATAGGGCCTGAATGAGAGTGACTAAGGAAGGGGTGGGGAAGGGCTGGTCTCTTATTGTAAATGTGATCTCCTGTCTAAATGTATGACCCCTTTCCGAGGGTGCTGTCAATATACAAAGGTACATTTTAAGGATTTGAAGCTATTCTTTATGGCGCACACTAGTGTCAACTGTATACTTTTAAAAAACATTTTGAGTTACATGCCTTGGAGCCCAGAGTGCCAGGACAAAGGTTTTGCCTGGGGTTCTCAGGATGTGGAGGAAGAGGGAAACACTTACTACTTCCTGTCCTCAAACAGATGTGGGTCTTGTGAATAAACAATATATATTATATGGGTTGGGGTCGCCATCTCTATTGCTAATAACATTTGACTAGGTATTCGGGATGACATTTTTGAAAAAGAAAATGTTTGGCACAGGCACCTCCAAATTGAAAACTTTGGGGAAAATTCATGAAATTGTTCAAAGGTTATTAAGAAAACAAAAAGCAGCTGTTCAAAGCCAAAAAGGCAAAAAGGAAGAGGGCTCAAAATGAGATTTAGAGCGGGGCGGTCACATTAGCTTAGAGGTGGGGTGGGGGAAAGAGGACCACATGTGTCCATGTGACCACATTTTAATTTTACTGGGATATTCTACAAGGCTCCTGTGTCAATGTTGAAAGATGCGCAATAACTGACAAGGGGGGAGTCAGGGAACCCCGAAAACCTGCAACGTGAACCTGAAAACCAGGATATTTGAGAGAGAGAGAGATGGGCCCAAACCGGGAACTTTGTAAGAGACGTAGACCTTTTTTTTGTTCACAGTTATTGAAGATTCATTCTTCTTTTTTGTTTCTGTAAATAAACTTTGTTTTCATGAAAAGGACATCCTATTGTCCGCCTTTTTGTGGATCCTACGCATGACACTATACACATTGCATATGTTTGTTGGTTGTCTGAGGTTAGGCAAATATTGCAGGATTTATGAGGACTTTATGGACAGTTAGGGGTGTCCAATTATAGGTAAACACATGTATTATGATGCTGGGTCTGGCGAGAGTAATCAGTGTAAGGGGATGGGAGGACAGGGATCTTCCACAGTGGAATCGGAGGAAAAATAGAACATATTTAAATAAAAGTAAACTATGTTGAAAGTCAAGGAGGCCTTCCAGATCAAACCTAATCCGGGGATACTTGAGTAACTAGCTATATGCCTAATGACTGAAGCAATGGAAAGCAGTCCCTAATGCTTGCTACTGTTTTCGTCCTTGTATGTTGATGTTTAGTTAGCCTTCCTTGTTAAGGCGATTAATGGAAGTTCATTTTCTCCCTCTCATTTTCTGAATCTTGTAAATTCATTAAATGCTGCAAAAAGCTTACACAATGAACTACAACAACATTGCTTGAGACCAACACCGCTGTACTATTGAGCTGGGGAATGGCCAAAGGTTAATGTCATAAAAAGTGTGCAGCGCATAGATGCAGGAGCAAGAATGCACTATTTAACTGCCAGGCCACTCCTATTGACATACTCATGGTTCCACAAGGCCCCTTTGTAATACTAAGTGATGGGCGCTATTCCTGATCCATTCTCCCATCAAAGAACATGTGCAAGAACAATCAGACCCCCCCTCCCCCGACCCCGAGAGCTCATAAATAACATGCATGTTAGTCTGTGAAATCTGCTCCTTATTGTTTGGGGAGGGGGAGCGTAGGTCATTTCTTACATGGTTAAAACAACATGTTTGATGTTTTAAGCATGTGTGTGTGTGTAGTGGGTTGAGGGCTCATCTTCTCTGTCATCAGAGATACACTAAAGGAGTCGAAGGGCTCGGGGACTTACATACTCTTGCCTATGGCAGGCGGTGTAATGCGATTTTTGCTGCATCATAATACAAATACATTTAAAATGAAATATATCGACGGTTAAACATGCTTGAACGTTACGTTAATGTTTCAAATCACAGTTTTCATGTGAACTGAATCTTTCCGCCTGCGGTGCTCTTGCAGGTATTAACGCCAGACACACCGCAAACACCACTACCAAATGAGGCTAAACGGCACCGCCTCCTATTTATTCCAGTTTCAAAACTGAACAAAAATGCTCCCTTCGTTCAAGTACCTGCACCTAACATGGAGTCTAGAAAAGTACTCAATTTCACAATAACTAAGAGCTTTGCACCTGTATCTGTCTTCTGAGCAATAATGACCAACAGAGACCAGCGATTCACGTGCATTTAATATACATTTCCTGTTCGTGGTTTAAGTGTGTGCCCAGTTTACAGGGCAGAGCAGAATTAAACCCACGCGGGGCTATCAAATGCCGTGAAAAGCTTTGTGAGAACGACTGGTCCACGGCATGATGCTGTGCCCTTTTTTTGCTGAACAGTATTGCTTTATTTACAGGACGGGGCTTGGAAACTGTCGCCTCCTCCACCGTTGAGGACTGAGCGCGAGACCCAGGGAATGCTTAGCACATAGGCCTCCATTGTGCGACAACAAAGACTGTCCACTTTGATTGCCCTGTTTGCTGAACACTAGCCTTCAATGTTCTCTCCATTACGCTCTGCCCGGGTTCCAAGAAGCAGCTTGCAACAGAAAGTCGAGCCAAGTCGGAACGCAGAAGCATAATGATGTCACTTGGCACTCAAAGCGAAAATGCTAAATGTGTAATTGTACACCCTTGGATTCCACGGTCCGTGCTCTCTGTTGTGCTTGTGGGAATAATGCACTGTACTGTGGCAGACACAACAACCAGAGTATTGTAACGGCAGACGTGCATTAGGCACCCTCTGGTGTCTCCGCGAGATGCAGTCAATTAAGGAAAGGTACACATTTATTTCGCCATCGATTACAAAGAAACCACTGATTTCCCTTTGCAAAAATAACACCACAGTGTGCTGAACGCTTGTCACACAATGTGCCGTCGCTGATTTTCTTGGCTGCAGAATGCAAGCATCTCCAAGTCGGTCGTTTTGCGTTCTTATTTTTAGCAATGTTTGACAGGATCCATGCCGGGTTTTCAGGATACCCCTCTGAGATACATTTGTATACAATGATTCTAAATGTATGCACATTTTTCCTCATGAATATTAATGAGGGATATCCTAAAAACCTGTCAGGATTCCAGCCCTCGAGGCCCGTAGATCCAGTGTGAACCGCAAATGGATATTGTAGTGGGGTGATATCATAACACTTGCATACCAACTCATTTTCATGTTTTGATAAAGTATGGTGAATGTTATGATACACCCCAGTTTGGAACACTTTCAGTTGCAGTGTAGCAATAAGTGGAAGAAAGTATACTCGGGCCTTTATTGTGAGATGATTATAGGGATAGTAGCATCACAATTATATATAGCGGTTCATGCCAGATATCAACCACTTCTAAGCACTGTCATAGGCTTGTATTACCAAATGAAATGGTTCTCGGATAATAAGAGCTCTTACTGCTGGCTTTTCGGACAGGTTTTCCTGGATCTGTCTAAAAATGGCTCACTGGATCCAGGTCAGGGGAATTCCAGTTACACCTTTCATTTATTTCGGTGCATCCGGCTTGCATTAATCATGCTGTGCTGGTAAAGCTGGGATTTGAACCAAGATTGTTAGGAAAAAAGGGCCAGACGCTTACCAATAAGACTACTTCAGCATTTCATCAGTATGTCTGTGAAATCGCTTGTAAGATTGAACTCTGCAGGAAATCAGGAATATAGACGTACAGCTTCTTAGGTTTAAAAGGTGTGCATCTTTTTTTATAATCTGCTTGCAACACTATAAGAAATACTCCTCCTTTGGGTTATTTTCCAGATGTTCATGATTAATGTACTAAGAGGCAAATGTTTATGTAGGGCGGGGTAAAGGGGTGAGTACAACCCCCGCAAGCATCCCCTCAGAATGTAGGAGAAGATGTGGCTGGGTGTGGAGGCGAGTGCCCTACACAAGATGAATTACAGACAAGCAGCATGGGCTGTGGTAGAGAAACTTTGCCCCAGTGCAAGTACAACTTTCCCTCTGTGCAAGAAACGTATTAGTTCAATGCATTTTTTTTTACCAGGACAATATTTGCCCTGGTGCCACTAACATTCCCTGTTAGCAGTAGGAGAGATATTGCCTTGCTGAAAAAATGAATTAAAAGAACATTCTCAATATTATAGTCAATGTTGCTCTAGTGCTAATACTGTGAGCAACTGAACTTGCCCTATTGCAAAGTTTTTGTAATAAGCAGACATATAGGCAAATATCCAGGGCACTACATTCTTTAGTCTGTTCTCTGCTTCGACTTGTAGGTCACTGTAACTTCTTTCCTGTGAACTTGTGGTAAAGAATGCAAAGGGTGTGGTTATCTTATATCCTACTAGACAATTGTACATTGTGTAAATGCTGCCAGACGATTGGTTGGAAGCTGACCAATAGCTACAAACTACCAGGCAAATTCATAGATTATCTGAAAAAATCATAAACTATCATTTCAAAGTCATAAGAGTAATACAGTGACCATGAAGACATTTCACACAATGCAGACCAAGTGACATCTATCAAACCATTTCTAGTGCTTCAACAGAAAATTCATTGATTAACAACTTCAATAGAACTGACCTAGAGACCAATAATCGGGTTAGCAAACAATGTTGAGCAAACAAATAAACACTTCCTAGTGTAAAGATAAATTAAATCAACAACTGTTTCCCTAAAGCAAGCTGATGCCGAAAAATGTAACTGAACTGCTTCTTTCAAATATGAGGCAGGAGGTTCAGTCTAGGGAGAATCAAAGTAAAATGGAGTCTGCCTGAATTCAAAGTGATAGGTACCAGAATAGCGTCTTTTCCTGCTGCACTATTGCAATCATTTTCCATTGCAATGGAGAGGGTGCACCTGTGGAATGTAGGTAACCACCTGCACGACCATAGAGACTACACCTGGTGCTGATTTTACCACAAACTAAAACATTCTAGGAACAATATTTGCCCTTGAGTACATGTCAGGCAAAGACTGGGTTTTAACCAATGTAAAGTGAAAACAGGAGATACAGAAAGCCGCAATTTATAAAGGAACTCTCTGAATTTATGACAACTCAGTGCATTGAAACAATGTATGGTTTGCCATTATACTAATGAAGAGGAGTGCAGTCCGAAACAATGAAAAGCAGCATTGTATTTCATCAGTAATCTCGTAATTTCTTCTAAATCATGTAACTACATATCAAAAGTGCAAAAAGTGAATTATTCTGTAATTTCAGAGGATATAGCTGTGTGTGTTAAATGGCAGGATTGCTGGCTGTACATGTACAATGAAGTCAAAATGATTAATTGTTGTATTCAAAGCTTCCAATGTAAACAGTGTAATTTAATTTTAATGAGCAAGTGAAACCATGATGTATTCCTTTGAGAATATATATAAATGAAGAACAGTGACATTTTATAAATGCATGTGTGGACCTATGATAATTATTCAAGGAATTGCACATGAAATATTTAAAAATAGGGAAAACATGATGGTAAGTATGTAATTTATCAATGGCATACTGAGATGGCATATGAAAATGCTTGTTTGCTATGTTTGTGATAATCCAATTTTACGTTTAAGTCTTGTTCACCTCAGCATTGATGTATGTGCATGGCTTGTATTCCCAGGAGACTGACCAGGGCCTTTCAGAGTGGAAAGATGAATGGCCAGTTGTAAAGATAACCCATTAGGCCAATTTTGCAGGAGACTCGTTTAGGAATACATATCTGATAATACATCCATCAACAGTCCCTAAAATTGAAAGTGTGGTTCCCAGTGATAGTCATCAGATCTATTTTTCTGAGGTTTAGCCTCAAACAGACTTTATTGTGATTCATTTTTCAACTTAACGTGATAACAATGATGCTGACCAGATAAAGCTTAATGGAAACACCAAACAATGTAGGGCTGTCATTTCATTAACATCAATCACTGCCTGAAGCAATTACAAAGAGTTGTGTTGTTATCGTGAGATCATTGCCTAATAACTAAAACAAAATTCACATTCCCTATGATTATAAAAAATGAATAAAATGAAACATATTGATACATTAATGAAACACAATTATGCAAATATTAATAGCAGGTTGGGCCAACACGTCGCTTTTCACAAGCACAGAATATGAACCAACAGTGAAGATATGGGGTGTGCATTTTATAGGAGTGTCTTACTATGAGTAAAGCCAATTGAAGGACTTTGCCAATCGTAAACTGTGGTATAATTGTGACATATAATGTAATAACAATAGGTAGGAGAACCCCATTAACCACCTCAGACACTAGGGCTGAAATTCATATTTGTAATATGTAAATTGTGTCTAAGGTATGTGAAAAATACACAACAAATATGTGTACACACATATTATCTTTACTATATATTCTTCCTAAATAAATTGGGCACTTCCCTAAAAAACATCAATCTAAAATATATGCATACATGTACATACAATGAAAAACAATTATATTCCACATTGCTGGACAATTAGACAATGAAAATGGCTGGCATCCACCTTGTACACTTTTAGAGAAGGGCAGCCTGCCCTTTGTGGCAAAAGCCCCACAGCAGAAGCCCAGCAGCTGTTCCTTGCTGTTGGTTGCAGTGAGTCTGGAGATCTGGAACTAACATCAAAAACGGTGAGCAGCATTACGCATAACATTCTTCTAACCACTATTATTTTTATGTGGGGACCCAAACTCCATGAAAGATCTGAACATAGTCTTATTGGGAGCTGTAATGTGAGCTGTGAGTTTGAGGCCTCCCGCGTCGACTAGGATTGTTTGTTCACTCGCCCCAGTCTGATTGTAAGCTGTAGACCTTTAACAGTGCTTTCCATTGCTAGAAGGAGTAGTCCTGGACCCAACGAGTGTAGGTTGAAGCACCACTCAGCCTGCCTAGTGCAGAGCAAGGCGCAGGCAAGGAAGTGGTTACTAGCGGTTTGTGGTGGGACGTGTGGGTTTTTGGGGAAGACTTGTCCAGCTCCCAAATCCTCACCTTTAAGAAGTTGTGAGAGTTATTTGTATTCTCATACCGTGCCCCAACATTGCACATGTGCTCTATGTTCACGCGACTTGGCCTATGCTCCGGATTGATAGGAAGCCATTAAAGTGGACGCCAGCGTGAAGCCAGTAACTTGCCTCTCTGAATCTGACCTACTAAAAAGAGGAGCCAAAAGATCAGAAGGTAGAGGTATACCAGGTGGGATGGAGGGAGAGGCGAAATTCGGCTTCTCCTCAAGCTGTCGGGCATTCCCTGCCCCGTGGGTTAGCTGTTACTATTTCTGGTAAATCCGTAGTCTCCTACTTGATATTTGAGCTCATAACATATGAAGACTGCGTCACTGCAGGCAGCACCTATTCTAAGTGATTGTGTGCATCGCCGGCCGCCCACCATAGAGAGAACAAAGGGCCCTGAGGTTGCTTAAAGTACTCTCAGGTGCTTTTGGCCGTATCTTTTTGTTTTGTATCAGTACTGTCTATATATTCTGCTTGAATTGTAGGAGTGCAGATTTTTATTATCGTACAAATTGTTTAATACTTTTTATTCTTATTCTTAAAGTCATTTTTAACCTCATTTTAGCAATTTCTATATTTTGTCTGTGTACCAAGGTGTGTGTGGACGTCTTCCATCTTATGCTAACAGGCAACCCAATCAATGCAGGTTTGCAGATTGTGTTTTGCACTCTAAATTGTTTGCATGGTGTTTGCAGACCCTTGTTTTTTTGGGGGATTCAGTGTTATCATTGGTATTTCACCTGAGGAACCCATAGGTTATTCTAGGGGTGCACAATGGTTAAACCTAAGGCTATCACCTAGCTTCACCAGAGGTGGGTCGAAAGAAAGTATATAAATTATTCAAACCCATCACGGAAGCCAATGTTTTAATAGGGGAAATAGGTTTGCTTCATGATTTGGATTGTGCAAGACCGATGACTGTGGGTGTCCAGTTGTTAATTCTAATTGCATTATTACTCAGGACAGTTCTAAGGGGTTAGGTGAAATTGAGGAGTGGAGTGAACAGGACTCTGCGAACAAAAGATGTAGGGCTTCTCTCAAAACTCTTGTGTTCGTAAAGGAAGACAACCCAGGAGAGATCCCCTGGCCAAATATATTGTAGGAAAATCGGTGGGTCAGGCGGGCGGGCTTAACTACTAAATTATCCATTTTACTTCTAAGTTACTGCCCATCAATGCAAAATGCACAGATTTACCTAAGGGCTCTGGGGATGGGGTGATTCGGTCTGGGAGGAACACAGCTAAAAAAAATGGTGGGGAGCAAGATAATGAAGCCACCAAGTACCTTTGGAGTCAAGGATCCGACTTGGACTAAATCCAACACTAAAACTATCAATAACCATATGGCAACGCATCCACCTTGAAATATGCAGGAACCCAGGCATGGTGGTAGCAGGAGTGTTCCCCAACCAAACCTTAATGTCATTGTTGCCCCCAGATCAGTTCCTGAATCACATGCCAAATCTCTTTTTATGTGTAATGTTCCCAAACTTGGGCTGGGTACTTTCGAAAATATAAAGATTCCCTGATTATTAAGGGCATCCATTAGATACACCATGTGGTGGGGGGTCAGATGACATTACAGGGGCTTGTAGGGGTTCCATGGGCCTGGGGCTGTTGGATTACATGGAGCTGGTCTTTATGAACCCTACTATGGTAGAGAGACTTCGGTCAATTGAGACCAGGGCTTAACCGCGCCTAGGTGCCACTGTTTCTTTGAGTCTTTTGTTACCAGTGATTACTGCAAGACCCCCTTCTATAGGCCAACTATCCACATGCGCCCCGAATTCTACCACAGGGTAGGCAGACTTGGAAGAGGTGGATTGACAATCTGGATCTCCAGAGACCAATTCCTCTGCTCCCAGTGGTACAAAGCTTTTGTTTTGGAATGTAGCAGGGATTTCTAGGAATTTAGTGGACCCTGAATGGACTGCTTTTATAACTTCACGTGATATCATCTGCCTTCTAGAAACTTGGGCGGTGGATGCCATTGAAATCTCAGGATTGAAAACATTTAATTCCCCAGCTAAAAAGAGGCCTAAAGGAAGGTCGTGTGGGGGCGGGGGGGGACTACTGACCATGGTGGCTGTGGGCTTGGGATGGGAACTAAAAATGTGCAGAGAAAGCTCATTGGACCTGCAAATTATTACGTGTACTAATCAAGAAGGGCTTAGTTTGCGTATTCTCAATGTTTATAATAGGCCTTACGGCCCCAAGTCATTGGCAACTTTGACTCTGATTTGCGACACTGTGAGTAATTGGGACTCCAGGATGCTGAGGGTGGGACATATTATGAGGAGGGGCGATTTTAACCTCCAGTTGGAACCCCTCTGGGAGCTTGAGGGGTTGTGGGATGATGTGGAAACTGTTTAGAAAATCCTGTCCCTGGAGGCTAGTTCTCCTGTGAGGGCCCATAGGTATGCCATGGACTCAGCAAGACTGTTATATGGGTTGGACATGAGGGCGTTTAATGGTAGGCGGGTGGAGGATAGACCTGGAAAGGACACCTTCTTCGTCCCTTGATGTACCTCCACGATTGATTACATTTGGGTTGAGATGAGTGACTGGGAGGTAGTGGAGGAGTTTGATATTTTAGAGCACTTAGTTAGCAATCACAAACCCCTTTATATCGTGCTGAGATGATGTAGCAAAAAACAGGTGAATAACGACCCTAATGTACCAATAAGAATAACGGGGAACGCTAGATGCACTGTCAAGTGGGGCAATATCTTGTCAACGAGTTCTAAGCCCCTGAATTACTCATCTATCCTGCCTTCCATAGAAACATATGCCTACCTAATTATGGAGACGGAGAGACTATCTGAATTTGTTTGATTAACCTCTGAACTCAATCCATGGTTTTCTAGATTAAAAACTGTTTCTAAGCGGAAGCCTGTGAATACGTCTCCCTGGTTTGACTCTGATTGTAGACAGGCTAGGGAGGCATTGCTGGCTCTTTTGAGTGTACCAGGGGAGTCAAATAAAGTTGATTTACATCATTTGAGGAACAGGTACAACAGTGTTTTGAAACTTAAGAAGTCTGTATTTCTCAGGGGTAAATGTAACAAACTGAGAAGAGCTGCAATTGCTAAGGATGGCAATGCCTTTTGGTTATTGGTTCCTTAGCAGAAGGAATCCAATGACAATGATCTCCATTGTATCATAACTGAGGAAGAATGGTTCCTCCATTTTGCTGGGTTGCAAGATGAAGTGGTGCCCTCTGGCAGTCCCAATGAATTAGCCCTGTAGGGTCTAATGGTTGAGCCGCTGTTTAATAGGGGTTTACCTGTTAACATTAGCTTGTCTGCAGTATGAACTGCTTTGCTGAGCTTGAAGGGTCCAAAGGCCTCTGGCCCTGATAGGGTACTGATTGATCTCTGGAAAGATGAGCCAGACATTTGGGTGCCGGTCGTACCCAAACCTTTTCAATCAGTGGTCAACCTCAACAAGGTACCTGCATCATGGCGTTGCACTGAGATTATACCTACATACAGGAAGGGGTGGAGGGGGCATGATCAACCAATCAACTATATGCCAATCTCGCTTCTCGACATGTTAGGGAAAATCTTTGTGAAGGTAATCCTCCAGCAATTGCTGGAGTATGTAGAATCCAAGGGCCTTATCTACCACCGCCAAGCTGGGTTTCACCAGGGGATGAGTACAGTTGATCAGAGCTTCCGCCACCAGATGGCTTTTGATAACATCCCTAGGGATTTGCTTTGGCAGGTTTTGTTGAAGCATGGGGTCCCATATCATCTGGTGGCAGTAATTATACAATTATATTCTTGTAATACTGCTGTGGTGAGATGGAGCCCAGCAGGAGAGACCACAAGCCAGTTCACAGTGATCAGAGGTCTACAGCAAGGCTGTGTCCTTGCCCCACTTCTGTTTATCCTTTATATCAATGAGATCATTATGGCCCTGTTGGCAGACTGTCGGGATGTAAATCTGGATTCTCCAAAACTGGGTAAGGACTCTTCCCCAGCCTTGCTCTTTGCTGACGATTCAGTTTTGTTGTCTCTATCCCCAATGGGCATCAACCGAAGTTTGAAGCGTTTTTCCTCGTGTGCCCAATTGGACCTTACCCTTAATAGGAGTAAGATCAAGGTTAGGGTGCTTTCTGGCCAAAGAAGTCTGGGGTAACCACACTGGGGTTGGAAGTCGAAGGGTCAAATCTGGAACAGGTTACCCACTAAGATTACTTGGGGATAAGATTCTCTAATAACGGTACTTGGGTGGGCCAAATTACTAAATCACAGTCCATCTCGGAAAAGAATAGTGGTGGCCTAAGGAGGTTCTTTAGTTCCCATGGCGAGCATGCTGTTTCACCTGCTCTTGATATTTATAACATCCAGGTTATTCAGCTGTCCTGTATGGAGCTGAAATATGGGGCTGTTTTAACTGCTCTAGTTTGGGGGTGGCTGAGCAAAATTGTTTCTCAAAACTCCTTAGATTACTGTATAGTACCCTGCGTCCCCCAATAATGATGTAGTGTGATTTGTTTCCAGTGGTTTGTCAACTAATGTGGAAACCATTTGTTTACTGGGTCAGGTTATGGAGCTCCCCGGATCTTGGTAAATATCGGGAAGCCATTACCGTCCTGTTGAACTATCCGGGTGGTCGGTCTCTTCCTTGGCTGTGCCACGTAAAGCATCGTGGAAGATCTTTGGAACAATCCTCTTCTTATGTCTAGTAGCTCGAAAACTGATGTGAAGCAGGGTGTTAGGTATAATACCCAGGAACATCTTGTCTGTTTGTGCCTAAACTGAATCTCCTTTCGAAGCCTAGCCTTTTTGACCTAGCGCTATCAAACCATATTTACATTTTTGGGCAGTATAATTACTTCCGTTTTCATTTCAAAGCTGTCTTCTGAGAGTTAATACCGTAATTGCAATTTCTTTATTTTTAATTATTTTATTGTTAATTTATAACGCATCAGCGAGTGGTTTCTAAGGGCGGGATTGGGATTCAAACCTGTGTTGCGCTGCGTTGTCTTGCTTCCAAAACAAACGCATTGCCCCCTGAGCTATCCTTCCTCCCTTGCAAATACAAATAAGCTCATGGGGATATAAAAATGTATTAACCAAGTGTGTCTTCAACCACTTAATTTATAAGCAATATGTGGGTCCTTTTCCTTGCACTCAACCCATGTTAAAAACCAGTATTGGAAAGGACAACAATGTGGGCTTGTTTTATAAGTATTAGATAGACATTTGCCAGAATGACATCATATATCCAGATACTCAGCCCATTTATGAGCTGCTGCCATCTTAGAGTAAGTTGTACCATTATGATAGTGCCTGGCAAAGGTGTTTGCCATGTCTATAAAAGCAAAAAATACTGGCTTTGCCAATGTATCTTTTTATATGTCACTGCAATTCAACCCAAATGTAAAGGATGTGATCGGCAACCACATTATCTCCCATGGGGAAATCCACTCCCATGCATTAATTACCAGATGGCAGAGTAAGTCCCTTGGGCTTACCAGTAAAACATCCTTCTCCACCCCCGGTCCATAAATACTTGAGAGTGCCCTTCATTGACAATCTTGCTTAATTATCATTAGTTATGGTCTCTAAATTGTCACTGGACGGGGACGTGCAAGGGTTCTAATATATAACAATACAAGCATCCGGTCCATCAAACCCAACTGTTATTAACATGCAAAAGTTGGTGAAAAAGCCTTTTGTAGCACTTGTAAAGTGTTGCTTTTTTCCTGATGGACACCAATTTGCAAAGCTTTCTGATGGAGTTTCACAATAATTGGCAGAATGAATGCAGCATTTTCTGAGCATTTCAACAAAAATAGACATTGTATTAAATTCAAGCTACATCTCCATTCTATCAACCAGAGAGAGGTTTCACTTCAAAGTCACCCAATTCTCCTAATATGCCAGGAGAAGCGAGGGTCCTGCCACTTTCATTACTTATGGTTTGATTTAACTTGTTTTGCAATGTCAAAGTGTTCTCCCACCTTCTTCCCCTGCCCTCTGCCTCCCTAAGCCACTCGCTCACCTTGCACTCACATGATATGTCTTTGGGCTACACCCCACTAGCTTGAATTTTACTCACACAAATCAGATACAAATTTTAGGTTGGATTATGTGGGATCTCTATAGTGCACCTCTGCCATTTACATAACATTAAGGTACCAAAGTATAATTCCTTCAGTAGGTATTCACTCTCATCAATTGGAGATCTTCTTTGATAATGACTTCCCATATGAATTGGTTTTATTAAGATTCAGGGAATAATTTCAAGCTACTGCCAAATTTCCAGCAGCTCCCCAATCTTCATACCTGAGACTTGGGGTTACAACCACACCTCTGAATGGGGTTCTATGAGTGCTCATCGGAGGATATGAAATGAGAGGAAATAGGTTCCTTTTGCTTTGATCTCACGAGGCCAGAGCAATGCTGGCTTGCAATGGTCCATGTGAAGCTAGGGCTATTGGCCATGGCAGCAGGCTACTACCATGTGAGAGCCGATAGGGCAGAAGGAAGAGATGTGGGTGTCAAGGGGGAACGTAGTATGCCATTCCAGCCACAGAACACAGCCATATATCAGCAACGAATGCCTGTATTCCTTGCCTTCTGATTGGCTGGAATACCCACCTATGATGCAGATGTAAAATATCTTCCTTGGAGTGGACGGCATCTGAAATATATGACAAAACCAAAAATTCTGTGACAGAGCCGGGAATCAGGGTAATCATTTGCACGTAAAAACCTGCTACTTTCAGATTGTATAATTATAGGCCACTTCAAAATGTGTCTTCAATAAGGAGGAGCCCTTCTTACTTGTGCTTTGCAATGTATACATTTTAAAAGACCTTCATCTGGGAAGATTTGAATTTTTGACAGTTCCTATCTTCTGAACGTTAGAGGGACAACTGTACTATGCACATCGTACCTCCTACTTTTTATTTAAGCATTCAATTCTGTATCCAATCGTTTCCAAAATTAACTATTCTAATGTTGAATCACTCTCTGCCATGGATAAATACAGAGGATTTCAATATTATTTATTTGCTTCTCTTTTAGCATTTTATTTTCCTCAAGTACTCAACACAAATTTGAAGCAGTACATTTCCCTAATGTATTTGAAAGTATAAAAAAGTGATACTTGAATTGCTGAAATATCTCTTGTATCACGTATGCATGATCTCTCAGTGTCTGCATTAGGACAGCCTAGCTCATACCCTCTAAATACCAAGTAATTCCTTCACAGAACATCCACATTACCCTTAAGAGGTTGGCAAGGCAGTAGGGCATTACATGGTGGATGGTTGTCGGAAGTGGAAGGCGGTAAAATCGAAAAGGGTGGGTAGGGCCTAATGAGAGGGAGAATGAAAGGATAGAATGTCCTAGCAGACATCTTAAGTTTGCCCTTCACTGGAACACTCTATAGATCATGGGCCCAGTTCAAAATTAAATATGCGTAATAAAAGTCAAACAGGTTTTTGGAATGCTTTTCAGGAATCAATTTACCATTAATCATGCACAATCAATGTTGTGTCATTTTCGTGAAGGACAGGTACCATATGCTTATAATGACATTGCCTCATAAGGGGATCAGCCCAAAAATGTTTTGCTTCAATATAATACATATCAAATAGTGTGTAAGTCTCTCTAGGTAACAATTAAACTTTGTTAACACATATACTATGTCTTGCAAATGAATACCTCTTTTGTCTTATTTTATGGAATGTTCTGGAATCGTAAATCACAATATTACAGCATACATATACTGTTAACATTTTTAGATAATGTAAGAGGTCAAATGTGTGGGGAAAAAGGTCAGACTTATGTCACCTGAACTTACATTTATATCAGTAGCAGAGGCCTTAATTGACAATTGAGCAGCAAATCTGAATGCTTAAAATGCAGTAATGCATTGAATACCATTAAATTGGATAATAATGTCATCTGGTATTGCAACCTTTAGAAGTGGATACTCTGGCGTGGCTATATGATATCACTAACATTATTATTCTCAGACACCTTCACCTAACCTTTCCCGTTGGAAGGTTGCCTTACAAAGGCAGCCAATTGAAAAGCAACCATGTCATTGATAAAAGGAAATCGTCCAGCATCCTACGTCTCTCTGCTATTACGTTTTTTGATATTTTCATTTGATTTGGACATTTATAGTGTGCACATGACACACTTAACCATATAAAGGCACAGATGATTCATCAAGAGTAAATATCTGATGGTTAACAGTTCTAGATGTCAATCCATATTGATGGCCCTAGATTTCTCATTTAAAGAGATGAGTTTTAAAGGCTGTGCGAAACTGAAAAAAGTATCTGATACTCTAATCTCCCTAGGGAAACCATTCCACAATCAGGGGCCATATATTGAGAATCTTCTATCCCCCCTAGAAACGCAGCAAGAAGGAGGGACTGTCAAAAGCAATTGATCTCCTGGGCGGAAAGTCCTCATGGGTTGGCATCTAATAGTTTTATTCACCAGGTAAGAAGGGGCAAGGCAGTTCAAACATTTGTATATCAAGCAAGCAACCTTGAAATCAAGTATGTCTCCCACGGCCAGCCAATGAAGAGACCGCTGAAAAGCCGAGATGGGGGAGGACTCTCGCACTCGGCAAACCAGTCTAACAGCACCATTTTGTGCTCTGTGAAGTCTCTGTTGTTGTCTGACCAGCATACCGGCAAGAAGACTGTTGCAGTAATCCAACAGCGAGTTCACTAATGCTTCAACTACCACCGCATGATCATCTGCAGGCAAAAAAAGGCAACACTTTTCATAAAAGCCACAGAGAATAGAAAACTGGTTTTACCTTTACACCCACCTGACCTTCACTACCAAGATTGCCCTGCCAGATGCAGCCAAGATTTTTAAACTTGGCTGCAAAATTCAGATCAGCCCCCAAAAAACGGGGTACATATGGGTGCCTCTCCACTCCAAGAAGATGTTTGGGCACAAACAGTGCCACCTCGGTCTTGCTTGGGTTAAGATGAAGACAAATTACAGCTATCCAATTGCTGACTCCATCTAAACACTGCATGGCCTTAGAACAAGTCCCCTCAGCATTGCCTAGTCTAATGAACACCCGGGTGTCATTGACGTAATAGTGGAAATTTACCTCCTGCTCCTCAGGGTCTCCACTAGCGGGCGTAGGTAAAGATTAAAAAACAGGCGTGACAATGAAGACCCTTGGGGTACTCCACATCCCTGGTGCAATACATCGGAAAAACGATGCTGAAAAACAAAGTGATCTTGGAAAGACTTTGGGCAGTATTAGGTAAAATTGCCATAAGCATCAGGAAGTGGAATGCAATACTTTACTTTACTTTAATTCGTGTATAAAGCGCACCAAATGACCCTGAGGCTATGGGCGCAAACAAACATATAACACAGTTATACATAGGCTAGGTCAGGCCCGACATACTGAATATGCAGGGACATAACAGGGCCGACAATATGTAAAAGGAGAACAGATACTCCTCTCAGCACGGCCAAGCAGCTCTATCTAAACAGCAGGGTCTTCAACTTGTTTTTAAACATTGCTGTGAATCTCATTTCCCTAACATCTGGTGGGATGTCATTCCAGGCTCTAGGGGAAACCAGAAAGAAGGCACATTTCTTAACCTGAGTAAGTTTTCAGCCAGGTATTTTAAGCTGATTCATATTGTTGGATCTGAGAGTCCTTATGCTGGATTTATTAACCCATACTTCACTCAAATACAAAGGGCTTGACCCTAACAGGCATTTATGAGTAATCAATAGGAGGCATAATTCAATTCTTGCCTCGATTGGCAACCAGTGTAGGTTGCTCTGTCCTCTGACACATGATCCCTCCTACTGAGATCTGTGATACCCTTTACTGCCCTATTTTGCAGGTTTGCAATCTTGCACAGTCTGACTTGGTTATGCATACTAACAGGATGCTACAGTAGTCCATTTTTGACCCTATAACAGCTCTTGCTATGGTCACACAGTTGAACCGGGAGATGTATGGACGAATCTGTGCTAGCAGCTTGATATAGTATTCAGTGGAAGAGACCAACTACTCACGTGGGCCCGCTTATTCAGATTCTGGTCAAAATAGATCCCTATCGTTTTTACTTTTTCTTTGGTTTTGATATCACATCCTGCCACTAGAAAGTGAGTGTAATCTAATCCCAACTTCCATATTTTTTCCTCTGTACCTTTCACCATCAATTTGGTCTTTTCTTTATTAAGTGCCAGACCATTAATTACCATCCAAGTTTGGATGAGTTTGTATGTTTTGTTGACAGACTTTTCATCGTCTCGATGATTACCAGACAGTGGGTGGACACATTGCGTATCTTAAGCTTGATTGGTAAAGCCAACACGGTTTTCTTCCAAGAGATTGAAAAAGGGCACAGTAGAACTATTGTAGAGGGAAGGTGATAGACAAGCCCCCTGAGGCACACCATAGTCCAGGAGAGCCGCTTCAGCTTCTGTGTCTTGCAACACACTCTGCACCAATTATTCCCCAAGAATGACATAATCCAGAGGGCAGCACTATCTGAAAATCCTGCAACTTACTTGAGCCTGGTGATCAGCAGCTGTGGTCCAGCAGGTCAAAAGCCGCTGACAGATCCAGCAGCATAAGCATTGTGGTTTTCCCTTTGTCCATGATCTGTAATAGCCTAGATTTCAGATCAAGCACAGCCATTTCCGTCCCAAACCCCTGCCTGAAACCTGACTGCCATTTATTTAAGATCCCATTTACACTCAAATGTGCTGAGATTTGAGTATGAGCTACACGGTCTCAAATGTTCAGCAGAAGAAAAGTATTAGTAATAAACCGGTAGTTTATTGGTGTTTCTGGGCACAAGCCTGGCTTTTTTAATAACAGAGTAATCCAGGCATTCTTGAGGCATGTAGGAACATAGTTTTCTCGAAAAGAGGCATTTACGAATTTACAGTGAATGCCTATTCATGTAGGAGTGCATGCCTTTATAACCATTGCAGGGCAAGCATCCCCTTTACAACTGGTCGGTTTGAGATTATTGATAATCAATGTGAGCTCAGATTCTAATATAGGTTTAAAATCAAACTGGTTTACTAGCATCTTAGGTGTGCATGCTACCACATCAGGACTATCTACTGCCAATTCACTGATCTACTTGCTCGTCTCGATGTTGTGTTTTATTCGATTAAGCTTTCCTAACATTGATTCCAGAATGGACGTGCACCTGCCGGCGTCTTCAGTAATTGTGTCTCAGTTATTCGAACACTGATGTTCCAGCTCTTTCAAAATCTTTAAGAGTTCTTTGGACTCAGATTGAGCTCTGTCGATCTTGGCTTCAAATGGTATTTATTTTGGCAACTATGAGGGCTTCTTTACACATTGTAGCTGCCAGCTTATAAGCCTCCCTATCAGGGGCATCCTGGGAGGCACTCATGCATAGAAGCACTCGATGTTGATGGTCTTATGTTTTTGTAAGTCTGGGGAGAACCAGGCATTGCCATTTCTCTCCACAGCCTGCTTAGTTTTTATAGCTTCTTGCACAGTTTTCTGATAAACAACCATAATATCTTCAGCCAATGTAAGATCATTAACCTTTTCCACTGGACGTAGTAACCAGGGATCCAGAACATCTTGGGAAAGTTTCTTAAGATTCCTGGAGATTATTGTGACTTTTTTCAATTCCCTCACTTTTAGAAGCTTTTCACAAACTATTGTGAAATGTACAAAGAAATGGTCCAACTATGGACAGGGAGACATCACCAAGTCAGTTGTATCAATATTATCCATGGCAACCCAATCTAGGGTATTTCCTTTGATGTGCCTGGGAGTTTTGAGGAGTTGCTCAAAGCCCAGGTTCCCTAGCCGGGCTTGAGAATCATTCTTGTTACCCTGCCAAAAATTGAAATCTCACAAGACCATTGCTTTAGTCTTCGGTTTAAGGAGGGGAAGCAAAATATTACATATTTGCGTGGTAAACTCTGGCATGGTAGAGGGGGGGTCTATAGACCAGAACCAGATAGTAGGTGGTTTCTGTGACTGTCCTACTCCCCTCGATACCCGGTATCTCAGACTCGCACACATCAACGTTAGTTTTAAACATAAAAGCAATCCTTCCTCCTTTACACTCTTTTCTGTCCTGGTGCAGCATATCATAACCAAGGGGAATAGCTAGTGCAAAAGTAGGTCCCACTGCGACATGACACCATGTCTCGGTAAGAGCAAAGACATCTATCTCCAGGTTAATAATATAAGTGGCTACATCCAAACCATGTTTTAAGAGAGATCTAGTGTCAAGTAGAAATATTTTTAGACAGTCATTATACTTAGTCTGCATAGACGGACCTTTATTGAGTAGTAGATTTGTATTTTGCATTTTTAGAGCATCATGTTTACACAACCATCAGCGCTTTGCCTCATTAGATTTTGATGAGTAGTAGTCACCTTATTGACATCCTGCTCTTCCCAGCTCGTAACATTCTCTGACTGACTAGTAACAACTATCTCTGGGATTACCAATATTAGGCTTGAGCAATAGCAGTCTCTCCCATTATTGGTGCTGACAAGTGTCCAGATGTTGAAGCTGCCGTAACTTGGGCCCTCCCTATATTAGCTTGAGCCACTACGGTTGATGCCTCATCGAGGTACCGCTTAGCTATGAAAACACTAAGTACGCCCCCATGCATTTCTTTTGCTTCTTGTGCTGAGAGTTTAACCCTTGCAGCCTTATTCAAAGTCAGGGCATGCATGTTAAGGAAGTAATTTACAGAATTCAGGATCCAAAGGACACTGCGGGCAACCTGCGCCACCGAGCGCCACTAACCGGCACAGACCGGGATGAACATCAAGCGTCAGTCAGCAAAGATTTGAGCACACAAACTAGAGCACCGCTGGGTGTTGCAGTTCAAGCCTGTATAAGGAGTAGAAAGGTATTTGAAAGCTCAACTGCCTACTCCCAGAACAACAATCTTAAACAGTTAAAATGCAGCGAATATTAACGAAAGTCTAATCCAGTCAGGTTAAAACAATTTAAAAAGTTCAAATCTAGATGATAAAACAGTTTACGATTACATATCTAAAATTGTTAAAGGCCTCTCCCCAGTAAACCAAAAATAAAAACACTGACAAAGTGACATCTGGTCTGTATAGGAATGTGGCAAAGCCAGGGCACATGATGGGGTATTCACATTGTTGGCTGTTCGCATAGACACAGTAGACCGGACTGCAATGTGTCTTGAACAAACCATTTGAACAAAAGTATTCTCTATGCATTACTAACTTCCTAATCATGTGGCTTTCTCCCCTTCTGAACCTAGATTCTCCACATACACACTTGTTTATTTTTGACTTGTTACACATACGTCCTCTGCAGTATTGATACTAACACTCATACATCCCAATGCCTTGCCTCTGCAACAAATATGCCCCTATGTTTTGCCCACTGGTCTCACTTACGCAGTCTATTTATACACTTATAAATGCTGAGGGCGTTTTACTAGATTTTTTAGTCATACGTCCATTGCAGATGCTCTAGACGTGTAGGTTTCATTCGGGGTTTAGTTACTTTGAACCAATAGATATGCTTAGGGTGACCAGATTTCCAAAACGAAAACCGGGAGGACCAACAACATAAAAGAGGGACTACCCCATTGCAGCCCACCAATTACCGCCTCTTCCCCAACACTACCCCACAACCACCACCCAATCATATTTCCAGCAGTTCTCCTGTCTATATACTGTATATGATCTAATTTCTGCAGTTTTGTCTGTGAATCTTGCCATGTTAATTCAAAACAAGCCTTTGCTATAATCGGTATTACATGGCTTGCTGTACAATCATTTCTGACCCGTTCTCTGTGGCACAGTCAGTAAGTGTTGGGACTTGTACCTGAAAGGTTGGGGGTTCGAGCCAATGTGAAAAATATTTGCAATTTTAATTACCGTAGCCACCCAGCCATGCAAACCCCGGACGGGGGTTTCTAAAATGAAAAAAACAACCGGGAGGGAGGACTGTCCGGGGAAAACCAGGAGGTCTGGTCACCCTAGATATGCTGCTGTATATACTCCCCTGCAATGATCCTAATGGAGGGTTTGATAGGAGGTTTCCACTGCCATAATGTAATTGCACAAACATGCGTCATTGTCATTTCCGTGCCTTCCCAAGTTCTACTTATACAGAGGAGGCACAACACGCTGTAAGGAAAGCAGGAAGGAACCACTGATAAACAGACCGGCATCGCACATGCTGCTAGAAAGCAGCACTGCACTCCACCGATAAGGGCCAGCTATCATGGGGGAGGTTTCCACTGACCCTGTCTTTGATGTCTCTGTGTTGCCGTGGTTATAAGGTGGCCAACTGTCCCGGATTTCACGGGATTGCCCCGCAATTAGGGACTCTGTGCTGCAGTTTGCAGAGTGGCTGTGCAGGACGCAGGTTGTCCGACTTGCGTTGGGACAACCTGCCTCCAGCACAGCCACTCTGCAAACTGAAGTGGCCATTTACACAGCACGGCGCTACCACCTGCTGCTTTCTTTCTCCGGGCGGCTCTGCAGCCCTGGCTCCTTTGTGAGCCTGCAGGTTGAGCTGTAACGCTCGGACACCTGGCTTAATTCAAATGCTAATGCTTTGTTCGTGATGATCATGTTTGCAGTTAAAAAACGTGACCATCACCTCCCAAGGACAAACTATTTGCATTTCAATTAAGCCAGGAATTAAGGGCCATTAAAAAAATGTAAATTAAAAAAGGGGCAGACCAAACGTGAATTAAGTTGTGACGTCATCACCGCCTTGTGGGCAAGTGTCCCGCAAAAGACTATCAAAGAGTTGGCCACCCTACGTGGTAATCTGTGCAGTATCCCCAATCCCAGATCCCTGCAGGGCCTCACACCAGCCGAGCAACCTCAGCCCTTGCGTTGCACTTTGCCAGCACCAGGAAATGATCAATTCCTCCACTTATGGACTGGCACTTGGCATCATAATGTTAAAGACCTGCTGCTGTGAGCGCGCCACTCACAGTGTTACTTACAGGGCTGGACCAGGGACGGGTCATTTTATAGGTGCTCTCTGCTGCAGCATCAGGGGTGGGTGTGAATGCTGAGTGGGGTGGGGGGTTGTAGCTTTCTTTTTCCTCACTCCAGTGAGGGGGAGAAGACGGCAGGATTTGCTTTCGCTTTTGGGATAGTGGTAAGGCGGGGCGAGCTACAGGAGCGAGGTGAGGAATGGTGGCATGATGGCGGGGATTTTTGGTGGAAATATGGTTCTCTCATGCTTCTACTTCCCATTTGTGGCGCTGCCTTTTCAGAGAGACGGTTCGGGTGGTGGCAATGGGACGTCAGGGGCGGGCATCCACCTAAATATAACATGGACACTATTTCATTACGTCGATATACGCCACCTTAGTGTTCAAGTGACATCACATATGACCGACTGGGACATATCTATATGGTTAAAATCTACCCATCTTCTCTAGTGTCCGCATGAGTTTCTTCCTATCTTGACTTCCACAGTGGATCACACACAATACTGTGTAACTTGGTTGCTTTCAGCGTTTCCCACATGTTATTTCTCATCGAGAATGGCTTTCACAAGGGTTCACCTGCTCATGTGCTGGGGCTGCAAGTAGAGAAAAGGCTATGGTTGTGTGAACAGTCCAGCACAGCAGTGTTACAGTAGAACATTGGCAAAATGGACATGTGACTTGGCTAATGCCCTGGGTGCTGTAGTGTGTAATGTCACATGCAATGCCATTAGTGTTGCCATCAATGACGTCATCTTTTTGCATGGCAACCTTAAAATCACTTAAAATGAAGTGTCGGATTTGCAACAATATAGAATGTCAAATCTTAATTGCAGATCATGGTTAAATATACATTAATGCCCTGGCACACAGACCATGGTTAGTGCTTGCTCTTGGTACACAGTATTTGGTGAGTGCGCGTTGGATATACACCAAATAAGTCCCACAGATCTCATTGTTGGATATGACTTATGGCATAAGCCGCTGTTAATTGTGCACTCTGTGTACCCTTTATATACCCCACACATGGTCCACAACCCATGTGGCTCTTGTTCAGAGTATGTGTGCGGCATCTCATGCATAGACACCAGCCTTCAAATGTGGGCCCTGATTGGTCACCATACAAATAATAAAAACATTAATGAAACTGACCAGCTCAAATACCGGGACACCATGGAAACCGATAATGTGATACAAAAGGACATGGAAACTTGAGATGGCAATAACTAGGACATTATAGAAAGTATTGATGTGGGCATAGCTTGGACAGCCCGAGCCTAGTGTTGCCAGCATAGACAATGCAGTGTTTTCGGTTGTGCGACTGGAGGATTGTGTAGCCCGTTACACGACCCTGTGATCGTGATTACGTCAGCAAGTGCTTCCCATTGCATTGCAGCAAGGACTCAATTCAACAGTAAAAGAAGATCTGTAGAGTGACACGATCATGCTTGCACCATTTGAAACAAACACGCTGTAATCCTGTACCAAACTTGCTAATGATAAAAGATGAACTTCCAGGCGGTGCAGTGGGTATATTTGGAAATGCAGAATAATGTACAGTGCTTTCACCAGATAAATGGAACCGATAATCAGAGCCGATATTCTCATCATAAGATTTCAATGCATGTAAATACTTATGATCAGGATGGTTAGCTGGTATGGAACCTGCCAAGTTACTCAGGCTCTAGCTACATTTAGGGAATAATGCCACCAACAGCATTTTCTTTGTTCAATTTTTTTTTAACATGTATTACGCCCCCTACGATAACTATTTTACCCTTCCCACTCATAGGGACCCAGAATGGTTTATTTTCAATATGTAATAATAAATAATAAAAATTTGGCATTTATATAGCGCTATGAACCCTCGGGTATGTGAGCGCTGCTTATTATTACTCACTAGGGACCCAGAATGGTTTATTTTCAATATGTAATAATAAATAATAAAAATGTGGCATTTATATAGTGCTATTAACCTTCAGGTATGTGAGCGCTGCTTATTATTACTCACAGTGTGTGGTGCTGATTTATCGACCTCGAAGGATAAAAGGCTGAGTTTGGCCCCACCGGGATTCGAACCTGCGTTAGCAAAAGCTCTGCACAGATGTCAAAGCAGGCTCTACTCGCTGTCCCACTTGATCGGCTGATAGATATCTCAAGGGACTTAGAGACCTTATTTCTTTTTAGGGAAGAACAAATAATGCCGTTGCAGTAGCTGCACATCCTAATATATCTTTTTTAATAACAACAGAAACATCATCATATTTTGGAAGGCAATGCCCAGTTTTCACTTGAACCCTGGATTTAAAACCTCTGCCCCCGATTCCTGGGCTTCCTTGAAAACATGACCTACGGCTAATTCATGAACTGCACAGCCATGCCGATCACAGTTATATTTGAGACCAGCCAACCTGTGACCCTGCAGATGCTTTAGTGCACAGCTACCATTCACTCCAGCCAGCGCAGTCATTGGTGAGGGACAGTGGAAGTTGTAGGCCAACACATATGGAGGACTCTTTTGGATTCTAAGGATTTCCACACAGAAAATTGGATACCTGTGATTTTAACGAAACATGTAATAACGTACACATTTTTAACGAACTGAAAATACCGAGAAAAATACTGAATTTCTATGTTTTTATTTGGTGGGTCCCCCCCAAATCCCCTGGTTCCCTAGGTTTATAACCCCACCCAACCCCCACACCACCCCTTTTAATGCTTTACCCCACCCCAAACATATGTTTACAAAACATGTGTTTTTCGATATTTTGGGTTCGTTAAACATGTTTTTCGATATCCTCTATTGGTTGATATTAATGGATACCAAAAAATGCACATGTACACACTGCACAAGGACTCAGAGTCTGGCCTCGGGGGTCTTGATGACCATGGATGGGCTTTGTGAACTGTCACATCATTGTATAATCACATTTTTCCAATTTGTGTAGGTTCAGCATAGTGTTCAAATGAGAACAAAATAACGCCATTGGGAATGTACCAGTAAATATAGGTATGTACTACGGGCCACCCTTGATAGCAATGACGCTACAGCCATAACTGAATCACACAAAATGTGCTTGAAGATTCCTGCGCACCCCCTGACCGATACAGAAACACAAAGACACCCCCACCACTTAAATGGTTCTTTTCCAACCCACACAAATACAAATGCTTCATGCCTATCCAGTTCCCATGTTATGAGAGCAGGACAAACTTTAGCATGGCATTGTCTCGGGCAGGCTGACCTGCAGCAGATTTTCTCTGTACCCCGTTACACAGCCCCCCACTCCAATCTCACCACAGTAGAGAAAGCTTGTGGTTAGAGTTCAGCCACCGTCCGTACACACTTTCTGACACACAGGATTTTTTGAGGTACAAAATTAAGGGGCACTTCAGCATGTCAAAATAGAGAAATGCAATTGGAGGAATACATCCGAAAGTGCTGTAACAGGGAACTGGCCAGAACCATGATGAAACTCTTTGTATACAAGCAGGGAACAAAAGACAAAATGCCAAAATCAAGTGAAAACCGAGTTTTGTCTTAGAAGTTCTTTCAAGTGCATTCTCTATTTTCTGCATTTCTTTGTTTTATCAATCTGTGAGATCTCGCTTGTGTCCATCTACTGTTTTTGGATCTGGAGATTAAAGTACTTGCAAAAAGCCAGAACTTGTAAAATTTCAGGTTGAAAGGAAAAAGCAACAGCATGGAAGCAAAAGGGGTCACGCAAGAACTGTTGGAGCGCTCTCTTTTCTTTTTTTTTTTAAAGAGAGGTGCCCTGTAGTTCAAAGCACAAGATTGAGCACTTTGCCACAGGCTTGGCATGAAAAGAGAGGAAAATTCAGACATACACGTGGGCATTTCATGAGCAGATGCAGGGAGAAACAGGGTATATTCTTTAAGGACAGAATGGCTAGAAACAAGAAGGACATTGCCACAAACAGGGACATGAGTGATTACCTCACAAAACAAAATACTATACTCTGACTAATTATGTAATTAGTTTATTATGCTGAATTATGTGTAAAGTTTTTGTTTATAAAACTATATCACATTAAAAATAAATAAATATCCTCTGACTAAAAAGCTAAGCTGTTCTCAAAACTGTTTGCTCTTGATCATGTGGTAGGATGTGTAATGACACATTTGACACAAGGGGCCTCATAACGACTTTGGAGGCAGCCATGCCCTCCAAGAGGAATTAGTAAGCCCTGATCTGAGGTTTCCCGCCAGCGACCCCTCTGAGACGGAAATCTTCACACATGGCAGTAGGTTGGCTGTATATCAATTGCCTGACATGGACACTAAAGCAGGGGTGTCACAGGCATTTATTCATTAGCCTGGTGTGGAAGTGCTGGTTATGAATCCACAGAAAGTGAATATCCTGAGAGGATCTGTTGCGAATCCTGATAAATCCAAGGTCCCGACTGGACGGAGCGTGAATCCTAAGAAAACCATGGTCCATTTAAGGCCTTTTGAGACTCCTGAGGAAATCAGTGAAGGCGTATTGCATATACAAAACATTTAAAAATCTATTCAAGATCTTTTGTGACTTCTGAAAACACTGAGGTTGGAAAAACTGCAAGGGTATGTTGCAATGCCCTGGGGTGACCTACGAAGTTGAAGCTGTGTACCTACATACATGAGAGAGGTCCCAAAGACCAGTGGTGAAAGCAGAGAGGCAAAAAGAAAGTCCAGACTGTGAGTAGCTCCATGAGGAACCACTTGTTTGTTTTGTTCCTTTGACTTTTGAGAGTATGTTTTGAGAACGCTTATTTGCCCAAAAATGTTAGCATTTATGTTAACAATATAAAGTAGTATAGAGGCTAAAAGACTTGTTCAAGATAAGGTTTGGGATATTTATGTTGGCTTCATGGTTTGTGAAGTAGCATAGTTTTGTAGATTAGGATGTTCGGGGAGGGGTTAGGACTCTTAATATTCGTTGTTGAACTTCATAATGTAAAACATTAAGGGGTGGCAGCACCTTCAAATACACGACTTAATATTGGCCCACCCTGGACACTGTTTTATTGGTGAACCCTTATTGATTCTAAAGAAACCCTTTGTAAAAGAGGTATTTAATGGAGCTCTCTCGTTACTGAAATTGATAGGAAACAGCAATCTGTTACCACTTTAAATCCTTGGGCCTCATTATAAGTTGTGCGGAATGGGTTTAACGGCACCGGTAATGGTGCAGGCGCCGTTAAACCCATTCCGCACAATTACGAGGTCCCCTCGCGGGACCCTCTCAGGATGTCTGGTTTTTCCAGACGTCCATAGCGGGTCCCGCGAGGGGACCAGGGAGCTAACAACGGGCCCTTTCGTAACGGGCCCGTTGTTAGCTCCCTCCCCATTCCCATTGAGCCGTATGAGGGCTCAAATGGGAATGGGGAAGGACCGGGCCCACTTTCCCTGAAGGAGGAAATACTGGTACCTCCATACTCGGATTGACATATGCTGGCATAGCATTCTTGATGGAAGCATAACAGCAAAAGACATGTTTGTTCATTACAGATTAGGGAGAGCAGGTATTGCCCAAAGAGTGCAGTTGGTGGCTTTCTGATGCAATACCTTGTGCTTACTAAATACAGGCCATTCACATTGTCACCATTGTGTGAGTTGGGACCCCCACTTTCCAGTAGCCTCATCACAACTCAGGAGTTTTCTTTCTTTGGTGATGCTTAAACCTTTGACTTCGAACAGGCTGTGAATATTCATCCTAATTTCTAAAGTAAAGCATTGTCATTCTGTGGGGAGAATAAAAGGCACCAAGAAATTGCCTCAATATAAACTAGAGCTGCTAAAAAAACACATCATTTTAAATACATGTACATTTTCATCAGTCATCTTTGTAGTTGGGAGCATTTGGGAGATAACACTCTACAAATGGCAAAAGTACCAACAACTATAACCATCCCAAAGACCTTCGAGTACATTGCACCCAAGTATGGATTTTTACCAATGTCAAGGAAAGCAGGAGATGCAAACAAAACCAGAAGAGCCCTGAATGTGTAAGGAATATTATTAAGCTAACTGGAGAACACAGCCAGAAATGTGTTACTTGCTTTTAATTAGAGTATAACTCAGCGATAACTGGATTGCATCCTGAAATTGATTTCATTTAAATCATGTGCAATAATGTTGAATGTAAACATAATAAAATGATAAATGAAGAACAGAAAGAAGATACAGATCTAAAAAGTTAGATATGCTGATTCAATTCAGCTTGAAATGGTGCGGAATGCATGGGTACTCAGGTTCAACGCAGAGCAAAATGTGTTCCACCTTTGAGAGACATTCTGAAACAAATCATTGAGCAATAAATATAAAATGTACACAAAAATGGGCTTCTTGTAGTGGGGATAGACATTATTATCTGAGCTGAACAAATGCCTGAGTTTATGGCCAGCTTCAAAAGCAAATTTGTCCACTAAAAATGAACCATTTGAACTCTAAATAACAATCAACACAGCCATATTCTGTGCTCTGTGTTTCGTGATCGAAAGGTTTCTGCTATTTCACTCTTGTCCATCACTATCAACATCCCATCCATGAGGACTTGTTTAACTGTGCTGGAGCACTGAGCTACGTTAATGCATTTCATATTAAATAAGCACACACCTAGCAGATTTACCATTGATTTTACATGCAAAAAGCAAATAATATTCATAACTATGGAAGTACAGGACATAGGAACATAATCTAAGTGTGTTTTAAAAGATTGCAGATCAAAGACTTCCCTTTGATTTTACACCAAATTTGACTCGTCCATGATTTTTTATAATTAATAAACAGTATTAATATTCAAAGAATTATGACAAAGTATGCCAGCTATTTGTGTCACATCTTCAAACAAGGGTCTGCAAATATATATTCCAATTATTTTGGTTTCATTTACTGAAATTTCATCTAGCTGTCATGAATTATGAAAGAAAAACAACATTGCAGTCAAAAGCATTTGGAGTGCCCCCCCACCTTAAGACCACACATGTAAACAAATAATAACCATCCAGGGATATTGATGGGTGTATTCAATAGGGCTGTCTAACTATGAGGTAGCTCACTCAAACAATTTGGCCAATACTACCCGGCAAAAGAATTATGACATAATCCTCAACATTCTGAGAGTCTTTAAAAACAGTTGGAGCACAGGAAAGGGGACTCTGACACATGCTCCCCATTAGATGAATGCTGAAACTGGATATCATCTTGAGAACTGGGCCTGGTTGAGGATGGATTGGAACCAACTTAACCTGAGGCAGTCATGCCTTCAGGGAATGATCAAAAAAGGGGCCTGCTGACTAAGACTCACTGAGAACACATGAGGGTTGAACTGGCTCCATGCAATGAAAGATTAATTACAGGTGAGCATGACAACTCCCCAAGTATAATGAGATAGGTCCTCTAGAATTATTTCCCTGATTAGAATATGAGTGCCAGGGAATTGGGATGGTACTCGTCTCCATTTCTGAATAGAAAATTCCTAATAATGTATATGAAATACAACAGTGCTTCCCAATACGTTGAAAGCTTAATGAAACTTGATTGTGTACGGAGAACATGTCATTCCTGCACACAGAGTAAGGGATTAATTAAATATTATTCAGGGGAATATTGTGGTTTGATAGGGTGAGTTACATCCTGATTTTATTTTATTCAAGGTTGGGGAGAGTGTATTTGCAAAACGTGAATTTTCTGTTGTGAGAATGGTGTAAAATAGGAATGTTTCCCTGGGCTGGCAGTTCAACATGAATATGTAACATTTAAAAAGTACCGCAAGCACTATTATAGTCTCAGTCTATATTAAACCGTGGTTTTAAGTGTGCCCGTAGCGTGGCCTGATGAGGTTATGTTTGATAATTTGTATTCTGTGAAGGTCACAGCTATTTAATAAGAAATAAGAAAGGTGAGCATGTTTAACTGAGTCATTTCGATCCCCCGAATAGTAGTGCAAATTGGGTGGATGAGTCCAAATATTCTGTGCACTACAAATCGAAAACATTACTTCTCTAACCTAAAACCTTAGAATTCAAAAGTGAGCTATTGTAAGCCTCTTTTAAACTGTACACACATGTTGGTGACCCACAGCATTGGAGCTATTGGGGAAATGTGAGACATGCTATCGTTCTCTGATTCCAGCGTTTATATCAGCCATTGGGGAAAGAAAAGTTGTATTATTTGCAAATGTAAATTCATGCGTAATTTGAAAATGTTTTGAAGTGAAATCAATGATTTTGATATACTGACCGACAACCGCTCAATGTCAAATAAGAATGTTTACGGCTATTCAGAACTTAATACATATGTATAGAAATGATCTTGGGAATGAGTGCTTGTGTGTGATAAATAGTGAGATTCATACAGTGCATGTCATGTTTGTTTTTTTGACCAGCTGTCTGTGATTGTGTAACATTGTGGCAATTTCCCCTGCATAAAGCTGGAGGCCACCTTTGCTTTGATTTCACCTTTAAATTATTTATTTAAATAAATTCGACTTTTGAGCAAACCACCTGTTCATTGCCCAGAATTGTGGGGGCAATGCCCATCTAACACAGGGCTAACATATCAATCAACATAGATCCTACAGTTTCAGCAGCCTAAAGTCAAGAGGAATTTACTGGAGAATCACAATACGAACGGCATCAGGTTATTTCACAAAGGAGGGATCTCTGTGGAGAAAATGCATAGACGCTATAGAGGAATTACAGAAATGTGGTGCACCCTCTAACCTTTCTCCCAACATCCAATATGAGCCTTTCCCCACATTGTGCCCTCAACACCCCATATACACCCCATATGCCCACGCCATATAATTTGCTCCATTATACTTAAACACAATCTGCAGGTGGGAACAAACATAACAGAGCAACAGGAGGGGCACATAGAAGGCAATGGTGTTACTGTACTGCTTACAAGAACTAGTATCTCCATCCTCATCTGCTCTTCCTACTTATGCTGCTCAGTGTTGAGTGGCAACTGTAAAAGACCAGGTCTGGGATGGGAAGCTGGACTAAATTGAGTTGACTGTCCATGCTGGTTGCTTCTGTGACTAAAGATTGATTAGGATAGGAATGTTGCTCATGGCCAGCTCACATTCTCCAGCATCCACCATAACTCGCTACATTTTGCTCTACTGCCCTGGCCGGATCCACGTCTGCACAGCAGTTACACAAATCACACAGGTGGTGATTTCCACATCTCGTTCCCCCTAAACAGGAAGTCTTAGCCCAAGCAAGAATAGCATAGATGCCAATAATCTCATTGATACCCTTATATCCTGACGATCAAAGAGGGCAACAGACGTGACTCGACATGTGGTCCAATGAAACTTCATTGCAGCTTTAGTCATACTTATGCCTCTTAAGAAGAGAGCAGCACAATATCAGGATCAATTCATGTGATGGGTAGGACCTATAGAGTGATAGTGCACAATACCCAAAATACGTTGAATAAAAATAGTCTGTACCAGCTGTACATGCATATTCAAATACCAGATTCACCCCCTCCCCCACACCCTGTAAGAGGATTCAATTCAACACTACAGCTAAGTCAACGCCTAGTCTATAATACGGAATGAAAACCCTTATTGATATATCTTTATGTCCAGTTCATGCGTTCTGGATGACTACCCCTATATAACACCCCTCTCTTGGAATCCCCCTGACCCCACTGAGCCAAGAAGTAGTTCTGTTTTGCAAGTTTAAAAGGTTTATTGGATAATTTAAAATATATATATATCACACTTTATAATAAATTAATAATTGAATAGCACACTCAATCTGATATGATAAAGATTAACAACGGAGAATCTGGCACTAACACACTTCTCTATAATCAATAATGAGTTGACATGAAATGGATAAGGTAGCACACTGGTAAATAGGAACAAAAGTATAATGTGGTAGAGGATGCTTTATGTAAGCTCAGGTGGATGCAATATTCAATGAATGCAGTACAGAAAATACTCAATATGATTTCAACCAAACAATGTAATCACTTTTCTCTGGCAATCCCCTCCCCCCCTTGATGCAAGGCAAGGAAATGGAAGGAAAACACACAGTTCTCAGAAATGCAATCAATGTAAATCAGTTCACCCCAGCAAGCTTAGACTACAGAAGTTTGAAAACACAGGCCCAAATTGCTTTGATATGTGCTGGCAATGAATTAAAAAAATATGCTAAAAATGCTTTTAATTCCCTTTCAGAGGTTCAGGGTGAGTGGTATCTAGTTAATACTAGTCCCGGCTCACACTAGCAATGATGCAGGGATAGTTAGCAGGTTAAACGAATTTCTGGCAAATGGAAGGCAAGCAGCAGCAGTTTTTACATGTGAAGAAATTTGCAAATCGCGGTAAAATTCGCGGATGCGTGTTCCGCGATTGCGGTAAAACTATAAGGGGTAGGAAGGTGGTTCTTGGTGCGATTCAAAGCTAAGATTCTAAGCTTTCAAATGAAAGTTACTGCAAACGGTCGCAGAGATATGAGCGATTTAGTGAAGGTCGTTTTTCAGATTTGAAATTTTAAAGTTCAAAAAGACAAGTGCAGCTTGCAACTAGAAAATGACAAGTGACAGCTATGCAAATGACAGGTGGCAGTTAGGAGACAGTTCTACTTAGGTTAAATAGATTGAATTAGATGAATTTAAACTAAGAGATTGGTTCTACACAGTTCTGCTGGGTACTCACACTATATTCTTGAGTGAAATGGGCCACGCCACGGATTTGGTCAGATTTTAGACTCGCCTCTGGTCTCTGCACTTCACAGTGATCTGGGTCAGCTCTCTCTGCTGGTCTGGGTCTCTCTGGGTACAGCACTGCTTTCTCTCTGGTCTGGTCTCTTAGTTCTGGATAGATTGAAGTCTCTAGTTTGGCTTTCTGGAGGTTGATGGAGGTAAGTATGGATTTTTCCGGCAGAGCTTCCAGCGGCAGATGGAATTGAAGGTCCCTATCTGTCCTGTCTGTCTGCTTTTATGTGTTTAGAATGTGGGTGTGTTCTAGCATCACTGACCCTACCTCTCTCTCAGCTTCTAATTGGTCAAACTTCCATTTATCATTTGATTGGGGAATGAACTGTGAGTCAGAGGGATGTCATTTTATGGCTTGCAGATAGGACACTCCTCTGTCAGATTGCACACATTCTATATTTGATAATAAAAGACATATTTCACAGTTACACAGTTGCTTGAAATTACATATACATGGTGTGGCTGAATTTAGCCATGTCTCTGTCCAAATCTGCTGTTTCTAAGAGCTTGCATTCAGAAATGGCACATAATTGACTTTTTAACTGATTTTTCAATTTCTGACATTGACCCAACTTTACATACATGTGCGCAGGGAGTATGGACATTAACTGATGAAGTTTCAGATTTTTAACATGCATACATTTAGAGTAATATCCACTTTTCCGCTGACACCCCCCTGAACATGCCACCGGGTCGAAAAACCTCTTAAAATGTGGGCAGAAAAATCACAAGAGTTATGGTGTCATTTATAAAATTTTCACATGTCTGCTCTATGAATGATCCATCTTTTTAAAGTTATGTTCTGGCTCCAAAGGGGTGTGGTTTCCTCCCAGCACAAGGTAGAAATACTGGTTTATCCAGTTCTGCCAAGCCAGCTTGCTCTCACAGGCAGTGCTCCTCCCCTTTCCTCAGGAGGAAGCCACTTTTTACGACCATTTACGACTCCTGCCAATAAAACCTTTGCCTGAGCCAGGACAGGGCTTTGTTCACTTTCCTGCAGAGCACAGGTAATTCAATTATCAGATAGATGGCATATCCTTAGTGTGAGCAGCAAAAGGGCAGCTAGGCCTGGGAACACAGCTGTGACTCAAGTTTCACTCCTGATGGGGGTAGTTGCCAGGCAGAATTGGAATCTCTTTAAGCCAGTTTCAGATAAAATGTCACTTTTTGTTCCCCAGTTCCTGCATTCAAATAAAACTAAACATTTTTACATATGCAGCTAGAATGCTGATTCTAAGTGCAAAACTATGGAATTTCAACAGTTACAAAGGCATGTGACACCAAACATAGGTCACTCATTTAATCTAAACATTTTCGATTTTAGTGTCTTTAACCCAGTGCAACCTGAACTGCTGCAATCCACAGCTCAGCCAGTCTTGTTATAAACCTTCAAGTCACTTCAGAATATCACTTTACATTGTATCCACCTCTCAGTAAGTCTTTCTTTGGCATGTTTTGGGTTCATTTATTCAGTTTTCTACAAAAAAGTAAAATCTGGTGTTGTTTTAAATTGCCGGCTTTTGGATAGTGGTGAGTACTGGTACTGCACCCATTTTTGGGATTGAAGAATGAATTCCCCACAATTCTAGGTTGCATTTGGCAATCAGCATTGCCATTCCCAATGGTTTCAGACTACTGTGCGGGTAGTCCAATGGTGGTTTTAGGCAGTGTCCTTCTGTGCCCATAACATCGGCCAAAATGGGTGGCAGCCTATTCTTCCTGCATTTCCCTGTGCATTTTCTGGGAAGCTCTGGCCATCATGATGTTTTCATGTCAGTACTGCACAGTTTTGAGGTAGGGCTCGGATGCATGGGTAAATACATCCCACAAGCCCCCCTCTTGCGATGGCCATTCGGTTTCACTGATGGGACTCGCAAGATCTGGGATGTTTCCTCATCTTCTTCCAATAGATGGCACAGTTCAGCATCTTTTCCTCCATCCGGTCGGATCGATCGGTTCTCCTCGCCGGTCCTGATGGGAATATTGGGCGGTACCCCGAGCCCGTTGCGTCTCAGCTCCCGGTCTCTGGATCGTCCTCCTTGGCCCGTCTCAAGGTTTTCTTTCTCCTAGGATGACAAAGGAAGAGCGGCAATACCTATTCATAGACGTTTTTCCACCACCATTGAGATAGTGGGGCAGCATATGCATTTCATCATCACGAAACATTACATTCTTATTTTAATAAAAACAGTATGACTAAGAGACAGTTTCATACAAATCACAGTATGTTAGAGACTAGATGTGGTATGTTTTATGATTGGAACTGAATTAGTCTGATACAGTACCCGCTAGGATTCTAGAGGATTCCTCCAGTTGTTGCAGAGTGTGCCTGGGATGGCAACATTTCAACTGGTTTATGTGGACCTACTTGTCTTCCCCCGCTGCCAAAGGACCTTTGGGGATGTGGATTTTGTAGGCCACAGGGGAGATCTTGTCGATGATCTCAAAGGGTCCCTTCCATGTAGGCAAAAATTTGCGCTGCTTGGCCTGGTTCCTTTGGAAGTTGTATAGATAGACCCGGTCTCCCACCTGATATTCCTTCCTGGAAGTTTTCAGGTCATAATGGGTCTTCATGCTATCAGCTGATCTTTCTAGATTCCGCTGAGCATAAGCAAAAGCATGTTGGAGGTGTTTCCTTAAATTCTCTACATACTCATGAGTAGTGGAGGCATTTATCAGTGTCTGCTCTTGGGTCCTGTAGAGCAAATGCTGAGGAAGCACCATCTTGCGCCCAGTCATCAACTCAAATGGTGACATTTTGGTTGCAGATGAAGGGGTAGATCTGATGGCCATTAGGACCAGAGGTAATCGGATATCCCAACTTGGCCCAGAATCTGCCACAAACTTCTTTAATATGCTCACAATTGTCCGGTTATATCTCTCTACTGCCCCAGAAGAAGCTGGTCTATAAGCAATATGCAGCTTTCTCTTGACCCCCAGTATCTCCCACATCTTTGTCATTACTTCACTGGTGAAGTGGCTACCTCTGTCTGACTCAATCCTTTGAGGTAGACCAAAACGGGAAAAGATGTGGTTAATCATCAAGGCAGCTGCCGTTTCTGCCTTGCAGTTTGGGGCTGGGAGACATTCCACCCACTTGGTAAACAAGCATGTCACGGTCAATATGTACTTATTCCCCCTAGCCGAGCGAATCACAGGGCCTACAAAGTCGATTTGTAAATCTGACCATGGCAGTGTCATCCCCCTCTTTTGGAGAGGCGCACGGTGCGTGAGGGATGATGGCTGAAATTGTGCACACACAAGACACCCCTTCAAGTATTGGTCGAGGTCCTGCCCCATGTGTGGCCAGTATGCAACCTCTCTTAAGATTTCCAATGTTGTGTGAAACCCCCTATGACCGGCGGTGGCCGCATCATGGGCGTGACTTAACATCAGGCTTCGGAATGAGGTAGGAACCACCCACTGATCGTGGCCAGCTTTGGATTTCCTTACCAGCAAACCGTCTTGAATCCGGAACATTTTTGGACATTTCATCAACACTCTTAGGTCCTCTTTCCCAATGTAATCGGTATCCGTCAGGGGAAAGTTCTCAGGGTCCTCAAGGTGCTGGTAAAATTTACCAATTATTGGATCCCCCTTCTGAGCAGTAATCAAATCAGCATCAGGGGTCTCCTTACTCCATTGTGCAATTGAAAGGTTGTTGTGAGCATTTGTCTGGGACCTAGTGAAAGCAGTGACCTGGATTTCCCCCAACAGGGACTCAATCTCAATTAGATCCCCTTGGATGGCCCCGGTTTTGGCCAGCTGATCAGCTAAGTCATTTCCAGTTTTGTCTAGTCCCTCTACTTTGGAATGACCCTTGATCTTTTTCCAATAGATGGTCATCTCATTCGAGGTGACCAGATCATCAATGTTTTGGATCAACTTCCCATGTTTCAAGGGTTTGTTGTTAGCACATAACATGCCTCTGGTTTTCCAATTAACCAGGTGCTCCACGAACCCGTTCCGTACATAATCCGAATCTGTGATTATGACTAGTTCGTGGAGTTGATGCTGGACAGCAGTGAGGATGGCCTGATGCACAGCCATCAATTCTGCCACCTGACTACTTCGGGGACCAATTTTGTATCCAGCGGAGGGTTCTGGGGACTCCTTCACCCATGCATTCCCTACGCCGGCCACCAGTTCTTTCTCCCCGTTGTTGTCAACATGGTAAGAGCATCCATCCACATACACAGTGGGCATTCCCTCACACTTGTCTTCTTCAAAGACTTGGTGGGGGGAATTAAGGTATGCCTCCATGTTGTCCTTTATTTTTAGACTTTCGTCCTCGAGACAGTTTTCTCTGGCACAATCATGCAAGTCAGCCAGACCTTGCGCGAGGGGACTCTTCTTGTTTTGGCCATATCTGACCTCCACAGGAAAGCCTTGCATTGACAGAATCCAGGAAGTAATTCGGGAATTACTCACATTTCCGGCCCGGATTCGGTCACTTTGGAGATATTGCAGAGGCTGGTGAGGAGTCTCCACTATGATGTGTTCCCCCTGGATAAACGGGCGGTAATTCTTCAATGCCCACACCGTTGCCAGGAGTGCCTTCTCACAATCGTTGAATTTTTCCTCCACAGAGGATAAAGTTTTGCTCGCATAGGAGATTACTTTATTGACCTTGTCATGCTTTTGATATAATACTGCCGTCAAGCACGTATTAGAGAACCCCGTCTCCAGGAAGAACTCCTTGTTTCTGACAGGGTAAGCTAGGCAAGGCGCTTGTGAGAGGCTTCTTTTGAGTTGTTTTACCGCCTCGGCTTGTTCTGGACCCCATTCCCACTTGACCCCCCCCTTCAGGAGATGAATCAGGGGTCTGGTGATCTCTGCGTAGCCCTCAATGAACTTTCTGCTGTAATTAGTCAGTCCAAGGAGGCTCCTTAGTTCCCGCAGAGTTGTTGGGTCTTTCAGTTTCTGAAGTGCTTCCACTTTCTTTTCCTGGGGACAGAGACCCTGAGGAGTAATCTCATGCCCCAAGAAATTAACACGGGTTCTACACCACTGTGCTTTCTGAAAGGAAAGTTTTGCTCCGGCAGCCCTCAACTGTGTCAGAACATAACGGATCTCCGCTATGTGTTCCTCCACAGATGAACTTTTGATGAGGACATCATCTACATAAGCCAGGTTACCCCTTGCACCCAAGTCAGGCATGGCCTTGTGTAGAAAAATGTTGAATTCATTGCCGGAGTTGAGGTATCCGAAGGGAGTCCGGGTCCAGGTGTACTGCTGGCCCCCAAAGGTAAAAGCCAGCTTGTATTGGTCCTCCCTACTGACAGGCACGGTCCAGTATCCATTGGTCAGGTCTATTGCAGTGAATACCTGTGACCCCTGAATCTGGGCCAGACCTTGGTCAATGTAGGGCAGAGGCCATCGGGAAGTATGGACCCGTTTGTTGAGCTCCCTAAGGTCGGCGCAGAGTCTCCACTGGCCGTTTGGCTTCAATATTCCCAGCACCGGATTATTGAAGGTGCTGTGGACTGGACGGATTATTCCCCGGGACTCAAGGTTCTTAATTATTTCAGTAAGGGACTCCATTGATGCGAGAGGCAAGCGATATTGCTTCACAAACACAGGAGTCATGCCAGGGTCCGTGGGGATTGTTGTTGTGTGGATGTCAGTGCGACCACAGTCATATGAGTCTACCGCAAAGAGATCTTGGAAATCCAAGAAAACTTGTTTCAACTTTTGCTTTTGTTCCAGAGTCACACAGGCATCCGCTAGGTTGACTCTCTCTTCCACCATCTGCCTGAAGCCTGGAAAGACTTCTGGTCTGGCTATCTCCGCGGCCTCCTCCAGCTGGGTGGAGAAGTCCCTGGTCAGAGTGCTGATTTGGACCGGAGGCTTCAGGTGGGAAAGGCAGCCTTCATGAACCTGGAAAATCACCTCATCCCTCCTGAAGTCACAAGTCACATCTTCCTTACCATAGGGGCAAGAAGTGTACACCAGGAAGTTCCCCCCATGCCGGGTAAAGATCCTGTCTGGTGTTGTATTGTCATCACTGTCACTGTCAAAGCAGTCCTTGGGGATTGGTCCTAACAGTTCATTTACTAAGTCGATGGAAAAATGTCGGTCATCAACCGCCATTCCAATAATGGTGCCTGCGGCTAGAGTAATACTCTTTAAGTCGCTGTTATCCACCTCTATTGGAATAGTGTCATGTTCTATGTTGACTAATGGTGTTGGGTTTACCCCTAACCCTTGCTGTTGGAGAGAAGCATTTAGATGTATGTAAGCATCAGGGTTTTTCAAATGTTGTCCTCTTTTAACTTTCACTTCCAGGGAGAATTGTCGGGTCCTTTCTGGGATGGTGACTTCCTCTTTAATCTGAATTTCAACTGCATAAGGTAGCAATTGAGCTGACCTAAATGCTTTTTCTGGATCATCAAAGCCCATGGGATTATCCGCTAATCGGGACCAAGCTTTGAAGTTTATTAGGTCCAAACTAATGGCAAAGCGATTGAGAATGTCACTGCCTAAGTAAAAGGCGGCAGTGACGTCTCGCACGACCCAACTATTATGGGCTATGCTCTTGTTGCCAATGGAGATTTTGAGCATACACCTGCTTGGCAGGAGATGTTTTGAATTGGGTGCTTCCAGGTCCATTTCCCATTTGTCTATCAGTTTGAAGGTGGGAATGGCTGGATCTTTTGGAAGTTGGCGAAACATGGCTTCGCTGATGAAGCTCTTACCGTTGTTCACACACACTCGAGCGAGAACAGAGTCCTTCCCATCATTTAACTGGACAGGGATGAACAACTGCTCTCCAATTTGCTGAATATCAGCCAGGCTCTGAGCTGATTTCGCATCTCTCTGGACTATAGGAGTGGGAGTTTCAGATTGTGGATTAGTATAGAATCTCAGAGTGTTTCCTTCCAGCGTGGAGTACCACTTTAGACTGGAAGGCAGGTTGATTTTCAGAAATAGAGAGGACCCTCCATCACCAGTCTGTTGTCCTACTGCTATTACTGTCACGCCTGGAATTTGGCTATTCTGGAAGTGAAATTCTACTTGGTCAGATTTTTGTTCAACCATGTGGCATGTGCCGTTTAAACTAACATGGTTTACACTCTGTTTTAATTTTATTGGTCGACTAGTCTGGGTCCAGAGGACCTTGTTTACACAATCTATTAGGGGTGACAACCTTCTCAGGAGGTCATTCCCTAGTAAACAAGGGGTGCCCTCCGGGGTCACAACTATGACCGGGTGTTTCAACTTATGTCGCCCAATTTTAATGTCCAAGTCTGCAGTCCCCTCAACGGGAATTTCCTTCCCGTCAAAGTTCTGTAGTTGTCCCGGAAGAGAGGTGAGAGGAATTTGGTAATTCTCTCCCCTTCCTGCATTCAGTTCATCAAAGGCCCTTCTGGACAGAAGGGTAGCTTGAGATCCAGTGTCCACCAGTGCCGAGATTGTACCCTGCCCCTGTACTTGTACCCGGGCATAATATATTCCCTCCTTCTCCTCAAGGGGGCACAGATAATGTACATTTTTGGACAACTGGTGGGCTAATTTTCTGGTTTTGGACATCGATAGCGAAGAGATTTGGGCAGAATTCTGTGGAGAGTCTTGGGAATCTGAAAGAAAAAGTTGGCAACTGGAGATCAGAGCCATTGTGGGTTCCCCTGGTTCCGGTTCTGGGCTGCCCCCCCCTTTTTGGACGCAGTCCCCAGGATGGGTTTGAACCAGGGGATTTTCTTGCTGTTGGTTCTGGGATGAGATGGTGGGCGGCGGTAGCTCAGTCTCCACATCTCCCCAGTCTGGATTTGCATCCCTAGGGACCCATTTTTCTTTGGGGGGAGTTCCCCCCTCTCTGAAGGAGAAGATCCTTTTCTCAGGATCCTCTGAGGATCCCTCTCCCTCAAATTGGAAGATCTGTACCTCCTCCTCAAACTGAGTCTGTTTGGGTCTTTTGTTTCTCCTACCCCCCCTCTGCTCCTTAGGAGGCAGACTTTCAGGGGCAAGAGATTTTGTTTCCGGTTCCTGGGTTTCCAGGGGCTGTTTGCAAGTGAGGAAGGAAGCTTCCTCCAAGGCTTTACACCCCCCTTCCCTTTGTGCCTCCTCCCTGGGAACCGGTGAGTTATCGGGGTGCTGCCCCCGTCATTGTTCTGGAGCACCAGGTCCAGAGTTGGGTGCGTTCTGCGCCGGCACGCTGATCTGAGGGTTCTGCTGCGCCCTCAGTATATGACCCATATCCCGCGCCATGTTTTGAACCTGGCGCTCTAACTGGGAAACCCGCTCAGGCTGATACGGGGCCCTGTTTTCTCCCCTGGGCTGATCCCGGGAAGGGTAGCTGTCCCTTCTTTGGTAGTACCCCTGGTTGGGAAGATTTGGGTACCCCTCCACCCTTGGCCTCCCCTCTCCCGGATTCAGTGGTCTGGGCTCAGGGAATTGGGGAAAGAAGGATGGATGGTTTTGGGGCTGAAAGTTGGGTGAATACCTGGGGAAAAAGTTCTGCCCAGGATTTGGAGAGTTTCTGCCCTCAGGTGGGAAGTTAGGAGGGAAGTTCCCTGGGTTAGGTGCTTGGCTGGATCCCCCCCTTGGGCTGGAGGAGTCCACACATAACCCAGGATGGGTCTGTTTCCCTTGTAACGGGGACTTACATAATCAGGAGAGCGAGGGACCCCATTTGTGGGGCTGCCTCCCTGGCTCCCTGTCTGTGACTGGCCCGAGGACCTTCTGGGCCTAGCATTATTAGGTGCAGGTAGGTTTTTAGGCCCCCCCATCTCCAAATCCAAAACGGGGGTGACCTTTACCTCTGCCACCTTGGCAGCAGCAGGGGTGCTGTTGGCTTTGGGGTTTTTCTGGGCATTACTTTTGCTATCTACCGGTTTCTGCACCTCATAGATCCGGGTAGCCTGTTCAATGACCCAGTCTAAAGATCTTTTCTCGTGAAAATCCCTCACGAGCTGGGTCATGATATATTTGGGCAAGGCATGGAAAAACGTATTAATAAATTCCCTGCTATCCGTGCGCACCCTTCTTGTGGTCTGTGCAAAAGCACGCTTTAACTCCTGCACAAATTCTTGTGGGGCCTGATCCTCCCCACATTGCAAATTGTAGGCTGCCTTGCGAGCCTCTTGAGGATTTCTGTGAACAGAAAAATGTTTCAAGATGGCCGCCTTATAGGTGGACCATCTTAAATGATTTTGGTCCTCCAGCCCCGCAAAGAAACTGGAGTATTCCGGGGAGAAGGTCCACTTTACATATTGAATACAGCTTTGGCTGTCCTTCAAATGGAAAGTCTCCATCATTTGTTCAAACAACTCTAAGTGCTCCCAAACAGAATACTTAGCGTTCTTATGGTAAGGCGTGATGACGCTCCTGATCGCCTTAATCTGCTTTAAGGGGTCCTTCAGCAAGGCCCTTTTTGCCTTATTGGCCTTTTTGGTTCGGGTAACCCTTGTCCATTCGTCCTCGGACTCAGAGGCATTGCTCCCAGAGGTTCCCGTCTGTTCTTCCAGGTTTTCCCGGATTCTGCGAGCCTGGGAATGGCTGGCAGAATGTGGGGACCTGGTCTCCTGTGTCCTGCGCAGTTCAGAGGAGTCTTCAGATTCCTCCTTGCTGCCAGGATTTGATGGGTACCCCCTCCACTGACCTAACTGGGCAGAGGTTTTCAGGATGCCCTTAATGGGCCTACTCTCCTGGGGTTCCCCATCGAACTGTACTGTACTTGGGTGCCCATACCCGGATGCCCACCCCTCCATTCCTGAGTGGTACTGGCCTATGAGCCCCATACTCTTAGCTGGATAGTAATCTGCCATCCCTGCAGCCCTGTGCTCATGTGCGCCAGGGGACATGGGGGTGGTAGAGTCCAGGGACTGGGGGAGATGAAGGCCCCTGGTGTTAGGGCTCCTGCGGTTATGGTCAGGAGTCTCTCTTTCCCAGCGGACCTCATCTCTATCCGCCCCTGCTCCCTGTTGCAATGCAAGAGCCTGCATTTGTGCTTTCAGTTCCTCTGTTAAGGCCTTACTCGACTCTATCAGTTTCTCCTGCATCGCTACCTGTTGCTGGAGCCTCTCATTGTGCTGGCAGAGAGCCTCATTTTCCCTCTGTGCTTCCTGGTTGGTCCTGGAGAACTGGGCCAGTCTTTGCTGCAGGAGGGTTACCTCCTGAGCTGTGTCCCTATTGGCCTGCTCCTTTCTTGCTAGAGCATCCTCCACCCTCCTGGTGTGCTCTAACAAGTTCTGGTGTTCTTTTTGGAGGTCACCCAGTCCCTGGTGGGCCAGGTGATTTTCTTCCATTTTCCTTTTTAAATGGCAGACTTCCTGGCCTAAGGCGTCTCTTTCCTGACTAAGAGCCTGCATTTGTGCCGCCAGTTCGTCCCTCTGCCTTTGAAAGGCACCAGCATTCTGGCGCTCCTGATCAAACTCTGCCTGGGTATCCAGGTCTTTCAGAATTAGTTTGTTGCTCTCTGCCTTCACTCTATCTAGATGACTTTGCAGGGTGGCTACCTGCTCCGTGCATGCCCTGTTAAAGTCTAATTGTTGCTCCAGCTTTTTCTGGCTCTGCAGTAAGGAGTCCAAACTGTCTTGGTGCTCCTTCTGCAGGGCCAGAAATCTAGTATCCTGGTCAGCCTTTTCCTGTTGCAGTATATCCATATCCTCCTTTATTTTAGTGATGTACCGTCTGCTGTCATTTTCTGACTCCTGGCTCCTCTGCAGCCTCTGCTCAGAAGAGTCCAGATCAGATTGGGCCTTCTGTAATGCCATCTGTTGCCTATTTGCCAGATTTTGGCTTTCAGCACATCTATCCTGCATGTCTCCCATGTATAGGTACAGGTATGCTGCTATCCTGGCAATCTTATTGTGTTCCTCTTTGGCTTTAGGAGCCATATATAGCTCACTCAGGGCCACATGTAAGGGACCCTGATCTCTATATATATCTGACCCTGTTTCAGTGACCTGTTGTGTGATGGCCTGCAACCACGCATCCTGGCCCTGTTCGGTCCATTCACCTCTCACAAATAGCTTATGCAAGAGGTGCTCTCTGGCTATTTTCATGTCTACTAAGGTCGTCATTCTAGAGATTGGTCTCTGTCCTGACTTACAGAAGTTAGTATTTTATTTTTGCAGAACAGAACTTTTCTTGGAGTGTCCCTTTTGAGGAATGCTTCACAGCGTAATGCAGCGTGGTGATCCGACCGGATGTATGTATCCTGTCAGTTAGCACACTGTATTAAGCTGCACAAGTGGTATTCTAACCCAAACGTCCGGCTCGAGCCCCCAATTTGTAAGAGGATTCAATTCAACACTACAGCTAAGTCAACGCCTAGTCTATAATACGGAATGAAAACCCTTATTGATATATCTTTATGTCCAGTTCATGCGTTCTGGATGACTACCCCTATATAACACCCCTCTCTTGGAATCCCCCTGACCCCACTGAGCCAAGAAGTAGTTCTGTTTTGCAAGTTTAAAAGGTTTATTGGATAATTTAAAATATATATATATCACACTTTATAATAAATTAATAATTGAATAGCACACTCAATCTGATATGATAAAGATTAACAACGGAGAATCTGGCACTAACACACTTCTCTATAATCAATAATGAGTTGACATGAAATGGATAAGGTAGCACACTGGTAAATAGGAACAAAAGTATAATGTGGTAGAGGATGCTTTATGTAAGCTCAGGTGGATGCAATATTCAATGAATGCAGTACAGAAAATACTCAATATGATTTCAACCAAACAATGTAATCACTTTTCTCTGGCAATCCCCTCCCCCCCTTGATGCAAGGCAAGGAAATGGAAGGAAAACACACAGTTCTCAGAAATGCAATCAATGTAAATCAGTTCACCCCAGCAAGCTTAGACTACAGAAGTTTGAAAACACAGGCCCAAATTGCTTTGATATGTGCTGGCAATGAATTAAAAAAATATGCTAAAAATGCTTTTAATTCCCTTTCAGAGGTTCAGGGTGAGTGGTATCTAGTTAATACTAGTCCCGGCTCACACTAGCAATGATGCAGGGATAGTTAGCAGGTTAAACAAATTTCTGGCAAATGGAAGGCAAGCAGCAGCAGTTTTTACATGTGAAGAAATTTGCAAATCGCGGTAAAATTCGCAGATGCGTGTTCCGCGATTGCGGTAAAACTATAAGGGGTAGGAAGGTGGTTCTTGGTGCGATTCAGAGCTAAGATTCTAAGCTTTCAAATGAAAGTTACTGCAAGTCTCTACAAAACGGTCGCGGAGATATGAGCGATTTAGTGAAGGTCGTTTTTCAGATTTGAAATTTTAAAGTTCAAAAAGACAAGTGCAGCTTGCAACTAGAAAATGACAAGTGACAGCTATGCAAATGACAGGTGACAGTTAGGAGACAGTTCTACTTAGGTTAAATAGATTGAATTAGATGAATTTAAACTAAGAGATTGGTTCTACACAGTTCTGCTGGGTACTCACACTATATTCTTGAGTGAAATGGGCCACGCCACGGATCTGGTCAGATTTTAGACTCGCCTCTGGTCTCTGCACTTCACAGTGATCTGGGTCAGCTCTCTCTGCTGGTCTGGGTCTCTCTGGGTACAGCACTGCTTTCTCTCTGGTCTGGTCTCTTAGTTCTGGATAGATTGAAGTCTCTAGTTTGGCTTTCTGGAGGTTGATGGAGGTAAGTATGGATTTTTCCGGCAGAGCTTCCAGCGGCAGATGGAATTGAAGGTCCCTATCTGTCCTGTCTGTCTGCTTTTATGTGTTTAGAATGTGGGTGTGTTCTAGCATCACTGACCCTACCTCTCTCTCAGCTTCTAATTGGTCAAACTTCCATTTATCATTTCATTGGGGAATGAACTGTGAGTCAGAGGGATGTCATTTTATGGCTTGCAGATAGGACACTCCTCTGTCAGATTGCACACATTCTATATTTGATAATAAAAGACATATTTCACAGTTACACAGTTGCTTGAAATTACATATACATGGTGTGGCTGAATTTAGCCATGTCTCTGTCCAAATCTGCTGTTTCTAAGAGCTTGCATTCAGAAATGGCACATAATTGACTTTTTAACTGATTTTTCAATTTCTGACATTGACCCAACTTTACATACATGTGCGCAGGGAGTATGGACATTAACTGATGAAGTTTCAGATTTTTAACATGCATACATTTAGAGTAATATCCACTTTTCCGCTGACACCCCCCTGAACATGCCACCGGGTCGAAAAACCTCTTAAAATGTGGGCAGAAAAATCACAAGAGTTATGGTGTCATTTAGAAAATTTTCACATGTCCGCTCTATGAATGATCCATCTTTTTAAAGTTATGTTCTGGCTCCAAAGGGGTGTGGTTTCCTCCCAGCACAAGGTAGAAATATTGGTTTATCCAGTTCTGCCAAGCCAGCTTGCTCTCACAGGCAGTGCTCCTCCCCTTTCCTCAGGAGGAAGCCACTTTTTACGACCATTTACGACTCCTGCCAATAAAACCTTTGCCTGAGCCAGGACAGGGCTTTGTTCACTTTCCTGCAGAGCACAGGTAATTCAATTATCAGATAGATGGCATATCCTTAGTGTGAGCAGCAAAAGGGCAGCTTGGCCTGGGAACACAGCTGTGACTCAAGTTTCACTCCTGATGGGGGTAGTTGCCAGGCAGAATTGGAATCTCTTTAAGCCAGTTTCAGATAAAATGTCACTTTTTGTTCCCCAGTTCCTGCATTCAAATAAAACTAAACATTTTTACATATGCAGCTAGAATGCTGATTCTAAGTGCAAAACTATGGCATTTCAACAGTTACAAAGGCATGTGACACCAAACATAGGTCACTCATTTAATCTAAACATTTTCGATTTTAGTGTCTTTAACCCAGTGCAACTTAAACTGCTGCAATCCACAGCTCAGCCAGTCTTGTTATAAACCTTCAAGTCACTTCAGAATATCACTTTACATTGTATCCACCTCTCAGTAAGTCTTTCTTTGGCATGTTTTGGGTTCATTTATTCAGTTTTCTACAAAAAAGTAAAATCTGGTGTTGTTTTAAATTGCCGGCTTTTGGATAGTGGTGAGTACTGGTACTGCACCCATTTTTGGGATTGAAGAATGAATTCCCCACAATTCTAGGTTGCATTTGGCAATCAGCATTGCCATTCCCAATGGTTTCAGACTACTGTGCGGGTAGTCCAATGGTGGTTTTAGGCAGTGTCCTTCTGTGCCCATAACATCGGCAAAAATGGGTGGCAGCCTATTCTTCCTGCATTTCCCTGTGCATTTTCTGGGAAGCTCTGGCCATCATGATGTTTTCATGTCAGTACTGCACAGTTTTGAGGTAGGGCTCGGATGCATGGGTAAATACATCCCACAACCCCTCCCCTAGCTGATCAATATTTTGACATACAGAGACAGATTCGTTTTTTGGATGCACAGTTGCACTTGGCTGATACCTGTAATGACAACATTGCAATCCTTTCAACTGTAAAATCACACAATATGTGAATAGATTGTGCAAATTGGCAAGTTGCTTTTTATTGATACTTTGATCAGCATTATAGACAAAGAGTTTCTTCTGCACAAATGGGCTGTATATTTATTTCCAAAGTAAATTCCTACAATTTCTGTCTATAATATATAGTATCATGATGTCATATAAATGATGATCTGAGGATGTCTAAAGGACACTGTCAACCAAGTTTCACCCTAACAGCCTACCTCAGGACAGATTTATCCTAATAAGATTGAGGCGATGTTCCAAATAATTCATGACTATCCATACATGCTAAGAGGTATTTGAAATCATAGACAGTTCAGAATCATAGGCAGTTTACACTGGACCCCTGTCTCTCTTGCTCTCGAACATGTACTTGTGCGTTGCATGCATGTTTGCAGGAGAGGGGTTGTGGGCTGTCTGGAAACTCCCTTCATTTACCCAAGTCTAGGGTCTCTAGGATCTACAAGGGTTTTATGTTTGAGAAATGGTGTTTCCCACGACAGGAAAGCGCAGGCCTGATCTACCATTCATGGAATGCAGGGGCAGGGTGAAAGCAGTCCGAGGCCAAGGATGTTCATGAACTTTTGCCCATCAGGGGAAATTTGGCATCTGGAAACACATGCGTATTGGCTCCATAGAAATGTCCAGTAAATAAATAAAATACATTTCTTGGATAACAGCATTTATCAAGTATCAGTGCTAGGATGAAGTCACTGGTCATTTGCTACAGAAAATTGCCTCCAGAACTTGGAGGTTGCCCACCTCTCCAATGTTACAGCTGTGCATAACCTTTATGTGTTCTCTACTGGTCGGATGTCAGTGTTAGGCAACGACTTTATAAGCTATAGCTTCCATTTGTAGGCATCCCATGGACAGCAAATAATATATGATACTTTAAATGTGATTACCAAAGATCGTCCTGAAATACAAGCAAGCATTGGCAATAGGTCTGGCTTTTTATAGTTGATAGTGTTACAGATTGACAGAAGGTTGGATGGATGAATTTGTGTGAATGGAGGGTGAGTTGATACTTGAGGAGTGCAATTGATTGATTGTCGATGTCAGGGTGTATTGCACTGCATGCAACAGCACCATTGGCTTTGCTGGGTGCTGGACAAGCTGTACAGTGTTGGGCGGGGAGGGTGAGGGGATGGGACTGTGAAAAGCTGCAGAGTTGGTGTGCGGAGCCGTGACAAGCCAAACTGGGCTGCTGTGAGTGGGATGGCAGAAGCTGTACTTGGTTGGCATACTTGGTGTGCAGGGGATACATGTCACAGGGGGTTGTTGCATGTGTGAGAGCATGGGCTAATCTGGTGGGGGGGCATGCCAGAGGTGGTTGGACATTTAGGGAATTCATTTGATGTGCAATTATCTATAACGAAATGAGATAACAAGTCATACAATTTATAAATAATTTGGTGAGGTAACAAATGAAAAAAAAATATCGATGCGTATACCAACAGTACACAAGGGTATTTTCCATTACAAATACTGGCAAATATTGTTGGACCCAGGCATCATAAAGATGTCATAAAACACTTTCATGATGGTGCCCACAATATTTACCAGCAAAGCCCTGTAAAAAGCTTGTGTCCAAATGTATGCTAATATTGCCACTGTACATTCTTTTTCTCTCATACCTAGAATTTGCATGGAACACTTTCCATCAAGAATTGATGAATATCCCTTATTTTGAATGCTTTTAAATGCACCACACGGTATCTGTTTAAGCAAACGGCATTGGAAAAACCCATCTGGCCAAGTTGGACCCACTTCCTATTAAACTGTGTTGCATTTGGTAAAGATATTTTAAGAATACATGTGACACTAGATTTTGATTAAGGAGTCTAGTCTGACTAAAAATGTATGTCTCAACCCATGTATAAATAAAATTCACTGTACTGCACTGTCATACATGTACTGTACTCATTGGTTAATTTTGCCAAACTCATATAAGAAAAGGGTATTTTATATAATAATGTTAAAACCACATTTAATATAGTGCTTCATGCCAAATTAACCTCTCTTCCAAGCTCTATAATACATCTGAAAAGCATGTGGCTAGAAGCTACATACCGGCTTTGTTACTTTTGCGGGGCAGGGAGCTGGGCAGAAGTTCAGAGGTAAGCAATGTTACCATAGGTGCAGGTGCCGGGGTTCCGAAGCTTAGGTCCATTTTAGAGAACAGGTGAGCTGCACTTGTATCATAGCTAATAGACAAGCCAGGCTTATTGGATTGTCATGTTTCAATCCTCTTGTATTTAACTGATCAAAGCACGAACAAAGTGGGGTAGATGGCTGGATATCTGTATGAGTAGGTATTGGTCGTGAAAATCGTTGTACAACATTTCAAGTTAGGCTCATAAAATGAGGACCGCTGTATTGAGTTAGATAAAAGCATGTAACACTTGTGTTTATAGTGCTATGACATCGAAGAATTTGCCTGAAAGCACTTTACAAGAAAACAAGCAACTTTCAGTGACATAAGTGACATAAGTGAATCAGTAAAACATAGTTGCGTTGAGTGCATAAGAAACTAATTGCCCAAGTGCTTCCAGCAGAAGAGAAGTTGAGCCTCCATGAAAGGGACGTATGGGGCCATTTAGGAGCTGTTGCTTCATTTCAGGTTTTTACTTCGCATTCTGGGACTTGTAGTTCTGGATTTCACCATGTTAAATCCAGAAAACAAATTAAAATATACGCAGAAAAGGACTGTATTATGGGAAGTTGCGCACGACTCGAGTCCCCCTGGCACTTTAGCATGCATCAATTTCTTTATTGTGTAACACTGCTGAAACTATGCAATTCTTTTGGGGAGCTTGTTTTTAAAGTTAAATTGGCCTGAATTTTTCTGTTAGTATTAAGGAACGGTACACCCAGAAAGATGGATTTCATAAAAGCGGTGCCGCCCAAGAGATCATTCCAGGTCACAGTTGTTTTCTTCTGTGTGCCTCGGCAGATAAACAGCCCATGCTGCTGCAATCAACCTTTTAGGCTTCCCGTCCCTGGGCTGTCACACTCAGGGCTTTAAGTGGGCCGGGGCCTGCCGGGGCTGGGCCCCGGCAGGCTCCGAAATTTCGTTTTGAGGCGGGGCCCTGCCGGGGCCCACTAATCTCCCCTTGCAGCCCCAGCCACTACACGAAAAGGCTTTTTTTTCTACAGCCTGAAGCTCTCGCTCGTGTGCGAGAGCTTCAGGCTTCAGAAAAAAATGCCTTTCAGCCATAATGGTGGCGCCGCACCTGCGAGGCATCCCTTTAATCAAGGGATGCCTGTGGGCCGGCGCCACCATTATAGAGAAAACGTGAAGCCGCTGGAAGCAGAGGCCTTGCTTTCTAAATACTGAAGCTACCGCGGATTCGCGGGAGTTTCAGTATTTAGGAAAAAGGCCTCTGCTTCCAGCGGCCTCACCCTTTCAACCTTAATGGTGACGCTGCCCCTCCCCAGCTGGCGAAGGGCAGCGCCACCATTAAGGCTGAATAGGCGAGGCGCTGTCCCCTGCCAGGCAAGCCTATAGAAAACAAATGCAGAGACCAGCACCCTCTCCCCCATGGGGAGAGGGTGCTGATCTCTACAAAAGGCTGCCTGGCAGGGGTGCCAGTAGCCCATTGAGCCAAGGCTTGTCAAGGGGGCGTGGCCTCACAGGCCAGCAGGACCCCCGCTGTTAGGCCACGCCCCCTCGATGAGCCCCGGCTCGATTTGTAGTGCCACTTAAGGCACTGGTCACACTGGCCATCGACTCGCCACGCCAGCAGCCAGCCAGGCCCAGGATGGCGGAACTGGCCCTGTGGCCGGGGTAGGGGCTGGGATCACTTGATCTGTTATTTTGCTATACATTAATCTGGGGCTTTTACTTTGGAAACACTAGATTTTAATGGTACCAACGTATTTTTGTTCCATTTAAATGACAAATCATGGATAACTTTGGTTCAGAAACTGCATGTGTTTCTTTGGAAAGCAGGGAAATGGCTCCCAAAATACCTCGAGTTTTCTCACCTCAGAATGACCAAACAAACGACTGATAAGGGAAAAAGTATAAGCATGCACGGTAACTTTCGGGGGGCCAACACTCTTTGGATGACCAACTAAAGAGCAGGTGAATTTAAGAGAGAGAGTGAGAGGGAGAAAGAAATCAAGAATGGGAGAGAGGGGGAGAGAGAACAGTTCCCGCCTTCAGTTACGCAAAAGTAATTTGTGCTACTGTTGTATTAGTGATAAATGACCAATTTTAGATTAGAATAAGCATCCATTTCGGACTATGTATATTGTTTTTCGCAAGTAGTAATAGCATGTTTTTTTATTCTGCCGTTCACTCTGTTACGATCATCACAAGACATTCCATCTCGGTGTCCTCGGTCACTTGACAAAATCCTTGCGCCTAAAAGCTTCTGTACAGTGTAGAAATATTTGACCATAGCACATCAAGTGGCCATTGACTTCATTGTGCCACAATGAATGCTTTGTTGTGATGTGTCTATCTTTCCCATCTCCCTGGCATGCTGGTCAGGATGTTAGTTATGCGGTAACAAGTGCTCAGAGTATGGGATGTCATGTGAGTGTGCTGCTTTTCCTATTTTGCCTACTTCTGAAGTCTGAAAGTAGATGCACGAAGGCTTGACATGTGGCCAACTTTGCACCAGACCTTCTGATGAACTTAACAGGTCTGCTGTTAAATCTCAGTTACCAGTTTAATTGTATCCACTACAGAATACTTGCTCATTTTACTATAGCCAATATGATAGCTCAGTGGGTTGAACACTCATTGATGCGATGTGTCTGTGATCTGCAGGTTGCAGGTTCAAATCCCAGTAAGGCCATCTCAGCATTTGATTCTTCTGAGGTCGATAAATGAGTACCAACACAGGTTGGATGATATTGTATGCATATGTGTTCTATAAAACAGAGCTTAAGTGCTATATAATATCATATTATCATTTGGCCTTGGACATCTGCTTGCATTCACAGTAATTTGACAATATGGATACATACACACAGATATTAATTATACATATGGTGATCCATTCTTGTATGAAATGTATATCACATTAGTGAAATCATAACCATACTTAGGAACAATGCTATTTGATGCCACTTCCTGTTTTGTCAAGGGGTGAAAGGTTGTGTTTCATCGCTTTCCAGGATGTCACTTTGGGGTGGGGCAAAATGACATCACTTCTGGTGATGTAATCAGGGGTCAAGGGTCGTGAGCTGAGGGGTTGGCCACTTTGTTTTGGGTGTCCGGGCCTATTTCTTGTCCCAGTCCGACCCTGGAGAAAGGCTTCTGTTCAGATGACCATATAGTTGGTGTTTGTGCTCACAATGAAAAGTTGAAGAATTAAAAATAAAGTCTGCATACACATATAAACACTCAATAAGCAAAGCTGATGATGGGCTGAAGCACACAGGTGGCTTGTTGATAAGATGGGTAAATGAAGCAGCTTGTTGGGTGCTTTCTTGCCAACTGTTCAACAACTAATGTCTGATTCCTTACAAGAAACAACATGCGCTTCAAAACCACCCATATATTTGTCAAGGAAAGACACCCTTTTCAATGCCATCTTCATGGGCCACAAACAACCAGGCAAAAGAGGGATCACAGAGACAGTGATCTGCTGGAAGCATCCGAAAGCACATCCCACTGCACCTCGTCATAACTATTGTTTGTTTGCTTATTCAATTGCTTATGGTTTACAAACGAAAAACTTTGCAATAACATACAACAATCATTAATAGACACAGTTTAAACCAACATTAGAAGAATTTACAATACATGACCCTTTACTTGGTTAAAAGCAAATCCAACATTTTTAAAATCGCTATATATAATAAAATGTCATTACTATTTAAGGGATGTATACTAATTGACCTTTTCACAATTGACCACTGGAGAACTGACCTCGGGAGAATTGACCTAATTTAAAAGGTCAATTAGGACATATATGAGGGGGAAACCCCCCGAAACCCCACCCAATCCAAAAACCCCAGCAACACCTCACCCAATCCCCTTATAATATTTATAATCCAAAACCAACCCAGTACAAATATAATATAACTATAATATTATAGGGTCAATTGTGCAGAAGGTCAATTAGGACCACTATAATTAGGTCAATTAGCACAAAAGGTCAATTGTAAAAGGTCAGTTTGGGTAATACCCTATTTAAGATCCTAAACCAAAACAATTCAGTGTTTAAAAAAGGAGTCATAAAACAAATTGAGTAAAATATTCCAAGCGCCGAGGTTGAAGGGCTGAACAAGCAATTACAAGATTGTACAATGTTTCGACTTCTTTAGCACAAAACCTGCAGTGACCGTAAGTCCCTTGGTATTTTTTCCCTTGCACCTAAAACCTCTTTAGTTGGGAGTAAATTCAATTTGAAACGCAACATCACATGTCTATGCTGCATCCAGGGGTGCTTTAGTAAATAAGAGGGCAACACATTAAAAGCCTTAATTTCATGCTTAACATTATAAAAGAGGTGGTAATTCATTGATGAGGCGCGATTATTCATCCAATCCATTTCAGACATTTTCAGGACATTTTGCAGAAGTTCCTTTATAACTATAGAAATAAAGAAACGCCTGCAAAATGTGCTCAGCAAAGGCAGACATTTTAGATTGGAAGCTTCACTGTACGTAGTTTGACAACACGAACAGAGGCTGCCACAAGCGGCACTAACAGAAGCACAATCTAATGCAATCTAAAGTGGAAAACACATTGATGAGCCAAGCAGCAGGGAAACAAGCATATTTCGTGAAACGTCCCCCTGCTTGAATAGAAAGGAAATGGCTGCTGTTGGAACGGTGCTTTCAGCAGGATGCACACGTCATGCTTGATTGCGCAGTTGGCATCCCTCTACATATGTACCAGCAACAGGCTGGTAGGGGCAAGATCTCACATGCCAAACCTAATAAAAAAGAGGAAATCTTCAGTCACAAAGCTATTTTAGATAGAAGGATGCTCTAGACCTCTACACACATATATCATGCTCCATTAGACTTTCATAAGGGTCCCTGAGTACCATGTAGTTCAGGGACTGGCAACGTGTCGTTCTGCAGATTTTTTGGACCACCACTCCCACGAGCCCTCACCATTGATTATGCTGACAAGGACTTTGTGATTCACATTCTAAAACACCTGCAGAGCCAAAGGTTCAAGATCCCGGTTACAGATTCACAGTGACGCATTCACTAGTGGGCTCTGATCACTATAGATTGACAGTGATGCACAATGTTGCATGGATTTACTGGGCATTCACTAGTGGGCTCTGATCACCATAGTTGCACAGTGATGCACAATATTGCGTGCATTAACTGGGCATTCACTAGTGGGCACTGATCACTATAGATTCACAGTGATGCACACTATTGCGTGCATTAACTGGGCATTCACTAGTAGGCTCTGATCACTATAGTTTCACACATTAACTGGGCCTTCACTAGTGGGCTCTGATCACTATAGATTCACAGTGATGCACACTATTGCGTGCATTAACTGAGCCTTCACCAGTGGGCTATGATCACTATAGATTCACAGTGATGCACACTATTGCGTGAATTAACTGGGCATTCACTATTGGGCTCTGATCACTATAGTTTCACAGTGATGCACAATATTGCGTGCATTAACGGGGCATTCACTAGTTTGCTCTTATCACTATAGATTCACAGTGATACACACTATTGCATGCATTAACTGGGCAGTCACTAGTGGGCATTGACCCCTATAGATTCACAGTGATGCACACTATTGCATGCATTAACTGGGCATTCACTAGTGGGCTCTGATCACTATAGAGGTACAGTGATGGACAATATTGCGTGCATTAACGGGGCATTCACTAGTGGGCTCTGATCACTATAGATTCACAGTGATGCACACTATTGCGTGCATTAACTGGGCATTCGCTAGTGGGCTGTGATCACTATAGTTTCACACAGTAACTGGGCATTCACTAGTGGGCTCTGATCACTATAGATTCACAATGATGCACACTATTGCGTGCATTAACTGGGCATTCACTAGTGGGCTCTGATCACTATAGTTTCGAAGTGATGCACAATATGGCATGCAGTAACTGGGCATTCACTAGTGGGCACTGATCATTATAGATTCACAGAGATGCACAATAATGCGTGCATTAACTGGGCATTCACTAGTGGGATCTGATCACTAGCACTTCCGTTGCTTTTCAAGGGAAGATTATGCAGACCACTCCACAGGCCAGGCGTGTGTGTCTCCCAATTATATAAATTCCCATAATTGCGTTAGCCACATTTCAGGCGACCCATCAGGGAAAGGGCAAGACAAAGAACAGGGTGACTTTATTCTGCACGATCTGAAATTATGGACCGCCTTCAAAAGACAAGTGCATTATAACCGTGAATGAGTCCTCCCGCTTCACAGCAGCTATTATGAAACAGCAATTGCCTCCAACAAATACCTTTGCGATTCCGGCAAAAGCTGCTAACGAGGAGATCTACTAATTGCCTCATGGATTGTTTTGAGTCAGAATGGGACCAGCTGACAATTGAATTAGCAGAAAATGGCAATTGCACATGAAACCGCTTTCAGAGCGCACTATGGAGCCAACACGGAACCTAATAAGGGCCTTATTAGGCGAAGTAGGACAAGGTAATTCAGATTGATTATAGACTTTGAAGCAGACAGCTGGAGTTCAAATGAAACTGAAAAATAACTCCCAAGCATTTCAAAGTATGCTAAGCAGATGCCTGAAACAATTACTGCAGGCACCGTACTTCCACAGAAGCTGAAGCACCGTGTGGATGGAATGGGAAACCCGTGTGGCCTTGCACTTGAGTACGCAGATGCGGTAACCTAAGGGACACACCTAGTAGAAGACCGATTCTTCAGCCCCTGCTTTTAAAGTAATCGTGTATCCTAAAATGGCGCTCACATGTGGAAAGAGATGCTTAACTGCTCAGCTGGGGTCTGTTTACAATCCCTGTACAATTCTCTTTTCCGTGATGTACATGTGCTGTGGTTAAACATATGTTGTGCATACATTAACATGACCACAATTGGTAGTGACACATATGTAATGTTTTTTATTGTGTTTTTCAAAGTGCAAACCTAGATTTATATCAACAAAGTGTTTGAACAACAGGACTGCGATACAATGCAAATGGCGGGATGAAGTGGGGCAGATAGGGGGCACTTTAAGGTAGGGAATCAGATACCCAGTTTTGCTAAACTTGTTGAAGGACAGGGAGGCAGTGAGCCGTTCATAAAAAATGTTTGGGCTTTTGTGTAGTCATGGGAAAGGCACTTGTCAGGCACTGCCGTAGTGGTATTAACTGGTCATTGATGGTAGCAGGTGCACAATGGTGTGAGTACCTGACATCTAATAGTAGTGTCTGTCAAATGCCAAATAGTTTTTAAAAAGCCAAAACTGTTGGCTTTGCCAATGCTGGTTTCAAACAGGACTTAAATCAAGAACACATACAGTGCTTATAGATCGAGTGGCTGAAGTCAGACCTGGTTAAGACATTTTTATTGCACCAGTAGCACGTTTACAGCTCCAGCTTTGAAAAAAACACTGTTAGGCACTTTGGAAAGTTCGATGGCAAGGCTTTATTAAAGCTAACTTAAAGAGATTGCAGGAGGATGTGTTTTAGGTGGATAGGAGCAGGAACAGGCTGCAAGTGGCCATAGGGATTAGCTGGCCATGGGCAGTCAATGGGTGGGCAAATAACCAAACACCTACAAGCTGTGTGTCCCTCCTCATATGCCACTTCTTCCTATGTGTACTCTATTAACAATTGTTTCATCTTACAGGCAGGGAAATCATTTAGGGGTTGCCAGGGGACGCACCTGCAACCCCTGAGTCTCTCTTGCTACCCCTGTAGTCTCCTTTGCTACCCCTAAAAAAACGTTTGATTTTGATTTTAAATTGAGGCCCCTGGGCTTTGGCCAGCAGCATGTAGTTCTTTGTTTCTGGAGTGGCTGGTTTTCGGATAGCTATAGCCGTTAAAATAGCTCAGTGGTTTGAGTGCTTACTGTTGCAATGTGTGTGTTATCTGCAGGCTGGAGTCCTGGCAAGTCTTGGGAGGATAGCTCAGCGGCAACGTGCTCACCTTGGAAGCAGGACGACACGGAGCAACATGGGTTTGATCCCCGGGTCTGCGCTTACAAACCTCTGGGTATTAAGCGTGTTATAAATATATCATTTCAAGGTCAACTCAGCCTTTCATCCTGCTGAGGTTGATAAATGAGTACCAACATAGGTTGGGTGATAGTGTATGTATATTTTTGTTCCATATAAAGCGCCTAAGCGTAAGTGCTATATGATAGCACATCATTATCGTTTGGCCTTGGACGTTTGCTTGCATTCACAGTAATTTGGTAATGTAGGCCTATGCGCGCTGATATTAACGCTGATACGAACGATACATATGGTGAACCAGCCTTTACAGCGATATCGTAACCATATTTTTCATAATGAAAGGTCGTGTTCCATTGCTTCCCGTGATGTCACTTCGGGGTGGGGTCAAATGACATCACTTCCTGTGATATCATCAGAGGTCAAGGGTTATGTGATGTGCCGTCCGCTACCCCTGGCAATTTGGTGGAATGACGTCCCTGCTTATAGGTGGCCCAACTGCGACCTAATATCCCTGACTAAAAATGATGAGCTGAGTGGATGTTTCGGAATTTTAAATACGAACAACAAAAGAATGGATGATCTTAATGATTAAAAACTGCTATAAAGTTCTATGCCACTGTCTGATTTCTCTTATTTTTCAACTACTTGATAAAATGTTTCAATAATTGTCTATAGGCCCTCGTCATACATACTTGCGTGATATGCAGCATTTCATGTTTCCTGATGACTATTCCCTTATGGCTGGTGGATAGCTCATGGGTTTAGCACTATCCTCTGACTGGACGGGAAATGGGGGGGGTAAGTCTGTAATTAGTAAGTTCGAATCACGGCAGGGCTGAATCACCCCTTCATCCTTCAGAAGTCGATACATTGATTAAGATTAAACTGGGAAATAATAGCATCTATTATTATAGTGTTTTGAAGGGGGCAGAATCCGGCGTGAGGCACTATATCAAACACGACATTATTATTTATATTAATATGTTTTGCCCAGTTCATGAAAAGGCTCAGGAGATATAATTGTATAGAAATGGATGCTTCAAAACCAGGATCCAATGGGAATTTGACTCATTGCACACTGCAACATCTCTGGTTGCTGGAGGCATTTTAAAGAGGTATACATCACCTAAAAGGCTCTCAAAAGATGGAGCTTCAACTTTGAACATTACAGGAAGGCGAGGAGGAATATCCGGTGACCGGTGACCGACGAGCCACGTGGGAGGTAAAATTAAGAACGGAAAGGTTAACATGTATATTTTGTTTGTGCTTTAACGAGTATATATTGACTATGCGTGTGAAGGAAGTTAGCCAGTAAGCCTCTGCAACCCGTTGGGCGTAAGTGGTGGCAGCCTGCCCTCTTCATTACCTTATGAAGGCAGATTGTGAGCTCTGAGGCCTACGGGGGTGTGGCGCTTTATTCAAATTAAAATAAATGAACCCTTATGCGTTTGTCTGGTCTTGGTTTAATCTTTCGTCTCTTTAAGAAGGGTAGAGGGACACAAAACTGAGGGCTGCACAGACATGCTTGTCGGGGAAACTCAATGTGCACTTTTACACTAAGCATCTGTAGCAGACTTCCTGCTTGAGTGGCGGCCTCCTCGCGGAACATCTGTACTGCCAGTTGCTCCTTTTCGGCTACAGCATTGCGAGGAAGTGTTGCACTACAATCAACACTTTGCGTTGTCTTCTCACTGCGCTAACACTTTTCATCAGCGTCTCTCTCGCAGATACATCGCAGGCTTTTGTTGTGCAGTCTGTTTTTGAGCCGAACTTAAAGGAAGAATTTGGGCTTCATTATAAGTTAGACAATAGGGGTAAAAAACTTTTGGAAATGCTGCCTCTTTTACCACTTTGCTTAATTTTGCGTTTTGGAACCCAACCAAAATATCCGCCTCTTTTTTGCTGGAAAAGAGGTGGTAGTGCAGCACTTGTAATTGCCACATGTGGTATATTGCTACGCCAATTGATGTCCTATGGGACTTCATACTAGGCAGCAACAATAGCACTAAATCAACCAAATGACTTTTACAAGTAGTAATGATACTTGAGATTTGCAGTATTATCACAGTGAATACCACTAAACTCGAAGGTTAGCATATGTCTTTTACGGTAAAGCTGAGCGGCTGTCATCTTTCTTTCAATACACAGTTCTGTACTTGTGGCTCTGTAAGGAATTAACTTCTGCCCTGCAGGAGGACAAGAGTGAGTAGAGGCTAAAACGCCCACTAAGCCTGTGCACTTCTGCAAACCAAGAGCCAATACAATCATAAAGGTGGCACAGTCAATAGATATACCTCCTTTGCCTTTTGTGGTAACATCGGCCGATGCTATTTTATTTTTTATTTTATTTTATTTTAATTTTGTATTTGTAGAGCGCACTTCAGCCCTCCAGGCATTGAGGCGCTATAAGTATACTTAAGAAGGCTTGCTTGTGGCTTACAAAAAGCGGCCCAGGTGGGATGCTTAACAGACAGTTACTTACAGGGTTAAGTTGCAAAGTACGATATTCTACATTGCAGAGTGTGTCGAATTCAGTGATGTAACATAAGTAGAAATATTGCACAGGGGGGTAAGCCCTTTAGACAAAGAGCCTTGTTTTTAGGGCCTTGCGGAAGGCAGCATGGGACTAAAAGAGGGGTGTGAATGTGGTCCAGTAGCACCCCAAACAGCACAGATTAACAGTCCAAAATAAAGGCATGTCCATTCATGGTCCTAGAAAAATATATACACTTTAATTAAAAATACCATGTACAATGATAACAAACTAGAAAAACATTACACAAAACCCACCCCTGAGAAAATAACACAAAATAAGCAAAGATAGTAGATGCAGTGCTGTGGGTAATGGATCAGGAGGAAAGGCAAGCAAAAGCAACAATGTTCTTGAAAAAGGATATGTACTTGTGAGCAAAAAGGGTTCAAAGTGACCTAACCAGTCTCCAGGGCCAAAAATATACCATGGGGGCATTTAACAGTAAATATAGTACCTTCTTTGCCATGCTTGGAGGTGCGGCATCACCGAACCAGACTTCTTTGTGCTGTGCGAAGATCGGCAGTGAGCAAAAGGCAGCAAAGGCTGGTCGGGCTGGTTCAAATCTGTTGAGCAGTTCATGAGACATGCTCCATGCAGTTCACCAGCAAAACACACTAGTACCCCAGTTGTCTTGGCTTTCAGGGTGAAACGAGTCCCATTCCGGTGGCTCAGGCACAAGGTGAGTCCTTTTTGCATACTCCTAAACACAGGGGAGGCTTACACACAACTGCAGGGGTCCTACCCAACACAGTGAGGTCCTGGGTACCACTGTGGCTGGGTACCGCTGTGGCTGGTAGAGAGGAAAGAAGAGAGCAGATCACCACCAGTAGTCCCTGTGAATGATTAGGGGACAGAGCAGGTCTCTGCCTTGGAACACCTGCCCCCAACTCACAACTGGAAGACATTAGAAAGGACTGTTCTCACAGCAGGGTGTAGTGAAACCTTCTCAAGTGATGATCCAAAGATGCTTCAAGATGATTCCAAAGATGATTCAAAGAAGTGATGGGATACCCCTTCTTTTATAGGCAAAACTCCTCAGGTGATTGGACAAAATCTAGCCTGCTTTAGGGGTCCAATCCCTGCTCCTGAAATGTGTGGACTTTGCCCTTATGATTTCACACCCAAGTGCTTTGCTTCAGAGAAAGTGGAGGGGACAGGAAAGAGAAAGAGAGGCAAAACGAATCATGATGGCAGAACCCTCGAGAAACTGTACAGCTACTAACCCAGGACCCTTTCTTCTACATAGAAACAATGCCCTTTATAAATGCAGCCCCCTGGTTGTGAGGCGTGGCTCTTTGTGAATGGCTGTGCCCTTTGATTCCTGTTCCTAGGTGAGCGTCCTGCGAAATAGTTATCCTAGGGAGAAGGGTGTTCACTGCCTTTACAAAGGAACAAAGAGAAGCAGCCCGCCAGGCTACCTTCCTGCCAGTACCTTCCTTGCTTCCTTCCTTTCCACCCTCTGACCTTTCCTCGCCACTTGCTACACCTATTACTAAAAGGAAATGTAAACTATATGCCATTCCCCCTTTTCTCTCTGACCTACAGTACCCAATTTCCTCTTTCACACCGATGCCTCTTTGACTGCCTTCTTCAGCTTCTAATCCCTACTATGTGACTCATTCTCCGCTCACTTCCCACTGCTTACTTTCACCCCTAAGTCTCAGCATCCTCAGCCATGGGTTACCCCATTCCTAAACTCTCACCACACAGACATGTATCGCCTGCTGCGCAAATGGAGGTGTACCCACCGGCATGAGGACCTGAAACTTTACCTCTCTTCCCTAACCTCCCTCAAATCCACCCTTGATAGAGCGAAAAGGCAATTCTACCAAACCCTCATTGACTCTCACTCCAACCATCCGCGCCAGCTACAGAGCACCCTAAACACATGCCTTCTAAGTCTATCACTATCAACTCCACTCTCACAGCTAATGACCTAGCTGAATACTTTGCTGTAGAAATTTCCAAAATTAGAGACTCTCTCCTGATTTACACTCCCTCCACCTATGTTTTACACTCTCCCTACTCTACCATCATCCACTGCCTCAGTCTACCACTTTAGTCACACTAATACTGACAAAGTGCAACATCTACTGATGAAAGCTAACCCCTCTTGTGCCCCATAAGACCCTCTTACTCCTCAGCTAGTCAAGTCTATTGCCCCTTTAGTGGTCTCTCACCTAGCTGAACTCTTCAACCTGTCGTTCAACTCCACTTGCTTTCCCTCCATTTTCAAAAGAACCACGGTCATCCCTCTCCTAAAAAAGCACGGGGCAGACTCAAACCTACCAGCTAAGCTCTGCACTGTTTGTCTCTCCGTTCTGCACTACTCTAAAGTGCTTGTGAGGGTTGTGTTCAACCATCTTACCAACATCTTAGACATCCACAACCTTCGAGATCCCCTTCAAGTAGGTTTCTGCTCCTGTCACTCCATGGAAATCGCTCTCATGAATGTGTCCAACTTCATAACCTCTGCTAAGCACTTCAACCTATCCCCTATCATAATTCTCATTGACCTGTCTCCTGCCTTTGACACTGACACTCTAATCTCCCTAATATTCCCTTTCTTCTTAGGATTCGAGAGCAAGCCTTTGCCTGGGTTGAATGCTACCTTACACCTCGCCAATTCTCTGTCTCCTGGAGCAACAGCACCTTTCAACTCACTCCTCTACTTTTGGTGTTCCACAACGCTCTGTCTTGGGTCTACTCCTCTTTACACTGTACACCTCGGCTCTTGGGGCACTAATCTCCTCCTTTGGGTTCTCGTACCAACTCTTTGCAGAGGACACACAAATCTTCCTCTCATTTCCTGAAATGTCCTCTGATCCCTCTATCAAAATGTCCAACTGTCACTCTGCTATTAAATACTGCATAACTTCACACTCTCTGATGTTAAACCCTACCAAAACAGAGGTGCTCTTCTTCCCTGCCAAAAACACTCTCTCATCTCTTCCTCTCTTATACATTTCCCACCTGACACTCTCCCCTACTCTTCCTCAGCTAGAAACCTCAACATCATCTATGACCCTTTTCACGCTGTCTCTACTTTTATCTCCAAAACTGGAACAGCAGCTCGCCTCAATCTCCTAAATATTAGGAAAATCAGGCACGTCCTTCTTTTCAACATCACCAAGCATCTCTCAACCACTCTTGTCTTATCTAAACTGGACTACAGTGCCACCATCCTCTTTCGTCTCTCCCTAACTATGCTTTCTGTCCTCTCGACAAGATCATTAACTTCACCACCAGCACTCTCTTTGAACTCCCTCACTTCACACCTAATTACTCTAACTGTCACCAGGCTGGAGGGTAGACGATGCAAAAAAAAGGCCAAATTAACATTTCTTCTTCTGGCGCATAAATCTATCCACAATAAGGTGTCAGTGTATCTATCTTCCTCTATCCAACTCTACAAGCCTTCTTGTGATCTTTGCTCTTTGTCTACTCTTGTGGCTCCTCTACCTTCCTGTTATTCCTCTCGCTTACACTCCTTCCCTCTTCTTGCTCCAGTTGCATGGAATTCTCTTCCCCCTGACATCTGAGAAACAGTCCACACGGAATTGTTCAAAACCAAACTAAAAGCCTACCTCCTATCCTCCAATGTACCCTCTTGACCTACCTTTGATCTGCCTGCTCCCTAAAACATTTCCCTCGCCACTGCCCTGCCTCTTTCTCCCACTTCCTCTGCCTCAACTCTAGCACTTAACTCTGGTCACATCCCAAGCACAGCTGACGGTACCGCTTACCTACACTTAAAAATGTCCAATGATAATTATCCTTAAACTATGTATGTCGACTTTTGAATTGTGGATGTTCAATGTACTTCCCTCCAAAACCTGGTCAGAATGTCCCTCAAACTATCCACATTGTAAGAAACTCACCATTTCCAGTCAAATTTGATTTCTTAACTATTGTATGTTCCTTTGTGGGGTTGGGGTAAGGGGTTAAAACAGGTGGGGAGGGGGATGGAGTGGGGTTATAAGCATAGGAAAACAGGGGACTTGGGGAACCTCCAAATAGAATTTGGTATTTTTGTATGTAAATGTGTCTCTGAAAAATACCTCTCTGTAATTTGTCACGATATAATCACATATAACCGGCTGACAAATGTGCAATATATATTTAATGTGGCTGGGATAACTCAGACATGCTGGCCATCATACCTGAACATAAGTATGGCTTTTATTTACAGTTTTATGTGCCATCAGGACAACATCTTCAAAATTATGTGTTTTTTTGGAACAGGGGGGTGCATGTTGTAAATGCAGCCTCTGAGCTGCAGAGACTTGTCGCTGCATTTGTGAAGAGGGCACCTGTGACCTCTGCACCTTCTCTGCGCCACTGGTAGAGCAGATGCTGCGACTCAGAATACTGATGAAGCACGGCACAAGCTCACACTTTGCTTTGGCATGGAGCTTATGAAAGGGGAATCTGGTTAGCAGATTTCCTTTTCAGAGATGGAATTTACCTGCGTAATTTTATCATATAATGAAAATCAGAAAAGCCAGGGCTTTCACAATGTTGCCAGATGGCAATTCATCACAGAATCGGTCACAGTATGTGTTCCTAAAAGTGAGTGTAGTCGATACTTCAGGTGATTCCTTTCTTGACGTTTTTATATTAAGAAAAAAGCCTAAAAAGCTTCCAAAAAATCAGAGCTCGAAAGCCAAAGAATTCCATAGACTGCACTATGTTTAAAGTCTGACTCCCAGCTGTAGAGCCTTAGAAGTATTCTCAAACAAGCTTGAAGTACATTTATTTTCAAAGAGCGTTACACATAGTTCCTCCCCCTTTCCATGTAAGCACATTTTTACTTTTACAAATGAAATTCCTACTTTATGTTCTGTGTTGCTCTCAGGCAGGGGAGTGCTCTCTGTCTTCTTAACCCATTCACTGCCCTTACAACATCAAAGGAAAGTATTGGCAGTGAAAAGAGTGAACTAATTAATGACTTCCGTTTATAGGTAAAATGTTAAGCATAAAGCTTTCAAACTTCCAAAGAAATTGAATGGCCGCTAAACCTTTAGGCTTGGAATTCTAGGATCATCTCTTCTCCGAAGAGTTTTCTGTGCAATTAGAGTTCTGTGATGATGTAATACCCAAACCAGCTGCAGAACAGCTATGACTGCCCCTCTCGCCTTCTTTTACTCAGAGGAACATTCTCACTTTGCAGAGGGCCATGAGAAAGGGATCCACCACGCCTGGGAGCAGGGAAAGTCTGTCACCCTACAATGAGCGATTCCCCAGCATGCCCAATGTTTGCCTTGCACCAACACAGGAGAGGCATGCATGCCTTTGTAGTGATGATGATCAATGACCAAGCAGGCTGGGGGGTTGCACAGTGTTAGAACTATTTCTGAAAACACCTGGACATATTGCATAACCATTTCACCCTGACAAGTACAGTATGGCATGCTAAAAGCACTAGGGCAAAAATTATGCTAGTGCGAAAGAGATACATTTTCAATGTATTTTTGCATCAGGGCAAAGTTTGCCCTAGTGATAATACAGAATGTTATTAGCAATATTGCAAATGTTGCCCTAGTGGGGGGAAATACACTTTCACTGCATTTCTGCACCAGGGCAAAGGTTGCCCTAGTTCTAATATGGAATAGTATGGACCTATAAAAACACCTGCACATATAGGAAAACCATGGTGCAATGGTTTTCTAATGTGCCCCAGTGCTTTTAGAAATAGGGTAAACTGTATTGCTAGTACTAATACTGTGCAACTTTGCACCTGCAACAGTGCAACTTTTCCATAATCTGGTCCCTGGAGAATGTTAATGGATGCCGATTGACACAGAGACATTACCAGGTCTACACCACAAAGAGGGTGATTTATGCAAACAGTCGGGGCTGATTGTCTACTGATTTTGCAATGACACTAGGCATCAAAGGCAGGTAAGCAGGTTAAGAGCCAACGGGCCCTGATTTACGAAAACGTTTTAACATGGGAAAGTCCCATTACAAATCTGTTTGTAAATCAGGCCCAACATCTTCCAAAGGTTGTTCCCTGTATTTATTTTTCTGCATAATGAGCCAGCCAACCATTTCCCTTCATCCCAGCCAAAAACACATCTACATGGGCCTCTAATACACTCCTACAAGATCTGGCAATTACCATACCTAAGTTGCAATTGTATTTCCATGACTGAAATTAATTAAAATGTAACGTTAAAATTGGAAATATAGCTCCCCAAACTCTTAATTCAGTGGAGCCGGCAGAGTGAGGTCCGTCAATGCCTGCCTAATAAACTCATATCAGTACAAACTCCTTGAGGGTCCATGTTAGCACGAAGCCCAGAGAGCGCAGTGAGGGAAGTGCCAGTAACTGTGCTCTCATTGTTTCTGCTGAGTGATCTGCTCTCAATGTTTCTGCTGAGTCATCTGCTCTCATTGTTTCTGCTGAGTCCTTCACACAAGTCATGGATTTAGGCCTGACCAGTAAAGGTATGAGAAGCACATTTGGTGTCTACCTTTGCTATGCTCACTGCAAATGCGGGATAATGTATCAAACACAACATAGTACAGATGTTGGGTATATGTTTCACAAGGCAATGCAGAACACTTATGAGAGACCATACAGTCAAATTCCAACCTTAAGAGATGAGAATTATTTTCAACAAATCCATCTACTGAATAATTCTCAAAGCTTGACATGTAAAGGTCACTCTACTCAAACATGCAATTATGGATAAAACAACAAAGTGAAACTACAGACAGGGTAAAGCTAGAATCAATACATCTAGGACAAATTAATCAAATTACAACAATGTTTGGCCCTCCATATTGGACTAAAGGAATATGCCTGGAAAGCGTGCTAGGAACAGGGAAAAATGGATAGCTGTGGGGAGGCCACCTGTTTGTCACCCTGAAGGAGAACTCAGGAACTTTGGGGAATGGAGTGAGCAACCTTCTTCCCTATGCTCCCCCCGTAGCTCCCCCAGTGCTTCCTTACATGAGCTGAAAGTATAGTTCTTCCAAAAGGGAGTAAAACCAGTTCACACGTCATTATGAAAGACGCAAACACAATGAAAATCCCCCACTAGCAACCCCTCAACCCCCGCCAAAACAAATATAAGAAAAATAAACTGGCTTATGATGCCTGGGAATAGTTTTAGGACAAGAACATGTTTTCCAAAGAGCTCTAACTCTGATTGCAGTTCCATGCCAGGTGGGGAGCCACGGAGCAGCACTCACTGTGTCTGCACTTGCCAGCGTGGAGTACTGACTCAAGCCCGGAAGAACCCGAAGGGCCTCAAAAAGGGACAAAGCGTGAAAGCACTCACCTAATCCCAAAAGGGCGGGCAAGGATTTTATGGCTCCAAGCCATAGGATTGGCGGCAAGAGATGATGCTGGTTAGTTGATTCCTGTGTTGCTTGAATGAAGTGTGATGTGTGGGGCACACTTGATATTGTGCTTCATGTACTTTTGTTCCACATGAGTGTGTTTCTCAATAAGTACATATGTGTTATCTGTATTTAAATCATAGACTGGTTCAGGTATGAGTAGCATGTTTTGAGTATTGTGGACATGACACGTTTAATATTGCTTACGTGTACAGCTGCTCATGAATTTAATAAACAATATCACTGATAAGATTTTTTTTTAAGTTGAACAAATATGTTTTCAATGTGGATATCAGTACAAGCATACATTGGTTTGCCTTCCGTTTTTGGTCTTCTGTATTTAGCTAAAAATGCACACCACCTGCAGCTAATTCACCAGCCACCTTATGGGTTAACTCAGGGTAATCCAGGGGCATGAAGCCAATGGGGGAATGGCCCCACACATGAGACTACTCACTGACATAGTTACTCAGTCAGCACCTGTATAAAAAGAGGCACAACCCCCAAGACTTGGTCAGTATTAGGAGGCAATTGCAATGGGAAAGTTGTGATGCCCCGAGAAGAGAGAGAATGTGAGTTAATGGAGAAAAAGCTGTGTTGGCAAAGGAAGGCAGGCCATGTAATGTCAGTAGAGCAGAATGAAAGAGAGCAAGGAGAGCAGACCCTGAGTTGGGCAAGCTAAACGGGCCCAGCAGTAGCAAGGACAGAGAGAGGAGCGTACTGGGCTAGTTAGACCGGAGTTTGAGACAGGCCAGATTGAGGACTAAGACTAGGATGGCTAGCCTGCTGTGAATCTGGGAGCTGCAAGGACAGCACCATGAATAAAGAACCCTTGACAACCTTTCTGAACTCAGCTGTGAGGGAGAGAAATCTTTCCTTAAAGTAACCAGTTGAAGGGAGAATAACTACAAGAATCTGATCAGCAAAAACCCATAGGTCATGAAGTGACCGGAAAATGGCTTGGCAAGGAAACACTTTTCCGTCACCTCATTTTACAGTCCAGGACAGAGGTTAAGCCGGAATGCCAATGTCAAGACCCAACCAATGACAGAGGCAAATAATCAAGACCAAGATGTGGAGTTCACTAAGGAAGTGTTCAGAGACACTTTAAAGCCCATGTGACTGAGTGACAGGCAAAGCACTGTTCTGGGTGGAAGTTTAGGGGTTGCAGGATTTGGAATAGGGATGGACTCTGAACATTAGGTCTGTTAGATGAGGCCATGACACTACAGTTATTTTGTCCCTCCTCCCCCCTCACTGTTTGCTCTGATTCCTCACTCTTAGTTAGAACCAGCCCCTTCACATGCTAAGGTTGTATAAAGGTGTTGTGTGCGTGTTCTGCAACAGCCACTCTTCACACTATCTACAAATAACAGACGGGCTGTGACCTGAAAAGAAAACGTTTGGCAAGAATTTGGCAACTCTTGAAACAAGACCTAATAAAAGAACTGTCATTTGGGGAAAACCTGACTAACATTAGGCATATCAGAAATTGGTCAAATATGGTCTGGATACAAGATGAACGCATTCACTTAAATTCTTAAAAAAAACCTGCAGTTTGTCGATCAGTAACATTTGGAATGACCATGCTTTGAGAAACTGCTTAGTTACATATTAGATATACCAACTCCCTACTTGATTAACAATGAAACTTGAAAATCTCTACACTGTCAGCCTTCAAAAGGTAGTAAAAGAAATACATCCATAAGTTCCAGAAAACATTAAAACACCTGGAAGTATGATCTAGACAGAAATGTACAAAATATTTCTGGTCCATGCATTAGCATAAGTGAGACTGCTAGGCCCAGCCTTCATTTTACAATTAACCCTATAGAAAATCCTGTTGAGATTTTATTATGCTTCGGCAAAAATGGTAAAAATTGGCCTTCTTACAATGAAGACATGCTGGTGTTGCGCTAGATCTGCGGACGGTGATGCATAATTGTTTGTTGAATGCCCCTTTGTTTGGAGATGGTGGGAGCCAGTCTTTCATTAGATACACTCAATTAGTCAAACAGATACACATCCAACTAAATGCCTGGCTCTATTAAGCAAAGTGCCAACTGTTAAAAACACCAGACCGTCAAAAGGTATTCTGGAAAAAGAATAATTCTAAGAGAATGCAAACACAAAGCGCAATTGGACGACTGGCCTTGAGATACTTTACATTTGCCAAATATGGGGAGGATATTCTATGGGAATGAATCAAACTAGAGTCTCCTTATGGACATCTGGAGTGACTTCCTAGACTGCTGTGGATTGCTTTGATATGCCACGCTACGTTTCATAAGTACTCTGGCATACTTTTTGGCATATTGACACGGTTTCACTATACACAACTATACATTGCGAACTTGCACTTTCCTGTTACCCCTTGACCATTTTCTGCCTTCTTTATTGCTTGCACAATTTGAAAATATGATTTTGCTGAATATATGTTTAAACAAATACAATATTTCAAACAGTTAAGCCATCACAAAACCCAAGATGACATATGTTTTCCTAGACAAGAAACCTGGAGAAATGTAAACTCCTGGTCATTGTTTGTGTTGACCTTTCTAATCTTTCAGTATGAGCACATATCCATCTGTACATATTATATGAGTGCCATAAAATACCAAACAATATTCAAAGGAGGTAGCTTGCCCTGATGGATTTGATATCGTCGTATTAGCGAAAACATTTCTTTGGCATGTAGAGTGAGTTTAGGAGTAGGACTCCACATAGAGAAATGTATGTCTGAGGTCACCAGTGAAACTAGACACAATACACAACACCAGGACAGCAGGTTGTTGAATTGCATACAACGAGACTTGCAGCCAGCTCTGTATGGAACACTAGCTGGCTTAGCTGTATCACCATAAACCAAAGGTGCTTGAAGTGTTTCAAGGAAGGCCACTTTCACACCGTCTGTCGAGAGGGAAGACTGTTCCCGACCAGACAGCAACTGCAAGCGGTGGCCACGGGCTGGTGACCACCGGCCAGGCCAAACTCACAGCAACTGTTGAGACCACTGCCAATATACCCACCAGGTCCCAGGAAAATGGTGAGAGCGATGGACCATGGGCCGGACTACAGAGAATTCCTGAGGGATGAGCAACTGCTGCTAGCAGGATACGGCCCAGAACAGTATGAATGCCCGGGGGAGATGTACCATGACTATGATGAATATTCACAAGAACTGTACCCGGAAATACTGACAAATTCATCAATCTCATCCATATTGAGCAGGAAAATACAGAGGACCCGAAATAGAGAGTCAACATGAGTGAGGCGACACACTCCTTCCTGACAGACACAGTCGCCATTGTCAACATAATGGGAGAGTAGGAATTCGCACAGATGGGGGACGTGAGGGATATGATCGAGTCAAAGGTAGGCATCTTCCAATAGGGAGCCAACTTGGGCAGTTCCAGAGGACGCTCTCACACAACAGAAAGGCAACCAACGCCACCATCCATGTGCTCAGTAGTACCATCAGTGGGAAGTGCCTGCTCAACTACCGGACGGCATCGGTGATGGGGCTGATTGATATCCACTATCCGGAAGATGAAGTAGTCCGATGTAGCGCGCACTCAGCCAGAATATAGAATATTGCTTACATGTCTGGGGAGCTGATAGGGAAAGAGCTGATCAAGCAAACATTTCCTGAGGTATTTCATGGGCTGGGCAAGTTAAAGGACACTGTTATATAACTGCACATCAACGGGAACATCAGGCCTGTTCCACATCACCACAGGAGGGTAGGATCTCATTTGCAGGGGGAAGTATCCCGGGACCTACAGCAGCTGATGGACAATGATATAATTGAGAGGCCGACAGGGCCCACACAGTGGATTTCACCAATGGTCGTTGTCCCAAAGGAAGGGCTTAAAATAAGACTATGCATTGACATGAGAGTGGCCACCACAGCGATAGTGAGGAAAGACACTCAGGACCCAAGATAGAAGATATGATTGCACAATTGAATTGCACCATCAAATTCTCCAAATTGGACCTCAACCAGAAGTATCATCAGTAGGAACTACACCCAGAGTCCAGAATAATAACAACGCTTGCCACACACGAAGGACTGTTTAGTTACAAATGCCTTAAATTCGGGTTCTCTTCAGCTGCAGAAATTTTTCAGAAGGCCATATGGCAATTATTCATCCCTGTGAGGTCGGCGTTCAATTACTCAGATAACATTCTGATATATTAGACATCACAGGAAGAGCATGATCAGGCCCTCTTTGCCGTCTGTGACATACTGTGCAGAGCAGGGCTGACACTGAACAACAACAAATGCAACATCAATAAGGACACATTGCGGTTCTATGGACACATATTCCCTGACCAGGGGATGCAACCGGATCCGGAGAAGGTACGCACCATAAGGGAACTCCTTGCGCAGATGCAGGTGGGCGACGTAAGATCATTCCCGGGAATGGCAGGGCACTGTTCCAGGTACCTCCTGAGATATGCCATTACCACATAACCACTATGGAGGCTACTGCGGAAAGAAGTACCCTTCCACTAGGCGCAAGAATGCCAGAGAGCATTTAACACCATCAAGGGGGAGCTGGTGGGGGCAACCAACCTGGCTTATTTTAACCCCGACTGGTACACAGAGATTGTGGTTGATGCCAACACTGTACGGGGGTGACAACAACCCCTCCGACTAAATTTCACAGCACCCAAATTCTGGCACATAGCCCCTCAGAGAAGGGGATGCGGAATACCTGTATTACGTCACCGAGCAGGCCATGCCACTGGCGCTGACGTTGGAAGAACTAGCCCAAGCATCACAAGCAGAACTATCCATTGCCATGGTGATGGAGCTTACTAGCACAAGCAAGTGGAAGGACTAAAAGTGGCAGCTACTATGTTACAGTGGCGCCAACAGGCGGCAGGTGGAGTGGATGCCAAAAGTCAATACAGAGCTAGCCGTATCCGAACAAGGGGTACTACTGAGAGGATGTTGCCTAGTCATACCATCTTCCATATGAATGAGCCTGGTACTGATGGCACATGAAGAACACCGGGGAATAGAATCAACCAAGAAGATGCTCAGGTAGACTGTATGGTTCCCATTTATGGATCACATGGTGGATGAAGCGGTCAAGACGTGCTTCCTGTGTCAATGCCCGGAAAGGAGTGAACCACCACTGCGACTCCAGGTGACTGAAGTTCCTGAGAGAGTATGGAATAGGGCTGTAATGGATTTCTACAGGCCGTTAGAGACTGGTCATCATAGATGAATTCTCCCGGTTCCCGTTTGTGAAGAGGACCGCCTCCACAACATTCACCCAGGTTGTTGGAATAACTGACAAGGTCTTCAGTGAGTGGGGTATCACTCACATGTGAAAACAGACAATGGGCCACCATTTAACGGCAATGAATTTCAGAAATGTGTACATCAGAAGATAAAACTCTTGTGGCCTCAGGCCAACGGAATGGCAGAGCGGTTCATGTCATCAATAAAAATGACAATCCAGAAAGCTTTGATTGAAGGGATGCGATGCAACAAGCCTTGTGCTGAATGCTGTGACAATACAGGAACACGCCCCACCCTGCAACAGGAGGGCCACCAGGCAACCTGTGGTCACTTATGATGCGAAGAAAAAGGCTACACCAGGTGTAGACGGAGCGAGTGCAGATACAAGAAGGGGAGATGGAGATCAATGAAGCAGAGATACTTGAGAAGGATGCCAGAGGGAAAGAAGTAGCCAGAGAATGGATCGATTGGAAGAGAGGGCAAAGAGAAACGTTTTCAGGGACAGAGGTGAAGTGCTGGTTAACCAGACGATACAAACGAAGACTGATCTGTGATACGAGAGCACATATTTGTGAGTGACAGACATGAAGGGGACGATGGTCACCGCCGGAGACAGAATGAGGAAAGAGACCGGGAATGCGTAGTTCTTCAAGCACCTTGTAACAGGTGGAGCGGGAGAGTGGAACAAGGAGCATACTACGACACTGGATGCGCAGGAGCCGTCAGGCAGCGAAGAAGGAGCCACATGGCTGGAGGGGCTATGCTCTCCAGGAGATGAAAGGGAGTCGGATGATCTGCTGAGATGGACCATCAATAGGCCCAGCAGACTCATTGAAGAGATATGAGATGGACATAAGGAGGTATGTGTGGGGGAAGTATTACAGGCATAGCCTGGTTGTAAGTGCCCTTTAAGAGCACACATGTGGGCCGTGGGAAAAGGAGGTGTCACGGCTGGATGCAGCAGTTAATACATTGAAAGTATACGTTGTTAAGGATTTAAAAGATGTGGCACACTCTAGACCAGGACTCTTTCTACTGGCCAGGGCTGCGGTGCACAAAAAAAATGTGTTTAAGTTTATTACATTCAGATTCTATTTTTGAGAAGGCAGCCAACCTGTCTCACATCCCCCTTAACGTACACCCCGTGTCGCAATGGACCATGACCCAGGCCAGAGTGTAATAATTAAATATTTATTTATTTTTTATTTTGAATAAAAATCAAACACATTCAATATAGGGCAGCAATCACCAGGTGGGAAAATTACACAGTAAAATGATAGGATACACTTAGTTCAACCTTCTAACAAGAGATACACAATGCACAAATGAATGAAAGCACGATTACTTTTCAGGTAGTATTTTCAAATAGCACCACAGTGAGGCATTCCCCCTGCAACACTCCCTCAAACCCTTGTTAACCACGTTTTGTGTAGATGGAGAGCCGGATTGAGCTACCTTGAAAAATTAGCAAAATGGCTCTCAGAATTACTGAATAGTTATTTTACATGTGCGGTTGAATGAATAAGACAAGAATGTGTGTGACTGTACTAAAGAAGCAAGAAAACTTACAAGGTACAAGGCCAGGTAATAACAACGGGCATACAGTTTAGCAAATCGATTTTTGGAAGGAAAAACAGTGCAGCAAGAATCACACGTGGAAAAATTGCAATTTCTTCATTTTCACAGGTTTAAAATAGGCAAACAACTTCAGAAATGAGCTAAACAGACAGAATCGGAAATCAGTTTTGTTAATGAGGTACAAAGGCACATAACAGGTATGATACTAAAGTGAAAGGGTGACTGGATGGGTGACAGTATGGGATTCTTAATGGAAGGGAAACATTTGATTTTTACACGGGAAACACTTTCAAAGGCAACTTGGTTTTATTAGAAAAAGGATTTATTCTAGTGCTACTATATTTTAGTGGCTAGGTAGTTAAAGAAAGACACGGTATGCAAGGAGGTTACTTGCAAGGTTAACCTATCCATGCCGCATTCATCTCTATGGGAAATGAATTAATAAAATTATTCAAAATAGTCTTAAGGACTGAAATGATTAGAAAGAATTGCGCTAACACATGAAGACTAACTCAAATTTTTCTGAGGACAGGATACACAGAGGATTCTAACAATTTTAAGAAGTTCCTAGGGTACTTATAGGATGTATTATAGGGTTTCCTATAGGGTTGGACAAATGGCAAGGTAACAGAATGGTGTATGCAGCATTTTGATATTGGGGAGGGGTGATTCTTTCAAGAAGCACTTGAATTGGGTAGTTTGGCCAGCTAACTTGCTCTCTGGACAGCGGGACAAGGGTCTGGTCACTGCGCAGCAGCGGCTCTCCTCTAGGGACACAGCAAGGCAACCAGGGTCTGGTCACAGTGGACAGCGGGGTGCATCAACTGGGCAAGGACAGGTCTGGATTTTCCCAAAGGGGTCAGCAGCCTTTCCTCCTTTCTCCCTGAATTATTGGGATTTGTATAGGTATGTCTGGATGTTGATTTGTGAATGAATGATTCTTGAATATCCTGACTCTCCCTAAGCTTCCTCCTTCTATAAACAAGATGACATGAGAGGATTTTTGCTATGTGGCACAACTAAGATGGGCATGCCTCTAAGAATGGATAGGTCAGGCTGAGGATGTCGCCGCCTCCCTGTAAGCAGATTGGACCGAGGGACGTGACATCAGTTTTAGTGTGGGTGTTTTTATGAGGTGCTTTGTATAACCACAGTTACTTTTGCCCAAAATCAGTCATAAAACAAAACCCTTACATTTATAAACATCACCCTTATAAAAATTAGATAGGCAAATACCATATTTCTCAGAGTATACTGGTTCAAACACCAAGTCTGTACAATGCAGCTTTGCCCTTCTGGCACTTTTTCACAATTTCTATGGAAAATATTTCCATAAAATTCTAAAAATGAATACACCTAAGCCTATTAAAGTCAGGCATATTTTCATGTAACTTTCATAACTGTGTTATAACTGTGTCATTTAACTTTAATAACTGTGTCATGTGTCAACAATACCCAGAGGTTTATAAGCACGGACCCGGGGATTGAACCTGTGTAGCTCCACATTGTCTTGCTTCGAAGGAAGTGCGTTACCCCTGAGCTATGCTCCTGAGACTCTTGAAATGTAGCACAAAGTTCTGCTCATTCCATATGACTTTTACGTGGCATTACAATTGTCTTAGTTTCAAGTAATCTTTCTTACACTTCAACTGCTATTTGACAAACCAAAAAGACTTTGTTTTCATATATCAAGTCAGTATGCAATATGATTATCTTCTCTGAAGACCAATTATCTTTTATTGCATCACATTTCTTCTTCTTAAGCAACACAACTTCGTCAGGATGATTCCACAATAGTTGATCAAAACACATCAATGAATATACCACTGTTTTCACCACAAACTCTGACCACATTGCAGTACTTCACTTTCTTCTTCATGGTCCACTCGCCTCCCAGGACTACTCACTAAAATGTCCCTTTTCTGGTATACTCACCTGCCAGGATAAAAACTCCTGTCACTACTAACAGTACTTTGTGGTGAGGTTTGCTTCAGATTTTTCACACTTATATCTTCAAGGGGTAAAGTAAAAACCAACAACTGCTTCTTAAACAATTCTTTGACTTTCAGCAACCACAAGAGGTTACACCTTCTTCTATAAAATACATGTTGGCAATGTTTCTAACACTGATACATTTGCTCCAGGCAATGCAGATTATATTCCTCTCCCCTCGATGCTTCTATTCTGTCACCTTTGGTTTTCTTCACTTGCCTTTCGTTGGCTTAGGTAATGCTTGTTACAATCACATTTTTCAAATGCTCCTTCTTTCTATGAATCACATTCACCTTGCTTTCATGTTACTTTCTTTTGGTTTTGGCAATGGTGGTCACATCCCTCTGTTTCACTCTCTTTAATAGTTGTGCCCAAATTGCCTTTATTAATTAGTTTGATATTCAAAGCTTTTCTTCTGAGCCAGTGGAGCGCCCCAGGATCACCTAACCAAGGCCAACTCACTGGTCTTTCCAGGTGCCCCTTTATGACTCGCTGTTCCTGTTTCTTCTCTAGTCTGGGAAATACAGAAGTCTGACAGCTATGGTAAGTTGTCCATAGTTCACGCCTCCTGCAGTTAAAGCGGCCTCTGCTCCAATTGCTCTCCGGTGAATGCCACACACTGGAGCTGCTTGCAGGACTGGGAGAGGTTCTCACTCCCACGGAATAGTTACTTTCTGCACTGCTTCCTGCTGCACACTCTCTGCATCCCACAGGACTCCCGACGTCTGTCACAGCTTTGACATGGCATCCCGGTTCCAAATAAGCAGCAGTTCCGTCTCGTACTGCTTCTTCAGACTTCTGCTGCTTCCACAGTTTATCTCTCCTACTACGACTTCTATTGGCCTGTACAGTTCTGCACCTATGGGCTCCTCTTCCTCATCTCAATATCTACAGCATTATGGGACTCGAAGTCCCCATTTTGTTTCATTCTATAATCATTCAATTTATTCTGTTTCAGGGATGTAAAAGATGTATATTTTGGGGGAGTTCTCAAAGTAAGTAATGGTTGTTTCTTATTTTCACAATTCAAATATACTGTAGAATTATGACAATCAGAAGTGTCAATTCCCCGATCTCTACATATTTCAGTTCCCTGTTTATCAGAGGGTTCACACTTTATGCCTTGGAGATATCTGGGAGTGGAAGCCTTAGTATGATAGCAAGCTATCAACTATTTGGGCATTAGGGAATCTTGACACCCAGAAGAGGATACATTGTATGTTTCCCCTGACGGAGTCCTCACATTCCCTTGATTGCCTACTCCTCCCATGTGATCCACCCAGCTAGCACCAGCCCCAGGGCCAGGATCAGGTAGTAGCTGCCTTCCACTGGCCACATGGGAGGAGACTTAAGGCTGGGATTCTGTGAGGATTCTGCAGGATTCATTACACCCTGGCACTGACATTGTGAAAGTAGGACCATACTTGGCAGGCTCGTAAATTAAGTTGTTCCAAACCTGGGGAAGGGAATCAATCCCCCAACTTGAGTGAACTCTAATAAAGAGCACAAGAAAGAGAAACCTGGGGAAGGAAGCCATTCCTCCAGCCTTCCTGAATTGTACAAAACTAGAACTTTCTGTTGTATCTACAAAAGGGACTGCAACCTGGGGAAGGGAGTTTTCCCTTCCGGAAATAGTCCCTCCATATCATCAGCACGTTAGACCGCTCTCTAAAGGAAGAGAAACAATCTTCCGCAATAAGAAGACTCACCACGCCTTTAGTTTTGTTATATGTGTAAGGGATGGAGATAGATTTTTGACACAGGATGGTGGACCTTTTTTAGTTACAGACATTCAACACATCTTTAGTATTTAGTTGAAGCAGCGAAACCTCTCTTCGAGTTAGGGAAAGTTAGGGGTTTCTCTTAAATCTTCTTACAAATAAAAGTCTTTGCCCAAAACATGCCACCTGTGTGTCAGTCTCCTCCTTCCACACCCGTACACCTGTGACAGGAAAATTAAACAAATGGAATGTCAGGAGAGATTTTGCTGCATAATCGCTATTCAAGTACACATATAATGTTAATTTCTAGCATGAGCAGGCCAGTGCTCATGGTAAACTATTAGCAAAGTGCTTCATTGAAAGTAGACATTTTAGGGAATTCCAAAGGTCATGTCTGTTGTCCATACTCAGATGTCTTATACTCCTCACTTATTAAATGGTATTCTACAAGTGAGGCTTGTGATGAATCATGTGAAATCATCATTAAAACCCTGGAATTGACCTCCATTAATGAGGCAGCCACTACGTGATCCTGAGATGGGGGCCTGTATTATGAGGACGGATCATGTGATGGATCATGTGAGAGGGAACTCATATTGAGGGAAAGTGATGTATGCAGTAACTCATGATTCTTCAATTTCCCCCTAAATTGTGATGGCATATTGTAAAGTGGAACCAAGTAATGTAAATGCTGTTTACATGACATCAGCTAGTTCTGATAACATTCAGTTCCACAATCAGTTGAAACAAAACAGTCTTTGAAACTCTAAAACTATTAGGGACTTCAAACCCCAGAATGCCTATGGTACTGGGACGAGAAAGAGGAACACAGAGTTGATAATGATTGAACGTGCTGCTAAGAAGAACACATGTCCTAGTTGTTGTTATTTCCATCAACCAAGCGGGACATTTAAAGCTGGAAATTACCCGCAGGTGAAAGGAGCTGGAGTTGAAGGAGAACTTGTGTGGTGCTGCAGAGTACGCAGAGCGGGAAGCAGAATCGTGGAAGAGGGCAGAGGCACAGAAGGAAGCCCAGCTGAAGGGAAGAGGTACTCCCAACTGGCAAAGAGCCTGAGTGTCAGGAGACCTAGTGGAGCCAGGAGAGCTTCAGGGACATGCCGTGCAGAAGAAGGCAGCCGCAGAAGAGCTGTCGACACCGTCATCTCGAAGAGCAGCAATCTTACCGCTGGAGAGGTGGAAGGCCGAGCGGGGAGCTGGAGGAGGGCTTGACAGTGTTGTGAAGTCCTGACTGCACTAACCACACTGCAGCAGCCCAAACGATATGGAGATGCTAGGAAAATCCGGTGAGTTGGCCTAACGGCAAACGTAACCCCAGGGTGCTCCGAAAGTGTCAATTGATACAAAAAGCATTTTTTGAATGCCGAACAAGTATAGCAGAAGGGCAAAAATGGTGCAATTCTCCCATAGTGAAATATCAGTTTGGGGAAATCTATAACCCCCATTGCCACCAGCCTAGAGACTCTACAGAAGAGATAAAAGAGCAAAAATGTTCGTATTGTGAAATATCAGTTTGGGGAAATCTGTAGCCAACATTGCCACCATCCAAGAAAAGGGATAAAAGAGCAAAGAGGGTGCAATTCTCCTATTGTGAAATATCAGTTTGTAGAAACCTGCAATCTGCATTGCCATCAGTCAAGGGACTATAAAGACAGGCCAACATTGTACACATCTTCTCATATTAGATGTTGAGAAGCTTGGAACAAACCTTGCAACTAGCAGAAGAAATCAATTTTAACCCTGGTAGGTGAGTAAACGAGGAGACGGAATAACGTATTTTGAAGTAGTAGTTAATCCTGGCAGGCGAGTAAACGAGTAGAAGGAACAAAGTTGTGTGAAGAAGTTAATCCTGGCAGGCGAGTAAACCAATAAAAGCAACACATGTGTGTGAAGTAGGAATAACTCCTGGCAGGGGAGTAACCCAGGAAAGGAACAGTTGCTTTACAGTTGCTTTAAAGTGAGAAACCGGGTTGTGTTAAAGAGTGTTGTGGAAAGAAAATATTTACTTTTAATTTATCATCCTGATAAACTATTATATAACAAACAACGTTTGCTGTGCTGTGCTGACAAAAGTATTCCACGGATGGAATGATTGCTATATCCCTCTAATACACTTTAGTTCTTGGGGATGAATACTTTATGGAAGAAACAGTTGCAGTTGTTTTTAACAAGTATTTCATAAAAGAGGCATTTTCTTTATTCATTTGAAAGAATTGTTGGATGGAAAGATATTTTTTCATTTAACTGAATAAGGCCTTGTTGAAACTAAACTCTTTGTAAAGTCTTCCTGGACTGATTCAGGGGAAGGGACTCAGACCCTGGATGCAAGGATTGCTTTGTGGGGATTATAAGTTTGAACTTTTGCACCTGTTCGTTGAAATGAAAGCAGACACATGTTCATTTTTCTTTAGGTTTAGTGTGATAGGTAGGAACATTTTTGTTAGGATAGGGAGAGATAGGCGTTTATCTCACCCGTATCTAATTTCAATAAATATGGCAAACATTGAGAAAACCTGAACTTTCTGTCCGTTCTCATTTTTGTCCACTCACAGGCTCCACATAAGGCACACGTGCGAAGGCGTGCCAATTATGAATTGAGCAAATATTATCCATATTGATCAAGGGGCTTGTTCACAGTTCATGGCCTGGCAGAGGGGAGTACATCCCCATGTGCCAAACATACCTCTGTAAAGACCAGCGGGTGAATCCAAGGTCATGTGATGCCCAGTGATGCCAAAATGGGTACATTCTAATTGTAGTAGTGTATTGCCAATTTCATTAACAAAGAGAACGATCAAATCTACTTACAAAATACATGCTAGTCAATAATGCCATTTCTTTCTGTATGACCTGATTCTATTGAACAACAGGGTGCTTAGCAAGAATAGGTCCCCTCGTTGTACCAGGTTTGAGCGGTCTCTTAAATAAATTTCACGTTGTTGCTATGGAAAATAACTTCCTTTGCCAATCATGGAGCAGTGGGAGAGGTAGACATTTCTGAGAATCCAGGAAGAGTTACATGTTATGCACCACCCTCTGGAACCGGGTTCCTCTGAGTTCACTGAGGAGTTGTGCCTTGCTAAAAGCTACAGGTATTTGGGTGAAAGGAATGTTTATTGTCAGCAGTACTGGACACATGCAAACGAGGAGCCGCACATTCAAGTTGTAGCAACTCACACAGAATCGAAACATAGATTTAAAGTTTCATGGGTTTTCCATCGCATCAGTGCTCCCTGTGAAATTAAAATAACAAAGGTGTGTTTTTGGTAAAGATAATTTCACATCTTACTCCCCCACAATCTGCATGAAATTGTAGGTTGTGCATTAATGCTGTTCTTATCTGTAAAATGGCAGTATATTTTTAAAATGTCAGTTGCTGCCAGGTGGGCATCCACCCACGTAACATGTGATCTAAAAAATGCAGTGATTGTTTCTGCGGTCGTTTCATCCTCTTATACTTGAATGGGGGCTGCAACATCTTTTACAAAGTCATTTATGTTCTCATAAAATATATGCAGCCATTTTATTTAGCTAGAGTTATGATGGGCCTCTCCGCGTGAAGAGTTCTTTTCGTGACACTTGAAATTTGGTGCCATTTGACGAAACTTCACAAAGCATCTTCAAAAGCATATAAATCCGACTCTAATTTTTGCGGAGACTTTTATGAGGTTCCTTCCTTCAACGGGGAGGGGAAATCTACAGGTTGTCACAAAACCTACATTTTCCATTCATTTGTTATAGGTCAAAGTTTCCTCTCACCTCCAGTCAGAAACACTCAATATATCTGCACCAAACTTTCATGAGGAGTAAGATTCCCTCCCTCATAATGTGCTCCTGCCAGTGTGTTACACATCTGTGCAGCATTAGGTTTTACAACTGTCCAGAAGAGACAAAGGGCCTCATTACACTTATGGCGGAGTGGGAACAAATTGGCTGTAACGGAATTACTGCCAATATTCCCGCTCCGCCATACGAGTATGGCACAGGACTGGAGGATTTACCTCCAGCATCATGCTGGAGGTAAATCCTCCAGCTCGCTGCTGAAAATCAGCAAAATCAGCAGAATTGTCGCAGCAGAATTACTGGCACCGTAATTCCGTCCAAAAAGCCCCAGAGTCCTATGGACTCATAAAAAATGGGCATTTACACCACCAGCGCCATTTTTATTTTGATGGTAATTCTGCTTGATCAAGTGGCGGTAACGGTAATCATGCTGGACGTAAATCCACCAACTCACTACCAAAAAATCAGCAGGTTTACTGCCGGAATACCGCTCAACTTCTAACGAGGGATATTTGGGTTTCAATAGAACAATCCGCAGACACACCCATCTGTATTCTATGAGCTGAATGGTTTACACATTTCAGTGGACATGGCATTGTTCTGGGACACAGTAAGGAAAACCAGATTAGCTACTCCAAAGACAGTCAAATCTAGTTGATTGAGAGGGGGCAAACATTTTCTGAATGGACTCCATTGTGGCTCATGGATTTTTACGACAGTCGCCTGCTGACCCACCCTTTAGAATTTGACAGAATCTGAGAAATGGCAGACCTCTGTTTGCTGTTCCCACTGAAAGGGTTGTGTGGGGCCCCCAGAGGCATGCAATATGCCATGAAGAAAGAACAACATTTCTTTTTTGGCTGCAGGGCTCAGTAGGCCAGGGTCAAGAAGTTCAGGCTGGGTCTCACCGTTGCCTCAGGTTTCCAGAACCAGCTGATGGCCCTTGGGTCACCACTTGGACAAGGGACTATTGTTGGCTAATCCATCCACAATGGGGAATCGTGACACCTGGGCCTGGCCTCAGTGGGCACTTCAGGTGGGTTCTTGGGGCCTTGCTCATTGTCAAAAGCCATGCCCCGGATGTAGTTTCATGGAGGCAGGCCATAGCCGGTGGCTTGCTTGAAGACCAGAAATGGGGAGAAGTGGCCATGGAACCAACCTACATGCAGGCCCATTGGCCATTTTGGGTTGATAAGCCATGCCAAATCCAAATAAAATGGCCACAGCATTCAGAAAACACAATGCAATTTTGGGCGAGTTAATGGTACTTGAGACCTGGCATCAGTAGGAGGACCCATCTTGGGGGAACCATATGTGTTCATTTTAAAAAATTGGTTAGATGTACATTATTAAAAGAACAATTGAAATGATATATTGTTCCACAGAAGAAGAAATAATCACATTATAAATAAGATATTTTACCTAGTTGGCTGGGAAATAATTTAGGTTAAAGCTATACCAATTGCATTACTTTTCTTCAACTTTTACAGAAGGTTGGGATTATTTTTCTAATAATTAAAACTTTTTTTTTCAGCCCTGCACGTTACAAGAATAACATTGTGTGGTCAGAATACACTGACAAAATGTTAATCATAATGGCGCAGACGAAGAAATCCAAGACTATGCAGAAAGTCTAAACTCAAATGAGTTCAACAGAAAAATCTGTCAAAAACAACAACATACAGACAAAAACACATTTCCGTCCAACAGAAGCTAATTAGATTGCACATGCCAGTAGCAGTCACAGACACAGTGCTATTCAAAATATTCTGTCAGGTGAATTTGTTTGAGCCAAGCACTCAAACTAATGAGCTAATGGCATTTAAATCTATCCACAAGAAACAATAACAACGAGTTTCAAAGTTTATAACAGATGATGCATTAGGAAAGATATACAGAAAGCCATTGTAAAACACCAAGTCAGAGTAAGTACACGACTACTTGTACCAATGCCAAAGACGGTTGCACAATTTATGCAATTTACGGTGAAAAGTCCCCTTAATATTTGGCTCAAAAATTCTTCAATATGCAGAGTAGTAGTTATTGGCATACTAATATTGGCTATAACAATTATTTAAAAACTACATTAGTGAAACACTAACACCCTTTGACCAAGTTATATGAAGATCATTTTCATCCAAACTCAAACATGCCTGAAGACCAAAGTAGCAAGATTCCATTCATATGGCACCTCGACAAACTGCACTCTTGTACTTAATAAAACATGCTGCTTTTAGAAATACAAACAGAGCAAGAGAAATAACGATTAAGCAGTTGTATGAGTTGTCGAAGGATGCTTGTCATGTACATTTTCCTCAGTACGTGCAATAAATTATGCGTAGGTATTATTAAGTGACAATTATGCATCAGGATCAAAAAGCATAATATAACAATAACAAACAAACATTACCCTCTGGCTAACATGAGCGCATCTCAAATGAAAATTGAGAAAAGAGAGCGCATAGGATTGATTGGCAGAAAATGAATGCACAACATTGAGACAGAAAAAGGATTTGCAAAATGCATAATTTCTTTCAGAACAATGTAAGAAGGACTCGATGTAGAGGATAAACTTGGTGTCTTTTTACATTATTTGAACATGTTATATTTCCACAGATTCTAATTGCTCTTACAAGGTACTAATGTTTGAAATTACATGATAAGAGATATAAAAACATCAACATGAATTATGTTTCCCACAAAAACAGAACTAAACCGAGAGAACACCAATAGAGACAATACAAAATATTGACCAAGCAATAATATAAATAAAAGATCAGTCATATATTCAATGTGAATAGAATGGTCATGAAATTAGGTTTAAGGCAACATATCTCTGCCCAGAAATGCTGTATAGATTAGACCAGTGCTGCAACTTTTATTTAAATATTAACATTTAACTGAACCAAAATGGTGAATAAAACTGTGTTTATGGCCATGTTAAAGTATGGAATAAATCCATGGTTGCTTAATAACGGTGGTGCATGCTACAGTAATTGAATACAGTTTGTGTTTAGAAAATGTTAGGGAATGTATTTATTTAGTAGATGAGTCTAAGCAGATCTACAATGGTGAAAAATGGCAAACATCCTGGATGCTCGACAGCATCTTAACAGACAGTTTTCCTTAAAGTAGTTTGTTTAAACAAATGAATATGACAATATTTTCTAGATATTAATGTGATACATACTTAATATATGTATATACTATGGCACCATAGCTAAGGTTAAGTTGTATTGTCTATGGAGTTTCTGAAAATAACATTACTTAATAGCTTTTTCACTCTTCCATGAACAATTCTGAACAACCCACATGGTAAACATTGACACCATCGCCCCATCCTGTACAATTCAGAATATTTCAGCACAGCCTAATAAAAAATGCTGTTTCAATTGTATTTGGGACGCCTTTGAACGTGGGGGTTTTTCATAAGTTAATAACAAACGTTATAGTGTAAATATCTTAAAATTGTCTGCTTCGAATTTCGAGACTTTTTGGCATCTTATCAGGATTTGGTGCACTGTAAATCAAGCTTTAACATCAATCTTTATAGGAGGCATGCACCAAATGAATATGCATCTTTGATACAAACTGTACACATGAATGTAGAAGATGCACATTTCATACATTACACCAATATATGTATGAAAATTAACATCAAAGTCACAACTCCCTCTGATGTGTGTTTTCATATGTATTTGAGCAGGGCAGGAGATGTAAATTGTGTACAATGGGGGAGATTTAAAACTCCTATAATAAGCAGGTCACATCAATACCATAGTTCAAGTGAGTGTTAGGATTGGATTTGTAGCGATTTGTCGTGAGTGTTCATACTTTGTGTTTTATACTTTAATTTGTAGTGGTAAAGAATGAGTATTTGTATCTTGATGATGTTATTTCTACTGTTTGTGGTCTTTTCTTTGCATTAGAGTTACTGTAAAACATTCTTTAAAAAAAAAATATGGCATAACAATGCAAAACAAATTTCAAAGATGGTGCCCAATGGAATACTACTACTGGTACTACTACTACTAAGGTCTCATCTTACTTTTTATTATAACCAAACAACACAAGTCTTATGCCGTCGATAGAAAACATGGAAACAAGATTCCCGGCACTGCAGAAACCGCTGTCATACCATTCCCAATCAAGAGAAACTCACGAGTTCAGACATGCTTGTATGAATAGTTTTTATTTTTAATTCAGATATTGAGAACCAATATTATTAATTAATGAAATCAATCGATTCTATATAAGTGCTACATTGTTATAGTGACCTTATCATCTGCAAAAGGCCCAGTGTCTCAGATGCAGAGACCATACTGTTTTCCCCAGGGGAGACATACACAGTAAGACATTTTTTTTATAAAAACCATTTGCACCAATAAAACTCATATTTGCCTCAAAGTTCTTAATGAAAGGAGAGTGACACAAATGATAGTAATGCAATTTGCAGTGACACAGTGATTGGACTATGAATGAATTAGGAGATAAACAAATTCAGTTGATCGCAATTGGCATTTTCAAAAATGAAGTAAGAATAACAGACTCAAAGGAAAAGGTCATTGTATCCTGGCTGTTGTTGCGTACCGCCAATATAAATAGAAACTATACTCTGTGAAAAGTTGAACAAATCAAATGAACGTATCCAAAATCAGTTGCTTTCAGAAAGCGTTAATGTGCAAGGAGTGTGTCAGCATAATAACAGGCCAAAACATTGTTGCACCATTATTTAGTCCCTGTGAAATATATTATATTAATTTAGCAATCCATCAAGGATAATATTTGTTTCCAAAAGAAATACTATAAAGCTCCATTTACTTACAAATGTTATCAAAGATAATCTACTATCTGACGATTTAATACTGTAACCAATTACTGTTAAAGTCAACTATCTGTAAACCACAAAATAACATTACATTTCAAAATAAATGGTAAAATCAAAATGGGATAAATGATACCATTGCATACTCAAGGGTTTAAAAAAAAAATCAATAACACATTTCTTGTTGGAGTTTTAAATATATGTTTTGTGATGAGGAAAATGTAACACATTCCATTTGTGATAGGTTTTGGTTGGAGATTGGACCAACCTCCCACCCAAATGGATGCAGGGTGCACCTTGCCGTGATGGGCATCAGTGTAAATGCTTTTTCACATGGCTGTGGAAATGTACAGAAATGCATCTGTGGTTAATATATGCAGACAGAACACTGTAAAATCCCTGTCTGCATAGCGAGTTATCCTGTTCCTGGAAGGAGGATTGTGCTCAGTGAAAACAGACTAAGGGGCTAACTTGTCCTAGAGCACATCCCGTCTGGATTAGGGGTGCAGTGTAGGATGCAATACCCACTTCCTTACCTTAACCCATTCCACATATTTTACCGGTGTGGAAAAAATGTACAGCCAAAACTATTAGTATGGGCAGACTAACTTTTCTTGAATTCATTAACCACAAAATAATGTAATTTTGTGCACTTGCATGCAAACTTGGCACACACAAGTGACCACTTCTAGTTCAATTGCCCCTAATTAGACTGTCACTCAATCCATACAAGATACAGTATTGATGCTAAAGATTTCCTGAACAGAAGTAGCAGACACTTAAAATCTGGCCTCTTCAAATCTTTAACACTTACCCAGTGTAAAGGCAGTTAGCACATGTACTGCGAAACCCCTCATTGTTAATGAGATAGGCACCACAGAAAGCAAAGAAAAGGTAATGCTGTCTATTCTTCATGCCTAGTCGATGTTCATGGACACGTTTATGATTCCCTGCATGATGCAGGAATCCTGTATGGAAATTCTGGTTTCTACTTCCATGTGGGGTTCCTACAATTGTGAGGAATCTTCAAGCCAATACTCCAGGATCACTATTGTCCTGGAGCAGCTGGATTTCTGTGGACTGTGCCTGCTGTCCTTGCACTAGGAAAAAGTAAGCACACTTGTAGAAATACAATTGGGCAATGATGGCCGCCAGGTTTAACCCGACAACTGCTATTCCTGATTTACGCTGTACATGCCTCTCTTATGATTCACCACACAAAGTGATAAGAAAGACACTGGAATACAGGATTCACCTGTGTTCCCATGTCTTTCATCAGTGCATGTAGTGTACATTAGAAAGAGGGTGAAATAGCATGGCTGCATGGATGTTCTAGCTATCTGGCTCTTCAAACCTAATTTCCTACCAAACTCAGAAAGAGGCTGTCAGAGCTCGAATCATTCAGGTTTTCAAAGACAGATTAAGCTGTGAGTTGAACCATACCTAATATTAGTTAGTAGAAATAAATACATTTAGAAGAAATGGCCGTGAAGAAGAGATAAAAGGATAGTCTGAACTGAAGTGTTTGCAATTGTAAGACATTACAAAATTGTGTAGAAATGTGGAACTGTATGATGTGCACCAGTTATGAAAGCATCTACAACAAATGTCCAATATCCACATCAACGTATTGACATAAAGAAAACAGACATCCCAACAATAAAAAGAGATGTACATCAGTTTCATTTATGTTTTGGGATTATGCAAATCACTAATTGATGCAAGTCCTAGTTCCAAGATCAAACGTACTTCCCATAATGAGAAGAAGAGACATGACATCTCAAAGAGATTATTTGATGAAAACTGAGGATGGCAGATAAAGTCAGAATAGAAAAACAAAGGCTCAAATAGACCTTTTCTGATCTGATTTCATGCCAAGAAAATTAATATAACTTTCTGCATCTGAGTTGTCCATGTTAAACATTTGTAAGAGAATTGAAGAAGGCAGAACTATTGAATACTTCAAGAGGGATGGGCTATTTGTATTTTGGGAGGTGGCTGTTAACAATCCTCAATATTATATCTGGCTAATATTGCTCACAAACTGTTAGAATTCACTTTGCAAAGTTCAGTCGTACACAGGGGAGTAAGTAGGCTTACATGGAATGATGTGTCAGGACACATGGCAGCTACCACCAGTCACATTATATCTACCAAACTTCCCCAGCTTTCATAAAGACCCTTTGCAGACAGTGGCCTACTGGGAGAGGGCCAAGGTCACTATAGGCAATTCTACCCCTATGTACACCAATTTCACACATTACCTTGCCAATTCAGTAGTTAATTCATCCACTGTCTATATCAATTATATGCCCATGATTTCAAGCATTTGTGACAACCAAGTGTTTCCGTAGCACTTTCACCAACAATGGCATGAAATGGCACTTTTTTGACACACATTCTCTATGAATGTGTAGCTTTGTACTTTGTACTTGTCTAAAATAGAGATTTACCCCAAGCCTGCAACTTCAATATAGAAGTATGTAGATCTGCTTTTGGCCATTTTTAATGGTCTGCACCTTCTCCACTTTTTGTTTACTGTGAATGGCCCTGTGATCCTGCTAAACTCGAATGGGACTTTGTTCCTTCTCTCTGCTGTCACCATCGCTTTGGAACTCTTGACCTCTCTCAGGTCCACTTTCAAATATGTCAACCCCAGGAAGTATCTAAAGACATGGGGCCTCATTACGACTCAGGCGGTAAGGGTTTTACGGCGGCGTAAACAGCGCCGACCCTTACCGCCTGAGTACGAGGTCCCTTAGCGCCATGGAGGTTTTAACACCTGCTTTTAGCAGGTGTTAAAATCCATGGCGCTAAGGGACCATGGAGTTAATTACGCCACCGTAATTTACGGTGGCGTAATTAACGCCTTCCCCACTCCCATTATGCCCTATGGGGCAAAATGGGAATGGGGAAGGGTAAATGGGAAAATGGGGATTTACCGCCCCGCCGAGGTTGGAATGGGGCGGTAAATCCGCCAACCACCATGGCGTAAACATAGTTTACGCCATGGTGGTAAAGTCACGGCCCAGGCGGTAATTTACCGCCTGGGTCGTAATGAGGCCCATGCTCTTGTCCCCCCTTAATTCCTCTTAATGCCTTTATCCTGTACTCTTAATGATGCCCAGTGCAATAACCCCAGCATTGCTACACACTGCTTATTCTCTGAGAAAAACCAACAACTCATCAGTGTTTGCTTTGAAATATATTGCTCCATATCTGCCTCAAGATTAGAAACACTTGTGTACAGACACGTTATTAATGCCATATCATATCATATCAAATGCCATTGACATTGTGCAATATTTTATCACACCAAAATGTGATCCTTCATTTCAGACAATAGTGCTACTGCTTGGTGTAAAGACAGACAATAAATAAAATGCAATAAGATACATTACGCATGGCAGCTGCCGATGATAGGAAGGCAGTGGCTGCAACAGGCCTTGAAGGCATCACTCTATGCACGTTGTTTGTCTGATAGTGGGATACTAGAATCCTTAGGAATAGTAAGTAGAATGTGGCAGAATAGTGTTCAAGAGACTATGAAGGTGAATAAGGCCAGGAGATCACCATTGTAGGGCCATAAGTCATATGTTAATATAAGAAAGTGACCATAGCATGTACTGTTCAATGAAAAATAATAATTGCAATAATGACTGCGTTGCAAATTCTAGCATGTATACTGCAATTGCAGGTCACAGCAACTTTGCACATTTGTTGGCAAACAGAGATTTAGGATAGCATTCGATTTGATTCATGCACACAGTTTCCATGGTCTTAAAGCATGAGTGCAGAAGATAGTAACCTACCTTGACCTTTCCTATGTGATCCTGCAGAGAGTCAATTAAGAGGTCTCCCACTGGCTGCCAGGAGCCCTTCATGGCTTCTGCCTGGCGCAGTTTCAGGTCCAGCTCGTCCACAGCCTCCTGCAGCTCCTGCAGACGCTCCAGAGCTTCGTCAATCTTTTTCTGCCAGTCGGCGGAGGACAGGTTCAGCTTGTCCCACTCGGCCTTCACCTCCTCCGACTGCTTTCGGAGGACCCGGTTAATGTTCTGGGCTCTCTCTTCAGGCGGTATCTCTAAATGTGAAATATTAAGAGGTAATTTCAATCATACACCAAACAATAGCAAAGAGTAGAGTCACCACAAGGGATGGGAGAGCTAGGAACAGATAAGTGCAAAACACAATTAACATATTAAAATTATAGCTTCACTATTTTGCAAATAGCCTTCTGCTGAATTGTAATGCCCAACTTTAATGCTAGTATATTAGGACGGCTACTATTACTGTTTTATCTGCCCTGCTTAAAAGGAAAAACAATGCTATGCCTATTAATACAACTAGTTTATGGACTACTGCTATTAGTATTGTTTTTGCTAGCCATACTCCTAGTATTAGTTATACTAGAGCTACTAATAACAATATGATTAATACTACTCATCTGCCAGCTTTAGTACTAGTAGGAGTAGTGATAGCACTAGTGCTACAGTAAAAATACCAGCAGTACAGGTAAATATGGTGCTATTATTAATATTTCCATCAGCAGTACTAGTACCATTTAGGGGAGTGGTATTAGTACTACACATGCTAGAAGCTGGAAGTAGCGCCTTGCATTATCAATCCAAATAGTAGCAGCGGCAGTAATAATAGTAGTACTACTATCGGTAATAGAAGTAGTATGCAACTAGTATTAAAGCCCTCCATCTTCTAGTGAGTTTGAGTGTGACAGAATGTGGGAAATTACTCTAAAATAGCGATAACATCCAATAGGTTCACACTCTGCCATTCATTGTAATTAGCCAGATAAGGAAATTAATCTATGTTTTCTGATATACAATGCCAGAAGACAGGGTCATGATTTAAAGGAAGAAATTCACTTTTTAAGCACTTCTGTTCTACCAGAGCGCTATATGGACATCAGAGCCTGAAATATGCAGTTTGTTAGCAAGCATACATTTTTTTTTAAAATTCGGGATAGTTGCCACATCCTTTAAATCTGTGTTTATCTGATAGGAATGTGGAATTAGGACAAGCAGGACTGTGCATAGGGTCATATTGGCGACAGGAGCAGTCCCCCTGCTGGGTACTTTACAAGGCATAACATGCTGTTTTGCTTGATACAGTAACCTGGCCGTGTAGGGAAGTGGAAGTGAAGCAGGAACTTCACGAGGGAACAGCATTACGCCACAATATCTCTTTTCTCTTTCCGCATTAGGGCGCTTTGAAACAGAATTGGCTTAATGTATAAGCGCTGAACAAATGGACAATAAATAATTAAATCATGCAGTCAGTCCCACTGTATACATGGAGTCCAGGTAATTATAGTGCTACTGGTATTACACATTGTAGAACAATCTTGATGTTCCGCAACTATCATACAAGCACTAGTAAAAAAACTGGAGTACCTAGTATTTGTCATAATAGAATCAAGGTAATACTATCATCATCAATGTTTGTAGCAGTGGCAGTACTAGTAGACGCAGTCGGGCCAGCAGCAATGGAATACGAAGTAGTAGCCCTGGTACTCTAATAGCGACAGGGATGGTAGAGGCAAAGCTGCTGCATGTATGTATGTCTAGGAAGAACAGTGGTGATATGGTATGATATGATATGATATGGCATTTTTTAACGCGTCTATACACAAGTGTTTCAAGGCGCGATGAGGCAAGGGAGGGGGGGAACAATGGGAGGACGGAACAAATGATCCTATTACGCCAGGTGTCATTCAGATCGCGCAAGTGCGTGGGAAAGGGGGCAGGGACAGTGCAGTACAATGCTTTAAGCAGAAGCAAAGAGAAAGATTTTGAGGTGCTTCCGGAACCTGAAATGGTTCAACTCAATTTTAAGGGAGGTAGGGAGGCTGTTCCAGAGGGAGGCACAAGCCGAAGAAAGAGATCTACCACCAACTAGTTGCTTGGAGAAGCGACTGACCCTGACGGAGTTGGAGGCGGAGGAGCGAAGAGCTCGAGAAGGAAGATATTTAGGAAGAGAGACTTGAAGGTATTGAGGCCCCAGGCACCTGAAGGCCTTGTGGATGATGCAGAGGGTTTTGAACTTAATCCTGGCAGCCACTGGGAGCCAGTGCAGAGAGAGATATAAGTTGCAGAGGGTGGAGAGTAGAAGCAGGCAGATTTAGAAAGAGGCTGTTAGTCCAGCCTAGAGAAAACCAGAGTTCTGGAGACTGTGAGCTTCTGGGGGAAGGAGAGGAGAGGAAGAATACCTCTGAGGAGGTGCAGCTGGTAGTGTGACTTCTTAGAGATGTCAGAGATGTGAGGAGAGAAGGAGAGTGTGGAGTTGAAGATGACCCCGAGGTTTTTAGCCTTGCAGGTGGGAGCAGGAAGGGGGCCAAGGGAGGCTGGCCAGAGAGCTACAGGAAAGGAGGGAGCAGGTGTGCCGCTGTGGACAATCTCAGTCTTACTGGCATTAAAGGCAGAGGTCATTGGCAGCACACCACTCCTAGATAGCAGACAGACAGTCAGAGATGAGGGAAGTAGAGGAGGAGGCCGAGGGTTGCCTGAAGATGAGCTGGGTAACATCCGCATAGCACTGAAAGTTAGGGCAGAGAGCAGCGATGCGCTGGGCAAGGAGTGCCAGGTATTGGTTGAACAGCCAGGGAGAGAGGTTAGACCCCTGGGGGACACCACAGGTAGAGAAAAAGATAGTGGAGAGGAAGGACCCAAGTTGGACCTGGGAGGGTCATTCGGATAGGAAAGAAGTCAACCACGCCAGAGCCTGAGCAGTGATACCCAGGTTATCACTGAGACGGTTGAGCAGGATGGCATGGTTCACAGTGTCAAAGGCAGACGAGAGATCAAGCAGGATGAGGACGCATGGGGTGTTAGAGTCAATGTTGAAGAGCAGGTCTTCACGGATGTTCAGGAGAGCAGTTTCCGTGCTTCTGGTAGCTCTGAAGCCAGACTGATGGTCATGAAGACAACCAACAGATTCAGTGTGGAGATTAAGTTGGGAGGTGGCCAGTTTCTTCAGGTGCTTGCCCAGGAAGGGAGTAATGGGGATTGGGCGATAGCTGGGTAGGAGGGGTCGGCAGAGGGTTTCTTGAGAAGGTGGTGCACAAGGGAGTGCTTCAGGGGGGTGGGAAGACTCCAGTGGTGAAGGAGTGATTGCAGAAATGTGCCAGAGCAGGAGCCAGGGAGTCGATGTGGTCCTTGATAGTTTTGGAGGAACAGGGCTGAACCTGTTTCGACGAGACTTTCATAGATCAGACTTGTCTATAAACTTTGTTTGCGGAGAACAGGGGAAAGGCAGAGTAGGAGGGGGAGAGGTGACTGTAGACAGGCCAGAAGAAGAGCAAGGAGTGGGGGGAGGCAGGGGATAGGAGGAGAGAGAGGACAGGATGTCCTGAGTTTTAGAGATGAAGTGAGAAGCCAGTGCCGTACAGAGGGCATGGGAGGGGACAGGAGAGGTAGAGACCGCAACAGGATTGGCCAGTTCCTTGCAGATTTTAAAGAGTTCAGCCGAGTTGTTAGATGCAGCAGAGATGCGGACTTGGATATGAGCTCTCTTCTTGATTAGGACAGGGATCCGGTATTGTCTTTGCAGCAAGCGGCAGGCCAGTTTGTCACAGAATGTACTTGAAGCACGCCATTTCCTCTCGGCCACCCTAAACTTACATTTTAGGGTGACACGGTCTGAGACGTACCAGGAGTTGCACTTGGCTTTGGGCTTCAGGCGGATTCTCATGACAGGGGCATGGATATCAAGAGTATCAGATATATCCAGAGTGGAGCATGGAGAGGGCTGTGTCAGGATGAGAGTCAGCCAAAGGGGCATGGGAGGTGAGAAGGTGGCGGCAAAAGCCTCAGCTGACACACGCTTCATTGGTCGGTTGACCAAGAAGGTGGGTGGCAGTGATGGAAGTGGCTTGGCCTGAGGGGTGGGGAGGGTGAGATGGGAGGAGAGGAGAAAGTGATAACTCCATGAGAGAGGAGTGGTGAGAGGGACAGAGAGGGGATGGCCTGAGGAGATCAGAACATCCAGGGTGTGCTCTCAGTGTGAGTCGGGCCAGTGGGGAGAATAGTGAGTGAGAGAGAGTCCCAGAGGTCGCAAAAGAGTCCAGAGGGAGGACAGGAGACATCCAGATTGATGTTGAAGTCTCCAAGAAGGAGGAGTTGAGTGGTTGAAGCCAGGAGTGAGGAGGAGAGGTCCGCCCACTCAGAGAGGAAGGAGGAAATCTGACCAGGTGCTCGATAGATAGTTGCCACAGAAAGGGAATGGCTATGTTAGATGCCGCAGAGACGCGGGGTTGGAAATGAGCTCTCTTCTTGGTTAGGACAGAGAGCCGGTATTAAAGAAGTGCTTTTGATTAAAGCAGTGGTAAGATCACAAAGGAGACACCCATGGATGGAGGGAGAGGAGACTGCTAAGAAAAAAGAAAGAATAAGAGGGCAAGGTGATGAGAAGGGAAAAACAAAACATATTTTGTAAAAGCTTTACATGTTTTTACAAAATGCTTCCCAAATGGCTTAATGTTATCTATTTGGACTCAATTTTAGTAACCTGTGTGTGGGTATGTGTGGGTATGTGTATAATATTAGTCATTACTTCCAAAATGCTTTGTGAAATAAAAGCCATTACATCCATCAACCAAATTCAGAATTAATATTTTTCTGCCTTTGTGTATCAACTGCAGAGAAGGAGCTCAGTACCCCCATCTGAATCACTTTGCCCAGAATGCCTATATGTTGGAAACCAGAGTATGTGACCTATGCAGAACAATTGAAATGACAGATGCCAAAGGAAATCCTGGAGGCAAGGTTCCAGTTGAGAAAACCATACTTGCATTCAAGACAGTATGATTGCTGTCTTAACAAAATCCCAAAGGAAGCAGGATGCCTGACTGACTAAGCAGATTGGTGACGTCATGCGAGAGTCGAGCTGACGTACACAGAAGAGATGCATAGACAAGGGAACGCGGATATTCTACAAGGCATCAAGAAAGTATCAAAGATAAGCAACATCTTGGGCTGAAGATGAAGAGGCGTATGCTGAAGAAATGATGAAATTATTCAAATCAATTCACACGTGTACAGATGCAAAGTAATGCAAGCAAACAAAGTTTTCATGAGGCTAGCTTTATAGTACAATAGATTGCAGCAAGTGCCAATGTACAGATACATAGGAATGAGTAAAGAATGGATGGTCCCATTATGAACTATAAGCAGAGCCGAGCTAAAGGAGAAAGGCCATCTTTTCCATGTATGGCGCAGTTAGAAAACAAATGGATTACAAGCGAATTTCAGAAAGGCGAGGTTGAACGAGCCAGGAAGCCAAGGTCGTACTCAGCTGAGAAGAACATAAATTAGTTACAATCTTGTGAAGGAATGAACCTCCTGTTCAGAAGCTTGGAGGGAACAAAGAAGATGTCAGAGGCTGATTGGAAAATAGTCTTTTTAATATACTGAAAGCTCAATTTTGTTGTCTCCAGTCACGTGGGGAGAAGGAGTTTGACGAGCATGATGGTCACACCTACGCATGAGGGCAGAGTGCGCCTCTACTCCCCTGTATCTTCCGGAGCAAAAGAACACTCCCAAGGACAAGCTCAAAGGCTCTAATTGACAACCGACCACTGAGGTGATGATGGATGATGTTCTAATTGGTGGGAAGTGGATGTTTAAGACTAACTCACCAGCACCTGGCAGTCTGGCCTGCATGCGGCAAGCGTGGGTTGAAGGATGCTGACGGAGGTTAGAAGCCAACCACTGATAGAGGATCGCATGATTGGAGATCCTATAATTTTGTACATTTAGTGACATTCATAGTTCCTGATGACCTGTTTTGAGGGAAGGGCTTAGTTGCCCCACCTGATATTAAGAACCCTATCACCTTTCTCATGCCTATTAGATGCATACGGATTGTATACTTAGATGTTCCTCTAGACCCTATAACTCTCTTCATTAGGTTTTTGTAGTTTGCCAAGTAGGATGACGTTAGTAATATGCAGGTTGGACATCACCTATTACAAGATTTTAGTGTAAAGGTGTGCTTTTTATGAAGTTCATTGAGAGACCTTACAATGATACATCCGATGACATTAATTGTACTCCCTGTTTTAGATAAATGATATTAAAACAGTTGTCTTTTTGCCAACTTTCTGAGTCGTTTCGCTTATTGTTGTTTGAGTAACCTCTGCATCCCCATTCCTCTCAAATGTATTGCTGACCCGTCTTAAAGGGCTGGAAGTTCTCCAGTTCACGTGGTAGCAGAGAGAGGATGGTTAGATTTCAATGGAGATAAGTAAGCGTTGGAGACCCCGGCAATATCAAACGACCTCTGCCATTCGGCTGGAAGGATGTGAAGCTCCTTGTGGATAGCGATTAGAATAGGTTAAGGCTTGTACAAGCGTAGGTGTGACGGGTTCCCCGGTTTCAACAATAACTCCTCCCGGCATCTACAGGAAACTGAACAGACAGAAGGTTGGAGAGGCCGCAGAAGGAGGCGTTGAGATCCCGAGGGTCGGAAGCCAAATGTACGAATGGTGGGTAAAAACAGAGCAAGATGTCAAAAAAGTATGAATGGGCAGTGGGACAGTAGAGTGATAAGGGGAACAATGAGTAACGGTGGGTTGGAAAGGGATGGTCAACTTGAGATGATGAACGTCGAGATTAATGGGGATAATTGACTCGAGACGATAAGAGCATCGAGTAATTTAGAGAAGGTTGACTTGAGATGATGAGCGTCAAGCAACAAAGCCTGTGAGACGAGGAGCATCACAGTGGGAGACGGCCAGTTTCCTGAGTTTTAAAGAACGTCAGCAGGATCTATTCCCTAGAGCCCTGTTATGGGTGACGTAGGAGACAAACTTGTTTTAAAGAACAGTTTAAAGAGGGAAGATCACACTCAACCGGAGTATTTTTTAGGGGTATAGAGAGGATGAGTCTTGAAATATAGACTGATACATATGACCGGTCAAGCATGTCTGTTTGTCTGTTTGTTTTATGTGAGTATGTAAATAGTGAAAACTCAATGGAGCTTATATGGGACGAAGTTAGATAAGCGACTAGCGAGCTTAGAAGTCTGGGAAGAATGAATGAGGAGGAGAGAGAATAACCGCCTCCTATGGATGGGATACTTAAACATGTGCAAAGAGGGCGGTGAAGAGCCTTCTGCTCCACCCACCGCGCCTGACGTAGACGTGGATAGTAAGAAAGATGAAGGGCTGTGCCCATTGAAAAGGCTTAAGGTAGCAACAAGGTATAAGTGACCTGGCGCATGAGTTACCTGCGTAAAGTGGCGATGAGAGAAAAGATAAAGTTCTTGAAAAAAGATGTAATTTCCAAGATCCCAAAGGACAGGGAGAGACGCGATAAGGAGACGAGTGATAGGACAAGTGTATTTGCAGACATAAAATGAAAAATAAGGAGATAGAAAACAAAACAAAGGATAAGGACTGATGGGCCAGTGCCCATACAGGTGAAGGAGGTTTGGTCAGATTGTTCTCAAACACTCGATGACAAGCACATTTTAAGGAATGGAGACAAAGGCAAGGATAGGAATGGTCGCTTTAAAAGTACACAGTCGTGCTATAAAAGGGGACGCTCATCTAGTTTTGAGACCAGAGAGCTGTATGAAGACAGACTGACGCTGAAGGAAAACAAAGAGGTGACAAGTCACACAAATTAAAGATAGGATAAATTAGACCAAGATATGGAAGCCCTCCGTTAAGAAGAGGCTAAAAATACAGGAGGTTCTGGAGGTGGTTTGTTGGAAAAACAACGAAGTTAATGAAGTTAAGTGATTGAGTCCAGGCCTTCCTATCTCTCGGGCACCAAAAGATCTTTGATGCGGCTGGATCAATCCAAAAAAGGGCAACCCTATGATCAGAGGAGGGACGACAAGCCTGCACACATATCTGCACCAGGAATTTAAATGGGTTTGCCCAGGGTTAGCGCAGAAAAAGCAACCTCTGAGGATGCTACAAGGCTTTAGAAAAAACAGATAGCGATGACGTTGCTATAAAGGTGGCCACGGCAGTCACCCATGCAGATGCAGCAGATTATAAGTACAGGGCACTTGATGATTTTTAGAATAAAGGGGGTGTCACCATTGACTTGGGAGGTAAAACATTTTTGTTCTTTTTAAGAAAGACACCAATGCGTTGCATACATGTATACGAGAGGGGACATTTTGATGTTTGAACATGTCACAAATATTTAAGACTTTATAGGAGCTGTAAAAAATGTATTTATTGAAGGATTGCTAGTCTTTATAGGGGAGTGTGACATGATTGTGTTATGGGTATTGTTAAGATAGACATTTATAAGTAGTGTAGATTGAGATTTAGTAATAGAAAAGTTGAATCAGAATGAATTTTGTTAATTAATTAGAGTATGGTGTGTTTTTATATTAGGAATATTTTGATTGAGATATGATAGATAATACCAGTTTGTTATGGGCAAAGATTTGTTGAATGAAGCTGAGGAGAATAAAAGAGGGGCTTTGATGAAGGAAAGAAGGAACATTGAGTAGACTTAATTTTAAGGATGACTAAACTATTTTGAGGAATACCCTTTTTTGCCATATGCAAATGGGATTTGTATGATAAAAATGTGCACATGCAGAGACACACATTAGGGTGGGCCTCGTGTGTATCATAGGGGGATTATTTGGACCTAGTGAGGAGGGGTTACTCCCCTTTGACCAAATATCACAGCCATTGAGTATGCATAAAAAGGAGAATTGTGACATGGGTGCAGCAGAAAACACTGGCAGAAACTGAGCAGGCTTATGGTTGTTTGTATTTTGAGAAATTCTATAATGAACCCTTGAGGATAAAGAAATATTGGCAGTGGGGGAGATTCTCTTTATTGACGGTTCTTCAAGAATCAATCAGGGTAATAGACTTGGAGATACAGGCGCCGCTGGGGTAAAGCACATGACTAATGGAGAAGGTTGAAATATTGACAAATGTATGACTACCGTCTCAATTTTCGGCACAGGCTGCTGAATTAATGGCGCAGATTGTCACACTAGGAGAAATCGTGCAGGCGAGGAAGTAACGGTTTACAGTGACTCCGCCTTTGTGACATTGACAGTGCATGCAGAACTAGCACATTGGAAAAGGAGGGACGACCTCCGAACGAGCCGCACTCCAGTGCAGCATGCAGCTTCAGTGAATAGACCACAGGAGAGAGCACTTCGATTCTTAGTAGCCATTGTAGTAGGATGAAATATGTAGTTAATGTGGAAGGAGCAGATGTTATCTTATGTTTAGTATTATAAAGTAAAAATAAAGATGTGAAGTGAATAGTATGAAAGGGTGTTTTTGTTATGATTGTATGGATAGGATGGATTTGAAAGAGAGAGTGGCAAGGATGAATGAGTATGTTTAAAAATTGTTATGTTAAAATATATGAAGATTTAGTCAGTAGAAATTTAGAAGGAAAAGCACCAAGATGAAAAGTATTGGTGGATGTAGAACTGTGTTTTTTAAACCCTTCCAGAGCATTGTGGCGACAAGACAGCATTGGTAAACCAGTGATGCCTGAAGCCTTATTAAGGATGTTGATAGGGTAGCTACGCTGCCTTGTGTTTATTAATAGAAAGGAACCACGCCGAAACGGGTGCGAGGAATGGTTTAGTTTGAATAAAAATAGAAAAAGTTACATTTTGTGTAGTAAAGTGCACCATATGTTAAAAGATTTACTGCTGGGTACATGTCGCACACTGATAGGAGAATTATTTTATAAATAATAAGGAACCTTTTTAGTACCCATGCCAATATTGCAAAATGAATAGATAAACCTTGGTATATGATTAATAGAAGTATGTCTTATTTAGGGTGGACTGAAGATGGATCGTGTATACACGCCGAGATGCCACCTATGTGGAGAAACTAGAAGTTCCCACAGTCTTCATAGATAAGAATTATGTAAGGTAGTAAAGCAAGATAATGGTCCTTATTTTTTATTTTTATGAAGCATTTGAATGGATAAGCTTGTTGTTGAGTATACAGCAAGGTTTCATTAATTTGTCCCAAGCAGAAAGAAAGGATGAGTTGCATTGTCTATCACTGGCATTGTATCAGATAAGGAATTGGACAGGGGTGGACCAGCATCCTATCTCGTAAAGAGAAAGTGACAGAGAGGCGGATGAGGAAGTCCATCAACTCCCCATCTACACTTGGAAGTGATGCACAAGCAGCAATAGAATTGTTAGGAAAGGAGCTGCGTGTGTTCCTTATGTGTACAACTTCAAGTATCCTTGTCATTTCAGATGAGCTCCAAAGACAGTGGCTCTCATTCCAAGGTGGGCGGTAAGGGATATCGGGCACCGGTAAGGAGAACGGTGCCGGTAATCCCTTACCGCCCTACTACAAGGTCCCTTAGCGGGTCCCACCATTAACGGCTGGTCTGACCAGCCGTTGTGGATGGCACCTGTTAATGGACCATGGCGCAAATAACGGGCTCGCAAGTCGCAAGCCCGTTATTAGAACCCTCCCCATTCCCATTGAGCCCTATGGGGGCCCAAAAAGGAATGGCATTTTCAATGGGGACATACCGGTCCCACAAAGGTCGGACTACACCGGTAAGTCCCCATTGAACTATACTGGTGCCGGAACCATTATTGGTGGCAGTCATGGCGCAAATTGCGCCATGACTACCACCAACCTCGGAATGAGGGCCAGTGATGTGGAGCAGCGCAGAACACAGAAGGAGGTGCTACAACAACTGGAATTAAAGGACTTTGTCTTCCCAAATTTTTCACCAGACATCAGGTCATGAACTTTGCAAAACTTCACTAAGGAGAGGAGCGAGTTGGACTTCAACTAGCCGTCCATTAGGGAGGGACGTGATTTCGCCTGCAGCCTAGGTGCAAGACAAACGCACAGGGCTAGTCATCTGTAAAGACATAAAGATATTCATTGAAGAATCCCCTTCACCCCCAACCCCAGTGAAAGCAACGAGCGGAAGCAAGCATCGGGGAAGAACCCCAGCATGTGTAGACTAAATGTGTGATGAGGAAGAAGGACGCAGAAGCAGTCAAGTAGTTCATTGGACTGTGGCTTGTTTCAAGACACTCTTTTTAGTTGCTGAAAATAGGAGAGTTAAGGGAAGTTATAGGATCTTAAGCCACTAGAGCTTGCTGACATTGGACTGAGACATGCTTAAGTCTCAATCTGGAAGGCAAGGAGGCCAGAAATGGAGTTCCTGTTTTGATAATTGGAAAAAGGAGCAGTATCCTGATTTGATTTTTACTGAAATTCTTTTTCAAAGTGCCTGTGGTGGTGCCCAATGAAAACATTCTAAGGGACATTTGAGCAAGGTTTTCTGTTCACACTGTGCTCTCCTCTTTTGCTAAATAGGAGAAGAACTTTGTCAACCGGAAATTCGTGCAGAATCTTGAGAATGGTCAAAAATAAGAAATAGCCGCAGTAGCAATCACTGAGCAAATTCTGAGGCTTCCTGAGTTAGTGGGGAAATGCAAATGCCACTGCCACCGGATAAAGCAATTATTCTGATTCTTCAAATATTCTTTTTTTTTTTTTTTAAAAAGTTTATTGATTTTTCAACACAAACAACAATACAAACCAAACCGTAGTGCAATTAACAATATTACAATAAAGCATTTAATCATTAGTGCGCACTACCTCCCTGATCCCTCCCCCCTCGCGAGCCAGTTTCCATGTCACATTCCGTATCTGCCGCACATGAGCGGGCCTCGTTGTCATCCGACCCTCCCGAAGCCATCCCTGTCCCAAATATGCAAGATATCAAAGTCCTCCATGCCATCAAAGAGGCCAGTTCCTCCTCCCAAGACATACAACTCGCCTCCTGCCACACTGCCGTCTCGGCCTCCGCCCATTTCTGTAGGTCATTCCACCACACCTCAACCCGTGGCTTGCTACATTTTTTCCAGCCCATGGCTATTCTCCGTTTGGCCAGCACATACGCCAAGTCTTTCAGTTTACACACATGTTTCTGCTTCCTAGGTCTGGAAAACCCACCCAGCAGGCATGCCCAGGCGGTGTCTATGGCAAGCGTGACCCCTTTCTCTCCTAGCTTGCGCGCCACCTCCCTCCAGAACCCCTCGATCACTGGGCATGCCCAGAACATATGCGTCATGTCCGCATTTTCTTCGTCGCATTTAGGGCACGCCTGTCTGCCCGCATTCCGGAATTTGGATATCCGCAGTGGGGTCATATACGCTCTGTGCGTGACATATAGCTGTACCTGCTGCAGTCTGGCATTTCGAGATACTTTCCTGTGGTATCTTAGAGCCCGTTCCCACATCCCATCTCCCATCTGGGTCCCCACCTCGCACTCCCATTCCGATCGTAGGCCTGTCAATTCCTTCCCAACCTTCAACATCACCATCTCATACAACCTAGAGATCTCATGTCCCCCTTCCGTCGTGTCGTATATCCCTTCCAGCGTAACCTCCGATTCGTCTGCCAAGGTAAATTCAGGCCATAGTTCCCGAATTTTCCTCCCCAATCTGTGGTATGTTACATATTGGCCTCCATGTAATCCAACCTCCCCGCTAAGTTCCTCAAACGCTCTGATGGCACCCTCCTGCCACACATCACCCAATGTCACCAACCCCACAGATTCCCAATAGGTCCTAATAATCCCCCTCAGCTGTCCGTCTACCCCCGCCAGGGCAACTAGTGGAATCTGCGGAGAACACGGGAGTGGGTCTCCCATCAGTTTGCATGCTCGTCTCCACATCTTCCATCCCAGCCTCACCATCGCCGGGTACTTTCTCGTAACAGTTTCTGGCAACCAAATGACTTCCTTCAGGAAAAATGGGGCACAATCATGCCCGAATAATCTAAGTTCTGGGGTCTCTTCGTCGGAAAGCCATTTGGATACAAACTGTAGTTGGCTCGCTATGTAATAAGCCTCAAAGTTTGGGAGTCTAACTCCCCCTTTTTCATGAGAGTTCTGCAACTTCCAGAGTGCTACCCTGTTTCGAGTGCCATGCCACAGGAACTCTCTGCAAACCCCATTTATTTTAGCAAAAAAACCCTTAGGGATCATATATGGGATGTTACTAAAGTAGTGTAGCAGCCTAGGCAGAACCACCATTTTAATCATTGCTCCACGCCCCATCATCGCCAGGGGCAACTTCTGCCAGAAACTCATGCATGCGCGTATCTTCTCAACAGCCATCTCAGTGTTACACTTATGTTCTTTCTCTACCGTGTGGTAGACATCTATTCCCAGGTAACGAAACGTGTTAACTGCCCAGGGCACCTGTAGCACCGGCAGCCTCTCTATGGGGACACCCGTATAGCAGCCCAATGGGAAAATGTTCGACTTCTGGGGGTTGACCGCTATGCCTGACAACCTCGCATATCTCCCCATCACGTCCAGGATATACTGTAAATTCTCCTCCGGATGACTCAGGTACAATAACAAGTCGTCCGCATACAGGGATATCAGATGCTTTTCCCTCCCAATCTCAATACCCACAATGTCGTACTGCTGCCGCAGGTACAGTGCCAGGGGTTCCAGGGCCAGGATATACAGCATCGGGGACCAAGGACACCCCTGTCTAGTGCCTCTGCTGAGTTGCCATCTCTCGGATATGATTGCCCCCGTCCGGACCCTGGCCAGTGGAGCACTATACAGCAGCTCCGCCCATCTAACGTATCTTGGACCCAGTCCGTATTCTCTCAAGGCCGTCAGCAGCCACCCCCAATTAACCGAATCGAAGGCCTTTACAGCATCCAACGACACTATCGCCATTTCCCCGTCGCTAATGGATCCCATCTCTATCACCCGGTGGAGGCGTCTGTGGTTTTGGGTAATATTCCTCCCCGGGACATACCCTGTTTGGTCCGGGTGTACCAGTTTGCCTATCACCCTCCGCAGTCTGTTTGCCAGGACAGCCGTTAGTATCTTGCTGTCCTGATTCAGCATAGATACTGGCCTGTACGACCCACAACTATGCCTGGGTTTATTGGGCTTAGGGAGCGGTACAATGACCGCCTCTCTGAGCGATTCCGGCAACCTCCCCGTCTCGAACGCCTCATTGAGCATATCAAGCATCGGGGGGAGCACTTCCGCTCCAAAGGTTTTGTAAAATTCGCTGGGCAGGCCGTCCGTCCCTGGGGTCTTACTAGTGGGTAGTTGCCGGACAACCGCCTCCAACTCCTCCAATGTTATCGGGGCATCTAATTCCTCTCTTTCTTCCGTGCTTATCCTGGGCAGCCCAATATCTTGCAGGGTCTCCAGCATATCCTCCCGGTCACCGCCACCCGGATCCCCGTACAATTCCCTATAGTAATTCACAAATTGTTCGTTTATGCCCTCTTGGGTATCTATCTGCTTCCCATCCTCTCTAGTAATCGTCCTAATCGGGGGTCTCGGGGTTTCTTTCTTATATAGCCATGCCAGGAGACGGCCCGTTTTGTCTCCTCCCGCGTGTTGTCTCTCAATATATTTTTTATAGTTTAGGTTACAGAGCCTCCCCCAATGTTCCGTACACTGCTGTTGCAGTTTAAGCACCAGCTCGTTGTCTATGGGCTCGCTCTTCAACGCCCGTTCCAACTGGCTTTCTGCCCTCTGTAAATCAACCAGGACCCCATTCTGCAAGCCTTTCGATTTGGCAATCGCCACCCCTCGCATCACAACCTTAAAAGCCTCCCACAGAGTTCCCGCCGAATCAACGCTGCCAGTATTGGTATCGAAATAACTAGCTATTTCCTCCCGCATATCTTCCCTGAAAACCTGGTCTTTAAGCGCCTCTGCGCGCAGACGCCACGTCGGGATCCGCGCTCTGGGGCGGCCATATTGCCAACCCACCACCAATGGCGAGTGGTCCGATAGGACCCTCGCTTTATATTCCGCCCTGGACACCTCTGTCAAGACATCCGATGTGGCAAAGATATAATCAAGCCTGGTGTGCAACTGCTGCGGGGCCGAGTAGTGTGAGTACTGTCTCACATTGGGGTGCTTAGTCCTCCACACATCCTCGAGCTCGAAGTCTCGCAGCAGCGTCCGCAGCGCCCGGGCTGCCGGGGCGGGCCTAGTCACTTTATCGTCGGATCTATCCATCCCCGGCTCCAACACACAGTTAAAATCCCCTCCCCAGAACACCGCACTCCCAACACACCAGCTCAGGCTGGCACTCATAGTCCGATAGTACTCTGCCGTGCCCTGGTTCGGGGCATACGTGTTCACTACACACATCTCTTTATTCTCGATTGCCCCTCTTACCATAGCCAGGCGCCCCTCAGTATCCAAGATTTCCTGCCTCAGTTGAAACGGGACATGTGGCGCCACCCAGATCAGTACACCTCTGGCATAAGCCGAGTACGTGGATCCCACCACCGTTCCACCCCACTTTTTCTTTACCAGCTCCAGTTTATCTCGGGTCAAATGCGTTTCTTGCAACAATGCGATGTCTATCTTTTGCCTTCTCAAGTATAGCATGACTTTATTCCGTTTTAGATAGCTATTGAGACCCCTGACGTTCCATGTTAGCAATTTTAGCTCCCCCATAATTCACTGGTATCCTGCCCACTCCCCCCCAACCCACCCCGCTCATCCGTGCCGTCCAGATATCTCATCCAAAATGTACTCCCAGGGCTCGCGGTCAAACTTAAACTCCCCAACGCTATGTACACCCCAACTTTCCCCGCACCCCCCATTCCCCCCACCCGTCCCCCCAACACCCTCCCCAACTGTTGCCCAGCTCCACCTCGGGAACTCAGGCCCCCCCACATCTAGTTCTGGCTGTTACACACAGAGCCCAGTAGGGTAAAGTCGCCCTAACGGCCACTTAACTAAAAAACACTAAATGGGGGTGAATGGACTAGCCCCGAAAGGCTCCTTCGTATAACCACAGGTACGGTGCAAACAGTGCATTGATCATTCAGTTCCAGGCCCGACCTCCCCCGGCCATAACAGTAACTATATTCAAGTCCCATAGTCTTCTGGCTGCACTCTTTATCGTCGTAGCGCACTTAACTCTTATTGCCACCTTCATCAGCCTGGACCTCCGGCTCCTGGGGGCTGCCCTGCATGTCCAACCAACCCATGGCTTCCTCAGGCGACTCGAAAAACAAGGATCTGTTGTTGTGGATCACCTTCAATTTGGCCGGGTAGAGGAGCATATACTTCTTCCCCGCCTCTCTAAGTCTCCTTTTGACCGCTGCAAAGTTCATCCGACTCCTCTGCACCATCATGGTGTAGTCTGGGTAGGCCGTTATGGTGGCCTCCCCCCTCTTGATGGTTCCTCCTTTGCGAAAATGCTCCAAAATCCTCTCTCTGTCTCGGTAGTTAAGGATTTTGGCTATCATTGGCCTGGGCGGACCGCCCGGCGGAGGCCTCCTGGCCAATGCTCTATGCGCTCGCTCCACCGCAAAACCCTGCGACAGCACTCCCCCAGTGATCTCTTGGAGCAACATATTCTCAATGAAGTCCGTGGGGTTGTGACCCTCCAATCCTTCCGGGATGCCCACTACACGGATATTATTCCTCCGGGCGCGCCCTTCTGCTTCTTCGGCCCTGTTCTCCAGGTTGCGCACTTTCTGTTCCAAGACATGCAGGTCGGCCTTGTGTGAGGCGCAATCTGCCGTGTTGGCGCTCCCCTCCTTTTCCAGGCTCTCCGTGCGCTCCGACAGAGTCCTCACATCTTGTCGAAGTAGGTTCACCTCCTCCCGAACTTCTCCCACTTTGAGGTCAAGCACTGTTTTCAGGTCCGCCACCACCATTTCGAGCTTGGCTTCCCAAGCGGTTTTCAAATCCGCTTTCAATTCTGCGAGCGCAACTAACACGTCCTGATTTGGGCTAGCGGCGGCCATGCCGCCTGCAGATGGCTTCTCCTTGCTCCGAGCACTTTCTGGGCCTGGTGGTGTCTTGGTAAACTCATCCAATGTGGGTTGTTTCACTTTCTGTCTGACGGATTTATTCGCCATTCCACCACCACTGTATGTCGCGGGCCCGTACACTCCCGCCTCACCCCCACCCCGGGAGAGAGGAGCCCACCTTCCGCTCGCAATGGAGCGAGTCGCTTCTCCCGCACCAAGTGTACCTCCGCAGTCACTCCTTCCGCCCCTCGACTGGGTCCCTACCAGCGAGTTCCTACACAATGTGGGCCCTCCGTCCCAAGGCTGCCGCTTGACCAGCACGCGATGCTCCGGCACCCAAGGCGGGTGGTCAGCTCGGGTGGGTCCTAGTGCCGACCACTGACCGTCACTGTCCAAAGCCCGTGATAAGTAATCGGTGCCCACCGAGACTCGCCGGTTCTCTCCCAGAGGCCATTCTCACACTTCACAGCTTACTTTGCCACCGATCACTACGAGAATGCCTCTTCATCGCCCCGCATGTATCTCCTCCGTTGTCCGGCATGGCCGCCATCTTCCCTCCGTCCGGGCCGTGACTCCCGGATCTTCGATCGCAATTTTTCTGTTGTTGCCGGGCTTACGAAGGATTCAGCTCCTCAATATTTATGCAGCATACATTCATGGACGGGTTCCTTCGTTCCTGACTCGCGAAAGTTAGTCTCAATGCACTTTTACACAGGATAAATGCAGGATCTTCAGGAGCTCTTCCAAGAGCGCGTCCTCTCACATGGCTTCCAAGCCACGCCCCCCTTCAAATATTCTTTTTGATAAATGAGGAATTTCCATATGCTGTTGGAAGACAGACCGACGTCATAACATTCTTAAGAGACCCGAGAAACAATAGACTACTGTTACAATTCTTGAGAGACATCATAAACGAGGTGAATGTGCATTCTGAAATACCAAGGAGTATTGAATGAAAACTGTTGAGGGAGAAAATTCAATAGTCTGCTGATCGAGGAACTTTGTTTCATGTGAAAAAGATCTTCATGTCTTCTGATATTAGACAGATTTGAGGTGTTCACTGGGAACTGGTGTACGTCATTGAAATAATCCAGCCAGCTGAAGCTGTTTGAGGAACCTTTTTTGAGTCGAATCAGCAAATTCCGGGTCCTTTTGCATGATGTTTCCCCAGTAAAAGTGTTTTCTTTCCTTAGTAGAGTAAAATGGCAGCATCAGAGGCAACTTTATTATGCAGGATCATGAAAGATGTCCACGATGTGTGAAAAGCTGTTGTTGTCGCCTTTCACACATGTGTGTCATTTACACCTGTGTTTTATTCATAGTGGTATTATTGTCACTTGCATTATGCACAGCATATTATGTCGAGACGAACGAGGTGAAAACTCTGATGTATCCTCATGTAAGAGAGAAAGAGGATACAACCGTGGAAACTACTAGGCAGCAGGAACCTCATGTGATTGTTCCCACCTTTAAGCTACCCATGAGAGCACCTGATCCAGTGATAATTGTACCTAGGTTACCCTTTGCAGAGAGGTCACGTATGGAAGTGTTTGTAGACCTTATGTGGCCATCATTTGCTACTGCCAGACAAAAACAGCAGGATAGGGAGAGGTTTTTTGTACATTCTCCTATGCAAATAGCACATGAGAAAGCACCCAGTCCACTGACACATGCTCCATTGATTGGTCCACGAAGGAAGAGTTATACTGAAACGCTTCATGATCTAATAGTAGAGGTTCACATAAAAGGAACTAGACCAAAAACAAATGCCAAGAAGGACGATTATGAGCTGAATAACTACCTGGACAGTACAGCGCATTTGGGGAATAACATTTGGTCTTAGCATATGAAGGAAGTTGGAAGAAGGACATTGAAGGAAGAATGCTTTGTATGTGCACTCCTGCCTTATAATATGGGGAAGTCCAAGATTTTCATAGCTATTGAAATAGATGTTCAGACAGCTCATTGTCTGTCACACATAGCGCTTTGCAGAACAAGAGGCCAGTTCATGGGCCGAGATGCCTACCTCAAATGGGCAACTGAATGTACAGATCCACATGAAGATGACTATGTCCAGGATACAAAGACAAGAAATAGGGCGCATACCAAGAATGACGTAATCAGATAGGAAACGCATGGAGAAAAAGGGTCTGGTATCCGATGGAAAGTAAACAAAAGAATTGAGAGTCCAGGAAAATCTGCACAGGAAATTTGTAGATGGAAGAATAGAGGCCAGATACAGATTTCGGGATCAGTATTATCACCTGATGGCTGGGAAGAAGGAGTGGTTAGTTGCAGAGCCTGGGTGATCATTGGTTGTTACTTACCAGTCACTGACATTGTGCAAAATGGATGTAAGCCATTATGGCCAAGACTTGCTAAACTACTGACCTGGGTCAAAGACAGAGGAGGACCCTTGCAGATAGTGCCTTTGGAAAAAATCAAAACTGTGCTTCAGAAACAATGGCACAAGAAAAGTTGGGGAGAATCAGAACTGTGGGCGAATCTTTAACGTTCAGGAATGAACATTGGGACAGCAGTGATCATGGATCCAAACCAGATTGGAAATGCTGCTGACAATCAACGCAACCATAAAGGGAGTCAATGCTATCAAGGAAGAATTGAGAGCTGTAACACTGATGGATCTTCAGAACAGATACATTCTGGATACGATTACGGCTAAAAATTGGAGAATCATGTTGCACATTCATACCTTCTCATGATGACGAGAATGCCACCTTGATAGAGGCTATAGGAATGCTGACGAAACTGCACGGCCAGATGATAGAAGAAGTAGAAGACATTGGTGATGACAGTTGGTTTGGATCGCTCTTTTCTTGGATTCCGCAATGGATGGCAGATATGTTCAAATACTCTGGAGCATTGATCTTGTTAGTGTTGCCAGGATTCTGTGTGATCAAGATAATAATATCACAATGCAGGAAGACAGCAAAGAAAGCCATAGGGATGAAGATCATGATCGATGTTAAATCTGGATTCGAACCAAAAGAGCTGACAGATGAAGAAATCAGGGACTTTGTAAAGGCCATTATCCATGCACATGAGGGAATTAAATTTCTGTATCCAAAGGACCATAGGAAGTATGTGGGAAGATGATCTACTGCAGTCCAAATGGACAGTGTATGCTTATGATCTGGAATAAGAATGACCATGTGAGGACAGCAGGATGTTTGAGGGGAGTCAGAAAGATTTTGGTCCCGAAAAAGGATTTCTTCAGACGAGCATGTTTGGATATTATGGAGAAAGGAAGAGTGGTTGATGAATCGCCCAGAGGGGGGAGTGTAGAGGAGGAGCTAAGTACCCCCACCTCAACCACTTTGCCCAGAATGCCTATATGTTAGAAACCAGAGTATATGACCTATGCAGAACAATTGAAATGACATATGCCAAATGACATCCTGGAGGCAAGGTTCCAGTTGAGAAAACCATACTTGCATTCAAGACAGTATGATGGCTGTCTAAACAAAATCCCAAAGGATGCAGGACGCCTGACTGACGAAGCAGAGTGGTAACGTCATGCGAGAGTTGAGCTGACGTACACAGAAGAGATGCATAGACAAGGGAATGCAGATATTCTATAAGGCATCGAGAAAGTATCAAAGATAAGCAACATCTTGGACTCAAGATGAAGAAGTTTATGCTGAAGAAGTGATGAAATTATTAAAATCAATTCCCATGTGTACAGATGCAAAGTAACGCAAGCAGACACAGTTTTCATGAGGCTAACTTTATAGTAAACATGATTTTGGCAAGCGCCAATGCATGGATACATAGGAATGATGGTCCCATTATGATCTATAAGCAGAGCTGAGCTAAAGGACAAAGGCCATCTTTTCCACACATGGTGCAGTTGGAAAACAAATGGATTGCAATCGAACTTCAGAAAGGCGAGGTTGAACGAGCCAAGAAGCCAAGGTCCTATTCAGCTGAGAAGAACAGAAATTAGTTAAAATCTTGTCAAGGAATGAACCTCCTGTTCAGAAGCTTGGAGAGAACAAATAAGACATCAGAGGCTCATTGGAAAATAGTCTTTTTAATACACTAAAAGCTCAATTTTATGGTCTCCAGTCACGTGGGGAGAAGGAGTTGGACGAGCATGATGGTCACACCTACGCATGAGTGCAGAGCGCGCCTCTACTCCCCTGTATCTTCCAGAGCAAAAAAACACACCCAAGGACAAGTTCAAAGGCTCCAATTGACAACCAGTTAGTGAGGTGATGATGGATGATGTTCTAATTGGTGGGAAGCGGATGATTAAAACTAACTCACCAGCACCTGGCAGTCTGGGCTGTGTGTGGCTAGCGTGGGCTGAAGGATGCTGACGGAATTTAGGAGCCAACCAATGACAGAGGATCGCATGATTGGAGGTCCTATAATTTAGTAGCCAATAGGAGGTTGTATATTTAGTGACGTTCATAGTGACCTGTTTTGAGGGAAGGGCTTAGTTGTCCCACCTGATGTTAAGAAACCTATCACCTTTCTCACACCCATTAGACAAGTATGGATTGTATACTTAGATGTTCCCCTAGACCCTATCACTCTCTTTAGCAAGATTTTGTAGTTTTCCACATAGGATGACGTTAGTAATACGCAGGTTGTACATCACCTATGATGAGATTTTATTATAATGGTGTGATTTTTATGAAGTTCGTTCAGAGACACTTACTATGATACATCCGATTACGTTCGTTGTACTCCATGTTTTAGATAATTGATATTAAAACAGTTATCTTTTTGCCAACTTTCTGCGTCATTTCGTTTATTGATGTTTGAGTAACCTCTGCATCCCCATTCCTATCAAATGTATTGCTGACCCGCCTTAAAGGGCTGGAAATTCTCCAGTTCACAGCTGCACAGAAGTCATACAAATGCATACAGCATGCACACGGGCTGGTTATCAAACAGAAAAACGACAAGCACAAATTGCCTCTGAGCATGCACTTCGGTTCTGTGGCAAATCTATGCAGCAGGCATGCCAGGGTGCTTCTAAGCGCAACCTCAAGAGCATACCTTAGTCACCAAGACTGCGCTCCAGATTGCACTCCCTCAGCCACGCTTTAGCCTGCTCCTTGCCTGCAATGATGCAGGAAAGGCTCATGGGCATATGCAAAACAGATGCATATTATTCCACACCACTCTCTGCAGTGCACTGAGCATAATAGGTACATCCATGCAATATATGCATGTGTGGATGTGATTGTTTACATTTGTAACAGGGATATGTCAATGCTAAATATGCATACTATGTGTCAGGCACTTTAATGCCACATGCTGCACCAAGGTGGGTGGGGGACGACCCCGGGCCATCATCCATGTGGGTAAAGTAGAGTCTATGAATATCTAGAGGTTGAGCACCTGACACTGGGCCTCCCACACTTGCCCTTTGTTCCTCTTGACAAAGTTTGCTCCTCTTAACACCAAAAAACCTCAGATGATCCCCAGGCACATTTGTGCTCTGCTTTCACTTGAGATGGTTATCCATCATAAATTGCGCCCTATTCAACTCCCTTCGTCTTGTGTTTCAATGCTTGCATGGGTTAGCCTCTCAACCTGGACAAATCTATCTCCTGCATCCCTTCACATTCTGCATTGACAAGCTCTCATCACCCCGACTCTTCCCCCATCCATCCTATGCTCTCTACCCCTTTTACTCATCCACACTCCTGATTCCCATTCATTAGAATTCCGAACACCCTGAAATTAAGGACATTACAACTGTGACTGACTTCTTAAAAACCCTTTACCTACCATGAGAGAGCGCCTGCGTCTTACAATGCCATCACGCTTCTGCCACTCACTGCACCACAACCACTGTCCCAATTGGTTTGTATGTCTGTGTATATATATAGCTATGTATTATACGGCCTGCAGTAACAAGTGTGTACTTGTGGTTATGTTGCTAAACCCATAAGAACAACACTTTTTGGGCATCTTATAACTTTGCTCCTCCTGGACAAATCCTCATCAAACTTTGCAAAACAATTGTATGGCCCAACCTGAACTTTTTTGGCAAGTTTGGTGAGGTTTTGTCGAGGAAGGGCAAAGTTATAGGGGCACCCACATTTTATTTTCTCCATAGACTGAATAGATTTTTTTTTTGCTCTCGCCTACAGCCCAAACCGCCGGACGGATTTTCACCAAATCTTCGACAGGAGCGGCATCTTGGTCCCACAAGCATGCTTTGTAAATTTGGTGAAAATCTATCCAGTAGTTTTGTTTTAAAACAGGCAAAATGTAGGTAAACAAAATTGTGATATCTGGCTCCACTCCACGGACCCATTTCCCTGTTCACTCCACGGACACAACTCCGATTGGTCTGGAGGACCATGTGATGTCTGCGGACACCCATCGCGCCCACTGATTGGCCGGGGGGAAGCGGGATGTGCATCATATTTTTCTGAAATGCCTGCCATGTTGTATCTGCAGATATTCGCTGGAAAACATGTTTTTGGGCATCTGGTGTTGAGTAGAGGGGCTGGAAAGGGTGGGGGAGTGAAAGATGGTTCATATGATGTATTTGTTTAGGTGGAAGAAGACTGTGTTGTGTCTGTGGGGTCCGCGGACACTGCAGCAGGTCCTCAGGTGAGCAGCTTATGTGGTGACTGCAGGCAGGCTTTATTAGGGTAGGGGAGTAAAATGTAGATGATATGAGGATATTAAGATGTTTGTATAGGCTGTGTTATGCTGTGGTGGTTTTGGCCAGCTACTAGACTCTTGCACACAAGAGTTTGCCCACTGGTTGAAGTACTGTAATAGTATGTGTAGTGAAGTGCACAGGGCTTCAGGCGGCTGGCTTATTGGACCCAAGAGTCTGCAGACTGGTTGCAAGTATTGCAATAGTATGTGTACAGAAGTGGACAGGGCCTGAGGCAGCTGCCTTATGTGTGTGGGTTGTGGGCAGTGTGCAGATTGTTGGGTGCATGGCTGTATTATGCTGTGGTGATTGTGGCAGCTACTGGATCTTGGGTGCATGGCCCACTGACTGCAAGTAGTGTAATACTATGTGTACAGACGTGGACAGGGTGTGTGGCAGCTGGCTTATTGGACTGACCTGAGGGTTGTGGCCAGTGGGCAGATTCTTGGGTGCATAGCTGTATTATGCAGTGGTTATTATGGCCGTCTGTCCACTGACTGCAAGAGTCTGCCCACTGGCTGCAACTATTGTAATATTATGTGTACAGAAGTGGACAGGGTGTGTGGCAGCTGTCTTATTGGACTGTCCCGAGGGTTGTGGCCACTGGGCAGATTATTGGGTGCATGGCTGTATTATGCTTTGTTAATTGTGGTCAGCTACTAGAGGCATGCACCCAAGAGTCTGCCCACTGGCTGCAAGAGTCTGCCCACTGGCTGCAAGTAGTGTAATAGTATGTGTACAGAAATGGACAGGGTGTGTGGCTGCTGGCTTATTGGACTGTCCCAAGGGTTGGGGCCACTGGGCAGATTCTGGGGTGTATGGCTGTATTATGCTTTGTTAATTGTGGTCAGCTACTAGAGTCTTGGGTGCATGGCCAAAGAATCTTCCCACTGGCTGCAAGTAGTGTAATAGTTTGTGTACAGAAGTGGATTTGGTGTGTGGCAGGTGGCTTATTGGACTTCCCCGAGATTCCTGGGTGTATGAGAGTCTGTGCAATGGGTGCAAGTAGTGTAATAGTATCTGAAGGAGTAGGTCCTCAGGCGAGCATCTTATATGGTGACTGCAGGCAGGCTTCATCAGGGTAGGGGAGTGGAATGTAGATGATATGAGGATGTTTGTATAGGCTGTATTATGCTGTGGCGGTTGTGTCAAGCTCCTGGACTCTTAGAGTCTGCCCATTGGTTGAAGTACTGTAATATAACCTGTAGAGAAGTGCACAGGGCCTCAGGCGGCTTAGTGTAGGAGAGTGGAATGTAGATTATATGAGGATTTTTGTATAGGCTGTATTATGCTGTGGTTGTTGTGGTAAGCTCCTGGACTCTTAGAGTCTGCCCACTGGTTGAAGTACTGTAATAGTATATGTAGAGAAGTGTACAGGGCGTGTGGCAGCTGGCTTATTGGACTTTCCCACAAGATTCTTGGGTGTATGAGAGTCTGTGCAGTGTGTGTAAGTAGTGTAATAGTATGTGAACTGAGGTGGACAGGGCATCAGGCAGCTGCCCTCTGTGTGTGGGTTGTGGCCACTGGGCAGATCTTTGGGTGCATGGTCGTATTATGCTGCAGTGGTTGTGTCCAGGCCCTAGACTCGTGGGTGCCTGGCCACCATAGACCATATACCCAAACGTATACCCAGTCTGTTTTATTGACGTGTGCAGTACTTACAGAAATGGTTAAGGTGCACATCTGTGTGGTCTTGCTGTTGTAAGCACTGTTGCAGTAGGAGGAATTGAAATGGTGTCATGTTTTTATTTTTGGAAGTGGTGGCACTATGGTTGCAGTTAGATACCAGTTGGCGTATTCTAACTGTTTATCTGTTTCCTCTTTTTAGCAGTATCAGTTTATGCTGTTTCATTGATCTTGGTGTTTTCTAAGTACTGTACTATTGTAAACTAATATTGCAGGATTACGGGGGCAGTTAGATACTTGTTGGTGTATTCTAACTCTTGGTAGTTTGAAAGTTGTTGAGTATCACTTTTATTGCTGAAGGTTGAATTTGGCAGTTTGACCGCTGGAAGTAATATTGTAGTACTGCGGGTGTAGTAAGATACCAGTTGGTGTATTCTGGTTGTTTATACTTAATAAGTGTTGAAGGGTTTCCTCGGAAGAACTTTCATTTTTGCTGGTGGATTTTAAATTGTGTAGTAATAGGAAGTAATATTGCAGTATTATGGTTGCAGTTAGATACCAGTTGGCGTATTCTGACTCTTTACAGTTTCACAGTTTTGCAGGGTATGTCTTCAAGCACCTTCATTCTTCTTGGCGGATTTCCATTTTCCACTATTGAGAAGTGCCTTTGCAGTATTATGGGTGTAGTTACATGCAGTTGCATATTTATTGCAGTGGTATGAGCATTGTTAGACAGCTGTTGCCTTATTCTAACAGTTGGTCATTTCACAGGTCACTGAAGACAGTTTGTAGACCCTCATACTCAGTACTTTTCTTTTTAAGTACTATGGGTGAAACAATATTAGGGTGTCCTTTCCACAGTGGTTGTTTCTGTGACTACAATCATTGGGTCAGTGGGGAAGAAATTGTAAAGCAGAGCAACTGATGTCCTCATGGGCCAGTTGGTGTATGCTAAATTGTTCCAGTTTCACAAGGCAGAAGGTTATTTTTCGTTTGCAGTTACATATCTGTCGGTGGGTATTGGACTATGCTACTTTTGTAGATCAGTAAATACATTTTGGTTTCAAGAATATTAAGTAGGAATTTCCAAGATTTGCTGGTTATCTCTGCTTTGAAGTAATGGAAGTATCATTGCATTCAAACCACCCACATTTCTTTTTAATGTATGCAGTATAGTGACCTGCAGTGGTTGTGGCACCTGTGTGGTTGATTATGCCTACTGTTGTGAAGGTGTTCTTGCCAAGTGATACTTGCCCATGTGTGAAGCTAGTAAGCTTGCAGTTCTTTTATGGTACCATCTGCATTGTATGGTAAAAGCATTATTATTACGCATTGACTATGTGACTTTATCTGTAAGGTGGAGCAATTGTCTGAATTGCAAAATTGCAAGTATTACGTAATATGCCATGATTCACATTTTGTACCAGCTGCTGAAATGTAATGGATTCAGAGTTAGGTATAGATGCATACACAAAGAACTCATTAGGGACTTGTTTGTGCGCCACATGGTTGCAGAGAGTGCATGTATCTTTCCACACGTATGAAATCTGGAAGATTTCATTTATAGGTATGTTTTTTCTTTCCAGTACTTGCAGTAAATCCATTTACACTTCTTGTGGATCTTCTTGTGTGTTTATAGTGAATCTCACCATTCCCACACAGTAGTCCGATTCCTGCCTCATTCCTGAGACACTCAGGGTTATCAGGGTTGTTTGTTGCATTTCTATAAAGGAGTAGTATTTGCAAACACAACTGGTCTGCACTGTTTAAGTAAATGTTTTCAACAATTGGTGGCAATTGGAATAGAACACTGATTGCTACATTTGCATAGCAATTTATACCAGTTGTGTTGGATAATTTGAATAGACCAGACAGTTCTGTGTCTGAGTCATTTGATGGAAGTCCATGTGTTTTTTTGAAGAGGTACTTCTCCTCGTTTGTGCAGTTGGGTATGCATTTGCCTTTCAGTACATCCTTCTGTGGTTGTGATAATTGATGGAGTAGTAGCTGCTTTCAATTTCTTTGGTGGTAATTTTGGGAGATCATATATAAATTGTGTTTGCACTAGTTTTCTTTTACAAAGTTTGCCTTTTTGAGGAACAGGGTACATTTTGAGATGGGGTGTAGAGTGCACGTAGTCGGTTGTACTATACAATGCAAGGAATATCAGCCTTGACTTTTCTTGCATCAACATTGACTAGATATAGTCCTTCAGGTATACTTAAGAGTGACAGTGCTACATAACTCATGCCCTCTTTAAAGACTGTGCTGCCAATGTCAATCAATGGTTGATCTAGGGTTAGGCCTTGTGATTCATGAGTAGTAACTATGTATGCAAGAGACAGCGAAAACTGTTCTCTGCGTACATACATGTCTTTGGAAAGAATTAATCGGGCTGTTTAGCATCCTACCCTTTTAACTTCTGAAAGTTTGTCAAAGAGGATGTTGACAAACTGAATGCTGTTGTCACGTGGGTATGTCTGGAAGCCAAAAACTGTACCAAGTGCTTCATTAACTAAACCATGCTCCATGTCAAGGTTATGCTTTAGCATTACTCTACAATTTAAACACAATGTTAACATTTTCTCCAAACCAGCTGTGTTGGAGATAGAGTTTTCTAAGCTATTTAGTCGTTCTGTGGCTTGTTGACACATAGGTATTGTCATACCATGAATATCCAGTTTGTTTGTGGAGTAAATTTGCACTATTAGTTGAATTTCTTTTTTCAACATTGTTTCATTGAATTGTGCACAGCTTGCTAGGGTTGGAATTAAGGGCATACATTTTATATTTTTGTGTGCTAATTGTTCCATGACATCAGTAGCAGATGTGTTATGCCCATATAGCTCATGGATGCGTTTGCTATTTAAGATAGACTGTGCTTCCTTAGAAAGCACACCAATCCAAATGCTTTTCAAAATGTTAGCATAGGTGAGATCTGCAGACTGATGCATGTTTTCAGTTATTCTGCTGCCAAGTGTGTTACGGCACAGTTTGTGTCCTAAGGTTTTAAAAATAGGTTCACCTTTCATTGGTGTTTATTGAAGACAATCTCTGAAAACAATAATGTGTTTTCCTCCAAAGAGTTCTTCGTAGTCTGTTTTAAGGACCTCTTGCAATCTGAGATGAATCAAAGCCAACATTAGGTTGAAGACCAAGCTCATCTCATCTATAAAGAACATTTTCATTTGATGCAAAACTCTAAGTAGCTCCATAGCCTTCAAAAATGTTGACTATGGATTTACCTTTTTTCTCATATGGTTTAATATTTTTTTATATGATAAGTATTGGGCTATGTGGTATAGTGACACATGGTTTCCAAAGCAGTACGCCTGTTTGGGTAGTATGTGTCCAATACATTGTTTTTCAAAATGTTCTGGCTCTTGGGATCATTTTTGGCTACTGTTTCTATGGCTTGGTACGATTTGAGAACTCTTTTTCTGGATGCAGCAAGACCAAGACTTAGCCAGAATATGTTTTTTTCAGATTTCCCATGCAAGGCTGTGCCAGTTAAATGGTCTGTGGCTTCGTAGCAACCACATTCTCTATGGGGGTGCATTTTTTGCCAAAGCTGTGTCGTTTTTGCGACACTGTTTCGTCAGATGATATGCCATCCCATAGGTCTTTCAGCTCTGTTTTCTCAGCTTTGGTTAAGTAGGCTGCGTCATATAGTGCAATTGCAGTGGAATTGTCTGCAATGTACTGCACATCTATGTTTGCATTGCAGAGGAGGGCAATGATTGCATTGTAATAATTGATGTACTTTGATGCTTCGGTTCTTTTAATGCAGTATATGTTCTTAAGCGATTTGCCTTTCCCACTGTGTCTAAAAGAAGACATCAAGCTGTTTACTTGTCCTTTTGCTGAAACTGGTCTAGGGAAACCAAAGCAATATTTCATGCAGTATTTGCCTTTGTTTTTATATCTGCACCGACAATACTTGCCACATTTGTGTCTTTGAAACTGCAAAATCTGTCCATGTTGGTCAATATGTGCACTTTCTGAAGGGAGTTTGCAAGTGACATATTTGTGAATGAACTGCAAAACAGTGCAATCACTGTACTGACCAAATTTAGGAGCATCTTCAATCCACAAAAGCATGTGGATGTGTGGTGCTCCTCTGGGTTGATATTCTTTTCTCCAAAAGAAGTGTTGCACTTCCCAGAGCGGAGGAATTGTTTTTATTACAGAAGAAGTGCAGCATGGCAATAAACCGGTCATGAAGTACCTTGACACATTTACAGGGTCAAGAGAGCAGCGTTCTCCTGGTGTTTTCATGTCTATCCCTGCTATGTTTTGTTTGCTATGCGTAGGAAATCGGGGAAGTCTTCCCATGCACACTCTGCACAACTGAAAGTGACAAACCATGTGGGTGGGCCATGGATGCAGCATACACCGTACATCTGTGCAATGTTGGAAACAGTATTCTTTCGTACCACACATGTTTGCAAGAGATTTGTAATACTTGACTGTAAAACTTAATCTTTCTCTTGGTCCTTTTGAAGAAACTGTGTAGCAAACATGTTTAAAAAATTGGAACCTGTTTTCAATGCGTGTGCAACTCCATAACGTAGAGTTGCTAGTTTACTTTCCAAGAGGAGGTGGAATATGTATTCAACGTTTTGTCTGAATCTGGGGTCTTCAGAATACATTCGTAAAGAGCGGTATTCTGTTGCTGTTATTTGTGTGAATCTTTCATCATACCTTCCACCTTTTCCAGTAGGAGAGAGTAGAGGAAAGGCTTGTGCTTCTACATTTTTTTCCCATATGCTGATTGGAGATCCTTTGGGTTGCTGCATTTGATATGTTTCTAGTGCATCGTCTATGGTGTCTTTGGAGTGCAGTGAGTGAATTATATAGTGGTCTAAAATATTGGAGGCTGTAGAAGGATCTAGAAGTCTTTGACTTTGGCTTTCACATACTTATTGAGGAACTGCCACAATGATTTGAATTATTTTATTTGTACATTACACATTGAGGTGCACAGACATTTGTAGAACGGACAGATTGGTTTGATGAAATGGAGAGTTGATTGTAAGTATGTTGGAGATATTTTTGCAATCAGCATTTCTTCTGCCATAATGGTACTGTCTTCCTTTTCATACCCTTGGCCACTGCTATGGCAATTGGGTTTGTTTGCTCTTGTATGCATGCGTCTTCATTGAACTATGGCTCTGTGCTTGTTCTGTGAATTCATTCACTTGCACAGACATTTACAAAGGTATCTAAGTTGATAGTGCATATTTTGTGAAGTAATTTTTGTATTTTACTAATTAATTTTGTTAGTGGTTTCATTCTGTTTAAAATTAATATAAATAATTTCCTTTTGAGGAGCATTGCTCTGTCTACGAGAGCTTCCAGGATCTGTTTTCTGCAGTAAGATTTAAGGGTTGAGCGTGATTTCTCCCCTATTTTTTTAGAAGGTTCTGAGGGATTCTATGGTAGAAATTGTTTTGTAAAATGTATTTTTTGGAATGCTTACTTGTGGCTATGTTAACGTTGGTAGATGTAGTGATAGCACTACTGGTAGTTGCATTCTTCTTCATACATTTACTTTTAGTTTTACATTTTCGAAGAGAAGTCACACGTTTTTTCCTGCTACCTGGTTCTGTTTTGCTCAGTGACTGTACTAGCTGTTTTGTTTGAACTTTTCGTACAAAGTCTGCTCGTGGTGGATGGCTATTTTGCATGGTTTCAGTTTTATCTGCTCTATGTCTGCATTGTTTTCTACAGAGTTGCTTTTTGGTAGGCATTCTCTTGTGTCTGTTGGAGAAAAAAGGAAAGTGTGGGTTTGGAAGTTGTGCAATGTATTTGTGTGTACTGTGCATGAGTGTCTGAATGTGAGGGTAGGTATACATAGAGGAGTGTGATTGTGCAAAGGGCTGTTACGTTTGGTTGGGAAGGTTGTACTGGTATGTGTGTGTGTTCCTGTGGGAAAGGTTTGCATCAGTGTGTATGACAGTGTAATGTGCTTGAAGAAGTAAGGACATTAGAATGTTTTTATAAAACTAGTGGGTATTATCATACTGGTGTTCTGAAAACAATACAAACAATGGACCTGGCATGGTGCAATGAGTAACCGTGAAGCGTGCGCTGTGGGGTTGGATAGAATTGTCTAGGGTACAATACACCAACACTGCACTGTCTGAGTAACAGGCAGAACACTACTACAGTACTGCAGTTACTTTGTTGGATGTGAAGAGTAGGTTTCTTCTGGGTTTTATCTTCCAGGAGACGTCACAGGCTTTAAGGAGGCGGTTCTTCACTGCAATTGCAAAAGAAGGAAGTTAATTGGTATGTGTGTTAATGGTACAGTAATAGCAGTAGGAGAACACATTATTTTAGATTGAAGGAGGATTTGTTGGCATGAAGAGTTTGTGTGTGTGTGTGTGTAATTGTACAGCACTGCATACGAGTGGGGACTTGGGAGTATCAGCATTGTTGGTATGGGGACCAGTGCTACAGTGATAACTGTGCCATATGGGGCTGCACTTTTGAAGTGTGTGAGATGTTGCACTACTTGCTTTGTAAATGTATTAGTCCAAGTCATAGTAGGGTGAGAAAAGGGGCAGACAGATGTACGGATTGGATAGGAGAATGTTACAGTGGGTGGACTTTTGTTCTCACACATAGATGCTTGCTACATGAGTGCAGAAACCCTTTTCTGTTGTTTCATGTATTTATCCAAATTTACAGATAGCACTGTTTCCAATGTACACATGCATTGCTTTGCTTTCTTCCCAATGGTGCATTTTGTCAATTGTGCACTGTATGTACTTGCCATGCTTTCCTAACATACATGCAGTTTGCCTTTTGTGTGTGCATTCTGGGCATTTCACATAGGATCTGGCACTTGAATGTGCTGTGTAAATGTTCCCAATGTGTTTTTTATTTAAAAGAAATCACAGGCAGTGGTGCTGAAATTGAAATATGTGGTTTTGCAGCTGTTATGCTAGTAGGCAGTAGAAGAAAACTTTGAAAGCAAACAGCATTATAAGTGACTGTCAGTTGATCTGAGGAAATGGGACAAATGAGAGTATGATTACTGAGTAGGTCATGCAGAGCAAGTAGCAGGGACCCTGTTCATATGTATGCGTCCTGTGTACTTGCTATGCTTTGGTAATATACATGCAGTTTTCATTTTCTGTGTGCATTACAAAACATATGCATACCTGTAGTTTGTGTTGATGGATGTAGATGTGGATGAACCTGGAAGTAGAAATCTTGGAGAGTTTTACAGTACTTTTGGATGCAGGTGCTTGAGAATCATAGGAGACCTGTGCTCTGATTGTTGAACAGTACATCTGCAGGGTTGTACTGAGTTGATAGAGTTAGATGTAGAGATCTTGGATGTGATTAATGGATGGTTGTGGGACTGCCTACTTGTAGCCAATGAGAGAGTGCCTCAAAGAGTGAAGTAGAAAGGGAGCAAGAGCCGCCCCAGTGTTACGAGATTTTTGAAACCCGTGGTAGTTCCTGGATCAACCGCATTCTCCGTGGACTCCGTGGACTAGGCACGGGCCGGCACCATTTAATTGGCACTTCTATTTTTAAACTGTGAAAGGTGGCTCTGAAAAGAGCCATTATTTTTTGTGTGTGTGACTTTGGGGAATTTTTTAAACACGACACACAAGGGAGGGAAGGAAAAGGAGGTTTTGGAAGGGGCAGATGGAAAGAGGAACATGTTGGGTGGGCCTCCTCAAGGTAGGGGGCACTTTCCTTCGTGGTCCCGGACTGCAGCCTCGAAACCACTCTGGAATGGAACTGCTCACCCCTGAAGAGTACTACATTGTAGTACACACACAAAACAGTGACTTTTGAAAGGTAAAGATCTACTGCGGGTGTGTATGGCCTGCGAGACTGAGTCAGGGATCTGCAGCCCCACAGGAGTGTCCCTTTGGTGACAGGAGCAGATGTTGAGGATGCTGCATTGGAACTCAACTTACTACCCTGTTCGAAGTGGACGACCCTCCAAACTGCTGCTTTGTGGCTGGATCTCAGGTGTCGCCGCATGGAGGTGGTGCCATAACTGTACAGCCCAGGTTTGCCACGACTGATTACCATGTGGCACTCATTTCAGCGAACCTTGGCTGCTTGAGCCTTGGCTACCCCCCAACCCCAATGGTGGAAAAAAGCCTCCACACCCAAGACTTACATCGGCAGCTGGTAGCAGGGACTTCCACTACCTCATCCTCATCATCTTCATTTTCCCCCTCTGCATCCTCATGCCTGTTCCCCTCCCCAGGTCCTTGGAAAGGTGGTGATGGTGGAGGTAGTGGGGGTGGTGCTGAGGCAGAGGCAGCAGATGTAACAGCAGTGGATGCCATTATTCAGGAATCAATTCAGGAGTTCAGCAATGCATCAATCAGCAATGTGGAGCAGTACTGCAGCAAACCAGCAATGTGGAGCAGTAAGGCAGCAAACCACCAATCTGGAAGAGTGCTCTGTTCAAGAAATCCAGAAACAGAATGAGGAGCAGAACTGGGGAGTGATGGGGAGTGCTGCGCGGACAGTCACACACTTTGCGGACACTTTGCATCCCAAGCTGGGCTCAAAAAGTTCCAAAAAGTGTCCAGGTCGCCAGGGGCATGGTCTGGGACCTCTGCAGTGGTGACGTTTCACAGTAAAACACATTGGGTTGGCCCAAAAAGTACTTTTTTGCTGTTCGGGTACCCAGACCCTGTTTGCGAATAAGGGCAATGCGCACCGTGGGTGCAGTCACATGGTTCACAAATGGGACGGCTGTCCGTAGGACACCTATTGTGCGGGATCCGTTGTGCGCATGTGCCTAGGTGTCCTACGGACAGGGTTGGGCTCCCCAAACTAATTAAAAGTGCAACACAAGTGCGGCGGACAGTTCTGAACAGGAGCAGTGTTCATATGAACCAGGGGTGTGATACGCATGTGCCCAGGTGACCACCGGACATGGGTGGGCTCCCCAAACTAATTAAAGTATGTCACTGCTTTGCAGACATGTTGGCCAGGCTTGTTGATCGTAGGACCTGGGGGACGAGATGCGCATGTGCCCTGGTGTCCGATGGACATGGGTGGGCTCCCTGAACTAATTAAAGTATGTCACTGCTTTGTGGACATGCCGGACAGGCTCGTAGTTCATACGACCCGAGGGACGAGATGCTCATGCCCCCAGGTGTCCGCGAGACAGGGCTGGGCTCCAACTTATTAAAGTACATCACTGCTTTGCTGACATGCCGGACAGGCACGTTGTCTGTAGGATACAGGGAATGTGATTCGCATGTGTCCAGCTGTCCGTAGTACAGGGGTGGGGTCCCCCGAACTAATTAAAGGTACATCACACCTTTGCGGACATGCCGGACAGGAGCAGAGTCCTGCGGACACCTCCATTTTCATTGCGGACAGGCCAGACACTCATGCTGTCCGCGGACCCTTAACAGGGCTTTTAAAAAAGAAAACACAAACACACATAGCAAAAGTATACACATAGAACTTTATTTACACACACAGATACACACAATTAGGAAAGGGAAGGGGTAGCAGAAATGGAAACATATACAGGGGAATTGGGGGTTTGCATAGGCTGGTCATCAGGGGAGGAAGGGATTGAGGTCTCATCTTAACGTCTTTGCTTATAGAGGATTTGTGAGACAGGTTGGGACAGGGGGGAGGGGTATTGGTGCAAGTGGGACAGTGGTACTTTATATTGTCCATTATATGCCTTTGAAAAAGTAGCTTTAAATCTGCAAAACTGTCATTCAATTGGTCTATTTTTGCCCCCAGTCTCACTAGTTCATTGGCCGTATTGTCAGTTTGGGATTCTATGTGCTCATGCACTTGTGTAGTAGCTGGTGCTTCCGGCCATTCCCTTCATTTCCAGTATATACTGTTAAACAAAAAAACATGTTTCAGTTACATGTGAAGCAATGTGTATTAATTCTCTTACTTTTCAAACTGCATTGTATACCATTCAATCATTTCATCAAGGGGGAAATTCTCTTCAAACCACTACATGGTGCTTGCTATTTATGTGTAAAAATAAAAAACTTTTAAAAAAACCTTTTACTACTCATGTACTCAGAACAAACTGCAGTTATAGGAAGAAATATTATGTACTTACCACTTTCTAATACGGTTGTGCTGTCACTACTTTGGACTGCTCCTGCTGACAGTTGCTTTTCAGTTTATCTGTAAAGCAGCACTGAGGTAATACTGTTGGAAGCACAGGTTATTTTTCTTCTTGGTGCATTCCATTATGTTGCATACCCTATGCAATTGCACTGCTGCTTTTATAAGTACAGAGTTTGTAGACCTACATTTTTCTTTATAATTCACTTACGTTTTGCTCTTTGTGTCTTTGCTGCATGCTACAACAATGTAAGACAACCCCTGAGCTTTTGGGCAGTGTGGATGCTGCCCGGCATCCACAAACAGTCGCACAGTCCGCAGACCTTGTGGTTATCAGCATGGGACCAGGGGGCTCAGTATGTTGTATGGTACATTAATACAAATTAGGGGTATCCTGGTAAAAACATACAAAAAACAGTGAAAAAACTTTCTTAAAGGGACGTTACGGTTCAGTTGCGCTAATAAATATCTATCAAATTCTCAAATTCAGTGCAAAAACTTTGTTAAAGGGACGTTATAGTTACTTTGCACCAATAAAAACCTATCCATATTATGGTTATAAGTAAAATCGAAAACCCCCAGAAATTCGCCAGTTAAGGTAAGCTAAACAACCATATCTTGTGCCACCACTGTGCACTGCTAAAACTAACACCCATGGCACAAAAGATGACATCACAAATGCCATGGATGACATTACTGATGACATCACATGTGCAGTTACTTTTCATGAAAAGTCCCCACAAGGGGCTGTGAGTATCATGTTGGCAAAAAAGTGTGAGGGGTGATTGCGAGACGTATTATGAACTACGTACTTCACTAAAGAATGTACTGACATAAACAATATTCCATTGGAGTGTTCGTGTAGTACAACATACTCATACAGAAACATAGGCATTTCCTGTAGCATGCACCATAGAGGTGCAATATTTATAATGTTGCAATGTTGGATAGTAGAATGGTCAATGCTTCCGTATCAGACTTTTGCATACTGTTCAAAATGTAATGACTAGCTAATAACGCATCACTTCCTGCACACTTGTACTGCTACAAGCAAAACATGAAGAGACCACAATGCATACACATCTGTGGCATATAGAGGGAATATAAAGTAACCCAAAGAGAAGCACTATCATCAGAAACTGTTCATAACCTAAATAGTTATCTTGATGTACAGAAATTATAGCTGTGTTTCAGGCCTGCTTCTTCCCCTATGCATATGGATTACAAGATGCAACTGAACTCTAAGGAAAGTACTGCAAGAACATATGAGAAGGGAATGTCTGCAAATACAGTACCTTTTGAATTTTCTGTTTCTGACTGTCAGTGAAGAAAACCACCTGGCCTAGATATGTCATGGAACAACATATACGGAACAAGTCATGTGATGTCATCAATGACATTTGTGATGTCATCTTTCATGTCACGGGTGTAAGTCTTAGCAGTGCACGGTGGTGGCACGAGTTATAGTTGCTTATCTTACCATAACTGGCGAATTTCTGGGGTTTTTCGATTTGACTTGTAACCATAATATGGATATGTTTTTATTAGTGCAAAGTAACTATAATCCCTTTAACAGTTTTTTTCATTGAATTTGATAGGTTTTTATTAGCGCAACTTAACCATAATGTTCCTTTAACAAAGTCTGTATCAAAGCATCATGGGAGAAATATAAAAAATGTTTTTGAGCTTTAGCGTGCCCAACTCTAAGCTTGCTTAAAAAAAAATAACAGACTGATTCCGACCAAACCAAGAAAGTTCCGTATTCCTGTGCCCCCAACACACCCCCACACCCCTGAGCCCCCTCACCCTGCCAAACAATGGTATATATCTGTCTGCCAGTTTGTGATGTACACACGTTATATTAGTTTGGTCAAGGTTTGTAATTCACACAGAAAGGGGAATGCTACAGCCATCAGCATGCCCTTCAAACTCTGCTTCTTGCCAAAGTACTTTTATTTTAGGAAGCAAATACAATATACATGATATGCGAGAGTAACTGGGTTACAGGTCTGCTTTGTCAATCAGGGAACCGGACTTTGGTCACAGGATGCAACAATCACTTTTCTCAACTCAACCTGTATGAGATTTACCCACAATGCGTTGATTCTATGTTGACCAGAGAAACGAAGAATGCGCCTTTCTTCCCTTTGTGCATGCTAAATGACAGTCTAAATCGAAGACAGCATGTTTTGCTCAAGTCCACAATGCTTTGCGCAGTGCTATTTTAAGTTCAATATTTGAGATACAGCAACTCTGTGTGAAGCGTGCGGGAGCGGCCCTGACAGTGGGAATTTATGGATCGCTCCATCATCACTGATCCTTCCATCAATATGTTATTACAGCACCACATCCAATTACCTCTGGGCTCCTGGTAGAGCTTCTCCAGGCCCTCCAAAGGCTGATCCGCCAGAAAAGTCCGCACCATCTCCAGGGCACTCATGGTAACCGGTTCTTTAGCTTTCACCTCTCTCCTGAAGGCCTGCAAAATGAGACGAGGACGCCATGTTAATGTGATTCCAAAGATACAATGGAAATGCCATCACTGTCTGCCTGTTGCCAAGCTGAGCACGATTCTCCTTATTGCAGCTTTCCTCACGAGTCACTTCAAATAGATTTTGACACTAAGAAGCGGGCAAATCAAGGATGGCTTCTTTGTGCAGGCTAGCAAATAAATAGGAAATGTGCAGTGTGAACAATGGGGTAAGTACACCATTTAGAGGGAAACAGAAGTATGTTTGTGCAGGCTGTTATAAGCACTTTTGCCTTACATCCACTTCCCCCAGAGCTCTCTGTCTCGAATGACCCTCAACGATTTTGCGTTGCACTAAGAAACAGGACATCTACAAAAACAACACAGTCAATGGCAATAGCAAATGGCTGCCCAGAGTACCCCTTGCGTTTCTTCATTGCGGACATACATGCAATACAATCAGAGCGAGCTCACTCACTTCAACAGAAACACACAATACTGCAGATGGCAACTGTGTCATATATATTCCGAATTGTTACCATTAGTTGTTAACTGGCAATTAATTGTCATGTATTTTACAGATGGACCGGTGTTACTAAGATTTGAACATGATATTATACAATCTCTCAAAGAAATTGTTCTTACAAAATCCAAGCATTGATGTTATATAGAGATTGTGAAATGCATACGCTGTCAATGTCCCATAGATTTCTTAATTAGCTGGTGGGCACACGAGAAATCAAAGAAAGAAAAAAAAACCTCAGTGTGGACATACAATTTACATATAAAAAGGAAAAGGTGTGCAAGGATATCAATCCTAAAATAGCTCCTGTATCTTCAGGACAGTACATCTTGGATACAAAGAGAAATATACTTGCACCCATTGAAAATCATTCCCAACTTCAGCAGTGTTGGGATATTACATACTTTAGGATTTTGAAAGCTTATGCACAGTGCCATCTCAGCCTAAACTGTTTCAGTTAGTCCAGTAAAACGTATAGCAATTTCGATTTTATGTGATTTTAAAACAAGACTGGGGGCCTCATTACGGGTAAGGGATTACCGGCACCAGTAAGGGCACCGGTGCCGGTAATCCCTTACCGCCCTACTACGAGTTCCCTTTGCTGGTCCTCCCTTAACGCCTGGTTTTTCCAGGCGTTAAGGACGGGACCCGCAAAGGGACTCTGGAGCTAATAACGGTACCACAATTAGCGCCTTCCCCTCAATGGGAATGGGGAAGGGCCCTGGTGAATGCGGAATGACCTACCGGTCCCGCCAACCTTGGAATGGACCGGTAATTGCTCCATTCACCAGGGCGAAGTCGGTAGGGATTTGGAGGCAGCCATGGAGCTAATAGCTACATGGCTGCTTCCAACCTCGTAATGAGGCCCTGGGTCTCAAATACTTTGTCCACTTTATTTGTGCCAGGCTGTGTAGGATTGTTTAGCGTGTTTTGGGAGTACAGAGTACAGCACCATTGCACAGGATCAATGTATAGCATGTTTTTTTTTGAAGTGCAGCGCCACTGCATGGGTTTGGTGCATTGATATAATGTGGTACAGCAAGACATGTGTTATTGAGCATTTTTATGCAGCGCCACTGCATGGGTTTGCTGCATTGCTATGATGCAGTTGTTTCAAGCTATGTGTTGCCAGTGTAACATGGACATATAAGTAAGGGCAGGTTATTCAGTCAAAAACGATTTTTACATATAAAATGCAAATACATTTTTCACAGTTAAAAGCACACATCTGTACCTTCAAAATGCACACCATTTCTCACCTGAAATGCCTATGTTTTTATGTTCCAAGAGACACATTTGGTAATTAACAAACTAATCTCACTAACAAGACTAATAATTATAACTCATTAATAAAAGAATGTGTCTTCACTGCAAAATGAGGCCTACTCTGAAAATCAGTTTTAAACACACATTCAAGTTTTTTTTTTCTTTTACCTTTCTGTGCTCTGTTCACAGTAACTGCAGGAAGCAAAGATTTCGAATAAGCAGGAAATCAGTTTGGTTACAGTTGCAACTGTATAATCCAAGCCACTGTGTACAGAGGGTGGTTAGGACATGATAGAATTTTATTGGTTAGGATCCTTTGGTAGGAGGGAACCAGAGTTTTGTTTTGGTTAATCTCGAGAAAGGAGCTGGGCAGAGACGATCTTGACACAGCTCGAAGAAGAACGGGGTTGACAGCTGGGGATGCCTGATTCCTAAAGCAGATTCAACTTGGTTGCAGAGACTGGCTTTTCCAGTCAACAAGTCCCAGTTTGAGTGACAGCAGATGCTTGTCCTTGCTGGGTAAATCCCTCCAGAAGGCGACCAGCCAAAGAAGTTACATACTGAATAAGCCTGGTAATTATCTCGCTGAGGTGTGGGGGCTGAGTGTGTACGAAAATATTCAGTCAGTGTAGGAAAGGAGATTCCTGTGCTTTACCCACGTGTTTAATGTTACAAATTGAATTCTTGTCTCCGCCACTCTCTTTTCAGTGTATCACAAATAATGGTGTTACTGTGCTATTTCATTTATTTCTATAAAGAGTGAGATTGTGTTTAAATGCAACTTTTATAATACACAAAAATATCTGAAAGCACACGGGTGGTGTGTTTTATATTTACCAATACAGTGCTGATGATGTGGGGAGATGTTTAGACAGTGCAATTGTCATTTTCAAGGTAACTAAAAATAAGATTTGGCTGCAGCCATTCTGTATGAGCAAATGTCATTCAGTATGAGCAATTATAAATAACTGTGTATGTTATAGTCTTTTTTGCTGAAGGTACATGAGTCAGCAAAAATAGAGACCCAGGACATAGTTCACTACCGTATATAAGTTAGTGAAAAATACCACATGATAGCTCGCTCCCGTAGATAAAACAGCGAGAAATTGCCCATGGTGGCACACTAAAAGTGAAAATGTGGTGTTCATGAAATGCAAGCCTGAGGTCTCTATGGTGATTACACGAAAAATCTAAACAAAAATAAGGGGTTCTGGATATTGGGGCCACAAATAAAACAAGGGAATTATGCTCACCAAAATACCACCAACCACGCATACCAACCACGCATACCAACCACGCATGTCTGTGTACTGAAATAATGCATATCCACTGTAATATTATTATGCATAACCCAATCTGAATACAAGGAGTGATTGTTTCTAAATTATTTTTGGCAGTAAGAAAAGACCGCCAGGCCCCAAATCTATACAACATACCCAACATATTTATGGTGCGTTGGCCGGGAAAGTGATCACAGAGCACCTACTGGGCGTGGCAAGTGTGTCTCACACTGCCATCGGTACATTAAAAGGAACCCATTTCATAATAGCAGTGTGTTACTAAAAACGAATTTCAGAATGTCACAAAGGGAAACCACATTTTCAGACCTAGTGCAATATGTAGAGGCAAAATTGTTTGCACATGGGACGTGGTCATCGAACAGTACCTTTGAATGGCATGACCGCATTCAGGGTGAGGTGCAGAAAGAAAAACTAGACAATATTTTTGCACAAGGCAGCATAATTCAGGTCTGCCTTACAAGATTATTGAATGCAGCCGATAAAAGTGCAGAGAAAGACTGTTTAATACGGCTATGCGTCAAAATATGGTTTATTTTGAATAGGTCCCTGCGAATGCAGAAAAATGATACCCAGCTAATTAACAGGTTAAAGACTGAATTAGATGGGGCAAGTAAAAATCAGGAAATGTTAAGAGCAGAATTGAATGTATGCCAAAAAGACATGCAATTAAAATGCAGAGACTTTGATGCTCAGTTATCCAAAGCAAGAAACAATTTGAGGATAGTGAGCAAGAATTGGTACACTTAAAAGCCTTAGTGGACCACATTAGACAGGATAAAGATGAGGTTGTTTCAGAAATGCATATTTTACAAAAAGAACATTGTGAAAAAGAATGTGATCTCCAGAGTGCAGAACAAGAAATGATTAAATTGACTCAAGAAAGAGACAAGAGAAATAAAGAGTTCAATGAATGCCAAATGCAAATGTGTGACACACAGGAGGTAATTAATAAGATGAGTGATGAAAACAACTATTTGCAAAATGAAGCAAACAGACTCCTTAAAAAGTGTAAGGACTTAGAACAGCAAATGTGTATTCCCAGGTCCCAGGAGAGGCGGCAGGGTACCACATTCAATGGAGTGGAAGTGAATTCTAGTTCTGCCCAAAGAGCTAGTGCTCCAGTGACTGGGCCGGTGACTGAACTTGGTTGCAGCGCCCTTGGGGGATTTGATACTCCCATTGGGGGCAGCCACCAATCTCATACACCTGAAAACAGGATTGAATCACAAAGTAGTGCAATTCCATGCATTGCAACAAGTAGCCCCATAAAAATAATGAAATCCATTAAAGCCCTGATCAAACCATTTAAAAAGGGAGGTGAATACTGCATTGAGGATCACTTAGAAGCGGTTCATGACATTTTTAAATCACTCCAGATACCTAAGGAACAGTACAGACAATATTTTCATTTAACTTTAGATGCCCTGACGGCCAGCATCATAAGGGGATTAAATGAACAGCAGAATATGACATGGGTGGAGTTTGAAAAATAAATTAGGCGTCATTTTTCTCCTTTTCAGTCATTGCAGGAGGCAAAGAAAGTCACTTACACAATCACTGCTGGACCTAATACATCCCCTCGCCAATTTTTACAAGACTTAAAAAGAGCATTTCCTCGCTTTGATGTATCTTTTGACCCAAATTCCAATGAGTTTAAAACTACATACTTCTATGGGCTACAGAAAGACATCATATCCCAATTGGTCCGTGAATTTGACCGTGACAAGTCCCTTGAATGGATTGTACATCAAAGCACAAAACTATATGAGGTACTCTATTGTCAGGGTAGAGAAAGTGATAAAATGAAAGATACCAGACCTAAATCTAAAGAACCCTCAGCCACAGTAATGGAAATCAGGTCAGCCAAAATGTCCCTTGAGTCTGCTCAAAGCCAAGGTAAAAATAATGTGACACCTGAACAAAGGGGTAATGAACAAAGATCGCCCTTTCCTGTACCAATGTTCCAATCACATGATCCTAGTAATAGGGAGAGCTACATCAGCCCTAGGTATTTAGGGGACAGACCCCGGGTAGAATATCGGCCTGATATGGCAGGTATGAACAATAACCAGAGACAAAATCAAGATCAAAGAAATGATGGTCCCTACCAGTCATTGGGGACACAGAGCAGATTTGATCCCAACAATATGATATATGGTAATCAGGATAGACTCCGATATGTGTATCGGTTTACTGATAATGGGAATCAACATAGGGGCCAGTACTCACAATCTGAGAGACAGGACATGAGGCAAAACATGAACTACAATCCACGTCAGTACAATGATTCCCCACCAGGGGACTATAATCAAAGGATGGGTGCACCCCACTCCCCTCCACAAATGAATCAAGAGTTCAGAAACCATCCCAACAGACATCAATCACCTGCGAGGTATCAGAATAGATCCAATCAGGGGGAAAACAACCAATATCGACCTAGGCCACAGAAAGAGGATTCTAGAGAGATGGAAAGGTTCCAGTGCCTTGAGGCCCAAGTGAAAATGTTAGCTGAGCAAATAGGAAAGCTCTATGCAGCACAAAAACAACCATCTAAAGAGGGGGCTGATGGCCCTAGCAATGACCGGGGGGCTTCTGAGAAGTGACTAAGTACTTATGACACCTGCAGTGCCAAAAATACAGATTGCCCTGATGTAATTTTGCATAATGACTCTGAGATGCCTAAGGATTTAAAAGTGAAAGCACCAATAAATGAACATGTAACAGAAAATGCAAATTCTTCTAAAAAAGAGGTACGGTTTAACCTAGAACTAAATCAAACATTGAAGATTTGTGCAAATAAAAAAGAAACACCTGGAATTCCAAAAGAACAAAGAGACAGATTTAAGAAAAATTACTCATGCATGAGGAATACCAGTGAACAGGGAGTAAGTGGGGATGCTATAGCTCATTCCCTGGGCAAGCAAAACAATGACCAAACACAGGTAGAAAAAGGAGATACTCAAAAGGAGGGTACGGGTCAATCACCTGAAGAATTCTTTGAGCCACATATTTTTGAAGAGGCTGAAAGGGCTGGTATCACACTAAATGATCACAAATGCACAGAATTAAAAAATGACAAATTGCTGAATGATGTTGTTACACATGTTCAGTTGGAAGGTTGTAATGTGGTCTCTGATGTTACCCAGATGGATGGGCGAACAGTGGCCACACTCCAAAAAACCTCTGATCATGGAGAAATGAATAAAGTCTCTCGCGCAGAAATGGGTAAAAAGGAGGGAAAAATGTCTTTCCATTTACCAATGTGCTTAGCCAAAAGTGGGAAAGGCCTGAGAAAGGTGAGCCCTGAGATCAGTAAGAATTCACACTTTTTATGTGTATTAGAGGAAGTTGAGGACAGATATTATGCACCCATCACTGTAGAAGAAAAATGCCACACATTTGCTATGATTGACACTGGCGCACAGGCCACAATTATGTCCAAGGAGCTGGTAAAGAGTATCAATGAAGGGAGACCCCCACAGAGTCAGATCACAGTGAAGGAAAATCAAGGTCCAGTGCATAACTTTAATGGGGAGGAGGTGCCCATCATAGATGTAACTGAGGTTGACATAACAATAGGAAAGCACAGAATGAAACAAAAGGTATTGATCACATCTATTTGTGAAGTTCCATTTCTGATGGGGACAGATTGCCTGAAAAGATTGTCTCCTCTCATGAATGGAGTGCTGTGGTCTTTAACAAAAAAACCGTTGAGGCCTAAGAAATTAAAATCACAAAACAGCAACATAAATGAATGTCACACCGTTGCCAAAACAAATGATGCAGTGGAGGTATATCTCCAGAATAGTTGCATACCCAGTGTCACTGTTATATTGATGTGTCAAGACAAAATGCAGAGCGACAATGAAAAACTACCTGTACAAATATATTTGGACCCAAGGAAAAATTGGTAGACTGCCATAGATGAGCACACATTACGTTTTTATTTAAAAGAGAAAACATGCAAACAGAATATTGCTCCTAAAACAGATTCAGAAAAACACATTACCACTCTTGCTGAAATACACATGGAGCATGAGCAACCATGGGTTCATATTGGTATAAATGACTGTTTGAAAACAATAAAAGCCACTTTAGCGCTTGAACAGGAAAGGAGTTTCATTAATGAGACATTATTGCAAAAAATGATGGGGAGTGAGGAGATCCCGAAATTTAGAATTAAGTACCAATATATCTCTGGTTTGGACAGTCCAGACTTTGAAAACCGAATTGCAGGCAGATGCATGCTGAAAATTAACATTGGACAAAAAACAATTCACCATAATGTGTGGATAGTGAGTGGAGCACAACATGACTTTTACATGGGCAACGACATCATGCATAGGATGTGCATGGTATTAGATTTCCTTAATCAAAAGATATGGTCACGCCTAGGTGGGCCTGCACCTGAATTTGAAGACAAAAGAAGAGCTTTTCATTGCGCGCAGCTGGTCCCATATGCAGTTGAATTACAGATGAGGAAGGATACCATTATTCCTGCATTCACCAAACAGGTTGCAATAACACTGAAGTGCAGAAATGGACAACAGTTGAAAGATTCTGATGCATTTGTGTGCCTGAATGAATCCATAAAACAGCAGGGCCTGGATTATGAATACACTCCATTGGAAGATATTGGTGAAGGGTCTGTAAAAAGTATGTTGAATAACAAAGGTTGTCAAGACATTCTTTTAGAGGAAAACTCCCCATTAGGAATGGCCATACAAAAATCACATTATACGGCAGATTTAAATAACATGGTGATTGGAAATATACCTGAAAGGTATGTAGATGCTGAGGGTGAGTTGCCAGAATACCTGAATTCTGAGCCCAAAGGAATATTTAAAATTCATTCTGTGTACCCTCATGATTCAAATGAGACAGTGTGCTGCCATCAAGAAAATTGCATCACATTTGATTTAAATGAAAATGAAACAGAAAATCAGCCCATTGAAGTGGAAGCTGATATGCCAAAATATTTAAAAGTGGCAGCTTTACAAAAAGACACAGCCACACAGTTAGAGGAAAGCGCTGAGATTCCCTTACCAGAAGATTTTCCAGAATTTTCCAAAATGGTAGAAGAGCAGATCTCCTTAGCGGATGCGTGTGACAGCAATGAGGATAGAAACAATCTGAGGGAGATATTTATGGAGTTTAAGGATGGATTTGCAAAAGATGCTTATGATTGTGGTTTATCTGATTTACATGTGGCCACACTACCAGAAGGGTGTAGCAGAAGTCCAGTGTTTGTACGCCAGTATAGACTACCGCTGGCATGTTTAGAATCATTGGCAGAGATTATTAAAAATGTGGAATCGCGGGGAATCATCAGGCCCATTCATAGCACATCCAATACACCTATTTTAGGTGTGTTAAAGCCAAATGGTCAATGGCAGCTATGTGCAGACTTGAGGGAGTTAAATAAAAGAGTACCAGTGTCCAGATGGCATTGCCATTCATTGATCAGGGCCTAGCTCAGGTACATGGTTCAAAAGTGTTTACCACATTAGATCTCACATCTGGATATTGGTGCGTGCCTTTGGCAGAGGAGATACAGAATTTATTTTCCTTTACATTTGACAGGACTCAATACGCCTGGCTTAGAACGCCGTTCGGGTACATCAATAGTGGGAGTGAATTTGGAATATTTTTGAGAAAGGCCATGCCTGATGCAGCGGAAAGAGGAACCATAGTTTACGTGGATGATGTCTTGATAAAAAATGAGGCCTGAAAAGCCATTTCGATGAAATAAGACATGTGCTTGGCCAATTGCAGAAAGCAGGCGCCAAAGTATCTTTGCAAAAAGCACAATGGTGCAAGACAAAAGTGAACTTTCTAGGCCATGAAGTGACTGAACATGGGCTAAATCCGCAAAAGAAGAAGATAGAGGCCATACAAAGAAAGGAGTAAAAAGTTTGTTAGGAATGACAGGGTATAACAGAAAATTCATTGAAAATTATGCAGAAATCACTCAACCATTGACTAAACTGCTTAAACTGAATACTCCCTGGAAATGGGAAAAAGAGCAGTCTGAGGCAGTGGCTAAACTGAAGGAATGTCTGGTAAAGGCACCATGTTTAGCATATCCCATAAAAGGTAGGGATTTCTTTATAGAAATAGGTTTTTCTGAACATTGTATGTCAGCAGTGTTATCACAAAAACATGATTTGAATCACAAAACAATTGCCTATGCTAGTAAGGCATTTTCCCAAGTTGAAATGAAATTTAATGAATGTGAAAAGGCCCTATTAACCACTGTGTGGGCGCTACAACATTTCCGCCCCATTGTTCAGGGAGCAAAGGTGATTATTGAAACAAATCATCAACCTTTGCAGTTTTTAGAGAGTAAAAGAATTAGGTCAGGTAATCTAGCGCAGTCCAGAATCACCTCATGGACGCTGGCATTACAAGGTTTTCCTATAGAAGTGAGATATGGACAAAATAAAAAGAGCCCAATTGCTCAAGGGTTAGCTGACTTACATAACTGTGCAGCTGAGCAAATATCAAAATAAATGGAAGTGGAACCTAATTGGCAGGAATTTGAACAATCACCACACAAAGCTTTTGATAAAAAAACATGCAAGGATTTGCCAACTGTATATGTGGATGGTTGTGCTTTTCACATTGAAAATGACAGTAATAAACAATTAGTGTCAGGAATAGGAAATGTCTGGTTGAAATGTGAAGGAGTCCCCAGTATAGGGATGAGGATTGGAGCTAGGAGCAGTCAAGTGGCGGAATTGGCAGCCATTTATAAAGCAATTACTACTGCAGTTGATAGAAAGTTCAATGAAATTGTCCTGGTGACTGATTCTGACTATGCACGGAATAGTTTTGTGGAATATTTACCTGGCTGGAAAGCAAGAGGAATGATTACATACAACAAAAAGCCACTTAAACATGGAAAAATGATACAAGCCATAGACAAATTGGTGTCAGAGAATGATCTAACAATATACTGGAGAAAAAATCGTGGGCATTTAAAAACACCAGGAGAGGATAAGGAGGGAAATGATAAGGCAGACCACCTGGCTAAAATTGGGGCTGTGATGGGAGAATTGCTACCTATTGATGATTTACTGGGTGAAATACAGATTGATGCAGTAACACGTTCTAAAGCACCAAAGGAGGTAGATCAACCAGTGGTGCAATGGGGCCATGACACGCCAGACCAAGATTTGATTGAGGCACAAAAGAATGATCGAATTTTGGGAATCTATTATAATCATTTGATAGATCCTGAACAAAACCCTTTAACAGAAAATGATTGTATGGGAAAAGAAGAGTTGAGGGTACTATTAAAGAATAAAAAACGAATTAGATTACAAGATGGACTCATGATTAGAGAGTCCATAACAGGACAGATACAGTGGGTGGTACCCATTTCATTCAGAGGGCTAATGCTACAACATGCACATGATGCAATAACTGCAGGCCACAGAGTTTCACAAAAAACATTGGAAATACTGAAAGATTATGCTTACTGGCCACATATGTCCCAAGATGTGGAATTATATACTAGAGGATGTCTAGTATGCGCCCAATTTAAACCTGCTTCACAATGCATAGAGCACCATTGATGAAAAGAGGCCTAACTCTTCCATGGTCAGATTTGCAAATAGACTATGTAGGCCCTTTAAAAAGGTAGAGCAGGCGAAACCGTTATATTTTAAGTGTGGTATGTTTGATGTCGAAGTGGATTGAATGTATTCCTGCACCAGATTATAGTGCGCAAACAGCAGCCATATTGCTGGTGAACCATGTGTTCTCAAGGTTTGGGTTGCCACAAAGAATTGAGTCAGACAGAGGAAGTCATTTCACAAGTACCCTAATGAGTAAGGTATGGCAAATACTGGGTGTGAAAAGGAAACTACCTATCGAATATCGGGCTGCCTCTTCAGGTGGAGTTGAACGGAGCAATAGGTCTGTTGTGGATATTTTAAAGAAATTCATGGCAGAAGCAGGTTCAAGCTGGGATTTACGTTTACCGTTGGTTTTGATGGCAATCAGATCAACTCCTGCCAAAGCAACAGGTGTTAGCCCCCATGAGGTCTTGACAGGTAGGAAAATGGTGTTACCACAACACCTACTATACAGAACACATGAGCAGACACTTGTGAGTGCATCCACAGTTCATGAGTACATTGATGAACTGAGGAAGCATTTGCAACATGCATTTGTTTTTGTGCAGAGAAATCTGGAAAGGGTTGCTGACAGTGATAAGACGTACTATGATAAAAGAACATCAGTAAGAGAATACAGTGTAGGGGATCAGGTGTACAAGTTTCATTTTGGAAAAAGTAAACAGAAAAATTCTAAATTTCTAGCAGCCTGGCAGGGGCAATTTCGCATTATAGATAAGATCTCTCCTGTAGTGTATAAAATTTTGAAGAATGAAGGTGAAACAGCGATAGAGCAGTTTGTCCATGTAAATCAGATCAAGCCATGCCATCCCAGACACGAGATCAGGCGGCTTGAGCATGTAGAAACAGAAAACCCTGGGGCTACTGCCCACTGATGCACACAATACAACAGAAAGTTCCTTGAACACAAAAAGATAAAATAAATGGGTACAGTCAGGAGGCAGTGACAGAGAAGTTAAAACGTTGATTATTATAATGGCACATAAATACTGTAATATATGTAAATAAATAAATAATATAAAAAGTAAAAAAAAAATATATAATGGAAGCTCATGGTCGGTGTGCAGAATGAAAATGCATTGAATTTAAAATGTTGTTTCATGTATGCTTATTTTCTTTTTAACTTGTGTTTAATTTCAGAAGGAAAAAAAAAAGCGAAATATTTTTACCAAGCATGTTTTATTTTTGGCAAAAGGGTGAAGTTGGTATTGTGCTATGTATTTAATCTGTTTCTTTTCTATTTTGGTTTAGAACATTAACTATTTACACCGGAGGTCACGGGAGACGATGGAATATGGAGTCCCCTGGATGAAGACCAAAAGATGCCTGCCTCCGGGTGGAGGTGTAGACAAAATAGCCGGAATGCCAAGGAAAAGATGACTTCTATAAAGAAGGATCCAAGAGTACCAAGATGAAAGAGTACCCGAATTAACCAAAAGAGGCAGACAAGAGTCCTGACATATGGAGTTCCACGTATTTATTATTTTAATTAATTGTTTTAATCTGTTATGTTAATTATTTGTTTTAGTTAGTTGTTTTATTTTATTATTTTCAATTGACTTCAAGTATAAAATTGAAATACTGGACTGGACACTTCCATTGGGAAGGCAAATGTAGAACATTTTATAAGAATTGATAAATTCAGATGAATTTTAATATTATATTGATTGAACAGCGACTTTCAATTTTCATCTTCACAACAAGAATGTTAATTGTATTGGATTGTTACATTTTTGAAAGAAGAAAAGGAACAAGTTGGATTTTTTCCAATTGTGGCTCGGATTAGCCAAATTAAAAAAAAAGGAGGGTATATGTAGGATTGTTTAGCATGTTTTGGGAGCAGAGTACAGCACCACTGCACAGGATCAATGTATAGCATGTTTTTTTTTAAGTGCAGCGCCACTGCATGGGTTTGGTGCATTGATATAATGTGGTACAGAAAGACATGTGTTATTGAGCATTTTTATGCAGCGCCACTGCATGGGTTTGGTGCATTGCTATGATGCAGTTGTTTCAAGCTATGTGTTGCCAGTGTAACATGGACATATAAGTAAGGGCAGGTTATTCAGTCAAAAACGATTTTTACATATAAAATGCAAATACATTTTTCACAGTTAAAAGCACACATCTGTACCTTCAAAATGCACACCATTTCTCACCTGAAATGCCTATGTTGCAAGAGACACATTTGGTAATTAACAAACTAATCTCACTAACAAGACTAAAAATTATAACTCATTAATAAAAGAATGTGTCTTCACTGCAAAATGAGGCCTACTCTGAAAATCAGTTTTAAACACACATTCAAGTTTTTTTTTTTTCTTTTGCCTTTCTGTGCTCTGTCCACAGTAACTGCAGGAAGCAAAGACTTTGAATAAGCAGGAAATCAGTTTGGTTACAGTTGCAACTGTATAAGCCAAGCCATTGTGTACAGAGGGTGGTTGGGGCATGATAGAATTTTATTGGTTAGGATCCTTTGGTAGGAGGGAACCAGAGTTTTTTTTGTTTAATCTCGAGGAAGGAGCTGGGCAGAGACGATCTTGACACAGCTCGAAGAAGGACGGGGTTGACAGCTGGGGATGCCTGATTCCTAAAGCAGATTCAACTTGGTTGCAGAGACTGGCTTTTCCAGTCAACAAGTCCCAGTTTGAGTGACAGCAGATGCTTGTCCTTGCTGGGTGAATCCTTCCAGAAGGCGACCAGCCAAAGAAGTTACATACTGAATAAGCCTGGTAATTATCTCGCTGAGGTGTGGGGGCTGAGTATGTACGACAATATTCAGTCAGTGTAGGAAAGGAGACTCCTGTGCTTTATCCATGTGTTTAATGTTACAAATTGAATTCTTGTCTCCGCCACTCTCTTTTCAGTGTATCACAAATAATGCTGTTACTGTGCTATTTCATTTATTTCTGTAAAGAGTGAGATTGTGTTTAAATGCAACTTTTATAATACACAAAAATATCTGAAAGCTGACGGGTGGTGTGTTTTATATTTACCAATACAGTGCTGATGATGTGGGGAGATGTTTAGACAGTGCAATTGTCATTTTCAAGGTAGCTAAAAATAAGATTTGGCTGCAGCCATTCAGTATGAGCAAACGTCATTCAGTATCAGCAATTATAAATAACTGTGTGTGTTATAGTCTTTTTTGCTGAAGGTACATGAGTCAGAAAAAATAGAGACCCGGGACATAGTTCACTACCGTATATAAGTTAGTGAAAAATACCACATGATAGCTCGCTGCCGTAGATAAGACAGCGAGAAATTGCCCATGGTGGCACACTAAAAGTGAAAATGTGGTGTTCCTGAAATGCAAACCTGAGGTCTCTATGGTGATTACACGAAAAATCTAAACAAAAATAAGGGGTTCTGGATATTGGGGCCACAAATAAAACAAGGGAATTATGCTCACCAAAATACCACCAACCACGCATACCAACCACGCATGTCTGTGTACTGAAATAATGCATATCCACTGTAATATTATTATGCATAACCCAATCTGAATACAAGGAGTGATAGTTACTAAATTATATTTGGCGGTAAGAAAATACTGCCAGGCCCCAAATCTACACAAAATACCCAACAGCTGCAACTGGTATCAATGACTCTTAAAATATGTGCATCTGAGCATGATTTTGAATAACTTATGTAGCTATAAAGAGGTTCATTATTTGAAACAGTGCATTTTGATTCTCCATCACAGCCAACCATTTCACTCTGTGTGCATCCCTGTGAAATGGTTTATGTTAGTGTCTTACATATGGGATTCAACGGTCATGGACACTTTCTTCTTTCTATAAGGTCAGCATATGTTTTTGATATATGTGCGCACTCAAGGACACTGCAATTCACGTGTGTCCCTCTCCCATGCTGAATGGTAAAGGTGAATTTATCAGTGTTTACTCAAAAGGTTCTCCTCGTGCTTTTTAATGGTGACAACAGTAGTGTACCTCAAACTTTTCAAACTTCAAAACAGGCCTCTGAGGCTCATTTAGGTACTATCCATTCAGCCGCCGCACAATCAAGAGAAAATGACAGTCGCCACTTACCATTTAAGTTAACATTTCTATTACAAGGACAGATTACACCAAAGGACCAACATGTACATATTGTTGTGGGGTTTAAAGTCAGCCACGGGATCAAATGAACTGGCTCTAGCCACGTTGGGCCTAAGAGTACAGAAATCCTTTTGTAATTGGAAATCACATTGGCAGTATTTCACCCGTAACTTCCACACATCAAAATGCAAGTTATATTGAAAATAAAAAGTACAAAATGGGCCCAGCATGCGAATGACAAAGCCCAAAACTAAAGGTCGTCTTTTGAATACAAGTGACTAAGACCCCAAAGTGCACTTTTCCCCAAAGAAATGTGCCATGGAGACAATTGGGGCTCATTACAAATCTGGCGGTAGCTGTGCCAGTAAAACCAGCAGGCTGCCACCGGACCCGTAGTGATTTACTGGCAACGGACTTGCCAGATTTACCAGGGCATTACAGCCCCGGTGGTCTGGTAAATCCAGCACCGGCAATTCTGTTAATCCCCATTCCTGTGGAGATCCATAGGACTCCATGGGAATGGGGATCACGGAAGCACAGGCACTGTTTGCAATGGTGTGGGTGCTTCCTTGAAACATTGCGGGCAAATAGTCTATCATCTCTCATCGATCAGGCCCTAGGCCAAGGCTGCTTCTTTGTAGTTGACCTTACAGACTGTCCTATTCTCTGGGACTTTTAAGGGAGTGTAGGTACACCACTATATTTGTCTGGCGCTTAATGAATAGGCCTTGTTTTTCAGTTCTGAATCACGTGTGAGGAGTCCACAATTGTGTCCATTAAGACTTTTTTAAAGTGCTGTTTCATTCAATTAGGCTGGGTGTCATTACTCCTCTTGGTCTCTGGAGACTTGGTTGCTCTACCTCACATATGCTTTCTGCATCCTTGATTGTCCAATACTTGGCACTTGCAGATGTTTTCTTCTTTGCTTAATCTATGAAAAATGTGTTTTACGTACATGGCGTATCCCCTTGACTCCCTTTGTGCCTTGCAATTTTTCCTTGATGTGGCATCCTTGATCCCAGAAAAATAGCTACTCTTTGTTCCTCACACAAAACTGTTTTTCCATGCCTCTTAGCTCTGCAGCCCTGGTCTGTTTCTAAGGTAGATTGGTCATTCTTAATAAGAGTATGACGTCCATCTTTTAATCATGGCTTCTCTAGTCAAGGTTGTGCAGCAAGCTTCTATATGTCTCCTCTCCCTTGTGTTTCTGCGTATTTACATTCACTTCATCTCTCCTCACTTATTTCTTTGGTGCACATGATTTCTTCATATTCAATTACATATTTCTCTTATTACTTCTGTTATATCTTTATTCTTTAAGTATTTGCTAATATTTTTGCTGTGTCTCTGTGTCTTCTGTTCGTGACGTCACCCTGCTATCGTCAGATTTCAATTACATCTCTTCAATGTCAAATGGTGTATGCAGACATCTTAGCACCATGTTAGTGCGAGGGTACATTTGGTATGGCTGTCTGAGTGCATAACATCTCTCGTATATTACGGTATTGGGACGATACCTATTGCCACACATAATGCTCTCTTATTGTTGTTCCAGTATGACGAGGTGAGAGGGTGGGAATTAGAGATGATGCGTACATCTGCTCCCCTACATAATCCTAGGTGGTTTGTGGTACTTGTGGAATGTGTATGATTGGCAAGGTGTGACCAGTACTTGTTGCAGAGAAAACCATTTCCATGAACCTCCTTGATTTCACCACACACATTTTTCCAAGAAGTGTAAGGAAGGCATGGTATCAACAGTAAGACAGACAAAAGTGATCACAGTTCAAGGGTGTTTATTGAACTTCAAAAAGGATTTGAAAAATGCCTATCTAATCCTAAATCTATAGATGGGAGGAAGCCACAACCATCAAATAATAATAATGTAGTCCTAGTGGTGTCTTGTCAATATAAAGGGGCCTATACTACTAAACCTATTGCCAATCCTTACCTCTAAAAACAAATAGTATGGCAAACAATGTTACGCAAAAGAAAGAAGTGTTCAAGAAATGATATATCAGGATGTTCAGTGTGTTGGACTACCTTCCCCACATTTTCAACAAAGGGAAAGGTGGTACACTCGAGCTTAGCAGAGTCTCTGGCTTCTCTTGCACGAGGGTGCAGTTCAAACATTAGCATCAGGGCTTTCTGTGCCCAAATCTATTTGCCTTTCAAAATCTCTTCTGTCAGAGGGACTGATGCAACAAACAAACAATAAGTTATTTTCCTCTTAGGATTTCACACATACTCAATTTCTCAGGTGATTCACTAATCACCTCGGATCCCCCTCATCCGGGCTCAGATCCCCTTTCGACAAAATGTTCAACTTTTCGGGTGTATTCCTGTGCACCCTGGATCCCCTTCTGGCGGGGCTCAGATCCCCTTTAACACAATATTCAATTAGTCCCCATCCACAGAGCTCAGACCAACTTTAATTCACTTTAACACAAACTTGCTTTATCCCAAAAGCTTTCAACTGATCTCCCTCCTTCGGGCTTGGATCAACTTTATCCATGTTGTCATCAACTTATGTGACAGTATCAACATCGAGGAATTTCGCTTGTGCACAGGATTTTGCTAGACCACTCGCTGGACCACTTCGAGGTACAGTTCTTTTGCCAATCTTTCCCCTTTTTTAACTTTTAGTTGGATACTTTACAGAGACTTTCAAATGAGCATTCACGCAGTGCCGGACCACTCTGTCAAGGGCATCGTCTGGCATTGGTTATCACATGCGTTTCATACACTGTTCGCTTCAGCGTTCACCATACAATGTTGCTGCTTGCAACCTTGGCTTCACCACCGACCAGTCTGGCATCAGTCTCCCTGACTCCCCGGCTGCACTGACTTCACTGGTGCTGCTTTGTTGTAGAAGCCAAAACAACAACACTGCGGCAAGCAAGTCTCCCCACCTTGACTATCGACGCAGGAGGGCCCCGGGTACCTCCGACCCACAATGCAGGATTCTTCAGAATGTCTTCCTGGTCTTATGATTTCTATTCTTGAAGGTTCATGAAAGCAATGGTTCCTCATAGAAAAGGTTAAGGGCACTTCCCTCCTTGCAATCCCCTTCTGTTTTTCAGTCTTTTGCCTTATATTAAACTGCCATCTTGGAACTGCTGTTTCCTCGTGTGTGTTGTCTTGCTCAGAGTGTGCTCTCGTGCTCTGCTTTTAATCAGTGTGGGGAAGGGTAATGGAAGTCAGGCATGTGTGATGGTCCGTAAATGCCTGACCATTGTTTTCGGACATGTGAGGTATGTGGCTTGGGTGTTAGTCCATCTTCTCTTCTAGCGCTAGCAAACTGTCTGTGAGAAAGTATTTGTGTTGTGAAGGGGGGGTGAGTTCCTAAATATCCTAGCTGGTAGGATGGGGTACAGGTGTTACAGGGAAGGGGACACCGCTTCTTGGCATTCGGTGTCCCACTCCCACTCCCCAAACACCCCTTACCCAGGTGATCCTGCTGCACTGGTCCACTCCCGGGGACTGGATCCAAAAGTGATGGTCATGTCTTGGACACCTGGATGACACATCACCGGGGACTAGCGGGTGAGACACCTTCTGGTTTCTCGCAGCTGGGACCTAAGAACCTTAAGAGAGTGTGTCAACTATTAGTATTAAATGATGACCTTTGAACCGTTTCTGAATGCGTTCTTGCAGATGACAATGTAATAAGATGTTAATTGCATGTATGATACCATTTAGAGTTCTGCCATTTGTATAGAACACACTTGAAACTCAATTGACTGTCTCTAAAAACAAGTAGTAGCACCATTTCTAGGTTCAATGATGAACAGCTCTCGTTTCAGTCTCCAGGGTCTAGCTACGAACATAACTTCTGTAAGGTATTGCCTTTGGTTTTCCATGGAAAACCAGAGAAAATATTTGGTCCATAGACTGATAAAAGATAATCAATGGTACCATGGGCATTCGTGTTTATCCTTATTCGTGCAGACTATAGTTAACCATGAATAACAAATGGAAGACATGAATGCAAACAAGACCCAGCATTCTGTAGGGCACAGACAGAATAGGTATGATTTGTAAAACCTTTATTGAAGTTTCTAAGGTTTGGAAAACTCGTACTCTGCCCTATAACTAAGATGGGAGTAGTATCAACCTTCAAATAATAAACAAAACAGTCATAGTAGAGTCCGTCAAAACAAAATGGACTATGCTAACAAAACCTACCGCCTGACCTATCTCTTGTACAAAAAGTGTATAAAGGCCAAATGTATGCAAAAGGAAAAATCAGTGTTCAAATTAATAAAGGTTGCTAAATCAGCTCTCCTCCCCACGTGAGACCCTACAGAATAAGGTGGTCTTTGCAGGCAGGATGACACACTCTGGCTTGGGATCTTAGTACAATTAACAGTTCCAAAAAATGAGGATCGATTTTCACCTGGTCTTCCACGTTAAAGTCTTTTGTCCTACCCCCAAACAATCTTTCAACACAAAGTTCACATAGGCCCCCATCAGTCGGGCTCAGACCTCTTAAAATACAAAGTTCAAGTAGGTTCCTCTCTGTCGGCTCAGACCTTTCAAACACAAAGTTCAACAAAACTTGCACTGGGGCTCCCTTCCCCAAGCTTATTACACTTTGGGTCTCCCTCAGCCGGGCTGAGACCACTTTCGGGTGTTGAAGACTTTCGAATGTGAGTTGCTTTCTTTGCACACCTGCGCAGGTTTGACTTATAGTTCAAGATTCAACTTCCACTCTCCCCTTCTCTAGGAGATAAATCTGCATACTTTTTTTTTTCACTTCATTCGCTTTAACGTTACAAACAATGCACCTTTCACTGAGACTTTCGAGTGGACTACTTCATTTCGCTGGACCACTCTGTTACTCAGTATCGCTGGTTCCACAGATGTCTTCTTACTTCAAAATTCATACACCGGTATGTCTTCCTTCGCGTCTCATGCAAACGTGTGCAACCTTCACTGGTGTTATAATGTTGCCACTTCAAACTTTTTTTACCACACACCAGTCTCTCAGGTCATTTACCAACTCACCGGCTGTGTGCGTTTCTTTCTTGGTTCTATGTTATCCAATTCACAAGTCAAGGTTAGTACCACAGGCTTGGCCTCACCTCCCCAGCTCATCCGTTCAACTATGAGGGTCGCTGGCATCCTTAAAACACAATGCAGTCTTCACTTGCAGGATCTGGACTTCTCTGCATGTTTTTCATGGCCTGTCAGAGGTAAAAACCTGCAGTATGGAACTCCCAGGGTTTCTGACCTGCAGCTCTCGCCCCTTGGTCCGTCACTCTGCTCCAGTAGTTTTGCCTTTGCCCTGGAATTTCTGCTTGTACCTGTGCTCTGCCTTGCTTAGAGTGTGTCTTTAGAGATTGCCTTTTATCCATGAGAGGAGAGCTAATTGGTAGCAGGTGTATGCGCTTGAAGTCAAGTGCCTGACTTTGCCTGACCTGATTAACGGGACATGTCCAGTACAATGTATGAGAGTTATTCTTGTTCTTCTCAGTCACCCTTTCCTCAGCCCAGTGTTTGTGTAAAAAGGGGGGGGGTTGGGACGTCAGAGAATCCTAAAAAATAGGATGGGGTAGATGAACAAAAAAGGGGGGAATACCACTCTCACCATCGGCTACCTCATCCCCATACCCCATGGTCTGGATCCAAAGGTCATGACCATGCCCTGGTTCCATGAGAGAGAGCAAGATCTCTGAGAACTAGTGGGTGAGACACCCTCTGGTTTCTCACAACTCTCAATGTTAACTTCACACATGAATTGCCCTTGGGTGTTCATGGGTTTCCATTTAAATCAACACCATTTAAAAAGAATGGCCATGTGAACCTCACTGACAAACAATGGCCATGGGGTGTCATTTTATGAAGGTGGAGGAGCACAGCAAAGCACTGTTCGATTAGCTAGTTAAGGTATGAAGGAGCCATTTGTCAGAAACACATGTACTGCACAAGGTGGTCTGCTGCCTCAGATGAAATGCCATTTGAGCCTCACAATTAGATGTAGCTAGGTCTGAAGTTTGTGGTCCCAGTATGGCACTCTGTGGTGCCTCCACACTTGTGGCACTCTTGAGGCTTCCTGGAAATGACTTCCTGCAGAGCTCACACTGGTGAAGGCTTTGCAAATTAAGTATACCATAGCAATCTTTGAAGGCCAACTATCATTTGAAAGGACTGGAAATCTTGTTAAAACTGACTTTTACAACAGAGCAGGCTTTCCTATTGGGCAACAGGTGCCATGCTGTCAGTGTCCCTATAACTGTACGCAATAATAAGAATCCAGCGCATGTGTTCTGTGAAATATTCCGAAAATGGCTCCTTTTGAGCAATGGATTGTCAGTATGTAAATGTCCTCTGGCGAGGCGGGAACAGACATGTACTTCTCTATCCAATTAAGTTAAGGCTCCGAAATGCTTTTCATAAGATTGCATTGCAATCTGCTAACTGATTGCATTCAAACAACAAAATGATTCGGAAGAACTATGAGTTTAGGGCATGCACCGACTCTATTTAAATGTAAATTCTCTTACTGCCTCTCGTTTACAGCATAAAGGAAGATTTTCCATTTTCTGCACCCTATTTCAGGGCTAATTGTCAATCCACTACTATGCCCCTAGTGCAGCGGTCTCTAAAACTGACCTGAAAGATTATCCACCAAACTAAGGGATGACTAAATCATTTGATCAGTGGATTATGGGCACACTGTTACCACGTAGCATTGAACACGCTCAAAGCTGGCCCGGTATAGCAATGAATGAATATGGTTCTCTGACTATGTATGTCCATGTTAGATACATGAACAGTGACTATGGATGTATTCTGTGATTCACACAGAGACATGGACAACTGTACCATGGACAAAAATAAGAGGCAAAAATAGGGACACAGGAGAAGGGGTCTAGTACTATACGGCTACTCATTCTATCTACCCAGAAAGGAGTAATGACCCAATCAACCTGCAGTTATACAAAGCGACAACTTTCAGAAAACATGTTGCCAGGTGGTGCTTTAGGCCCCTAAGCTATTTCACCTGCACCCTTGCTCCATTTGCAAGGGTGCACCCTTGCTCCATTTGCACCAATTTGCACCAACTGTTAGTTGACATACATCTGCTGAAATAAGGACTGAGTACACATAATCACAATTTTCCGAAAAGGAACGTGAAGGATCCATAGTCTGGCATTAAATCCAGCTCTGGGGCTGGCTTCCACAATCAAGAAACGTAATGCAGAGGAGGAAATTATGGCACGGCGCAGTATGTGTGCTGCATTGGCGCACTTGAATTATAACACTGCTGAGCCAAATCTATGAGAGTGGGAAACAGGCCGATCTCTTGCTGCTATTTTGTTCGCAGTTGCATTGACTGCAAGCTGGTTGCTGGCATTTAGGCCCCGACTGACATCCAAAGACAGTTTCCCTTTTCTTTCAAAATAAAGAAATTCATTTATCAAACTAAAGACCCAAGGAAGGCTGCCAAAAGAAAGCAGGTCAGCATTGATAACATAATTAGCCTAAACGAATGACTAATTTATGGCCAACGATTTCAGGCTAATTTCACAGGATTCCTGAACTTCTCCCGACTCGCCGTGGTGAAGGCTATGGAAATCGAACATGCATAATATATGACCTGACAAAAGAACAAGTAAACTACTTTATTTCGGACTTTCATTTTGTCATCTACTCCAGAGAAGTAATGACATTCCATCCTCTGTTTTAATAACACATATTGATCTGCGCTCCTGAAGACTTCACCAAGGAGCCCTCCGCGGCCACGGACACCGGGGTGTCATTAGCACTTTCCAGTCATTGACTTATGGATGTTTTAAACTTTAGGAAGGACAAAGTAGCAGAATGCACAATCTTCGTCTTTAGGCCCGTGTCTTTGGAAGAAAGGACACCAATATATCAGCCAGAATCCCCAAGATCTTGCTAACTGGTACTATACTGTGGCCATCTGCCTCCTCTTGTTCCAAGGTCAATGGAACGTTCTCCACTGGAACCGGAAATGTCTGAAATATCTCAGCCCTCACCAGAATTTCGGATCTTTGGTCTTGGACTTTGGTTTTGTGATGGTAGCTTAATTGGTGAGGGAAATAGATGGCAGGGTGAATGGATGTTCCCATATAATGAACGAGGGTTTCTTATAAACATTAGTGCTTCCTACAGTGTCCCTGCATGTTTTGTGCACATCCACATGACGAGAACTCTGCACTCAGCAGAACGATTTCAAAGCAAGCGGACCAGGGAGACACACGTATTTAGATATGCTATCCCAGCCAGAAAAGGCGATTCGACAGCAAATGAAAAACATTTGCAGAATTAGCGTCTTCATTTCATATGCTGCAAAAATCACAAAAATAGAATGGTTATGAAAACAAATGACACTGAAGCACTCAGAAATCCTACTTCTATGAAAATATATCTAACCAATCGAGTTGATCTAATGTTTTAAGACATGCAAGTAATGACTGATTTGATTGTGATGTCCTCGGGATTGCTTGATTACTGCAAGTCCGAATTGGTCATTGGAGAATCGGTTGCTTTTTTTTCTTTGCACATTTTGCTGTATATATATATATATATATATATATGTAAATATATATGGGATGGGTTTAGGGATATCATTAATGTAAAAGGGTTAAGGCGAGATATGGGGGGTCTCCCCCATACCTATCAAGAAAAATAAAAGAACAAAATCGACCGATTCTCCATCAACTAATTGGATTTGATGTAATCAACCCAAACAGTGTCCTCCACTTGTGGAATTAGGCATCAGTTACTTCTGTCCCTGGGAGCAGAAGCTATACAAGGAACAAAACAGATTGGACATGCCCAGAGACATTTTCTGGGAGAGATGGTAACTGTGGTCACTGTGAGGTTTTCACACAGTGTAGACATGGCGTGGTGGGGCAAGGCGCTGATGTACATTTCCATCACTGTAGTTCTTTTTCTGATTGGGATTCCATCCAGAGAACCTGTGTCCCTACGCTACCCTGTTACCTTGTTAGTCTACGAACAGCCAATGGAACTCATTGATCCTATTCATTCATTCTCCACTCTTCCGATACCTTTGGGTAGAGTAGACCAGTCAACTTTTTTGTGGGTGCTTTTACATGTTGTTATGTGTCTTGGGTGATGCCTGTCCCCTCGGGGTAATATCTGGTGATATGTATTTTGTTCACAAACTTTGTGGTACTGGATGGCATGCAAAAACGAATGTATTTGATGGACAATCAACAAGGGCCATTAAATGAACAAAAGGGGGCAAATTGCTGTTTGGCTTCAAACATGTTACACTATGTCAAAGACTTCTATTATACTGAATTGTGTATTTTTGCCAATAAGAACACAATAGAAAATTCGTTACTAGAAGGTATTTTTTGAAAGGACATAGATACCCGTTACATGGTATATCGATATTCTTAAGAGACAACCACAGAAAAGACACAAGTAAATAATTGCAACTTGAGGGAACCCCTGTCTCTATGCATACATCAGTGTTCATACAGACATGGATTTAACCACTTTCACTACTGCACCGGTGGTAAAAGTCCATATATTATTAGTGATCACCATTAAAATCCCCAGGGAGTGGGCTGATTTCCATAAACTGTGACGGGTTAATGCATGGCAACAAAAAATTGCACAATTGCTGCTGCCATTTTGAGAATATGAACCTTGTTAAGATCAACATGAAAGTGTGTAGTGAGGGCCACGAGAAACCAGGTTTCTAACCTCTCCTCTGTGCGCATGTAGTCATGTACTGATCCCTCTCTTCCATGTTGCTGGGTCAACAAAACAGGAAAGTACCCAACTTCATTGGTGCGCAATCAGTGGGTCCTTTTAATGGGGATTGGCAGCTCTCATCAAAATTATTCAATAGCGTGGAAAAACTTTTTCTTTTAAGCAGAAAAGCAAGATATCCAGGAAAAAACCCTCTTTTTAGCTAACAAACGAGGTTTTGGCTAGATCTCAAAAAGTAACCTGTGATCTTGCGACACATGTTCTCTCCCCTGATGTACCATGAACAACAGAGCTTAGCGAGGTCAATTCCAACTCTAGAGCCAACCACTTTTCTACTCGTCAAAATTATGCTGTGTGGGCAATTTCCCCTGCGAAAAGAAGCTATTACTAATTGTAATGAATCATTCAGCTGTTGGAAGTTGGAGTAACAGAGAAGTTTTGCCACTCCTGCTGTGGCACTTAGCTTGTTTAATACCACAAGCACAGTGCTGCGACAGTTCACCATGTGATTGCCCATATCGTTCACACGTCTTGCATGCTAGACTCTAATCAAGGCATACGATCTAATCGAGTATTGTCAGGTGTCAGCTCTTAGTGCTTACATTGGTGAGCAATGTTCAACAGGAAGGGGAAATTTAGAGAATGTCTCAGCAAAACTCGAATTTGCCCCACTTTGGAGTGGTTGGACGAGACCACAGATGACTGGATTCATCTCGGGAAGGGCAGTCCATCTTCTTTCGGGTGTGCCATTTTGTTTCCACACGGCACACTTCTATCGGAGCACGTGGCAACCTCCTTGCGCAACACGCTAGAGGTTTCCAAATAAATCAACCTAATAAGGATTTTACCTACCTATCAAAATAAACTACAGGAAAACACTCTAACAAAAGTTATCTGTCCCTCACACTTATACATACATCACACGCATAAAGAAACTATTTGGCAATTCAAATGTAACAGAAACAACATTTAACTTCAAGATAGACTTATTAACTGTATAACCTTGCAATCCGTGTAAGCTCCCTTTCCCCAGATTCAAAGCAGGATTTTCATTCCAAATTTCGAATAAGCAAGTTCTTCTTTCTAACCAAGTTTGGTCCATGAAGTTCTTCTTGGTTCTTCTTGCTCCAAAAGTCTTTCACTTTCTTTAACCAACAGTTCAGTTAGATGACAAGCCTTTATCTCCACTTACAGTCAAAAGTATGACACAACTTCTTCCTGAGAAACAAAACACTGTAGAGGAGGAGCCAAATGCATCTATGGAAATTCTGCCCCTATTTTGCCTATATGTTGGAAGCCGGAAATTGCGACATGCATGACGCCAGTGATGGTACCTACCGTTGAAGAATCCTCAAAACCAGGTATCCATTGAGAAAGCCCTACATGATGTACCCACAGAGAGATGAAAGTATCTTAAAGGAGGTCCTTGAAGAAGTATGAAGCGATGAACGCAAGAGGATGTTGACGTTGCATGAAGCAGAGATAGCGCACCAAAAAGAGATGCCAAAGAAGAAAGTATATAGACATTATAGAATCTGATGACGAAGTGAAGTGTCGAGTAACATTTCATGTGTGGGAATGAAGATTGCATGTGCGAAGAGCACTGAAGAAAATGCAAATCGCTTCATAACTGTACCGATTCTGCAACACAAGTAGACTAAGAAAAAATGAAGACTGGCTATACGTAGTGAACAGACTGCAGGTGGTGTGGCCAATATATCTATATGTGTATAGAATATGGATGTTCCACGTCGAATTTTAGCAAACTAGGAACCAATGAGCAAAAAGGGCTGAAAGTGTGGCACAGCAAAGAAAGACGGCTGAAGATGGAAAAAGAATCGAGAAGGCGTTTTTGGCCCAGTGTTAAGGATTGAGACAGCCAAGAAACTGGTTATCTATTCGAGAAGATACAATGAACATGAGAAGCGAGGCATGCTTCTGTGGAGGCGCAATGGAAAAAACACTATGAGTGCCAAGTCTTGTTCATTTAATAGTATTAAGTATGAAAAAGGAGCTAAAACATGGTCGCCTGTCACATGGGGTAGATGAAAATAGACTTTGGGCAAGCTACATCGAGATTGAAGATAAGAACATGCTCTCATTCTCTTCTATTCCCTGGCATAGTAATACTTTGCAAGGCCGAGTTGAAAGACAATTCAAATGGCAGACAGCAAGAGTGATGATGGATGATGGGCCAATTGGGTGGGAAGGCATGGTCAATTCCACCCACAAGCACCTGGGGTGCCAGCTTGTGTGTTGCTAGTGAGTGGAATATTACAGAAGGGTACAAGTATGCCAAGAAATCATAGAGGGCCACATAGCAAAGAGCCCTATAGTTTGATAGCCAATGAGACATTGTGTATTTGATGACAATGAAGATGACTTGCACTAGGGGTGGGCATAAATTGTCCACCTGACTGTAGAGACCCAATCACAAATCTATCCCCCATAGAAAGTATACCTAGATGTTCCCCGTAGACCGACCACAATCCCAGTTAGGTCTTTCTTATGTTGCCATGCAGTATGACGTCAATGGTGACAAGTTTTTGCTATGTAAATGTATTTTTTCATGTAAAATGTCGAGAGACTTGAGCGAACGTCCGTTGATGTCCGTTTTACTCCCTGTTTTAGACAATTGATATTAAAACAGTTATGTTTTGCCAACTTCTTGAGTCGGTCTTATTATTGGTGTAAGAGTAAATTCTGCATCCCCATCCATCCAATAAATCTTTACCTTGCTTAAGGGCCTACGGGTTCAACACTTTTATAATTTTTCTGTATCAACAGGAAAGTCATGTCAGGATGATTCTGCAAACATTTATGAAACACTTTAGTAACCTTGCCACGTCTTCTTCTCCACAACTTTCAACCACAATTTGGTACTTCAATGATTTCTCCCTGCTCCACTAACTTGCTAGGACTACCACTAAAAGGTCCCTGTCCTGGTATACTTACCTGCCAGGACTAAATGCTTCTAACACTACTACAAGTACTCTGTGGTCAGTTTTTAAACTTTTTTGATAACAGTCTTTAACTTTCAATAACATCAAAATTCACAACGTCTTGTGGGAACACAGGAGACACATTGATGTTGTTTATTTGTATTTGCCACATTCAATGCATGTTATGCTTCTCTCCTCCTTGATACTTTCTATCAGGACTGCATCCCTCATTCCACTCTTGTTTTCCCACCTGTGCAGCTGATAACTGCTAATAATGTTTCTTTAGCACACTTCCCCTTCTTTGGCTTTGGTAATGTGTGTTAACATCTTGTTCAAATATGACCTCTTCCTCACTCTGGTCACAATGGTTACAATCCCTCTATAACAATGGTCTTCTGTTGTTTTGCCAATCTGTCTCCAGGTTGTTTGAAGTATTGCCCCCTCTTTACTTTGGAAACAGTGGTTGTAATTGGCTGAAGTCAGTATTGCCTCTTCTTTATTTTGGCAATGGGGTTAAGTATTTCCCCCTCTTTGTCTTGGCAATAGTATTGGTTTAGATAGCAATGATTATAAACTTTCCTTTTTTTTCTTTTTATCAAGTTGTGCTTATGCCAATGTAACTTCCTTCTATTAGTTTGGTATTCAAAAGAGCTTCCTGTGGCCAGTGGTTGATCACTGAGCATACTGGGATTACCTGTCAATGGTAAGCTCACCAGTGTATGCAAACGCATCCGCTCGATCCGCCACCACGCTTCATTCTGCTTTTTCTGCTGCCTTTCTCATGGCAGAGTGCTTCGGGTTTCCTGTGGCTCGCACTGACCAGCAAAGGAGCCTCCCTTGCTCTCAGTGCACTCCAGTGCTCGCCAGCCACCGGATACAGTGCGCAATTTAGAGACCCTCTGTCTCTACGGGGAGAGCTTGCTACCACACTGCCTCCCACTGCGCAGCCACTGTATTCAAGGGCCTCAGCTTCGGAGACCCTTTCAGGATTCAGGACCAATGTCCACATTAACAATAGCAGCGTCTCTGACATCTCCCTTCTTCCTTTACTGCAACTACTGTTGGTGACTTCTACAACACCTCCTTGCTGTTCTAGTGGCCTGCAACTGAGGGAGCCTTATATATATATATATATATATATATATATATATATATATATATATATATATATATATATATATATATATGCAAATGTCCAGCTTAGGTGTGGGTCATTAGAACCACTAGACTGCACTGTGCAATTTAGTGCCTCTAAACCCATCTTCCTCGTCCCAGCACTAAGGGCATTGTGGGACTCTAAGTCCCAATGTCCTGATTACCTTTTCTTGCAAAGGTTTCAATTCCACAATAAGCCATTAAAACTGCACAGTCTCTAGGGAATTTATGAAAGGGGTTGTCCCAGTTTTCCTGTTCTGCCCTCCCCCCATGTGATCCACCCACAGAACACCACCCCCAGGGTCAGGATCAGGAAGCGTCTGCCTTTCCCTGGCCACATGAGAAGGGTCCCAGGTCAGGGCTTCTGGGGCAATCACTTCTGATTCATCACAATCACTGATGGGCTGTACTCCCTTTCTTCATGATCAACATTGCTTAATCCACTACCAACAATTTCACATGCACCCCTACTAGCACAAGCATGCACCCTTCCATTTGTTTGTCTAATTTCTATCCTACTCCTGCTTCCCTTATCGTCTCCCTATTTTACGCTAGTCTTTTAAACCACCGGTTGCGGCACACTGCTCTACTATTCATACATGCATCAGAACCATAAAACAACTAATTTGGTGAGGTCACAGTTTGAAAACTGTTTAACATAACACTACTACAACAGCATAAGATCAGTTCTTTAAAATGGCGAGACAGTACGATCTACAGCCTTCCTAAGACATATGCCATGACTTTATCAATACCATGCACATAGCCCTTATGCAGGGTCTATCTTATCAACTGCAGGACTGTCATTGCAGACCATGCTATTCTGCTCTAGCATCTGTGAAACCTGCTTGGACCATCTGAGGCATGAGCATGGTTTTAAAGTTGCATTTTGGACATTCATCAGGCAGTCCATTATGGCCAACATTAATCAGCATCTATAACAGTTAACTGTGGGGTTCCCCATGTGTCCCCATTATCACTTTTATGTTCAATGTTCATATGCTGACCGTTATGTCTATCATTCATAAACGGGGCATTTGTTTTCAGCCCTATGAAGATGATACCCAACTATCTTTTAAGGTATCAGGCCACAAGAAAGCAACCTGCAACTTCAAACTTGCCTCATTCAAAATCAAAATTTGTTTGACCAATAATAAACTCCAGTTTATCTCTACCAAAATGGAAATACTCCTAGGCCCCATGCATATTTTAAATGACTCAACAAAAATCCCTGCCCTACCTCAGTTATTTAAAACTCTTTTCTTTCTCCAAAATAGTTAAAAACCTCAGAGTAGTCTGGAACTCGAAAATTAGACCAGTCCATCAGATAAATGAAGTGTTGAAATCATCATTTTTCAGCCTTATAGGGCTCTCTAGGACTCTCCCATTTTTTCTGCATCTGATTACCCTATGGTTGTAGGTGCCTTAATAAACTCTCTCCTGGACTAAGCTAATTCCTTATATGCAGGCCTGCCACTTATTTTATTAAGTTGTCTCAAAAAAGTTCAGAATTCTGAGAAACGACTCGTACATAAGTTACACAATAATACATCAGTTTCAGGCTCTTGGCATGCCTTATACTAGCTTCTGGTTACTCAGTGCATCACCCTATGCTTGGTATTTAAATCTCTTCATAGATTAGCTCCTCAATATTTAGCTAAATAAATCCAACTATATCAACATACACACCGCACCCATTGAAAGTTTCAAAATGAAATTGTTGTGTGTGTTTAATTGAGTGATTGAATATAGTGTAGAGAAGAAGCCACATACCCCAACTTCCAGCATCTCGTCCATATTGCCTATATGTTGGGAACCAGAGTGTGAAGTACATGCAGTACAAGTGAAACTACCAATACCACAGAGAATACTGAAAGCATGGTTCCCATTGAGAAAGCCATACCTGCATACAAGACAGTATAATGGCCATTTGAATTAAATCCCAAAAGGATGCACAAAAGAGCAGATTGGTGATGTCACACGAAGTGAGACTGACGCCCCAGAAGAGATGCAGAGACAAGAAAATTAAGATAGTCTATAAGCATCGAAGATAAGTAACATTTGTGGATCGAAATGAAGAGGCTTATGTCTACAGAAATGATGAAGATATCAAGTTATTTTACACGTGTACAGATGCAAAGTAACACAAGCAGACAAAGTATTCTTGAGGCTAGCTATATAGTGAATAGATTGTGGCAAGCGCCAAAGTATATATATAGGAGTGAGTGAACTATGGATGATTCCACTACACATTATAGCAGAGCTGGACCAGAGAATGAAGGCCTTTTCCAGTGTGTAGCAGTTAAGAAAGCAATTGAATTACAGGAGTGAATCTCAGAAGGGCAAGGTTGGATTAGCTCCAAGAAGCCAAGGCTGTGTCACGTTGGGATGAGCAGACATTAGTTACAATCATGTGAAAGAACAAAACTCCTGTTCAGAAGGCATGAACGAAAACAAGGAAGTCGTCAGAAGTTCATTAAATAATAGTATTTTAAATGCACCAGAGCTCAAATTTGTGGTCTTCAGTCACGTGGACGGGTGAAAATGGACAATCCCGACGAATCACACCCACGCAAAGAGACAGAGCGTGCCTCCACTCCCTCGTAATCTCCAGAGCAAGGAACTTTTCCAAGTCCAAGTTCAAAGGCTTAATTGACGTGCAGACCACTGAGGTGATGATAGATAATATGCTAATTGGTAGGAAGCTATTGTCAAGACCAACCCACCAGCACCTGGTGGAAAAGTACTTACGGATATAAGGGTGCCAACCAGTTAATGGGGGCTGTGTAGTTAAGAGCCCTATAGCTTGTGTAACCAATGGGACGTCGTGTATTTAGTGATGTTCATAGTGATCTGTTTGAAGGGAGGGCTTAGTTGCCCCACCTGACGTTAAAGAGCCTATCACTTTCTTAGATTAGTATGGAATGTATACTTAGATGTTCTTTTCACCCAATCACATTTGCCACTAGGTTCTGTAGTTTGACACGTAGGCTAACTTTAGCAAATACGTTGGTTGACATCAGCAATGATGAGTTTTTGCTATAAAAGTAATGTTTTTTATGAACTTTGTTGAGATCATGCTGTGAGACGTCCTTTGATGTCTGATGTACTCCCTGTTTTAGATAGTTGACATTAAAACAGTCAAACTTTGCCTACTTTCTGAGTTAGTCTGATTATGGATATTTGAGTATCTTCTGCATCCCCGTTCATCTCAAAGTATTGCTACCTCGTCTTAAAGGGCAGGGTGTGCTGTCCCGGTTCAATAGGAATACGTGTAAGATTAACATTGTCTAAATTGGAACTGTACAATGAATTTATTGTAAATTGATCGGTCTGTGTTATAAGTGTGATTTTTCTTTTCTTTCTAATGTAAGTAATTTTGATTGAAAAGGTTCTTGTTAGAACTATGTACAACTAAACAAATAAATAAAAAATACATTTTCTGACTATCCCACCTCAATATGCACCACAAGAGGTGGTAGAGGGATAGTGAGTTCCAAACACGTGGTCTGGTCGTTGAGAAACATCAATCTTTGAAATGCAATACCCCTCTTCATATTTCATAAATAACTAAACACCTTATTATCATATAGATTTCTATCGTCCATCATTTCATAAATCCTTTCCATGTACTTATTTATGATTATTTGTTTGTCGATATTTGCACATGCAGTATCTGCTGCCCAGTATGTTTACGTTATGAGGCTAATCCCTCAAATCAAATCAAATATCAGATCTCATTATTTTATTTCATTTATTGAGCACTTTTATCAAAGCACTGTGCAAAGGAGAAACACTGTACAAACAAAAGCAGGCAAGTGACATACTGTGTCAAAAAGCCATGTTGGATAATATGCGTGGGAAGGAAAAGCAGAAGAGAGTAGCAACGTTTTAAGAAGAGAATCAAATACAGGAGGGGGCGGCTGTGCATACTTTAGTGGATAAAGGAGACCGTGAGAGGGGCAAGGCTGCGTACATGTAAAGCACAATTTGGGTCAATGGATGGAGAGAGTGAGCAAGAGATTGAAGGCAAATAAGAAAGCACAGCAGGTAAGCAGCGTGCAAATGATGAAAAGAAAATGAAACGAAAGAAGAGAAGTATCAGGGTGCCAGAAAAGTGCGCAAGATCGGGCCAGTGTGAGTACATGGAGGAACCTGACCTAAAAGATGAACACATAAGTCAAACATAGATTGGTGTCGGGCAACATTCATTATAGGCAGGAAGATGTTCCCAAGCATGTTGGTGTAGAGGGGGATTTCCTAGAGCTGTCAGGCTTCCTCCTCTCTGCTTAATGTTGTGGATCAGAAATGTCTCTTCCGATTCTCATGGGAATGCAGGAGCAGCAAAAGGCCAATGTTGACTTTCTGCCTGGGAGACACCAAGCAGCTCCTTAGCCAGAAAGTAAAAAGGCATTCAGTCCTGCTTAACCATTCTAGTGATGTAGTCTGAAAATGAGTTGTTGGAACCTATATGGTGGTTGTTGGGGGTTCCTCTGTGACCCATCAGGCAGTTTCCGTGAGCCCCCAACCCCACATACTCAGGCACACACGTCTGTTCAGCTCGGGCTCCCCGGTCACACTATCGCATCTGGGAATGCCCCCTTTATTTATCCCTTAAGGGGGCAGCACCAGACTCCTCCTTTTCCACGAGGACAAACAAAAGTCTATCAACAGTTCCAAACAACAACAACAACAACAAACAGGGCAATTACCAAAAATGCCCCACAGTTCCCCTTTATTCACAACCACCCTGGTCCCTGTGTCTGCTACACACGGTCCACGGGCTGTTCAGGAAACTTGTCCCAGCATGTAATCATTGAGGTAAGCGGGTTTCCCTCGCCCAGCCCTCTGGGGTACCTCCTGCTGACCTCCGGCACGGGCAGTACATCCGGTGGCAAACCCCGGGATGGGGATGCAGACAGTGGGGCTGCACCTCCACCCTCGTCGGGCACCTCCATACTCTATATGGTTTGTGAGGGGGTTCTGTTCTTGAGTACCCTAGTTTCTTGAAGAAGCTCACATTCCGGGAGATGGCCGACATCCCGTCTGAGGCCGTCACCATGGACCCCTTGACAGCCACCACATCTAGTGGTTCGGGTTCGTAGGGGAGGGCGAGCTTACCGTGGGGGTGTCTATTCCTTATGAGCACCTCATCTCCCGGCTCTAGGGGTTGCAGGCGGAGTCCTCTCCTCATGTTTTCCTGCTCCGTCCGCAGCCTGCGATCCACATCCACCTGCTGGTCATTGATCACTCTGGGCTCCTTCTCCCCCACATCCGGCAGCAGCCCTCGGGGACACTGTTTAAACAGGGCCTCAGCCGGGGCCACCCCCGTAGATGCGTGGGGAGTGGTGCCGTAGACTCGCAGGAATTGATAAAGCGCTCTCTGCAGGCAGTGTCCCTGGCCTTGCGCTATCGGGAATGTCTTATTCAGAGTTCTCATCAGCCTTTCTGCCTCACCATTGGCTCTGGGCCAGAGCGGGGTGATCTTTAGATGTTGAACCCCATACCCCTCCATCAGTTCTGAGAAGCGCTCGCTCTGAAACGGCGCTCCATTGTCCGATCACAGGGTATGAGGGAAACCATTGGAGGCAAAGACTTTCTCGATGGCAACCACCACTTGTTCAAAAACCACTGAGTCGACGAACTCTACTTCTGGGTAGCGGGAGTACTCGTCCACCACCACCAGGAAGTGAGTGCCTAGCGTAGTGGACCCAAAGTCCGCATGCACCACCTCCCACGGCCGCGTCCCCCGGGGCATGGTTTCAATCGCCGGTTCTCGTTGTATCAGGGACACTGCCTGGCACCAGACACACGCGGCCACAAATTTGTCGACCCTTCGTTCCAACTCGGGGAACCACACTTTGAGGTGTAGTGGGCCTTGGTCTTAGTGGCCCCTTGGTGTCCGTGGTGGGCCAGACTTATCACATCTTTGATCTTGGCTTGTGGCATGACTATCCGGTCACCCCTTAACAGGAGGCCCATCACCGAGAACGATAATTCCACCTTCACCTTCCACAATTGTTCAAGCCCCACCTTGGCTTCCTGAGTGCGTCCGACCAGTGACTCAAGCACAGTCTTCCATGATCCTTGCTGCATTGCGATCTTCAGGGTCTGAAAACATTCGTCCAGGGCTGCTGCCACCTCCAGGTCCTCGAGGGGCATGGCATTCGGGGTGGCCGATTCCACCACTATCCGAACGTGTTCATCCGCCTCCGCGGCACATGCGTCCAGGTCCTTGTTACTGCCATCCCCCGGATGCCTTCGACAAGTAATCCGCTGCATCGTTCACGCCAGGCCTGTATACTAGGGTGATGCCGTACTCCAGGAGAGTGAGCATTCACCGTTCAATCGTCGCCGGTGGCTTTGTAAAAGTAAAAGGAAATATCGAGGCTGAGTCCAGGGATCGGGTCGTGCAGCGCTGCTGAGGTATCGCATCTCATCCAAGAAAGGGGCCCCCTTTTACACCGTCCGATCCCGGTCCGATAGCCGCGTCAACCTTCAACGAGATGGCATCAATCTTGAGGGTCCCTATTCGGGCGCCATCTGTAAAAGCAAAAGGATATATCGAGGCTGAGTACCCCAAAAGGAAATACACCAAACACTGGCTTATAAAGATTCACAGATCTTTATTCTAAAACTGTACAGTTTACAAAGAAACAAAGTATCAGATAGCTATCTGGCCCTCACTACATCACAGTGAATACCAGCCCTTTCGGTGTGAGAGGTGAGTGGTACTGGATGTCTAAACAGTTGTACATTTTATACATTTCCAATCATAATGTTCAGCCCCTCTACAGGTTAATATTCCATGGTCTAGAGTTTGTGCTGAGTTCACTTCTGGATTGTCCGACAATATGCTCATGGATCATCGTCAGTTTACATATAAACAATTTACATTGGCAACAGTGTGTTCTCGGATTTAACAATAAGCCTTAACACATGTCCTATACAATGCAGTTCAGCTAGTGTCCATGTTCAGTATTTGTATAACATTGTAGTTGATGTATGTCCGTGGATCGGGTTTGTTGGTGCAGACAATCCTCTGTCTACAAGTCAGGCATGGGACAAGGTCTCTTTACTAGACCCAAACATTTGGCCAACAGACAGTTTATACATTAACTCACGTACAAGGTTCAGGACAGCTCAGTTACAAGCGGGAAACACTGTCCACCATTTTAGAACACAGAATTACTTTGGAGTAGAAATCAAAATGGCTGGTGGACCTAAAATGGCGGCGAAGTCGATCTAGAATCGGAACTTTTCAACACTGTTTTCTTCGCGAGCGACTGGGCTTAGGCCAATATATACAATAAAGGAGGCACAACATGATATCCCATTTAACAAACCCTCCTTTTGGCCTAAGCCAAGCGCTTAACTACTTCTAGTCACTTTACGAGTAACTCCACTTCTCAATGTCCATACATCCTGAATCACTATCAGAGAGATCTATTGCCATGAGCTCAGATACTGAGATTTCCTTCAGCACAAATGAATTCAATATTTTCTCTGGGGAGTATACCTTGTGTCCTAATGTACCCATCGCTTATGCACAACATTCTCCTAACATCGAACACATACCAGGAAGACATTGTATACAACAACAGAAAAACCACAAAATACCTAAAATAATCAGCAAGCCCGAAAGTAGCTTCCATTCCCAAGATCGCAAGAAGTCCCAGAACCAAGGGCTAAGATCCCAGTTTCACTCGGGAACATGCACTTCTGAACTGAGAACGTGCAGGTTTTGTGTCGCTCTAAAGATAGTTGGGGAGGAATCTGGTACGAAAACACAGCAAGCGGACCCCACAAATTTACATACCCCACCACGCTCAGCCAGTATGACGTCTAATGCCATCCAGTTCTGAAGTGCCACTAACGTTATTGCTTTTTGTTCTAAAGTCATGTTATAGAGTATGTCAGTGGTCCGGTTGATGGTCCTCTCCAGTACTCTCGCTAGTCTTCTGATATCCGCAGAGTTCAGTATTTGCCCACAAAATGGCATGAATGATTTAGCTACATCGCCCAGAACTTGTGCTGAAGTATCGCCTTTCTCGTCCCGTTGTGGAGGACCCTTTGACATTTCTACAGTGCTAGCAATGAATACCCCGGGTAACAGAATCCCTAAACAACAGGTTCCCTGCCGATCCCTCGGTAACAATGGAAATGCTACATTACTGCAAACAAAATCGAGAGGTTCGCCTACATACAAAGGTCTGTCCTCACTAGTCAAATTCGCAACATTGGAGCAACCCTTGAAATCAGCCATTGACTGAGTACCATTCCTCTGTATGCAGAAAGAAATTGAATCAGGGCTTTGGTTAACAGTGTAAGAAGGTGGCGTGGCATCCCTATTGCCTATAGGAGCCATCTTCAAAGAGATCAAAGATTGAAAAGGATGGGACAGTCTATCAGAAGGCCTAATAGAAGCAACATTAGGCTTGCTCCTATTCACAAAGAGTGAGCATCCCAGGGGCATTAGAACACGTTTATCAAAGTCATTCAAGTTAGTTCCATCAAAGTTCCTCGAGATGCTATGGTTCCATCGTCCAAAGAATAGTGCCCTTAGAGAAGCATAGCATGCAGTCGTCAAAGGTAAAGGATGAATATACCAACCTGTGGTATATCCGCGAGCAGACCCAACAATTGGATTTATTAAAAATGGCCTGTGTTGCATTCATAATGAGTAATAGAGTATGGTTATGGTAACTATGTCTGTGCTGAGAGTCTCTAGGAGATAAAGTGTGCAGATGCACAAAAGGTGTAGAAACAGTGGGTACATTTATAGTGGGTAACAGATTTTCAAGTGGATGTACTTCTTCCAGATACCAGAATCCTAAGGCAATGACTATTGTGAAACCAGTTAACTTTATCACAAGACAACAATACATTTTCGGGGGCCACGCATTCGATTGTTCATTTTTACGATCGGTCACACAGTCTCTTATCTGTTCTGTACGAGTGGGAGCGGTTGCAGGCATTGTTTCTTCAAATGAATGCACCAAAGTTAATGTGCTGGTGATCTCCAGATCAAGCATCTTCTTAGTCCTTTTTTCCAAACCCTAGCCACCAGAATCACCTTATGTACAAAAGATCGGGCCAAAGGGACAAGCCCTTCGATGATTTTGCTTGATGGCACAGCCGAACCGTAAGTCTACTTCCTCGGACCCAGATCGTACCTTGTGATCCCTGGTACTGAATGATATGTAAACAACGTGTTGTTACTTCCTGATGGAAGCAGTGAATTCAAAGCAGGGTTTAATACAAGATTCGAAACAGAATTTGAGAAAGGAACTGTTGGAGAGTATGGAGATTAAGCAGCTGTTTCCCCAGGCCCCACTGGCTCAGGGAGTCTCTGACGCACTCTTGATGCTGTTTGATGCTTCGTGATCATTGGTTATGGTATTGGTGAGGGGTTATGTGTCTTCTGTATTGTGTGGCAAAGGGAAAGGAATCCTCTTGATGTGGGATGTGTGGATCCAGTGCTTCCCACCCTCCACTCGCACCGCTGTCTGTGTGACCAGGAGAACTTGGTGCGGGCCCTGCCAACGAGGTGTGAGACAAGAAGATCGTTCAAACGACTTGATGAGGACCAAGCTCCCTGGCCGTATGTTGTGGCATGGGCCCTCGTACCTGACAGGTAAAGCTTCTCGCACCTGATGGTAAATCAAATACAGATTTTTTAGTTAACTGTCCACAATAGTAAGAAAGAAGTACATGTTTCAACTTCGCGTAGCGAACAGGGCTTTGGCAAATTCCAAATGTTAGCTGGCCTACCCATAACCACCTCAAATGGAGAGAGCCCAGTCTTAGTTTGAGGGGTCCTTTTCATAGACAATAACACGATCAGTAAGGCATCCGGCCATTTCAGTTTGGTGCCGGCACAGCTCTTAGCAAGCTTGTTTTTGATGATGCCGTTATGTCTTTCTACTAAACCAGCACTCTGAGCGTGCTTAGCTGAATGGAACTGTTTATCGATCTGTAATCCCGCGCATATCTGCAGAATTACAGCAGCGATAAAATGTGGACCATTGTCCGACCAGATGTCTCTTGGCGAACCAAACCTAGGAAATTATTCCTTCAGCATGGTCTTCGCCGTTGTCATAGCTGTGGCATCTTTGACAGGAAAGGCTTCAACCCATTTACTAAAGGTGCAGATAACCACTAGTACGTACTTGTAGTTATTGCAACGCTCCATTTCAATAAAGTCAAAATGTATAACCTCAAAGGGGACAGATGGTGGACCAAAACTACCCCTAGGAGTCGATGTGCCCTTTCCCACATTATGCTGCAAAATAATCATACACCCTTGGTCCAAGCGCTCAGCTACCTTAGAGATTTTATCATTCACCCACACATTTTGCAACATTCTGGTAACTTTTCGTGCACATATATGGGTGGGACCATGAGCCATAGTGACCATCATCGTAATGTATGCATCAGGCAGTAACCATTTCCCTTCTACTTTGTCCACCCAACACACATCGTCATCCAATTTTGTGAAACCCTCAGTCCATTTCTTAGATTCCTCTAAAGTGGCATCAGCTTGAATGCTTTTCACAGATTCAATACCCTCATTCAAAGTACAAGCATTTGTGGCTTCCCTAGAAGTGTACATTTCTGAAGAGAGATTAGTGGCAGTCTGTTTGGCTATCTGGTCAGCAAAGGAATTCCCTTTTCCTACATTATCTATGATCTTCTGATGCGCTGCGCATTTCATAATTGCTAGCTGAGTAGGGAGTGCAAGCGCTGAGAGTAACGGTACTGTCAAGGAGCCATTCTGGATTTTAGTGCCATGTGAGGTCAAGAAACCTTGTTCTGCCCAAAGTCTGCTGAAGCTGTGAACCACCCCAAAGGCATACTGACTGTCAGTATATATATTTACTGTAAGCCCTTCGGAAAGTTCACAAGCTTGGGTCAATGCTATAATCTCTGCGGCCTGCGCAGAGTTATGCGTGATTCTTTTGGTCTCCACGACCATGCTCAATGTGGTGATTGCATAAGCAGCTGTGGATGTACCATCCGGGAGTTTGAAACAGGAACCATCGCAAAACAGCTCCCCTTGTGGATTATTCAAAGGAGTATCTTTTAGATCGATTCTGCCTTTCCTCTCCTGCTCTGTAGTGTAAAGTCAGTCATGTGACTCTTCGTCACTGCAAGCATACCTTGCGGGAAAGGTAAAGGTTGAGCCGGATTCAATACACAATACCTCTTTATTTGAATATGCGGTGCAAACAAGATCAATTGTTAATTGTTCGGAGGTGAGGTGTTGCGTTTGTGTTCTGTTTAATAGAACATCTACAGAGTGATGTACCATCAGGGTTAAAGCATGGCCTAGGACCATTCCCTCGCTCTGTTTTACAGACGCAGCAGCAGCGACATCTCTCAAACATCTTGGCAAAGCACATACAACAGGTTCAAGGGCAAAAGAAAAGTAGCCGCATGGCCTATTCTTCCCTCCATGTTCCTGTGTCAACAGAGCCAAAGCACATCCATCACATTCATGCACATACAACATAATGGCCTTTTCATCGTTTGGTGTTCCCAAAACTGATGTAGAGCACAATGCATTCTTGAGCAGATCAAATGCTTGCTGGTGTTCCAAGTTCCACGGTAATGGTGAAGAAATGCCCTTCTTCGTCAAAGCCAACATTGGTTTAATCACTAAGGAAAAGTTTGGGATCCACTGCCTACACTAAGCAGCCATTCCTATCAAGGCTCTGACTTCCTTCTGTGTATTTGGGATAGACATGCTAGAAATGATTTTTATCCACTCAGGCGTTAACCTTCTTCCCTCCTTTGACAGGAGATAGCCTAAATAGGTGACCTCCTGTCGACAATACTGAAACTTTTTAAGTGAAGCTTTGTGTCCATGTCGTGCTAGATGAATAAGCAACAACGCGGTGCCCTCCTTACAGGCGCTCTCTGAGTAAGCAGCTAAGAGCAGCTAAGATCATCTACATATTGAAGCAGTGTACAAGTGGTGGGCAACTCGAGTGTGTCGAGCTGCTGTTTCAAAGCCCTACTGTAAATGCTAGGACTCTCCGTGTAACCTTGCGGTGCACGGGTAAAGGCAAACGAGCGTTCCCCTAAGGTGAACGCGAACAAGTATCTACTGTCTTTGTGTATAGGAATACTAAAGAAGGCGTTCTTTAGATCCACAACACTAAAGTGAGTAGCTGAACCCGGAATCATAGTTAATATTGTCGTCACATCAGGCACAATGGGAAATTGTGGAGCAACAATCTTATTGATGGCACGTAAATCAATAATAAAACGGAAAGGAATTGCATTATTGCCTTTTTTGTACACAGGCAAAATCGGACTATTGCACAAACTAACTGCAATTTCCTCAATCACCCCACGATGCACAAAATTGGAGACTATGCATTTCAAAGCTTGCTCACCATCGACCGAGATCTTATACTGGGGAATACGTGGCAACTTTACTCCATGTTTCAAAATAATCTTAACGGGCTCAATTTACAAAACACCGAAATCATTATCATCAATTGCCCACAAACACTCCAGAACATCACTGAATTCCGGCGGCAAAGATCTGGTCAAGAACTGAGAGACAGAAAGTTGCTGTGGTGAAATCGTCAAACGCACTCCATCAGAAGAACAATGAATTACCGCATTTCATTCTTTCAACAGATTCAACCCCAACAAATTCTCTCTGCAATTCGTAGTCAAAAGGAATGGACAGTGGTCCGTAAATGGACCCAAAGTAATCGGTACCGGTGAAGAAATTGGACAGACTACTGGTGTGCCAGAAAACCCTACAGAAACATTGGTTTGCCCTGACAGTGGAATGTTTGGAACCTGTGAATGGTCAATGGAACACTTCTGTGCCCCGGTATCTATCAAGAATAGATGCTTCCTATTTCCCACTATCATCTCAACGTAGGGACCTTTCTGATTAATGGGAATAAGTGTTGGTCCCAAACCCTGTTTCGGGCAATCCTAGCGAAACAGAATGTCGTCGAAAGGAAGTTCTTCAGAGAGGTAAGCAGCAGAAGGATGATCAAAAATGTTTCTATTATCCATACTTGGTGCCTGATTATCCTGTGAAAAAGGTTGCTGTGAATCCTGCGAAAATTGACTTCTACCAGGACCCCCTGCCCTAGGGCGGTCTCTGGATCATCTACCCATATTGCCAAATGCGTTATTCGACCTCTGCTGGAGGATCAGGCATTGTGCATGCCAATGACCCTCTTGTCTGCAATAAGCACACTGGTTTATGTTTACAGGACCCAATGGCGCATTTCCCTGTGGAACATATTGTCCTCTAGATTGAGAATTACCCCCTCTAGGGCGTCTAACAATTTGCTGCAATAGAACTTTTGTTTTTAAGTCTCCTTTTCTCTTTTCAAATCTTTCTTTTTTGTTATTGACATGATTCTCATAGTACTGAGCCATATGCAATACATCTGATTGAGACTTAGCTTGCCAAGCGCTCTCTGAGGACATCATTTGCGACTGGATGTCAGGCAGCAATCCACGCACACATTTGTCCAGGAATAGTTGTTTTCCAGACTCTCTGCTCAAGTCTTGTCCACTGAAATCCGAGAATACTTGTTCGAACTGATTGAAGAACTCGGTAGCACCCTCAGACTTTCCTTGGACACAGGCAGTAAGCTTGTCCCAAATAATCCTTCTTTCAGGAATTATAGCTTTTAATTTCGTAACTATTCTATCAGGCAAAGTCAGTATTACCTGTGGTAGTCTCTCGCCAGCTGGCCATTCTCTATCGAGTCTAACCAGATTATCCCATGTATCTCCTAACCCTGGTAGTTCGTCTACAGTCCTAATCTGCTTCCACAAATCAATAGGCAGGAGTACAGGAAACAACAAATCAATATCGCTTAAGGTAAATACTGATGTTTGCAAGACAGACACTATCTCTTTGTAGAACCCTGTTGGATTCTTCCTAATATCGGGAATAGATTGTGTAATGGTGTTCACTTCCTGAATCGAGTACGGGACGTGAACGAACTGTGACACATAATGTGCAGGGATGTCTTGAGCAGCTGCACCCGTTGCAACATTAGCGGGAATCTCAACTTTTGGGAAAAATGTCGGAGGAACCTCTCTCATAGGTAACTGAGGAGTAGGCAACTCCGAACGCTTACTGAGCAACAAAGCTAGATCGAGCGCTAAAGCAGCTGAAGAAGTGGCAATCAAAAAAGCTCTCTTATAAATATTCAATAATTCTGCGGGATAACAAATCTTTCTTTATATACATTCATCCTGCAGGTATTCTACCATTACCTGTATCACTTTCCTCTGCATTTCTGAGGTATACTGGCTATATGTGTCATATACTCCAACGGGAGTTATCGACATGTCTGAAATCCACCTAATCGCATCTTTTGAACAAATTCGTGTTTCCTCATTTATTGATTTACGACAAGGAAAGAACCGTTTCTGTACTAACATAGCATCCAAACTATCATCATCTACATCTTCATTTTGTAACCTTTCCAACTCCCTTCTATACTCAAAAACCCTCTCGACGTGCTCCTGTACTTTCTCCGCAGTATCTCTAGAAAATGCTAAAATATTCAGATCTGTTAACCCTTGTGGGAGATCTATGTCATTTAACCTGTTCCACATTATACGTAAATGAACTCCCAATCTTCAATAAAAACGTTTTTCTTAGGAAAATTGTCTGAGTTAGAGAGTGTGGCAAAAACATCAGCTTGTTCACCCCTCTCCATGCAATGTCTAGCCCATGCAGTCAATTCATGGTTTCTCTCTGGAGACACAATATTACGGGTTACAACCCTCGATCCAGCTCCCCGATCAACTAGAAGTGGTGTGGAACCACTTGGAAGAGGGAGAGTAGGCAGATCTTGTATATTAGGCAAAAAGGGTGCTGTTACTGGTGCAGCAGGCAAACCCACCGGACCTGTAACAGCAGGCAAAGTTGGAGGAGCAGGTGGAGGAGCAACGACAAGAGGAGGAACAACAGCCGGAGGAAGAGGAAGATTAAGAGGAGCAATAGGAGGAGCAGGAAGGGCTACGGAAGGATGAATAACAGCAGGAAGAGTAACATACGTAGGTGGCGCAGTGGCACCAGGCCTTCGTTCATTTCAAAGTTTGTCGGTCAGCTCATCAGATACATGAAAGTCTTACATTTGATGATTACAGGATACAATTTCTGGATACCAAGTGAAAAAGCCCTATCCATATTCCTAACTGACTCAGACTGTTTATTTTGGTCATATAACAACGCTTTTTCGGTGTTCATCATATGACGGCGCGCATGTTTTTTTTCTACTCTTTAGTTGCTGCATAGCTTCTTTCTTCCAATTCTGTAATACATCAAATGCTGCAGGTCTAGCCTTTTTCTTTAATAATATGGATTCTAAGTATTCAATACGAGGAATTTCAAAACTACTATTGATTGGCCACTGAAGTTTGGAAGCATGTCTAGTTTGTCTGTGCCAAATGTCATTAAACACTATACTACCAATGCTGTGCTTACAGTACATAGTACATGCCGGCGACCCCTCCATTGGCGCCGGTCGGCCAAATTCCAAAGATTGTCTATCACTGCGGAATAACGCCCTCAAGCAGACAGACGATTTCCCAGGCATATCAGAATACTGGTGTTACCTGGTCAATAATTGCACTTGCAAGTGTAATACCCCAAAACTAATTATCAGGATACTAGGGAATCGGGTCACGACTCACCTGATCAAATCCTAAGGAGGTCCGGTCGGATTTCAAAGAACTATCAAAGGTCCCACGTGGTTGGTGATTTCGGCAAATCTGCCCGCCTCGATATATGGACCCTCGTCAAGATGCCGTCTCGGACGGCGTGCTCACCGTCCAGGGATCGGGTCGTGCAGCGCTGCTGAGGTATCGCATCTCATCCAAGAAAGGGGCCCCCTTTTACACCGTCCGATCCCGGTCCGATAGCCGCGTCAACCTTCAACGAGATGGCATCAATCTTGAGGGTCCCTATTCGGGCGCCATCTGTAAAAGCAAAAGGATATATCGAGGCTGAGTACCCCAAAAGGAAATACACCAAACACTGGCTTATAAAGATTCACAGATCTTTATTCTAAAACTGTACAGTTTACAAAGAAACAAAGTATCAGATAGCTATCTGGCCCTCACTACATCACAGTGAATACCAGCCCTTTCGGTGTGAGAGGTGAGTGGTACTGGATGTCTAAACAGTTGTACATTTTATACATTTCCAATCATAATGTTCAGCCCCTCTACAGGTTAATATTCCATGGTCTAGAGTTTGTGCTGAGTTCACTTCTGGATTGTCCGACAATATGCTCATGTATCATCCTCAGTTTACATGTAAACAAGTTACAGTGGCAACAGTGTGTTCTCGGATTTAACAATAAGCCTTAACACATATCTTATATACTGCAGTTCAGCTAGTGTCCATGTTCAGTATTTGTATAACATTGTAGTTGATGTATATCCGCAGATCGCGCTTGTTGGCACAGACAATCCTCTGTCTACAAGTCAGGCATGGGACAAGGTCTCTTTACTCGACCCAAACATTCGGCCAATGGACAGTTTATACATTAACTCACATACAAGGTTCAGGACGGCTCAGTTACAAGCGGGAAACACTGTCCACCATTTTAGAACACAGAATTACTTTGGAGTAGAAATCAAAATGGCGGATAGACCTAAAATGGGGGCGAAGTCGATCTAGAATCGGAACTTTGCAACGCGGTTTTCTTCGCAGAGCGACTGGGTTTAGGCCAATATATACAATAAAGGAGGCACAACATGATATCCCGTTTAACAGCTTGGACGAGGACCCCGCCGGTATGGGCAACAGGGCTTGTGGTCTGTCACGACCGTTACTGGCCGGCCCAGGACGTAGAGTCTGAAATGCCTGCACCCCCACAGTACTGCCAGAGCCTCCCTTTCGATCTGGGAGTAGTGCTGCTCGGTGTCAGACAGCGCCTTGCTGGTGTATGCTACGGGGCGGACGTCACCATCCTGGCCAATTTGTGTCAATACGGCCCCCAGGCAAAACGGGCTGCCGTCAATGATGATCTTCGAGGGGAGAGTGGGGTCGAAGAACGCCATGGGTTCTTCGGCCGCAAGAGTGCTCTTGATGTCCTCGAACGCAGCCTGTTTGAGAGGGCCCCAGTGCCACGTTGTTTTCTTTTTTTGTGAGGGCCCTCAGGGGCTCGGACCTGGACGCTAGGTTCTGGATGAAACAACCACAGTATGTCACCATACCAAGAAAACTCTGCACATCTGACACAGACTCAGGCGGTCAGGCCTCTTTGATGTCTTTCACTTTTCTCTGATCTGGCGACACACCCCCCTCCTTGAACACGAATCCAAAGAATTCGATGGTCGGTAGCAAAAACTCGCACTTGTCCCTGTGGAGCTTGAGGCCTAGTGACTGCAACCTCTCGAAAGTCCTGGCCAGCTTGTGTAAATGGTCCACCTCAGTCTTGGCGAACACCAGGATGTCGTCACTAATATTTAAGACTCCATCCAGGTCAGCGAGGGCACCTCTTATGATGTTTTGAAACACCTCTGCTGCCGATGACACACCAAAACTGAGTCTCTTGTACCTATAGAGGCCTCGGTGAGTTGTGAAGGTTGTTATATACCTTGACTCTGGGTGCAGGATGACCTGGTGGTAGCCGGCTCGAAGGTCTAACTTTCAGAAGAACCAAGCCCCTTGTACCTCCGCGATGATGTCGTTGATAGTTGGGGTCAAATGTCTTTCCCTTTTGATGGCCTTGTTGGGTAGCCTCATGTCGACACATATCTGGACAGCGTCAGGTTGCTTTGGTTTCCTCTCCACCACTATCGGTGATACCCATGGTGTGGGACCCTCGACCTTCTCAATAATGTCTAGGTTTATTAGATTGTCCAGCTCCTTGTCTACCTGCTCCCGGAGATGGAATGGCACCCTCCAGCGTTTCAGGGCTGCACAGAGTCATCAATGTGCAGCCTCACTGGGTCACCGGCCATCTGACCAATTCCTTGAAATAGGGCAGAGTATTTGTCCAACAGATCATGTATGTCCTTCAGATATACAGAGTAGGCAAAGCTCACAATGCCTAAGGCCTCTGGCGCAACACAGTTCTGGAGGGTATTCGTGCTCACTGTTGTGACATAGAATCGGGCTGTGATCTTTGATCTGTCATGCTCCACCTTTGCCACGAATGCGCCGTCCAAAGGAATTGGTTCTGACCCTCCGAAGGCAAAGATCCAGGCCTTCGGAATAACCAGTTTTGGTGGTGTGTCCATTACATTGTAGTGTCCACGGGCCATCACGTTGACCGACGCCCCCGTGTCTATGAGCCCCGGGATGGGCAACTTGTTCACTGCTACCACACATCTCGGTTGGCGTCTGTCTTTGATTTTAGGGCCCCCACGCTGGACACGAAAAAAATATTCTCTTCCTCTTCATCCTCTTCCTCCTCTGCTAGGGCACCATCTTCTCCTTGGTCGACCTGTGCCATGTTCGGAGGGTGATTTTGGCAGAGGAACCTGGACCAAACTGGGCCCCTGGGCACCATCACAGGCATGGCTGCCTTGCACACATGGGAATAGTGATCTAAAAGTCTGAACCTCCCGCAAGTTCTTCCCACCGCTGGGCACTCAGCCCAGTGGGGGAGATCATAACCACACTTCTGGCATGATTTACCAGCTCTGTCGTCCCTGTCGCGGACACCAGTACCTGGCCTCCTGACACCTCTGCCACCCCGCCACATGGCACATACCTCTTCCGTTTTAACTGGGCATGCCCCAGCTTCCATCCTGGACGCCCTTGCCTCCGACACCTCGTGGCAGCGCCCGAGTTCAAGTATGCGGGCAAGTGTAGTGCCTGGTTCCCTCAGCACCTGTCACCTCAGTTGTCCCGACGAACAGGCCTGTATAGTTCTGATCATGTCCTCCGAGTCACCCCAGGCACATGCCAAGGAGAGGCATCTGAGACAGCCATAAAAAGTGTCTAGTGTCTCGTCTTCCTTCTGCCGGGCTGACAGCATGATGAACCTCTCATAATCGGCATTGGCAAATGGCAGGATATGGTTGTGAAGGGCTGTCTTGGCAGCCCCATAAGAGGCATCAGTGGTCTGAAGTGACTCGAAAATGTCCTGCACTGCAGGCCCAGCAGCCTACAGTAGGGTCGCCAGTTTACTGTCCTCATTTGTCTCCATGGTGGCCCTGAAGTACATGTCCAAACGGTCCACCCACTGTTCCCACCTGCCTCATGCTGGATGGGGGGCCTGAGACGTCAAATTCTGGAATAGGCTGTAGCGCTGCAGGGGCCCGCATTTGCGCCATGACTTGGGGAACCGGCTGTACGACTGGTTGTGCCACAGGCTGGGGCTGGACCTGAGGCGGCTGTTGGCCCACAGGCTGCCTACCGTCCTGGTTACCAAGCGCACTCATGGGTTAGAGCGCACAGGCCCCCCCACAGTGAACTGGGGCCCGCAACTCACCCAACCAGCACAGGCCCAATGGGGGCCGTGGAGTGCACCAGTCCAGACACACACAGGAATCACTTGTCCAGACCTGATGATGATGATGATGATGGTGAGTAGCAGAGACTGCAGGCCACAGAATGTTGCCAGTCCAACATGTGCCTTTACACACAGCAGCTGGGCATGATGATGAAGGTGAGAATGAAGATGGAGATCCTCAGCTGCAGGATGTCGTGGAGTAACTGTAATCCAGCATGAATGTCCCAAAAATTGAGCCAGGGAGGTGTAGGGGTTAAGCAGGCCCTACCATCTTTTCCCCCCTCCTCGCCTTCACTCGATGTATCTCGCCCAAAAATGTAATAAAATTCAAAATTTGGGCATGTGTGGGCAGGTATAGCTGCCCGCTATCAATATTTCCAAAAATTAGGCATGGATGCCCTGCACTGGCCCTACCAGAGCCCCGTGAGTATCCCCTGCCAGGAATCCAAATGGCTACTTGCGGCATGGCGTTCACTCGGCCCTCGGCATGGAACGAGTTCACGTGATCCGCTCCACATCAAAAATTGAATAACTCTTCACCGCCGGCCCCTGGCAACGCACCGACCTCGTCACCACAGTTGGGGGTCCCTCTGTAACGCATCAGGCGGTTCCCGTGAGCCCCCAACCCCACAGACTCAGACACACAAGTCTGTTCAGCTCAGGCTCCCCGGTCACACTATCGCGGCTGGGAACGCCCCCTTTATTTATAATGCACGCAGCGGCGTGCAACATCACGCCACCACGTGTGCGTCCCTTAAGGGGGCAGCACCACAGTGGTTAGGTTTTATACAGCACTTCATTTCAGATCTCTTACACTTCTAAGCACCGTAATTGTAGTTGCTTTTGATTTCCAATTGGCTGGTACACAATTCTTGGACTTTAGAAGGGTGACGGTCGCAGTCGGCCTCCTCAAAAATGCTTGCCATGCCCTTGATGAGTCATGCAGGGACGTCATTTGGGGGCACATAGGGATTGCAGCTGCTGCCCCTGCTGTCTCCTTTGCTACCTCTGTCTGGCATGGCCTCTGCAACCACTGCCTATTGCAAACAATATTGCAAACAGTTAAAAAAAAAAAAGGAAGCAAAACGTACGGGCGCCACTGGGTCTGTCTCGTGCTTTCAGTAGTTCTGTAACTTCAGTAGTTGCTTAGCAACCACAAAAGGTTACAGAATTTGTGAAAGCACGAGTGCTGCTGATGTCCCAGCGCACACCTCCCCTCAACGGCATAGCCCATGTCTTGCCCACTCTATAGCAGCATGCGCAGGCAGGTGCACCAAAGGTAAGACCGGTGTAGCCGGACCAGGCCATAGCCAGTTGGGGGGCTTCAGTGTCCACTATGTTGCATTAGAACTCTTTCGTGCTGTACAACTCAGTGAAGACACTGGTTGGCAAATCGTACTGGATGTGCAGCCTATAGTCCCATCCGTTTCCAAAGAGTTGTCTTTCACTCAATGTTAATATAAATAGGTTACCATGGCATGAGCGCTGATATGGAGAACGGACCAGTAGCTCATAAATTCATTCATTCAACCTCTGCCGTTCCCATAGTCTCGCTACTGCAGCACTTGCAGTGTGCAGTGCAGCGCCTAGAGTCATGATGTGCCACTCTCAATGTTTCCATATTATTCTTTACATTCAACCAATGCCAATGCTGTTTCTCTCCCCAAGAGGAAGCATCCTTTCATTTCCGAACAATTCAGTTATATGGTGTTAATTAACTTGGCAGTGTTCTGTTGTATATTGTTCTGGTTCATTCAACGTTAGCCATATTCATCCAACCACAACGGCACAGTCCTATCAGATGTCAACAATACAGGTATATTGTGCAACATGGCCAGTGCTCTAATAACTGATTCAGCGCCTTCTCGTCTCGCCAAACAAAGCCGGACCTTAGCCGATCTCGAGGGAAGTTGGCACAGTGTGCAATGTAGCACCTAGAAACAATCAAGCCTTTCGAAGCTGTGCTCTACACCTAGGTACGGTGCAATCACATTTCCAAGCAGCAGCTGGGATCGGTCGCAGGGGCTGGGCGGTCTACATTCGCCACTGGCGTTTGACGGTGCAGTGCCTAGTTGAGCATCACAGCACTATGTCTGAGGGGGAACCACAGCGGGTAGACAGACCCAGGCTCTGCAGTCACTGCTTCCTATTTCTGAGTCAGTGCCTTCTAGGGATTCTAAATATGAGGCTGGGTCCTCCCTGTACTTCTGCCTCTTCTTTCTCTCTCTCTCTCTCTCTCTCTCTCTCTCTCTCTCTCTCTCTCTTTCTCCTGTCATCTTTTACTTGATACGTTTAAAAGCCTGTCTTTGTCGCTATTCACATCTCTTTATTCATTTGCATATAATTCCTTCCAGCCTCTTTTCCCTCGCTCCTGTCTTTCTCATCTTCCCATTGTCCCCAGCCCTTTTCATCAGTCTTTCAATCTTTCTGGTACAATATTCCCCTCTACCCATTATTTCTTGTTCATTATGTGTGTTGTTTGTATAGCTTTTGTGCCTTTCCATAAGCTGCTTCTTTTTTTTAAATTTTTTTATTTGAACTTTTACTTATTTTTTCAATAGATGAATCCTCCTTACATAGGCAACATCTCTTGTCGGTTGTGGTTCCTCGAGTTGCTATGATCTCTCAGGTCAACAAAATGTTCAATCTCGCTTTCATGGCATATATTCTCATCTTCTTGTCTGGAAATTTTTGGCAGTAGTTCATCGTTTTTCTCAGTTTATTAATAGCCAGTGGCAGGTGGTTTGCTCCCCACCCCAACTATTATATCATGAAAAAGTAGCTTTCATGATCAAGTGACTATAATCATGCAAACCAATGGCTGAAACTCTGCCCACAGCTCAGTAGATGGCATATGAGGCTTTATTCCGCTTCCCCTTGTATGTGTTTGCAAATTGAGGAAGGCTCTGGTTCATGCAGCCAATCAGATGTAAAGGGATCTTGAGTTGCTAGCTCATAAACCAGCAACAGAGGCATGGCAAAGAATGTGAAATGAGATCCTGCATCAATATTTCTGGTAGCAGTGGAGTATGATTGACGTCAGAGGGATATCAAGATTTACTTTTCTTTTTTTTGATATCAGTGTGAAAAAACATATTAGGGATCTTTAGGATGGAGCTAATTTTGTTCACGATTAGGAAGCCCACATACTGACTGAACGTTAAGCGACTTTCCCTTTTTACTGTTCCTTGACTTCCTGTGCTTCCTTCATTGACACTGCGCTGGAGTAGCCACCATCGCTGACAAGAGAAGAACTCGTCAGCATTCCACAGTCCTAATAGCCTGAAATGGACCACTTTCACAATTTCCGCTAGATCAGCAACATGCCTGGGTAGAAATTGCACGTACATGCAAACCGATACCATAGACAACAAAAACATTTGATGAAATATCTTCATTCTCGCAGTGCGCTATACAATCCCATAAATTGCTATGAATTATTTTCAAGATTCCGGAAAATGATCTATCACATGAGCTCAGGACATCCATAGTTTCATCATTTTGACTTGATTAAATGAAAAGTAGTCAGAACTACCAGAGAAATGGATGTAGTTGTCGGTAGTGAGTGGACATAAATGATATATCATGGCATTCGCTTGAGTAGTTTCGGGGTAGCACAATTGTAAGAGATAACTATATAGTTTCCAGCTACTTGTGAGTCAATTGACTGAAAAGTGTCTCAGTCATTTTATACCAAAATCTATAGGCCATGATAAGGGGCTTTGCCACATGTGGACCTTAGAGCTGGCGAATGAGCAGCATATGCGAAGGAAATAGCTCACAAAGAATATTTGGAAAAGAGGAGCCAGAGGCTCAAATTACTAAAAAAATGTGTAAGAAACACCAAGAGTTTGCAAGAGCATGATATGATATGATATGATTTGGCATTTATATGCAGCTTACACAAAAGAAAAAAAACAAAGGCAGCATAAGTTCTTGGCGAGACCAGGAAATAGCCTCAACACTTAGAGATACCTACTCTTTTTGGGCTTTGATTTCATATGGAACTGCCTGATATATGAATAAAAGAGTGCTGACTGCAAACCTCACATCAAAAGTTTGAATTATTCATTTGACTGTCCTATATGACTCAAATGAATATGTCAGTTAAACTAGATACCCCGGTACAATTAAACCCCTCTTGCTTAACCTGTCTTGCTGGACATGATCAAAGAGCAGGACTAGGTAGGGTCTGCATGGACCTCTACAAAGAAAGCACACACGTATGGACCCTGCTGCTTGCACATTTGTTAAAGACCATTTTGTTATAAAAACAGTTACCCATCTCATGGCCAAAAGGGATCATGGCATCCATTTTTAAGAAGGTGTCCAGAGCCCAGCCAAGTTGTTATAAACATATTTCCTTGTCTCTTGCCACTCAGAAAGGTATAGGAACATTTCTTTGGATTCAGGAAAAGGAGTGGTGTGAGACTAATCATATCTTCATAGAGACCCAACGCATCTTGTGGAGAGGGAGGTGGACTACATGGAAAGGTGTACATTTAGATAGTATATGCAAAACATAAGGACAACATGAGCAAGCTTCCCTGGGTCTTGCTTTTATGAATCTGTGCACAGGTTTTGACTGTGTGGATTGAGCCATCCGATGGAATACCTCGAGGAACCTCGGCCTGGAGAAAGGCCTCTTCAGCATAAATATGCAGCTTAGTTTGAATCTGACATGCAAGGTGAGGTTTGGTGCTGAAGCCAAAATGACAGTTAACATTCCACATGTGACATGAGATATGGGTGTGTTCTCGCGCGCCAGCTTTTTCATATAAATGTATCTCTCATTAGGACAGTTGAAATAAGATTTATCTCAAACCATGCTTTATAGGATGGCAATGCGTGGTGGCGGGTGTGAGACCGGCATGGTATCACGAGAGACATAGGGTCTCATTACACGGTAGGCGGTAAACCATGGCGCTATTAGCGCCATGGTTCATGCCCGTAATTTACCGGTACCGCCTTGGAGGAAAGGGGAATTACCGCCCCATTCCAAGGTTGGCGGGGCGGTAATTCCCCCTTCCACCATTGCCCTTCCCCATTCCCATTTTTGCCCAATAGGGTTCTATGGGAATGGGGAAGGCGCTAATTACGGTACCGCAAATTGCGGTACCGTAATTAGCTCCACTGGTCCCTTTGCGGGTTGGTTTTTAACGCCTGCAAAAAGCAGGCATTAAATTCCCCAACCCGCAAAGGGACCTCGTAGTAAGGCGGTAAGGATTTACCGGTACCGGTAAAATACCGGTACCGGTAAACCCTTATCGCCTACCGTGTAATGAGGCCCATAGACTACATTTTTATAGTTTCAAAACCGTTATTTACTATAATTCTGGGGTTGCTGTAATACCTAACTGAGCCTAACTCTAAAGGGATGGTTTCCTCAACCGATGTTTCTATGGGCTGTCGATGTCTGAAAGTCCAAAACCAAAATCCGTCTGTGTCTAAACCCATGCTTGCCTTCACTCTCTGATAAAATGTAGTAGGAAGTCTTTTTAAAGAAAAATAATGATTAAAAAAGAAATATATACCAAGGCTGGTTTCAGGTGGTCTTCTCGCCAGGTGTGGCTTGGTCATTATCATCAAAGTTCAGCACAGTCAAAAAGAGGTTGTTCATTAGCTCTTCTCCATAAGGTTCTTACACTCTGTTCAAACAACTCCCAATGACTTTAGTTCCTGGGGATTCCCTTCCCCAAGCTTCAATCCTTGCAAGCTTCAGACAAAACAAAAATATAACACAGTTTCTCTCAGGCTTCTCAGGTTTCCCTTCCCCAAGCTTATGCCTCTTTGTTTCGTCAAATAACTATTCACCTTTATTAGACCTGCCAAGGTTCCCTTCCCCAAGATCAGGCCCCTTCAGTACCAAACACAAGTTCAGTTTAACAAAGCAGTTCCTCTTAGGCCTCTCAGAGTTCTCTTCTTCATGCTTAGGCCCCTTCAATTTGAAACACAATATTCAACTTTTCAGATTGTGCCTTTTACTTATTTACAATTCCTTTCGCAAAAAACTTTCTCATGGGGTAACATCAGAGACTTTTCGAAAACGCTAGGTTCTTTGATCCTCGTAAGCACTACCACTCGGATCTTTAGCCCCTCTCTACACTTCTTGTACGTGCTTTTCTTCTATTGTTTAATCTTTCAGGTGCTTTCAGCACACCTTTGTTAAGCACCACTTTGCTGTGCACACTAGCCCTCCCGTTTATCTCTTCTCTCACCTTGTCATGCCCTCGGCACCTTCCCATTTACTTATTTACTTTCGTGCACTCTTGCACCTGTCCTCATTATTGTCCCTCTTGCACACTTGCCTTGCTCTTCGGTGCTCACTTGCATCTTTCCTTTACTTTTGGGTCACTTGCACCCTCCTTATCTCCTTTCAAGCAAAGCAAATTTTTACTGGCCATAATGTTTCTTCTCTTATAGATTATATCCTTATTTCAGGTGCTGAGTGGGACAGGGTGGGTGACTTTGAGATCCGGATTAGACCGGGGAGAGATCATTTTCCTTTAACAATACAAATTAATGGCCATGAGCACAAGAGAATATCAGGGTTCAAGACACAGCGAAATGCTGACAATAGGTGGATATGCACGCAAATCGTTTAGATGGGCTAATGTGCTTGAACAAGATGTCAAACCAGTAATTTACGCATCAATACATGCTGATATTGAAGCTATTTGTAATTCTGGGGCCAATGAAATATTTCTACTGGAAGTTTGCGAAAGGCTCAGAGAAAATGTGCTCCCATTTATTTCCTCCCCAAAGGGAAAGATAAAAAAGAAAACTCTCTGTAAAAATGGTTGGTACGATGAAGAGTGCTGGGAGGCCTAAAAGAGAACCATGGCCTTTGTAGGTGCCAAGGAGAGTGTAGACAAGTTCTGAATACAAACAAATAGTAGCATCAAAAAGAATGAATATCTGCAAGCCAAGTGGAGATTCTTGCTTGAAGCCCTTCAAAGCAAAAACAGTGTTTTATTCTGGCAACTGGTAACAGACGGAATTGAAGGGCGATCAGACACTTAACGGCTGTATCGGTGCAGATGAGTGTCGATAACACTTTGCAAGTTTGTATGGGGGCTTGGATGCTGAATCCTCTTTTTCCCCAAACAGCATCGGTGGTGACCCACTAATAGTCAATCATCTCTGGATCACAATAGATGTAGAGCAAGCCATTAACTCTCAGAAGGAAGGTAAAGCAGCAGGGCCCAATCTCATCCCGGTCTGGACGAAGCAGGCATCTGGAACCCTGTTCTGTGCAGGAATTTTAATGCCATTTTAAGGCTGGTCTAATCCCAGACTCATGGAGTAAGGCCACAATTATTTCCCTGTACAAAAACGGTGGCAGGAATCTCCCGGCAAGTTATCACTCAATGGGGGTCATTACGAGTGCGGCGATAAGGGGTTAATGGCACTGGTAAGGATGCCGGTGCCGTTAACCACTTAGCACCGCATTCTGAGGACCCTTAGTGTGTCCCACTAAGGCAGACTGGTAAAACCAGCCGTCCTTAGCGGGAGCCGCTAAGGGACTCGGGAGCTAATAACGGGCCTGTAATTTACGGGCCCGTTATAAGCTCCCTCCCCATTCCCATTGTGCCCTATGGGGGCCTGAATGGGAATGGGGAAGGGTTTTTTGAATGGGAACTTCTCGGGTCCTCCAAGGTTGGAATGACCCGGTAAATCCCCATTCAGAGAACCCGGACACGACTTTGGAGGCAGCCATGGTGCTAATAGCACCATGGCTGCTTCCAAACTCGTAATGACCCCCAATATCTCTCTTGGATAGTGCGGGCAAACTTTTTGGAAAAATCGTTCTAATGTATTTAGAAGACTGGGCTGATAGAAATAATGTTATAAGTGACCTCCAGGCTGGCTTTAGATGGAACAGAGGCCCTCAAGATCATTGTTTTATGCTTCACACATTGATTCAAAACTACACAGTTTGAAAGGAACAAAATTGTATGCCGCATTCCTTGATTTAAGGACTGCGTTGGACTCCATCTCCAGGTAAACACTGTGGAACCTACTAATCTTATGTAAAACTCCAGCTCATTTGATCTGGATAATTAGGCTTCTACACTCTGGAAATAGTGCCTCAGTTCGTATGGCCTAGGAGGTGATAGTACCACTGCTGTTGATGTTACTAAGGGGGAGAGGCAGGATTGCACCCTGGCACCCAATCTGTACAAACAAGAGATACTCAATGCATTGCTTATGGGGTGCCAGGACTGTCCAAAGATGGCCTCAGACAAGTAACCTGTGCTATTTTATGCAGATGACGTGGTATTTCTGGCCACAACTCTGCAAGGACTGAATACTTTCTTGGCAATCTTTGTGTCCAGGTGCAAGGAGTTGAAATTGCATTTGAAAATCGAACATAAATCTAAAGTACTGATGTTTAAACACCAATTCACAAGATCTGGGCTCTTGGTGCTAAAGGTGAATGGAGTTCAGCTTGACCAAGTTAAAACTTTGATTATTTTGGGGTACAAATTCAAGAGACTGAAGACTGGGTTGCACAGGTGGGACATTCACTCTCCACCCAGGAAAAATATAATGGGTTGATTAACGCCTTCCATGCAAGACATGGTCGTGGTGCGATTTCCCCCACCTTAGACTTCTATGGAAGGCAGGCTGTTCCTGCAGCCCTATATGTGGTTGAACTGTGAGGCGGTGCTAATCTAGCAAAACTAACAATAAGCGAACAAAGGTTTCTGAAAAAAAACTGGTTCTGTTACCCAAGAGTGCCCCCTCTTCCCTGGTACTTCTTGAACTCAATGTAACCCCTGTGGGTGCTCTGGCAATGCTTAGCCTTGTGCTTTTTTGGTTAAGACTGTGGAATCAGGAAGGGTTGGAAAAATACAGTGATGCTCTATGCCATCTAATGCCCATGGATGGAGGGTAATCAATAGACTGGCGTTTTGCCATGTTAAGAAGACTCCCCACGGAGCAGGGGGAGGTCATCTATGGGATAACCCAAAAAATCAGCCCTTCGGAACAAGGACAAAAATAAGGAATGCAGTGATTCAACGAGCAAGGGACCAGCTTGTGACTGGTGCCATGAAGGTTAAACTAGGGCCTTGATACCTTGAACGTAGTATACCTGGCAGAAACCCAAACTCAGACCTAATCACCCCACCATTTTGAAAAGTCCTTATACATGCAAGTGAGACTAGGGACTCTCCCTGTGGCCGCCTTCACGCAATCTTGGAAAGTCCCAAAATGGGAACAATGTGTGATGTGCAAGGCGGCAAGAGAGTCAATGTTGCATTTTATGCTGATCTGTGTAAAAACGAAGCCCCTTCGGTGTATGCACCTGAAACCAATACTGAAGGAGGCAGGGATAAGGGACACTGGAACAGCTATGTTGTTTTTGCGGTAGAGTTTACAATCCCACGTTGTTTTTGCAAACGCCCGATACACTCATAGGTCTTAGCTGTTAATGAAGAAGCTATTGAACCTAATTGTCAAATGAGCCTAAGGACCTTACATTATCTGTTATAGGCTGCGTTCAGGGCCCTCCACTGTTGTTGAAGAGCATATTGTTTATATATGATTTTCAAAATGATAATTTTAGGAATGTAATTTATGTATTGACTTGAATATTTTAAATCAAATCAAAGTTTGTTGACTGAATGACTACCTTCAAGCCTTTTTCTTCCTTTCCACTTTCTTAATGTCTTTCTCTAGCTTTCTATTCACATTCCGTTATTTTCTCTCTTGCCTTACGCTTCATGCCGCTTGCAAAAATCTGTCTTTTTCCCTTCGCACTCCAGCTAGCCGCACGCTCCCAAGTTTGTATTGCTTACAGGGTTGAAAACTCACCGGATAGCATTGCGCTGGCGAGCAGTCTCTCTTGACATATGGGATCGAGATGAGGGTCTTAACCACCTGCCCCTCAAACCTCCTTGGGACCGGAACACGTCCCAAAGGAACAGGCACTTTTTTCACACCACCAGCAGATCATGGGTTGCCTCACTCTGGCTCCCTGGAGACACGGCTCCCTATCCATGCTGCAGCCCCTCACAAACACCGGGGCAGCGTCTCAGCATGCTGCTCTCCTCTGGATCCTCCAGGCTTCTTTCACTTCAGCTCCCTGCTCTTTGGCTTCTTGGCTCCGATCCAGATTCACAGCTTGCTCTTCTGAATGTGCAAAACCACACTTTTTATACTTAAAATAGGAGTCAAGTGGAGTCAGGTGTGAGTAGTCAGTGTTAAATGCCTGACCCTGCCTGACTCTATTAATGGGACAACCTAATGCTAGTAGGTGGCAGTCATCGCTCGGTTTCTTAAAGTGTTTCTTACAGGTAATCCTCACCACACTTGGTTTCCTCTTCTTCTTCCCAGTAGTTGTCAGAAATGGGTAGGGGGAGATGGAATGGGATTGAAAATATCCCAGGAAGGCTGAGGAAGGGGTGTCTGATGGAAGATGGGGAGAGGGGGAATACCATGTCTCACCCGCTGGTATCTTCCTTCCAATCCCTTGTGACCCTCCACTCAGATGATCCTCCCTCTCTTGTCCACCCCCAGGGTCGGAATCCAAAAGTGATGGCCCTTCCCAGCCACCTGAATGAAAGATCCTGGGGGAGTAGGTGGCAGAACACCATTAGGATTCTCACATGGTTCAAAGTGTAACTTCATGCTGATGATGCCATTCACATTGGTTGTACCCATGCCACCATCCTGACTGTAGTTGAAAATATAAAAAATGTGTGTATTCTAACAAATTAACAATGAATGCATCAAAGTCAACAGTAATGTGGCAAGGCAGAAACAAGCCAAACAAAGGATGAGATTGACACAAACTCTTCTAAAATGACCAAAGTAAAGATGTATGATTACTTTGGCTAACATCTAGCTGAGTGTCGCGCTTGGACCATGCTGGAGGGAGTGAACTAAACTGAAACAGCATTGGCTGCCTAAGGAACAACCCCAATTTTGGAATGGAGTCAATTCCAGGACAGAGAAACTGGAAAGTGGTGCCGGTGAAAGATGGAACTAGCATCCAGAGCTGCCTACATGAGGAGCAGTGATGCAGCTCAAGTGCCACCTCTATTCTCTATGCACATATCTAGACACTACCGAATCAGTCTCACATTGAAAGGTGGTGCTAGTGCAAAGGCTATCAGGTATGGGCTTCTTTCTCGCATAATGATCAAGGGTCTGGAACTTGTAATGGACTTCGTTCTTGATTAATAAGGCAAGGAGAACTTCTCCAAAAGTGCCCAGAAAATATCAAAGCAAAAAGTTCAACGACTTTCGAATATTGGCGGGTAACTTTAGCTGGTGCGACCCAGGCACCTACACATTTCTACTATGTTTTCCATGTGCAACAAAACTTGTCAAATATGCTTGTAACTTACACCATGGGAGCCCAGGGTTTGGGCGTAAAATCAAATAAATAAATAAATAAATAAATAAATAAATAAACATTCCTAAAGCATGCCCATACATGTGGGAACACAGACCACACACATTTTCTGTTGGTTTCACGAAAACCTTAACTAATTATCCCATCTCAGCTAATGAAATGCTGTGCAGTGAATAAAATGGCAGTAGATTAATTAATAAATAAATCATTTATTACTCGCTTAATGCCAGGGATTAGTTTCTAAGCTAGGGACCTGGATTCAAACCTGTGTTGCTTTGTATTGTCTTGCTTCCAAGACAAACGCGCTGCCTCCGAGCTGGGCTAACTAAGCCTGAGGCACCTTACTAATTGCCTGACTCAATATTTAAGCACTAAATTAATAGACAATGCAAATACAGTGAGACCGAAACGAAGTGATTCTGCAAGGGGAGAACGTCAAGGAAAACGATGGTGACAGTCAGGTGAGCCCAATCTTCAAATTTCAGTCCCTCTGTGAACTACTTAGCTTGCTTTAATGGCAAAACGTTTGAACTACCCTTAGTTAATTATAAAAACATGCACATGTATGTATTAAATGTACAATAGTAAACTATTGCACTAATTGAATAAACATTCAGGTGAATATATGGGGGACCTCACTGTGATATGAGAACATGAATAATACAATTGCACTAGGTCAATCAAAAGAACATATTTTACTTATGCAATGTATTCTCTGCAACCCTGTTCTCTTTTACTCATGTATTTGGTTATTTTCAAGGTGGGTAAGATTCCTTATGCCACTTTCCTTATGACATCAGCTGTTTCTGTTCTTATAAATTAGACGATTCTTCAGGATGCAGTGTTATTTACCATCAAGCGTTTCCTTTTCCCATCTTCACTTAAATGCCCATGAAGGTTAAAATATATAAACAAAAAGAAAACTTGTATAATTCCTAGTATTAAAATGAATTACCACCAATGTACTTAGGTAATAATTTAAGGTAACCCAATTTCAGGATTCCTCCTTTGGATTTGATAGGATTATTCTTGATATCTAAAAAATATAGTTTAGATGTTAGTGTTGATAGTGGTAGTTGCCCCCAGGCCCTTACTCTGCATACCATCCACACCCAGCAGAGGCTACATGCATTTACCAATACTTACATTTATCTCATATTTCTTCTTGTTTGGTATGCACCTGGTTTGAATATCTCTTTTATATTTATAAATGAAATGATATGCTTAAAGTGCCTGCTTTTATTTTCAAAGCCATTTCATTTTTTAGATTTTTTGTTAGAATTGCAAATGTAACTTAAAGTCCACTTACAGCAATATGTGAAGGGTTCTGCTTCCATTTTCTTTATATTGCCTTAATCTGTTTATTTTCCTAGACTTTGTGCCATGGTCTAAATGTATTAATATTGGAAATTTGACTTTGCTTTGTCCTACATGGGATTGATTATCTAGAGTAATATGAGAGCCTAGGTTTACATTTTTCAACGCTATATTTCCTTATCAGAAATATTCATCCGATTGGTAACTTCAAGGTATGTAACCCGTGGGTGTTAGATTTCCATCAGCACCCCGCTTTAGACAAACACCATTTAAATTGGGTGTTCGTTTTGTCTGTTTTTCATTTATATTGCCGTCTTGTACTAAGCACAGAGCATCACTTTAAGATTGTTTTTTTTAAATCAGTTAGTTAAGTGCATGGCTCCTCTATATGGTACATTATAGGTCATATGTAATTATTCTCGTTATTTTCCTGTCCATTGATAATGTCATCAAACTTCTCTTCCTACCATGACTTGTACTGTCAACTGACTATCTTGATGGTTTAGTCCTTTTCTTTTTAACATCGTCACATAGCTTTTCACATGATGATGTAATTCATGATTCCCACGCCGCTTCAGCTCAACGTACTGTTCTTAATCCACATTTCATTTGATGGTTGTTCAGTGTGATCAATCACCTTATTTTAGCATTGTGATATGTGAACAATCTCATTCTCCAACTTAGTTCTTACATTTACTCATGCATTCTGGTAGTTTCATCTTCTTAACCTGGTAACAAAATAGGAATCAAGCAACACTGCTGAAGTCCAGTATGCTGAGTGAATGCCATACTGACATCAATAACACATCTCTACCATACGGTTACTGCACATCTAAATTAATCCCATCATATCTGCTTGTATTATTAGGACCATTTTGACATCATATACATCTCCATGCTTTATGCATGTAGCATTCACTTGCTTGATTGAAAGCAATTATTTCCATTATACGTTGACTTAGAAAGTTCATGTCAATGTTATTAATTAGTTAGACATAATATGCTCATGGGAAATTATAATTTTTATTGGAATGTGGGATTGTATAAACCTCACAAATACATATGTATCAGTGGATGAAGCATATCACTGTGAATAAGCTGCTGCTACATGAAGACTGTGTTATGATCCAAGGAGCCATACACCACTTTAATAAAGATACTATAAATACATTATTTATTTAGAGGGAGGTAAAATCATAATGATTTTATTTTATTTTTGCTCATAGAAATCTTATTTAAGCCCTTCTTGTGGTTCTTAAGTCAGAAGATTCGGTTCTGCTCTGCTCTATTTAGCTCTCCCTCTCTTTCTAGTCCTACCATTTTGACTTTTCCAATATAGTCCACTGTAGATCTTGTTTAGCAGAATTGGTCACACCAGTGCTGTACTAAAGGTTTATTTGCTGTTTTTTTCATACAAGTATTCTGATTTTAATTACCATTTTGGTTTTCCGCACATATTACAAATTACAGGGGCAAGTAACTAAATAAGGTTGTTGTATTGCAATTTGTAAAATCACATTCTTCTCAATGTTGAACTTCCCTCAACACAATTTCTGTTAGCCTGTGTGTTGTCGTGGCCATACGAGGCATGGTCAAGTTTTCTTGATGTATTAGGAAAATAATTAATTTTATTCTGAATCCTCTTCGATTGCCCCCATAAGTTGCGATAGCACAACATCCAACAACCCCAAGCCACAAAGGTCCTTATTAACCAAATTGTCAGTTAGTAAACAATGTACACACGTTATAAATGAAGTTCGGTCTCAATGTTCACTTTGAAAATATTTACTGTAGCTGGCCCAGTAAGGATCCTCTTAATGGAAGCTCTGAGTACCAACGAAGCACACCAACAGAAGCAAACAGTGTAATATGTGTACAGGTAACATACCAGCTATATTTAAACCAATACTTCTTGAAATCGAATAAAAGCTTCAGATCAGCATGGTTGATGGGTCCTTCTCATTTTATTTACTCTACCTCTTCAGAGTCAAGTATGAAGCTACTGGAAGTGAGCCAGCATATGACACCGTCACTGAGCAAGTCAAAGCACTCCAACCTACTCAAGCAATGCAATATACAGTTCCAAAAGAACATGCTCCATACACCACAACCAAAATCTAAAATGAAATATCACCATTGTTCATTACGGTATGTAATGTGTAAACAGACAGGTTTGTGGAGATTACAGTAATGTTATTGAAAAATGCGGGTGACAGACAGCACTTGGGAGATGTTTTTGTTTAGTTAGCATATGTGTTTGCTCACATAACACGGGACATTAGCAGGCAGTGATTTTTTCATTATGTATTTTTTGACAGAAGATCACAGGAGACAAAGTGGCACAATGAGAAGCTGCAGTATTTGAGTTATATCGAGCATTGTATATGATGGGTTGCACTGTGTGCATGTGGTTGCACGTTAAGATTACAGCATATCTTTTTTGTAATTTAGGGTATTTTGGTTGGCACATTGAGGACTGGTAACATCAGGAGATGAGGATTATGGTTTGCATGTCTCACACAGTAAGCCATATGTAGATATCTGCTTGTTACAGTATATTCTCACTGTGGAGTAAGGTGACTACATGTTGGTAATAACACTGATTGGAATTAGTAGAATCTCACATTTAGGATTTAGGAATGTGTATTTCTGATGAATAGATATTGTTGGAGTTTATTGAGTGAGATTTTTTGAGGATTTTTTGATGGTGTTGTTTGCACTATTTTGATTTGTTTCCAACCGCTGAAGAGGATCCTTGTTGGATCAAAACATGTGCATGTAATGGCAGTAAATTGATGCACAACTGGAGTTTAAAATGTATGGCTCAACAAACCTTACTGAAATTGCTGGATTGGAATGAAGTTGTTAATTCATAATTCAACTGTGAACATGATATATACAAATATAAAAGAATTTTGCGCACAATTATTAGGTGAATGATAGATTTTTTTGAACATATTATAGGAGTGCCCTAGGAGCTTAATAGTGTTCCATTGAACAGCAGGTGAGCCAGGTGTCTCTATTTGCATTTTGATCCCAGACCTGGAGAAACAATTGGGACACAAAAGGAAGATGTAAAACATTGGTGTGATTTTGTTTTTTTCCAAGTTAAATACCAAAAATCGTTTCCATACAGGTCAAAATACACATTGAAAGCTGATCAATCTTCGGGGTGTCCACCTTGAACAAGTGGAAAGAATGTAATATATTAATTTAAACAAGAATCACCCTGTTAACCACCCAAAAAAGTAGGCTTGGTTTGATTCAGTCCATTTTTTTTCTTTTTTATTCTTGTTTGGTTGAAAACAACCTTTAACATATAAACATAATACAAGAAAAGAAAACAGATAAGAGTAACAACTGTAAACATCAATCACAAATTCATAATACAATTAATCAATTCATAAAGTGATGCTAAAATCACAATACACATTATTCTCACTCATCCAGTATTACCATCGACCTCAAAAAGGGAAAAAGAAAGAACCACTTTACATAAAACTTTCCCTATAATTCATCAATAAATATTCAATTCATAACTTAATCATTCCAACAATGATAAAACATATAAATCTTTAAAAAAGAATTGTTATAATATTCATTAAAAGCTCTCAAGCCTGATATAGAGGGATTAACTATTACAAACATTTTACAAACAGGTGTACTCAATACCTAGTCTCCAAATCCAATGAATGAATACAATTAGTAATAGCTAAAACTGATGAAGTGGTGTAACCTGATAGGCAAATGGACCAAATGCTCTTGCCATCACCCATAACCATCAGTTCTGTAAATTGTTTCATAAGATTCCACATATGCCCCTGGAGAGCCGGGCGATAGACAAGTAGATATGTAAGTGTCTCACATTCTAAGGCAATCTTACAAAAATGACACCACCTCATCATCCTTGAGAATCCCATATGTAGCAAGAATTTGTTTAGTTTTACGTAAATTGAGGTGAAATCACGAAAAACCATGTCTAGTCGATTTGGCTGATTATACAGAGAGAAAAGGAGCCAAAGTTCCCAACTTCTTATGTTCACCTCTGGGGTGGTTGAGTCCGGGATACAAATGATATTTTTCAATAGTTAAAATCCAATCAGAGTCAAATAATAATTTCTTCATGTGCATTGGATTGTCTCTCAGATCCCAAACCAAACTACCCAATTCTGTCAAATGCAGGATACCAAAGGAATAAACCTCTGGAAGCCAAGTACTTAACTGGGCCTCCAACATAATATTTAGGTCTTCAAATTAAGAGGCCACAGATGGAATCAAGATTGTTTTATGAGTAAGAGAATTTTCCAAACTGCATGTGCACGCAATTATACCTAATTGCAGCTATTGGTACATAGTTGGGAAGTCGTAAAACTCTCTCACAAATCAAAGCCTCCAAAATAGGCAATAATTCAATACTACCCTAAGGTAGATATCAGAACCATATAGTAAGTTGGACACAGTTTTACATTCAGAAAACATTAACATGTTCTTCATAGTAAATCTGCAATATTGATGGTCGACCTTCACAAGTTGGTTGGCTAAATTCTGAGCACCTTTCTTTAACTATTCAAAGAAACATGCATGGCCTTTTGTAGAGGAAAGAAAAAAAATAGATAAGAGAATCCACCTTCCCAATTACTTCCTCATCAATTTTCCACTGATAGGTGTTTTTTTTTCCAGCCCTTGGAGTTTCGCAGGATTTCCGATTTGACTGGATTTACACTAAAAACATGCTTACTTAATTGTGAATGCATTCAACATTCTTTGCAAATCGACCACAGTACACTCAACAAGTAAGAAATCATCTGCATGTGACAGCCAAAAGGCTTTGAATTGGTGAATCATTGGTGAAATAAAAGTGTCTGGTTCTAGATGCTCACCAATGTCTCAAAGATATAAGTTAAACAGGCAGGCGTCTAATACACACCCCTGCCTAACACCACGAAAGGCAAGCATTGGCCGTGACAAAGCCCCCAAGTGGTTCAGACATACTTGAATTTTAGAGATGAAATAGAGGCCAATTATTAAAAGGAATAATCCATCAGGAACACGCCACAGCTTTAATTTAGACAGTCAGTAGCATTTAGAGTCAGACATTAAGGGCCTGATTCACTGAGCATTTTCCAATGGGGTTTTGCCATTAGAAAACCTTTATGTGAATTAGGCCCTATATGTGTGTTTCACATTTTAAGCCAAGTGTACGAAAACATAACTTACACTCTAGAACTGTGCAGACTACATATCCTAAGGAGAATCTAGTTCCAAGTGTTAATGATATTGGCACAAGGTGCAGGGTGCTTTTTCTTAAGACGTCACGTTGCAAAACCTATGCAACACACACATAACCCTGCCCAGAAAGCCCAGACTCCTATACATGCTGTCCATATTCATTGCCTACATTTGAAAGCTGAATGCAAAGGTTCCACCCAGGCAGACGTTGATCCTGGCCCAATCCAGAGCCTTTCAAAAACGCATAATGCCTGCTTCTTAATACAGGTTTTATACATGTATCTCTATCTCTTCTATAACGTGGACAAAAAGCGTGTCTGTTTTTACTCAGATATTTGATCATGGGAACAAAGTGGTCCTAGCTTCCTGACTCCGCATATCCCTGTTTCGGGCTTCAGGGTTATGGCATCTATTAGAAACACAATCTGTAATTATCTTTGAATGTGTGTGTGGTAAAAGCTCCGGACTCTCCGGGCAACGAGACATGGACTAGCCTGAGCTGGCCTCCGTGAGAAGGCACTGTGAAAAGGCTCAGGTCCTGACTGAGCCCAGTTGCTGTTCGCCTTCCCCAGAGCAGGAGCTCTGGGCCCCCTCCAGGATCTGCCTTTCTGCACCCCCTACCAGCTGACACATACAGGGAATGGAGGACCCTTTTATACAGCTGCCCCAGCCCAGCGCAAGCGATTTTTAAAATTGCTGAAAATCGGCAGATTTATTTATTTAATATCCGTGACATAAATGCTGCAAGATTTCACCCTGCTCCCTGGCCACAGAAAGGTGCTGACCCCCTCTGCAGCCCCCAGATGCCATTCGCCCTTTGTCTGAAGCACGAGGCTCTTTGCCAATCCAAGATGGCTGCCTCGAGTGCCTCCACCTCCTCACCCCTCTGAAGCTGCACCTACAAGCCATGAATGTCTCCCTCTTCTGCCAAGAGGCCAATCAGGACACCGAGTAGGCGTGAGCAAGCCTCCTTGAGAAGTCACTGTGAAAAGGCTCAGGTACTGACTGAGCTGACCGAGCTGCATGCTGCACCAGGACACTAAGCCTCATCACCACTGCTCCTGTCCACCACCCTACTTGCCATTGCCCCCCTGACACTTGAACCCACCCAGAGCCTGGACCTCGCCCTCGCAGCACAACTGACCACATTGGTGCTCCGACGCTGCACTCTACTCCTTAGAGGTAATTTACATGCGACCACTGATCGCTTGTAATGTGCAACTGTGAAACCACTTCAGTAATATTTGATCACTGCTCCAAAGACTGCCACATGCTACCTATACCTAGCCATAAGCTGTATCAACTGTTAGTTATATTCACTGTATTGCCCTACTGGTGAGCATGCTCTTAGTCACCTGAAAATGCATTACCATTGCAAGCTGCATCTAGCCTGCCATCACATTGTGTTTCTTAGTTGCTTTAGCCTGCCATTATATTGTGTTTTCCTAACTGCTTAGCCTATCACCACACTGCACCTTGATACTGTACCCAGCCTAAAACTACACTGTACTTTGATAGTTGCATCTAGCCTGCCACTATATTGTGTTTTTAGTTGCTTTAGCCTGCCACTATACTGCGCCTTGATCTAGCCTGCCACTATATTGTGTTTTTAGTTGCTTTAGCCTGCCACTATACCGTGCATTGATAGTTGCATCTAGCCTGCCACTATATTGCATTTCTTAGTTGCTTTAGCCTGCCACTATACTGTGCCTTGATAGTTGCATCTAGCCTGCCACTATATTGTGTTTCTTAGTTGCTTTAGCCTGCCACTATACTGTGCCTTGATAGTTGCATCTAGCCAAAATCTACATTGTATTTTGATAGTTGCATCTAGCCTGCTACTACATTGCGATTTGACAGTCACACCCAGCCCATTAGTATATTGCTGCCTGAATTGCCTTCAATACCAGGTGAACATCTAATGCATTGTGCACTATACCCGCCAATAGCTCCACAGCTACCAACGCCTACTGTGTCACCCCTGGGCCCCTGTGCTCTCAGCCTACCCATATACAAGCCATAGTATATGGCATAGCACCCCCTACATCAGCAGAATGCATATTAGCACAACCCTATCAACATACGCCCCACTGCTGTTTCTACAACTAATACTGGTAACTATGGACCAACTTAAATATGTTCCCTGCCCTACCCTCATAGAAACTCAAGGCTTCGCGCTAGACTATCCACCCTCTACGAACCGCAGGTACCTAGCAATGCCTACTTGAACCGTCACACCATTCCCAAAAACCAGACCAGAAACTTAACGCATCCGAAACCACAATTACCTGCTAGCACCATAACGAAAGAACCCATCCTAGCTACCTCTGACACCAACTGTCTTCCTAAAACAACCTCCATAACAGGAGCACTGATCAATGGTAGATCAGTCGTGGCCCACGCCACTGAAATAGCCGACTTCCTTACATTAGACAACCTCGACCTCCTAGCAGTCACAGAAACCTGGCTACACGACGCAGCAGGTCCAGCCCTCTCCCTAGCAATACCCAAGGAGTATCAACTACTAAGACTAGACTGCCAGAACGCCAGAGGCGGCGGCTTAGCCATCATCTCCAAATCCAACCTGAATGTAAGATTAACACCAGCACCCACCCTAAAATCCTGCGAACTCCTGACCGCTAAATTACTGATATCCCCATGCCAAACCCTAACTATCTATCTCATTTAGAGGCCACCAGGGCCTCTAGACCTATTCAAAGAGGTATTATCCAGCCTCTTAGCAAGTAACAAAAAAAGTCATCCCAGACAATGATCCTTGGTGAACTTAACCTAGGTCTTAATGACCCAGATGACAAACAAGCGCAAGCTATTGCCACCATGATTGAGGGACACAGACTCACCCAAAAAGTTCTCACCTCCACCCACGACAAAGGGAGAATATTAGACTGGGTAGCCACCTTCAACTGCCCTACTACTATCACCAGAATTACACCCCAACCGTGGACTGACCACTCCCTCATTAACTTCTACCTAACATTTAACAAGATGCTCAAGATTGAAAAAATAATGGCACCATCGGTGCCCACTAGATCCAGAAAAAATATCACACCAGAAAATATCTTACCCCTGCTCCTACCAACCATCAATGCCCTGCCAACAGTTTCTGACCCAGATACCATGGTCAAAATATATAACAACACCATGCCCATAGCCAGGGACACCGTTGCACCACTGAAGAACTGTAAAAGTAAACAACAATCCCACCTCAACACCTGGTTCACCCCCATCTAAAAGAACTGAGATTGGAAAAAAGGAAGCTTGAAACTGTATGGCAACACACCCCTACAGCTGAAAACAAACTTAAACTCAAACCATTCACTACTAACTACAAGAAAACAATCATTCAAGCTAAAAAAGACGTCTATAATGATAGAATCTCCAACACATGTTCCAATACAAAGGAATTATTTGCAATCCTGCGAGAACTTGAATCTCCCATACCACCACCCGATAACGTACCCAAAGATAAGCAATGGTGTACCAATATCCAAAACACCCTAGCAAATAAAGTGAAAACATTACAATCTAAAATTTCCCTAAAAAAAGCCTTGCTCCCTCTGAGCGAAACTCCAAGTACGCCCACACCCACAACCACTCCCAATCCTAACTTAACAACTTTCAAATTCACCAAAGTTTCCACTCATGAAACTGAAAAAATCATTGCCTCACTAAAACCATCAAACTGCAAAGGTGATTACTGCCCGGCCCAGATAATTAAGAATGCCGCCAGAGACCTAGCCCCTTTCGTCACCAAACCTATCAACGCCTCCTTCTCATGTAGCACAGTCCCAAATAACTTAAAAGAGTCCTGGGTTCTCCTCCTGCTAAAAACTAACCCTGGACCCCTCCGCCCCCACTAACTATAGGCCCATCACCACTGTCCCTTTCCTCCTGAAGATAATTGACAGAGTGGCCTATCTCCAAATCCAAAAATACCTGGAGACCAACCAACTCCTTGGCACTCGTCAATCTGGCTTCAGACCTCAGCACGGCACTGAGACCGCACTTATAGATCTCAAACCCCAAATTGACGAGCTCAACGACAAAGGAAACACAGCTATGCTACTCCTCCTTGATCTGTCGGCGGCCTTTGACCTAGTGGACCACACAGTACTTTGCAAACATCTAGCGTTAGCCGCTCACTTCTCAAGTGAAGCCATAGCCTGGGTTCAATCCTTTCTCGGCAATAGAAGTATGCAAGTCTTCTCCACCTTAGACTGTGCAGACCCCATCAAGACAACATGTGGAGTCCCACAGGGCTCTTGTGTCTCACCAACGATGTACAATATCTTTACTAAACCTCTATTCGACAAATTGGACAGACTGGGTGTCACATACACAAATTATGAAGACGACACCCAGATCTTTATCCCCCTTTCGGGCAACTTTGTTATGGATACAGCTTTAGTAAATAAAATATACACCCTCATTCAGGCATGGATGGCAACCCATGGCCTCTGCCTGAATGACGAAAAAACAGAGATCCTCATTCTAGGCTCACCTAACAACCTAAAAAAACTCGACTCTAATTACAGCTCTTTCAATATAGATGGCAATATAATCCCCGTCGCCAAAGAGGTGAAGACCCTTGGTTTCTACTTGGACTCCACCTTGCCCTTGAGGAAACAAGTGAACTCCCTGGCCTCATCTACTGCCTATACTGGTAAACTCATCAAAGCATGCAGACCCTTCCTCTCACCAGCTAGCTGCATTATCCTAGCCAATGCACTAATCCTCTCAAAACTGGACTACTGCAATGCACTTTATGCAGGCGCTAACAAATACATCATCAATAAACTCCAAACCCTGCAAAACAACGCGCTCAGAACGGCCTTGAACCTCCCAGTCAGAGAGCACATTTCAAATGCGCGTAGAAACCACAACTGGCTAAAAATTAGCGATAGGATCACCTTCAAAATTGTCACTCTAACTTTCAAATACCTGAACAATGCTGCCCCCCATACCTCACGGACAGAATAATAAGAAAAACCTCTGCACGACCAACCAGAACAGTCAATTCATTCTGCCTCCAAACCCCAAGATTCTGACTAAATAAACAGGAGGCAATAGCTTCCCCATGCAAGCTGCTAAGTACTGGAACGCCCTACCAGTTGAACTAAGAAGGGACCAGTCCTACAACAGCTTCAGGCACCATACCTGCACCTGGCTCCGTCGCAATGACCATTGAAACCGGAGACCATGTGCATTGTGTACTGATACCCTACGCCCCCATCCACTCTCTCATGTAAAATGTACATATTCTATCTACTGTTTATAATATGCTACCCTCTATTTCTACATGCAAAAGTAAAAGGGTATATAATGTAATTACTGTATATAACATATGATACCAACAACCTGTAATCTGTAACCTGCAACCAAGTTCTAAGTATTCTTGTTATTCTGCACGACCAGCTACCCAAGGGTTTTCTGGCACCCTATAAACAAACAAACAAAAAAACAAACAAACAAACAAACAAACATTGAGGGTGTGGGGGTACAAGTGTGGCTTCCATTGCCCCACCTGTACTAGCTCTAATAGCATTAAAGACCTTGGTATCAGGCTCTATTGCGTACCAGGTGGCCTTCACCGTCCTTAGAGAGCCTCACCTTTGGCCTGGTGACCCTAGCCTAGAGCCCCCTGGTGTGGACTCCAAAGCTTCAACAGGAAATGTTCGGATGGTAGATATGGTTTTAGATGACAAGGCCATTTTTTGCTTTTTTGAGTTAAGATTGCTTAGTCTTGGGCTGTGCTCCTGAATGCAGTCTTCAGCCCAAACTCTTGCCTCTCACCAACATGCATGGGTCGCCGCTCAAATAGCCCAAAGAATGTACCCGAGATTATTTTGCAAGTCTCATATTGGTATTATAATCTGATTGCCACTCTTATAATGTGTTATTTTCCCTGTTTGGGTGGGGAAATGGCCAAATGGAGCTTCTTGTATCATGCACCAGTGCCTGAGTGTGCATTGTCCGCCAGGGATCACAAGTTATCTTCTGCTATGTGTGCCCAAGCCTATGCTTCTTTGAAAGTAGAGTAGTGTTCACAGTTTCATCACCCTGAGAATTTCCCATGATACGTTCCCTACCATTTTTTCCCATACTGATGTCCTACTTTGACAGGCAGCTCTGCAAGTGTGACATGCCACTCTTCTGCACTGAGACATCCCCAGAATTTGGCACCTTGAGCCAAGAAAACCCTATTCATCCTTTGGGGTGTCCGGTTAGGTGGCTCATCTTCCCGAGGCCCATCATGATCACACCCTTGAGCACACCTATTCCCCACTCTCCATCCAGAATATGAATTCACCCTTTCCCCTCAAGCTTTTCGGCACAGGCTTGTCCTACAACTCTCCTATCAGTATGCCACACATACAGGCGGCCCAGCCCTAAAAGCATCCAAGCAAATGTGTAGTCACATAGAACAAGGTGAGCAATGGCAGCGCGGAGGAGCAAAGTCATTGGGGGGAACGGTACTGCGGCATGGAAGAGTAGTTGGTGGGCCTAGTCTGCCTTCAATAAGTAAGCATAGGTTTCCCAGTGTAAATCATAATGCTTTTGCCAGCGCTGAGTGGTGACCGCTGGGTCAATCTGTTGCTTCATCCTTGGTGGAAAATGAGGATTGTGTCCTGGTTGGCACAGTGGGATATATATATATATATCTTTTAATAAATGCAACACATTTCATAAGATGTATTTTAGGAGAAGTCTGTGATTGCTTCTGTTTTGATGGAATTTAAAATCTATAGACGCACGGATTCCATTGGAAATGTTTTATTATTTAAAAAAAAGCCTCTGTTTTATGTGTTTCTTCCATTACTGACATGCCGCATTTGCTAAATTTGCCATCCATGGATTTCTTCATCCTCATTCTAGACATGGCAAAGTAAAGCTTTCAGGGGAAAAATAAGTTATGAAAGGAACATTTCTGTAATCAAAATCAAATTCAATGGATTACGACAGCAGCGAGTCTTCCATATCTGGAATTAGAATTAGAAATTAAATGTAATGCAATTTGCATCCAACTGACACGCTGACGATAATTAGGCATTAAGGCACATCGGGGAGTGCTTTCACCAGCCATTTACAACACACCTTGTGGGTTTTTAGAAGCATTCAAAGCATGGCTGAGTGACTCACTCACCGACGAGCGCCATAGCAGCAACAAACGCATTGCCTGACAGTCTTAAAATGTCTGCCATGGCGTCCATAGATTATGCAGCACCAGCAGGTCTTGCCCTAAAAAGTATAACAAGTCTGCAGGATGTACTGCATGATTGCACTAAAGCAAATGCTAAACTTTCTGTCAGTCAAGAGGTGGCCATTAGTCAAGAAACGATGACATCACAAGCATATGCTTCTTATGTAGTTAACTCGTTTTAGGGGCGTATACTGCCAACTTCCTCATGCATTGATGGTGATGTGAGAAGTGGTGTTATGCCTGGATGGAAACCCCCACAAACACCCAACGGCCTGAACCACACTCCCTGACCACTAGGAAATGATTGCAAAAGGTGGTGAGGAGAGTTCAAGGAATGGTTCCAACACTGGAGTCACAACGAAAACAATACGCCAAGTGACTACAAGGTAAATACATACAGTAAACAACAGATGGAAAGTAAATTAAAATGGTGCATCTCTCATGGGACGATCGACAGTATGGCAAGGAACATGTGCACAAGATCACACAGTGAGTACAATAAATATTGAACAACCTGCATTCAGGAACCAAGATACATGCAGGTTGAATCCCAGGTTGTGAAAGTAGATACAAATATATGATAAGGGATTTAGGGCACGAAATCAGATATATGACAAGCAATGACACGGACTGTGAGCTGACATCCTGATGTTATTATATAAGGTACCCAAAGATCCGACTTGCAAGGACAATAAACACCCTCTGGGATGCCAGGGATGCCGATGGAATCTGCCAATCAAGCAGGCACACTGAAAGACCACAGCAACAAAGGTAGGATAACTTATTATACACGATTATTGGCAAGGGGAAAGTTGATATAGTTCTTAAAGAATAGACAGGGAAACAAACATACACAAAAATGCAGGAAATACAGGCAACCCACACCTAAAAATCAAAAGTGAATGAAGGGAGAAGTGCAAGGGAAAACCAGGAACAGATTCCAAAGGGGAGTCAAAGAACAGGACCAGGATGAACACATTTAAAAAGGCCAAAACCTACCCTCTTCCCAGCAGGGAAGGAAAGGAAAAGGGAACACAAATGGGTATTGGCTCAAAGAGGGCTTTCTAAAGGATCAAGTTTAGGGGGCAACCTAAAATGGAGTATGGCCAGGTCCAGTGGTAAACTGGCATCAGGGTAAGAGGGAGTGCTGCCAACTCAGCAGCTCTGAAAAACCACTTAAGGAGCACACTCTGACTGAAAAAGAATATAGAGAGAACAGCTGTGATGTTATTGAGGGGCTGCTGGAGTTGTGGTCAGAGCGTGGACGCCATATTCCCGTCATGATACTTGCTGGACGACCACTCCTGGCAGCTGTGTAATGACTCCCGGGAGCCCTAAGATGTCTGCTTCAGTGGTAAGTGCGTCAATGAATAGTGTCATAACAATATGTTTGTATTCATCTCGCGCCTAAAAACACTTATGTACAGGCACGTTATAAATGACCTGTCATATCATATCAATGGGCTGATTCACAAGAAGTTACTATAAGTAATTCTGATTTACTTCTGACATACTACGGGCATACTACGGGCACGTAAGGATCAAGACAGAGTTACTCATAGTTAGATTTTGTTACTCTAAAAACCGTCTTCATTGTAATGTCAGGGGTAAGGCAGAGTAAACTCCTTGTGAATTCGCACCAATGCCTTGAACGAGTATTTTGCGGTGCAGTATTTCTTTAAAAAGTAAATGGGAGTAGCTTGTACTGTGCCTGTTGTGGTGATACCAGCAAGAAAGATTGTAATTTTGGAATATATAGCGAACAATGAGCGGGTGTGAGGTGTTGTCAGAAACTGTTGCAGAGAACACAGGAATAGAACATTTTAGGAAGATATAATTTGGCGAGAAGTTACGACATTTCCACGTAAATACAGTATATTATCTTTCAGATCCAATCAACCTAATTGTATTCAGCTCTGCTGTGATAAATGGGCAATGTGCCAAATTCATAACTTAACCAGTCATTCCAACAAATCCTTTGTCCTCCGGGCTCAGGTACCTGCTCACCCTGCCACACTCCCGCACTTCCTTTGGGCCACCCCTTGCACTGGGGTCTGTATTTGTACCCATACAGCCCCCACTTTTCTTCCTGCATTTATCAGACCTGCCCTGTCTGCTGCTTTAAACCCAGCACTTGCCAATTGCTGGCTGTATTACCACTGTTTGTTGCCTTTACTATTTATTTATTATGATTATTTATCTGTATCTCCTTTGCTCCGCACTTTGCACTTTTCCCATTCCCCACTCCCATGCACTTGCGCGTTCACAATGTCACTGGGCCTAGTAAATCGCTGTTCTGTTCTCCCCTGTTCCCCTTCCTTGCCTTGTCGCGCTCTGAAACACTTGTGTACGAGCGCGATAGAAATAAAATATCTATATCAATATCAATAAGACTTTGGTTTAAAAGTACAATACACAAATGAAAAATGACTTCTCCAACAGCTGAAAGGACTGTATCAAATGAGTGGCTCAAAGAGACGCAGGGAGAAGCCAGCTCTCCCAAACCAAATAAAGATGGCACGATTGAAAATATCTGTAGAAAACGATTAATTCACAAGTATGACTGTTGGACCCATATCGTTGGGGAATTATTTTGTCCATATCCACTGCAAACCCCACTGGTCTGAGTGTGTGACAGGTTAAGGGTCCTGAAGGAAGTGCCATTTTAGTGCCCCCACACCTTTACAATGTGGCAAGATGTCATGTTTTAGGGCCAAAATGGTGCATGCAGCATCCACCACAGTCAACTACAATTGCCTTATTGCAGCACCAGTCCTGGGCCTACCTGTGAAAATATGGCCCCGATTGCTAGTGTCCACTGGAACGACATTGGGATAGGGGTCAGGCGCCAGTGTAAAACATGATTGCTAGCACAGACGATTAGTCTTTTTTTTCTTCTTTTTTTCCCTATGTTTTATTTTTTTGTAAATCTTCTTATTAAAATGTTTCAGGAGAATAAATAAGAACAATGCAGACAATGGGCCTCATTACACAGAATTACCGCCCCGCCAACCTTGGAATGGGGTGGTAATTCCACTTTCCTCCATGGTGGTACCAGTATGGTACCGGCGGCAACCATGGCACCGCCTACCGTGTAATGAGGACCCATGTGTGTTGTCTTTCTTCTTCCCCTCCTCCAAATGTATACCGCTCTTTATTATTCAAATTGTAACTCTTCATAATTTTCCTCCTCCCTACTCCCCCTCTCATCATTTAAAACATATCTTGTGCAGGTCCACTATAGAACGGAAAATGAAGGCAACAAAACAATCAATGGTAAGAGTGAAGTGGGAGGAGGGAAAAGAGGGAGAAGGAAGAAAAGAAAGGGAAAAAGAAAAGAAAAGTTAAAACAAAGAAAAAGGGGAAAGAGGAGAACAAAAGAAAAAAGTGTTTTACGAATACAAATCATTGAAAACATCCCATATAGCATCATATTTTTCCGATTTTACGCAATCCTTGATACATTACTTTCTTCCTGCTTGAAAGGATAGAGAGGTCAAGTAGCCAGTCATCAAAAAATGGTCTTGCATCACTCTTCCAACATTTTAAAATGTGCTTCTTAGCAACCACCAATGCTCTATATGTCCAGAGGAGAAAATTAGCAGATACGCGGAGATCCAAACGAAACAAACAAAGTACACAGTACGAGGGAGGGGAAAATCTAGTACTAGATCTATCCGCTGAATGACAGCTGCCCAGAAACCAGCAACTTTTGACATGACCAAAACATGTGTAAACCTGTTCCAACATCTGATTTACAACTCCAACAAGTAACATCTTGGAAACGTTTGCCACGTTTCATCTTTGAAGGGGACCAATACATACAAAGTATCACTCTCTGTTGAGTAAATCTCAAGTCTAAATCTATTTTATATCGACATGGTCCTGTACAGATCCGGATCTATTCACTATACAAACTCCATATTCCCCTTCCACATTCGGTGCCACATTAGCTTCCTTTGGTGTAAGAAGCTTATACAAAGTGGAGGCCGAAAGGGGTTCAATTTTAGACAAGTGCAATATAGGAGGAACACTCTGTATAGCAGCGTTCAATGGTGTAAATAATAATTAAAGAATCCCACAAAGTACACGATAACAGTGATTAGTCTTAAGCATTTACAAATGTCCGTCTGCGCAGCTGGGTGTGCGAGATGTGCACTTAAGTGACTTACAGAACCAGTGCGCATTTTAAGTGTTCTGTAGCCTCTTGAAAAACTGCTCTCTGCCGTGGAGAACAACTTGCACAATGTCAAAGTTTATTATGCTACATTTTAGCACAATATTTCTTATTTCACGGATAATGTTGCAGCAAGGAACACATTACTGGCTCAGTAAAAAACTGTCAAGTATGGCGCTCTGTAATGATCCATTTGCACCACCCACTCGTCCCTGTTATGAAGTACAGACAAGCTGACATAGTTGCTTCTCCATTTACTTACCAAAGTGATTTATATTTAGAATGCATACATCTAAGCAGGATACAAAATAGGCTGCAAATGAGCCTCCATTTACGTCCAACGAAAAATAGACTGTTCTTTCATTTCGGCTCAAAAGTGGTTGCCAGGTTGGAGAAGCCTTTGGAAAGATGGTATTATGCATCAGCCTCATCACGAGTTGGGCGCTGGCCCTTAACTGCTGCAGTAACGCTATTACTGTCACATTTAAGTGCTGGCACTATTATGAGCTGGGTGGAAAGTTTGGAGTTTTACCAACAATTTTTTGCTGGAGGTAAAAATCCTGCTTTCCCCCTCTGTTTCGCTGCTATTAGTGTGGCACTAATTGCGCTGGTGCTAATCACGCCCCCAACCTCAGAATGGGAACCTACCGCCTTACTGCTAACTTGGGATCCAGCGCAAATTGTGCTGGACCGAGTACCGGTAATGCTATTTGCGCTGGCGGTACCCCGGTGCTACTAACGCCAGTATACCGCCAGACTTGTGATGAGGCCATAGAATGATAGAACCTGACTGAGCTACAGTGTTGCGCTATTTTGGAACCTGTAGCTGTTGACAAGCAAGTGTCAGCACTTCACAAAATGCGCAGATATCGTTACACTTGCATGGCTGCGTTCAAATTGTGATCTATTTGATGATCTTTACAAGAGATCTAAAAACATATTTTATTTTTATATGGCTTTGCCTTAATTCTCTGTTTTTCAGGAAACTGTCAAAGACACTGTGTTTCAAGCTTTCGTTCAACAGCTCCTGGGTGTGTGGCCGTATTTCCTGGAGCGGGCCGGGCCCTAGGCATCCTAGGCATCTGTGGAGCATCCCAGTTGGCTCCCTTGCTTTTCCAGGATTCTCTTGTTGCCAGAGTATTTGCACTTCTGTTCTATTATTCTTGGCTGGTTTGCGCTCAGGGCTGTTGCTTGGTCTGGAAAAGATCTGGGGCTACACTAAGGTCATGACTGTTGGGACTTGGGGCTAGCTAGCCTTTTGGTTGTAGCCTCTGAACTTCTATCCGGGGCAACAACCAAAAGACCCGGGGAATGTAGTCCCCCTCAAAATTCCCCTAGCAACGCCTCTGTTTGCGCTTCTGCCAACTCTCCCTCCCTTGCACTGAACTGGTCCCTTATGTCCCAGGCCTGACAGGGTTCAGGCCTTTCTTTCCATTCGCCTTCTGTCCAAAGACTTCTTTCTGGGAGGCAACAGGGGCATGTGGCTGCCTGATGCAAAGAAGTCTTTGCCCATTTTTAAAATCACCATACATAACACATTAGGTCTATTTTTTAGTGTGCTGCTGAGGCTCTAAACATACTTCTGAGCTGTTGACAAATACATTCCATTAATATCAACTAATCATGTAATGCTTCCTTTGTTTAATATAATGCATACATCTTATGCATTTGCTATAATACAATTCCTCTAGTATTTGTCCTTTTTTTTTTACAATATATTGATATATATTGACAATATATTGATCATTTGCAAAACCAAAGTTGAAATGCATATTGATAAATGTGAGTGCTTGTTCAGAAGATAGCTCGGTGTGTTAAGCACTTATTACAGAGATCTTTGTTCATATGCCGGATCACTGCATAATCTGTGACCCTGCTAATTCGCCTTCTGTATCAATGCTGTGGTGTATGTTCATTTTACATACAGCTATTGATCTGTGTCCTGCATTTATACTATGGACAGTGTACGTTCCTCACGGCGATTACTGTTTAGCATTGGGCAGTACCTATGGTGGTATGCATGCACCCCGGTTGTGAACTGGTAATGTTGCCTTTGAAAGGCCACTTGTGTATTATTCTGATTTCAATAAGGACAAAGAGGACAAGGTGGCTTTAAAGGAGTACCCTTGCACATTGCGAGATTCTGGATCCCCTTGGTTCTTTAGTTCAAGGGGGGGGGCAACGTCCAAGTGCCCTGTGCCCCAGAATTGCTTAAGATGGCCCTGCTTCTGTTACTTTTCCTCCTTGTTCCTCCTCCTAGAGGACATGAAACTGAATAGACTGTGCTTAAAGTAGGTGTTTTACAAAACAGTAAATACATTGTGTTACTCAGGAACTTAGCACTATAATTCCTCTGTACATTGTGCCATACCTACTACTTTTAGCTTCAATTGTAATGCTTTTCACAATGTCTCATTTTGAGATTATTTACGAGAAGTACAAGAAATGGGTTGAACTAATTCCACCTAGACAACGCTCCTGAACCCATTTATCTCCCAGTATATTCCCTTTACAAAATTACAATATTTAATAATTCTGATATTAACCTTTTCATACAAAATGTTGCTCTGCCTTACTTTCATAGAGACAGACGCATTTTACTCTGCCAACAACTGGGAGAATGGGGGCCATTTCTATAAATAGTGACATATTTTGTCAGGACAGAGCCACAGCCAAGTGTTGGCAATTTAAACACTGTCTGGGGGTTACGGATACTGCATTTCCCAACGTTGACTCTGTGATTCAATGGCTTCATGTACCAACATGTGATGTTGCCGCCACATGCCACAAAATGAAGTAATATTATGGTACCTTTGATACTGATGTTCCAAGAAGTAACATCATTACAGCTGATAATAGAACTCCCACTCAAGTGTAAACAAAGAAAATAGCTTCACATTCGTGCTGATGATAACAGGGGCAATAATCTATCTGCCGAATTAAAAACAATATTTAAAGTGTATTAAAAGTGTTAAAAGTTAAACACACACTCGTTTCCAAAAGACGCATATTCAAAATGTTGAAATAATAGGGATTGTCAAGAAGTATGTATGAGCTGCATGTTGCAAAATGGGGGTACAACTAGCAGTTCCTTAGGCACCCTGAAATGACACCCCTACTTTTTTGATAAATGATAGATTTGTTTATTAGGAAGGAGTTGGTGAGGCATTACAGATGCAGAGAAGAAAACCCCCAGCTGAACATGCAAGGGCAGGTGTGCAGATGTCACAAAGGCCCCGAACATGCCAACTATGCGAGACCATGGATTGTCTACATCTCATCATACGTGTCCAAACATTGACGATAGATTGGCTCCTTCCAGGAACCCTGATTAGGAGAGCAGGCACAGACGCCGACATCCCACATGCAGAATAACCCCAGATAAAAGTGGTGCATTTAAAGAGGGTGTTAGTGCACAGATCCAGATCTGAGCACATGATACATCATCAGAAGGGATGCTGAGGAAGAGCAGTAGCACTCAACTTATAGTGGTGCATATGTCCTGCTCCAGGTAAGGTTCCTGGAACAATATGCTCCATGCAACACACCAAGAAGGATGAACTCGGTCAACAACATGCAGGATTTCAGTTCTGCACTCCCAAAATTAATTTGCAAGACGAGCTAAACAAAGATGGAAACAATCTCCCTAAACCAAATGCTAACAACCCATCTCTAATACTTGCCACAAAACAGTTGTGCAAACCAAGACACCACCACTTATAAGCCGAAAATAGCACACCCAAATTACAAACGTCTGATATCATTGCAGTCTCCTGCATCCAAGTTAAATGTGGTGACATACAAAATATCACACCAGGCAGGAAAAGGAACAAAGCAGGGGATAAGCTGCCTGTTCATCAATGCACACTCAATTTCAAAACATTGAACAGACATTCCCGACTCGCTTCTGTAAGGCAGCACTAGCTTACTCCTTATGAATGGGACCTGACTCCAAGATGACTCCTTGGTCTTAGTACATACAGTTATTCCTCTTAATTTCAAGGTTTCCTTGTCCAACCACAAGCAGAAGCGATCAGAAGAAACCACCCTCATCCAAAAGCCACACATTCCAAATGAAAGCCATCAACAATGATCCCAGATAAGGAATGCCTTAACGTTCATTGCAGTTTCACCCACTGTTTGACCTGCACTGGTATACTGACCTTCGTGTGACAAATCCACCGACTGTATCCCTTCTCCCCAAGTGGGAGCCACTGCCTTTGGGACTAGGGAGAGGGAGACCACTAAGTTTTACACCCCACCCACTACACTTTTCACCTCCTAGGGGACAGGGCAAGCAGGATCCTACCCTCGGGTGACTCCCCCGTGGTGGACAAGGAACCCCTAGAAGGGGAGTTTACTCATCCTCCCTCACAAGAAAAATCCATGTATTTGCTGGCTATATTGGAATTGACCATTTGTAAGTACCAGTATGTATGACCCCGTATACGCACAGGAGTAATTCCAGAGGAGCAAAGGGAAGAGGAAGTCGTATGGAGCTAACCACCAGAGGGGACCGCCTCCTGAAAGATGGCATCAGGAAGTAGCCTGACTCTGCAGGCTTTCTGATGCGGAGTGGCCGAAGATCCCATGATCGCTGCTCTCTCCTGGACGGTCTGTAGACAAGCAGGCTTGAACAAATGGTCATAGAAATGCCACCCAATCCAAACACATCTGAGCGGTACCCACAGCCAATGGCGCCGATGAACCAGCAAATGGCAGACCGACGAATTAGTCAACATGACAAACCGGTGGTTGGAACTCAGGACAAGTCCTAACAGTGGTTCTGCGACTCACAAGAAATCTGCCTCCTCTGAGGATTGCCGCCCGAACATAGAAGGTATCTGGTTGTTCCCAGGAGCAGGGAGAGGGGCAGAGAGTTATGGCAATATCCCACAGAATGGTGGAAGACCCTCTAACCCTGGAGAGGGAGAGATGAAAACTGCCCGAAGAAGGAGCGAGAAATCAATTGCCCCAATGAGGGGAGAGAAGTACCAACACCCATGGTCGCATGAAGATATCCCACTGCCAGGTGTAATACCAAAAATTCATAGAGAAGGGGAAAGCCAAGCAGTCACGGAAAGGGAAAGAAATCCATGCACCCTTGTTGGGTGAATAAACCACACGACGGCAGGGTAGATAAACGAAAGTCTTTGGCAGACTGAAAGCCCAAATACCCAAAGAAGGGATAAAATACACAGTTCTCTACGGCAGATGGGGTGGAGAGAATGACACCCCAAGACAGAGTGGGATAGGTGAAACTCCAGAATGGAGAGGAACATACACAAATTCAAAGTTGTTTTAATTGTAAGTGGTTATTTATAACGCCCTTAATACCCAGAGGTTTCTAAGCGTCGACCCGGGGACGTATTGCTTTCAAGACGAGTGTGTTGCTCCTGAGCTATCCTTCCAAGGAAAACCATGCTGGAGAGACACCATAGTCGAGGACAAAATAGTACCGACCTAATTGAGATAATCAAGGACTGTGCGGCCCTAAAACGAAGAAGTATTACAAGACAATGTTTTTTGAAAGTTGAACTGTATAGCCAGGCACATGGCTTGGAACATGCAGAGCGACATTTGGGTGGGGGTCAGAATCCAGCCACAATTACAGACAATAAGAAGGGAATCCGTTTAAGACCTATTCTGGTCGCATATATGTTGATCGTTTTCAGTAGTGGTAGGGTCAGCACTTAGGTCAGATTAGGCTTTTGAGACAGAGTTAGGTTTTGCAAGACTAACATATGAGCACCACTTATTCTTTTTATTTTTAGATAGATTGAGTTCCATCCTAGTTATAGGAACAGAATAGGCATTTGTCATCTTTTACTTTAATACACCTCCATTGTTAACATTACCTCTTGTCCACTTCCTGAACATGATTCCTCACATCCATTATATAACCCAGCATCCACAGAGAGATGCACAGATCTAGTCTATAAGCTTCCTGAAAATACTTTTATTGGGAACTCTAATTTTAAGGGACTAAGGCCCTCTTTCAGACGTGTGACCACTAAACATGGAGGCCCGGCCTGCCCGGCCGTCTCGTTCTCCTAAGCACACTGCTGTGCTTATCTCCAATTAAGGAAATCCTGTTATCACCTGGGAACAAAGCGAGGGTTCGTGTGGTGGACTGTGTTCGCCCTTTTTTTTCAAGGGCCTACACTGTTCCCTTTGTGGGTTTTAGTGGCCGGCAATAAACACAAGTTTCTTTGTCACATGAAACTATATTAGAGCTTTCTGTGTCAAAAGTGAGTTCCAGGGCCACTTTCATGCACGACCACTTGGAAGTACAACACATGCTCAGACAATGTACGCCTATGCTCTGCAGGGAATATTGATACATGACCTGCTTGAAAAAGTGCACAACTTTTATACTTTGCAATGAACATCATTGGAAACAATCCCTCTCTATGAATATTTGTTCGTGTTTTGATTAATTTTCTGAAAGGCACATATGCATTCCCTCCAATTGACAAATGCCAACTTAATGACATTTGCTATTTCGCATTAAGTTCACTTGATGTGACCCTACTTTCCATTGTGTATGAAACCAGGTGTCGAATGCACACAGTTCTATTTGGAGGACTCTGCCTGTATTCAGAGGTGTATATTTATTTTTCGACACAAAACTCATGACTCATGTGTAATATGACAGCATCAGAGCGCACGCTTAACACATGAGTCCCTAAAACCTGTTTGCCACATACCCCCACAGCTAGCATCAAGCAAGCGTGCTATCGGCTGGGAGAAATGACGCCAATCAGGGCTGTGAGGTCCAAGCCACTTCATCCCGCCCAGTCTCCAAATATGCACTCTCTAGTAACATGGTGCGAAATGTTTCTTTTGAAACACAAGGCTCTTCTCAAGTGTGGTGGCATCTTTTCACAACACTCCTTATCTGTGATGATAATAAACATATGCTAATCTTATCAGTTCTGCTGGCTCTCTATATATTTAGCACACTGCAACTGTGAAATCCTCAAAGTTCATCTGCTATCATGTGGCTAACCTGGGCGCCTTATGCGGGTTCGATAAAGCTAGGGCCAGAAGAAGGACGTTGATGGTGGGGCGAGATAACACAAAGGTAGGGAGAGGGGTGTTGGGAGAGGAATTATGGGGCAGTGAGAATATGAGAGAGTGGATGATAGGAAGACAGAGAGGCAGAGCAGGAGGGGAAGGGAGAGGAGGGGAGGGGAGGAACAGGAGGAAAAGGGGCAAGGGGAATGGAGAAGGGAAGGGAGACCCAGAGAGAGGGCGAGAGGGGCGAGGGAGCGAGAGAGAGATAGAGGGAGAGAGAGCGGGAGAGAGAGAGAGAGAGGCACATAAAGCGAAACAATGTAGATACCCATTGTGGCCTAAAGGGAGGTTACACAGACAGTAGGGGAGCGGAAGAGACTGAGAGCGAAGGGAAAGAGATGAGAAGCAGATAGTCTGATGGATAAGCATGAGAACAGGAGGGGGAGATACAAAATGAGAGAGTGAATGGGAGAAATGCAGTGATAAACGACGGAGAGAGGGATGCATGTGAGAGAAAATATAAAAAGAGGGCTATACACAGAGGTAAGCAAATAGAGCAAAAGGGGACAGTGGTCCACTGAGCAAGTCAGCGCGAGAGAAAATGGTGGCCGACGAAGATAGAATGGAGGATAGAGGCCCTGCCGCCCCCCAGTCACACATGCAGGTGTATTCACTGTGGGTCTCCTTGTTCGTGTGTTTGCACTTTTATCATCATGTGGCAGCGCATCGGTGCTACATGGCAGAATATCATGTGGTTACGTACCAATGCTCGTGAAGTGTGCATCACAGCTTTCAAGTTCTGCAAGTGGCTTTGCAGCCAGCAATGTCATTTCATTCTGCTGGCCCCTCCCCCAGCGGCACTCGCTCGCGGAATTCGGGCGCCACTTTTCAGAGTCAGCAGCCACCATTGAGAGCAGGGAGGCTCGAGCCAATCAATGGCCTATAACGAACTGGGAAAGGAATGGGAACAGTGGCCCCCACGTGCCCCATGTGTGGTGTCACGTGCCCAAGTAGTTCTGGGTCACGTGACACGCCGGAAATAAAGGTACCACCGGAACTGGCGTCAGAACGCCAGTCCGGGTTTATGCATTCAACTTACTGGTCGCATTTTCCTTTGCCTGCGACCACATTGCGCAGCGCGCTTACGCCGGCCTGCCTAGGCCCGCGTATGACAGTCGGGCCCGCACATATCCAGCGGCCCGACTCCACACTGGCGATGAGGCCGGAGAAGGATCCACGTGGGGCCGCGCCCCCCTTCTTCAGAGAGCAGAGGCTGACTGCCTCCGGAAAGCCGCGTGATCGGGTGCGCACCCTGCTTTACACGCGGCTGCAGAGCGGAGCGCTCTGTGAGGCCACATGCTGGCCACATCAGTAACGAGAGCCGCGTATCATACGCGCACCGAAAAAAAAAGAATCCCTCGCCGCGTGTCAGCTGCAACTACGCCGGCACGCAAATCATGTCTCGAACATTCCAGGAAACAGCGTGTCGACACACATATCCGTGAGGCCACCACTGTCTTTCCCTCAACATTCCAACAGTGTCACTGGGATCAACAGGAGTAAAGCTATTTACACGCCCAACGTTTTGCTGCCACCATCTCTGAAAGAGGAGGAGAAGTCACTTTTAAGCCAAAAGCTCTCGTGTTCTAGAGTGAAATGGAGCAGCCTGGAGACTCTGCCTCCCACACTACAGGCAAGACCCAGGATAGTGAGTACCAAACAACCGCCCTCACTGAAAGCGTCCTCCCGTCATTAACCCCGTAGCAACATGTCCAGCTCTGAAACCAGCCCCGCGAGGGCCAGCACGAGCTCGTCCAACAGAATGAGCCTTACCACTGACCACCCTGACCCAGCGCTGTCCACACTCATGCCGCCATTTGACCCCTTCACCACAGGAGCAGCCATCAGATGGGAAATCTGGCTGCAACAATTTGAAATGCACCTTGATGCCAGGGACATCACCATAGCAAGAAAGAAGCGCACTTTCCTTTTACTCAACATCGGGGCTGCCACCCTACACCTATTCAACGCCACCCCAAACCGCGGGGACAACAACAACTACGACGCAGCCAAGGCCATACTCATGAACATGTTCAAACCAGATCTCAACCAGGACTACGAACGTTTTCATTTCTGCATGGCAAGGCAGCGGCGAAAAGGAAACTGTGGACAAATTTCATGCCCGCCTTCGCGAAATGGTAATAGGCTGTGAGTTCCCTGACGAAGAGTTTGCCATCCGCCTCCAAATAATCAACGGCATATCCTCGGAAAAGCTAAGGAGAGCCATACTATCCGAGAGAAACATTCGCCTGTCGCGCATCCTAGAAATAGCGCGCCTTCCCGAGCAGACGGAATATCAGGTAGCAGTGATGGAAGCAGCGATCCAAAGGCTCCCGCTGGACAGCCCTAAGCCGACAGAAGACGTCCGGGCATATCCGAAACATCATGGCACTCGAACAAAACAAGGACAGAAAACACACCTACCACAAGGGAGAGACAAAGCCTGCAAGTGGTGCGGTGGCCCATGGCATAGAGGCGAATCCTGCCCAGCATGGGGGTCTACGTGCAGAAAGTGCAACCGCCTCAATCATTATGCTGCAGTCTGTTTAAAACCGCCAAATCGAAACGACAAGGAAGCTACCACGCGACCGGCACAAGACCGCCGAAAGAGGTTCGCCCCAAGAGAATCCTCCTACCAACAAGAACGGAAAGGGAAGGCCAGAGCTGTCGATCATTCCCAAAGATCCCCTGACACGAGTGACAGCGACAACAGCGACGACAGTGTATCCCCCGAGAGGAAAGATAAGGACAAGAGGAAGAAAGGGCATAGGCGGATACACCGAGTACACCTCATATCAGCCGTTGAACCACACCGATCACGCCAAAGGAGGAGACCATCGTGTACTATCCTCTCCAACGGAGAAATGCTAAAGGTGGTCATCGATACAGGTGCAACAGTAAATGTCGTGCCAGCGACGGCATTCAGCAAACTTCATCTGAAACCCACACTTCACAAGAAGAAAGTCCGGCTATATGCCTATGGGTGCAAGAAGCCCTTACCCGTGCAGGGGTCATTTAAGTCAGATTTCGCCCACAAGAACACCAATTGCCGGGCGCGCATCTATGTCGTGGATGTCGGCTGTGAGACACTATTAAGCTGCAAGACAGCGGAAAAGCTGAAACTGATTCATTTTGCTTTCGACCTTCAACATGACGAACTTGATGACTTACTAGAACGGCATAAAGCACTATTCCAAGGCATCGGATGTCTAAAAGGCAGAACCATCAAGCTTCACATAGACCCTACCATCGAGCCGAAAGCTGTACGACACCGACGGATTCCTTTTCATTTGAGAGAAGCAGTGGAAAAAGAACTGACCAAGCTTGAAGATGCAGGTATAATAGAAAAAACATCAGGCCCAACCCCGTAGGTATCGCCCATGGTGGTGGCCCAAAAACCCAAACAGCCTAACGCAGTAAGAATCTGTATAGACATGAGGCTTCCCAACGCGGCTATTGGAAGAGAACGTCATGTGACCCCAACAATAGATGAGCTCATTGTGGACCTCACAGGAGCAACCATCTTCAGCAAACTTGACCTTAGATCCGGCTATCATCAACTCAGACTAGCCAGAGAGTCGAGATACATCACAACTTTCTCCTCTCACCTTGGCCTAATGAGGTACAAAAGGCTCAACTTCGGAATATCGTCAGCTGCGGAGGTATTCCAACACGAAATCCGCAGAGTCATCACTGGCCTAGAGGGCACCACAAACATCAGCGACGACATTCTGGTGTACGCATCGAACGAGAAAGAGCATCACAAACGCTTAGCAGCAGTCCTAAGCAGGCTGGAAGAGGCGGGCCTGACACTAAATGCGGAAAAGTGTGAGTTCAAGAAAGAAGAACTATGTTTCTTTGGATACATTTTCAGCGCCAAAGGTGTATCCCCAGACCCTTCCAAGGTACAAGACATAAAGAACACCAAAGCACCTCAGTCGGCCACTGAGGTGAGAAGCTTCATGGGGATGGCGACATACTGCGCGCGTTTCATTCCAGACCTCGCCAGCATCGCAAGCCCACTCTGAGAACTGACGAAGAAAGACCAAAAATGGGAATCGACCCCAACCCACCAACAGGCATTTCAACAAATCAAGGACACATTGTCAGCCTCCACCACCATGGCATTCCTCAACATAGAAAGACAGACTTAACTCCTCGTTGATGCCAGCCCGGTCGGCCTAGGGGCAGTACTAACCCAAACGGACAACGACGGCAATGTGTTCCCCATTGCATTCGCCAGTCGGGCACTCACTAAGCCCGAGCAGAACTATGCTCACATAGAAAAAGAAGCCCTTGCTATTCTATGGGGATGCCGTCACTTCAAAGTGTACCTGCTCGGCAAACGAGCAAAAGTCTTCTCGGATCACAAGCCCCTGATCCCGATATTCCGAGGATCTGCTCCCCACCCACCAGCACGCATCGAGAAGTGGATGCTGCAACTGCAACCTTACAACATAGAAGTTGACTATCGCCCAGGAACAGACAACCCCGCCGATTACTTGTCCCGCCACCCGAGGCCGGCCACTGAAGGAGAACAACGCCATGCGAAAGAAACGGATGAACATGTTTGTCACGTAGTCGCCTGCGCCCGACCACGGGCCCTGACCCTACATGAAGTGGCACGTGAGACGGAGTCAGACACCATCCTGCAACATACCACTGCTGCCATTCAGTCAGGGAATTGGAATAACTACCTCGCATCCATGGCCCAATGCACCATGTCGGCTCAAGTCAAACTCCGAGCACTTTTCGGGATCCGACATGAACTCTCCGTTGCCCCCGAGGGGGTGCTCCTCAAAGGACACTGGATCATACTACCTGCGTCACTGGAAGAGAGGGCCCTCCGACTAGCCCACAGCGGGCATCAGGGCATTGCCAAAACAACGGCATACCTAAATTCCAGAATGTGGCTACCCAACATACAACAAAGGGTAGTGGAGTTAGTAGGATCCTGTGCAGCCTGCCAAGCTTCCAGAAGACCAGAGAACCCAGAACCCATCAGCAGTGCTCCAAGAAGTAGCAAGCGATGGGATGCGGTCAGCATGGATCACTGCACAATTGCTGGTGAGGGATACTTACTCATAGTGATCGATGAGTTCAGCAGGTATCCTGAAGTAGAACACGTGGCATCCACCAATGCTGAGACCACAATTCTCACGCTAGAAAAGATTTTTGCAACACATGGAATCCCAAGAAAAGTAAAGAGCGACAATGGTCCATCATTCACCAGCCAAGAACTACGCGAGTACTTCAAGGACGTAAACGTCAAACACCAGCGAATCACCCCGAGATGGCCCCAAGCGAACGGCGACGCTGAAAGATTCATGGGATCGCTCAACAAAGTTATTCGCATTGCCAAAGAACGAGGGCACCCATGGCTGAAGGCGGTATATTGGTTCTTGAGAACCCACAGGCAAACCCCGCTCTCCTCCACAGGCATCAGCCCTGCCGCTCTCATGCTCGGAGTGCCCATACAGGCAGAACTCCCCATCCACCCTCAGTGGATAGCTCCGGAGCCAGACATCCCAGCCATAGACGCCATGCGACTAAGGTGAAACGAACAAGAGAGCATTGCCAGGAGAGCCAGCCACAGAGAGCTAACACCAGGCGATACCGTCATCGTCAGAAACCGAGCAACGCCCGAGGAAGATGTCACTCAACTTCGAACTCCAACCGTGGACAGTCAGTGCGACCAACCACAGCATGGTTACCGCCACTCGAGGGAGTGAAACCGTAACAAGCAACGTGTCACACTTCAGGAAAGTGCCACCTGAGCTATGGGAAGAGCACACAACTTCCCCACAGGGAGAAACGGTGGCACCGTGCACACCTCGAGGACAAGTGTCGCCGAGGAGTCGTGACACACGAGGAGACTCCGAAACAACACACCAGCAAGAAGATAGGGCTGAACCCGAAATCCCCGGGCAGACACACCGGAGAGAGGAAACACCCGATATCACCTGAGAGAGAGCCCCAAACCATCATCCCATCTCCGAGGTTAGGTAGTAGATGGAGCGTACACACAGAAGACCCCATCCAAATGAACTCAGAGTAAGACTTAATGTGTCAGTATTAGTTCATAATGTTTGTCCTTGACAGTAGTGTAAACACCTCCAAGTTTGGGAGGAATGTGGTGTCACATGCCCAAGTAGTTCCAGGTCACTTGACACGCCGGAAATAAAGGTACCACCAGAACTGGCGTCAGTTTATGGGTTTATGCATTCAACTAACTGGTCGTGTTTTCCTTTGCCTTCGACCACATCGCGCAGCGCGCTTACGCCGGCCTGCCTAGGCCCGCGTATGACGGTCGGGCCCGCACATATCCAGCGGCCCGACTCCACACCATGCACACCGAGTAGCTCACCCAATCCTGCTCCTTTTTTCTTTGCATTCCTGTATTTATAGTCCTGCATTTATATTTGAAAAAGCAAAACTAAACGTGTCTGAATTCTAAATATTCAAAGAAACTGGAGTGAACGAACAAATCATATATGCCCTAAGGGTCCTTGTGATCTCTGTGTGAGTGCAATTAAAGTCGCATGGGGCAGTACTGGAGGAAAGCGGAAGGATTGAAGGATGGCGGAAGAGCTGGGCGAGGTTGGGCAGAATACACGACAATCTGGGAATGGACACGAAATGTGTGGGGGGTTGGGAATGGGCAGATGGCCGACAACAGCTTCGTCAGTATCATGGTAGCGACCAGGATGGGTGTTAACTATACGACAAATGCAGGCCGTCTTTATATAAGAAGGGGGAGGAATATGGTCGCTGAAGTGGGAGGGTCTAAAGGTAGATCTTGCCAGCCCAAGGAAAATGGGAACGTACCATGTCTTGATTGGGACTATACCATTTTTCATTTTCAAAACTTTATTTGGTTTAAAACCTTTAGCACAAGTTCATTATAACAGTATCAATAACAATAATAAATACAATTGAATGTATACGCTAAAAACAGATACATTCATTATAATAAAAGACAAAATCAGATAAAAACACCAGGGAATACTGGGGCAAATACCAATGTAACCTCCGTCATCAGAATAATTCATGGAAGAAGCAAGACCAGAGCGGATCCAGAAAACGACAGCCAATGTCAGCTTACCCACAGTGATCCCAAAGACGAATGACGAATCCGTTAGCAGGGAGGAATAGCTCTCCACAACCAGGATCCGCTCAGTATTAGGAGCACTAGAACCAATATGCGTGTAGATTGTCCACGCTCTCATTCACGTGCATGGTGTACATTGGGGGCATGAGTCCGTCTCTTTTCTGCCTAGACCTAAATCTAGCATCCTGACTGACTAAATGTGTCCCCTAAATCCGCTCTGGTGACTGCAGTTCATAATAACCTCATTCTGGCTCCCAGTCGCCTGTCCCTCTTCATCATTGTTTCTTTAACTGGCGGACTGAAGAGGGCGTGCGGTTGCCTCGAAACCTGAACAGGTCACACAACCCTAATCACCAGCACACTATCATTTCAAGGCAACTTCACTATCCGGGCCGTAAAGGTCCAGGGGCAACGTGCTCTCCTTAAAAGCAAGACGACAAGGAGCAACACAGGTTCGATTCCCGGGTCTGCGCTTAGAAACCTCTGGTTATTAAGCGTGTTATAAATATCATATCATGTGCTGCTGAATTTAGGGCTGTGACTTTTGTAGCAGGGCGTGGGGCCTGACCTAAAGATATGATATGAGTATATCGCCACAAGAGGCCGTGCCTGAGTCTTTGAATTTGCCATTACTAATGATGTTCCCACCCGCCTCCTTTCTTGCTTCTCCTTCTGCATCATTATTTTATTCTTTAGCTCAGTAACATATGACACTTAAATATCTTACCCGGTGTGTGTCATCCTGCTTCTGTACTGTGGGAACATCCCCTCCAATGGGCCCTTGTCTTCGCAACTGGTCATTCTTCAGCTGCAGCCAAACCAGAAGCTCCTGAAGGGAGAGGTGCAGCCGCTTCCATTGCTCAGAGCTGACTTCCAGGTGGGATCTACAAAGAAATAACAAGGCATTACATTTGTGTATTTGTTTTTCACAAATTGTTACACATGGTAGCGATTGCTTATGTTGTGGAGAATGGTATTATGGAAGTGCCACAATCAGAAAAGTGACAGATGTACAGACATGTTTAGTAGTACATATATACAGTATCACAAAGAAAGTAATACAAAATATGAATAACAGTTGATTAGTATGATGTGATAGGTTATTTATAACGTGCTTATTACCCAGAGGTTTCCAAGCACGGACCCAGGGTGGAACCCAGGGTACTCGGTGACGACTTGCTTTCAAGGCGAGCACGTTGCCCCTGAGCTATCCTCCCGAGACAAAGTACCATCACATTTTACTAGTAACATTGAACACTACCTCTATATTCACAAGATTACTTCATGTGTACGTGTGTACGGTTTTAAGTAAAAGTGATTAGAGTGATAAAGTCTGGCTCTTAAAATTCTTTTAAATGACAAACGGAAATAAACCACATTTCCCAGTTCACAAAAAAGGTTGTTAACAATGTATTTAACAAACAATCTATGGTTTAAGACGTATTTGGTGTAATCAATGTTAAGACTGAATATTCTACCTGTGAGTATAAAGGCCCAGCCTTGGGAGGATAGGTCAGGGGCAACACGCTGGCCTTGGAAGCAAGATGAAGCAGAGCTTCACAGATTTGATCCCCGGGTCGAGCTTAGAAACTTCTGGGTATTAAGCACATTACAAATAACCTATCACAATTGACAAGACACAGCACAAAATATCCGTTTAAGGGTTTTATCAAGTAAATTATAGGAAGAAATGGGAAGGACAACAGCGTATGAAAAACAGTGAATGGATACCCAAAAGACAGAACATGTGGGTTGTCTCAGGGGGAGGGCCAACACTAAAGTTATCCTCACTCTCTCTCATTGGCCCAATGTTCCAAACTCGGTGCACGAATATCCCATTTTAAACAAAAGTTCAAAAAAAGATGTTCCTTGTGCCAAAGTCCAACAAAAAGTCTTAAAACTAAATGAAAGTTCCTTTTGCCTGCAGTGAGGGTTGGAGGAATCTCTGTGACCCCGGTATTCAGTAGAGCTCTTCAAAACGTGTATTCCAGTTGGTACATCCAGTCAGCCACCTGTCCTGTAGCCCGGGAGTTTGGCCTACAGCCTGTTCTGGATGAACCCGGATGCCTAGCAGCTTTGGCGTGCCAGGATGCGAGAACACAGAGGAGCAGGGCTCTACTGTTGACTTTCTTCTTGAGAAGCCTCATTGGTTCTCGGTTTCAGCACCTCTCTCCTGTTCACCTTCCTCCTGACTTACTACTTGCTGCACACCTTTCTGCCTCTGGGCTTCATGGCCATTCCAGATACCTCATTGGGCACCGCCTGTTTTTTTTGCCCTCCCATTGCCGATTTCTCTGTCTAGTTAACACACTCTTTTTACCCCTATAGGCTCCACCTTTCTTCCTGTCCTACACTCTTCGCATGTTCCTCTGAGCTCCACCCTCATCTTCTTTCGTTTCTTTGCTCGTTTGAGAACGACCCTCCTCTTACTACTCGGGCACTTCTTTGCTCCTTCGAGCATCCCATCCTCTTTTCACCCTCTTGATGTCTCCCTCAACTTACTTGCATCCTCCAACAACCTGCAGGATTTCTGCCTGGCTCAATAGACCTTACTGGACAATATTTACACCTCTCCCTTAAAAGTTGAAACCCCCTCCTTACAATCTGCAACTTGTTCTTTACCCTTTTCCCCCTTCCCCTGAAAATTCTGTAATCTCCTACTTAACCTCTTCTACCTGCTATCTGAACCCTCGTTGCACTCTACAACTGTATTTTTGCCCTTTTCAAACTACTCCTTCAATAACCTCTCCCTCTCTAGCTCCTCACCCTTCCTCCAATTTTCCCTACTCCTCCAGTTTCATCCTCCAGCCCCTGTAGTTCTTACTCATGCGATTCTCCATCTCTCTTTAAACTTCTTTCTTCTGCTGCTGCTCCAGCTACCATCCTCATTCCTCCAAGCTCCCAGACGGACTGATAGGGAGCCTGGATAAATATAGGGCCTTGGCCCATCCTTCCAGACACTCTTTGTGGAAAGGGGATTCATGTATCTAGACCTGATAGGGAGTACTTGAGAGTTGCACTTCCCTGGCCTTCAGTGTGTCTTCTGTGTCTGCTGGACCGCACCCTCAGATATGTCAACCATCTTGTTGTTCCAAAATTTCCCTTGGTATGGTTGTTGCTTGATTGGTTCTCAGCCTAACTCATGTGACCTGCTTTATAGATTCATGGACAGTTCCTGCACCCACACGGGAGAACTTTGCATGAACGCGTGTTGGCTCCACAAGACCACTATCCCTCCGTTACCTTACAGGGGCATCCTGATGTGTCCGAAGGGGGGCTGTATGGTGGTTGTGGTTATATGTGGTCTGCCCCTTAAAGGGGCCAGGTCTGGGTCACCATGTAGTACATTATCCTTATGGTGGTCCTGAAAAGTCTCGTCTTGGATAGGGGACCCGGCCGGTGAGGGAAGGAATTATGTTTCCTGCTTTATCTCCAGAGGTGTTGCAGTGTGTGACTGCCCCTGCTGTACTACTGGACCGCAGGCAGTGCTTCAAAGAATTTCCCCAACGCTTATCCTGGGGTCGAAATCCTGAAGCGTGTGGGCTTCCCCAGCCCATAGCACCACAGTGCTGCCGGCGCTCAGTGCCAAGCAGGGGAATTTGTCACTCACTACATAGACTTCCCAACATATTCTATGAAAGATATGCGTATTGTAAGGGTGCAAAAGTAAAGCTCGGACACAGAGGTAACATGTTTTGGGTCATAATCCTTTATTCAACATAAAAAGAAGGTTTGGTAAAATGCCTATTTGTCCCTAAAGCTAAGAGGGGTTTCCCTGCCTCAAAGAAAACGAATGAAAACATCACACTGTCAAACAAATCATCAGATGAGCCACTCTCGTGTCCAAAGACTGAATCTAACACTCTTAGCCTTAATCTTATGCGCATGGCTATTATCTCAACTAAGGAAATAGTGTAAAAGTTATTTGCCATCAAGACATTTCAAATGTCTCTAGTGGTTTTAAGAAATAAGCAAGTGTTCTCACAAAGAAGAAGCAATGTTCTAATATCCATGTAATGGCTCCTTTCCACTGGATTCTGTCGTCTTCCACTTAACTAACTAGGATTTTGTCTCCTTATTATGTGGTTTTCTTGAAAGTTCACAACAGCACAAACAAAGGTTCCATATGCCAGGTGAAGTATTTCCATATTCCTGGCTTCTTTTTTAGACTTTCTCAGAGTCCAAAACAATACTCTTTTAGCCAAGGGTCTTCCTTTCCCTGGCCCCATTTAAGCTTTCACAATAATGTACCACAAAACTCTTTATCTTGCTGGGTCCCAGACCCTGTATTTTCTCAGATAAAGTTCACCTTAGCCTTTGGCTCTCATAAGTGTGGATGTCCTAGACTTGCCATGCAGTAGTGTGCCAGCTTGGTTTACTCTCCTGCCAAGCATATACATCTTCTCTCTTTATCTCCTTGGCTCTCAGACCCTCTTATCCTTTGGTTCGCATATGGGTGTGGGTCCCAGACTCACAGGTCTGTATCTGACAGCTTAGTTTACTCTTCCGTCAAGCGTAGGATTCTATCTCTCTTGTGTTTGGGGTCCCACACCTTCTTATTCTCTTGCTTTCATATGGGGGCGGGTCCCAGAATTGCAGTTCTGAATTGTGACAGCTTGGTTTACTCTCCTGCCATGCGTAGGATTCTGTCTCTTTTATTCTCGGAGATCCAGACCCTTTTATTCAGCTTTCTGTACTCGCTCCCTGGTTTCCCCAGACCTCTAGTCCCTCTCTGCCTACCCATGTACCTTCATGCTTGGTTTGCTTCTTCCGAGCAGTGGGACGTCTGCGCAAGGTTCGGTTGCTTCGGTTCATCGGTGTTCTTCACTTCTCATGGAGTGCTTTTTGTTCAGATGGTGGATCCTGAGATTGTGGAATGCCTTGAGGTTTGTTGGGCTATGACACAAGTAGTCTTTACGTCCTGGACTATGCCCAGTCCTTCTCCCTTCTCCGTGCACTGCGTTCGGCTCTCCCGTCTTGCAGCCAGTCCTAAGTGGTGCTGGCAAGTGCTCTAAGGAGGGGGGATCTCCCTCACCTGGTTTCCCTCGCCTATTTTGAATGTGTTTGTCCCAATCATGGTCAGCAGGAGACTAGACCGCTCAGCACAATTCTCTGTATAAATCTTCACCCTCCAAGCCATCTTCTTTGTATCAGTACTTGTATTAGAAATAAATGGAAGGCCAGTTGGATTTCTCTTGTGTGTTAGTTATTTTCTTAGAATAAGATTGGCTTGTTATACAACAGAAGATAAAAGCACTGTTTGTAACAAGGGAAGCAGGGTTTCGTTTAGGCAAAGAGGAAAGGGGTGACAAAGCAGAAATATACTGCGTTCTCTGCGCATGGTCGTCCCAAATCCCATAAGGGGCTTTGTCTCTCATGTGATCCTCCACCTGTACACTACCCGAAGGGGACTATTGTACTGTGGACACACTGCCCCAGCCCCATGGGAGAGGTCTCCCCCAGGGCAGAAGGGACGACATCCACAGATTTGTCACATTATATAAATGAACTCCATTGCTAGAATATGTGTGACAGTGGAAGAAATAAAAAAAACTCCCTTGTCATGGGTTATGTTAAAAAGGTGAGTCAGAAGTCAGAAAGAAATACGTTCATTCAGGTGTGAACATGGGGGAATGATGAACGTTAACATTTTATATGGACCTTCTTGAAGGTATTGCATATTTCTTTTTTTTTTTAAAGGCCACTAGTGCTTCCCAGTGTTGCGGTGAAGGGAGGGGTTGTTAATGAGAAATTACATCCAAGATATCCTGCTGAAGACCTTAATGAGCTCTTTCAATGTGTTTAGAACCTTATTAATTTGGGATGAACAGTGCCGTTTCGTCACAATTTTTATTGCTCTGTGATCATCCTTTTTCGGAAACCTACACACAATCATGTCCTCATGTGAATCCGTTTTGCACAAAGCATATTGTGGTGGGTAATGTTCACCTTTGTCAAGATTGGAAAAGTACTATTTCACTATTTCAGTGTTAACGGTGGAATCATAGAATTATGGTGCAATTGTTATTGTGCCATCTTCTGCTCCAGAAGAAATTCAGTTAGCTAATGAGTAGGGAAGCAGATCTTTACATGTGAGACTGGAAGAAGTTGCTACATCTTTGATGCCTCAGTTGTGGTAGTGCCTATTCGTGTGGGTGGTTATGTGGCGGGGAGCCCCACTTATGGGTAAGAGGGAAGCAAGGGTACATAAAACGTACTCAGGATATAAACCTTCCCACACTGCCCAAGCAGGATGGGCAATGATGCACATAGATCTGATCACTGGGTGCTACCCTGAGTCTCTGTTTACTAAGGAAAATATAACAAATAAAGAAGACACCATTCAGACATGGCTGCCGAGCAACCGATGCCGAGCAGCTGTGCAACTGTAATTCCTTCTTGCTTTCCGAGAAGCCAGAGAGCAGGCAGGAGGCTAGGTTGGAAGTGGGAATGGGAGTGGTAGTCAGAGGTGAGTGGTGAAAGGAACGCATGGTATCAAACAGTGAAGACACACACAAGTGATCTTAGTTCAAGGGTGTTTATTGAACTTCAATGGGTTGGTTGAACGCCTATCTAACCTGAATCTAAGGATGTGAGCAAGCAAGACCATCAAATAATAATATCACAGTCCTAGTTGAGTCTGTAAAAATAAAAGGGCCTATATTAATACACCTATTGCCAATCCATACTTCTAAATACAAAAGCGTGTGGGACAATAATGTATGCAACAAAGAAAAGCTTTCAAGCAATAATATCTCAGGACCGTTGAGTAGTTGGCTTCCCTTCTCCACAATTTCAGCATGGGGTACGGCAGCATGTTCGAGCTTCACACACACTCTGGCTTCTCTGCCACAAGAACACAGTTCAAAGCATAGATATCAATGATTTCTGCCCAAATATCTTTTCCAATAACAGCATCTTACTGCAGAGGGCATGTCATAACAAACAACTATCAAAGTTCAATTTCTTTCAGGATCTTCATATGCATAAGTTCTTGCTTCCAGTATTTATCATGGGTCTCCCTCCTTCAGGCTTGAACCCCTTTGTACCACAATGTTTACTCTTGGTCTCCCTCGTTTGGGCTCGGAGCATAAATCTCCATTATTCGGGCTAAGATCCTCTTGATATCAAAATCGAAGACTTTCAAATGTGCAATGGGTTTTGCTTAAACCATTTCAGGACCACTTCGATTCATTTCACACAATAATCTCATCAATCTTTTAGCTTTTCTTTCTCTTGGCGGGATACCTTAAAGAGAACTTTGATTATTAAGCACACTCACGGTGCCGGACCACTTTGTTAACGGCATTGCATCTTTCCTTCTCAAGTTCATACATTCATCAGCAGTTTAGCTCTACTCACGTCTTTCATCACATGCGTTTAACAATGTTCATTCCAGTGCTCGTTATACAATGTTGCTGCTTGCAACCTTGACTTCAACACAGAACCGTCTTGCATCGGTCTCCCCAACTTTCTGGCTGTGTTGATCTCTCTGATGCTTCTTTATTCTTGGAGCCAAGGACAATACCCAACGGCTGCTGCTCCTCCCCACCTTGGATGGTTACGCGGGAAGACCTTCAGTATCTCTGACACACAATGCAGGATTCTCCAGTCCGATTACCTGGCCTTATACGTTCTGCTTCGAAGGTTTCTTGAAAGTAACGGTTCCTTGCAGAAAAGGTCAAGGGTATTTCCCTCCTTGCAAACCCTTCTTGGTTTCCCGTCTTTCTCCCATCGTTCAGCTGCCGACTCGAAACTGCTGTTCCTTCGTGTGCTTTGCCTCGCTCTGAGTGTGCTCTTGTGCTCTGCCTCTTTATCTGTGTGGGCAAGTTTAATGGAGTCATGTGTGAGTGATTGTTAGTAATTGCCTGCCTTCGCCTGACCATAGTAGGGGGACATGTCAGGTACACTGCTCAGGTGTGAGTCTCTTTTGTCCCAGAGTGGGCTGTCCATGTGGAAGTGTTTGTAAAGGGAAAGGTGGGTGGAGGGGTAAAGTTCCCACGTATCCTACCTGGAAGGATGGGGTAAAGGTGTTACAGGTGGAGGGATACCGTGTCTCACCATCCGGTGTCCCAGTCCCACTCCCCAAAGACCTCTCACCAAATTGATCCTCCCGCACTGGTCCACCCCCAAGGTCTGGATCAAAGGTGATGGCTGTTCCCTGGCCACCTGAGAGAGAGATCCCCGGGGACTGGCGGGCGAGATGCCTTCTGGTTTCTCACAGTGGCCATCTGTGGAATAAGTAAGGTGAACTGGGGTTGAGCTGGAAGGCACTCTGTTGACAGTAGGAATGGTGGCTATCCCAGTGATTATTGCATAAAAGGCTTACATCAGGACTGGCTCACAGGAATTGTAAGTTTATCTCTTCTAATCACTTTTTAATTCACTGTACATCAATGGTCAGTGTATTATTTGTTGGCTGTTTTAGTGATTTGCCTCTATCATGAATCTAGTTGGGCCAACACAGCACTTTAATATTTTGCAACATAGGCATGCAAATATATTTCATATTGCATTAATTATATATTGCATATATCGTATGAATGAACTCCAAAAAGAGATTACGAAACTGTGGCCAATACTGAATGTTGGTCATTCCAACTTACAAGTCCCCAGATTTGCTCTAAAAAGACGATGTAACTTACTCTCTGGTACATCGCTATGTGCAAAGGGACCCTTGTGTGAGCCAAACTACACTATGGCTTTCCCCAAAACCAATGGGACATGCTGTGTATGTCGACAAACTAAGAGGTCCCTAGCGATTGACCTGAGCCTTAGGACCCCTTTGCACCAGCCACAATTTACCAATTGCAATAGTGCCAAGGTTGTCTATTTGATCACATACCCCATGTGGACTGAGATATGTGAGCATGACAAATAGACCTGTCAAAACCAGGATGACCAAACACAAATCATCCATATGGACCAGGAAGATCAGAGCAACCATGGTGGAGCATTCTGCATGCAAGGGACACTCGGAAAATGATTTCAAATGGACAGTCCTTGAAAAAGTAACTTGTCCGGCCCGTGGCAGTAATATGCACACACTTTTGTTCAACCGAGAACAGAAATAGATCTTTAGATTACGGTCTGATCTGAATGGCCTTAATGATATCATCTGCTGGCAAGCGTTTTCAGTAAACCACTAAGCTCTAGGCAGGTATAGACATTCCTTTATCGGCCTGTCTATAACATTAACATTGTGGAATTTAACGGATGAGTATACTGGATCACTGCAGTACATTGTGCCTTTCCGTGGGACCTATGGTCCATACACTTGTGCTTGGCGATCTGCAAACACGTTACCATATGCTTTACAGCACCTGGATATTCACCAGGGTAAGGTGGCCTCTATAGGTGCACAGCTAAGTTGTCCATTTTCTATTGCTATAACAAGCAACCAGAACATATATATTTATGTGCACTCCCCGCAAGGTCACTGGAGGACGAGGCATTGAAAGTGCGGAAATTGTCGCAGTGAATAGACCCAGTGTGTTTATGATACGTGGCTCACCTGCATGGTCAATACAGTTTCTCTGATCAGTTGGGCAATCCAAAGTGACGCTGGCGCCATGCCATGGCTGCAATTCTACATGGATTAGTGCGTTTTGCTAGCGCAAGCAGGTGGTGTTGACGCCGCAAGCGTCTCTCTTAATCACCACAGTAGGGATACTTACACCTTATTAGTAGAGCCGTTCGTGCAGGACATGAGCCTTATTTTTATATTACTTCACAGATATGTGGCACCAAAAGTGTATACGGGTCATGATATCAGTTGCCCATTGTAAGTACGCTGCGTTTGTGTTAAAAACAAGAGCACAATACTGTATTGTAAATTATGTTTTTTAACATTGCTCTAGGTGCAGGTAATGCACACCGCCTCATCCAATGTAATGAAGACAATGACATGCAAGTGCCTCAGTATTTATTAAACGTGCTTGGACTTGCCCCTAGTGACATGACAACACTAGTATCTTAGAAGACGGTCCTGATGAAGATGGCCATTATGATGATATGCCATTGAAAACCGGTCGACTAATACAGTCTGGGGAATTAGTAACCAAGTAACACTAACTGGACAACTTTTTGGAGCAAAACAAATCCCTCGGATTTTACTGTTTCTTCTTAGATATTGTGCGTTGAATCTAATGCATGTTGGTCGGCACATTGTTTTAAATGAATAGTGTGGTATGATCCAGGGGGAATACATTTTGAACACTGTCCCTGAGACATGTACACAGTTCCTGTTCTTTTTTTTATACATAGTTGTTTGTCTTATGGCCTGGATTTAAGGCCCAGGTGTATATAAAAAAAACTATACCCTGATTTGTAGGAATGCGTGACCTGTTTGTGTGGACCAAGACACGTTAACAACCACTGTGGTTCTATCCACAACAAATGATTGTGGCTTCCTTTTTCTATACTTTCATAGATAAGCAGCCCACCACCATCTCCTAGGATCAGGTGCAGGGGTTCAGGGACAGATAGAGGTGTGTTCTGCCCCTTTCTTCCAATCCCTCTCTTGGGATTGGTTGTCTTGGTCCACTTTAGGAGTCATGAGTGAACTTTTTCCTGTGTAAGAATTGAATGATGTGTATATATGTTGGTCCCCTTTGGGTGTTATAAGCAATTGTTATTATTCCATCTTCTGCGCTAGAAGAAATGCAGTTAGCTAATGAGCAGGCAGGCAGGTCTGCAGAGGTGAGACTGCAAGAGGTTGCTACATCTTTAATGCTTCATTTGTGGTAGTGTCCATTTGAGTCGGCGGTTATGTGGCTGGCAACCCTATTTATGGGGCAGAGGGACGCAAGGGTGCAGAAGAAGGACTCAGGATACAAACCTTCCCATGCTGTGTGGGTTGAAATAGCCCTTGGATGCGAGAAATAAAGAGGCCAGAGTCATGGGGGGACATGCCCCTAAGTAAAAGGCCTGCCCTAAAAAAATGTGGAACATGAGGTCTTGTATATTCAAATCAAAAGGAAAGGAAATGTGCTAACTTGCAAAATATGGAAAAAGGCGAGATACCTTGCATGAAGGAAGCAAAAGACACATATCAAGGATATTTTGACTAATCCATGAAGAGCTGGAATGATATTCCATGAAACCACAGTGCACAAAACCTTAGTTCACAGAACCACAGTGCACAGTATCTCAAAGGAAAAATGCCAACAATATGTTTCAAGTAGCTGCAGTAAAATGAAGTTTCTCTCCTGTGTGAACTAAAGAAAATGTTCTGTAGTGTTTCCTACAAAGTGACAATCTGCAAAACAAAACGTTCAACAAAGCCACTAAAGGTGTGATTATGATGTCTTCATTTAACCACTGCATGCAGGGGACATCTTTGTAGCGACAATTATACATGTTGAAACTTTGTGCCTTCCAAGAGTTCATTTGAAGGTGAAATGTGAAGTTAAAAGTCAATGTACTGCTGAGTTTGAAAGGCCCTGGACCTTTTTTTTCTATTTGCTCAAGATGTGAAACTGCATTACAGGGCCTCAGTTGTCCTGGAGATCTGGGCCTGCAACTTCAAACCTCAGTGCGTTCGCTTAAAAATACAACTTTAAGATACTGTAGAGATCAAATCCCCGGGGCGGACAAGAAAAAGACAGGTCTGTCTCTAGCATTTTTGACCTCCGGACACACAAGGTGCAATACAAAGTGCCTGAGTGTTCATTAGACCTTGAAGGGCTGAGCTAATGTAAACACAAACCCTCTCTTGACGTCACAGGCATGAACAGGGAAATTGAAATCGCACAATACTCATTGTAGGATTTTTGGGAAGCTGATAGTTAACTCTTTCTGGTCATACCAAAACGATAGGTGTGAGGTAAAGACAGCTAAAGTTATTCAGGAAAATGTGATTGGGGCCTTATTGTGTTTACCAATGATGTGAACAATTTATAAAGCATGTAAAATATGATCAGTATGGAACACATAAAGGGACATATTTTTCACCGATATGAGTCCAATGTAAATGAAGAAAACTGTAGCTCTGCACAGGAATGACATACAGACTCCTGAGTAGTATCTTTGGACTTGCAGCAAAATGTAATTTTCAAAAATGCATTCATATCTGTCAAAACATGGAAGTTAAGGGCATTTGCAAGATAATGAGATTTTAAGTGCAAAAACATGCTCCCCTGTCAAGTGAGGTGATGAAGTGCTCTCCTCCCTGGTGTCCCAAAGCACTCCCACATTTTCTGTGCCTATCAGCACACATGTGAGAGTGGAGTACTGGAGCATTAACCAATTCCTTCTCCAGGAACTATGACAAGTCAGTGATGTAATTGAGTTGATCGGCTGTCAAAATCTGGAGTAATATCCCAGCTGAGAGAGGCCTAAGCCAGGTGATTAGAAGGTGACCGGGGACCCCTTGGAGGACTCAGCAGAGATCTTGACTGGCCCACTTTTGCTGTCCCAGCAGTGCCCTGGAGCTCCCTGATGTTCAGTCCAGACCTCTCCTATAAGTAGAACTAAACCTAAAAAGCTATAGAGTGTGTAGGCCCTGCATTCTTGTAGCGTTGCCTTAGATAACTCTCCATTGCAAAATCCTTATTTGCCTGTAGATTTCAGTCTTTTCCACATTGAAAAATTTCCAATTTCCCTGTGTATATCCTTAGTCTATTGATCAAAGTAAATCAATTAATTCCCCCATTGAATCCATGAGATCTAAATTGGTGGAATTCAAAACCAACAATCTTTTCCCAGTGTTTTGTGAGCCGGTCTAGTCCTAAAGATTTGCCAAAAGAATTGACTTCAAAAAGCCCTGTGTCCATGTGTGTCCCATTGTAAGGTGTAAAATGAAATCGTTCTCCTTTTCCCATTCTGTTCCTATTTCCCCACTGTAAGGTAAAAATGGATTTCCATTTATATTTTCTTTCCCCATTGAAATTGTGCCAAACATCCCAACATTGATTTTCCCATTTTGTTCTGATCATAAACCTAAAGCCTGTGTGTTATTGTGAGGTGTGGGAAAACACATTTTTCCCCTTGGATCCCTCTCTCCTCTTTAATGTTGTGATTAAGTATTCCAAAATCTGATTTGTCCCCTTGTATGCTGACTAGTATTCTCTAAAGGCCTGCCTGACTTTCGAAGTAAAAGCAGAACAAATGCCCTTCCTTTCTATTCTTTCCCAGAGCAGTTGTGATAAATAATTAAAAACATGTTTACCCATTGTGCTGTGCCAAACAAATGTTCTCCCTTTCCTTTCTGTCTCCCATATTGTTTCTGTGAGCACCACACAAAATACGATCATCCCCTAGGAAGGTAGGGGGGGGTCTTGAGGGGTCGTTGGGAAGAGGACTATGTGTTAATGTAATCTGGTTAAAAATTGTTAATACAAACTTATTGGAAAAAAAACGATTATCCCCTTGCAGGCCTACTCCCTGCCTCTGCCTTCTATTCAAAGGAATCCAGCCCAATTGATGTTTGGAGGGGTGAGGGTCGCTGGGGGAGTGCTTAGTGCTTAACCATTGCTTTATTGTTGTGTGTTGAATTGTTCTTCTTCTGTCTTGTAATTTAAAATGAAGTATTTGTGACAGTATATCTCAACCTGGTCACTTTACAGAAGTCATTGTGTTTTTGTGTTGCCCCAACATTGGCAGCTGATGTAACCTGTTGGTTCTAATTTGATTTGATTAAATATATTAATTAATATCTTATTAATACACATCAGCCAGGTTCTTAGTCCATTGTGATGCTGGGTATTCGTTGGGGTTGTGTGCGAGACGGGTTGGAGGCCTTATCAAAAAAGGACCTGAAGTATAGAAATAAAAGCGTTTATATTGTGTGCCACATTCATTGTAGGGGAAGGAGATCCCTGACTTGTGTGTGCCGTGTAATACACTGTGACAACTGGGTGCCACTCTGAGTCTCTGTGTACTAAGGAAAACATAACAATAAAAGACAACACCATTCAGACGTGGCTGCTGAGCGGCTGACGCCCAGCAGCTGTGCAACTGTGATTTCTTCCTGGTTTCCGAGAGGTCAGAGAGCAGGGAGGAGGGTAGTGTGGAAGTGGGAATGGGAGTGGTAGTCAGAGGTGAGTGGACATCTGTGGGATAAGTAAGGTGAACTGGGGTTCAGATGAAAGGCACTCTGGTGAAGTAGCAATCGTGTTATCCCGGTAATTATTGCATAAAAGGCTTACATAAAGGGTTCTAATCCTTTTTGAATTTACTATACATCAATGGTTAGTGTATTATGTGTTGGCTGTTTTAGTTCTAGGATTTGCCTGTATCAGGAATCTAGTTGCACCAACGTGGCACTTTAATATTTTTCAACATAGTCATATGAATATACATCATATTGCATTCATTATATATTGCTTCTTCTGCAAAATCATGAAGGTGTATTTGGTTTGACTGACAGGAGACAAGCATGCCAGGATCTTAATTCGATTAAAGTATCAGAGTGTGAAATCAATCATTCTAAAACACGTTTTGCACCTTGTAATAAATCACATTTTTAACACAACGGAAATATGATGTACACGTTAATGTGCTTACTGTTTGGTAGGTGTGTTCATTGTGCTTGCTTATATTTATTTATTTATTTCACTTATAAAGCATGCAAACAACCCTGGGGCATCAAGGCGCTGTTAGAGTTACACGTTTTTTTCCAATTAATTGAGAAATGTGTACATGCAGAGAAGATATAAGATAATTACGTTCAGGTGGCATAGTGCGCTGGATGAACAGGATGAGAAAGGAGAAACAGATGAAAGCAAGATCAGTGACAGTTTAGTCAAACACCTGGGTCTTGAGGGCTCTGCGAAATACCCAGTAGGATTGTTCAGCTCTTAGGGTAGGTGGGAAAGAGTTCCAATGCTTGACTGCAATGTAGGGGAAACTATATCCACCCGCTTTGGCTCGCCTGACTTTAGGTAGGAGAAGGCAGTGGGTGTAGGGTGCTCTGGTAGGTCTGGTGAATTGTGTTTTGGAAATGTTCTGGGAGAGGTAGTGGGGCCGTATTTCAAAGACACTTATGAGTGATGGATAAGGTTTGAAATATGATGCGTTTTCTGGGAAAGGCCCCTTCCCCGCTCTTGGTTAATGCATTCATTAAGTTTCACTTTAATATGAGCAACACTTCCCTACTTCAATTTCTAGCTGCTTGCGAAAAAGTAATCTTGGAAATAACTTTTCCAATATGTATACCCAACCGCCATGCAGGCTGCACTCGCTAAGGTTATAATTCGGCCATGGACAGAGCTAATTAACACTGTCTACCTGCGGAGACGCGCCACATAATGAAATTCAAATAATATCCTTTTGCTGTGCGAGTTGCCATGTGGCGCTTGATTGAATCCACCCTGCTTTTGTCTCGCAAAGTTTCATGACCTAATTAGTTACTCAGGTTATGGCTTGCAGGTTTGCATTTTTCAAATTGTTATTGTTGTCTGGTTCCGATTTTTATTGCTCATTATTTTAGGAGAGCTGCACCACTGGTGGGGACCAGGAATATGCAGCGTGAGGGTAAGGAGTGCTCCACAACTTCTGACCCATATCACTCTTGACAGGCTCATCACCATTGAAATAGATACGGATGCAGGTGGAACGTGGGGACAGACCGGTCCTTGTGCCTTATGCTACATATGCATGGCCTATTTGCAGATACATGGAAGGAGTTTCTTAAGTGAGGGACTGCAATGATTTTCAATGGAAATTAGGACAAATAGGCACACGCCCAGCAGTTAAGGGGTTAAAAGAGCAATATGCCAAATATGCCACTGTCAATCAAAACACCTTCAGGTAGCAACAGCGGATCAGGAACTGTCTAAAGTTTATCCTTTCTGGCTTATTGCACATGGTATCCATTCGCAGGTAAAACGTATTTTTGCACATTAGGGTCAATGGGGGTCATTACGACCCAGGCGGTAAGTACACCAACTTTACCACCATGGTGTAAACTACATTTACACCATGGTGGATGGCGGATTTACCGCCCCATTCCAAGGTGAGTGGGGCGGTAAATCCCCATTTCCCATTTACCCTTCCCCATTCCCATTTTTGCCCCATAGGGCATAATGGGAGTGGGGAAGGCGCTAATTACGGCACCGTAAATTACGGTGGCGTAATTAGCACCAAGGCAGTTTACCGCCATGGATTTTAACGGCTGCTAAAAGCAGCCGTTCAAATTGGAATCAGGCGTTAAGGGTTAACGACGGCGTTAACCCTTAACGCCTGGGTTGTAATGAGGCCAAATATGTTGTTTAAACATGCTCTCTTTTTAAAACAATACAATTCAAGGGCTTCGGGTGATGCCCAAACCAGAAACAATACATTGGTGATATATGAGATATTTTCATTCACATTGTCATGAGTTGACCATGAGTGAGACATGAAAAAGGAGTCCGACGTGATAAAGACTTCAGAGATCTATCCTAGTCTTACAGGGAAAATATAGTCTCACAGTACGCAACAGGTCTCATACAAATGTTTAATTAGTCTGGTTGACCATCCGCTAAAGAACGCAGATCTTTATCTTCAAGTTGCACATTTTCATGGGGTTCCCACGCCCACGAAGTGTCTCTGGTTTCTCCAGGGCACTGCTCGCCTTGGTGCTGCAGCACATGGCACAGTTGTAAGGTGGTATGGAGAGCTGTAGGCAGTTGCTCGGCTTCTCAAGCGGCTGTGGAGGCTGGGTGGCCACAGTGCAAGGGTTGTCAGCACCATGCTCTCTCTGTACTTGCCCCTTACTCTCAGAGATCACCCTCACCCAGAAGGGTCCAACATAAGCTCCCTGCCCCTCAGTCATGTTGAACTGACTCAATATTCCACCCATTGATGTCTGCCCTGGACCAGTGTCGCTCACTGGAACCTTCCTGCTCACCAGGGTTACAGGGGTTGCCTGCCCTCCAGCCACTTCCCCAGGTTTGATGAACATGTTTCCCCCTCTAGCATATACTGTTTTACAACTGCATCGGCGTGGTTGACTTAGGGCAGCACTGTCAACACTCTGTTTAAAATCCATTTGCTGATGGTAACCCTCCTCCTTCACACCAAAGCTTCTTGAGGTGAGGTGTACTGTCGAAATTGGATAACTTCCTCCTCGCGGCATTCAACTCTCTCCTTTCTTCTCAATACGCCTCCTACTCCTACACCCCAACTCAGAATCTGACAAGGGGTGCTTTTATTCTTCGGTACCCACTCCCCTGCAGTGGAGCCTAGGGTAATCTTTTACACTTGCTGAACCTAGGTTGGTCTGCTATTGGATGGACCCACATGACCACACTTCTTCTTTTGTATCCATCTTTCCTGCATCCTCTGTATTCACTTTCACTTCGTCTTCTGGGTCCACTTTTACTTCATCTTCTGGGTCCACACATGAAGGTCTGAAGAAATGTCTCTTTGGGATCCATTTTATGACTCCCTTCAAGATTCCTGCTGTTCTCACATGTTCATCTTTGTTCCATGTCATTACTTGACATTGTCCATTTGGGCTGCAATAGATCTATCTCCCCACATAGATTCTGTGTTTCCTTGGATACCGAAACTTGGTTCCTTCTGGTGCATGAATGCTAGCTTTCACAAAGTCTCTTATTTCTTCATCAGTCAGGTCTTTGGGCTTCCATCCTGGTTCGACATCAATCATGATCTTCATCCCCATGGCCATTTTCGCAGTTTTATGGCACTGAGAGATTATTATCTTGATAACACAGAATCCGATCAGTATCATCACTAGCAGGGCTCCTAGGAATTTGAATGCATCTACCATCCATTTTGGAACCCATGAGAATAGTGCTCCAAACAAACTGTCATCGTCCACTTCGTCAGTTTCATCAATCATTTGATTCTGTATTTTTGTCAGCATACCTATGGCCGCTGTCAATGTTTCATTTTCCTAGTCATGAGAAGGTATAAATGTGCAACATGATTCTCTAATTTTTGCACAAACATCTCCATCCATAGCTGTGATCATGTCAAAGACATAACTGTTCTGGAGAGTCTTTAGTCGGATTGCCCTTAACTCTTCTTTGATTGCGTTGAATCCTTTTATGGTCAAGTTGATGATTTGCAGTAGCTCCCATCTGGTTATTTGCAACCATTTAGTATTTGCTTCAACTTGAACTCGTGCCATCAAAATTGTCACGAACACTGATGAGGTCAGGCTGAACAGTCTGTGTTCATATGGGATTGCATGAAAAGCTTCTTCTGATTTAGCCGAAAAGTAATTCTCTCTCTTTATTCTATTCATAAGTTCCACAGATCTCCTCTTCCTCAGGTGAGCATCTGCTTTTGGGAAGCTGACAATATCCAGATCACTTTTTGGAATCACCAATGCTGGAACATGGACATTCACTATTGTGCATATACCTCCCCAGTTTCTCGGCAGTCTAATATATGCTTTGGATCCACACACCCAATAATGATCCATGATCACTGCGGTACCATGTACCATTCCTGGAGGGTTAAAAACTCATCCACAGTTATGATTCTCCCCCATTTTCCTTGTGCCATTATTCCTGAAGCAGAATTTTGGGCTTTCCAATGGCACTATCTGCAAGGGTCCTCCCCTGTCTTCGATCGATATCAGTAGTTTAGCAAGTTTTGGCCATAATGGCTTGCATCCATTTCGCACTATGTTGATGGTGGGCTCGTATTGACCGAAGACCATCCATACTCTCCAGATCACCACTCCTTTATCCCATCCGTCTGGTGAAAGCACTGTTCCCCAAATTTGCATTTGGCCTCTGTTCTTCCATTTTCTGGCTTCTTCTGGAGTTTTTCCTTGGACGTTTAGTCTTTCATTTGCCTCTCTTCTGATCTTCGCTCCTTTAACTCTAGGCTTCTCGTATCTGATAGCAAAGTGCTTTGCCTTTCCATTGTTCCTTGTCTATATGTCCTGGACATAATCATCTTCATTTGGATCAGTTGCTTCAGTTGCCCATTTCAGTGAGGCATCACTTCCCAGGAACTGGCCTCTGGTCCTGCACATTGCTACGTGTGATAGACAGTGTGTTGGCTGGAGATCAATTTCTACAGCTACAAAGATCTTTGACTTCCCCATGCTGTAAAGTAGGAGTGCACAAACAAAGCATTCCTCCTCTGAATTCCATCTTCCAACTTCTTTCATATGCTGATCCCATTTGTTATTTCACAAGTGTGCTGTGCAGTCCAAGTAGTTGTTTAGTTCACTGTCATCTCCCTGAATGCTTCTCTTGATTCTCTTGATTCTCACGGTTTTCGTGTAGTTTGCTATCATCACATCCTTAATAGGATCCATGTAGCTTCTTCTCATTGGAGGATTCTCAGGTACCTCAATCCATGGTGCGGTCCTCTTCATCTGCACCAATTGAGTAGGCAAAAGTCTGGCAATTCTTTCTTTTTCCTCTTGCTTTTTCCTGGCTCTGGCTATGGACGGCCATATTGATTCTGCTTTCATCTCTGCTCGTGAGATTTTGGCTGGGCTTGCACCTGCCCTTTTAAGTGCTGGATCAGGAGTGCTTATCAATGCTATCTCAGTTGGCTTCTTCTCCAACTCCTTTTGTTTATTTAACAGTTCAGATTTCTCCATGTGTCCTTTCACTTCACTTGTAGGAGAGCTTCTCATCATTGGATGTCCAACCTTCTCCCCTTCTTTGGCCTGTGGTTCGGCAATTATTGACACTAGACTGGGTGGGTGTGCATTCATCGTTTGCATGTGTGTGGTTGTCAGTAACCTTGTTTCATTCTTACTCTGCCAACCCTGTCTCTGGCTTTTCAACTTGCTTCTCACTGCATGTGTGTCATTGCTAATCACATCCATTTTAAGTTCACTCACTCTTTTGTCAGACCTTCTAGGAACTGGGATCACTATAAAGGGTCTGGGTGCTTTTGTGGGTGTCATGCGTGCATCATTAGGTGGGTGCACTGGAATCAGAACACTTTGTACACCTATTAAGAATGCAGTTCGAATCGTCAGTGATAATACAATAAAACAACAATGAATACAATGCACAAATACATTGGCCCTCATTAGGACCCTGGCGTTAAGGGGTTAACGGCGCCGTAAAAGGCTGCGGCGCCGTTAACCCCTTAACGCCTTACTACGAGGTCCCTTTGCAGCTCCCGACCTTAACGGCTGGTCTGGAAAAGACAATAAGGAGACTGCTCACTGTGCTCGCCGAGCAGTTTCTCCTGCTTCCGGAGTACAGAGAGGAAAAAACAAATGTCCCCAGCAGATGAAGAAGCGAATAGGCTGGTCATGCTATTCTTTCATTTAATTGAAGACTGTCCAATCTTGTTGGGAGACGCACTGACGTCTTGACATTTCTTTGAGATCCTGCAAACACAGAATGCTTGAGTGTAATCCTGAACAGAATCATAATTCAGGTTGCTCTTCACACCCATTGAGATCACAGAAGCTACTCACAGTAAGTACCAAGCAGTTCTAGAATTCAGCAAGGGCAAGACAAATGTCCCTGTCACCAGAAGATAGCAGATTGGTGAGCAATGTTTTCTTTCGCCTAATTATTGACTTTCCAGAACTTGTGGGGAGGCCTTTTTACTCTTTAGAGTAAACTTCAACTTGGCTATCCTTTCCTTGAACAAGCCATTGAGCTTCTCACATATTCCATTACCTTGCGGGTGATACGCAGATGAAAACTTGTGCTTTATACCAAGTAGCAAGCTGTTCTGCTCAAATACTGCGTTATCAAAGTGAGGACCATTGTCTTACCTCATGACCTCACATACTCCCCACCTGTGAAATAACTCTCTCACCAGAAATTGGCCGCACATGTAGAGTCTGTGTGTGTACATGGACCTGCTTCTATCCATCTAGAGAATGGACACACCACAACAATTAGATACCTATACCCGTTGCATACTTGGATCATAGTGACATAATCAACAAGCAAAAGGTCCATTGGGCCTTGGGATGACTCCTCTAATTACTCTTAGTGCATGCCCAGCCATGAACTGTTGGCAAATTATACAGTTCACCGCCGCGATCAGAGGCATAGAGCCCCACCTGGGCTTCCGAAAAGCAATAAAAACCTTGTTGTTTGTGTAAACCTCACTCTGGCCTGGTACTGGACATAAGTATTTCTCACTTGTCAGGGCTCACCTTGCCAACTGTATAACCTATGTAATAGACACGCTCTCTCTGTAACATTCACTGTCGATTGCATCTTGCACTGTAACTAAGTTATTTTCTTGAAACAGCGTCCCGATGCCTCCGGGCTGCGTGGCGCTTTACAAATGCAAAAGTAAAATAAATAAATAAAAAATGCAACGTGTTCTGCTAAATTTGGTATAAACCAGTCTTCAGCGATCGTTGCTGCTAGATTCTCTTTTCACATGTGCGCTAGATAATGCAATTGTTCCAATGCTAATTTTAACAGGGTTATAGGCATTACTGGTTTACCAGTGCTGTCTTGTCACAACAATCTTTCCGAGGGGTTTAAAGAACACTCTTGCCGCTGCCAGAGGTTCTTTCCCTCCTGTGGGGCTTCCCTTGGAGTTCCATTAACTGGGTTTGCCCCATGTTACTATAACCCTCGGGCTCACTTTGTGCAACAATCATTTTTTCATTTACATCAGTTATTTCCACATTCATTATGGTTTTGCCCTTGGATGCCATACGCCTAGCCTCTGTGTCTGCTGCTTGATTTCCTTGTGAGATAAAATCTGTCCCCTTCGCGTGGGCGGTGCATTTCATGACCGCTATGTCCAATGGGAGCTGTAATGCCTTAATAAGCCTCTCCAATAAGGCTGCGTGCTGCACTGCTGTGCCGTCCGCTCGGAGGAAGCCCCTTCTTTTCCAGCACGCTAGGCCTGCGTGCACTGTAGATGTCACATAGGTGGAGTCACTGTACACCATCACTTCCTGGTCTGCGTGATGCTTGGCGAGTATCAACACCAATAATTCTGCAGCCTGTGCTGAATAGTGAGATGGTAATCGTGCACTAATGAGCACTCAAAATTCTCCATTTGTTGTGTGCTTTACCACAGCAGTGCTTGTGTATCTTTGTCCATCATTTTGATCGATTCTCAAGGAACTGTCAACGAAGACAATATCTCCTTCTGCCAATGCGTTTTCTTTCACTCTGGGAATTTCATCATAGAATTCCTCATAATTTGCACAGTCATGGATCGCCTCTCCTTCAGTGGCTGGTTCTGCTATAAACATAGTTGGGTTCACTATCTTACAACAAATGATCTTAATCGATGGATTTGATATGATCACTTCATAAGCAGAATCTCTCTGGGATGTCAATGTGCCCTTTGGTTTCTCTAGAATGGCAAATAGTGCTTGCTCGACAAACAACGTCACTGAGCATACCATCACGATGGTTGTAGCTTTCTCTATGGCAAATGCTGCGACAGCTAAAGTTTGTTTGCAAGGGAAATTACCTCTCATCACTGGGTCTAAATTCCCACTGTAGTAGGCCAGGGGCTTGTACCCCAGTGTTGTTCTCTGTGTGAGTACTGCCGTCATAACGCTGCCATTCGTGTGTGAAAACAAGTAGAATTCCTCTGCATAATTGGGAATCCCTGGAACTGGTGCTGTACAAATGGCTCTCTAGAGTTCAGTAAACCCTTCTTCCTTGGTCTCAGACCATTCAATGTTTTCTTTCATCACCTGTGCCTTCTTCAAGGCCTGTAACAAGGGCTTGGTATATGAGCTGTAGTCAAAGACCTATGTGCTGACTTAATTGCAAAGACCTAGAAAACTCTGCATCTGTTTTATCATGTGTGGCTTGGCTGTGTTTAGTATGACTTCAGCCTTTTCAGGGGTACCCCTTTTTGCTTCATGCGAGATCAGCTGGCCTATGCACAGCACTTCTTGCTGACAACATTGTGACTTTTCTTTGTCAACTTTATATCATTTCTCAACCAATATAGTCAAAAGCTGAATAGAATTGTGTCTGCATCTTTCCTCTGTCGTGCTGCAAATTAAGATGTCATCCAAATATTGCAAGACAACACTCTCTAATGGAGCATTGCTTAAGTCCATCTGCAGGACTCTGTTGAAAATTGGGGGAGACTCACAGTAACCCTGGGGTAACTTCGTGCTTTTCAGACGCATCTGTCTGAATGTAAATTAAGTCAAATCTTGTGAGTCTTTGTGCAATCGGATTGAGAAAAATGCATTTTTCAAGTCAATCACCATGAACTATTGTGCCTCAACAGGTATATTACATAGGATTATGGCTGGGTTAGGGACTAGAGGGAACTCAGCCTCTACAATATCATTTATCGGGTGTAAATCTTGAATTAGTCTCCACAATCCTTCCTTTCATTTTTTAATCGGATAAACCGCGGTGTTGCATGACGACTCTGACGTCACTAAAATGCCCTGTTCCATCATAGCAGACATTGGGCCTCATTACACGGATGGCAGAGAACCATGGCGCTAATAGCGCCATGGTTCATGCCGGTAAAATACAGGCACCGCCTTGGCGGAAAGGGGAATAACCGCCCCATTCCAAGGTTGGCGGGGCGGTAATTCCCCCTTCCACCATTGCCCTTCCCCATTCCCTTTTTTGCCCCATAGGGCATAATGGGAATGGGGAAGGTGCTAATTATGGTACCGCAAATTGCGGTACCGTAATTAGCTCCCTGGGTCCCTTTGCGAGTTGGTTTTTAACACCTGCAAAAAGCAGGCGTTAAATTCCCCAACCCGCAAAGGGACCTCGTAGTACGGCGGTAAGGATTTACCGGTACCGGTAAAATACTGGTACCGGTAAATCCTTACCGCCATCCGTGTAATGAGGCCCATTGTCTCAGAAATTCCTTCATCTGCTTCCCTAGACATGAGATATTGTCGTTCCTGCGGAAAAACTGCTCCTGGTTTCAATGTAATCCTCACTTCTCTGACTCCTTTCAATAAGCCTACGTCATAGGGGCCTGTGGTCCACACTGAGATAGGCACCCTGGCCATGTCATCATCAAAATATTCAGGACGGTTCTGTGCCAGCATCATTCTCTGGGGCACTTCTCTTTTGATCATCCTCACCCAAAAAATGAGATTTACCTCAACTGTTGTTTCCTCAACATCTGTTTGTTCGTCAAACAGATCATCATCAGTAATGTCAGTCAATCTGTACCCTTCCTCAATGGCGATTACTGTGCACCATTGTCTGCCTTCATCATCACAACCATCAATCAGTGCCATTTTCCCTCGCAGTATGGCTGTGTGTACTGCCAAGGGAAATACTTGTCCCTTTTCCTCGTGCACAGATATTCCTGTCCTGAATAGAAATTCATCTGGGGTTATCATGTTTTTATCTGCGAGGCCTGGTAGCCCTGCCATTAGTATGCATATCCCATACGCGAATATTTCTGGTTCCAATGGCACAGCCCTCATAGCTGTTTGTCCCGCATGTGCTCTAATCATCTCGCATACATTCAAATAATACATTCCTGGAGTTGAACATACTATGCCGTTCTCTGTGAACGAGATAGTCATGTTTAACTTCGTCATTAGGTCTCATCCCAAGATATTTACTGGGGTCTGCCTTGAATATAGCAATGGCACATTCATATCACATTCTCCTATAGAGACTGGAAGTTCATTTGTAAAAGGAAAACAACAACTTGTTGCTCCTGTGAAGCACTGAGTATTTATAGAATCGCCGGTGAAGGAAAACTTGTCTTCACGGATACACGAGCGTGATGCAGCAGTGTCAACTAGGAAGGAATATAGTTTATCCCATATAACGACATCTACCTTTGGTTCCTCGTGAGGGTTAGGTGTCACTGATAGGATAGAACACATCACGTTTCCCAATGAGCTGTCCTAGTCCATATATAACCTTGTCCCATGCTGCGTGAATGGACTTCCTCCATCACCAGTGTTGGCTCTCATTCCAGAGCTCAATGTCTGTCCTGCAATTGTTGTCTGTGACAGTTGGATCGGCGACTGTTGAGACTGTCCCTGCGGAAAAGTTGTCATATTCTGAGGTTGTAAGCCTTGCTGTGCTCCGGGCACTTGCCGTTGCACCGTGTGATTCTGTGCAACTCCATTTCGTCCTTGCTGTAAAATCACAGGTGGATACACCATCCTTGATCTTGTTCTTTGGTCATTTTGCACCATGCCTTGACTTCTGCATGTGCGTGCTAAATGCCCTGTCATCCCACACGTCCAACAGATTGGCGGTGGTCTGATTATTTGCCCATTTGACATATCCTGATTGCCATTTTGCATGTTTTGAAAACCGCCCTGATTGTTTTGAAACCCTCCCTGATTACTCTGCCAACCTCTTCCTCGAAAGCCTCTCCCACTTGGGTAAAACCCATTACTGTCCTGATTACCCTCCTGTTGATTATTGACTTGCTGTATGTTAGATCCGGCTGTGCTAGTTATCATTGCCCCTTCAATGGCATCCTTTGAAAAAATGTTCTGCACTAATTTTTCCTCGTTGGCTTTTCGTGCAGCCTCTTTTTTGCGATTCTTCACCTACAGCAATCTGCAATAGTGAGCTATGGTCAACTGTATTTCAGACCACGGTTTGGCCTCAATTCATACCAATTTCTTGAGCTGCTTCTGTACCTGATCTGACAGCTAGCCCTTGGTATAATATATGGTAAAACACAGTTATGGATTTCCCCCAAGATTCATTTGTTTCAAATACCCAAGCATCTTGGAGTTTCTGAATGTAAAGCAAAGGATGTTTGGACTCATTCATTTTTCGTGTCATTATGGCTCCCATGTCAGATGTATACGGGTATAGAAATCGTAATGCTTTCCATACTGCGGCTCTGCAATTGTTAAATGGAGCTCCATCGTGTGCCGTATTAACTGTAGTCAAGCCAGGGTAACCCGCACGTGTCCACACATCGTCAGCTCGATCACCAAGTATGGTGATTAAAAGACCCTTAATATCTCCAATAGCCAACAAGTTCCCTTTTGTCATTTTTTCTAGCTCATGTATCCATTTTCCGGCACCCCAGGTTAACATTGGAAGCTTATTTTTCAAGTATTCTCGATCCATGTGTGGCCATGGAATATACTGCAGCCTCGTTCCTTCTTTCTCGAGCAACGGAAATTGTAATACATGGCACTCCTTTTCCTTTCTCATCATATTTCTCTCCACTGCAGGTGTGATAGTCCTGCATCGCCGTCTACCTGACAATGTCCTTAGTCGGCTCACATAGGGTGGTGGAGACACCCCCTCTTACCGTAAAATACTCCTTCGTGCTGGTCTGACTGTGTGGCTGACTGATACCTTATGTGCAGACTCGCTAGAATCTGATCATTTCATCCCTTTTCCTCTGGAGAAGTGTTTTTCGCATATCCTCTCTTCTTCCTTTTCCTCATATTCCTCTCTTTCTGCGTCTGATATTGTCTGTGCCCAACTCGTGCAACTCCTTGCATCTTCCTCTTTCCGATTTAGTGTCAACCTATCTAGGGACAGCTCTCTATTTCTACTACTTCGAGAGGCATCCTCGGTATCGTACCACTGAGTGCTCTCAAGACACTCATCCTCTCCTCTCCCTTGGGTTACTTGTTCTAGCCCCGTTTCATCATATATTCTATCGATCGTCACTCCGATGCTTCTGGTGTGGAAGTCATCCTCGATATTTGCCCTAGGAATGCCTGGTACTGAATCGTACTCAGGAAAGAATTCTTCTATATCTTCCCAGTTTAATACTAGATCGGGTTTTTTATAAATCTCCAGATATTCAAGATCTTGCGCTCTCTGTCTTCGATTACGTTCTATGTCATCATCGAATTCTCTGCGCTTCCTAGCTTCCTCTCTGACCCTATCTTCTTCCCGTTTCTTTGCATCTCTACGTTGATTTGCCCTTTGTAATTTCTCATCCCTTACCTTTTGTTCTTCTTCTTCTATTATCCGTTGTTCTGCCTGTTCTGATCGTTAGCTGCTCTCTGCTTATGATCGTGTTTCCTTTCTTGCTCCTCACAATACAACTGCTCTCGTCTCTGCCTATCTTTTTTCCTGATCCTTTCGTCTCTCAATCCTTTTTCCTTTTCCTTCTCTTTTCTTTGCAAATTGTCTGGCTCTCCCTTTTGTCTCACGTCCTCAATGCCTTTACAATCGAGTTTCAACAGTTGTATCCTCATCTACTTTAAATCTTTTGCCCTCTCTCTAACTATCTAGAGATTTACTTGTTTGCGCCTGGTCTCCTTTCTCTTTCTCACGCCTCTCCTTGCCCCTCGGGACTTTGGAGGTGATATCTCTATCTCTGTCTTTGTCTGGGGTTTCGTCACTACTTTGCGTAGGTGACTCATATGCCGGGTTGCTATATCCTGTGGCTGCTTTAAGTTCCCTTAGCGGGTATAATCCTTCATCTTTACTGACTTCACTTTTGTTTCAGACGGGAGGGTGGCATGAAATGTGTCTCAACCCCCTCTGTGCATACGTTAAGTATCCAATCTAAGGGCGGCTCCTCCTCCTTATCCTCTTGGTACATATTCCAAAGTTCTAAACTAGCAAGGCGTTTGTCTAACTTTTTGCCAGTGTACGTGGTGTGCAAATATGTCGTCATGTGTTGCAGGACCATTTTAGACAGTGATCCACCCTGGGGCCATGGCATAAACATTTTGTTGGCGGTTCCCTTAACCCATTCTGAACTGTACTTTTTCAGCTTAGGTGCATGTTTTGGCAACTGCTTGCACAAGTGTATTAACGGTGTAATATCTTCCATACTTAAAATTATTTCTCTTCTCCTCACACTTAACCAAAATCAACAATATGAGGGGGCACCAATCATTGCAAACTCCAATCCCATTTTTTTCACAAAAAATATTTTTTCTTTTTCAAACAACAATCATCGATTCATATTATACAGTGGGGTTCATTAGAAGTTTGGAGGTAGCCATGGCGGGTCCGGGTCTGGTCTGGCTGAATGGGGACTTACCGGGACATTCCGACCTATGAGGACCCGGTACGTCCCCATTCAGTTTGCCATTCCTCATTCCTATTTGAGCCCCCATAGGGGGCTCAAATTGCGGGCCCATTATTAGCTCCAGGGTCCCTTAACGGGACTCACAGAGAACGGCTGGTCAGACCCGCCATTCCTGCTGGAACCCGCTAAGGGACCTCGGAATAGGGCGGTAAGGGTTTACCGGCACCGGCATCATTACCGCTGACCGTTAACGCTTACAGCCCAACTCAGAATGAGGTCCAGTGTCTTGGCTAAACAATTGCATAATTTTTGTGCTAATTCCTACCAAAAATGTCCTTATTCTATGATGTCAGAGAGAAAAGGAGAGAAAAAAAAAACATAAGACAGACGTGACAGACTAGGCAGAGATCTCCTGCCCCTATGATTTACCCCGACATGGAGTGTAAGCCCATTCCTTTCAAAAACGTCTTTAACCGTTTTGGTCTCCTATTTCATCCTATTTAATTCAGGACTTTGAATGCAGACTTCTTCTAGCCGCTATATTAAAGTGTAGGTATTTGGGCGTATCCTCTCTCTGCTCAGGTATCCTCCTGGTATCCTCCTCTATGCTCGGGTATCCTCCCGGTATCCTCTATGTATTGCTCGGTCACCCTCGAGTCACTGTTTCCCTCCCCTTATATATATATACATTATATACATTCTACTCTATCTCTAACTTAATTTTTGTCCCCCCTCTCACCGTTACCTTACCTTACTTGTTCTAAGGCATGCAACTTTTTGCCAAAGCGTTCAGTCTTTTTCACTCAACGTTCGCATGTTTTCCTCTCTGGATCCTCGGGATCACCGCCTTTGTCACCGCCTCTCCTGCCTTTCGCTCGATCGGCTGCTCGTAGAAGTGGGAAGGGGTTCATGGGTGAAACACAGGTTCCTTCAGACCTCAACCTGCTGGTTTTTCAATTTAATCTAGCCACCATCTACGGGGAGCTTCTCGGTCTACTTAGCCGGATGGCAAAGGACTTGTGATATTGCAGAGGACCTAGAGGTACTTTATGTCAACAGTCAATGGGTGTCTTATCTAATCGATAATCGATAAACCATCCTCTGCTACCAAGTGTGCACTAGGACCCCAAGCGGCCCATAAAGCTGGGGGTTGCCCAATAGCACTTTAAGATGAGTAGCAGCACCCGTGAGATGGATGGGGATGCAGATTAATACTCTAGCATCAAATCAATGATGACAACTCAATGGTTTGGCAAAGTGAGTCAGTTAAATGACAAGTACAAAAAAACGAGGAGTTCATGAACATCAGCTATTGCTTGATCTTCCTTCTAGCTTCAACAACTCCAATGAACTTCATAAAAAACACATCATTTATACTAAAAACTCATTATCACTGACGTGTAACACTTAAAATGTTGCATGCAATTCTATTGGTTATAGGAAGGTAACTTTAATATATGTGCTATATCTGTATATGGTAATGGAGCGAGGGGTTTGGATAAACAGTGTCAGGTGGGGCATCTAAGCCCTTCTTTCAAATGGCTACTGTGGACGTCACTAAAAGTATGACGTCGCATTGGTTCTACTAACTATAAGACCCTAGATTACTTGGTCCACTATGATTGGGTTGGCACCAACCCCGCTCATACTTTTCCACTAGCTTAGCAGCGTGCAGAATAGCCAACCAGGTGCAGGGTCCTTGTCTGCTCCCCCAGCCTTCCCCCAATTATTGCTACACTCAATCATCACCTCAGTGGTCATGTGTCAATTATTCCTTCGTGGTTGGGCTCGAGACTGCATCTCTGTCTGGAAAAGTTCAGATATCTGTGCATGGCACAAAGCCATGCGTAGGTGTGAAAGTTTCATCTCTTCTCGCTTGGCTGGTCACGTGATTCAGACACCGTGAAATTGTCTCATTCTCCATGCAATTTGTGTTTTTGATTTAGTTTTCCGCACCACCTGCCTTCTGCGGCTTATCTCCACCTCTCTGAACAGTATATTCTGTTCTTTGCTTCATTAATTGTATGTACTGTTGGTCTATTTCAGCCGATACAACCTTGGCTTCTTGGCAAGATTTGCATGCGTCTGAGTTTCTCTCAGTCTTTAGTTTTCAATTTACGTGCTGAGGTGCTCCTCTCCTGAGACCTTTAGTAACCTTTGGTGATTCTGCTCTTGTGCATAGTGGAAATATACTTATATAAAATGCTCCTTTTTTGAGGTAGATATGTATAGGTGGTGCTTGCCGCAATCTATCTTACTACTAAGCAAAGCAAGCCGCATGATTTTCTTAGCTTTCTTGTGGTTCCAAGCATAAGTACACGTGTAAACTGGCTGCATGTTTTCATCACGCTCATGGCATAGGCTTCTTACATTTGACATCACTCATTTCACTTTAAACTCAGGATGTCACTTATCCATGGTGTTTCATCTGGTTTCGTCATTCGCAGGTCATCATATCTTCTCTAAGTGAGTGAGTCCGGGTTCTTGTGACGTCACCATTCGTCTTCCTTCAGTATCTTTTTAGCTTCTTCAGTAACTGTGCTCTGACATTCTTCATTTTGTTTTATTTGTCGATATGGCTTTCTCAATTGATACCTTACTGTCCAGGTTTTCTAAGGCATTGGTACTTCAGCAGGTGCTTTTCTTTTGATAGGTACTGGACAGAGCCCGACTGCAGCTCTCTGCTTGTTTATTTGCTCTTCATACGTCACATATTTCGGTGTGAACGTTCCTGATACTTCAAAATGAACGATTTGAGTGTGAGTCGTGCTTGGGACTTCCTCTACACATGTGACAGTGAAGAGGACAGGAATGAATTGAGAAAAATATTTATGGAATTTAAGGAGGTTTTTGCCAAGGATGCATGTGATTGCGGCCTAACTGACTTGCATGTTGCAACATTACCAGAGGGATATGGTAGAAATCCGGTATTTGTTTATCAATATCGGTTGCTGCTGGCATGCTTGGAGTCACTGGTAGAGATAATTAAGAATTTAGAATCCAGAGGAATTATCAGACCCATTCATAGTACCTCAAACACTGCCATTTTAGGTGTATTAAAACCAAGTGGTCAATGGCGTCTGTGTGCAGACTTGAGGGAATTAAATAAAAGGGTACCAGTGTCTAGATGGCCACTCCCATTCATTGATCAAGGCCTCGCTCAGGTTCATGGATCAAAAGTGTTTACCACCTTAGACCTTACATCTGGGTACTGGTGTGTGCCACTGGCTGAAGACATTCAAAATGTATTTGCATTCTCATTTGATAAAATGCAATACAATTGGGTCAGAACACCATTTGGGTATGTTAATAGTGGGAACAAATTTGGCATATTTTTGAGAAAAGCACTTCCAGGTGTGGCAGAAAGGGGAACCATCTATGTGGATGATGTGCTGATTAAAAACGAGAGCCTGAAAGGTCATTTTGAAGAGATTAGACATGTGCTTGGTCAATTATTGAAAGTAGGAGCCAAAATATCCCTGCAAAAGGCACAATGGTGCAAAAAGAAATAAACTTCTTAGGCCATGAAGTGACTCAGCATGGATTGAATCCACAGAAGAAAAAGGTGGAAGCAAAACAGAAACTGAAAAATCCTACTAATGTGAAAGGTCTAAAAAGTCTACTAGGGATGACAGAATATAACAGGAAGTTTATTGAGAATTACACTGAAATCACTCAACCTTTGACCAGATTATTGAAGCAGAATATACCTTGGTATTGGGAAAAAGAGCAGTCTGAGGCAGTGGAGAAATTGAAAGAATGTCTCATGAAGGTGCCATGATTAGCCTATCCCATAAAGAATAAAGATTTCTTTGTAGAAATAGGATTCACTGAACAGTGTATGTTATCTCAAAAGCATGATTCGAATCATAAAACTATCGCCTATGTGAGCAAGGCGTTATCTCAGGTTGAAACTAAATTTAGTGAATGTGAAAAGGCTCTCCTGACCACTGTCAGGGCGTTACAACATTTTCATCCCATTATTCAGGGAGAGAAAGTAATTATTGAAACAAGTCACCAACCGTTGCGATTTTTACAAAGTAAAAGGATTAGATCAGGCAACCTAGCGCAGTCCAGAATCACTTCATGGACATTGGCATTGCAGAGATTCCCTGTGGAGTTAAGATATGGACAGAATAAAAAGAGCCCAATTGCTCAGGGATAGCAGATCTGCATGATTGTGCAGCTGAATGTACTTTTGGTGAAATAGAAATAGAGCCCAGTTTAAATGAATTTGAACAATCACCACACAAAGCTTTTAATGAAAATCTGTGCAAAGATGTGCCAATTGTGTATGTAGATGGGTGTGCTTAATATATAGAAAATTATATTGATAAACAACTGGTGGCAGGGATAAGTAATGTCAGGATAAGCTGTGTAGGCATTCCTAGTATAGGGATGAGAATTGGAGCCAGGAGTAGAAATAGCAGAGTTAGCTGCCATTTATAAGGCAATTGTTACTGCAGTTGAAAACAAATTCAAGGAAATTGTCCTAGTAACTGGTTCTGATTATGCCCGAAACAGCTTGGTAGAGTATTTACCTGGCTGGAAGGCGAAGGGGATGCTCACACATATAAAAAAAACTCAGACACGGGAAAATGATACTAGCTATAGATAAATTAGTGTCAGAGAATGTTTTAATAATACACTGGAGGAAGATTCTTGGATATTTAAAGACACCGGGAGAGGATAAGGAGGGAAATGACAAAGCAGATCAACTATCCAAAATTGGGGCTGTCATGGGAGAAATATTGCCCATTGAACACCTAATTGTTGAACTACAGCTGGATGCAGTTACACGATCCACATCTCCAAAAGAAGTTGCACAACCTGTAGTACAATGGAGTTATGATACGCCAGATCAGGATCTGATTAAGGTGCAAATCATTTGATAGAACCCATACAAAATCCTTTAGCTGAAAATGATTTCAAAGGAAAGGAGGAGCTGATAGTCTTGTTGAAGAACAAAAAAATAATTAAACTACAGGATGGTCTGATGATTAGGGTGTCTGAGACATGTCAGGTACAGTGGGTTGTGCCTCTTTCATTCAGAGGGCTAATGTTACACCACTCGCATGATTCAATAACTACAGGACACAGGGGTTCACAAAAAAACTTTAGAAATATTGAAGGACTATGCCTACTGGCCACATATGTCCCAAGATGTAAAACTATACACCAGGGGATATCTGGTGTATGCACAATTTAAACCTGCTTCACCAATGCATAGAGTTCTGTTAATGAAAAGAGGTTTAACCCTCCGTGGTCAGATTTGATAGTCGACTATGTTGGGCCTGTGAAAAGATCAGCCAGAGGAAATAGATATTTATTAACGGTGATATGTCTAATGTCAAAGTGGGAGGAGTGCATTCCTGAACCAGACTGTAGTGCATAAATAGCTGCCACATTGTTGGTAAATCACATATTTTCAAGGTTTGGGTTACCCCAAAGGATAGAATCAAACAGGGGAAGTCATTTCACGAGTGCCTTGATGAGCAAGGTGTGGCAGATATAGGGGGTAAAAAGGAAATTGCATATCTAGTATAGGCCGGCTTCTTCTGGAAATGTAGAAAGAAGCAACAGATCTAAAGTGGAGATACTAAAGAAGTTTGTAGCAGAGGCAGGTTCCAGTTGGGATCTACAGTTACCTTTAGTATTAATGGCCATTAGGTCGACTCCTGCTAAAGCAACAGGCATCAGCCCTTATGAAGTATTGACAGGAAGGAAAATGGTACTGCCACAACATTTATTGTACAGGACACACGAGCAAACACTTGTGAGTGCATCCACAGTTTAAAAATATGTGGAAGAATTGAGGAAGCACTTGCAACATGCATTTGCATTTGCACAGCGAAATCTAGAAAGAGCTGCTGAAAGTGCAAAGACCTATTATGATAAAAAGACATCTGTAAAATAATATAAAATAGGTGATCGGGTGTTCAAATACCATTTTGGGAAGAACAGGCACACCAATTCTAAATTTCCTGTGGCATGGCAAGGGCCATTTGAAATTGTAGATAAAATATCCCCTGTTCTATATGAAATAATGAAGATGGAGGGTGGAAATATGACAGAACATTTTGTTCATGTCAACCAAATTAAGCCTTGCCACCGAAAGCATGAGATCAATAGACTTGAGCGGGTGGAGACCAGTTAAATGCACAGATTGCAATAAAAATAAGGCTGAGAGTAGAGAATAATGGTAAAAGCACAGTAAGTTTATCTGTTGGCGGATACCTTGAAGAGCGACTTTTTCATAATGCATATAACATAATAACATGAAAGCAGGTGCAAGGTGGTATATATTTCACTCCATGAATAATCAGAAATATGGTCTGGTTAGTAAGCAAGAACAAACAAAAATGCTACATCTTGCCTTTAAAAATGGTGCATAAATGGTTATCGCAGGTGCAGTTGCTGTCAAGATTTGAGAGGATTAAGTATTATGCTTTACATAAAGAAGAATTTTATAAGGAACAGTGGGAGGCTTTTAATGAACTCTATGTGTGAATTAAGTGCTGATGGGCGATGGTTTTTGTTTCAGAGTGGTTGATTTACTATTGTGTTCTTTTTATTGTGTTTGTCTTGTGTTGTGTGGTTGTGTGTTTGTTTTTTTTCTTTTATTATTATTTTTTTTCTCTCTTGTTTTCCTCTGATTTTTTGCTAGTTATCATTTCAAATTAGGTTTGTTGCGATTAGTAGAGATAATTGATAGGTTGTTCTTATTTATTCTGTACTATTTGTATCAATTTGTATAATGCTTTTTTCGTTTTATTTGTCGTTTTCTTGTTATCATAATTGTTGTTTTGGAATGATATGTATTTCTTTTGATAAATCTTTAAATAAAGTTGTCAAAAAAAAAGAAATGGTGCAATGTTTTCATAAAAGGCGCTGAATCAGACTAAGCTATTCTAATATTGTGTCATAAGATTTTTCTGCATGGGCCTTAAATAGGCAAAGAAACAAGTGAAAAGGAATGGAGGTGTAAATATTATAGAAGGGTGTATTTGGTTGAGAATTACTGTGATGCATTGTGGTTCAAAGTGTAAAATATTGTTTGTTTCTCTATAATGTGTGTTTAATTGCAGGTGTTCAAAGGTGGTAAGTCCAGGGAGCTATGGAGCTAGCCAACAGTTCCTTTCAAACCTCGTAGCAAAAGAGGCATAAACAATTATTCTATGCTATGTACTTAACCTGTTTCTTTTCTATTCAATTTAGATACCATTGACCTATTGTCCTGGCAGGGCCAGTTTCTTGAGACGATGGATCGGAAGCCATGGGATCGGAGACCACAGGAGGACACCCCAGGAAAGCCCCCGGACCAAAGTATGGGGGTGAAGATAAACAGCCTGAGATGCCAAAAGAAATCACTTCTGTGAAGGAAAATCCATGGGGTGCCAGACCGGAGAAATTCAGCTGAGAAGGATGCTGTTATGGAAGTCTGATGGACAGGACATTCCAGAGGCATGGTCCTGAGGATTGTGGGTGCCAGAAATGGAACGTAACTGACATTCAGTTTGTCTGGTGCAGTTCATTTTGTTTTCCGAGTTATTGCTGGTGGGTGGAGCATATTACTGTGTTCCTCCAACTATGACATTGCCATAATTGTCAGAAAAGGAGGGAATATATGTAGGGTTATATGGCATTAATTAAATATAATTTTCAATGGAAGCAACAAAATGGATGCAAATGCAGATAGCAGTTTTTTAAAAGCAGCCACTACAAAATGTGTGCAGATGAAAAAGGGTGAAAAACCTCTAGCAGATTAGGGATACAGGTCAGCATTTTAATGGTATTAGTCTGAATGCAGAAAAGAGATGGGAAATTATATGAAGCAGGTGAAATGCCACATGGAGTCCTTATAACAGTGAATTAGGCCTGAAATGGCAAAGCAGAGTGTTTGCAGAAAAGACAGTGGGTTCAATGTGCATTATACACATATACATTATGAGCATTCCCATCTGAGTAAAATTGCATTGAGAAAATAACCATACTAACTAATTCACTTCCCTATTAATGATACCCAATAACTAAGTAGCTCTCCTAATTAACATTACAATGCAATTTCATTAAACACAGATGCAAATCCTGTGATTTTCCTCTCTCTTTTGCTTCATGGAAGGAGATGCACGATAAAAAAAAACGAATGAATGAACTGTCTTTTGTACATATTCTGAAGCTTCTTTTGTTTGAGCAGGAAACAAGTAGATACAAACTTGCTATCGTGTTTGATTGGACAGTGGAGTCAGAAGTCTAGGAAGTGTGCAGATACGTCAGGCGGTAGGTAACTGTGCTCTTGATTGACAGGCAAATTAAATAAATAGAGGTGCTGAGAAAAGGAGGGCACTTTTTTCTTTCTGGCGCTGCAGCGCCAGCTGCAACTTCTTTCAGGAGTTTGCAGAGAGGTGACTGTCCTGGCATTGAAGCTGCTGGGATTTCAAGGCTGACTGCAAGGGCTCGGACAGGCAGCGTGGAGGCTGTAACAGTTCAGCACAGATAAACCGTAGCGGAAAGAGATTGTCCCAGATGAAGTGCAGAAGTCTCATAATTCATTGTAAGTGAAGTCAGAACATGAGGAGCATGGACGGTTGAATGCAATTCCTTATCAGTTAGCAAAGAAGTTTATTTTTAAAACAAAGAGTTCTATTTTATTTTTACATGCGCTAATTGACAAAAGGACAGAATGCCACGTTTATAAATGTTTTTCATGTACTGCAATGCTTGTTTATATTTCTTGTTTTTTTTAGGTAACTGCAGAAGTGTTGATGTGGGTAAAATTTGGGGAATGCATTGTTGCCAATTGAATTATGCTTTTATTGTAAATTACGTGATATTTAACAGATTTATAAAGTGTATGAAGACTGACTCGATGTAAGGATTATTTTTTATGTCTCCAATGCTTATTATCTAACTGAGGGGAGATAAATAGGAGGCTCTGGTGTTTGCATCACAGCGATAAAATATTTACCACTTTATTTACTGCAGGAGGTAAAAGTCAGAGAAAAAGGGGAAATATATATGCAAGCTAGAAAGTTTGTGTGTTGGTATGAATGCGTTCCACCCTGCAAGCTGAAGGGCGAACAGACCCCTCTAAGGGCATAAGCTGGTGACGTAGATAAGTAATTGGCACAATCTATATGCGATTCTTGACATTATTTATGATCTTACTGGGTACCTAGAAATGTGCTAAATCTGTGTACATGCTTACAGTCAACCCGAAGTGTGTCATAGTCACAAAAGCGAGAAGGTTTGTCTTATCATATGGGGTAGTGTAAACCATTTGCTCACCACTAAATTACCACCAAAATGAGGTAATGCCAATTTGCCACCCAAAATATCACTGTACTAAATTACCACCAAATTAGGTAATAACCCCAAAGACAAAACCTCTTACATCATGGCCTGTTAATACTCCTTGAAAATGTGTGGCACTTGATTTGCTATGATGCTGATTTATTGTCAAACTGCCTCAACTGATCTACAGATACTTTGATTAAGGATTCTTTATAAACGTTCATATACATACTATGCATACTAAAAACGCTGTGCATTTCGCAGCAACCAGTGTATGTAAAATCGGAACACAGCTAATGTTCACATATGTTGATTTACTGATATGATCATCTATTTATCTTGAAAGCATGCTTTTATCTGCAGTCATAGACCAGATCTGAACAGGAGACTCACGACCATGTAAAGGTTTACAGTAAGGCTTTTCTTATTCACAATTAGGTGGATCTGTGTCTTAGTTCTTCAGAACTCCAGGGTGGCCTAAATCTCCTGCCAGCTCTCCCCACATTTCAACTTGCTGGTTCTAAACAGACTCCTAGGTCAAAAACAAAACAGGCACTCCAAGTGCTCTGGCTTTATAGTCTCATCCAATTCCTTCTTTGATTCCAGGATTTGGCGTTGGTCCACCTACATTCTCCTATCAGGTACCCCAACCTGATAACCCATATTTCCCAGTGGTTCAGGCCAGGAGAATGCACTGCTCTCTGGCTGCAGGCCATTGCCACACTATTTCCCATACTTGGACTTAAGCCTAACTTGCCCATCTGGGACTGTGCTAAGTTCTGGATTCTCCTCCTCCACCAGGCAAGAGACATCTTAAGTGCTCTGGGACTTTTGGGGGATTAATGGTATCTCCTTCCCCCACCCCCTATCTGAACTTCCACCTACTCATCTCTCTTCTGTCCATTCCCCTCTTCCTTCATCCTCTACTCCTGCTCCTTGATGTACCTCTAAACTTTAAACTTCACCTCTGTGTCTCTGCTCCTAACACACCCATTTTTCTTGGCTCCACTCCCTTTTTATTCCACCAGAGAATCGGGCCCAGGACATGTAATTTCCTGAGTTCCATCCACTGTGTTCATTGTCTGAGTTTTCTGTGACTTGTAGATGTCCACATTGGAGGGTCCACAAACAGTTCAGTCCTCTTCCCAACTCTCAGTGTTTGCCCCATGACGTCGATGCTTTCCAGTCAGCCAAAGAGTTTTACCGTGAACAGGGCAGGCTGTACTCGCAAGGTAAGGACGGACTGAGGAGCTCCGGGGCCATCGCCCATGCATCTCCTCCAGAACCTTCAACACACATTGGGTGCCGGTCTATGGTCCACAGTATTGCTCATCCCAGTCCATTTTATAGCTCATCTAGAAACACCCAATTAACAAGCCATGTTCAAAAATACCTGCTTGACAGCTTGAGACAAGACATCAAAGAGTTCAATGAGCCAGCACTGGCCCTGCGGCATTTGCCCATTCTGTACCCAATGTAAGAATATCTTATCCATCAGCGTGGGCGAGGGTAGGGTGGGCCACAGTTAAGACGCAGCACAGACAAAAGGAAAATAGCTTTTACATCTTTTGATGAAGCACCATTTACAGAATGTGGCTGTAAATACAGTTGTGCTAGTTTGTTGTTTCTGCTTTGCCTGCTCAATGGCGCCCATTCCACGTCAAGTCTTGCATGCATTTTTAACAGCAGCTGCTATAAAGATGTCTTTAACCATTACACAGACTACACTCCCCAGGGTTTTCTCCTGCAAAACGCTAATATTTCATCCATAATTTCACGCTGTTGCGGCCCTATGAAATGCCAGCTTTCCGCAGCAGAGAATTACAGTGGGGAGTGTGTGCCTCGGAGCTCGTCTTTCCATTGAGAACACACAGCTGGAAAGATTAAAAGAACCGTGTGCCCATGTTCTTGCATCTAACAGTCTCTAAGAAACAGTCTTAAGACACATTTCTGTTTTTTTAATTCCTTCACTGTTCTTACTTCTAAGATTCACAATACATTAAATTGCTTCAAAAACTGCAGCAGTTTGAAAACATAAAAGTCATATTTTTTCTTGGTATGGATTTTTAATGCCCCATCAACAGAAGAGTTTACCATGACTTTCAATAGCTTGATATTGATGTGCCATGAACCATTGTAATGCTGCGCACGGCTGCAGCATTACAACGGCTATGACCACAAACACATGGACCTACCACCTTGACTAGAATGGCGAATCTCGGTGGCTAGAGCGAGGGTGAGCTCCTCCTGAAGGTCTTTACATAAGCATGTGCAACGAAAGTGACGTCATTTATCATGCCGAGCATGAAGCTGAGGTATAGACCTTCTCGCCATGCAGTGGCAGGTCCCGATGGTCAGTGTACTTACTGGTGGCTGCAGTAATTAGTCTCTCCCCAGAACAAGTAGGTAGAGAGGTGTTGAAGCGAGGAACAGAGCTTGAGGTGTACTTTCTTAGGACGAGAGCCCTTGGTGAAGATCAGAGCTTGGCACACAGCCAGATGTATCTGCGTTGGTTTATATCTCTTCAAAGCACTCCATTGCTTCTCAAAGCTAAATCCGCACTCAATAAATACCATAATAATAAAAATAATAAAAATAAAAGATACTGGGGGTCATTACGAGTTTGGAGGTAGCCAGGGCACTATTAGCGCCATGGCTGCCTCCAAACCCGGGTCCGGGTCCGGTCTGACTGAATGGGGACTTACCGGGACATTCCGACCTGTGCGGACCCGGTTAGTCGCCATTCAACCAACCATTCCCCATTCCCATTGAGCCCCAATAGGGCTCAATGGGAATGGGGAAGGCGCTAATTACGGGCCAGTTATTAGCGCCCTGGTCCCTTAGCGGGACCCGCAAAGGACGAGTGGCCAGACCACACGTCCTTTGTGGGTCCGGCTAAGGGAACTCGGAATTGGGCGGTAAGGGTTTACCGGCACCGGGTTCCTTACCGGTGACCGTTAACCCTTACCACCCAACTCAGAATGAGGCCCACTGTCATGAGTGCAATGTGAAAGGCCATGCTGCATGCGGGTCTAGGAGATTTGTGATCACTTTCCCTTTCAAGCTATTCACTTCTACTCTGTAGATAGCCAAGGGGTCAAAGAGTCTTACTGCTTGGGAAATACCAGCGACACTGAAGCACGATAGCAAAGGAGGGCTGAGTGTGAAGGAATGCCATCTGGCAAAGGTGTAGAAGCTCTAGCTTTTTTGATAATTATTAAGACATGATGCAGGAAATTTTCTCTCAGAGAGGGTGGTCTGCTGACCAGACCCCCTTCTCTGCCAACTCCATGCCAAAAGCCTAGTGTGCACCTTTGCCATGCTTATTCAACACCATGATCTGCAGCAACTGCTCTTCAGTAGCACAGAGCAGGTTCAGGGTGCACAGTTGCCTTCTGACAGATGCAGTGACAGCCAAGCCATTGCAGCACAGGGGCTACATTTAAGACATGCGCCACTCTCCCCAAAACCACATAACTATGAGAGCTGCTATCCTGGCGGCACTTGTAAACTTTAAATATAAGCAATACTCGAGTTTAAGGTATGGAGGCTAGTATCTCTCGTACATATGAAAGCCACATCAAATTGATATCAAGCAAGGTGTCAGCACCGTGAGCTCAGCTCTGCTGTGGAAGGGTTATGTGTGTTCAGGACAAAAATCCTGGCCCTGCCAACTTGTAGGGCACGGAGACTGAATGTCTGCGCCTCACCTTTAATCCTTTATTAGGTCTGGTAACCCCTCTTTCTAACAGGATAGTCTCCCAGTGCGAACTGTCCTGGGAACAGGCAGCGGGAGGCACATCCATCCTAAAAGGACTAGCCACACACACAGAGTTTGGAATCACACTTTCTCTTTATTCAACTCGATGATGTAAGAGGTTGTTACCCATGTGGCCTCCGACGGGTTGGTGCCTTTCTAGCGGTCCACAGTGCTCTGTGGGGGTAAGGACAGGGCAGCAATCAATGAAGGTATGTCCAGCCAGTGTTTCAGTTGCCATGTAACTGCCGGGTTCCCCTGCAGGAAGTGTTGGCGTTTGCCCTTTGTCATCACCACGTCACCGCATTTTGCGGGTTCCATGTAATAATGCAAAAATGTCTCCTGACAAAAAAGTCACCAGTTTTATGGAGACATTATTACATTGAACATGTCCCCTGCTCTCCTTGTAAAAATAAATAATAATATTACCATATAATATTGCTAATGGCTTTTCCCGGCAACATTATTTATGGGGACATTATGCATGGGGATATTATTACCTGATACCGTTTTGTGGGACGTGGCGTGAACACAACATTCCTCTCCTTTTCTCTTTAAAAACTATTTACATTTCAACTGGGTCTATGCTGTCACCCCATTGTCCCTTTTAACACACACAGGGCCTCATTATGAGTTTGCCGGTCCAGAAGCAGGTGTGCCTGCCAGCCGTGGCCACTGTGCCCAACAGGTCTGACCCTGCCTGGTGCAGCGGCTCCGGTAGGCAGACCCATCACAGAGGCACCAGCACTATTTGTAACCGTGCCGGTGCTTCCATGTCCCCACTCCCATAGAGTCCTGTTGGACTCTCTGGAAATGGGGACTTACAATTTACCAGCGCCTGGCTTCCTGGGCCACCGGACTTGTAACGAGCTGGTGGCACCGGGAAGTCAGGCACCGGTAAATTATTATGAGTCCGGTGGCAACCCACTGGTAGCACCAGCAGGGGTACTGCCAGACTCGTAATGAAGCCAATAGTCACTTTGTTTTTCTGCGGCTTAGGTGCCACCCTCAGGTTGAACCTGCTGTGTTGCTGTGGTGGCTTCTCATGCTTGCTGTCAGCTGTTTGGACTTCCACAGTGGGTCTGGCTGGCAAATCAGGTGCTATATTTATTTATTTCTTTTTGCATTTGTTATACGCCCAAACCCAGGGGTATCACGGCGCAGTTTACATAGTGGAACTTATCTGGTTACAAAGGTGATTACAATGAAGCTTCTGCCTGGACTTTCAGGCTGGCCGCAGCCTCCATATCCTCTGATGGGCCTTTGTTCATGCTGCCAGTCACATTGTCTTCCTGGGTGTATGACTGATCTCGGCTTTCTCTCCACATGGTCTTGGGGACTCGTTTGGACCAAGACGCATTCCTCGTAATTGTCTTGCTGGCTCGGTTGGCCATCACTGTTGTTCCTTTCTGCCGGGTAACTATCCATGGGATGGTATGAAATGGGCTTGCCAGATTTGACTTTGTAGCATTTTCCAGGACAAGTACCTGATCGCTGACCTTGTAACAGGATTTTTTGGCTCGTCGCTTGGCACTCATCTGTTTGTTGGCATTGACTCTTCAAGCATGCATTCTGTGTTGGATGAGTCCTACTGCACGTAGTATTAAGGAGTTCAATATTGTACAATACATCGGAACGGCTGGGGTGTGTCGGTTGAGGGGTGCAGTCTTAGCCGGTAGTTCCGAAGGTAGGGATACAGCTCCAACTTCAATGGACTTTTTTGTCTCTTTGATATTGGTAGTACCTTGTTGATTGTTCTCATGACACTCAGCATCCCCATTTGCTTCGAGCCACCATGATGTGAGGTGGTGATAGTGGATTTTGAAGTCATTAAAATATCTTGCCAGTTCTCTTCTTTGGAAAGGTGGCCCATTGTCACTGCTTATGGATTTCGGCAGCTCATGCGTGGCATATATTTTTCAAGTGCTGATATTACTGCTTCTGTCACTGTTGACTGACTGTATTACTTCCACTTCTGGGATAAATGGCTAATAAAAGGTACTTTCCTTCTTGTACAGAGAAGAAATCAATGCTTATTGCTTCCCATCGTGCTGTGACTCTCGGGGCTGACTGGATGCGTTCAAGCCTTGGAGGTGCACTTGTTGTCTGGCATGTGAGGCACAACAATATGACGCTCTCCACTATTGTGTCCAGTTGTGAGAACCACACTATGTTTCATATCCGGGCTTTGGTCTTGTCAATACCCTGGTGTCCCTCATGTGTGAGCATGATAATCCTGTCTTGTAGGTTCAGTGGTATGAGGATGCATGCCCCTCTTATTATTAGATTGTCGCTCATAATGGATAGCTTGTTGCAGACTGTGAATACCCCAGCTAAGAAGTCCTTGGCTCCATCCGTGCGATTGTGATTGTTCTACATGCATATGTTCCACTTTCCTGCTAGTATTGCATTCTTCACAGGGCACAGCACGGGTCTGTGTTGGTCACCTCTGTGATGTCTGCATTGCTAATCGCTTTTGGATTCATGGTGTGTATAATCTGGCAGATATGCTCTTCTGTCTCTGTAGACTCAGTCACCTCCACCACAGTCGCGGCATGGGCGTGCCTTAATAGAAAATCGGCAGGGTTGTCTGTTCTCACATGATAGATTAGGTCAAACACGATTCTTGCTCGGGGGTCTGGTGGGGGATGTGGTACTGAGCCCCTGAAAATAGGTATTTTAGACTTGTGGTTGGTGTATTGAGGAGTCAGAAATGTGAGGTGGATACGTAGATAGTGTCTTCTCACAATTAGCCATTTTTATTCAATAATAAAGGGTGAGAAAGACACCTCACTTTCCCTAATCTAATGAGGATTTTCCTGCTTGTCAAACTAAGACTAAAGGAAAACACTCTAAAAGGGTATCTGTCCCTCGCACCTAGATATAAACACAAAATATACAAGTATCTTTTTGCCAGTCAAAACTCAACACAATGACAATTGGATTTAAACATAAATGAGTTAACAATTGTCCTTGTAACCTCGGTTGGATCCCCTTCCCCAGGACTAAAGGAGGATTTTCCAAACCAAAGTTTAAATCAAGAAAGTTTGTTTAAATAGCCAAGCTCTGTTCCAAATGCAACACAAAGTTTCCTTCTCTCCAAAAGTCTTTCACTTTGCACTTAGAATTTGGTCAGCAAAATGGATCAATATTCCACAGATGAATGTTCAAAACTTCCACAAGCTTACTACACAAATAGAACAAAAAGACGTTGGCTTATAACTTCTTCAAAGTATACACTATCACCCCTCTTCTTTGAAGGATAATTTCACACCTCTTCATAAACTGCAATGTCTTTTTCACCACAGTTCATCACAGCACAATATTGGGTTTGACACTTTCTTTTAACTTCAACCATCCACCACAATACAGTAGTTCAACGTCTGCTTCCTGGTCCTCTAACCCGCCAGTACTAACCACTACAATGTCCCCAGGATAAATCTCTTGCCACTACTACAAATACGCTGTGATGAGGTTTGCTTCAAACATCAGACAAGTCTTAGACTTTCAACAACACTGAACTGTACAACTTGCTTCATAAGGATACAATACATATTGATGCTGTTTGTTTCTCCGATTTGTATGCCATAAGCAATGCATGTTATATTCCTCGCCCCTGCAAATGGCTACAAGGAGGGCTCCTCTCCTTCCACCTTTGAGTTTCTTCAATTAAATCAATTAACAATTAATAATGTCTTCTGTTCGAATTTCTCACTTTAGGAAAGGTGTTTCCCTTACCAATTGACCTTATTTGGCCTAGACAAGGTTGGTTTCCAGATACTCTTCTTGGCTTGGGCAATGTTGGTTATTAACAGGTTCAAATATTGCCCTCTGTTTACTTTGGCCATGAAGTTTACAGTCTTTCTTCATTTGATCTTAACCAATATCAATATCACTCCAGAAATACTTTAAATCATTAGTTCGTTATTCAAATTTCCAGCGAACTGCCAGCAGTTGATTACAGTGAGCCCCGGGGTCACCTAACAAAGTCCAAATCACCAGTTTCTCACAACGCGTCTGAGCCACCCGTTGCTGCTCTAATGCCTACTTCTTCTGCCAAATCCTGAGCTTCTGGCAGATACGGTTGCACTCCCACGTCTGGCGTCTGGAGTCAGTCATGTTCCTGTTATGTTCTGATGCTCGCCAGCCACCGGAGCAGGGCCCACGTGAGAAACCTGAAGGTGTCTCACACGCTAGTCCCAGATGATCTGTCATCCAGGTGGCCAGGACACAGCCATTGCTTCTGGATTCCGTTTCTGGGGGTGGACTAGTGTGAGTGGATCAACTGGGTGAGGGGTGTTGGGGGAGTGGGACACCAGAAGGGGAGATGCAGTATCCCTTTCCCTGTAACACCTTTACCACATACGACCAGGTAGGATACTCAGGAACTCAACCCCCCCTTTCACAACATGAACACTTTCTCACTAACTCGCTATGAGAGAAAAGGGACTAACACCTTTGCTGTATACCTGACATGTCCCAATACAATGGTCAGGTGATTACTGACCATCAAGCACACCTGACTTCCATTACACTTCCCCAAATGGATAAAAGGCGGAGCATGAGAGCACCGTTGGAGCGAGGCAAAGCACACAAGGAAACAGAAGTTCCAAGATGCCAATTTAACACGAGGAGAAGGACGGTGAAACAGAAAGGGATCGCAAGGAGGGAAGTGCCCTTGACCTTTTCGACGAGGAACCGTTTCTTTAATGAAACCATGAGAATAGAAAGCGTAAGCCCAGGAAACCAGGTTTATGAATCCTGCATTGTGTGTCAGAGGTACCAGGGCCCTCCCACATCGATATTCAGGGCAGAGAGAATTGCCTGCTGCAGTGGTACTGTCCTTTGCTCCTACGACAAAGTAGTACCAGTGAAATCAACACAGCCGGTGAGTTATGGAGACCGATACCAGACCGGTCTGTGTTGAAGCCAAGGTTGCAAGCAGCAACATTGTGTGGTGAGCGCTGAAGCGAACAGTGTATGTGATAACCAACGTAAGTAAAATTAAACAACAAATGAGTGATTGAATTTTGAAACCAAGATACAATACCTTGAGAGAGTGGTCTGGAAATGTGTGCCTGCTCATTCGAAGATCTCTGTAAGGTATCCAACTGAGTGTGTCCAAAGGTGAAAGAGTGGCAAAGAACAGTGCCTCAAAGTGGTCCTGCATGGGGTGAAGCTAAATCCTGTGCACAATCGAAAGTCTTCAATGTTGATACTACCAAGACAGTTGATGACAAAGTAGATTAAAAATGGTCCGAGCCCGAACGAGGGAGATCAATTGAAAGCTTTGGGTTAAAGCAAGTTTGTGTTAGAGTGAATTAAATTGGTCTGAGCTCGGCAGAGATAGACTGATTGAACATTGTGTTAAAACAGATCTGAGCACGGCTGAGGGGGATCCAGGGTGAACTGTGAGTCACCCGAGAAATTGGATACATGAACATCTTATGACCATTGTGTTAAAGGGGATATGAGCCCGGCTGAGGGGGAACCAAGGTGAATAGTCAATCACCTAAGAAATTGAATATGTGTGAAATCCTGAGAGGAAAGGAATTTATTGTTTGTTTGCACCTCAGGCCAAAGAGACTTTGAAAGGCAAAGAGACTTGGGCAGAGAAGACACTGATGCTAATGTTTGAACTGTACCCTTGTGCTAGAGAAAACAGAGACTGTGCTAAGCTCGAGTGTGTCGCCTTGTCCGGTGCAGAAAACGTGGGGAAGGACGGTGTAAGGAAGGCATGCCATCAACAGTAAGACAGACACAAGTGACCACAGTTCATTAGTGTTTAGCGAACTTTCACACAGGTGTGATAAGCGCCTATCTAAACCTAAATCTACAGATGGGAGTAATCTATGACCATCAAATAATAATAATGCAGTCCTAGTGGAGTCTTGTCAAAAATAAAAGGGCCTATACTACAAAACATATTGCCAATCCTTACCGCTAATTTATAAATAGTCTGGGAAGTGTTCACAAAATGATACATCAGGATTTTCGGGCCGTTGGCCTCCCTTCAGCACAGAGCAAGGTGGTTCACTCGAGCAAAACACATACTCTGGCTTCTATGGCACGAGGATATGGTTCCATCACCAACATGAGGACTTCTGTGCACAAGTCTCTTTACTTCTTAAAATTCTCTTGATTTACAAGGTCTGATGTGCACAGCAAAATATAAAGTTATTTTCTTCTTACAATTTTCAATTCGGGTGATTCACCCTGGATCCCCTCACCTGGACTCACATCCCTTTTCTATCACAATCGTTACTGTGGATCACCCTCTTCCAGGCTCAGATCCCCTTTTAATAATGTTCAATGAATATTCTTTCTCGGGTGACTCACGGTTCACCCCGGATTCTCCTCAGCCAGGCTCAGATCCTATCTCGTATCCAATTTGTCTCCCTCAGCCACGCTTGAACTATTGCTATTAACATTAAATGATCAAAGACTATTGAATATGCACAGGGTTTAGCTTGACCCATGGCAAGCCCCCTTCGATATCGATATTCCCTATTTAACATAAAACATCAGTTGGATGCCTAACAGAGACTTTCGAATGAGCACCCACATGGCACAGGACCACTCTGTCTATGGTTTCTTTCTTGGCCTCCCAAAGTACAGTCACTCCTTTGGTTTCTAATTATATTTGCGTCACTCATTGCATGTGTTTCACACACTGTCCTCTTCAGATTTCTTCATACAATGTTTCTGCTTGCAAACTTGGTTCAAACACAAGTTGGTTTGGTATCAGTCTCTCCTACTCACTGGCTGTGCTGTCTTTACTGATGCTGCTTTGTTGTAGGAGCCAAGGACAGTACCACGGCGGCAATCGATCCTCCCTGCCTTGGTTATTGACGCGGGAGAGCCCTGGATGCCTCCAATGCACAGCGTTGGTTTATTCAACTTTAGTTCCCGGTCTTAAGTTTCTTACTTTCCAAGGTTCACAAAAGTAACAATGCAAAAAAGTCAAGGGCACTTCCCTACTTGCAACCCTCTCCAGTCTCGCCGTCTTTCTCTTCATATTAAACTGCCATCTTGGAACTGCTTTTTCCTCATGAGCTTAGCCTGGCTCAGAGTATGCTTTTGTGTTCCGGCTTTTAGCTATGTTGGGAAGTGTGATGGAAGTCAGGTGTGTGTAATGATAAGTAATTACCTGAACTTACCTGAGCATTTTATTGGGACATGTCAGGTATACGGCTCTGGTGTTAGTCCATTTTCGGTCATGGTGAGCAGTATGTGAGAAAATGTTTGTGTCGGGAAAGGGGGTGTGGGGTTGAGTTCCTAGGTATCCTGCCTGGTAGGATCGGGAAAAAGTGTTAACAGTGAAGGGGATACTGCATCTCACCCTCCGGTGTCCCACTTCCACTCCCCGAAAACCCCTCATCCAGGTGATCCTCCCACATTAGTCCACCACCAGAAACTGGATCAAAAAGCGATGGCCATGTCCTGGCCACCTGGATGACATATCCTCAGGGACTAGCAGTTGAGATACCTTCAGGTTTATCACAGAGGCCAACGGCCTGAATATCCTGACATATCATTTCTTGAACACTTTTTTCTTTTTCATAACATTCCCACACTATTTGTATTTAGAGGTAAGGATTGGCAGTAGGTGTTTTAGTATAGACCCTTTTGTTTCGACAAGACACCACTAGGACTTCATTATTATTATTTGCTGGTCGTAGCTTGCTCCCATTTTTAAATTAAGGATTAGATAAGCGTTTTTTTAAACCCTTTTTGAAATTCAATAAACACACACCGTTGAACTGTGGTCACTTGTGTCTGTCTTACTGTTGATATCCTGACTTTTTACACCCATGACAAGGAGAACCTCTTTCTCCCATGGGAAGGTTCTTCGAAGCATCGATTTCTACTGCGCGACCTCTGCGCCTCAGGTTTCTGACTTCTAAGACTCTCTCAACACCATAATGAGCTTTGTTCCATGGGCATCAGTGCCTGAGAAGCGTACGCTATTGGTTTTACTTTACCAGTGGGGAGGTTGCACTAGTCTTACTGTGCTTGCATCAACATACAGATCCATCTGTAGAATGGTGTTGTAGTACACCATGGTAGTGTCGGCAGACAATGAGTCCTTGATGCATTCAAATGCTTACTGACAGTGGGTATGCCTCGCCCATTTGGTGGCTTACTTTGTTAGCTCTCTCAGTGGTTCGGAGATTGTGGCCAAATTGTGTATGAATCTGCACAGTAAGTGGCCATGCTCAAAAAGCTTTGGACCTCCATGGGCGTGGTGGGTGGGGTTGCTCCCTTGAGATCTGTGACCTTGTGGGAGTCGACAGACACACCTTTGACATTAAGCACGCATACAAAAATATTTAGCTCCTCCCTCCAGAGTTCACATTTCTCCTTGTGGATTAACAGACCGGCATCAACTAGCCTGTCGATGACAACCAATAACCTGTGTAGGTGTTCTGCGCTGCTGTCTGTGTGGACCAGCATGTCATAGCTGACAATTAGCACCCCTGGGATACCCTGGAGGACTAACTGAAAGGTCTATTGAAATACCTCTGCTGCGGAGGAGATCCCGAAGTTCAGCCTTTTGTTTCTTCTCACACCCAGGTGCGATGAGAAGATAGTAATATATCATGAGTCCCGATGCAGTTCTAGATGGTGGTACCCTGCATTCGGTTTTGAGTGTGTCAGGTCTGCCACAATCTTGTTCATGGTCAGGTGATGCGCCGTTCATGGATGATTGCTGCATGTTGATGCATATGCATACTTTGGATTTTTGGTGACTACCATGGGGAAATCCAAGGGGTAGGTCCAGCCAATTTCTCTATTATGTCTGCTTTCTCTAACTCTAGCAAACCCTTTGCGACCAAGTCTTGCATAAGGAATGGTGTCCTATGCCACACTGCCTTATGTTGTATGGTTGTGTTGCTGTTTAACTTGATTGGTTTCCCTTTAAGACACCCTAGCCCAAGAAGTTTGTTGGGATGTTTTGCTAGCAGGTCTTGTACGTCATCCGTGTTGGCGATGTCGCAGATTAACTGGATCAGCACCAGGTTGTCTGCCGAGCTCCAGCTGAGTAAACATTCTATACCTGTATCGACGACTTAGATCTTGGATTGGATCATTGTGTCCCCTCTGCCAAGTGTCATTTGAAACCGCCTATGACTGCGAAAGGTGTCTTGCCGCCGTAGGTGTACAAAAGTGTGTCTGTGTTTTTCAGCACTGGTTTGATCTGTATCTGTTTGAATGTCCCTACCGGCATGATGTTCACGGAGGCCCCTCTGTCAATTGTTATTACTGTGTCTTGCCGTTGATTTGCATGAGGCATCTGGGCCTCGTCTTCTTCGACTGTCTTTTCCTCCTTGTTGCTGTGCAGATATTAGGTTCACCTCCCCCTTTTTCTTTGTGTGTTGTGCTTCGAGTGCTGCCACTATTCTCTCTTCCTCATCTTTTGAATCATCAGACTAGGAGTTGTCTTCCACTTCGACCTGGCAGGCTTTGACCTGCTTCTTTTTCTTGATGGTTGGCCCTGGGGGACAGTTTTGGGTTGAAGGGCCTGATGACTGGCATACCCTTGTGCAGTGTTGAAGACGGCCACATACGTTGCATGTGGTCCCTTGTGCTGGGCAGCTCTTTTTCGTCATGGCATTGTACGTCATACCAACTGCAGTCGTTCAGACCTGGTATTCTTGGCTGCCATGTGCGGGTGCTGTTTGACTCTCTGCTATCTCCTCTGGGTTGTGAATGGCTGGTGGCTAAAGCAATTGTGGTTGTTGGGGCGAGTTGGAGCTACTATAAGGTGGTGTTCATGTGGGCCGCCCTGGAGTGAGAGAGCTCCCTTTGTCATCCGTATTCTAATATTCACACCAGGGGATGCCCTTTTCACTCAATATTATGTACCTTAGTTTTTCGGACTGCATACTGTTAATTATTTGGCGCCTGATTTCTTTGTCAACGTCCTCGTGGTCGTATGATAGGGCCAGCTGGCATAGTCTGGTGTGATATGCGTCGAGGGTTTCGGTCTCAGTTTGTACTGTTGTGCCGAAATTAAAGATTTCGTAGTCAGGATTCAATTGTGGCATGAAATGGGCTGTTAAGGCGACTTTCACTGATTTGTAAATATCTGTGCGGTCTGCAATTGCCAGCGAATTGACAATGTCATCTCCTACACTTGGCAGCAGGTGGGATCTCATATTTCTCTGGGTTGTTACATCCTTACAATCCATTGCCATCTCAACTTTCTGTATCCTTATGGCCCACCGGAGTCCCACTGAAGATGTGTCAGTGTACGGGTTGAAAGGGGCTAGAGGTGTCCCCATGGCCACTCTGTCCCTGTGCTGCAGGGGTTAGGCTGAATGTAGCTGTCAACCTGGATGGCGTGCCCAGCTCTGGCGTGGAGACTGTCCTCTCCATGTTGACCCAGTGTTGTGTCCCTTTAATAAGATTGTGCAATTCTTTCTTTCTTTATTTTTTACGTTTGTGTTCCTCTGGGAGTGGGATACACCTATTATGGTGAGCAGGCCTTCCCAATTCCTTGTGCCTCCTGTAGTAGGCCATGAGTGGTGCACTTTTTGTATCCAGTTCTTTGAGCCACCATGTGGCTGGTAGGCACTTTTCTGCTGTCGCCGCTCCGTTATCAGCTGTTGCTGAGTGGTTTGCAAAGCTGGTGTATGGCCATTCTGCCCGCTCGTCGCCAGTGTGATGTCGGTGGTCATGTGCCAGGTGGCCTCCGACGGAGTGTGCCTCACTGGGGGTGCACTGCGATGTGTGAGGATATGAGCGGGGCAACGTGCAATGTCGACACATCCAGCAGTGTCTGAGTCGGAGCGTAACTTCCGGCTTCCCCTGTAGGAAGTTCCGGCGTCTGCCCTTTATTATCACCACGTCTCTGCAAAGTGCGGGACGTGGCATGAACACAACAAACTCCAAACTTCTCCTTCAACTATCTCCTTCCTACTGACTCCTCTCGGCTTCCTTGCTCTTTCCCCTTCCCACGTGAACCTTCCCATGCGGTTCATCATCCTTGTGCCTACTAGAGGGGCTGTGTCCCTGTACTGTAATAGTGTGCTGGATTGTTTGGGAATGAAACAGAGAAAAAGAGAAAGTGAGAAGGAGAAAGAGGACAGCCAGAAAAAAAAAACATCTAGTTGGAGAGTAGAGTGAGTGAGTCTGAGATAGAGGCTGCTTCTTTGGGTTCAGGAGGAAAACTCTCTGAGATGCATTAATGGAAAATATTGCAGATTCCTTTCTTCTCTCTACTTCCATTCTAAGTAATTTATAACAAATATATACAAATATGTAAACAATTGTTAGGGGAATTTTAAAATCACTGTGGCAGTTAAACATTTGATTTGTTAGAATATCATACCGTCTAAAGAAATCACCTACGGGGTCATTACGACCCTGGCGGTAGGGGGTTAACGGGGCCTGTAGAGCTGCCGGCCCCGTTAGCCCCCTACCACCTCATTACGAGGTCTCCTCGCGAGACCCGCTATGGACGCCTGGTTTAGGCGTCCTTAGCAAGTCCTGCAAGCAGATCAGGATGCAAACAACGGGCCTGTCATTAACGGGCCCGTTGTTTGCATACTCCCCATTCCCATTGAGCCCTATGGGGGCTCAAATGGGAATGGGGATGTACCAGGTCCGGGTTTGCTGAATGGTGAAATACTGGGCCCTCCAAGGTTGGAATGACCCACTATTTCCCCATTCAGGGAACCCGGACCCGGTACCCGGTATGGGGGTAGCCATGCCGCAAATAGCAGCATGGCTACCTCCATGGTCATAATGAGGACCCTAGTCTCCTTGTCAATAATATTTCCAAAAGTGCTTCATGCATGCCAGAGCGAAGTAACCTGTAAAATTGAGAGCTGCTCCTACCTGATGTTGAGAGACTTTTTCCTGAGCTCGTTCCATCGGAAGTTCATATTGTCGAGACGTCTCTGCAACAAGGCAGCATCGTTCGAGCCCTCTAGCGACCTTCGGATCTTCTGGCCGTTCTCATCCAGGCTGTGGAAGATTTCTGTGTGGGCCTCAATCTCTGACTGGAGATCCTGTGGACGACAGGAAAGATACAATTTATGAAAGAGCGAAAAACGCACGGGAGGGTGAGGAGCAGCAAAAAACTATCTCAGAGCATTTAACATTCGGTCACATTCCTGCTACTGAATAATGGTAAGCAGCACGATGCACTTACCAACCGGACGTGCTAAGTGGGCCATGGCTATTTTAATGTAAGCTGATAAACATGTTATCATTAGTGTACTGGAAGGCCTGCTTGGCCTTCATTTTTCATTTTGTGGCTGCAGTCAAGGAATTCATATTCAGGCATCATGTGATCTCCATGAAAGGCTGGCAATTGGCAGCCGAAGAGAATTGAGCAACGGTAGGAAAGCCGTTTGAGAGGTCGGCGAGGCAAGAGATCAGAGAGAAAGACTAAACACGTCCCTGGTTATTAATCACACACATGTAGTATGCCACTAGTTATTTAATTAAAACAGCTCCGTTTCTTAGAGATGGGGAAGCGAACAACAAAACATATGTTAAATCCTCCAGATACCTTTGTATGCGCACCTTATGCTCGCTAAATTATTAGATTTGCATGGAGAAATGTCAGAATAAATGAGCTTTTCCACAGTGAGCTGTAACCGTTCTAGACATGAGTTTTCTCTAAGTACAGTTCTGTTCTCAAGAATGCCAAACTCTCATTGACCTTCCCTCCAATCATTACACTAATAAACGTGCCAGCCAGCCAATCAAACCTGGTGTTGGGCGGAGGGAAGATGCAATTGGTTGATGGTTACTGCAATGCATCTGATCTCTTTTTCAATGCTTCCACCCATTTATTTTGCCCAATACCGGGTTAAACTTTATCCAAGCCTGCTACCTCACAAACCCTATAGTGAAACCACTTATTTATGATTTAGGTCACTGTACTGCAAAGGTGATTAGAGATCTGGTCTGATGATAATAACAAGATGATTCACGTCTTTAGTTCAATGGTCGGTAGTGCTGAAAGCTAAGGTTGCGGGTTCAAATCTGAAGTGTCTCAGGTGGTAAATGAGGCACACAAGAAAGTGCACTATTGAAAAGCAATGTAGTGTTCACCGAGTAATGGAAACACAATGTTCTCTGGCAAAAAAAGAACCAACTTACAAGGTTTGATTCCAGTGCAGAAGAACTTAAGGAGAGAATAGAAAGCTGTGCCCAAGGTTTCTTATACTATGGATCCTGGTAGGAGGAATTGGTGCAGAAGTAATTTAGCAAGGAGATAGAGGTGGGACACTGACATAGTCAATACAACATAGTGCTCACCATGTTTGGACATTTGAATGGTGCAATACCCAATCCTACGGATCGAGTATAACCAATGGCTGCACTGGGATGCCAGCATGCAACATATATGATGTGTTACATGAGAAATCTGATTTAGACTCTGTGCAAAATATGCCGGTTCCCAGCACAAGTAGTAGATCCGAGCTATGGTGAGTCAATTTCCTAAAGTTTCCTAAACTGAAGATGATAAGATTAAGTGACAGAAATAACAGAGTTATAATGTCCATGACGGAATGTGGTAATTCGGGTACACCGGTGGATAGCATAGCACTTAGAACAATTGTATCACAAGAGGCACATTATGCATCAGTCAATATGGCTCATGCTGAATGGCATCAGCTGTTTCAAGCCTTAGTGCAGTGAGACATAAGCAAGAGCAGTGAGAACCGTCCAAACCAGAGGAACCTTGTTACGCTCACCCACCGAACAAATGGAAATTGAATTGGCCACAAAATAAGTATGGCTGCTGCATCCATTTCTGTACAAGTTGAAAGCTGTTATCATGCCTTTTCACATTTTATTTTGTCCTTGATGAGCAAAGATTTTTAGCTGACACAATATCCAAGATGTGATGCATAGGCTCGCTACTTGGCTTGCTTGCTTTAGTTTTGATCGGTTTCACCTACTGTTATAAAATGGATTTATAAACTCTGACCTGGTGGACAGAAGTTTAGGAGGCCACCCTTGTTTAGTGGAACAGTGGAACGTTTTGGACAAACCAGACCAATCTAGGGTCAGCTTGGCAGGCGGTCAAGACTAAGGGCTTCCTCACGAGTTGGGCGGTAACGCCGGCGCTATTACCGCCGGCGTTACTAGCCGTAGCGCCAACCCCCCCGGCGTTATTAGCACCGGATCATGGGTTTGGCAGAACGGTTAGTGCCAATTCCCAATTGGGCCCATTCGGGGATTCCTCATTCCCCATTGGGCCCAATGGGGAAAATTCGTGCTATTACCGCCGGTGGATTTCCCGCCGGCGGTAATAGCACCAAAAATCGGCAAATTTGCAGCAGATTTCCCCCCAGCTCAGAGTTGGGGGGGAAATCCACCAAGGCTATGATCTGGCGAACCATTAAATGCGGCGGTAATAGCGATACCACCGCATTTAAGGGTTACCGCCAGACTCGTGATGAGGCCCTAAGTGTCAGAAGGGGTGAGAGTGATCGGAAGCCCGCAGTGAGCTCGCACAGTAAAACTTCACAGATTACTCTTAGACAGATGTGTATCAAAAATACATGTATTATATGCCTTTATAACAAAACACAATTAAACCACAGTAATAATAAAACAGTTAACACACACACTTTTTCACTATGTAACACATAGAAAATGTATTTAGCCTAATGCTGATGAAAGGGGAAAAAATAACCACAACCTGTAGCAGAAAGAGGTAAACTCAACACAGCTATCTCTTTAGGCAGTTCTTTGTCGTTAATCCCTAGTTTATGCTTATATTAATCCAGAGCATAAAGCTCCTAAGAAGTGAGGAGCCTTATGCTCAAATTAGAGCAGTGCATTTACAACACGCGGTCGTGCATAAAGCAAGAATGCGGGTTCTCTTCAGGAAGGGGGTTGAGGTGATGAAGAATAAAGCCCTACTCCTGAGGAGGGTCTACCCTTGCACATAGAGCAACCTTCAGAGTTCGGGAATAGCTGGGGAGCAAAGGCTAGCCTAGCCAGGGTGAGTATCTTTTAAGGGATTCTAGTGCGTAAAAACAGATGGATGTGCCAGGAGGCCACCATGATGAAAGTACTCACTGACCCTCTACACAGTCTGGACAAAACGTTGCCAGTCTAGTCCACTTCGCTAGTAGGTTTCACCCCTGGAGTTACAGGATGCTCCTGCTCTCAGCGGCTGCGGGATGGAACGCACGACCGTGGTGGGACAGTAGCCTTTTCTCAGCTCTCAAAGAAAGAACAAGGAAAGTTCTGGTGCAGCAGGTTTCAAGACACAATGGGGCAGGTCTGCAAGCACTTACAGTGACAGTCATCACAGCGGGGTGACACAGGGACCAAAAAGGCTCACTGCTTGGCACACTCTCTGAAATCGCAACCACAGAAGCTAGGACAACAAGGTTTGATAGGGGGAGGGTCCAGGACCACAAGTAACCAATGCCCAAAGTCTTGAGTATCAACTCTGGATGGCAGCGCTCCTGTGCGATACCCTGGTTTCAAGCTGGTCAGTTCTCTGGATGGCCCAGGAAGAGGCTCTTTGCGAGGGTAAGTAGGAGGTGCCGTGAGTAGTTGGCCCCACTACTCCAAAGGGTTCAAGCGTCCTTGCAGGCCTTCTTGGTACGATGCAAAAGCATGGTTCCGACGGGACAACAGCAGGGTCAGTATGCCAAACCTTCCAGCATGTCTCTGGTGGCTCCACAAGTCTGCTCTTTAGTTCAGGATACTTGGCTTCTGCTGTAGTTTGGTGTGCACTTTAGGTGATCGACCTGGAAGGGATGCAGTGCCCCTTCTCTTATCCCAGATTTGTTCCGCACCCCAAATCTCAGATAACCAATGGAAGATCTGCTCTCTTGCATGCATGCCAGGCGTGGGCCAATTGTTGTTCCAGTCACTTAGGCATACCAGACATACTGGCACCAGTAGTGTGGATTGGGGCCAGACAGTTCCAATCCTCTTCCTGGGCACTAGCATGCAGGAGCCACTGAAAAATGCATTTTCCATGGGAGGCTGCATGCCCAAATAAGGAATACCAGATTCTCTCGACCTGGGGAAGGCAAAGGGACAAAATCGCCAAAGGACAGATCAAACCACTTTGTGGCTTGGCCATTTTTGGCACTGGCCACAGTCTTGGGACAAATGTGGTACATGCGGTATAGTCTTTAAAAATGAAGTAAACATACTTTAAAAGTAAACTGCTGCCACCAGTTCATCCTAGGCATACTTGTACAAACATCCAAAAATCCTTAGAGGCTGGCTAGGGCCATAAAACAAAAGGACTCCTATCTGCGGTACTGTAAGCTACTTGGAACATAGATAAAAAGTTATCAAGACATGGCAGCATAGTCAAAGACTAAGGGAAACATAGTTTACCAGTTCTGACAGCCTACCTGTCATTTTTCCCATAACAAATGAGCAAAAGCCCAGAGCAGTGCAGCTGAAGGCTGAGCTCCACTGGAAAAAAGTCAGGTTAGGTAAGCCAAACAAAAGCAAAAGGTTTGGGGGGTTCAGAAATGGAGGGAAAACTGCACCTAAGGGAAATGTTTCCTAACCTTACTTGCTGCGTGTGCTTATCTTGTCAGTCCATGCTTCTTTTCAGCCATGTTTCAGATTGTCTTACTATAGTTGGCAGTTCTCCCAGAGGTACTTAAGGGTCATTATGGATATACTTTCACAACCAGCTGAAGTTGTTGTCATCCCCATCAACTTGGATGGGATCTCTTTTGGATAGCATATGGTGTTATGATGATACTGATTTCAGTGACATCATTTCTTTGCCATACATTTGCATACCCCATCCCAAGCCTCCTTCTGTTCTACATAATCATAATGCTGTGCTTACTATCATTGTGGTCACCTCAACATACTCCTGGGATCTCCATGGTGGGTCTATGTTCCCACTCTCTACTCCCATATCCCATCCATTTCTTTTTACCGAACGAGTTGTTCTTGTAGGAGTTCAGCATCCCCTGATGGGGCCTCCATTGGTCAATGATTCGAAAACATGCCTGGGCATATCTGCTGCTTCTTTTTACAGTCTTGTCTTTGTAGTTTTAGTGAACCTGAATGTTTTAGATTTCTTTTTTGTTGTTAGAGTTTATAAGCTGAAAATGAAAATGCTCAGTTGGGAGCCACAACTTCAAAGAGTGAGGCCCACCCAGCATGATACTTTAAATGTGGCTCAACCCCATTAAAGGAAAACACCAAATGCCGGGCTTTCTACTGCATGACATTCTTAAGCAGTAAATTACCCTCCTTCAGTAAGCCCGCGTAAACTCCCTACTTGTGAGTCGAACCAAATCCCGGATGTGGGCTTCAGCGGACTCAGTGTCCCAAGACACACCCATGCTAATGGAGAGTGCTTGAACTCACACAAATATTTGCCTCCATGGTCACAACAAGATGGCTAGTGTGGTTCACACTCATCTGTAGCCAATAAGTGCCATCTTCTGTCTGAACCCAACTCTGGGATTCTCTTCCTCCTTACATTCACTGGCAACAAATGTCACATATACATACGCCATGCAAGGTGCTTACTGGGAATGCCTCCACCGTAGTGTTATTCACACATATATGGCAGACTCCATTACAGTGCTGAATGGCGATCTACCTGACTGCCTCCAACAGACTCTGGCATATTAGAGAAATAAACAAAAACATCTATTTCAATGTTCTGTCTCGCCCTTAACTAAATCGTAAATTAATATTCACAATCTCCCTCAACCACTCTAGCAAACCCCTGTCTCTGCCTACAAAATTGTTCACAAACACTGGCTTCACGTGTCTTGAAATAAATTGCAAGTCTGGGTAGGCCCAAACCATCATTTGTCACTTTGAGTTTGTATTTTAAATATCCCATATACGACTCAATTCAGCATGGTAAAGTCAACCAGTTGCTTATTCTGTTGGGGTAGGGGTACATTTTTAAAAAAATATTTATTTTGATTGTTTGGACCTTGAAGAAATGTCCGGAATCTTCTGTCTATGATTCCGTGTTTATCGGAATTAGTTCACCAAGGACTGCCCTGCAGTACCTAAGTTCTGATATTGTAATGTCCTATCATGTAACTTGACGATTCTCAAAACATAAAACACCTGGCAAGAGAACGAGGGGGTAACAATGATTGCCTATAGACTAAGTAGCCTGGATTAAAAGGCATTTGCGGGACAATGTGACTACAGAAATAAGAAAATAGTTTTTGGGTAAAACTGTTCTCTGGGTTAATCCACCAGCAAGTGCAGAAAAACACATTTTGGATGAAACTTACTGCATTAGCAGTGCTGGCACGTGCACTATTCAATAGGAAAGTACTCATGCATTGAACATTGGCACTTCAATATGGGGACTACAGTTAACATGTTGCCACTAGTGTACCAGCAACAGTATAGTATTTTACCGCTTGCTTTGTGGTAGCATACTTTATGTAAATGGCATTCAAAGGTTTTGTGGTATCCCAGTGCAATAATGGCTTGCATTGTTTGCTGTAGACCCCTAATATGCATGTTCTTAATAACGGGCGCCATGTTGTGGCAGAAGGTGGCAACATAGCACTGAAATCAATGAAGGAGTTTTAGAAAAATTGGTCAAATGCAAGGCAGCGGCAGGGATATGGTATTTGCTATTTCTGGGCAGACGCACGCACACGCACGCACACGTCATGCCGTCAGTCAAAGATGACCTGCATTACCCCGGCTATTCAGGCATAGGCCTCTCGCGCTGGATTGGATACAAGTTCTCTGATGTTCACATGCTGAATGCCTACATTAGGCGTAAGGTGTAGATCACAAAACACATGCAGCACTCGGGGCCGGGTCCATTTGATACCCAGGATGGCGCACGTCAAACTCCCCTCTGCAACATGCTCCTGGTTTTCAGGATTTAGGACAAAGCGGTCACAGAACAAATATTGCACGTTCTAAGATACATCTAAATAGGGACTGCAATTACATATTTGGTTTAAGATGAAAGATGGCGATTTTCCAGAAGAAAGAAATGGCTTCACTCTATATATAGTATACCTTTGAATGAAGAGAACACTGTGGCCAATTCCATGAGTAAGTATTGCTGGCATAGATGTCCCAACATCCTGTGCACATTTAACCCCACAACAATTTCTCACAATTTCCATATTCAAGTTCAAAAAGCAGCTTTGCCAATGATACTGTAAACATACTATTAATGATCAATTTATATTTAATATTTTGTGATGAATAATGTAGATTGTTGTAAAAATATAAATGCGCCTTGATCTTTCAAAAGAAAGAAATGCCCAGAGCCTTGAAAAACTTGTGTATAGGCGCGTTATAAATGTCATATCATATCATATCATTTGATTACGTTCCAGAATGATAAAGATGTTAATAAACGATGTTCCTTTTCACACCAGTAAAGGCAAAAGCTCTTTCAATGCAGAAAAAATGGCTGAAGAGGCTAATGCCCCGTGTCTTTTGGTTGTAGCTCCGGATTGAAACACAGGGCTACAACCAAAAAGCTAGCTAGCCCCGAGTCCCGACTTTAGTGTAGCCCCAGGTCTTTTCCAGACCTAGCAACAGCCCCCGAGTCTGGCAGGTCAATGTATGGTGTGCTGCCGCGTTATGGTATGACCACATTTAGAGAAGAAGGGTGCCGATTTCCTGTTAGCATATTCATTACAAACATCCCCTTGCCTTTCTTCCCTTCCACCTTTCATATATGATTAGGTCTTAGTGTTATTTCTTTCTAAATTATTTTCTCTTTTTACTCCGTGACTCGTGCTTCTCTTTTATGAGTTAACTTATAATTTAACTTCTCATCCTCTATGCATGAAGCGGCAGCAGTATTGTGCTGTTTTTATTTTTTAAACCAAACACACAGTGTCTGTGCTGGGTTGAACTTTCTCCAACCACTTCCACAATGTTACATGCATTAAATAAGTATAGAGGAAAGGCCGTGTAGGGGTTTCCTTCTGTTAGGATTCCAATACACCTAAATCAACTGGACCTTTTGGTATCTTTAAGTTTATTTTTCATATATGTGGTACATTTCCAGATTTTGTTTTACAGTTAACCAAAGGGGCATGATACAAAATTAAAAGTAGACTTCTTTATGACTTGTGATCAGTGGAAGAATTCTACCAAAAAAAGTAGCGGAACTGTGAACCCACTGGCAGGCAGGGTAAGTGGGTGCATGGTGAAATATGGGATTACAGCCAGGGCAGGTTGACAGCCATGTGGGTGGAAAAGGTGAAAAGAAGGTGGTCACTATGTGCTGTTTTTCATTTTGATCAGTAAGATGGAACATTTATACATCAAAATTGTGAAATGTATTTACTGTTCTTTACCCATACCTAAGACCCAACTGAACAGAGGCTGCTTCAAGAGGGGCCTAAAGCTTGAAAAAATTGCACCGACATGGACATAATTTGCACATTTTTTCCAAGACCTCTGTCTCAAGATTGAAAATCTTCTAGCTACTATGGTCTGACAGAGAGCCCTAGAGATTAATAGTCTGAGAGCCTCCAAAGTTGCCATCCTGTGATATATGATAGGTTATTTATAACCCGCTTAATACCCAGAGGTTTCTAGCCACAGACCTAGGCATGGAACCTGTGGTGCTCCGTGTCATCTTGCTTCCAAGCTGAGCATGCTGCCCCTGAGCTATCCTCCCACGACAAATACCATGTGATACTATCCTTAAGGTACTGTGATGACTCCTATGGAGTCATCACTGAACCCCTAGGATCTCCTCCCATTTGGCCAGGAGAAGGCAGCCGCTGCCTGATCTGAACTCTGGAGGTGGTAACCTGAGGGAGGATCACATGGGAGAAGATGGCTGTCAGGGGGAAGTGGTGACTGTTTTGGCAGAGACACAGTATTCTTCTTCTTGTGAGGATGAGGGTCCCATAATTCCGAAATACCTAATCACATGCTGTCCTTGCACAAATCCTCCCCAAAGAACATGCTGTGAAGTCATCTAAACAGAATAAGGTTCACACCTTGGGAGTTCAGGAATTAAATATGAAATCCTCCAAATGTCATAATGCTGCCTTAGGTAGAGGTCCTAAATCCATTGTTAAATCCCAAACCTTTTTCCTAACATCCCCTAACTGTGACAACACTCAGTTCACAAAGAAATCAAGGCCAACTAAATATCAGAAGACTAAAACCACTATGGGCTTCAGCATCCATAATGCCTGTGGTACTGGGATGAGGAAGAATGGACCAGAGTTAGTAAGGATCAAAGGTTATCTTAATCAGAATGTGCAGTCTAGTTGTTATAGTGCAAGACACCTGAGTGGGGTATTCAAACTCAAGAATGAGTTGCAGCTGATGAGATTTGTGGAAGGAGTAGCTGAGGCAGAAGAAGTCTGGTAAGCCGGGAATGACGCAAAGCAGAAGGAAGAACTCCAGGTGATGCTGATGCGAGAGGTGAAGGTGTGCTACCTTGCAGAGTTCATGCAGCAAGAATCAGCATTAGGAAGAGAATGCCATTCGAGGGGAGATGTGCTCCCAGCCCGATGTATGATGCTTTAGTGACTAAGATGAAGTAGAGAGCTGGCAGTACACTGAACTTGCGCGGGAGCTGGCAGCAGGCAGAAGAGTGGGCAGAATACAGCAGGTCCACCGCAGCAGCAAACGAGAAAGCAGAGTTGCCAACGAAGACTGGTGAGTTGGCCTGAGTGTAAAAGTGACCCTGGGGCGCTCCAAGCAGGATAATTGGCAGAAAACAATATTTTTGAGTACTGAACAAATAAAGTACAAGAGGTGGCAAGGGCGCAATTCTCCCTTTATGGGACACCAATTGGGGGAAACCTGTAACCCACATTGTCAACAGCCAAGAGGCTGTAAAGAAGTAATACAGAGAAACAAGGGTGCAACTTCCCTTCTATGGGACACCAATTGGGGAAAACCTGTAACCTGCATTGCCAAGAGGATGTAAGGAAGCAATCAAGAGGCAACTTGGGAGCAATTCTCCTTTCTTGAGATTCCATTTCGAGGGAAACTTGTAACCCACATTGTTAAGAGTCAAGAGACTTTAAAAAGAGGCAGCCATTGTTCAGACCTCCTCACAGGGAATACTCGTGTGGAGGATCTTGGAACAAATATTGGCACTAAGGTCAATTATAGTTTTAGGAGTTTTCTTCCTGGCAGGCGAGTACACCAGGAAAGGGATCATAGCATTTAGTCCTGGCAGGCGGGTATACCAGGATATAAGAAGATGTTTGGAAGAAGTGTGTTTGTGGAAAGAACTTTTTAACACTATTATCATTTTGACAAACTGTTGCAGCACCAAAGGTAGTTGCTATGCTATCCTGACAACAGTATTCCATTGGAAGAATAAGTGTGATGTGCTAATAATTGCTTTACATCTTGAGGAGAACAATTGCGTTTGTTTATGGATTTGTGTTTTATGAGAGAGGCATTTGCTTTACCAAGAACAATATTGTGGAAACAGCAATTGCTTTTATTTTTGAACAAGTGTTTGTGGAAGAGACATTTACTTTACCAAGTGGAAGGATGTAGTGGAGGGAAGACATTTGGTGTTGAACTGAACAGAACTTTGTTGAACCAGAACCTTCCCAAGGGTATTTCTAAATTGATCTAGGGGAAGGGAGTGCCACCCTGGTCACAAGAAGCACTTTCTGAGTTTGCAATTTTACACTGTTTTGTTGAACTTAAGACAGCCAAATATACATTGTATACTTTTGTTGTTTGCATAAGTGTGAGGCTCAGAAACTTTTTGGACACTAGGTCATCTTTCTTTAGTTTGCAAAGGAGGGAAATTCTTGTTATAGTAGGGAAGGATAGGTGTTTTTCTCACCCTGTTTCATTTAATAAATGGCAAACATTGAGAAAACTATACCTTTGTGTCTGTCTTGTATTTCTGACCCCTCACAGTACACAGGAGCAGCCCTGCACATGTATTTGAAGATTATGAAGAGACGTTTTAGCTGAATTCTCTGGTTTACTGGAAACCACAGTATGTTTCTGCAAGCAGTTTGGACATGATTAATTTTTCTACAACCAGAGACCAATCAATATTGAGCTACCTGGAGTCTGCTAATGAGTTTCATTGAAGTACCCCATAACATTTACTTATAAGATGGTTATCAAGGCTCCTACTACTCCTTTGGCATGCCAGGCCAAATCTCACATAGCAAAACGATATTAAAATAACATCCCTTGAAAATGGCCTGGAACGTTAGCAACTGTAATGTCTAAGCATGCAACCTGAGATAACTTGAAATGTTTTCCAAACATCAGGGGGTGATAGAATGTGAGGAGGGATTCCTTCTTAGTGTTAGCAGGACCCCCTCCATCTTCCCTTGGCTAGGATGATGCCACCTAGAGTTCATCCATGCTAATATATCATCCATGTCTTTGTGGCTATACAGTAAAACAGATTCCAGCTTATCTGTAACTGCTATAGGGCAGTTGAATGAAGATGTATGCTTGAACTTCTATTAGCACCCGGTGTGGGGGAGAGCAGCCAATCAGGTTACTTGGATCGCAGGCTTGAACTACTCATCTAAGCCCGCGTTCCATGGAACCTGATGGCTGTTTCCCCTTCCTGCAGTGCCATCTTCTTCCCACCATCCCTTACCTTCATTGTTTAAGTAACCCTTTTCAGACGGTCTGGGAAGTCCCAAATTACACAGAGGTTCTGGAGCCAGTTCAAACCAGACGCATTAACAGAAATAGACAAAGTGCAAGGCAAAACCCAACTTTAATATCATCAAAATAAAGCAGGGACAGCATACACGCATTGAATTCTTGATGCTCTCCCTGGTTGCATAAAAAAACAATGGATTATATATTCAACATTTGTCATAATTGACATCTTTCTGTAATCATAGTTACCAAAATCTATGGGGAATGGGAATTGGCTAATAGTGGTGATTACATATACATTGTATAGAGGTTGCATTTCTAATTGTGTAACACTTGTCTGATGGCTCCATCTGCGATTCCCTCGAAATTGATAACAGTAAAAAGACATAATCTCTACAATATGTAATTGGCTGGCACCTTGCTTCATGGGTGATGTAATATTGGAGATTTTCATTGGTTGGCTTATTACTAACCAACCGTGGACAACCAACAGGTCATCAAGATGTGAACCAGGCAGGAGTACGGGGAGTGAGATCGATGGCATGGTTGCCTTTCATTTAAAGAAGATACCATCTCTAATTTCTAGGCCATGATCAAAGGTGAGCTCTTTATATTTGGCCTTGTGTGGCATCTCATGTGGGACACATGTAAGGGGTAAGGCAGGGGTCCTCTCTGTGTTTGTGCTAATGAATAGACAGTGTTCTTCAATTATGGGTCACATGTGATGGGACCACATTTGGAATAATTTTGCCCTTCATTACTGTGAATTTATCTAATATTGATGCAAGTATTGTGTGTTCTCTTGCCACTGGGGACACTCTTGAGTTATTCTTAATGGAGTCTTTTGGCTTATAGTTGTCCTGCCCCTGGCTTATAAAGGCTGGTTGCATTCTTATAAAACATTAATTAATCTGGGAATATCCTTCTTGCATCCTATCTTGTGCTTTCACTGCTATGTTCTGACCCTCCCTTAATTTGCGGTAAGCTTGGCTATGGTTGCCAGTTCTTTCCTGAGCTGCGCACTCATCTGTATTTCTGTGATTTCAGCATTTTGAGATCTCATGAAGCCCCAAGGCCTTTCTTTTAATTAGATGCATGTTGTGACTTCCATTTTGGAAAAGATAGCTGCCCATTACTGTTGTGTTTTTATGTTAGTGAGCTATATTGGAGTGTCGTTCATGTTGCATTCAGCTTACACATTGCCTATGTTAGTATTCCTCATGCATAAGTGCATGTGCTACCTAGTGTCCGCATTCTTCATGTTGACAGCATATATGCTTCGTGTCTAATGCATGCATATTTATTGTCACAACGTTAGCTTGGTTACTCATGCCATCTTCAGCTTAAATTGTGTCCATCTCCTGCTGTACCTGCCTGGGATAAGGGTGGTATGGTAGTCGTTGTGAATACCATTTCTCACCTGTGCGGTACTGAGCTGGAGGAAAGGCAGTAGCTATAGGTGTCGTATTAATCTGCCTCTCAACAACCCAAACCTCCCTCCCCAATCTCAGTTACCTGACTGTGGAGGCGGCGATGCCCACCGGCACTCCTGGAGGTTTGCTCCGACTTCGTTTGCCAGCCACCATGGAAATGGAGGATGGAATCCATAAAGAGCCCCACCTTCCAGCTCTGTGGTGGCCAATTTATGCAAGTATTTTCTTTCCATGAATGGGATGCCATAAGGCGCCCCGTTCATAGAAAGGAAATACAATGCTCTTAGCACCCAAGGTTACTGAATTGGCAACCCGGGGTGCTAATAGCATTAAGCACCTGTTCCAAGGGCTGGAATGGGTGTTGACATCCTGAGGCCCTCATTAAACACCCTTGCTACACTTGGGCCTTTAACTCGGGCCCCGGGCCATTAACACCCGTTCCAGACCTTGAAATGGGTGCTTAACGCTATAACGTAACTGCCTGGGATGGTGAAAATTGTTGTAAAATGTAGTCGAACAATTGTTAGTAAAAAAGTAAAAGTAGTGGAACTCTGTTTCTAGCGGTTCCTGCTCACGCCATTCTCTGCTTGTTATCTAGAAGTAGATGTTTTGTATGATTTGTTATATTCTCAGAAATAAAGACCTACAAATAAAAAAGTCTGAACATGCATTTTCTGTGCCCATTGAATTGTGGTTCTTGTTGTCAACTCCTACTTCCAGATTGACTAATGACTGAACTAATGAGTCTGCACAACTATGTAGAACACTATATAAATGAAACTGACACTGTTAGGATAGCAAACATGCAAACACAATTGGCATTTCTCACCACGCAGCACCTTTCCCATCCTTTTATAATTACTTCTTTTCTGCAGACTAAGATCCGGATACCCCTTTGCCAACACTTGTACAAGTCTCAGCGCTCTGAGGCTACTACAGTGGTGATTTGGCACAGTATAAATTAAAATATCCACATATCATGACAAAGGTATGTCACAAAAATAACTTTTTCGAGATCTCACAATCTAATTCAAGCTACAGTTTGTAAAAGTAGCAAAATATAGCAAATGTGTTTACTATTATTTCTCATGTCCACATTATGTTATTACCATACTTTTACTAAAAGATTACAATAATTCGATACAGCAAAAACAAAGGCACCATTTATCAGAATGACTTTCCCGCATAGTATTGCACATCACAACCTTAACATGGCTGTCTGTACATATGTTTGGCACTTCAATGGCCCCACTGCCGACAGATTGTTGTTCAGACATCAGACACCAGTGCACACACACTGTCGCTGTGGAACCACAGACCCATCTTCGACTTTGGTGATTACAGAATACCAACGAGTGGCAGCAACCATTCAAAAATCATTGCACGTGGATTTAGGCATGAACCGTATTAACACATGTTCACCAGCATATGTTAAACATCTTTTCCAAACATTGCATACATCATTGACAATGGTCTGTAGCAGTGCCCAATGCAGATGTGTTCCATATCTGGATTTACAATAATTTGGCAATATTGTCACATATACTCCAGACCCATAAAAGCCTTCCAGACACTGGTAGCGATACACATAAATAACAGTTAGAAATGAGAAATCTGACCTTAACATTATATTTCTTCCTGTGCAGCATGTTCAGCTTGGACTGCGGACGGCATATCAGTTCTGCTCAAGCAGAGCTGGCCGTGCAAAGTTCTTGAATGCTAGGCTCAGTTGCATTTCTGTGAACCCTTGCAAATGCTGGACCGAGCAATTGTTAACAAGTAGTCCCATTATACTATATCGAGCCGCTGGTCAGTAGTGTCACAGATGTAGGAGGGACTGGAGAAAAAAATGCCAAGAATATGCAACTGAGGGCATGCCAAGATGAGCCAAACGTTCCTCTGGTTGAGAATTTTGAGGGAAGATATAGTTTTAACTTATTTTTTCTTCAGAATGCAAAAGTGATAGCTAAACAGGACATTTCTCAGATTGTGCCTGCGGCCAGACTTTCTTTCTGCCACACATTGAATGTGGTCTTTATGCATTGCATCCACTTCTGTGTATTGTATATCTTTACTTCATCCTGCCAGTGGTCCAACATTAAAAAAACACGTTTTTGTTTACTTCCGCCTTATCTTCATTGTTGCAAGGAAGCTTGGTTACTCGTTATTTATGGCTTAAGCTCTTACTCATGCCCCTACTTTCAGGATCCCATTACCGGCCACCATTTAATGAGAGTTGTGCTTTTCCTCTGCATGGTTAGGTATCATAGCCAGTAAGCTAGCTCAGCAGGTTAAGGTTAAGCGCTTGTTGCTGTGATCTATGTTTCATCAGTAGGTCGCAGGTTCAAATCCTTGCATGGCCGACTTAGCCTTCTTCCTTCTGAGGTCGATAAAGTGAGTATCAATCTCGATTGGGTAACAATAATAACGTATTTAAATATGTGCTATGAAAAGCGCTTTGGATAAAAGCACTACATAATTAGCAAGTTATCATTGCTCAAAAAGTTCAGGGATTTCCCCCATAGGTTATTTACATGCTCGTGAGGCAGCATCAAAGCGCTGAGCGTGTCCATGGGGAGAAAGCAGAGGGTGGAGGGGTAAGGCAAAGGGAAAAGGTAAGGGGTTAAGCTAGTGCAGTAGATGTCTGCTGAGTGGATCCTGTGAGTTTGTCAGCCCTTTTTTGAGCTTCCTGCGGTCAGATATGGTGGCTCCCTGGCAGATGGACTCTAATTGCAAAACGAAAATATTACAAGCCGTCCATTAGATAGCAACCTCAGAGCCCTTCGGCTTGAATAGAAGTAATCACTTCTACCTATTAAAATCATAAATGCTATTTCGTAGGGAGACTGATTGGCAGCGTTGGTTGAGATGTTTGTTTCTTCCACAAATAATGCCCTTTAACATCACCAGCCATATCACCTAAATTTTGCATTGGTGCAAGTTTTAATTGCACACAGCATTTGCACTTGGGGAAGGAGTGTTGTGTTGAAAATGTTCTTTTTCAATGCATATTGGCAATTTTCACAAACATTTAAAGCACCAGCCAAAACCGGGCTCAGATCTTTCTTGTAATGCTCTCACTGATCAACATTGTAAAAGATGTTATTGTTTTCCCATCATTCATTTTTCAAATCCGATTACAAAACATTCAACAGTTTTGATTTTTTTGTAGACATTGGAAAGGTTTTTGCCAGGCACTGCCGTAGGGGTATTAATGGGCGATGAATGGTAGCAGCTGTTAAATGGCGTGAGTACCTGAGCAGATAATGGAAGTGCCTTGCAAATAAATAAAACGTATACACAAGCCAAAACTGTGGGCTTTGCTAATGCTTGTTTTTGACAGGACGTCAGTGAAGGACATGCATAGTGCTTATAAATCGAGTGGCTGCAGATGGACCTGGTAAAGACATTTGTATTACACCAGTAGCACAATTACTGCTCCAATAAAGGCATTAACTCTCGAAAAAAACACTGACAGGCATGTCGAGCACAGCAATTGATGGTAAGTCTAGATAAAAGCAAGCTCGAAAAGATTCCAGGGGGAGGTGTTTTGGGCAGGCAGGGCCTGGAAGAGGGTTGCAAAGGCCATGCACTAGGGTTCATTCAAAAAGTGGACTCCCGTACCCACATCAAAGGACGCATACTAGATTGGTTAGCAGACCATAACTGATGTGGACATTAGCTCTAACACTCCACGCCCATGGACTGACCACCACCTCATCCCCTTCAACATTCTCTCACGAGCGACAACCCAACACAACCCTCATGTGCCGTCCACCAGCGCTAGGTCAAAAAAAATGCTTACCAAAGACAGAATTATCCCTCTCCTAGAAGCATCAGCGCTATCACTACCACTCTCCAACAACCCGACAGAATTGGTCAATCTCTACAACACCATTCTCAAACAAGCGGTTGACACCATTGTCCCACTAGAGAAAAAAAGAACAAAAAACATCAAATACGCCAACTCCTGGTACAATCAAGACCTCCTCGACCTAAAAGCACTAAAAAAGAGAGCACTGAACAAATGGCAATCCTGCCCCTCTGCCAGCACACGTGATTCCTAACTCGCCATTGCCAAGCAATACAAAAACGCCATTGTCACAGCAAAAGCCGCGGCATACAACATCAGAATTGATAAAGCAAAATCCCAATCTAGGGAACTGTTTACTATCTTTAATGAACTGGTCACTCCTCCTTCTTCTACACACCAAACTGTAAAAGATGAGAAATGGTGTAACGACATCCAACATGCCATGTTGGGCAAAATCAACTTACTCCAAGAAAAAATCAAAACCAATTTCGACAACCTGCCAAAGGTTGCCCCTCCAGTACACACCATACTTGGTCCAGATCCCCCTAATGTCCCTGGGACTAAGCCCCCGCTTTTTACCTTAAAAAATGTAACCATTCCGGAAGTCATATCAATTATGAAAAATATAAAACCATCACTATGCAAAGGGGATATCTGTCCAGCAAGCATAATCAAATACTGTGTGGTTGCATTAGCTCCCTTCATCACAGCTTTTATTAATGCATCATTCACCTCTGGCATGGTACCCTCTTCCCTCACCAAATAACTACAGGCCGATCACCACCGTGCCATTCCTGTTGAAAATTCTTAACAATGCTGCATACCTGCAGATCCAGTCCTACCTAGAATTGCAAAACATCCTGGGAAAAAAAAACAATCCGGTTTTCGCCCTGCTTGACTTAAAAAACCAACTACTCCAAAACATGGACAAGGGTAAATTGGCACACCTTCTCCTCCTTGACATGTCTGCAGCGTTTGACCTGGTTGACCACAAGATCCTAGGAAAACACCTCACAGACTCTGCCCACTTCTCCAGTGAGGCCACTATCTGGATAACCTCCTTCTTAGATGGTTGTGCCATGAGGGTCTTCTCAGACCAGGCATCAGCCACTCCATCCTCCATTGGGTGTGGAATACCACAAGGCTCATGTACCTCCCCTACGGTCTACAACTTATTCACCCTACCACTATTCAACAACCTAGAAGAATTTGGCATAATGTTCACCAATTATGCCGATGATACACATTTCTTCTCCCACTATCTCGTGACTACCAGCAAGATCTCAAAATCCTACAGCACACATATGCTATCATTCAGGCCTGGATGGCAGCAAATGGCCTCTGTCTGAATGAGGACAAGACAGAAATATTACTGGTGGGCCCCAAAGAGACCCTAAAAAAACTAGACAGCAACTACGGCAACTTCAAAATAGAGAACTCTGCAATCACAGTCTCAGCAGCTGTAAAAACCCTGGGAGTTTACCTGGACTCAACCCTGTCCGTGGATAGACAAGTTAGCTATATCTCCTCCGCAGCAGCACTTACCACTAAAATTATCAATGCAGTAAAACCCCACCTCTCTGCCAAGAACTGCCTCAACATCGCCAGAGCTAACATAGCCGCAAAGCTTGACTATTGTAATGTCCTGCTCCTCGGCACATCCGCCAAAAACATGCACTTAGGGCAGCTCTCGGCATCCCCGGGAGAGAGCACATCTCCCAAGCAAGACAACAGGCCCACTGGCTCCCGATCAGAGACCGCATACTTTTCAAGACACTCACAATCACTCACAAATGCCTATCACAAACAGCACCCCACTACCTAGTGGAAAGAATACACCAAGCCCAAACACTCAGACCTAAACGTGACATACACTCGCACCAACTCACAATCCCTGCCTTCAACAGAGCCAAAGCCGAGGGATCTAGTTTTGAAGTATTAGCACCAAAATCCTAGAACTGCCCGCCACGCGAATTAAGAACAGAAACCTCTCTCACGGTTTACAGAAAGGCTCTGAAAACCAAACTATTCAAGTAGACTGCACTTTCTCCTCTCTTCCGCTGTAATCATGGAGTATGAGTTCTGTCTGTTTCCTAACTATTTAACCTGCAACTAATCACTGATCAAGTGTATATTCTGTAACAGCACCTCGATGCCCTAGGGCAGTTTGCACGCTTTATAAATGGAAATAAATAAATAAATAATAGGGATTAGCATTGCCATGGGCAGTCAATGGGTGGATAAATAATCAAACAATACCTATACGCTTTGCGCTCCTCCTCACATGCCATTTCTCCCTATCTGTATTTTTATGCAATAGTTTCAGTTTATAGGTGGGCACTTTAGCACCACCTAATAGTCAAAATTAAAAATGTTTTTTCATTCTTCTAAGTAACTATTAGAAATTGCAATTGTGTTCCGTTAAGGCCCAACAGTAAATGAAATTAACAGAAATGACTGGCCAATGGCAATTGCATGGCATGTGTAATAATTATTAGCATTTCCATTGAATAAGAGGGCACTCATTTGCATTCTACAGGAAATTGTGGGATATTATTTCTTGACATGCTTCTCTGCATGTCATCTTGCTTAAACCCTCATCCTCATAGTGTCAATCGGCGTGCAGTCATTATCAGGTGTTTTATCTGAAATTCGCGGATTAGCTGCTGCTAACTTGCTGACTTGTCTTTTTTCAATAAAAATCATGTAAAAAAAGGATGAAGATAGACATGGATCAGGCTAGAGTTTTCTTCACAGATTGTTAACATGAGCAGCCCACCTCGCATCCCATATGTTTCTCTCGTGTTTCTTTCGTGCTTCATGTACAAGGAAGCATGCACACCCAGCACCCTCGTGACAATGTGGGCCGGACTCACATTGCGGGAACGCAAAACTAAAATGGAGACGCAAAAAACATCTCTGAGCTGCTCTTGTGAAAATGTGAAGCACAACAATTAGACAAGATCAACTCAGAGATTCCCCAGGGACCTCGACATTTTTCCCCTTCATTTGTACACTTCGTGAAGCAGGTGTGTAGCAGCAGGCAAACATCTGAAAAGCTCATGAGCATCTTCCCGCCTGTCCAGTGCAAATCTTCTGCAACTCACTGGATCCATTCCAAAGAAAACCGCTCATACCAAAAAATAATAGAGAGGCTAGACCATTCAACAATTACAGACCTCCTCGAAAAGAGTGTGCGTTGGTGGGTTTTATTAATTCAAGTTTTGAACATTCCCATGGCACATACATGGGCGTAATTTTAGGGGGTGGGGAGTAAGGGTGTTTGTCCCCCCAACTTTCGTAGCACACCATTTTCTCCCCCTCATTTGGCAGGGGCCTCTTTCCTTTAGATGTCATATCACCCCTAACATTTACAGGAAAGTGACTCCACTGGGCATGTACAATAAGCTGTTGTCTGCCAATAATTCATTGTCTGCTCTCTTCATGTGAGATGTGCTCCAATAGCTACTGTAGTCTTTGGCATCCTCCTCACTCTAACAGGAGACTATGACACTGACTCAAAGACACTAAACCACATATACAACATGATTCAAGCTTGGATGGCAGCCAATGGGCTCTGCCTCAACTCAGACAAAACCGAGCTACTCTTGGTTGGTTCCAAGGAAACACTAAAAAAACCTTGACTCCCAATTTAGTAACTTTACGATTGACAGCGTTAAAGTCCCAGTGCCTAACTCAGTAAAAACACTAGGGGCCTCATTATAAGGCTGGCGCTCCCGTAATGAAGGGGGCCGGTACGGGACCGGCCCACTTCATTCCCGGAGCGCCGATTACGAGCTTCCTATCGCGGGACCTGTATCGCACGCCTAGTAAAACCAGGCGTGCTTTCCGGGTCCCGCGAGGGGAAGAGGGAGGCAATAACGGGCCAGATGTAATCTGCCCATTATTACCTCCCTCCCCATTCCCATTGAGCCCTGTCGGGGCTCAATGGGAATGGGGATGGGTTCCTGCAAGGAGGAATTACTGGGTCCTCCTATGTCGGAGTAACCCGGTAAATCCCCATTGCAGGAACCCGGTAATGGATCCCGGAACGGAGGCAGCCATGGAGCTAATATCTCCATGGCTACCTCCATTCTCGTAATGATGCCCTAGGTGTCTATCTTGACTCAAATCTAACGATGACAAGGAAAGTTAATGCCATTGCCTCAACAGCAGCCTACCATGCCAAACTCCAGACAGCAGCCAGACCCTTCCTCTCTAAGGATAACTGCATTACAATTGCCACAGCCATCAAAGGATCCAGCCTGGATTACTGTAATGCACTGTTCCTGGGCACTTCCTCAAAAAACATTGCCAAACTTCAAACTATACAAAACAGTGCTTTGAGAGCATCCACTGGAATACCCAAAAAAGAGCATGCCATGGCAGCTAGGAAACAGGCACACTGGCTCCCAGTCAGAGAATGAGTCCTCTTTAAAGCCCTTGCCCATACTCATAAATGCATCCACCTCACTGCTCCACCATACCTCTCTGAGAGAATTCACCCCTCTAGATCCACCAGACCGAATAGAACACCTTATGCTAACATGCTCGCGATCCCCAGAGTCAAGAGAGCCAGAGCAGGAGGGGCTAGCTTCCCATACCTAGCAGCGATGCACTGGAATGTCCTACCTCCACCCTTGCGAGCAGAAGTCTCCCACTTAGCATTCCGTAAAGCAGTGAAAACTATGCTCTTCAAATAAAACTCATTCCAGATGTGAACACCACCCTTCTCACACACCGAGGAAGAGTTGCGGCAACTGCATTATATGTTTAAGCCGCCCCTAACTGAAATTTGTTTCTGAATTGATAGTATAATGTTGACATAATGTACTCGAACTCTGAAATTGTGCCTCTGAAACAGTACTTTTGTATTTCTGAATTATATCACTCCTATGCTCTTATATTGACATGTATGTAACTTTGTATGTATCTTCTCTATCTAAGACTGACACAAGTAACAGTGCCGAGATGCCTTTGGGCTGTATGTACGGCATACAAATGCAATAAACAAATAAATAAATAAATCACAATATTGTACTTCTCTAATACTTGCTTCCCACGTCACCAAAATGTGTGTTCTCCGGCCTTTGCATTCATGTTATCCACTTCTATAATAGGATTGCTTAGAAAATACTAAATGCTGCTATCACATCCACGTAATTCTTTATAGATGCATACATGCTGAGCATGCTAGACGTCTTGTACCCTTCTGATATGTTTTGTTATGTTATGGGGCATTTGTATAGCGCTTTTTACCATTGGTATAATTGCAAAGTGCTTAGAGTTAAGGGCCAAGCTTTATCTGCTCACCACCAATCAGATCAAATCATGCATTCATTGAGTTTAAACAGTTCTTGCCTGCAATAGTTTGATTGTTGAAATGGAGTTGTGCTCCTCCCATCCAGAGGAATTAACATGCAAGGTTTCTTAAGGCTACCTTGGACATTCATATTATTTCATATCTATTTGATTTTCCTTCTGCCCTCTTTGATGAGTTTTGGATTTTTATTCTTTTACAAAAGGCACAGTACTTTTATTTGTAGGTCACCTTCAAGCACGCAAGCAACACCTCCTCTCATGCCTGCAGAGATAATCAGCCTTGAAGGAGGTGGGATGAATGCCACTGCATGTCAGCAAATCCGAAAAGTGGAAGCGGTGATCTAATGCCTCTCCTATTTCAGTAACTATTAGGGAAGTACTGAAGTCCTTATGCACAGAGCGTTTTCCAATGGAGTTTTGCCATTATAAATCGCTTCTGTGAATTTGGCCCTTAGTGTCATGTTTATACATATGCGCGTCTCTTTGCCACTGTGTCATTTCTAATGACTTCCCATCAACACCAAAACCCACCCATTAAAACACATCTCTAGTGACTCCTGCCAAGAACCCTATCATCGTCTTCAGAATTACCCAATATTTTCCTGCTAAACCCCACCATTTTCTCTTTTAAAATGCTTCTGTTGAGTCCTGGTAACATCCGCATACACCCTGTAACCTGTTTCAGGCGATCCATTACTAATAACCCCAACATGCTCTATACTCTATATCTTTTCCGCATATGCCTGCAAATTGTAAGGAAACTCATGATGGCAACAGTAAAGACAGACACAAGTGATCACAGTTCAAGGGGATTGAACAAGAAATGCAGGGTGGAAAAACGCCTAATCTAAACCTAAATCTAAGATGGGTGCAAGCGTTGACCATCAAATGAAAAATAAGGCAGTCCTTGTGGAGTCTTGTCAAAGTAAAAGGCTGATACAAAAAAAAAAAACAATTGCCAGATCTTTCCAACTAATTACAAAAGAGTGTGGGGTAGGGTTTCAAAATAGGTAAAGAAGTGTTCCAAATAATAAATCAGGATGTGATTGCCAGAGGTCTCCCTTCCCGCCGTTTTGAGCACGGGACAAAGTTGATCTCCTGAGCACAGCACACGCTTGAGCTTTCCCAGCACTAGACAACAGTCCCGTATCAGCTGTCAGGTTCTTCAGTGGTTAAGTCTCTTTTAAATAAAAAGGTTCTTGCCATCGAGGGCCTGATGTATTCAATAACAAAACAAACAAACAAAAGGTTTTGTCCACGTATGGCTTTAGGTGACGGCTTCACCCCTGGGTCCCCCTCTTCCGGGAGCAGACCCTGCATAAAATCATATTCAACATGTAACTTAACAGTTCCTTTTTCAATGAACTTCGGGTGATAACTTTCCACCCTGGATCACCCTATTTCAGGCTCTGACCATTTTCAGAAGTCAGCCTCCCTTCGTCAGGTTCACTGTGGCTTTTCTCACTTTCACAAATCTTAATGTCTTTTTAAACAGTTCTTCGGGCTTCACCCCTTTTATCAGCTTCCCTCTATCGGGTCCACTCTCACCAAATGTTACAGACAATTCACTGTGGACACCCCTTGATCGGTTTTACTTCGATCCACACACTATTCTGGTTGTCGGCCTCCCTCTGCTGGGTTAACTATCGCCAACTTTAACCAAGCAGTTCACTATGGGACTTTAGACTTCACCCCGTCTCGTTAGCATCCCTCTTGCCAACGTCTGCAACACGCTGTTCAAGCACTCATTTCACCAAGTGGGATTCATTTCCCTTTCTTCCACAATCATTTGTCGGTCAAACACTTTCGATGGTACAGAGGATTTTACAAGACCCCTGTATGACCACTTTGACCTCTCTTCGCCTCTGTGCAGTTTGAAGTAGTAAGTTACTATGTTTGGGGTGATATGCAGTAACCAGTCAATAAATAGTAGTTTATCAAGACCTTTTCTCTTTGCATTGTCAAACTTGTTTTGCATTCCTCATTGTAAAAATAAGGACGGGAAATACCTAAATACAGAGATAAAAAAACAGAACTTGATGAACTACTCACCCCGTGTAAGTGACAACTTGAAAGCACTGTTAATGCTAGTCTTCGATCAGTCAAGACTCTCTTAATTCTTTTCTATAAAATCCCTGATTAATTGACACATCTCAAAGTCCCACAGATTGACACTTTTTGTTGTCTCCCACATTTCTTTGTAATTCATCAACACATTGTGGTTGTATGTTTTTTCACCATTATGAATTTGCAAGTGGCTACCATGTATGAATATATGGCATAAGCATTGTGATTAGATGTATATTTTCTGGTTCCTGTTGCCTTTATTTGGATTATTTTAATGCATTTACTTGCTCAGTCCATGCTGTGCTGTTCGCTTTCTATTATAAGACTCGCTTACCAGGAAACACCTGGTAAAGCAAATACAAACATTCCAAGGCTTCACTCGGGCCTTTAACTTGGTTGCCTGAGCCCTTGGAATAGGTGCTTAACGCCACATAAATGAAGCAGCTTCCACAACCTTTTATGGTACCAATATTCACTGTATCATCACTCTGTCCCCCGACATGGGTAGGGGGTGGGGGACGGCAGAGTAATGTTACAGCACTGCACACCCTCAACCACTAATATACAAACACCTGCACCATGTATGGACACTTATGCCCAGACACACACACTCTAATGCTAACATTCATACACACACACACACACACACGCAGACGCACACACACACACACTGCATTACATTCCAACATACCTGCAAGCATTCACCCCACATGACCCGCCCCACACCCTTGCCATACAAACACATGCATGATGCACAGACACACACACAAACACTTTGATGCTAACATTTATATACATATGTAAACACAGAATCACTCTGCTAGTCTTACATTCAGGCAGACGCACACACACTGCGTTACATTCACACATACATGCAAGCATACATACACACGACACAATAACACTCACTGTAGGTCTTCCCTTCTAGTGTCACAATGCAGAGGCAGAGCAAAGGGTGCCAGACAGGAGGAATCCAAGTGTGCCGCACTGGCACACCGCAAAAGGACGAGCGCACTCAGGGCATGCCAGTGCTGCACACCATTATTATTTGTGTTTAAAAAAAAATGAAGGGCCAGCGGGAGCAAGAGTAGCGAATCGGGCACCAGGGAGGAGCTATGGGGAGACCAAGTGCCTCTTGGCTCCATCACTGCTATCAGCATCATCCAGACCAAAACAGAAATGCTTATACATTTTTGATCCAATCAGGTGGAAACGTCCAGAAAGCATTTGCAGTGATGGGCCGCTTAAAGACCTTAGCTACAATGGTGCTCAATGACCCAACAAGAGAAGGAGGCTGACACTAGCTCACCAGTGATACGGGGTCATGGGTCAATGATCTAAATGCATGTTCTAATGTAGTTAAGTACGCATGGAGGAGATGGCTACGGGTCCCTCAAAACAGCAGCCAGCCCCTTCTACACTTCGCATGTTCTTATCACGAATCATGGATCTGCGACGTGAGGTCTTTGCAGGCATGTGTGTGAGGGAAACGTAGCACCACATCACTGCACCCGTCAGTGTTCCTCAATTGCCACTGCGCATGCGTCTATATCAAGATCAAAAGGGGAGCCACCGCCTTCATCTCCAGATGTAGTGGCTCGATGAAAATGCACTCATTACCCGTGTTCAAGGAACCCCTCGCACGCGGAAAGCAAACCCGTGCCAGATCACTGTGCCTGACCACCATGCAGTCCCTCGCATTCATCAAAATGCCGAACACGTTGTTCCATGTTCAGTTCATGTAACCCTTGGAGTGCTATAACACGCCTGACAAACTGGTCGGATTTAGTCACAAGGGGCATATTTACATCTCTTGGAAAGCTCGTGCGGAGCCCCCTGATGTGTATTAGCTGTCAGCGCTTTGACAAGGACCGACCTTGGTTCTGACTTTCTTTCCGGCTCAATCTGCACAGTTAATTGATTATTCAACTCTGACGTCTCTTCACTCTTCACTCCAAATCTCTGAGAACCCTTCATTAATACCATACAACAGTATTTTACATAGGACACCCACATAAATAAGGGGCCGCAAATTGTTTGGCCAAAACCCACACCACCTGATTTTTGGATTGCTTGAGGAAAGTTAATTTGTAACTTCCTCGCAGGTTTGATCTGTGGAGTTTGGGTCGGGCAGTAGGAAAAAAAAATAAGGGTTCTGCAAGGGTGGACATGCTACTGCTATTGCCCACAGTGCATAATACATACCCCACTAGCCAATCTGAATGACACTCGGCCTAGTAGGATCGCTGTCTGTCTTCCCTCTGTTCCCCCTCCCTTGCCTCGTCGCGCCTTGAAACACTTGTTTATAGGCGCGTTATAAATGCCATATCATATTATATCATAACCCTGCAAGGCTCTGGCAGGCCCACACATGGCATTAGGGTATGCTACCATTTTTATATTTCCAGAGACAATATTTAAATAATGCTTATGCTGTTAGAATATGACTGGGGATGCTCGATGATGGGGTATGGAGGATGGCGGCTGTGGGGTGTATTATAAGGGTCGGGGTATGGAGGATGGCGGCTGTGGGGTGTATTATAAGGGTCAGGGTTGGTTGACACCCTGAAGAGTGACCAGCAGAAATTCACGGTTCAGTGAAAAATGTAGGCAGGCACTCAGACCATTCTAGGGCACACATTTGGGGGAGTTCGACCCTCTTTCCTCATGAATGTCGGAGAAGCAGGGGCTTCCATCCCCTCATATTTTACTCTTACTATGCAGCATGTTAGACACACAAAAAGACACATGCAGAAAAAAAAATGTTTTTGATCCCTTTCACGTATTTGGAAAATGTTGGATACTTTTTAAGTTTTAACTTCACTTCTGATAAAAAATGTAACAAAACATAACTATCCTTTGTGTACGTTTTATAACAAAGTATCAGCACTCAAATATGCAGTCTGACTAATGTCAACAGTCAGTGAAAGATAATTGGAGAACAGTCTGAACATGACATTTCTCAGGACACCATTCAATGACAGCGTCCAATGATTATTAAGGTAAACTAAACCAGCAATATTTGTTAAAAAAACACACACAAAGAAAAATAGCAGTTTGGCTTGGTGTGTGCTACTGTTTCTTGATAAGAAACACATCTGAAAGTAGTCGCAGCCTGACTTCACATGTTTAGATTAATGTCAAACAAGACTGCATCTTTGACAGGTATGTGAACAGCCGGACAAACCATATGATCTTTCAACATATAGTTCAATGCACCATAATGTCCTCATGTACAAAACACAGGCAAGCCAGAAAAACAACTCTCATGTCCTCGGCTGTATTGCTATATATCAAAAAGCACCCAATGGGAGAATTGCACTTACGTTTTCACTTAATTTTTCAAAAACAACAAAATACCACTCATGCCAAACATTGGTGTCTTGACCGCTGTCAAAATGTTCATACTTTTTATTCGATACAAAAATGGTTACACAAATGTCTTTTGTCAAATTATACTACGCATCTAAGGTTTTCAGGATATTCCTCATTAATATTCACGAGGAAAATGTGCATACATTTAGAATCATTGTATGCAAAGTTATCTCATGAATATTAATGAGGGGTATCCTGAAAACCCAACATGGATCTGGCACTCAAGGCCTAGAGTTGGACAACCATTGACCTAACAATGAAGTTATATCCTTTCTAGACAGAAACACAATGTGTCCACAGAAGGGGTTGGTATTTTTAATGTTATTGCGGGTCAAGCAGAATCCTAAAGGGAAAGACACAACTTGGTTCTGTTCCCAAATCAGCTCAGTTGATGTGTTGCTGGGATTTGTTTCATAATGATTTGGTAGTTGTCCCAGGCTTATTTTACTTTAGAAAAATTGTTAAGTTCGAAATTTTGCTTTGTGATACAGATGTATAATTAGGATGACACGTTTTCACATACTGACCCTTTGAGCACTTTGTTTTTCGTGGTGAGAATGAATTGTAGTGTGATTAATTGTATTTGTAAGGTTGTATCATAATTTGTCAAAAGAAGAAAATCAAACTTTTTTAAACGATTTTTGTACGGAATAAAAAACATGCACATTCTGAGCACGGCCAAGACCCCAATGTTTGCCATAATGTCATCAGCCATGTCTTGAAAGAGCTGCTGTCCATTCAATTCAATCGACTCATCTACTAGGCAGGCTCTGGGGCAATGTGTTTGTGATGGAAGCAAGACAAAGCAGAGCAACGCAGGTTTGAATCCTGGTCCCGCACTTAGACACTGGTCTCCGGTATTAAGTGCATTATAAAAGATCATTATTTTTTAAAATAATGCAATTAATGAAGGCATTTCAAGCAGTCACAGAAAGATAAATGACCAGTGTGTTAATACGCGCTATCCCTTAAAATTCCAAAGTTAAGATGATTGCTTCAAAATTGGAGTAATTCCAGAACCGTTAAATGAAGAATAGCTGTTATTAAGTTACAAAAGTTGAAGTCCATCTTAGTAATATGTTCCAGTGTACTGACAAAAAACGTTCATTGTAGGTTGGTAGTATTTATTTTGTAAGATGCTCGGATACTGCATAGGTACTGGGACATTTTACTATTAGACACCGACATTAAATGCTACTTAGCGGCCAAGCCTAAGTTCATATTTACTAGATCAGAGACAATTCGGGACATTATTTGTCCCTCATTTTTGCAAAATAAATGCGTAGATCCTAAAATCAGTTCTACTTGGCTGTCCCCAGTTTTGGGATTTCACAAATGTGGCAACCTTTCAATGTGTCAAGATGTGGATAAGAATGTGGTTCAACAACTCGATATTAATGGTCAGAAAGTTTGGATTCAGGACTTTATTAATTGTAGAACCACCTATGTAGTTTATGCATTGATTTGTGTCTGTGGCAAAGTGTACATTGGCTCCACTATTAGTCAATTACGTTTCAGAATTCGTGGACATTTAGCTAGTTTGGGCAGCCAGGACACCAGATTGCCTTTAGCGGCACATTGCAGGCCAAACATCAAACTGATAATACATCTGACATCCATTTTGTGGGTTTAAGCAAGGCCAAGTTGGGTAAGAGAGGGGGTGATATCACCCGAAAATTGAGGCAAATGGAAGCCAAACTGATTTGTTTTCTTCGATGTACTACCGAGGGTCTCAATACAGATGATGAGATGCATGTTTTCTTATAATTCTTATTTTATTGTAAGTCCCTATTACAATGTTTAGACTTAAGATTATGTGAAACACACTCTTTTTGGACCACAATGTAATTGGAAAAAAATCTGAGTATAATATGAATATTTTTCAAGATTACATCTCTAGCAAAATATATGGGTATATTCTGTTTAATACGATTACTTTCACAATATGTACGACATTTAAAACAATTTTTTCCAATGTTTAGTCAATGATAATTTAAAAGCCACATGTATTTTGTCACTATATATTGAGGACATTTACATGTTACATTATAATGTGTGCGCCAACATCACCTGTCAGTGTAGCACCACTTCCAATTTCAATTTAACAAGTGATTGTTACTCATTACTATTTATATTTTTATTAGATTCAAATTAAGCATTCCGTGTTAGGCTTTCGTTTATATTCGAATACTAATCCATCGGTGCAGACACTATATGTTTACACCCACAGTCATCTAACACGCATGCGTGATATAACCATACACTACAACTGTTGAGCATGTCAATTGAAATAGCGCAACCTTCACGGCACATGCGCAATGATAGCTATTACTTTATGTTTGCATGGTGCACATGCGCAGTAATGTATTTTCCTCGGCCTGCCTATGCCGAGTTGTATTTAAACCAGAACTTTTGGCGGAACACTTTTCTTACACGAAAGACGATACGAATCGGGATTTAACCCTTTTATAAGGTAATGTAGCAGATTACAATGGATGTTACTACCAGTGCATACACTTTTTTATTTCCACTTTCTTACATTGAAAAACTATGTTTTTCAATATATTTCAATATTGACTAGACAGCCATCTAACGAACATTAAGACGATTTATAATCACAAGTTTATGGTGAGTTATATCTCTGTTTAATACATGACTTCACTCTGTTTGAACTTCTAAAATATTGTTACAATACGATGTTCAACTTATTCATTTATTTGACACGTGCAATCTGCATGAGAAGACTACTTTCTGAGCACATGCTTGTTAATTATATTCTTCAATAAATTTAGAAACATGCTCACGGATTTCCAATCTTTTGATATATATGTCTGTGGTTCTCACTACTAGGTGCAAACGGAGAGTGGTAGCACACACACTGGTGATGTGGGGCAGACATGTCCAATTCATTAATTCCATATTTAATATTTTCATATCTTTTACTAATTCCAAGTTTTATTTTGCTTTTTCCTTCTTCTCTCATGCTCCGTACCTGTGAACCCACACTGCCATATACCTGATTGGGTATGTCTATGATTTTCCATCTCTTTATTATCTAATCCTTTTTAACGTTATTGTGTTGTGACATGTTTATCTCTCTATATGTGCCCCACTGATTGTTTGTTATTATTATGTTTACTCTTACTGTGTTGGTTTATAATGTCAGCCTTGAGAACGACATCATTGTCGAAACACGCGTCGGCTGAGCAGCTTACAAAATAAATACTACCAACCTACAATGAACGTTTTTTGTCAGTACACTGGAACATATTACTAAGATGGACTTCAACTTTTGTAACTTAATAACAGCTATTCTTCATTTAACGGTTCTGGAATTACTCCAATTTTGAAGCAATCATCTTAACTTGGGAATTTTAAGGGATAGCGCATATTAACACACTGGTCATTTATCTTTCTGTATCTGTTTTCTCTATGTTGGGTACAAGCAGACCTACCCACCATATAACCGTAATACGCTGCTGGATTCCCTGCAACTTTAAGAAGAATTGTGTATAGCGCACGCACAAGGCTTTGGTCTGCTATCTTTGATTTCAAGAAGTCATTCAAGGAATCCAGAAACTATAACTTTAGGATTGGACATAACGAGGATATGGATATGTGGGTTGTCAGCATAATAGTAGCGCTAGCATTGTTGCCCTCCCCCCAACCCCCGGTGTATGATATTGCCTATATGACCTAAACATATGTGGAACAATAGTGGGTAGTGGCAACAAAACAAGATACAGATGCTGTCATTTTGGGAAGGATCTCCAGGTTACAAATGGACAACACTGTGATCAACTCTTGAGTCCAATCCCACAGGGATGAGTTAATCCACACACTTTGCAGTGGCACACATCTCTGCAAGCACATTAAATATTGCAGAAAAGTAACACACCCAACATCAAAGGCAGCATAGACATTTACAATGTCAGCAGATCAAAGAAACAACCTGCTCATTGCTGATCACCTGTCACGTGGCTCACTACAATTTAAGTGCCATCTCAAATGTGAACATGACATTGGGAAGTGTTTGCAAGGCAACAGATTCAAGCCACATTAATTATGACTAAAGGCTAACAATTGTAAAGCTGCTGTTACCAGTAGATGTTTGGACGTGGCACAGGGTTGGGCCATGTGACTATGGGCCTCATTACACGGATGGCGGAGAACCATGGCGCTATTAGCGGCATGGTTAATGCCGGTAAAATACCGGCACCGCCTTGGCGGAAAGGGGAATTACCGCCCCATTCCAAGGTTGGCGGGGTGGTAATTCCCTCTTCCACCATTGCCCTTCCCCATTCCCATTTTTGCCACGTAGGGCTCAATGGGAATGGGGAAGGCGCTAATTACGGTGCCGCAAATTGCGGTACCGTAATTAGCTCCCTGGGTCCCTTTGCGGGTTGCTTTTTAACGCCTGCAAAAAGCAGGCGTTAAATCCCCCAACCCACAAAGGGACCTCGTAGTAGGGCGGTAAGGATTTAACGGTACCGGTATTTTACCGGTACCGGTAAATCCTTACCGCCATCCGTGTAATGAGGCCCTATATCTTATTTACAGAATATCAACCATGATAATAATGTATTAATAAACAACTTGTTTACTGTAGTATGATGATGACAACTTATATTTCAAGACATCACTAAGAGAATAATCAATATCATCCTGCGGTACCCCAGAGCGTTTTTACAATCTGCAATGCAATTCAGGTAAGTACCTTTTCGGTAACCACAAATGTCTAAAACTCTTTGATGATCAGTACCTTTCTGTGGACAGCACTCGTTATCAGAAGCCCCACCCCATACATGGCCATAAACGACTCTATTGGTGCAGCAGACCTTGCCGTGTTGGTCAATGGGAGCCTGCCTTCCTATAAATACCCACGGCCCTTGCTTGTTTTGTGGTATGGTACTGAAAGCCAACACTCATCAAGTTCCTTTTGTGATTGTGTGCATCCGTTTCTGGCTGATTGTACCTTTGAAGTTGAGCTATTTTCCAAGGCTGAAAGGAAAGCACATGTCTTGTTAAGCTCTTGCTGGGTGGAACCTTTACCATTTTAGAAGTGAAAGTAGGACCCTCTTTCCTAGTGCTGGAGATTGTGCTTTTTACATTGCAGAGGATTACATTGTTACGCTATGGGGAGCAGTTGTACATTTTCTAATAATGGTGACTGTGTGCATGTTTTCCAGTACTGTGGAGGGCAGTGCTTTTTCCAGAACTGACTGACGCATACATTCCACTGCAGGGAAATAGTGAATTTTGCACAGCAGCACACAGATCATTCCCTGTTTAGATTGCAGCACATAACAGGAGTTGAGTAGGTGATAAAACACGCTTTTGAAGGTTGCAAGTAACCCATCAGCAATTGCACTTTTTTTGTAGGTTTATGTGGAAAGGGAAACGGTGCTATAAAGGCATTTTCTTTCTAAAGACAACAGAAAGGGTCACAAATCCTCCAGAGTTCTATTTTGCCCAAGAGGGTTGAGCTGTGCCCTCGAATAAACATTTCCTGCCTTGGAAATGAATCATCCCTCTTTTCTTCAAGACTGCCATCAGAACTTTTATAGGCTCTTTATTACACAAGCATTTACAGAGCCATTTCCATAATGGCAAAATCTTTTCAAATACGATTTAAAATGTAATTAAAGGGCAGCTTTCGTGTGTAAAAGGTATTGTAGTGAAATGACCATACATCATCATGCCATAGAGGCTCCCAGCCAACTAGCCGGTATCACGACCCCAATCCCGAGCGGGCGCGATTGCATCGCGGAGCATCATGCAAATTACTTGATTAAAAAAAAAGAAAATAAATAAATACAGCAAAAGGTCCCTCGCCGTCAGGGAGATAACACCCTGAATATCATTATGGAGAGTTACGCGGTCCAAACAGTTTTCAAGATAAAGAAATGCCTGTGGCTTGCACAAAAGTCAGTGGTGATGGCAGAAATCATTGGAGCAGACTCTGACTCTATACATTCCCTAAGTATCAAATTGTAATATAAGATTGTTTGCATAGGGTGGAAATAACCACTCCCTTAAAAAACTAAACAAATTCCCACGCTGGTTGCATTTAATGAAAATGATTTTTGTATGAAAAAATTATCCATATTAAATGATGTGGTGAAGGATACGACCCTTGATTATATTCCATACGAAACTACGAAGTGCCTCGAAGCCCGAGCAAGGCCAAGGGAAGGGAGAGATTCCCCCACTGATTTTGTTGTGTGAGAAGTCTGAGTAAGGTCAGGGTAATGGAGGCATTCCCCGACCAATCATTCTGTGTTGTTTGAGAAGCCTGAATAAGGCCAGGGGAAGGGAGACATTCCCCAAGTGATCATTGTGTTTTTTTTAAGAAGCTTGAGAAAGGCTAGGAGAAGGGGCACATTCCCCTACAGAGACTTGAGTTACCAAAACCCTGCGATGGGTGAGGTGAAGTGAGACATCCCCCTGACATCATGAACTGGCGCCAGATGGAAGGGAGTCAATCCTCTGGTAGGAAAGACTGAAGAGACTTACATCACAAGGACATGCTAGTGAAAACAACTAGAAACAACTAGAGACACTTCTTATGAACTGTACTTTAAGAACTTGGTGAACCTTGAACTTTATGTTCCTACAGAACGAGACACTAACCTGAGGAAGGGAGGCATTCCCTCAACACAAAGTCTCAGTTTGGAACTCTTGAAACCCCCTCAGTTATTTACTTTCATTCAAATTGTAAGGGAAGGAAATAGGTTTTTGGGATATGATGGTGGACTCTTTATTTTGGACATCCTGATCAATTCTGCAGTATTTTTAGTTGAGGCAAGGAAACCCCTCTTAGAAATAGGCTGAGATGGGTTTACTATTCTTTATTTTTATACCTGAATAAAAGTCGTTGGCACTACTATGCCAGTATTGTGTCAGACTCGTACTTCTGCACCCTTCCTTACACATGGATTTCTTACAATATATTTTATAATGATATTTCAGGATTCTGTTTGAATTGCTATTCCCTTTGGGATATTGCCATTGTAAAACTACCCCATATGAAAATGTGACTTGTCTACTCGGTCTACCAATGGGTCTTCGTGGTGTGGCGGTGCTGGCCACACGTCTGATGGGTGGACTTAGGTTGTGGTATGTCGCTGACATCTCTGCCATGTGTGCAAGCTGTCTTCATGCCTGCAATGGCATATTATTATTGTGCATGCAGTTTGGTGATAGGGTTGGGAGTGTAAAGAGGTCGTTCTGGCCTATTTTGAGCACAATAGTTCTGTTAAATTTCCCACTAGGCTAAGAACAGGCACGCATTACTCCTTGGCGCAGGGAGATGGAGGTTTGAGACTCAAGTGGAGGGGACACTTGTGGATTTTCTCTAAAGGAACAGCAGACTTGGAGAGTAGTGATGCCATGGATTGAGAAAAACAGGGTATCTGACCATCTAGGCTTTCTTGGGCATACAGGATCAGTGAGGGCCTTAGACTTGACTGTGCCAACTGTGTCAAGGAAGAGGCCACGGGTTCCTTTGTCCTCTCTGGTACATAGAAGTGTGGTGTTAGCAGACAATGAGAAGAGCAGAATGCCTTCATTGTTCCTCTCGGGTGGAGTCTTGTTCTGTGCTTCGTGAATCACTCCCAGGTTCACACAGGTAAAAGATACAGAGCTTTAGGTAAAAGGGGAATTTTGTGGCTGAATGAAAACTAAGCTCCCAATCAATGGGTGCATTTCTTCAAACATTTGGCAGCCACCTAATCACTGAGGACCTACCACATTCAACGTTTGTGGCATTTCTGTGGGATTTCGCCCAGATGTGGATTAAGACCTTGAATCTATACATCATCACAACAACAGGGTGTGAGAACTGAAGCCCTTGATATTCAAGTTTGCAGAATCCATGACTATATATGGCAACATTCATATCCTCCTTTGCCAAGCACCTACACACCTTCTCTTTCCTAGTAGCTTACCATTAAAGTGCCCTCAGTAGCGTTATCAGTACTTTTTCTATCAGTTTTTGTTATTGTGTTTGTTACCTTTGGTATTCCTTTCCCTTTCTTTCACATTTTCCTCTTGTCTCGACTGGTTGTAACCCTTTGCAGTTTTAGGCAGGATTTCATTTTGATCGCGGATCTATTTTTGTTATTGCTTTAGAGGTTTACTTCATGTTAGCTGTTTTTTCATCTTTAACGTTTCCGCATATCTTGTTTTGCTTACTCTCTTTTGCACCTACATGCCTTTCTTTTCCATGGAATCTTACCATTAACATGCCCCCAGTGGCCTCATTTGCACGTATCCTGTATTTTCTATTTGTTTGCTATTTTCTTACGTGCTTACTGTGGCCCCATGTGTCCGTGTCTTGTTTTTCTTTATTGTTTGTTGTTCTCTCGGCGTCCGGCCCGTTGCTATGACTGCAACTCCTGTTGGTCCTTCTTTTCTTTCTTCTATCGGATCTTCAGGGAGGTCTCCAGGTCTGACATGCTGAGAGTACTGGCCCCTGCAGGCATGTTTCTCACTGAAGCACCGGCACCGTTAGGAGCGGTGCAGGTGCTTCCATGTCCCCATTCCTGTGGAGTCCTCTAGTTCCTGCTGCCTGACATCCCGGGCCGCCGCGACTTGTAATGTCCTGGCGGCACTGGGATATCAGATGGCAGGAACAGTGATATAAGGTCGGCGGCATCCCGCCGGTAGCACTGGCGGGTTACTGCCAACCTCGTAATTGGGCCCCTTGTCTTAGTATTCCATGTCACGGATATGCATTTCTGACCTTCTGCCATATTTTTCTTTTTTATGTCTCTTGGTTCAGTTTGTTCAGGTGGTTTGTGCTATCCTGGCACTTCATGTTTACAGCTCAGGTACTAGATATCTTATTCCCTACGTTGATTACCGTGCTGGATTTTGCATATGCTGACTATTCACTAAGTATTCCTTGTTCCTGTTTCCCCCCTTTTTAACTTTGTCTTTAAAGAAGCTTACTGGCTTTACTTTGTGCCAGAAAGTTTCTTTGAAGTTAGGAAACTGGTACTACCACACGTATTATTATGTTTCTGCCTTGTTGTGCTGCTGTATTTTAGTTCTATGGATCTTCATGTTGTTACGGTGGTTTTGGTTGGTCATCCTCTATTACCTTGTTTCTACTGCATTCTTATTATTGCGCATTCTTTTACCTTGCATTATTACTTTGGTTGTTAAGGGGCGTTATGTGTTTTGCTTCTGCTAGTCTGTTTTTTCATTTCAGACAGACGCTGATGAAGAATAGCTGTACATCCAACATGCATTGGCCTTTTTTGTTCTATTTTCCTCTGTTTTAAGCTGTAAATTGATTATTATTACCCAGCGCTGCGAGAAAACATAAAAAAGCCATTAACCTATTGGTCCTTTTCCAAATCTTACCTGCTAGTAATCCTGTTCACGTCGCACTGCATCCCTAATGCCAGTCCTCGCATTCCTTGCATGTTTCTTCAGGCCGCCATGGAAAGAGAGAAGGGACTACATGTTTACTGTGGCCACCACAGAAAGAGAAAACAGACTACGTTTTTCTGTCCGTGGTGGCCATTTTTAAAAAAAACGTTTTTACTTTTTTTTCCTAGCTGTGAAAATGCAACGTGTCTCGCAGGTGGGGAAAAAAACACCATTAGTACCCCCGTCTAATGGGTTGGATTACTAATGGCAATAAGCCCCTTGATTGCGGGCCATTATCGAATACAGTAATATCCCCTTCGTTAAGGCCTGTGCGTATGGGCCCAGGGCCTTTACCTTGTGCGCTAATGGCCTGCAGTCTCGGGGTTTATTGCCTAAATAAAATGATTGTTTATGCAATATTGCCCAAACATTTTCTTACTCGATTTTGAACTTACCTATATCATTTAGTGTACCACGCCTTGGGGCTCGGAACTACTGTGAGCACACAGTATTGCAGCCTGCTTGCCGTAATCCCTGGTTTGCTCTGATTTGACAGTCACTGGATTCACTGCAGTGCTCCTCATACAACCTTTGAATCTTGACTACATTATTATTTAGTGATGCCCACTCACAATCATGTGAACATTCATATCCCACCAACTCACACATAGAAACAATGCCTAGCCATTAGAAACTACTGGATTTACACGGGCTTTCCCAGCTAGGGTCACTCCCAGTGTGTACAACAGGTTGCAACCACTACCATTAAATAAAGGCTGCTATAAACCCATGGGACCTACACAGATGTGCAAGGAGATGCACGCAGGAAAATAGGGTATCTTGGGTAAACTATTCTGAGAGTCATAGAGTCTCCCGTAGTAGTAAAGACTGTATTGATGTCACCAAAAAGGCTTCCGATCAGGACTCAATAGGGAGAACAAATCAGATAAACGGTGATGGAATCACGCCTTAATACCAGAGGGCTGGTATGGACCTTTGGGTCCCAAACTCTCCTCTGCAGTGACTATCTTCCTTGTTTTTACTCCATGAACATCTTTCCCCTATCTCCCATCGTATGCCTCACTAGCTTCTATTACATGCAACCATTCCTGTGCTCCATTCTTCTTTTTCACAGTTGTTCTTCTCCCTTTTCACTTCTCACGGTCTTCCTGTTTTTTTCCATTTTTACTGCATAATAGCGCCTGCTCCCCTCAAGCTGTCCCCTCTCTGCACAAAATCTTCTTTCTAACGTTTCAACTCTAGAGGCATATATATAATACATTGAGAAAAGAAATGAATACATGTGAAAAGAAAAATGAATTTTAAATTCTCTGGATTCGAGAAGGCTTTTTTGTGCACTCGTTCTGATCTGGCAGCCCTTTTGAAACAAAACATAAAAACAGATTCTATACACATGTAAAGCACCCTGCACCTCTTCTGTTTTTCCGGGTCCCAGATAAAAAATCCTCAGACTTCCAATAGACTAAGCAGAGATGACCACGCGTCGCAGCCCGAGAACAACTGCATGCAAGAGCCACCCTCAGACACTGGAGCGTGAGAGCACCAGCTTTGGGTGCACACTTTTCCAATACCAATGTACTGCACACAGTGCACAGGCCTGCGAGCATGCATCAGACTAATCTCTGGGAGAACACAAGTGTCACCACACAAGGGTACATGCCAAGGTTGCTTCTCTGGCACTATCCCTTTGTCACTGTCATATAATGTTCTTAAACACAGATTGCTGCAACATTTAGAGTATGTTCGACACTAATTAGTCGCAAATAAGTAAGCTCTGCCAAAGGCATGTTCCTCGGAAGTCAGATTGTGGGAATTTGCCTTTTTATATTCCCCTACCCTTACATTTATGAACCAACTTCGCCCATGCAGCCTCCCACTTTCCACCCTTCCCAATGAACCCTTTCTGTCTCTTAGTAGGTTTGTTGACACTTTCCAAATGGGAGTTAGAAATCTCGTCTAAAATCATGGACATTTTGCTTCTTTTAAAGTGTTTCTCATAGAAAACCACTGCAACAACTTGCCAAGCCAGATATGAAGGCCACTAGGTGCAATGCTTTGGTTGTTGCATACCCCATGCCCTCTATTGACAATGTTCCATGTTTCATATTGGTTTGGCTGGTTAGAAAGGAGCATGAAAGACATCAGAATTGTGATTGTATTTGCAAATACTGAAAAAGATTAAAGCCAGTGGAAGCCCATCACTAAGGGTGCGGGGTGTCGCACCCCACCTCAGTGGCAGCCTCCCCACTCACTTGGGTGGCAATCAGCGTAGACCACCATGTGTTTTATTCGCACAGGGCACTGTGCTGCCTGCCTCTAAGTCGGGGCGCATCGTACGCTACACTTTGTTTTTGAAGACTGACCCCGCCGCCTCTCATTATTTCTCTATCAGCGTAGACATGCTAGCTGACAGGAGAGGAGTCCTCTCCTGTCAGTAAGTGTGTTCAACTTGTGGGTACTCAGAGACCTGCAATGTGAACTTGCTGACTGACAAAAGAAGACCCCTCTTATGTCAGTCAGCATGTTTACGTTGTGGAGAGGAAGGGCCATCCGGTCCTCTCAGTGGCGGTGGGGGTGCGTGTGAAGGGTGCATGCAGGAAAGGCTCCTTTTACGTAATGTGTATGTATGTTTAATGCACAGATTATATGCATGCATGTATTGTGACGACTCCCAAGAAGTCACTTCTCCCCGAGGGGATCCCAATAGTCCCCCTGGGGTTGGTCCTCAGCGGGAGGATCTCATGGGGAGCAACTCCCCTTCTGGGGATCAGGTAGGACATCTCGGGAGAATGGGGTAAAACATGTCTCACCCTCCACCCACTTCCTTTGCCTCCCCTCATTTTATGAGGCACACTTACTTCACACCTCCAAAACCAAGGAGACAGGCCTTCTCTATGCACCAAGAGATTGGATCCTCCTCCTCATGAATATCTGGCTCATCCCCTTGCTTCTATAGTTCAGGAAGGAGCTCAAGACTCTCCTCTTCAAAAATGGCTCCTCCCTAACACTTAAGTCCATACACCGTCCACTCCCAACCGTGCCTGAGACTGGGTGATCTGATCCCCACTCTTTCCACCAATGGTTATTTTTAGATCCTTTGCCGATTATTGCCCTCCCTGCACTGTTGTTCGATCCCCACTCCCTTGTTTCTATGCTCCCCAACCTAATTCTCACCCCTATGATTGTAAAGTGCTCTGTTGCTTCCCGAAGCTAGGTGCACGCACAAGAAATACCCAAATAATAATAATAATCAATGTTTTATAAAAAAAAATGTATACTTCAATTAGATACACCATGTACAATACTAACTAACTAGAAAACACTGTAAAAAAAAACGACCTCTGTAGAAGAAACACAGAATATGTACAGATAGAGTAGATGCAGCACTCTGGGGGATGAGACAAGGGGAGAAAGGCATTGAAAAGACCACAATGTTCAGAAGGATATTTCTTCAAGTTGCAGAAAGGCATTGAAATGAACTAGTCAATCTCTAGGGATAAAATATGGAACAGAGTGGGCAGATATCAGTCAAATACCTTCTGTAAATGTCTTTGGAGTTGAACAGCTGGCTTCGAGGTGGGGCTGAACGGAAGGGGACCTGCGGTCTCGAATAACCTGTTTGAGCTGTGCGGATCAGGTGGATACGAGGTGTGGTTTCGGGGATCGAGGATCAACAGCAGTCGAGCTGGTGCCAATATGCGCAGGCAAAGCGGTTCAATGTGCAAACTCTCAGGTCGCGGTTCGGGAAACACAAGGGTTGGGTCAATCAACTCACAGGAGCTGTGGTGAAGAAGCTGGCATTTTGGACACTGACTCGAGAAAGGCAAGGCATCAGTTGTTCCAACCGAGGCAACAACATGCCTTTGTTGGCACGGTTTGTCGGTGAACAAGATCAAACAGCAGATGGTGGTTTGGAGAATAATGGACACCAAAGGGCAGTATCGACAGGTCTTGCTGGATTGCTCAGCATCGAGGTGCACTCGAATCATGGTTCAGGGTGTGTCATTGTCGACAACAGGGATCTCTACTCTTCTGGTTTCCAGGTGCTGCGAGTCCCACTCAAGGGTCTTGAGGGCCAATGTCAATCTGTTTCTGAGGCTCCCAAACATGGGGGAGGCTGGTACACACCTTCAGGTAACCTGCTGCACAGTGAGATCCTAGCCACAGGGTGGCTAGCAGGGAGGTGGCTTATGGTCCATCAGCAGTGTTCATTCCCAATGTTCCCAGGGGGCAGATCTTGCTTCTGTCTTTGGAACTTTTGCCTTCACCCCACAACTGGAGGATGTTAGAAAGTACAGCTCTCTCAGCAAAATCCAACAAAAGCTTCAGGAGGGTTCAAGATGAGTCTAGATGATTCAAAGAAGAGTAGTGGTGAGAGACCGTTCTTTTATATGGAAACATCCGCAGGTGATTGGACTAATGCTAGGCTACTTTATGGGCCCAATCCCTGCTCTTGAAATGTATGGACTTTGCCCTTGTGATGTTACTCCCAAAATGCTTTGCTGCAGAAGATGTGGAGGGGATAGGAAAGAGAGGCAGATAGAATTAAGATGGCAGAACCCTCCCCAAACTGTACGGATCCATCTCTGCCAACCCTAACTCTAACCGTTCCTTTCTCAATAGGATCAAATGCATTTTGAAATGCAGCACTTTGGTGTGAGGCCTGGCTCTCTGAGAATGGGTGGGCCTCTTGGTTTCTGCTCCCAGGTCAGCATCCTGTGCAGTCGCTGTCCCAGGGACAAGGGTGTTACCTGCACTTACAAAATAAAACGCGAGGTACCCCACCAGGCTACCTTCCTGTGAGTAGGACAGGGTCCAGACAGTCTGGGGGAATTCACATAACCCTGCTACAGCTGAACTGGGCCAGCAGGGCCAATAAATGTGCAATATCAATTTAATGTGGCTGGGATAACTCTGGGAGATGCTGGACACCATATCCTAACACAGGTATGAAGTATGTTTACAGTTTTCTGTGACACCAAGACCACATTGTCAGAGCTATGTAGATTATGAACAGGGGCACATATTGTAAATGCAGTCTCTGTGCTGCAGAGGCTTCAGTGTCACTGCAGCTATAAAGCGGACATCTGTGACCTCTCAACCTGCTCTTTGCTACAGGTAGAGCATGTGCTGCGAATCAGGCTACTGATGCATCAAGGCAGAAGTACACACTTTGCTGTTGGCATGGAGTTGATGAAAGGAGAATCTGATTAGCAGATTTCCCTTTCAGAAATGGAATTACTGGCATCATTTTATTATTTAAAAATAAATTAAAAAACACCAGGGCTTACACACCCTTGCCAGATACCTCACTCTTCCTCATCACAGTGCCCCACTGCTCCCACCTCCCTAATCCTATTCGCTACTACTGACACCTCACTCTTTCCCACCTCATTCTTCTTCATCACAGTCCCCTGCTACTTCACCATACTCTCCATCCCACCACAATCCCCCATTACTCCACCTCACTTTTCCTCATCACAATCCCTCACTAGTCTATCTCACTCTTGCCCATCACATTGTTCCACGACTCCCACGTCCTTCTTCTTCATCAAAGCCCCCCACTACACACATATCACTCTTCCTCATCACAGTACACCAATCATAATCACTTCATTACTCACACATCCCTCTTCCTTGGCCTAGTACCTAATGAATAATCCTACCTTTCCCATGACCTCCCTCTTTCTCATCCTGCTACCCAATAGTAATCCATCTCATTACCCTCACGTCCCTCTTCCTTATTCCATACCCCAACATCCCTCACCCCAGTAGTCAATGGTAATTTTACCTTTATGCCACACCCCTATTCCATGTCCCAGTATCCAATGATAGTCTGGCTTTACCCTCACATCCCTTTTCCTTGTAATATTCCCCCAATTCCTGCTCACTCTTCTTCATCACGGTCCCAAACTACCCCACCTCTTTCTTCCTCATCACTAACTCACCTCCCTCTTTCTCCTCACAGTCCCTTAATAATCTCATCTCAATCTCCTCACAGGTCCCCACAACCCCCAACTCCCTCTTAATCGTCACACTCTTCCACTAGGTGCAGGAAGCTATGCCACATTAGCTATGGGACCACCATTGCTCATTCCCTAAGCACACTGATGATGTCACAGATTACTTTGACGTGCTTTTAAGAGGAAGCCAATATTATTTCTAAGCAGTCTTCTGAAATGTAATGACTTATTGCAACTGCAAAAGAGCTCCTGGTGAAATAATGCCTTAACCAAGTGTGCCTTCTGCCACCTTATTTATAAGAAATATGTTAACCCTTGCATCTGTTCCTCACACTGGATTAATGTTAAAAGCATGGCAAAGCTAAATGGTTTGGCTCTTATATGGCAGGTAGATAGGCATTTGTCACTGTCACAAGTTGTAACAAATTATGCAACAACTACATTCAATTGTATCTCTTTTATTTAAGGTGTTAGGGTGGTTTAGGTTTGTTATATAGTATTCACTGGCACTTTACAAGGACACTGTATGTTCTTTTTCATGCACTAGTCCCCAGCTGACATTTTACATGATTCACCCCTCCTTCCCATCACCAACTCTCTTCTTCCAGATCAGGAGACCTACCTTTCATTCTCTGCCAACAGCGAGAACTTCCTCCTCCACACTTTCTTTTTCATGTCAGGAACTCTGCCTTTTTCCTTCTCCGACTTCCCCTTGGTAAAAGCCTTCATCTTCACCTTCTATCCTCTCTGTCTTTTCTTCAACAAAGGCCTCCATCTTTGCTTCCTCTGCCCTTTTGTTGACTAGTGCCCAGATCTCAATTGAACTGCCTTTTGCTCTCTACTTCAATCTCCTTTCTTTTCTCTATTCCGGGCCTTCCAGCTTTCGGTCTCCAGGTTTTACAATCAGGCTCTCCTATCCTGATCTTACAATCAGCCTCTCTTCTCAAGGAGTAAAAATTCACCAGTCCACTTCAGGTCTTACAATCGGCCCAGCAATCTTTCTCTTCTCTCTACTTTATGTGGAAAGACAGATTACAAGACTCATAAACAACACAACCTTCTTCTCTGCTCGAGCAATCTATTTTCTCTTTAACAGAACACATCTCCTTCTCTGTACCACACATCTCACTTCCATTCTTGCCATGGGAGCTGGCCCTTATAGAGGGCTCTGACTAACAAGCTTCCTGCTGATTGGCCAGAAGGTTCTTGTGACTGCTCAGGGCATGCTCCATGGCAGGGATGATTTGTAGGTCCTTTTGTGTAGGAAGTCTTTAAATGGGGAAGCTGCCATCTTGGATTACACTTGAGTAGGTATTTGGTGCTGGCTGGTGTGATGAATCTGATGGGATTCTCCCCAGGAACCTGGTCTGGGACCCTCCTCATGTGGTCAGGGAAAGGCAGGAATTCTCTTATCCTAACCCTGGAGGATAAAGTGGAGGGGGAATCAGACCAAGGAGACTGGCAGGAACCTATTTTGGACTTTCCCCAAAGTCCCTCCCTTTTGATGCCTTTTTGACAACCTAAAGAAGTGGAAAAACCTAATTTGACTAAAGTGAACTACATGTCCCAGAATACCACAGAAACTGAGACAAAGAAGAGGGCTGAGGAGGCATGGAGAAGTGAAGGATAGGCAAGTAGGCCTAACAGACTTTGCCAGGGTCAGGCAATTAACATTGCCTGCACCTGAAATTAATTACCCCACCTGAGAGGCATAAAAGGCTGCAGCCTGAAGGAGCTGGCAAAATGAGCTGGAGCAGAAGCTGGAAGGCTGGCACTAGTAGCAGAAGGAGAAGAGCACAAGGCTGGCAGTTGAAGAGGAAGTGTGATCCCTTAAGGGACGGCGGGATGAGAGAAGAGCAGATTTCACCTGCAGGTTCTGAGTTGGTCCTGTGTTCACAAACCCTGCCTTGCTACGGCTGCACTGAGAGAGACGTGCCAAGATGGAAGGTCTTCCAAGGTGTGGCAAGTAGCTGTAACTGCAGAGCCGAGGATGTACTGCAACCTGAGGACCGTGTGCCGAGGGCAGCGGTGTGAAGGAGACTCCCTGTGGTCGAGGCCGGACCTGAGACACCCATGCTGCAGAGGGGTGTGGGTCCCAAAAGTGCCTAAAGTAGTAGTAGAAGGAGGAGAAGACGGGAAGACGAAGCAGCCCACAACTGTAGTGTTTCCGTAGCCAGGGAGTAAAGCTCCATATTCTGATTCACTGAAAAACCCTTGCCGGTAACTGTTACCAACTCAATTGTAACTCGCGTAAGAGTGGGAGCGAGTAGAAGATGCTGTTGCTGAGAAAAGTCCTAATAACAAAGGAAATGTATTAATCGCACATGTAATGCAAGTCGGAGTGCTTGCGTAAATGAAAAGCTTTCCTTTTCCCATTGTTGAACTGTATAACTGATTATACTGGTGGCGGTAAGACAGACAGAAGAGGCAAAAAGGCTGCCCTTTTCTCATAACTTAAGAAAGAAGAGTGCTTTGCCTACCTGTTGAGGTCAAAGAGTTTTGTCTTTAAATTTCCTAAAAAGAACCAAGTTGAAGCAGAACTATCAGAACTGTGGTTTTCAATAATACTGTCAGTGAATGTTGTATTAAGGGGGGTTGAAGCAGTGGCATACTGTGGAGAAAAGGAGCCTGCCTACACAGTAACAGTAGTAGAATGGGTTTGTCGAGAGGAAAGCAGTATCCTAAGAAGAAGCATCCTGACAAAGTATACTAAAGATCCTGCAGAGGTTATAAACAAATAGACAGTTGTTAAAGTAGAATTAGTACCCAGTTATAGAGGCGGGTAGGGGGAGTGAGTGTGACAGCCTCCTAGCCAATGAGCAGGTTCGGAACAGGGGGATTACCAGACCGTAATCCGGCTGCCCCGAGCCTCCTCAGGGCTGGAGGCCGCCATCTTCTCCTTCCAGGGAATGAGGTAAGTTCTCCACTCCCACCACTCACCACCCCTCCAAGATTTCCCTTCCTTCCCTCTCTCCCACCCTTACCTGCTTTTTGGGAGTAGACATGCTGGGAACACTTCTGTCCCCAGCGTGCCCGCTCCTGATCTGCAACAAGCTGCCATGGAAAGGAAGAAGGGACTCCTTCTCTCCTTTCCATGATGCCCATTTTTTGTTTTACTTTTTTCATATTTCTTTGAATGCCCACCATGGTAAGAGAGAAGGGACTACGTATAGTTCCTTCTCCCTTTCCATGGTGGCAATCTAGTTTGTTTACTTTTTTTTACTATTTACAATGGCCGCCATGGAAAGGGTGAATGGACTATGTTCCCCCTTCCTTGGCAGTCTTTTTTTCTTTTTCTTTTTTTTCAGTGGCTTTTGCTCGGGCCTATAACTATGGGCCCCGGTCATTAACTGAAGTGGTAAGGCCCCACCTACTCTGGGATTATTGCTTAAGTGGTACTTATATCTTTGAACTGCAACAATACAATCCTGGAAGAAGTATATCACAGATCACGATTGGTGCTGTTTCCTTTGCTGGAATATGACGGGGAACTTTTCAACAGAAAGCTGAAGAACTGTTATCAGTGGATTTAGTAGGGTTTTCTTTGCCACTTTTGGTATTACTAGAATGTCTTACAATGAGAAAACTGCAAGCAGTTGTCCACCTTGCATTACTGATCCCTCACAGGAGCTGTTGGTTTGTTCCATGTTTTCAGGCTGGAGATTTTCCATTCTTTGAAATGAAATTTGGTTTGGCGACCTTGTGTGTCAAACAGGTCTAGATACGTATTGAGCATTACTCCTTTGGGGTGGGGTTTTGAAAAAAATAGTTTCTCTTTTGTTTAGTGGAGTGCTGGTATCCTTTACCTTGCTTTTAATGGGGGGGAGTTGCTGCAGGTGATTGTCTCCCTTGTGCTGGCAATTGGAAGGGAGACATGAGCTCTTCTTTCCATTGTTCCTAGTTGTGTGGGTAGGAAGTGGGTCTTTCTCTGTTCATTAACTGTACGAGTGGAAACTGGGCTTCCTGCTGTGCCTCAGGACATGAACATGGAGGGGAGAGTGTTCCCCAAAACTGCCCCCTTTGGGGTTGTAAAAGACTTTGATGGGCTACCCCATTTTCCCCCATTAATATCTAGTTTTTAAATCTGTAAGCACATTTTGCTTGTGGTCTGGGATTCCCTTTGTTGGGAAAGAGAGATTATGGGACGTGTAATCCCTTTCTTCTTTGTTTTGTAACATGGTTTCAGTCTTCTGGCTCAGGACATTTTTTCCAGCCTTCTTCCTGGCCTAGGTAAATAAACTCCCTTGGTCTTCGGTATAATTTAGCCCATGCCAGGCTGATAATTCCCTTTCCTGGATCCAATCCAAGTTTTAAGAGGGGAATTATGGGTCATGTAGTTTTTGCTGTTTTATTGTTCCCTAAGACATTGATCTGTGCCCAGGGATATGCTTTCTCTGCAAGGAGCTGTTTTCGTGGACCTGGGCATATAATAGCCTGGTTAAAGTGGCAAAGCCAATATGGGCACTTCGCACACCACACACTGCCATGATCTGCTCTGTGTTTGCCATTTTAAGACCATGTAGTACGATTATGCCAATGCCTGAAAAATGTCTAGCCCATGCCTACATAAAAGCCCAAACTGTTGTCCTTGACCATACTTATTTTTTCTTCACCTTCTGGAACTTGTCACCTGGATTTACTATGGAGAAATCCTCGACTACATTTTCCCGGAATTAAAAAAGAAAGCAGAGCTACACTAACATCCCCAAATGGAATGAGGCATACATCTTCTCGTAAATGCAAACCGCAGCATATGAACTGACCAAACAGAAACGACGCGAAGACAGGCAGCACAGAGAACTTGCTTGTGTATACAGGCAGGAGAGCAGTTCACCCTTTAGGGCCAGATCCTGCCTTTGTAAGAGCAGCCCTGTCCCGTTAATGGTTTCTCACAATGCGACAATGAATTTTCTGCGAGTTTAGTTTCTCTTGCCATTTCTGCCCATCTCCAGTTAACCTTCTAGTAACCTCTGAAGATAGAAAATATAAACAAGCAAAGCCCTCTGAATCCAGCTGCATTCGATGGAATTGTATGAAAGAATGATTTTCCAGGAGAGGGTCAATCTCGACAAGCAAAACGTCTGCTCGCAATCATCCCCTGTGATGACGATTCATAAATAAACAGACTTATGTTTCCTCTACCTTGACCTGCGAAGCGCTGCTTTCAAGAACATCAAGTTGATAGCCAATCAGCAACGACGTGACTTACTGTACAGATGCTGTAGTGGCTCCATTCGCCCCAGTGGCCCTCCAGTTCCATCGCTCCACGGGTAACAGAGCCCGCTTACAGGCCCTGTCGCTCGTTCCTGGGTCTACTAAAACAACAATTAACCCGCTACTTCCGACTCCTCATTTCTCTGCCTCTCGCTGCAGTGCAAACAGTTGCCAGTTCACAGGAGCCAGCTCTCTCAGTTGGAACATTTCCTTCCACTCGGTAACTCCTGTCAAGGTCCCGCGGCCTACCTTCATTGCTGTGCAGTCCTGCAGGATAATGCGCAGGGCGGCTATCTCGATTAGTTCCACTCGCATTCCACCGCTTCCAATTAGCTATGATTTTCCTCTTAGAGCGGGACAGCGGGAGTACAGACCCGGTCAGCTGCTCCCCCAAACGCGGGAGGGTCCATTTTAGGAGTGGGGGAAAGAAACAAGTTGCCGTTCGAACCGTTCAACAGCGACATTCGTCTAAGGTTGTTTAACAACTGCCATGGCCTGAATGGGAAGTTATTGATGAGCAGAGGGGTTATTCACATCCGGAAGTTAATTAACACAGTGCCAGTTTTTATCACCTTCTTGTTCTCTCTCCTCAAATGAATAATTGATAGTGCTTGACTTTAAAACTAAGGGGAAGACGAGGAAGAATTATGCGCCTCCATTGTGCCTGAATATAAAGCCATTTTATTCACTGGCAGACAATACTCCTACATATATATTTGAAAAAAAACAATAAAAACGTTTTTCAAGGGGTTGAACATTATAAACATTTAAGTGTAGTGGAAAATGCCAATGTTATGGTGCCAACACGAAGTCTAAGCAAAGTGCACCACACTTCAGAAACAATTTTAACTTCCACTGGACCACCACAACTGAAGACACCCTTTCACTACAGTGACATCACACACAACTGTTGGTGCTTTTTAAGGTACCAACTGAAAATACTATGCTGAGATGTTAAAATGTACATGCTTTTGAAAGCCAAGGAGGACTGATGGTGCACACACACTAAAAGTATAAAATATTTTATGTCGAAAAAAAAGCAAGAGAACATTTTCCACTCTAAACTATATTGGCTGCAGGAAATAAATGCAAGGAATTGTGTCCTCAGATGACTGCTAGTGCAATACATTTGGGAGAACAGACACATAAACCCATTGGAAAACATCTCTCAACTCCAACAGTGCTGGGAAATCACATTTTCAGCAGCAGGCCCACGTTATTCACCCGATATATTGCATGTAATGTGCCCAAACACTCAAGCACAAGTTTGAAAACAACAATTTTTTTTAAAGAGAGTTCTGTGAAGCAGTGGGGTAGTGTGGATTGAGGTTTAATTTGTAGGGCGATGGCCTTTGTAGTCTGTAGTAAATTTAAGATTGACATTTGCAACGTTTGCCGGCTTTACTTTGTATGCTGTATGTTGTAACATGAACTTCTTGTAAACATAACGTTCTAAACTGTGTTTTGTGCATGCGTTTTGCGCATGCGTTGTTCATATCTGAGTGAAGGTCCAAATACATCTGGTGGTTTGTATTATGTGTCTGTGTTGTGTGCACGAGTTATCTGTATAGTCACATAGGGGACACAGGTTATGTACGCAATGGTTTGGATCCGGGTGTGAGGGCGAAGTGCAGGAGCAGGGGGAGGATGAAGAGGGAATGAGGGGCCAGCCTCATAATGTGGGGGAGGGTGGCCTGGATGACCGTTTTGAAAGAGAGTTGTAAGTGGGGGCAATTAACCAGTTGGGCTGTTGACTCCTCCTCCCCTTCCTCTGAGCCCAGAGGAAGGCTGAATAGCTAGTACACCTTCCTTCTGTGCACTAGATGTATCTTTCCCCCCAAAGCAGAGGATATTTAGTTTCGTAAAGAGATGTTAATCACTGTAGGCGTGGCTCATGTAAAGGCCGAGCAGCGCTGAGTTGGCCTCATCATAGGGGGTACATTGATATCGCATGGGCATGCTTTTGTCTTCTGTCAATGTACGTGTGTTGCTGCTGCCACTTTCATTATTTTTTTATTCACAAGTACTTTGCTCTCCCAGGTGAGACATTCAAAGAGTTCTTGTGGTAGCACCCCTTTCCCATCGGTATTGGGCAAAGCGTCACATCAGAGTGCGGCCTTCTTCCTGCAACCTCCTCCATTTGGGAGGCTTAAGCCAGGGGTTAGGCTGACCCTGAGTAAGGGTCACAGAGAACAGGCTGGCAGTACAGTGTGGGGAGAGCCAATGAGGGCAAATAAAGTATGGGACCCAGACTCAGACAAATGGAGCGATGTGTAGAAAACCGGTGACCAGGGAAGAGGAGCTGGCATGATAGATGCAATCAAAACCTTATTTTCTCTACATTCCGAATCAAGGAAAGATGATTTGCCTTGTCAGTCTGTTGATATGGCGACCTTGGTGGATATGTCCAGGGCAAGAAGTGCAAGCCAGTTTACCCTTTGCCTAGCTACTGGGCTTTGGATATCATGCCCCAAAATGGATCAGCTGGTGAGGTCAGTCACATGGGCTGCATTGAGCCCAATCAGGGCTCCATGTTTTTATTTCCTCCTGGTGTGTGGGTGCTTGCCCCTTCCTGAGAGTTTGCAGAAGGTGTGAATGATGTTTCATAGGATGGCAGATGGCAAAGTACAGCCGGCTTCTCTTGAGGCCTTTATCATTGGTGGTGCGTGGGGCAAGAGCGGAGAGGTCAAAGGGGTGGATGACCTAAGACAATCATAGACCAGTTTGTGTTATTATGTATGTACATGTGTAACCCACATTTGTGAGCATCTCTGTGTAACTCTGCTTTCAGTGCACATTACCTAATAATAATCTCCATTCATAAGTATATAGTGTAACGCACCAAATTCTAAATGCATCTTCTAATCTTCAAAATCTTTCCTACGTTTTCCTAAACTGACAGTTGACATTTCTATGGCATCCATCAGTTGCCCATAAGCATTAGTCATATGTCACATATCTCAAACATTGAACTCGAAAATGTGTACATATTTGTACTGAAATCATATTTTTTTTGCGTCTGCAAAAAACCCTTTATTTAGACCTTATTTTCACACATATATATATTATAGGCCTATATTTAAGGTGAAACCAATCATCCATAGGAAATGTGAAAATTCTCTGGCTAATAGCTTTTGAGCTATAGGACGGAGCAGCCTGACATTTTACAAATGATAGTTCAGGGCCGATTTGCCCAGAACTGGAACATGTTGGGCAAATCCGTGCGACTACCACCACCTAACTCTTCCTCGTCACAGTATGTCGCTAACTCCACCTCACTCTTCTTTGTCACAGTCCCTCACTATCTCCACCTAACTCTTCCTCATCACAGTCCCCAATTACCCACCTCACTCTTCCTTTTCACAGTACTCCACTACCACCTTCTCGCTCTTCCTCGTCACAGTACACCGATACCACCACCTCACTCTTCCTAGTCACAGCCTCCCATGGATCCCACCTTGCTCTTTCTCTTTAAAGCGCTCTGCTACCACATCACTCTTCCTTGTCACAGTCCCCCACTACCACTAGGTCACTATTCCTCATCACAGTCCACTTTTGCCACCACATCGTTCTTTCTTGTCATAGTGCCCCAATGACACCAACTCACTTTTCTTCGTCACAGTGTTCAACTACCTCACCTCACTCTTCCCTGTCACAGTTCCCAAAAACCCCATCCTATTCTTCCCTCGTCATAGTCTTCAACTACACAACTTCCGTCTTATTCGGCACAGCCCCCACTATACCCACCTTGCTCTTCCTTGTCACATTACACTATTACTAATTACCTGCTTATCTAGTGGATCAATAAAAGATGAAATACTTGCTAAACCCAATGTTGTGTAGCTCAAGAGCAGATATTAATAACAAATGACATGACAACCATTATGTTATCAGAAAATAGAGATCATTACAGGTGGTGGGAGGTATAGCATAACAACACCCCTGCAATTCAGTGAAAAAAACATTAGTTGAAGCACTGTTAAGGTGAAACAGTCTATACAGATTTTTGCATCAGAATCCACCCTTACATGCAGAAACACGTTTTTTAAATGCTGCATCTCTCTTCTTGCTTGCATGCTCTGCTGTACCAGTGATGTCACTCATGATGCCATAAGTGATGTCATATGTGATATCATCAGTGATGGCATCAGGGTGATTGTGGGTTGCACAATGCTGACCTAATAGATCTCAGAGAAAACTTTCCATTTAACTGAGAGGGATCCAAAAGATACTCCTAGCAATTAGGCGATGGGACACCTTTTAGATCCACATCGTTCATGAGTAAAACAAGTATCCTCCACCGATATCTCTAAATGCTCTCTGTGCAATACCATAACAATAATTTGAAAACAATAAATCTGTGGCAGACTTTCAGGTGTTGTCACAAAAAGGAAAGTAACACTTTGTTATCTATTTGTTTGTTGTATTAATTGCCTGTGTAGACTGGGAACCATCATCAGGGCTTTTTTGTGTATGTATTGTTGAATGAAGTTCCTTATTAGAATATTTCTTTGCCGGAGTAGATGCCCCTATAAAAAATAAATGCATAGTACTTTCTATCATATTATGAACATTCAACTCAAAATGTCCCTGTTGTCCTTATTCACTGGGTTTGTAGCATGCTTTGTCTCTCGGAGCATTCACAGTCATATAACAGAGAAACAGCAGACAGTACACATTATGAATTCAATGGGATAGAATGGGAAGCCATAATGGTTATGCTTCAGAGTATGCATGACATATTGCTTTTCACAAAACTGGACGGGATTTAGAAGAAATATGTCACGCTTCTATTGAAATGGCATATATGTCTGATATGTCAATTCTGCTAACCCAGTAACAACTTTCAGTTCCATCGGGAATACGTGGTCATCGGGGCAGCAAAGTCATCTGGCAAAGTTCTGCAGTTCAGACGCCGTGCATAACTAGCTTAGCGTGGTAATGTACATTCATGGAACTTTCATACATGAGGGTTGCCGAAATGTACCAATTGTTCCCCAAAACAATTTTCAAAAAACGATTGAAAGGTATTTTAAGACTTGCATATCAATATGTGCCCTGTAGCTTAGAATTATTATTTTTTAAGTGTAGCCAGATCTTGCTGCAGGTTCATGAATACAGATTGACTGAAAAAGTTTGGGAAGGAAGCAATAAGTAAATCAAAGTGAAGACAATTTTACATATTATTTATTGCCCAAGAGGAAGGAAAACGTTAAAATATATTCGGGGAGATGCATAGAAGGAAGGGGAAACATTGGCAATGAGAAAGAAAAGCAGGAATAGGATGTGAGAAACCTGCCTAGGAATATGTCCTTTGGGAAGATATCACATGATCAAAAGCAGAGACCTGCATGCTAAAGGAATTCAAAAACAAACGAGGTGGGCAAAGCCAACAGGAGTGTCTTTTTAAATGTAGAAGGTAAGATTTGTATTTTGTATGCAACTCCCTCAGTGCAAAAAGGCTTACAGCCTGCATTTGCAAATCCAGACATAGTTGCTTTGTCAATGCTTGTTATTCTAGAATTCTCAGTTAAGTAAATTCCAAATGTGCCACTTCAAAATGTCTGCCAGATTGTCAAACTCTCCATTTCATCTGCAGCGTTATTAGTGTTTTATCTCTGGTCAGAAACCACCCTGCATTTTTCAGAAAGCAGCCAAGTCTCATTTGCGTTGCTAAGAAGCTATGATGTGCATAGTCTACACTGCGGATTATTCCTGCAAAATATGCTATGTTTTTACAGATGATGGATATAGTGGGAAAATATTTATACAATACACAAACACACTAATAAGAAATATAAGAAACTGCAAACGACGTTACAGCCCTCCACAAAGATATTTTGTGAAACGTCATAGACACAGGTACTTTATATTGCAAAAACAGTCTGTGAAAATATTTTTAGTGTTACAATATGACTAATGCCCTGTAGAGGTAAAAGGATGAGTGGTGGCCCAACCTCCCCAGCCCTCACACTTCTACAAACCAGCAGTGATTATAATCATAAAGGTGACACAGGCACAGCCAAGAGATAAGCCTCCGTAGCCGTTTGTGGTAACATGGGTTGAAGCCAGGCACTACTCTTAAAAGGAGTGTGAGTGTGATGATAGTAGCAATCCAAACAGCAATTTTACAGCAATCCCAAATAATGTCCAATCAAGGCTCTATAAAAAGATATATGCTTTAAACACCTCAATAATCAATAAGTAACTATCTATAAAAACACTACAAACATCCACCCCTGTCAAAAGAACACCGGAACTGCAGGATGTAGATAATGCAAGCAATCTTGGTAATGGAGCAGGGTGAACGGCTAAAAATCAAGGGTTGGTTCAAAGTACGAGGCAGTTTGAGATTTTGGTAACCATAGGGTTGTGTTGCCTAGTGATGCAATCCTTATAGAGGTTTGGGTCGAGGTCTGGTGGTTCTAAGCTGTGATCCTGATAGTCTGATACAATGCTCTATGAGGGGGCAGTCAGAAGCGATCCACAGTGTCAAGCTAGTTGCTTTAGCCGAACAGGTGACATGCTCTGCTTAGACTGATGCAACATCGAGATGGTTCGATGAATGCAGCAGCAGTGGTTCGAAGAAGGCTCAACACAGTGCCAAAAGCAGCACTGCATGTCCTGGTGGTTCGAAAACATTGGAACGCGGTTGCTATGGATTGATGCTATAGAATTTCAGAAACCCGCTGCTTTGTGTCTTTTGATGCTGTGAGTCCCAATCCAGGGGCTAAAGGACAAGATTGGTCTTTGTTCCCTTTATTCCCAACACAGGGGGCGGGGTTGCACTAGCCAGCACCTGCAGGAGTCCTTCAGCATGGGTGTGCACTATGCTTTTGGCCTAGAGTTTAAATGAAGGAGGATCTGTTTATCAGACAACCCTTTTCTGAGATGGATTACTTACATCATTGTATTATTAATCGAAATCGGAAAAGCCAGGGCTTCTACACTCTTGAGAGATGGCAATTATTCCCAGTTATCCGATAATACAGTGCATAGATTAATTTTCAAAAATCTACAGATCAAAGTTGTCACACTGAAGGAAAACAGACAATTGAAACCTTATTACAGAGCTGACACACCAGTACACAATAACACTACCAGGCATGTGCTCCATTTCAATATGACATCTGCTTTAGTTAAGTTGTAATTGGGCAATCAAGCACACTTGTTGCTTTATGGAGCATCCATAGTTTGGAGTGTAAGTCTTGTTGTTCTCGCCTTTAAACAGAATTGCAGTGGTGCCATAGACACATTCATGGAAAGCTCTGATAACAACAATCATAACATCTTATTTTAAGTCACTCGTAGAGGGCAATTAACAGCAATGCACCACCCAGCCTGAAAACAAAAGACCATCTTAAAACCTACATATGCCAACTCTCTCACATGCTTACACACGTTTTTTCGCTTTGTGCAACATGTTGGACACTAAAAAGAGAGCTTTCAGCACGATGCACTCATGTTAAATTACAGAGGAGCTAATTAGTACCAGCACACACTCCATATAGTGCTAAAAGAACTCTGGCTGAGAGAGTATTTTCTCGACCTAAACCTAAAAAGAGCAGGTGCACACTTTTGACTAAATAATTCAATTTTTGGAGTAGAGTATCATTTTATTATTTCTTGAAATACAAGAAACATTTTTTTGTCACCCGGTGTCAAACAACTGTCCACATTATCTTTCTGACATTGGTTGTGCTCTTGAGTTGCAAAAGGTAGGAAACACATGACTATGGTGAATAAGATAACCCTCTGGCAGCTTGCTAGAATGTTGGATGCCTATGGTGTTTAATTTCTATCAACTTATTAAAGTATTAGGGGTGGGATACGCAAAACCATTGGTTGTAGGAACTAGAATGTTGTTTCAGACTCATAATAGGCAATTTGGCAAGAGAAAGATGATGTTGAGGCAGGTCGGAAAAGAAGATTGGATGTGAAGTTTGGACAAGAGCAAACCACTGAGGTCGGAAGCAGTCTTTCATATATGGCCACTGTTCCCATTGTGCAAAAGGCCACGCATGATTTCCCAGAGATGCTATGTGTGCAAGCTTGCATGCTTCGGAATTACAGACAGATTTGAGGGCTAATCTTAATATATTTGTGTCCTTCACCTTTACAAGTGATCACTTTTAAGCATATGCCAAACAGTGAAACTATTCCCATGCTGGTTAAGGCCATTACAGTGTATTGGATAAATATCTTCCACAGCACAAAGAATGTGTTCACCAAAGCAGCAGTTCATCGCCTTGGATATCCTGGGGATTGAAAACACTATCTGATCATACGAATATACTGATCAAACAGCTAAATTTCCTTTTCTCCAAATAAATGTCATTGCGGCACTTGTGTTGTAGCCATCACCATCAGCTCTTTCAGTGCAGTAGCCAAATTCACTCCACAACACATAGAAAACAGCGTGTTTGAAATTTATGCTAATGGCTTGGGAACAGATTCACTCAAGCATGGCCAATGCAAACTAATTGGTTGTCACCCTTGTGCTCTGTACATTTACATTTCAACAACTTTAAGGAATGTTAACGTCTTCTGATTTGTTGCTTTTCCATTTGCAGGAACCTGTGATCTATGGACCAAACAAAGTAAGTATTGGTGTTGGTGTTGGGTGGAGGTGGCGGATGGTTCAATATGCCTTCTGTCTCACTTTGGTTTAATATCATGCACCTTTCTTCCTTATTCATAGTGTAGAGAAAAGGTATTCAGACTTGGGTGGATGTAGACAGGTAGGAGGTTATTGTTGTTAATGGTGAAAAGATTTCTAAAAAAATGTCTTAATCAATGCTATTATTTCTCTTAGAAAGTAAAAATTTCCTTATATATGAAATTACTACTTATTCCCATGCTACAGAAGGACACCCACCTAGGTTTGGTGGGGCACTTGGCTATTCAAAGGACCCTCCCCTAGGGCATTGTTTCTCACCTGTCCATCGGTCACAAACAGCACAGTGTCTAATCCAATGTCCTGCCTGAAGTTCGCGAGCAGGCAGGACATAGGATTAGACACTGTGCTATTTGTGACCGACGGACACGATTTTTACACTGTGTGATGATACAAACACACAAAGCAGCAAGAAGCAACACAAAATCCCATTGGTCAAAATAAGGGGATTGCTACGAGTTTGAAAAAAGACATTGATTCTATCATTTGCCCTCAGAGGGTTTGATAAGCAGAAGGAACATATCTGTTGCTTGACCAGTGGGAGAGCATTGTTCATCAGTAGAACATCCAGGGGATATGTGCATCGCCCCCTATTGAAGGACCAGTTTGAGAATATTGTATCTGGGTACCAGTGTGGGATTGATTCCATTGCACCGCCTACATCTCTGAAGTTCATATACGGAGATGATGTGGCTCACTCCCGTCCATGTAATGCAAGATATAACAAGATCCTTGCTTCACGTCCTGATGAAGGTCTGAAAAAAGAGGGGCAAGAGTGGTAGTGCCCAGTCCCATGACCGAAACACGTGTCGACCAAGAAAACTATTTGGAATTGTAACAAACAGATAGTGATACCTGTATTAGGGATAGGGTCCGAATATGTTGTAAAATGACTTGGTGGAAATATGGTGTGTTACAAAGTTTGGGTCACACAGAAACGCTGAGAGCTGTTGCTAATGTGTGAGTGTGTGTGTTTGAATGAATGACGGAGATAACCTGAATGTGAGCAGAAACTGGTATTACGTTGGTGTAGAAATTAATTTTATGATATTGGTATGAATTTGAGTTTTATGATGATATACATATGCATATATCATTATATTGAAAAATAATGTGAGTTAAGGAATCCTGTCATCCTCTATCTACTGGTCCACTTCATCATATGTTTCTGCTATGAGAGCCTGCCATGCCCGACATCCGGCACAGCCCCAACATGAGGGACCTTCAGGGCAGGTGCCTGGTATGAGAGGATGACAGGCTGAACCCACAGCACAGCCCGGACACCAGAGAGCAAAACAGCAGGAGCCTTGTATAAGAGGTTGACATGCCAAAGCTACGGCGCAGCCCCGTCACAAGAGACCTTCAGAGTAGGAGCCAGTACGAGAGGCTGACATGCAAAAGCCATGGCGCAGCCCGTATAACAGAGAGCAACAGGGCAGGAGCCTGGTGCTAGATGCTGAGAAGCCAAAGTTACAGCACATCCCCGACAAGAGAGCACACAAGGGCAAGAGCCCGATACGAGAGGCCAAAGCCCTGCCACAGCCCTGACATGAGAACGCCATAGGGCAGGAGCCAGAGACAAGAAACTAGAACACCAGAACAGACATGAAACCCCACTAACACCAAGGAAGGCGAAGCGAACATGTTCCATGACTCGAGAAGAGTTAAAAAAGAAACAAGGCTTCCGAAGACATCGGCCCTTATAAGAGAAGGTAACAGTGGAGAAAGAGGATAGTGGTAGACTAAAGAGAGATCATTGTACTATGCAGATCACTCATCCCAGTAGAAATTATGAAAACAACTTATCCTTGAACCACTTAAACCTATATTGTTGGAGTGAGAGAAAGAAGCGAAGCAAACTTTGAAATCCCTGAACTTAAAATTATCAGGAAGAGAGAACTAGAGATACTGTGAATATAAATGGTAAAGTGATACAACAAGGAATAACAATTCCCTGAGAGAAAGGGAAGCCCATAAGATACTTCATATCAGAAGAAGAGGATGTCAGAAAACTGGCATTGTGAATCAGAAAGCATACCAAAGAGCCACACGAGTAACACAGTGTACTGGACTGCCCATGTGGGTGTACAAAAGACAGATATGCAAATGGGTATTTCCCATCTGTGAAAGGTACAGTGAGCAAAAAGCGATGGCTGCAAACTCTCAAAGTCAGAAAAAAACACAGAAAAGTTTATCATGCCATGTTCTTTCTAGAGAGGGGTGTCTGCTACCATTTTTGAAAAATATTTGCAAGAAACTTGGGGTTGGTCACCCTGAGTTACCTGGGGGGGCAGACATGGACTCCCTGCTTACTGTGCTCAGAGAGGCACAGCTCCACCTCACTGATGGGGCCCAACAAGGCTGAAACCCATGTATGGGGCTGCTGTTGGTACTCTTGTTCAGAAGGGAATTGCCAAAGCATTTCGGTGCTGGATTGCCTATGTAGGCGGGACAAAGACTGATATGCAAATAGAAGTTTCCCATCTGTGAAAGGTACAGTGAGCTAAAAGTGATGGCTGGAAACTCTCAAAGTGGGAAAAAACCACAGAACAGGTTATCATGACATGTTCTTTCGGGAGAGGGGCGCCTGCTACCATTTTTGAAAAACGAAGCAAGTTGAGTTCTACTTTACCCAGAGAAAAAGGCCACCTGAGTAATAATATCCTTCTAGGATACTCCGGAAGTAACAATAAAGAATACATATCTTAGGAAAATAGCCCAAATGAGGATCCTAAGGAGAAAGGAAAGATACAGAGTGTAACAGAAGAGTTATGGAGACTAATACAAAAAGTTACAAGAAACTGGGAATTTGATATCAGTAAACAAGTTTACAGATTGCTCTTAACAATACCTGCAAGGAGAAGGGAGTCATTCTCCTCATATATGTTAGTTGTCCTATTGGTAGAGTCAGAAAGGATAACTTTGGACTACAGACTATTTATTTTGGACATTCATGCACCTTAGGGACCACTCATAGGGATAGGGAAGGTAGGTATTTTTTTTCTGTCTTTCTTTGAGTCTGTGCCCTTCTTTGGACTTGCCACATGCCTCCAAAATGTTCTCATTATTCTTTTGAAGTGTTGGCACCACATCGCCTTCAAACTCCCCTTTGCCTGTTCTACACCCCAACATTGTTCCTGTATCCCCAAGCTAGCTAATTGGCAGCCCAGTCTTCATGCACAGAACTTTTGTCCTACTTTTGTTAGGTCACCCTGGACCCAAAATGTCCTTTGTTCACTGGTGCTCTACCTTTTGTCATGATGGTCTGCACCTCTCCCATCATATTGTTCCCACATAAAGCTACAACACCAACTACCTGCTGAGTAGATTTGACAGCGTGAGAAGCTTGCACTTTTCTTTTAAATGGCACTTGCATATTCAATTTATGAGCATTGATTGCACACCCACATTTCTTCCAAGTGCTTTGAGGAGATTAATTCCTCAGTGTGTACTGAATGAATAAGACACCCACATGTGGCAGCCCCCATTATCAAGCAGCAGCAGGAAAGAAATGTGTTTTGATTACAATCGGCGTGTAATTTGAGGAACCTCCAATCCCCAAAGAGGAAGAAAATAAGGTGAGTGGGAATGTATTCAAAGGAGCTCTTTGACTACGTAATATCTTATTGGATTATGCATGATGAGTGAATTTAATTTCTATTTTAAAGTCAAGCTCGAACTGGCCTCCCATTGTCATGTCCCCTCTGACCACTGAGCCTGGCTTGCAAATGCTGGCATCCCATTTCTTCCTCTAGCAACTGATACTGAAAGCCAGCAGGGCAATCAGTTCCCAAATGTATTCCACAACATTATATACTGTGAATTGCAACATGATGCAAGGAACACAATGCAACACAAGGCCGTGTGTGCAATTCATGCCTCAAAATATGCGCGATTCGCGATTCTTCAGAAATGTTTTTCACAAACCTGTTTTTACAATGAAAAGAGATGCACTGAGGTGTAAATATCGTCCATAAAGTCAGAGAATTACTGTTGTTTTAACAACCTTTATGCAGTAGCCAAACGTTATATGTGCAGATGGTAGAATTCATCAGCTCTTAAAACCATATGGAGGACATATTCAGGTGGCATCATAAAAAGAAGTATTTTGGTTGGTTCCATAACATGAATCAAAACTTTACGTTCTTGGAGTTTTATTAGTGCCAGTGAGAAGAGTAGCACCAGCCTGATGCTCACGGGCAATGTGGACTGGAGTCATATTTTCATGAATTAGGTTTCTTTCATGGTAGTTTATGTCCTGTGTCCTGCACTGGCCATTAGTGCCTTCCTCTCTGCTTACAGGTTGTCACCTCTCCTGCAACCCTCATGCAACATGAAGTGGTTTCTCTGTATGCTTTTTTAGTTTGGGCTATTGTGTTAGAGTACCAATGGGGAGAAATGGCATATGAGAAGGAACACAAAGATTTTAGGGGTTGTTTGGTTATTTACCCACCCATTGACTGCCCATAACCATAATAATCCCTATGGCGCGAGACTGCCCTTGGGTGGTATTAGTGCGTGGTATAAATCAACATAACATAAAATTCCCACCAAGTTCCTGACACTCTGTGTCCAAAACCCCCCCTCATGGGAACTCTTTGAGCTTGCTTCTTTCAAGCAATACCATCAAACATTCCACTCCACGTGTCTGCAAGTGTTTTTTTTTCAAGGCAACCTTCTTAGAGTTACGTAATTGAACCTGTAAACACTACTGGTGTAATTAAAAAAACAGCTCCCAAATAAGGACAGTGTACCGCTGTGGCTGATGAAAATAAATCTGGGCAACCATCTAGGCTCGCCACATGAGTTATATGGTGAGTTCTTGATATACATGGTTTACATCCATAGCTATGGTTTGGAGTTTCACTGTCCAGAGGTCGGACATCACGAGTCCTGGAGTGCAACGTGTGTTAGGTGTTGTTGGTGATGGTGGTGTTGTTCGGAATGCTCCCATTTACACAGTGCATTAATCATGGTTCCCTGGTTTGGTCCACATGATTCCTCTAGTGGTGAAGGTAGTTTATGGGTATTAATAACCCACATTGCTACTCCCCGCCCAGTTTTGGTGCGGTGGCAGTAAATATCAATCTAGAGATGTAAGCATTATGCTTGATTGATGGTGTTCTCATGTTTATAGTTAGGTGGACCATTGGTACAGTCTACCGTTTTCTCACTTCCATCAACATTCCAGCTGACCCATGTCGGACCTTAGTACCCTTGATGAATTTCTGTTTGAACAAACTGTGTACAGAAAGAAACATGTCGGGTCGGCGAACATACTGTTATTTGTAAACAGTTTTGATAAACAGCTGTCTGAGCTGATTTCTGCTGAAATAGGTTGCATAATTAATGGCGGCTCAGCAGAGTTGAATTGTTGGCATTTTGTTGTAATGGGTACAAATGTATATTGTATTATTTTAGCATGATTATTTTACATTGATTAATTAAATGTGTGATGAGAATGAATTGTCGAATGGTATGTGTGTGAATGAAGTATGGTTGACGTGTGGTTTGTAATGGATTCAGGTGGGATGGATGGTTTTTATGAATTGTATCACTCACTTGATGGATCTACCTCTGTATACATTGATTATGACATTGATGGTTGTTTCATCATGATATAGAGATTGCTTTTGATACTTGTTTTTTATATAAGTTTTTTCTATTGTTAATAAATATTATTGAATATTGAGAAGTTGCCTTTTGGGGTTGAATTGAGTATTTTTTATCCCACCATAGGGTTAGTGTAAGACACCCTTGTTTACTACGGCTTGCTTATGATTCACACAGAGTTATTAATTGTGTAGATAGGTAGATTCTACCAGCCCTCACCACATTTGAGCACCCAGTACTGTGATCTTTTGAGGTTTATATATATACATTGGTGTTTTTTCCAGGATAGATCACAGTACTCAGATATTCCTGGTATCCCTTGTTACTCCTGTTTTTTGATTAAAATGTCTTAACCTGTTCTGCCTTCCGCCACTTGATTTAAAAGCAATATGGGTGTCCTTCACTGAAGTCCTGTTAAAAACAAGTATTGGCAAAGTCAATAGTGTTGGCTTGTGTGTAAGTATTAGGAATTCGCCAGACACTGCTCTTAAATGCCCAAGTACTTGCACAATCATGCAGCAGCTACCATCAATGGCCACTTAATTCCACTGCAGGAGTGTCTGGCAGTGCTTTTCCTATGCCTATGCAAACGGCAAGACTGTTACCATTGCCAATGCTTGTTTGTGTTTGGAGTTTTGCCTGAGCCCCATTTTCTCCCCCGCAGCTCATCCTCCTTTCCACCATTGTGTTGAAGTGTGAAGATGACCCTGAAACTAACAATGCTTCATTGACCAGTGCATGTCCAACTAACTGTGATTCCTGTTTTGTCAATCACCCTCATGCTGGGGGAAGTACATGGCCGGTAAGGATCCACTAGCCTGTGCATAGGCAGTCCTGGGCTACAGGCTGTACCACCCATGTATGCACCTTGATGCAGGGGTGATTTCTGTTAGCAACCCAGGGTTTCTCCAGGGGTGTGACTTTTTTTTGTGCGAGCCCAATGTCCCATGAAATAAAACAAATAAAAACGATGGTCCCTGTCATAGTATATACAAGAGGGACACAGTCCCTTTTCTATTTCTATAGCTGATGTCGAGGACAGGGCGGGGCGCCGCTAACGGATCAGAAAGCACTGATCCAGCAGGTAAGTGTGGAGGCAGGGAACAGGTTGGGGATGGGATTTCTTGGGATTTGGGGAGAGGGTGCGGTTGCAGGGAGAGAACACAGAGGGGCTCCCTCTTGCTTTCTCTCAATCAAGATGGCCGCACCCAGGGTAGGGCCATGGGTGGCTGAAGAAACACGGGCAGTACACTTATTATTTTCCAAATGAATGTCCACTTTGTCCTAGCTACCCCAGGGACAATGTACTTTGTTATTATATTCCACTCCATGCTATTGTTAGTATTGTTGCATCTCATTCAAACTAGATCATGGAAAAAATCCTTCTATTTGCATACATGCCTTTATTTTTTCATTGGTCTCATGAAAAAGTGAGCTCATCAAACCGGTCCTCGCCATCCACTGTCTACAAATTGTATCAAGTTCAGGTCTTTCTTCATGGCCTATCAAGTGACACTAATGTTACAGTTCCAAACTCCAATATCAAGCCTATCTAGCAACCTTCACTCTTCTACAAATCATCTCTTCTTGACAGTTTCCATCAGCTGATTACAAGCCAGTGGACATCCCTTCTTCGTCAACCCAGCACCAGTCTGGATCCACCCCTCCACAGATGCAGTCTGTTCTATACCATATTGCCCTCCCTAGGGCCTGAAAGACCTCTCGCTTCCAACAGTAACTACCCTGCCCTCCTGCTATTCTCAGCTTGCTAAACATCAAGAGACCACTTTGGTGGTGATTTTGTGACATGGCTAGTAACTGCGCCTTTTCAAGAGGGACGGGAGCACCTCTCAGATGAGTGTCGGAGGTCTGCCAGGGAGCCATCCAGAGCCGTTCCTACCCCTGAGGTGGAAATGGCAGCCGAGAGGGGCCCAATTCCTGACACCCCTTGTGCCGGAATGATTGCATGTAGACTCTTTTTGCCTATTTTGCCTGTGGAACAAAAAGCTCACCAGTGTTTCTCTTATTTTTTTAGATCTGCAGAAATGCAAGAGGCTCAGCCTGACCAACACAAGAGAACCAAAACAGCAGCAAAACGGACAGCACTTCAGAAACCCTGCAGGAATATCAAGCAACACACACACCACAGAGAAACAGCAGAGGGCCACCCTGAGAATGGACAGAGAGAGCTGCAGGAGGAAGGCCCTGGCATAGGCAGCAATTGAAGAGGCAGGTTCTGACAGGGAACACTAGCGGGCGACACATAACCATGCAATAAACCACCACAGACAACTAAAAGAATTTACTGGCACCAGAAGGGAGATCGGCTCCCAGAACACAAACTGTTACCATGAACTTGGTATGCCACCATTATGCGGTGAACACCCTCGGTACCAGTGGGGGGACTTAAGTCACTTCAAAAGCTTCCTGTGATGACTCCAATGGAGTCATCACGGATTCCCAGGTGGTGACCTACTCTCAAGTGGCCAGGGGACAGCAGCCGCTACGACCATGGTGGCAGCTTTATGAGAGAGTAACAAATGGGAGGAGACAGCTACCAGGAAGATGTCATAACTTCATTGAATGAGACTCAGTATCTCCCCCTTTCCCATGAGAAAGACACTCTAATACCCAAGACCTTAATGGCCTTTTGTCAGCTGCTTGTTCTCCCCTTTAGCGGAAGTAAAGAAACCTCTTGATATTTTTCTGGTCAAAACCCCACCTTTGACCCAAATATGCAAAGCTCCACCACAACACTTTTTGCTCCTGAGGTACCTTTATGTAAAATCATTAAGACAAACTGATGACATACATGGACTCCAACTCCCAGAATTACCCAAATACTGAGGCAAGAAAGATGAATGAGTTTGTAGAAGGTAACAACATGCTGTCTAGTTGTTTTCAAAATTACCTGTACACGGGACATTTAAATATGGCAACCGCACTTTTGAGTGTGGCAGTGCAGAAGAAGATGTTGGCTCCAATGAGAAGGCTTTCAAGTGAGGGAGACACGTACCAGTTATGGCGAAACAGAGGCGTCCATGGAAGCAGGAGGAGGAACGCAGAGCAAGAGCAGGAAGTGCCATGGAGACGTCAGGAGACGCAAGAGAGTTCCTGGGTGCTCAGCAACTCGACGAAGGAACTTTTTCCAGACTGGGTCCTGAATGGAAGCAGATGTATGACTGCGGAGCCAAGAAGGAAGCCAGAATACGTATGCAGCATCCAGAGTGGGAAGCGAACTGCAGAGCCATGCTGCAGAAGCGCAAGCCGGACAGGAGATGCTGGAGGGAACCTGTGAGTCAACCCAAAGCAAGTGGGGCCCGAGACATTCTGGCAACTGCACCAATGACAATATGAATGTTTTGAAAGTACTGATACAGAAATTACAAGAAGTAGATTTGAATGCAGAAAAGGCAAAGTACAGAGCCAAGGTTCAATGAGAAACAAATGCAAGTGTGAGACAACATCTGAATAAATATTACCGCAGACAAATATACAGAGTGCACCATGGTATATTCAGTTTTGGTGATACAAAGGAACTATGAAATGCATATGAAAACCTGGCAAGAGAAGGATACGAGGCAATTGAAACACATAAGAGGTCCTTGCAGGAGAAGGATACCGGGCAAGTGCAAAGCATACAAAATACTGGCAGGGCAGTATACCAGGCAGTGGGAATTGCATAGAGAAGTCCTCGCAGGTAGAATACACCAGGCAGTGGGAATTACATAGAGTCCTGACATGGGAGTATATGAGGTGAGTTACAAAGCAACAAGGAAAACTACAGAACAGTGTTTGTTAAAGAAAAGAGACACTTGTGTTAAAGAAAGACTGTTGCGGAACCTGTTGTTTAAACAGGAACATTGTAAACCAAGGAGAGATACAAAGGAACTGTTAGCAAAAAAGACATTTCCAGTCCATTTCAAGAATTCATGGGAAGGGGACTTCCATCTGGATCCAAGGTATTTCACCTTGGAGAGAATATCCGGTGGAGCATTTCTAACCTTTAGATGTGAACACTGTTTTGCCAATTTCAGGTTCTGGACATTTCCTTTCACATTTTAATATTTTGTTTATAGTGTGAGGGTCAGGATAGAATGTTTTTGGCACAAGGACATCTTTTCAGTTATTGACATCCTGACAGAGACAGATCCCTAGTTTTGGTTTTTAGTTAGGGAAACTTCTCTTCATCCAGAACAGTACTGCGAGACTTGTCCTTGACCTCAAGCCCAGGGATCGTATCTCTCCATGACTGAAATCTCTGCACTGGCTTACAGTGGATGCGAGGATTAAGTTCAAAACCCTCTGCATTGCCCACAAGGCCTTAACTTCAAACTCTCTTGTCCTAAATATCTTCCTTCTCGAGTTCTTCGCTCATCCATCTCCAACTCCTTCAGGGTTAGTTGCTTCTCCAAGCAACAAGCTGGTGGTAGATCTCTTTCTTTGGCTGGGGTCTCCCACTGGAACAGCCACCCTGCCTCCCTGAAACTTGAGGAGAACCACCACCAGTTCTAAAAGCACCTCAAAACCACTTTCCTCTTTGCTTCTGCCTTCTCTCCCCCTCTCCTCTGTTGAACTCCTGGCTGAAACAGAAACTGCACTGGTTCCTGGCCACCCTCTGGCCCAGGTCCCCTCCCCCACCAGTTACACACCTGTACTGCCTCCCTGGCAACCCACGCACTTGGAGACTGTTTTCTGTAGCCCTACAGTCCCCTACCAGCACTTGACACCTGATGTCTGCACTTACCCTTGCACTTGCCACCAGATGGCTGCACATTTATTTATTGCTGTTATTTATTCTATTTATTTTTTATTGTCTATCACATTTATTGCACTGACCCCTCCCCCCCTGCACTTTTCCCCTTCCCCCTCGCCCCTTCCCCTGCACTTGCATGAACTCAATGACACCTGGCCTAATAAGATCGTTGTCTCTGTCTTCCCTCTGTTCCCCCTGCCTTGCCTCATCATTTTCCCCACCCCTCTTCATTTAAAATACACGTTTTTAACCAAAACATGACAACTTTGTGTGTAGGTTTCATTTTGGACCCCTCACATTCCCCATGCACACACATATCCAGGGATGGGAAAAGCAGCCAAGATTTGCTAGGAAAAGAGAACAATCCTTAGGGAAGGAGGAATGTTACAGGAAGAACAGAAAGGGGAACGTGTGATATCTGGTAGGCTCAGAAGTGGAGCATGACTTACAGATCAGCAAGAGGAACGTAGGAGCAGCGGTTTGTGGGGGAGATAGTTGGAGCAGGTGAGGTAATGGTTTACGAGTGAAAGTGGTTCTGCTGTTTCAGTGTGGGTGTTGTGGGGTAGTTATAGCCCCAAGACAAAAAAGAAAATGCATTTGGCTCACTGGGGCCTAGAAATGCAGCAATACTGTCCTGGAATTAAAAAAAAACACTTTTAACTGGCTGACTGAAAGTCCAGTATGGAAATTTCAACACTGCCAAATACACCAACCATGTTTTCAGAAACAGGAAGATTAAAATTGCCATGGGCGAACAACTAGGCTGAAATTAATTAGGCCTATATTCCACTGTGGGCTATGGAGACACTGAAATGCATTCTTCCCAAAGAGAAAAACTGCCATAAAAATTAAGACAATTGCACCTGGGATGGAAAGGAACTGTTTATCAGTGAAACTCGAGTGCCTGTGGCAGTTTAATATAAAGTATAGTTTAAAGATGAACATTTATTGCATGGCACATGAGAAATCGGCATATGATTTGAGGTCAAGTGTTAAAGCAAACTTCATATGTAAACGGAATTGCAACATTCAAAAACACCAGTTTTCTATGCATAAAGAAACACTGGGTTTAGCCCATAAGACATTTTCCTCAGGAAATACGCAGGCTCAGCTCTAATCACCTTCCCCCAATCACAGTCAAGGATAAAAGCTCCGCTCAGCTCTATATCTGAAATTCAATCTCTTTGAAGACACAGCAGTGACTAGGAAGGAATTTACGGGGTGGTGGTGCTAAACAACTGTGCAAATAAAGGCAGCCCTTAATGGACTGAAATCTGAATAATCCTTGAAAATAAAATCCAAATTTGTCATCTCTGCTCAGAGGTGATAGCAGACCTGTCCCCGGGGGATTTCCCATGAGCATGGAGGTGGTGCAATCCTCTCTGCTCTTAATGATAAGCACCAGATGATCCACTAGCTCTGGGAGAAAGAGTGTAGATGACTTTTATTGCAACAACTGTGTCAACAAAAGAAGCAGATAGCCAAACCCCATGTATAGTTTGTTGTATTATTCTGTGGTTAATATGTTAATTAAGAAATTGCTGTAGGTTAAGATAGACAATAATTTGTTCATTATCTCAGGAACCATAAATCACACAGTAATTGTTCAAGTATCATTACAATGTTTATGAACAGACCTATCTATAGTGACAACCCTCCTTATTATTCAACAAGAGGAACATGAGTTACAACCTGAATTGTGATTATAACTTCCCAGAAAATGTCACAAAGCAGAGATTCTGGGAGATAGTAGCTTAGTGTAGCATATTCTATTTATTTATTCATTTATTTATTACATTTGTTACTCGTCCAGGACCCTGAGGTATCACGGCGTGGCTACAGACATTTTTTATAAAACAAGACATATACAATTGCATTCATGAGGAGAGATTACTAATCACAGATTAATCACACTGTACAGAGAAATGGGCTATATCTGATCTATCAATACTGGTTAAATAGCCAGGTTTTTAATAGTTTTTTAAAACCACATAGTGTTTCTTCTTTTTTTGATACTAAGCCGGATGGTGTTCCAATGTTTCGGCGCTAGGTTATAGTATTAAGCACCGACTCTTGGGAGACAGGAGAGAAGTGGAATATGGGATTGGAATTGGTTTTAGCGGTTGGATTATGGTTGGTGGGTAGAGGTTTATCCGATAATAGTTGTCTTTTGGTAGTGATTTCGTTTTGCAGGAGAGCGATCTTAGCGGTCAGTGCATCTTGAATGGTGGTGCACCATTCTTTGCTGGAATTGGTGGCATTTATAATGGGTGTAGGATTTTCAATTCTCTCAAGATGGAAAAGAGTTCTTTGGAATCAGAGGCAGAGTTGCTGATTCGGGTATTGTAGGCATTAGCTTTCTGTGTGACAATGGCTTTTTTGTAGGTAGTGTTAGCCAGTTGGAAGGCATTTCCCAATTCTATGGTAGGGTGTTTTCTGTGTGCATGTTCTAACACACGTTTGTATATAACTGTATGCAAACATTTGTGATACAGACTTTTATCATGTTTGAGTAATTTATGAAAAATTGTAATTTCAACTTGCAACCTTGTGCCATCACAGGGCTCATTTCATCAAGTTTGGCATGATAAGACTAATGTATGTTGTTATGTTTAGTTAGAAATTTGAGAAATTCACGACATTGTCACATTTTTATGTAAAAAACTGAAATGTGCGAAAAGGCTATCCCAGATGGGTGGAGTCATACATTAACAGGAATGATGTCTTGTAACTTCAAGACCCTATCATTGCAATGAAATTCACAATAGAGGTCCAATCCAAATCAAGAGCCAATAAGCTGGCACATCCTAATTTTAATAATTTGGAGTGTGATTATGGGGTCATAAGGGGGTGCACATTGAGGATAGGAGAGCTGCCTGACATCATCTGAGTTGCAACGGCTGACACAATTGCTGGAGGAAACCAGGAAAAGACTATGATCCCGCCAGGATATATACAAGAAGAAGCAAATAAAGGGAATCATGCTGGAGGCCATTCGTGACTGAACCTAGAAAGGCCTCTAACCAAGTCCTGATGTATCTCCTGAGTATCCGGAATCCTTGAGGACATATCCTGAGCACAAAAACCCAAAGATTCTATGTAAGTAAACTTGTCCCACCAAACAAAGTCTTGTGAAGATCTGTTTGATTGAATAGTTTTCACATTATTAATTGGGTGGGCAGAAAAAAATACATCACTAGCATTTTCTTACAAAGTAATCATTTAATTAATTCCCCTATAGCCTACTGACAAGGGGCGATTTTGTTGAAATTCAAAATCAACATCATTGCTTACAGTTTGGATTAAAGTATAGTCTTTTAAAGTTAAAATAATTGGGTACTCCTATTTCTCATTGCCAACATCAACATTCCTTAAATTCCTAACTGCTCACCATTTCTCAGACCCTGCCTTAAAGCGGAAGGGTGCTGAATGTAAACTGAATTTCTTGGTTTTTGTCTTGCCAAATTAAATAAAGTGATGTCTCTGAATGAAAAGCATGCTCTCTACTGAGAGTTGGAAAGTGACTCCTGGCAAATATTTATTTATTTATTGGACATTTGTATTGCACCTATACACAGGTGTTTTCAAGTGCCACAAGACAAGATGAGGGGGGCATGCGAATCAAAAAGTAAAACAAAAAAAATGATTATGCATTAAAAGGTGTTAAGTGCAAGAGGAGGGGGAGAAGTGCAGGATTGGGGTGCCCCCAAGGGTGGGGTGCTGGTCACGTGCTGGGCGGGCCAAGGTGGCAAGTGCCAAGAGAGAGAGGGCAGGGGGAGGAAGAGTGTAGTGGAGAGGGAGTTGGGCTAGTCTGAGAAATAGGGTCTGAGGGCAAGTGCTGAGAAGGGATGCTGGAGGGACTGGTACGAGGTGGTCTGGCCCCTGTATGACTCTGGAGGGACCAGGCTCCAGGTGGAGAGTTAGCACAGGAGGGGGTGAGGGAAGGAAGAGGAGAAAAGGACAGTCTTGAGAGGGTTCTGGAATTTAAGAAGATCTGGCTCAAGTCTGAGGGGTAGAAGAGAGATTATTCATGGCACAGTGGTGAAGGAAGAATGGATATATATATATATATATATATATATATATATATATATATATATATATATATATATATATATATATGTAGGAAAGAAAGTCTGTTTGAGCCAAGTCACACACTTGGCTCCAATGGACTTTCCTACTTTCATATTTCAGGTGAAAGTTTTTTTCCAAACCTTTTTAATCCCACCATAACTTTCTTGTTGTTGTGTATATATAACAATTTTTGTTTTTTAACGTCTGTTGTGTTACAACAGCTCTGGCTTTGCCTAGTATGCAGGTGTGAAAGGATATTTCACATAATACTGCCTGATAATGAACATTGGCCTAAGCACATTCGCATTGTACTGTAAATCACATTTCGAATGAACCTGAAAACAAGCTATCTATGCCGCCATCTTAAGTTATGCGCCGATTTTGATTAACTCCTGCTTTCTGTCCCATGCCAGAATGAGTGTTTTTGGCTCAAGCAGAGCAAAATGAACTTTGTTCTGTGTCAACCTAGATTTATTTTATTTTATTTAATTATGCTCACACAGCATCGAGGTGCTGTTACAGGAATATGTCTCTTAGTTGCGTATTTATAACGTGCTTAATACCCAGAGGTTTTTAAGCGTGGACCCAGAGATAGAAACTTTTTGCTTCATATCGTCTGGTTTCAAAGGCGAGCACTTTCTGCTGAGCTGCTATCCTCCCGGGAACATAAGCATGTTGAGGCTGCTGAAAGTGGATTGTTTGTCCTGCACTAAGAAACCTTGGAGCTAAACTAGAGTTGAACTGACGAGTAATTTAGATGATTGTCTGTATCAATAGTGTCATCCTCATTCAAACATTGGAACAGAATGTTGAATAGCTGAAACCGTGTGCCTTTCTAGAAATCTATCTGTACATTCCTTGAAACTGGACTAACTTTAAGCTCGAGAACAAATGAAAAACCAACATGACCAAGTAAAGCAAAGATTGTTACCATTGTGTTTTATGTATAGAAAAAAATGTCTAGTGTTTGAGGAAAACATTTAACAATGTATAGTTATTTGAATCTGTATTATTTATGTGAACTGGCTACGAACCCTAAAATGAATGAATAACATGAAGAGGGGCTGGACAATGTAACCGGCATTTTGGAGAAAAGTATAAAAACCTGTGTCTTTGTAATGCCCTTCTCTCTCTCCCCTCACGGTGTCTGTTGGTACACACCGCGAGGTGTTGAGAGCCAGATAGCTATCTGACCAATAAACTGTACATGTACTTTTGAACTCGTGACTGGCGTATTTTGTTTTTGGTGGTATTAAGCCTCGATATTTATTTTGATCTTTCAGATGGCGCCCGAATAGGGACCCTCAAGATTGATGTCACATCGCTAGACGAAGACGAGGCTACCGGACTGGGATCGGAGAGTGACGGGGGCCCCTGATGCGAGACGCGATTCCTGTGCCCTACTGCACGACCCGATCCCTGGATGGTGAGCATCGTTTAGGAGGACATCTTGACCAGGGTCCCCATAATGAGGCCTGTTTATCGAAATCGCCAGCCACGATGATCCTTTGAAATCTGATCGGACCATTAATATTTTGAAATCAGGTGAGGCGTGCCCCAATTCCTAAGAATTCTTATATTGGTTGCAGCTTTGTAATTGCAAATACAAATGACGCCAGGCAACACCAGTGATCTGATATGCCTGGGAAATTGTCATCCTGCTTCAGGGTATTATTCCGCAGACAAGGCGAACCGGCACCACCCAATGGGTAGCCGGCTTATTTTATGCATTGTAAGTATGGCCTAGGAGTTATCGTATTTAATGATATTTGGCACAGACAGAGTAGACATGTCTCCGAACTTCAGCGGCCAGTTTATGATAGTTTTGAAGTTGCCTGCCTAGAGCATTTAGAATCCATATTGTTGAGAAAAAGGCTAGGCCTGCAGCATTTGATGAAGTTAAAGACCGGAGAAAGGAATCTATTCAGCAACTGAGAAATAAAGAAAAGCATGCACGTAGACACATGACAAATGCTGGGAAAGCATTATTGCATGATCAGCAGAAACAGTCAGAATCTATTAGCGGTATGGATAGGTCTTTTCAACTTAATGTGCAAAAGATATATCCCTCTCAGGATTTTCATACATCAGATGAGTTACTTAATACATTATTGAATGAACGTAGCACTGTTTCAACTGCACCACCTCCTTATGTGCCTCCTCCCGTTGTTGTGCCTCCTCCCGTTGTAGTTCCTCCTCTTCCCATTGTTGTTCCTCTTCCTGTTGTTGTTCCTCCTCCTGCACCTGCACCCTTACCGACAGTTGCCGTCTCCTCAATTCCTTCTACACCGATAGCGGTATTGTCTCTGCTATCTATTGAACAGGATTTGTCTGCACTCTCTTTATCAAGTGGTTCTGCTCCACCTGTAGTGGTTGAAGGGGTGGGAGCTGATTCAAGAATAGTGACTCGTGTACAGTATCTAAAGCTAGAAAAAGAGAATTGTATACGTGTGCTAAAAAGTACATAGAAGAGGGCAATGAATTGGCTGTTTTAATTGTGATTTCTGTCCAAGGGGATATTCCCAAACAGTCTATTTTGATAGAACGGATGGGAACGCATTTAGCTGAGATATGGAGTGATTTGATGGACATGAATGTCCCACAGGGGTTGAGGGATTTGAATGTCCTTGCCCGCTCACGGGGCACTGCGGAGAAAGTACATGAGCATGTAGAAAAAGTATTTGAGTTTAAGAGGGAACTAGATCGCCAACAGAAAGATGAAATGGATGATAATTAATGGAAAGCTTCATATGTGCCAAAACGATTTCTTCCTCCATTGAAACCAATGAGTGAAGAAATGCATATTTCCACAAGAGACGCTCTTAGATGGATTTCGGATTGTTTTCAATTCCTCCCATTGAAGTGCATGACACATTTAGTCAGTATGCTCCGGCAATGCAAAGGAAAGTGTTACAGGTGATGGTAGAGTATCTACAAGATGAATTTATGAAGAGAAAGGTTTGTTGTCCCACAGATTTAATGGTCATTTATAAGAGAGCATTTTCACCCGATACTGCTTGGACTACTTTGTGGCTTGACTTAGCTTTGTTGCTTAATAGACGCTCAGATTTGCCTATTTTACAATTGCCGATGAGGGAGTTTCCTCCGACATTTGTTCCGAAAGTAGAAATTCCAGCTAATGCCGCAGCAGGAACACCTGCCACTACTATTGAAGCACATTATGTCTCACAGTTTGTTCATGTCCCACTTTCTAGACAGGAAGTGAATACCATTAGACATTCAATTCCAGATATTATGAAGAATCCAACAGGATTTTATAAAGAAATTGAATCATTTTGATATAGATTTGTTGTTTCCCGTGATCCTTCCTGTTGATTTGTGAAAGCAGATTAGAACTGTAGATGATCAGGCAGGGATGGGTGATACACGGGATGCTTTAGTATGAAGAGATGGGGAAAGGAATGCTGGTGAGAAACTGCCACAAGTGATACTAGTGTTGCCAGACAGAATAGTGACTACATTGAAAACTCTGGTTCCTGAGAAAAGAATCATATGGGATAAACTTGCGGTTTGCATACAAATGAAGTCAGAGGGTAAGGTTAGGTTTTTGTTAGTATAAGCCTTTTTATTTTGACTAGACTGACTTGGACTTGTTTGTTATTTGTTTAATGGTGGAGACTACTCCCATTCTAGAGTTAGGGCCAGTTAGGAATTCTCCCAACCTTACCAAAATACAAAAAAAAGGTTTTAGAAATGTGCAACTATTGTGTTTGCATCTGATATTGATACCATGCCTTCCTTACAACAGCCTCGATGTAGGTGTCACCACTGATACTCAAGGGACTCATGTTATTGCGCAAGAAAATTGCAGTGCACAGTTCAAAGATTCTTTTCACCACTTTCTAATGTTCATTTGGTTGATTTAATCGGCCTAAATTTTAACTGCCGATTTATCCTTCTCTACTTGAGAGTAAAGTAAGTTCTATTAAACCAGCACAAACACAATTTCTTTAATATGTTTTTAAAAATACAAAATTAGGCAATACTGATAATGTATTGATATATTCGTAGAATGTATGCACATATTAATGGTTTCTGGTTGTCAGTGTACATCGTATCCAATCTAGCTTTCTCTTACAGTGTGTAGCTTAAAGCACACGTGCAGGGTCAAGTAGTCAGTCAATATTGGGTGCTCATTAAATACCGAAACATTACAAGAGGCCCCATGCACAGCCATGAAAATGCCAGGTGCTGGTCTCTTTCTCTCCCTCTCCTTTTAAACAGCACATTATGCCATGAATGTTATCCTCCCCTCTTCATCTCTTGTTACCCTAACACAGGGCTCTGGAGCTTTGCCTCTCCAGATGTGTTGGATTACAAATACCATCAGTCCTATCCAGCACATTCAATTGTGATGGATCATGGAAGTCGCTGTCCAAAACCTCTAGCCAGAGGTTGCAGACCCATGCCCTTACAGTTGCTTATACCTTCAATAGTCAGACCACTCAACCCTGAGCAACCCACACGTTATGCTTTTGTGTGTTCTTTCTGTGCTGTGACTAAGAGCAAATTGATTTCGCCTTCAGTGCCTGTACAGTGCATCCTCAACTCACTATGCACGTGTGCTCACTTCCACAGCAAAACTCAGAAGTAAAAAGGTATGCTGCTGCTGCTAATACATATAATTATAAATCCTATTACTTCAATACCTGCCTATTACTACCTGTACATTGATTTGACCCCTTTGGTGTCTGTACTACACAATATACAACTGCATAAATACATTAAAAAAGTGTGATTTCTCATTAACTGTAGGACTAGACATGTATAGCACGAACTCTTGTTACAGCAGGAATTCCATCGAAAGGCTAGAAAAAAGCTAGGAGCCGAGGGAGACACGGGCAGTCAGGAACTGTAACACAATTTTGAAGGTGCAGAATTCACAATAGTTTCAAAGGAGAGGTGAAATTCCCTTCACAAAAGTGATGACAGACCGTTATAAATTGCAACAGCCTCGGGAAGAATAGAGGGCTGCTTCAGAAGAGGAGTGCAGGGGAGCGCTGCGGCCTGCAGTGGCAGCTTTTGGACTATAACTGCAGCGGAAGTCTCCTAAATGAAAGAGCTACATGGGGCCGAGAGAATTCAAAGCTGGAGAACGCCCGGGGACTGACAAACCGACGAAGAACTGTGCGAAAAGAATAGGAAGAAAGAGAGATGTTTGACTCCGGCTGCAGGAAACCACTAGACGAGATTAACAATTGCAGTTGTACTGTGTGTTGTTCTTTGGATGGAGGTATTATGTGGCATGTACTGACTGGAATACATCTCTCTGCTCATCAGCGTCTCTACTTCCCGCGCAAAGTGTGAAGCTGTTTTTAAGTGAGATTGCTGGAATTAATGACGCACCGAACTAAAACAAGTTCCACAGAGATTAAAAACATTATTATGCACATGTGAACTTGGGCATTTCATTGAGCAAGCATGCATGAAGACGTTCAAAGTCACTTGAATTAAAATTCCTAGAAAATACATATCTTTATAGAAAGATGACAATAAGGGAGTTTCCCTGGACGAGGAAACAAAAATCATGAGCGCTGGTGAATCCAAGGAGAGTGCGTGCCAGCTAGGGCATTTAATTTGTGTTTGCCATCTTGTTTTGGCTAAATTTGTTGTAATGCGCTCCGTGTGCAGCAGATTTCCCCCTATCCCAGTGGTTCCAGTTTCCCGGCCTGTTCCCTGATCCCACTGCCTCCTCCTCTGATTGGCTCATCTGTGACCCTTGTGGAGTGAGGCTCGAGGCCCCGCACTGCAAAGAATTCTGCATTGCTGCTGGTGATTCCGAGGAGGGTGCGTACCAGCTAGGGCTTTTAATTTGAGTTTGCCACCTTATTTGGGCTAAATTGGTTGTAAAGCGCTCGGTGCACAGTAGATGTCCAACTATGCCACCTATGGCTAAGGGCCCCAAAGCAAAGGGCGGTGCCCACAGTAGCGGCTCCATACTGTGTCTGCAGGTATCAGCAGGGGAGGCCAGGGGCCAGCCACTAACACATAGCAAGCCCATACCACCTACTAACCCCCCTTGCAGTGGCACAGAACAATGAAACAAGCACCCTTCACCCTTTCACTTATTTTTAGCTTAGTACACTGAGCTCAAGAGTAGAACCCACAGCGCCCCCACCAGAGTCCCCGGGGTGCAGTATCATACTGCAACCCCACCCCCCAACAACAGTGAGGTGGCTGAAAAGGCATAACCCCACCGCCGCACCAGCAGTATCAGCCGGCTGTAGTACGCTGACATGACACACACAAACAGACTGCCGTCAACCAGCATCAACGGATAAGGTAGGAACAACTTACATTTTACAATTTACAACTCACACAGTTACTATTATACGAAACCTAGGCCTCTCTCCCGTTATACAGGACTCTCAAATATAGTTGTATCCTCCATCTCTGCCCATTACATTGTGAAACCTACTGTATTGTGAAACCTGGGCATTTCTCCCACTATACAGGACTATTGAGTCTAGGTGTAGCCTCCATCTCTGCCTATTATATTGTGAAACCTACTGTATTGTGAAAACTAGGTCTCTCTCCCACTAAACAGGACTCTCGAGTCTAGGTGTAGCCTCCATCTCTGCCTATTATATTGTGAAACCTACTGTATTGTGAAACCTGGGCCTCTCTCACACTATACAAGACTCTCAACTCTAGGTGTAGCCTCCATCTCTGCCTATTACATTGTGAAACCTACTGTATTGTGAGGCATTTCTCCCACTATACATGACTCTCAAATCTAGGTGTAGCCTCCATCCCTACCTATTATATTGTGAAACCTATTGTAATGTGAAACATAGGCCTCTCTCCCACTATACAGGACTCTCAAATCTAGGTGTAGCCTCCATCTCTGCCTATTATATTGTGAAACCTATTGTAATGTGAAACATAGGCCTCTCTCCCACTATACAGGACTCTCAAATCTAGGTGTAGCCTCCATCTCTGCCTATTATATTGTGATACCTACTGTCTTGCGAAGCCTAGGCCTCTCTTCCACTATACATGACTCTCAAATCTAGGTGTAGCTTCCATCTCCGCCTATCATATTGTGAAACCTACTGTATTGCAAAACCTAGGCCTCTCTCCCACCCACTATACAGGACTCTCAAATCTAGGTGTAGCCTCCATCTCCGCCTATCATATTGTGAAATCTACTGTATTGTGAAACCTAGGCTCTCTCTCACTCTACAGGACTCTCAAGTCTAAGGGCCTCATTACACGGTAGGCGGTAAACCATGGTGCTATTAGCACCATGGTTGCCGCCGTACCATACCGGTACCACCATGGACCACCATGGAGAAAAGGGGAATTACCACCCTATTACAAGGTTGGCGGGGCGGTAATTCCCCCTTTCTCCATGGCCCTTCCCCATTCCCATTTTTGCCCCATAGGGCTCAATGGGAAATGGGAAGGGGCTAATTACGGTACCGCAAATTGCGGTACCGTAATTAGCACCAAGGTCCCTTTGCGGGTCCCAACTTTAACGGCTGGTCTACAAAGGGACCTCGTAGTAAGGCGGTAAGGGTTTACCGGTACCGGTGCCCTTACCGGTGCCGGTAAACCCTTACCGCCTACCGTGTAATGAGGCCCTAGGTGTAGCCTCCATCTCCACCTATCATATTGTGAAACCTACTGTATTGTGAAACCTAGGCCTCCCTCACACTATACAGGACTCTCAAATCTAGGTGTACCTTCCCTTACCCAAATTGTAACATAAAACCCTATATACAGGATCCGCTAAGCTAATCCTATCCACCAATAACTGCCTTTATACCGTAAATCACAATTTATTTGAAACCTAGGCCTCTGCCCTCTGTACAGGACTCTTAAATCTAGGCATGTTTCCTCTGCTGCACTGCACAAAGATCACCCTGCTGAACAATTTCGAAGCAGACGATACGTATATCCCACACCACCAGTGTGGACACAGGCCGCAGGCATGGCCAAGCATCCATGCACGGTAGAATGCTGATATGGCTATGCTCTTCCGGTCTAGCATCGCATATAGCCATCCAGACTGAAACACCTGCCGTACCTCAACACCTCTGCCACTAGCATACAGCGACTACCAACTGAAAGGAACTTGGTATAGCAGACCCCAAATCGACTCTCTCAACAATAGCAATCTATCGCAAACCTCCAACAGCACCCACCCACATGCCTGGCCTCTCTTTGGGCTGCTTAGTCGAGCCTAGCCAGCCACAAGTCCTAGACCGGCAAAATGCACACATGCATCTCTTAAGCCAAACTCCTTTGAATTTTCCACCACATTGACTACAGTCACTGAGGGTGTTTCAACTGAAATAAAGCGCTTTGATGCCACACAAGTGGGAAAGAATGCTATATAATTAACCAAATACAAATACTGTGTAAAGACTGGGCTCCAATATGACTTCTGTTATACTTTGTGAGAGCCAGTATTCCGTTTGCTGAGGCGTTACATTTAGCTTGTTGGTTATTATTTTGTGAAATCCAAAAGAGCCAGTGTTTCACACAACAGCACTTCTTCAGGGTTGAACTATTTTCAAGTTGTTTAGAAATGTGTGTTTAAAGTTACCCAAATAAAAGTAACATTTAGAAAAAGAAATCAAAATCCATATAAAGAGTAAGTCTGCAGTTGAAGACCTTTACAGAAGGGAACCAATTATATATACAAGAGAGGCCTGTAGTTTAACAAATAAGATGAAGGGAAAGGGAATGTTTGGAAAAATGATTAACCCCCGTTTGCATTGCTATACACGTCTCAAGGGAAGGAATTTAGTGTATTTCTGTTGGAAAACGAAAAACATATAGAAAACAAAGAGTATGCAGGTTTGGATTGGGAAAGGGTATTGTCAGGTTTGTGGTGCACCAATACTGCATAGGCACTGATTTGAGCCTGCAGAAATCCATCCGAACACTACCTGCAGGAGATCGTGATGTGTGTCAGAACTACGCCAGGCCTGTTTGTATGTGCGTTTGTTATTTACACATTTTTGCATACTTGCGGCAACAAGATTGTGACGTTAATGTGCTGGCCAACGTCACGCGCATTTGGCGTGGTCACGCAGATGACGTCACAATCCACCAGCGTATACACAAACAAGTTGGAGCCGAGCGGTAATGGCTGCTGCCTTTGGAGCTCAGAATTCCCACTAGTTCAGCGAGGTAAATGAGAGAGAGACCAAACAAGAGACAACAGCTTTGTTGAATAACCAAATCTTGGTCTAAGTTTGCATATAGTATATTTGCTTTCATTTTTTGTTTTACAGGGAGACAGCCTCAAACACATTGGGCCTCATTACAACTGTGGCGGCCACGGAATGAACGGCATTAAGCATATGTTTTGTTGTTCCTAAAAGCCCTGGCAGGAACTTGATGGCCAAAGCAAATAGCGCATTTGGTCCTTTGATATTAATGTTTGCGCCATTTCCATTCTTGCCAACTGAAAGTGGTGTGCATTTATTGAAGAAAAAGTGGCAGAAAAGGCCAGCAGGATACAGCGCATAGAACGGTAACTTATGTGGCTGTGATAGGGCTGCGGCTGAGAGCTTGAGTAGGAGCCTGCCAAATTCCCACTGGAAATTGGAATTAGAGAAAGAAAGGGTTTGCTCTCAAACTGCGCACACACATAGAATAATAAGCAATTGCAAATTAAATGAGTGGTTTTAATCAGAATTGGTGCAGCCTGACACGTGTTTCGAGCTTCCCGCTCTTCTACTGAGGCTTAATCTTGGCTAGTGTGTATTTTGAATACAAAGGTAGAAGTTGAGTAATCTGACAAAGTTAGGCGTGGGCTCCCATTATTTTGCAGTTGCACGAATGAATTTTCAGTAAATTATTATCTTGCAGTACTTTCACTGCTATGTGGGGAACTGCCCACATAGCAGTGAAAGTACTGCAAGATAATAATTTACTGAAAATTCATTCGTGCAACTGCAAAATAATGGGAGCCCACGCCTAACTTTGTCAGATTACTCAACTTCTACCTTTGTATTCAAAATACACACTAGCCAAGATTAAGCCTCAGTAGAAGAGCGGGAAGCTCGAAACACGTGTCAGGCTGCACCAATTCTGATTAAAACCACTCATTTAATTTGCAATTGCTTATTATTCTATGTGTGTGCGCAGTTTGAGAGCAAACCCTTTCTTTCTCGTGTGCATTTATTGCTCATATGAATTCAACTACTCTTGGACCTCTTTGCGATCGTCCTCAAAATTGCAAACGCCGTCTCCGGGAGCCTATCTACAGGGTGAGGGACGATTTGAGAAAATGATTGTGATGCACCATAAAGTCAGAACTTTACCTTCGAAATAATGTCTTTTAAACCAAAGGATCTACAGCTATAGATAGATTTTTTACACTTGAACTTTTATAAACTGAAACTGTGTGCTGCGCTGTTTTGCAACACTATACAATGTTATATTACGGTTCAAAGTGAAAGAAAAATCTGCACTTCCCAACTTCCCTCAGGAATCATAGCAGTTACATCTAAACTGAAATCTATGTGGCTCTATGTGAACACATCCAGAAAAACAATCCAGGAGGAGACCTATAGTTTGCCCATGCATCCCCATTAACCATCTACTTGCCCCATGCGTATTGCTCATGCTTGTCTTCCAACCCACACTGCACCCCTGCTGAGGTTACAGTCCCACTACATTTTTGTTACACATCTAACTCTGCAAAATATTTGGTTCAAAGAATGTCACTATAACTTTCCATATGTTCCTCTCTCCTAGCGAAACTATGGTGGAAAGGACGTATTCTGGAACAGAGCAAAAAGAAACATTTGTGTATATTTAGTATTAAGGAGAAATATTCAGTCAAAGACTTTGCATGATAACCTAAGTACGAGTTCCTGCTTTCTTCTGTTAGAATATTTAAGAGCTAAAGGATGTGTGCAGTATTTTCAGTATGTAGTTTAATAGTTGACATTAACACTTATAATTGGGGATAAATAGAGTGGGTCAGATTTGCTTAGGCCACAAAAGTGCTGGCATATCTGCAGGCTTATGAACATGGCCAGGCCTAGAAAATGACACAAAATTAAAAGCTGAGCAGCAGTACTTCACAAGGAAAGATTCAGAGCGCGGAATGTAACAGCGCGACATGCCTTGAAAATAGAACACTCAATGTTTGTGCAAAACAGGAAAGGGGAAGAACGTGTAAAGTGAAGTGCAACATTATTGGGAGATTGTGCTAATCGGGATGCTGATCAAAGGACGCAAAGGTGGCAAGATGGGTGCTGGAAAGTTCTGGAACCGGACGTTGCCAGAGGTGACATCACTGCATGGCTGGAACTTTGGGGAGGATCGTCTGCTCGACTGCTGATCGGTGTAGCTGGGAGTGCGAGTTGCAGGGAGTTTGATTAAGACCATGACTCGACTCCAGGCCAGTGCCCTGGTAAAGACGGTTTGAGGCATAAATAACTGCAGGAATGGAGATCGCAAACCAAGGGCAAGACTGCATTTCTGAAGGACAGTTTAAGACACGACTCATTTGCATGGTGAGTATAAATAGGCAGCCAAATAAGCAGGACCCCTCTCCAAGGTAATTGGCAGGGTGTCAAAGTGGACAGAAAAGGCAAGACTTCCTTAATCTTTAAGGTACCAAAAGATTAATGGGGTAGCCTGGCTTCAAAGTCTTGGGTGGGGGTTTGTCCTTTTTTTCACACAGAGGGGGCCATAATTAGATGAGCCATCCAATGATATGCGAGAGGAGGGGAATATCAGTGCACTGGCAACTTAATGCTTTTATATTGTTCTGTTAACCCTGAGGTTAAAAAGAAAAACACGTACATTTGGGATGTCATGCTAATATGAAATGTGTTTTTGTACATGTGCCTTATGGTGAATGCTTCATTGTGTTTTGCATCCTTACTCAATAAGTCAGGTAATAGAGTTGACCGTCTCTTGCTGATCAGATTGAAATATTTAAAGTATCTAACTGTGAAAGGGTGTGCTTTTCTTTATTATGTCCAGTAAGTACCTGAGTGATTAGCAAAAGGGCACAGGGTGAAGCCTGAGCATGCATAGCTAAGGCTATGAGGCATAGCAAGAATGGCAGAAAGGAAGGATCAGGCTTGTTCTTCCTTCACATCCCACCTGATCATTTTTTCACAAGATAAACGTAGTAATGGATTTCAGCCCAATGGACCACTGACCACCAAGCAAAGAGCATGTTGGATCCTCTCTGGGCAGCTTAGGGTCAAACGTCATCCTCTATTACATGGTGTGTTCTTCAAAACTGTTGCATTAAAAGAAGACATAACACTCAATTTGTTATTGGAAAAACCATGTACAACATGTCGTTTAATTATTAAAATACAAAAGTTGTACCATTACTGCATTCACATATGTGCACGCGCGCGCGCGCGCGCACACACACACACACACACACACACACACACGCGTGCGTTGCTATGCAATCACTTGTCTTTTTGTGAACGTGTCATTTGGAAAAAAATGAACAAGATGTGGCTAAGCAGTGTTCCTTATAACTTCAGATTTAGTGCAACATAAAACATTTCATTATCTCATTCAAGGCCATGCTCAAAAGGGAACATGCATATTAAAATATGTATTATGCATGTGAAGCCAAATTACACTCTTTTAAAAATGCTGAGACACCTAAATAAGAAAAGGTGGGAGCCCCCACACCCTATAATGCAATACTTTGAATCTTCCCAAAAGTGCCTGGAGACCATGCAAATGGCAGCCGTGACCGGTACACATCCCTGTAACATAACAATGCCGCAAGTACATTTAAAGTGATTCGACATTTTGCATTGCACTCCACTTGTCCCAAGATGTTATGATGGGTCTTGGTCCTGAAAATCCCAGTTCATTCTGCAATGTCCATTGAAATGCAATGGACGATATATGTATATATATATATATATATATATATATATATATATATATATATATATATATATATTGGCGAGGCAAAGCTGGAAGCAGATCTTTTTCGGCTCAAACATGAAAGACACATGGGATCTGGTACCCCCCAAATCCCTGTGCATTGATGTTCATGTATTTTGGGAGCCTGCTGCTTATTGCTCCAGTGGTGCTAGTTATGCATGGGTGACTGGGCCCATTAGTGATCTCCTCATATCTGGACCATCTCAGCTAGGTAGATGCCAGATCAGTCCAGTTTATGAGGATCATTGAGCCCCTCTGAAAATAAGTACATTTGGATCACACGGGTTTAAAAGGAGAATACTGCACAATGGCGCCATCTCCTCTAAATCTGCAGCAACAGAAGGTAATTAACATCCGTCTTGGATGGGATGAATATTTAATGAATGGCTCTCGGTGGTGCAGAGCATTTGAGGATGTGCCTCTATATTACACGACAGTCTGTTCCATTTGCAAAATTTGCGGGGAAAACGTGTTTATGTTTTCGGCTACGCATTGGCATTCCACCTCCCTCCCTCCCTTCGGGCAGTCTATGCCATTTCTCAGCTAGGTAGGTGGAAACTCATTCGATTTCACTAGGTTGATTAAGGGCTTGCGTGCAGCTGATATTTGTGTATATATAATTCGTTTTATTTTTGGCAACTCACTACATGCAACCGAAGGGTTCTCTTCGGCATTACTTTTAACTGGTTGGCAAATACATAGTAAGTAGATAGTGTTCAAATAGATGAGTCAGAAATAATTATTCTTGCCTCGTGCCCCCTGTTCGTGTTTGACGCGTAAAGTGCAAAGTTGAGTGACTGAGAGCCAGCAGATAAAGCGTTTTTCAGTGGGATTGCACCATTGTAAGAGGCTTTTGTAAATAAATCAGGCCCAGCAGGTCGTAATCTTCGGCTCTGTACAAAGCGGGCATGCGGGCTTCGTTCACAGGTGCATCAGCAAATCAGTTTGCTCAGAGGGCGAGATGTAGCTGCCGATGCAAGCTGGCATTCTGAGCTCCCTGCTGGCTGCTCTGAACCCTGCTCACCTTCCACGCCCTCACTTCTGCCTCAATAGTAAACAGCACTGGCTCCTTACCTTGTGATCCGCCCTTCCCAGCCACACCACCTCACTCTGTGTCTCAGACATCAAGACATAGAAAGGAAGCTCTTTTTTTTTTATAAAGGGCGCCCTTTCGTATATTTTGGCAGACATGTATTTCCTTCTCTCTTCAACTCATCGTATTCTCAGTGTGCATGGCTACTTTGAAAATAAAGACCCCACTGCCATGAGCACCCCGAACATGTTCCTCGTAGGCAAAAGGTGATAAACATCAGGTGGGCAGGCTACAATCCCTTGTAAAGGCCCTCACTTCCTTCAAGCATGCTACTTGGGGTCAATTGTCCGTTTCCAGCTGGCGTTACTTGGCCATTCAATGTTTAATGCATCAGAATTCACTTTACATCTTTGCAATTGGGACGGAAAACAGGCAATGCAATTTCAGAAGCCTAACAGCAAACTGTGCAAAGTTAGGCACTCTTCAGAATAAGGATTTTGACAAAAAACCCACTAAAAGGCCAAACATTACATTTTTTCTTTGTTAAATAATCTATAGAGCTTTTCACTCATTTCTTGGCTTAGTTATCATCAATGAAAAACAAAATTCTCGGTGCTATAGTCTGCCCACTACCATGGGATTGACACTGACCAACAAAATAGGCCACAACTGACTAAACTACAAAGAGCACAAAATGCTGCAGCCAAACTCCTACTAGCGCTTGGCCCGAGAGACCACATTTCCCCAGCCCTCAAAACTCTGCACTGACTTCCGGTCGCCCGAAGGGTGACTTTCAAAACCTTATGCATTTCTCACTGAGCACTGCACAAAACCGGACCACAATATCTTCAAGACAAACTGAAACCCTATCAGCCTGCACGTACTCTAAGATCTAGCTCAGCAGGCCTCCTAGTGATACCAAAAACAAACTCAGTCAGATTAGGCGGATCATCATTCTCAGCCTTGGCCCCCACGCTGTGGAACACACTCCCACCCTACATCCGACTCACAGAAGACCTGATGTCCTTCCGCAAAAAATTGCTGAAAACTTGGATTTTCCCCTAAAACCCACCCAAACTCTATTTAACTCAAACTAGATAACACCATCGCAAATATCCTCCCAAAACACTAGATAATAAATAGCAATGCAGTATCAGATCCAGGCCCGAAATCACAAATCATAAACGAAAAACCTCTACTGATTAGTTAAAAAGACAAACAAAATAGATCGAAAAAAAGAACAAACCTGTAAAGTAAATAAAAACAATAATCGAAATAAACCAAAAGAAACAAAATGAACAAAAAGAACAAAATGAAGAGGATCTAATGAAAAATTCATTAGAGCGGATCAGTATGCAGAGCGTGTAGAGCGGATGAGTGCTTAGAACGGATGAGTGCCTAGAACGGATGAGTGCCTAGAGCGGATTAGTGCCAATGAGTGCATAGAATGGGCGAGTGTGTAAACCAGACGAGCATGCATAGCGGTTGAGGGCCAAGAGTAGATGAGTTTGTTGAGCGGATGAGTGCATAGAGCGGATGAGTGCGTATAGCATCTGATTGCGTATAGCAGACGAACACGTAGAGCAGATGAGTCCCTAGAGTGGATGATTGTGGAGAGCGGATAAGTGCGGTGACCGGATGAGTGCGGTGACCGGATGAGTGCGGTGACCGGATGAATGTGGTGAGCGGATGAATGCGGAGAGCGGATGACTGTGTATAGAAAATGATTACGTAGAACATATGAGTGCATAGAAAGGGTGAATACCTAGAGCGGGTGAGTGCGTAGAACGGGTGAGTGCCTAGAGTGGATAAGTACCTATAGCGGGCGAGTACCTATAGCGGATGATTACATAGAGCAGTTGTTTGCGTAGAGAAGTGCGGAGAGCGAGAGGGTGAGTGACTAGAGTGGGTGAGTGCCCAGAGCGGATGAGTGCCCAGAGCGGATGAGTACCCAGATCAGATGAGTGAGTAACGCAAAGTGGATGAGTGCGTAAAGCCGATGAGTGTAGAGCAGACATTGCGTATAATGGATGAATGTGTACACCAGACGATCGCGTAGAGCAGATGAGTACATAGAGCGGTTGCGTAGTCAGTACAAACGATTGCACAATGCAGTCAAGTATGAAGAGTTTATGACTGTATAGAGCAGAACAGTATGTAGAGTGGATGTGTAGAGCGGACGAGTGCGTAGAGTGGACAAGCGCCTAGAGCAGATGAAAGCCTAGAGCGGAAGAGTGCGTGAGCGGATGAATGCGCAATGCGATTGAGTATGAAGAGTCGATGAGTGCATAGTGTGGATGAATGCCCAGAGCGGATGAGTACGTGAACGGATGAGTGCAAAGAGCAGATGAGTACATAATGCAGATGTATATGAAGTGTGGATGAGTACATAGAGCGATTGAGTGCATAGAGTGGATGAATACGTAGAGCGGATGAATGCATAGAACAGATGAGTGCGTAGAGCGGATGAGTGCGTATAGCTGATTAGCGCCTAGTGCGACGAGCGCGTAATGCGGTTGAGATCGTAGAGTGGTTGAGTGCGTAGAGTGGTTGAGTGCGTAAAGTGGTTGAGTGCATAGAGTGCGTAGTGTGGTTGAGTACGTAGAGTGGTTGAGTGCATAGAGTGGTTGAGTGCACAGAGTGGTTGAGTGGGTAGAGTGGTTGAGGGCCTATAGCCGATGTGTGTGTGGAGCGGATGTGTGCGTAGAGCGGATGAATGTTAGTCCAGATTAGCGCATAATGCGAATTAATAATGGGCTCGATGTAAAGTGCATGGAACAAATTGGAGCGCATAGAAATATGCGACATACATGGAATGATCAATAGTGCATAGAACGGATGAGTGCGTTGAGCGGATGAGTGCTTTGAGCGGATGAGTGCATAGAGCGGATAAGTGCATATAGCTGACTAGCGCCTATGACGGATGAGCGCGTAATGCGGTTGAGTATGAAGAGTGGGTGAGTGCGTAGAGTGGTTGAGTGTGTAGAGTGGTTGAGTGCATAGGTTGAGTGCTTAGAGTGGATGTGTGCATAAAGTGGATGTGTGCATAAAGCGGATGTGTGCGTGGAGCGGATGAATGTTAGTCTAGATGAGCACGTAATGCGGATAATTAACATGCTCGATGTAAAGTGCATGGAACAAATTGCAGTGCATAGAAATATGCGACGTACATGGAATGATCTACAGTGCATAGAACGGATTCATGCATAGAGCGGATGAGTGCGTAGAGCGGATGAGTGCGTATAGCTGACTAGCGCCTATGGCGGATGAGTGCGCAATGCTGTTGAGAATTAAGAGTGCGTAGAGTGGTTGAGTGCGTAGAGTGGTTGAGTGCGTAGAATGGTTGAGTGCGTAGAGTGGTTGTGTGCATAGAGTGGTTGTGTGCGTAGAGTGGATGTGTGCGTAGAGTAGATGTGTGCGTAGAGCAGATGAGGGCATAGAGCTGATGTGTGTGTAAAGCAGATGTGTGTGTAGAGCGGATGAATGTTAGTCTAGATGAGCGCGTAACGCGGATTAATAATTGGCTCGATGTAAAGTGCATAGAACAAATTGGAGCACATAGAAATATGCGACATACATGGAATGATCTACCATGCATAGGACGTTTTGAATGAACATGTAAACCATCATATCACATCACCACGCTTACTCTCTTCTTTTACAGCACCATCCCACTAGAACACAGAGATACTATGACACCATTCGGTATAGCTGTTCTCATACCAATATCCGCCTCATACTTCCCATCACTCTAAATAAAACACTGCTGCTTACACCCTCCAGCCAGGCGTTCTCCTCAGGCCTAACACAGCCAGAATCGGTCTGGATAAAACCTGCCAGAATGTACACATGCTCCTGATCTCTCAACCACCACACCTATCGTTAAGAAGCAGCTACCTCACGAATACCACACCAGCTGCACACATATACGGTGCTCACACACACCTTAGACTCTTTCTACTCTCTCTACTGACTTGAACTTCAGTTCCCGAGGGCGTTCAACCTACCAGCACCTTGAGACTATACTAATGGTACATAAGGTGCTATATAAATGTAAAGTAACATAACATAACATAACAAAGGAATATGTTTACTAAAGGTTTTCTTAACAAACAGGTACAAGATGGTGCCGAAATAACTAATTGGTAGGGTCTGCAATAAACTAAAAAGGTGTCTGGATGGGTATTCTCCAGGGTGGGGTAGTGTGTCCCAAAAGTTTAACAAAAGAAACTGTCAGCTTCAGGGTCTCCTGGACACTTCTTCTAGTTCGTCTTATTCTGGATTTTGAGGGGTACCCAAATGCTTCTTTTGGTCTGTCTGATTGTAGAGTTCTAAGGGTTTCCTGAACCATTTCCCCACAGTTCTAGAGATCTCTTTTTAACTCTCCATCCCGAGTTTCATCTCTAGACTTGGTGTCTGTGGGTAGACTCTGCAAGTGGGATCATGAGTGGTGGAACTCCCAACACGGACTGGAACCACATGATGAAAAAAGGCTACCCTTAACTCTGGACGGGTTTCTAATTATGGCCCTCCGTATCTTCCACCTTTCCAGGGTTCTGCCTCCCAGCCATCTACTCTAATATCCCCCTCTTCCCTGGTGTTTTTCCTCACGTGTTGTTCCTTCACAACACCGACGTGCACCGCTTGGTATCTTGCGGTCCACCACCAGATCTTCTTCACTCCTGATCTTCCATCTCTCGTCCAGTGTGAATCCCTCCACATTCTCCTTATCAGTATTCAACTCCTTCCCCACCTCTCTGTATCACCTCCTCTGATGGTCCTTTTAATGTTACTCTCCTTCCTCGCTGGTGCGTGTGGTCCGACATTGTAGCAGTACATTGCAACTAATTCCCCAATGTAAATTTCCTGCACAAGCATGGCCAAAGAAACACAACACTTCTGACATGAAACCCTACATCTTTGACACGCACCTGTTACTTTGCAGATTCTTTGCTGATACTCTGGAGACATGATCATGGCCATGTAACAGGTCTGGGGGCACACAAACTGCCTGCTGCCCTATTAGTGTACTGAGGATTGAATGACATGCGCACAGCAGGTTGCAATGGGTTTCTGGTGTGTGTGTCTCTAGTCATGCCCTGCTAATTGTTCAAAATATTAGACTAGAGAGTGGAGAAAACGAGTGAGTGGATTCGGGAGGCAGGAGTAATTATTGATTGTGCAGTTATGGGAATTCACTGAGTATTAATGAGCTGGTGCCCCTATTGACATGCAATGAGGAGTGGTATGGGATGATCCAAAAGTGGGAAAGCTCTGAAATTTAGTGAGGGATTGCGAAACCATAGGCAGACACAGATAATCACTAAGGTATCAAGGAAACATTGTTGTACACTGAGGATTACTTGGCAAAATCTAATTATTGAGGGTACATAGCTTTTCAGAATCAAATTTATTCTGTTGTTCGTTCTTGTCATTTTCATTCATTTAACATTAAGAAAATTCATCCTCCACCTACTCTTTCCTCTGCAAAAACGTCACTTCAAAGCCTGGTCTTCATCTCGGTTGTACTATTGTTGCTCATTTCATGTTGGTCTTCTTTGCTCTTCATCTGTTACGGTTGCTTCTTCATTCTGCAGGCCGCATTCATTTCCAGCTCCCCCCATCTTCCCACATTTCTCAGTTTTTGGATCGTCGTATGTGGCTAAAAGTTCCGCAGCGCTGTGAATTCCATTTTCTTTGTTTGGTCTTTAAATCAATTCACACGATTCCTCCTTATTTATGCACTCTGATTTCACTGCATCATCCATCCCCTGCTCTTCGTTCTGCCTCTCAGTTTCTTCTTACTGTTCCCGCTCCCCCTTGTGCTGCTTCTCGTTCTTTTCAATTACTTTCTCAACTATTGTCGAACTCTTTACCTCTGGACATCCGTTCTTGTTCTAATCTTTTCCAATTTAAACAGCTTCTCCTTCATTTTTCCTTCCCTGAATAATGTTTGGAACTCCGTCAGTGAATTCTTTTTTGTCATTTCTTCTATTTGATTTATCGTTATTAATTAATTTGTGAAGCACTTTGGATTAAAGCGCTATCTAAATGCAGTAAATAAATAAATACATATGTAAATATTGGCCTGCCTTTAAGATAATTAAGTGATGAAGCAACTATCAACATTCCCTAAGGAATACTGAAATTGAAAGAGCAATGGTGTGAATATTATCAAGCATTGCCTGGGAGAGTGAACACATCTGGACATGCAATGAGGGATGTTTATGTGGACCTTCAACTATGATGGCTGAAACGGTGGCTTGCACACAGTGAAACAAGGGCAGGCACTGGCCCTTCCCGATATTTTGTGGCTGTGCAAAGAAGCAAAGATGGGTTACATTTTAACTGGCAAACAGTAAATATTGTGAGGATTTCATAACGGTTTGCTGGGTTTATTTTTGACCAAATGAGTGCACATTTCTGTCAAATGTGTGCATTTTGCAAATAATCCAGGCAGGCATAACCATCCAGGATGTAACAGATTTACAGAATTGTTTTTATAGACTTTTCCAATCTACTCTCTTGTGATCTCCGCAATTATATTATTTAAGATAGCAAGATACAGTAATATTAGGGGCAATACAATAAATGCGTGTGATTTTTGAAATGTTGTGATGGAATTACATACATTTGCTGCATATTTCAATTTGATATTGTGAGCCACTTAATGCTCAACTCAAAAACATATGGTGGTCTTCTGTTGTGGCCTTATGTTCCATTCCTGCAACATGTAGTGCTATTCCATTCAGAGCGAGTCCAAAAAGACTTTTGCTACATTTTTTTATTTTTATTTTGGGTGACATCAGTGCGCTTCAAAATGTGATGCCTTTATTTTGGTTTCAGTTTCATGTTGATCTGTATCCATTTATTGGTGGTATTTTGGTGAGCTTCAAGTGGTACTGAAATTGTATGGTGTTAGTTTAATGGGTGTTTAACCCCTTATTTGCGGTATTGTATTGGACCATTGTATTATTCCACCCTCTTTTAGTAAAATGAGTTTGCACGTATGCATGTGGATCATAAAGCGCAAACCCAGCTGGGACGCAACACCCAGGGGATTACCTGACACTCTGTAGATTCTTCCTCTTCTTGGGATGCCCATAACTGTCTGCAGTTGGTTTGTCGGGTGGAGAAGATAGGGTCTATTCCTTTTGACAGACACATTTGTCCCAAGGAAAGGACCAAGAAGGCAGAAGTAAAAACCCACTCAGGGTTCGGAAACATCTGGAATCACCCGGAAGTTTGACCCTTGAATCAGGATGTGTTGTATGTGCAGCTGAGCTGAAGATCTGGTCTGTTCCAGGATACTAGGCAGTGCAGGATCTAAAATGGACTGGAGAACAGGAGAGCAGAGACAAGCAGGGAGCCAGGGACTACAGAAGGTGGCGAAATGACTATAATGGACAGGGAAGACTCATGGAACAATATCAGGATCAGAGCATCAAGCAGCAGAACAGGAAGTTGACACCCAGGCAGAGCATCAGAATGAGAAAAAACGCTTTGCCAAAAGGGACCGGCCATCATGGGGGATGAAGACTAGAGCTGTCCAATCAAAACGGACACAAATAATCTCTTTAACAGACCATTCGATAGGGCCTGATTATCTACTCGATCTGCCGACTCCCCAATGTCACCACACTGACCACATGGGAAGAAATGCTGATCAGGCTGCCGAAAACCAGAGGCGTTTTCATATACCTACAGCTGTCAGGTGAGAGCTACACATGACAGGGGAGGGCGGCGCTGGTAAACTGTGTGGTGAGCATGGAAAATATGTGTGGGAATGTCCCCACATATTTTCTGGAGGTTGATCTCCCATCATTTATTCTTTTAAATAAACAGAAAATCAAATAGCAGAGGCGAGCACACTCTCCCTGTGCGGATGGTAGAATTCCTCACAACAGGAATCCTATCACATTGGGGGAAAAGGGGATCATGTCTGTCAACCACCATCCATCACACAAGACCTCCACTCTCATAGAGTTAGTAACAGAGAGGCTCAAGGATTCCACCCAGCGGACAGGATTAGGTTGTGACTAACAGAGAGAGGACCACCTAAGAGAAGGGTCTAGCCAACCCCAAGTCTCGCATCAGAACTGGTAGCTAGCTTCAGTGGTTGCACCCATCAGTCCATCCCCACACCAGCTGCCCTGAACTACACAGCTATATTCTTTTCTCTATAAATAGGTTAGAAGGTCAGGAGCATGGCATTACAGACAATGCGAAGATCACCCAAGCGGAAGATGTGGAAATCTAAAGTCACACTGCAGGGCTGCAAACCATTCTAGGGATGAAATCCAACAACCAACCCCCTCTCAGCTGGCACACATCAGTCTCCTTTCAGCAGAGAGTGGTTGGGAGGTGGACCGAAACTGTATTAAAACATGAAAAGCTCAGTCTAAGAGAGGAGTAGTTGCAGTAGGAGCAACTGTTTTGGAGGAAACACAACAAGGACCTGGACATGAAGTAACGTCTAGGAGGCTGGAAGAGAGGTCCAGATGGCTAGTCCACACTGGAGCCTGGGAGCTGATGGAGGTACCCATCGGAACAAAGTAACAAAGACAAAAAGGACTGATGGTAAAGAGTGAGGGAGTGATGACCAGATGTAGAAAAGGTTATCTGACAGAAGGCAGTGCGCAAGGGGTGAAGAGGGCAAGGACGAGAGTAAAAAGTGACAAGGAGAATACAACGACAAGCGATTGCTACAGCACCTGGGAGAAGGTAAGTCCAACATACTCAGAAACAAGAGGCGTTGCTTAAAGGCTTATTTGTTTTAATGAAATGTTGACCCTGTCAGGGCTCCCTGGCTTAGTCTTAGGATGCAGCTAAGCTAGTTTGTTAACTTTTGTTTTCCCTTTAAAGTTAGCTAGAAAACACTGCACCTATTCTGACATGTTTGAGTGGCACACATTATGCCATCTATGTTCATTATGTTGCCCTCACACTGTTATAGTTTCCTAATAAACGACCTGGAACTTTAGTTTTATGCATTTGTCTAGTCATTCATCCCCATCACTTAAGTGACCGTTCTTTAAAATGAATCATTTTGCTTGCTTTTCATGCCATTCTTTGTGGGAGTACACTTCTATATTTTGTGCCAACACAATTGTCCAAAAATGCTCACAAATTGCACACATTATTCTCTTTCTTGGCAACCATTCTCAACAGCCACCATTCGTCTTCTTAACAGTTGCTTCTAAAATCCAACACATTTTAATAAACAAAAGATGCCAACAGTGACTTAAAATGACACAAATGTGTCTATGTGTTATTCAATTTTCCCCAGACAAAAGCTTCTGCAGTTGAGTAACTTCAAATCAGTGTCAGGCGGTGCTGCAATTATACAGGCTTTTGGCCATGATCAAGTCACACAATGGGGTTGAATTTTAGATGGAATATATTGAACTGCACGTTTCACAGTTCAACAACAACACAGGCAGACATAAGCAGTACACAGTTTCAGTAGAAGTTTGTATCTAAATGTATATTTTATCCCCTGATCTTTGATGGTAGCAATGGCTATAGGTTTGTATTTTCTAGAAAAAGCTAATGGATTTTACTGCAGTGGTACAATATCTATCAGGCACAATATTTTTTGGTGGGGGGGGAGAAACTATTGTCTTCTGAGCTGCCAGTGTTTTTAGCAAGGCACACACTTTTAATATGAACGCATCAATGCTGCACATGAATGTGTCTCTGGTGAAAGTGGGGGAGCTGGACGTTGTGGACTATTTAAAGAGTTTTCGAAAAGCTATGCATGTTGTGCCAATTTATATAGAAAATGAGCTTTCAAGTTCAATGTTTTGTCTTAATTTCTAAAATATGTCTTCGCAGGTAATAGCCCCTCACCCCTTCCTTATGAGTATAAGACTTTCTTGCTCTTCTCATTTTCATAGCGAAAATTCGTGGCTGGTGTTGCACATCTTTGAAGGGACATATTTTTTTCTTAGTTTAGCCCTGGGATTTGTATAATTCCAAATGTTGTTTTGGGTCTCTGGAGGTGAAAGGCTTCGATTCTTGATAAAATGCACGAGGCTGTTTATTAAACGCTTTGAGAAGCAGAGTTTCCCCTAACACTATGAGCAACAACTGGGTACTGTTAATAAGACCCAAACAAGATGGAGGTAATTGTTGTTCCCACATTCAGGGTCTGTTCAATCAAGCGAAGAAAGTGTTGTTGGTGCTACTTAGTCCTTGTACAAAGGAACATCATCAAACTCAAAAAGGAAGAACAAACTCATTCCAGGAAATTGTGCTTAATGAAGCATAGCAACCAGGAGACATAGTCATGGTGACAACATCTCTTAGGCAGCAACTGAACAATAATTTCAGGTGACAGGTACGTCCCAAATATACATCAGGTCTGTGCCTCAACACATAATTATATATGGTCACTGTTCCACTATGCTCTGAAGCCAAGAGCTATGTATCTCCATTTAGACTCGTAACCCAAGTACTAATAGCACTGCCTCTCACTGGGGAGAAAGGGATAGCTCAGGGGCAATGCGTTTGTCTTGGAAGCAAGTCATTACAGCGCAATGAAGGTTTGAATCACGATCCTGCACTTAGAAATCACTCACTGGTATTAAGTGTGTTATAAATGAACAGTAACAAAACAAAAAATAATTTTCTGGACTGACTGTGCTAGACTTGGAACCCAACTAATAAGACTTTTGTAGCAATGCCATGACTGAGCTCGATCATTACTCCCTCCAGATATGCACTACGCTATCAGTACAGGAGATAACCATCCTTGCTAATATTACTCAACTGGAAATCTTTGAGCAAAACTACACACCGAGGGCCTACTAGCTCTCATATGTTTGCTAATCCTACCTATCTGGGAATGTATCTAGCAGAACTACCGACCAAAGGCCTCTCTAGCACCTATATTGAAACAATCTGATTTGGGCCAGATCTGGCTGTCATTGTCCAACAGACAACGCCAATAAGCATTTGCAGACCCAACAAGACTTAGGGAGGACCTCAGCCTAATAGCCCGAACCAGAAGAGAGATACTATCCCCTCGACTGGTACTCGAAACGCATCAGGAACAGGGTCCCCCTCGAACCTACACATACACTCAAACACAACAATATGTTAACTCTTCCCTCTGCACCAACAAACAATAGAATGCAGCTATACCCCTCGATTAATTGGCCTAGCTGCACACATACTTATACACCTCCATGATCACCTCAACAGTCTTTAGAACACAGCTATAGCCTTTGAAAATCAGCCTAGCGGCACACACAATCACATTCACAAACTCTGCTGCCGCCAGAATGCAGCTACCCAAGTCCAATTTGCTTTTCAGTCCCCTTTCCCTCGTCATTCTTGCTGTAATCAGAATGATAAATAAGTAGCATTTCATGGGCAACAATTGCAGTCCACAACAAGGGTTCTTGTGTTCTAGCATAAGGTTAGGACACTTTTCATCAATATCATCTACAAGGAAGGTATGCTGGCCATAGTAAAATGCAGGACGCAGATGATAAGAAAATGGTGCACATAATCCTGAATAGACAGATGACTCAGATCAGCTACATCACAAAATGCAAAAGTGATCAAGCATAGACACAGGAGAGCAATTAGAAGGAAGGAAAAAACTATACATACCATTTCATAGGTAGTGGATGAAGATTAGGGCATACCAGGAAAGTGTCCATAGCCAGGCAGAGTGAGATTAGAGGGGGGATATGGTTTTCAAGTAGCAGTGCTATTAGAGAGTAATGAAACAAGTGGTTGTGGTGCACAATATATCAATACTCACAAATATTATAAAGGAAGCAATATTATATCCAGTGGAACCATGAGTGAAAGTTTTTTGAAGATCATACCCTGAGAACGAAATCACTCTAAGGAGTGAGAATTTTGAAAGGTTTAGGGAGTGGCAGTTTTGACAAGTTAGGCAATACAAGATTAAATGAGATGCCCAGAATCACACTGGTTAAGCAGTGAAGCTGGGATGTATGCCCAATCTGCAATGTATGCACTTTAACACTTTATATTTCAGATCTTACCATGAACTAAAATAATCCAATTTTATAGAACTGACTTGAAAACTACAAAAACCAAATAACCTAACATGACCATTTTTAAAAACAAAATGCTTTGCAAGCATATTATTGAAAATGGGCATGATTTTATCTTCATTGTCTCCATCATCAAGGAAAGTATATAAGTACCGGCATACTAATTGTTGTGATTTTAAAAGATTTCATCTGGGTTTCTTTGTCATATTTTAAAGCTTTCAGTACTTGCAAAACACAGGCTTACGAAATTGTTATTTATAAATGTGTAGAAAAAACTTTGAATTGTACAAAAGAGAAAAGAAAAATGGTTTCAAATGAGCAGACGTTAAAATATGCTTGCCAAAGGCCTGCAAAATGTGGTCTGCCCTCTTCTGTCTAGAACCCCTTCCACTCATATGTCCTACATATAAAGAAAGATCAGGTAATGGGCCGAACAATGCCACATCAATGTCATTGCTGTAAGATTTGTCCAGGATCACTGTCGTCTGCTAGCACAAACCAGGATACAAGCATGTACACATAGTTTTTTTGAATTTGGATACCTAATCATCTCTCTGATAAAAATGTCTGCTCATCATTGGAGGCCGCTGCCTAGTTATTGCAACTTCACATCCGAACAAACCAATTTCTAGACCTTCACCATACTGATACTATGCATTTTTATAGCAACCTCTAAAGGATATAGGCACATAGCTTATAATAGAATATGTTGTGCTAAAAAAAAGTACATATATTTGCAGGTTTGTCAACTTCAGACATAGGCTGAGTGGGCCCTCCTGGAATTTGGTATTGTAATCTTGCATATGAACACCGATCTCTGTAATGAGTGCTTAACACACTGAGCTACCTCCTCGACCATAGTGGCACTGAAATGTATTATATATATACTTCAACTTTGGCTATTGCACATGACCAATACAATTTCCACAGAAATGTGAGATTGCCACAGGGGTTGTGCTGTAGTGAACGTGCAACTGTGTATGCCACAGAGAAAACAGAAAGCAATTCATGATGAATTGATCAGAGGAGAATGTGCATGCCAACAACAGACGGGCAATAAGTTTATAGATCCTCAGCAGAGCACCATAAACATCCCAACGTTTGCTATTTAAGTTTGGTAAACAATGGGAACTGACTGCTTTAGATCAGCTAGCATTGTGGGCCCCACCCCTTCCAAGGTGCCCTTCAATAAAGAGGTCTGTGCCCCCATAGCCGGACCGTCCCGTTACTTTGTATAGATTTCAAGACCAGACGTTTTGTAACATGGAAAGGGTACATTTGAGACTGGCAATAACAGGAGGCGAGGCATGCAACATATATAGTACAGTATACCAACTAGCCACAATGCATTCATTTTCCCACTTTATAAAGTGAAAGTACATATCACTACATACACATGTACACTGCATTGGCATATTGTTTTGCTCTTCTAGATTTAGCTTGTTCCACTTGTCAGCAAACATCTTCTGCATATTGTGTTTTAGCATACCATTGGGAAGGTATGATCTGCAAGGATTGTTTAATAAAGATTAATGGTTATGACACCATGATTCAATTTCCATTAAACTGCAAATTGCAACATAACCATCCATAAATCACATGCTTTCGTTCCATGCATGCAGTGAGCACTTACATTATCTTTTTTAATGATCCCAAGTCATAATCTACTTGAGGGTAGAGGTAATGGATGCAAGCTCCTTAAGCACTCCTATAATTTGTTTTGTGCATGTAGGCTTCTGAGCATGCAAAGATGTTTCCAACAGAACTGTGTTGGGTGGTGACTAGCCTAGACCTCAAACGAGCCTGTGGATCAGGGCATGTAAAAAGGGAACATGGGATCACTTTGTCTTCTGATGCCCGTGTGTCAGCAGTTATCAAAACACACGTCACTGTGTCTTAAGGGGATCTATGCATTGAAAGAGGTGGCCTGCCACCAGCAACATTTTCCATACATAAGATGGCCGGTGGAGTTCTGAAGATAGCACGCCACATTGCATGCTCGGCAAAACACTTGAAGACCTGTCTTATTGATTTTAGGGAATGGAATATTATTTATTTTTACCTCTTGCAAAAAGGTACACAAATACTGTTGTCCTCGTTGCGAGAATAGCTTCACATTATGAAGGATCAGGGCTTGGCACAAGTGAAGTGTCTCATGTAGATGCACCATGCGCTGTCCACAACTCACCTCCCTGTCAATCAAAGGCGCAAGCTGGAGATTTGTGCTAATACACCTCGTGATGTGCCTGCACACATGTGCTCTGAAAACCTTCCTCACTTTACCAAAGTAGGTTTTCTGCAAGTGGAAAATGTGTTTTAGGAATTGGGCACAGCAAGTTTCTCTGCTGGCCAGGGCCTGTTGAAGAGACAAAGGTTCGCTCATTCTGATGGTATAGCTGTGTGACTCTTGACGAGTCCAAATAATGGTTTGCACACACATTGGTAATCCTCTTGAGACTTTTTTGAAGTAGTAGGTATTATAATTATCGTACTCGCTGGTACTAATTGTGATTATGGTCTCCAGAGCAGAAGGCTACAGCATGATGCAAACAAGACCGTTGCATGTAGATCGATGCATAGTATGTCACTCTTCAGTCTTGCAGGCTGGAGACTGAAATTGTGAATGGAGCTGGGGCCAGTCAGGTAAGTGTGAGGAGCGGAGAGAACAAGGAGTATGGGGCAGCTGGGGACAGCCATCAGAAAGGATGTTGGTGAGAGGGGACGTCACCCGAAAATGACTAGTGGAAGGATGAAAAGAGGAAGAGTGACCTTGCAGGAGCGGTCTTTGCCTGGAGACTGTCCGCAATTTCAATCTTTTTCAAGTGATATTCAGACTTAGAGACACTGATTGAATTGCCCAGCAAAGAATAAACGTGGAGTCAGCTACTGTATAATGTGATGTAAACCTGAATCCTGTAGCCCACAAACTGATGTCTGCAGTGGGCCTTTATCCACTTATCAGACTAGTGAGTTCTGAAGAACCTCCAGAGGGATTACTTTAGGGAAGTGTATCCAAGTCTCAAGCTTCCAGTATCTCCAAGCATCATGGGGGCATTTAGACACATTTCATATTAATAGCAGCCCGCGTCTGTGAATGATCTCAGTTTCCCTGCTGTCTTTCTGAATGTTAAATGATAAAAGCGGGAGAAATCCCTCTTTTGTTAAAAAAACGTTCCTTGATGCTTGATTTCATTCACTTCGATATGTGGCAATGCTGTGAGAAGCAGAAGTACTTTGAGCCAGAGTGCTGACATCTCCTAGAAGTTTGTACAGACTCACATATCTGGAATACCAACATGGACCCTTCATTCGGCAAATATGTAACATAATATCAGGCTTCATATAGAGCTTCATGCCAGATTCCTCCTGCTTCTAAACACTGCAAGAATAGCTCTTACTATTATGGTAATCTATTGACAGGCGAAGTGCAGGCGGGTCCCATGTAAGTGGTGAATGCTTCACGCATGCCATCCCTCCCTGAAGCTAATCCCTCACACCAATCTAAAAAGGTCAATTCATTACGTAAATCTATGTATTCGATGATCCAGTTTCCCACCATATTTCTCATGAAAGGAGGTCCAGCTGGGAGTCAGCCTAACAGCAAAGGAGTTCCTCTGGAGAACCCTTATTTGAGGGCCTTCATAGCAGTCATGTGGATTCAGAGTAGGTGGGTAGGGACCCGACTGCAACCCAGGTTTAACATCCCTGCCAAGAACAGGCGACTACCCAAGAGCAGAGGAAAAGCCACAGAGACTCTGCGACGTCACGTGGCATCTAAGCATAAAAGGTTCTGCTGGTAGAGCATCAACACAATTAGGGAAAGGTATGCAAATGAGCGCAAACAATGCAGATCAGACCAGGCAGCCAGTGATTAGCTGGCATGCACTGACCCTTGCGCGCTCCATCTGCTACGTGATTGAGGCCTGCTTTTCACGAGGAAAACAACACACAGTGCCGCCTTTGGCTCTTCCACATGTGTGGGAAATGAGTTGCCCCGCCCGCCAAACCCTTTGCTAAACACATTTGCATCTTGCTGCCAAGGAGCTAATAGATTGCAAATATTATCAGAGCAACTTTAAACAGTTGCACAGGTTTCAATGTTCAGCGTGTTTAAGCCAGATTTATATGCACGAGACGGCAGAACAGCTTCATCGCGAGATGGAAAGGGTGGACGGTCCTGCATAAAGCACACATGCATTCATTATCTGTCTGAAAGCAAGCCAGAGACTCCGCTCATGGAAGCATAACTCACTCCTGCCTCTGCTTTCCGACAGTTTGGGTCCAAGGACACAGGAAATGAGAAAAAAAACAGGATTTCTCTCCTTTAGCTTTATGGAGAAAGTGTTCAGAGGAGATTGTCAAATTAAAAACAATTTGTAACCGCATACCTCCGGAGGATAGCTCAGGGCAGCTTGCTCGCCTTGGAAGCAAAACCACACGGAACCACACAGTTTGATCCCCGGGTCCATGCTTAGAAACCTCTGGGTATTAAGTGCGTTATAAATAACCTATCATATCATATCATACATTTCTCCCGACTCACAGCTGCTCTGTCCCAATGCAAGTTCAAGCTGTAACCTTTGCCATCAAGGTTTCAGTGCCTGCCCCGCGTTAGTGGGACTACATGACAACTCAAACGTTTCATGGTTCATAGGGAAGGAGCATTAAAGATGCAGAGATGTCCGGCCCTGATTTTTATTCAACCAAAACCCAGATTACAGGTGTCAGTCAAATCGAACGTCCCCAAAATCGATTTGTCAAGTTCGACCTTATATTTGATGAGCCATATGCAGTTGAAATGCACAGCTGCCAAGTTTCCCAGTACCACACTGATACCTTTAGCCAGATCGGTTTATTTTTCCCATTGTATGATGGGACTTGTGGGCCCATACTTAAAATGGGAAAAACCAGAACCACCAGAGACACTCCTTAGTCAACAGGATCCTTGAAAGAGAAAACCATACCGTCACCCTGTTCTCAGCAGCAGGACTTACAAAGGCAAACAGTTTTCTCCCTCACCTGCAGCTGCAGAATTTAAGAAGAGGAATCCTTCCTCCCTCGAGTCCCTTCCCCAAAGGAAAAACAATTTGACACGTGTGGGAACTTACTATACGTTTACTATTTCCTGTGTCTCTGATCTGGGAGTGAGGGAGAGGAGTACCTTTTGAACCCCAGAAGAGGGAGGGATGTGCTGCACAGAAGTGTACAAGAGCCTCTTGAACCACCGAAGCGTGTCCTACTCCAGTGAGGAAGAAGCGAGCCTGTGTGACCCCAGAGAGGGGTTCGCTTCAGTGAGGGGGATCCCATTGAGACTAGAAAAAAGAGACCCCTGACCCAAGAGAAGTAGTGAGAGAGAGTGACTTTGAACCCCAAAGGATGGGAGGAATAACAGAAGTGGACAAGAGATGCAAGGGGGGATGCTCCAGTGAGAGGGATTATAGCCGCTGGAGACCATAAGAGGGGTGTATTACAGTAAAGAGAGATAGAGATAAAAGGATTTCACTCCCAGAAGAGGGGATGTGGAACATCCTGGAAGAGGGTGTCGAAATAGAAAGTATATTGTGCCTCCTATTGTAATAAATATATTAATATTGGCCTACGCCAAGCTGCTCGAAAGTCGCTTGCGAAAGAAATCTGTGTTGCAAGGTCCTGACCTTAAATCCATGTAAGCCGCCATTTTAGGTCAAACCGCCATTTTAGGATTCGTTGTGTAAAAGTCACCCTGTGAGCTAAAATGGTGGACGATGTCATTCCAGAATACAACATGGCCGTCTTGACCTCTGTACATAGCTAATATGTAATTTGCCTGCAGGCCATTCGGTGAGGTCATGAACTGAGACCTTGTCCTTCATTGACCTATGTGTAGAAGGAATTACTCGTGCAATGAAACTAATCCACGAGCATATGTTGAGACAATGTATTCAAATACTGAACGAAGGACATCTGTTTAACTACATTGTATTAATGTTCAAGAGGACCTGCATGGAAAACTTTAGAATACACAGTTATTGCATACGCTTGTTGATACATGTATTAAAGGCAAACCAGTTATATGCGGTTATTTGAGAATTGGCACGAACCCTAGATCGGTGATGTATTAAAAGGAATATTAACCCGAAGTGGGGCTGGACATCGCGCCCACTAAATGTATAAAAAGCGAATGCATTCTAATGTACAGCGTCTCTCACTGAACAAACTGAACCACGCTGGAGTTCGTTGTGTTGTACTGAGGGCCGATAGCTATCTGATTTTGCTCTGTTTATGTAACTGGGTTCAGTATAAAATACAGTACTTTGTATGTTCCTTTGTAACGCGTTTTCGGTGTATTTCCTTTTGGGGTACTCAGCCTCGATATTCTTTTTCTGTTTTCACAAGGGGAGTAGGTATGGAGAGAAGGAAAGCCCAATAAGGTAGGCCGTTGGGTCAATTGTCAAAGAGAAGAAGCCTGAAAATCCCAAAATACGGAGGGAGGCCCTGTGTTACTAGAAAAGAAACGAAAAGGTAAGAACTGAGCTCTAGAAATCACAAAGCAGGAAACATTCCCATATGGAATTTTCTGTATGCCTTATTATTTGCCATCAATCATATATAATCCTGCTGTCAAGAACTATATTGCCCAAGAACCATTATGTTACCGCCATGCCAAACAATTTCCATGCAATAGTACTATGCTTTACTTTTGCTTATTAAAACCATTTACCTTTACTCTGGTGACACTAGTTGGGTGTTACCTCACCCATGTGACACCCGTCGAGCAGTGCCTGATAACACTGGGCTAAGGGTATAACATCGAGTAATGCAAGGGTGTAATTTAAGTAATGTAATGTTACCCAAATCCTGCCCTACATTTGATCTGGTTTTCCTGGATCCACTTCCCCAAACCAAATTCTGGATCCTGTTGCCCTGATTCCTGTGTCCAGGGTAGAGTGATAGAAACTCCATGATGACACAGGGGAATATGTAACATACAGAAAAGGGTGATTTTCAGGTTACAGTGTTGAGTTAAATCAATCAAATACAGAGCTAGAGGCCCAAAATAAAATGACCTGATGTCCTTATATAATGGCAAATCCCTATTCTGTCCCATACAAAGTCCTGAGATGTCTGCATCGAGTAAAACCATCTTTCAATGCACATGCAGTGTGAAGGTGCTTTAAGTTCCCCTGCAAACTTATTTACATAGCCTTGGCAGATAATTCAGAAGTTGAGCTTGTCTCAGGGACTCTGTAGCTGTGTAACTGACGTGAGACATGCATGGTATCAAGAGGGACACAGACTCAAGTGTTATAGTTTCAAAACCTTTATTTACTGCATTGCTGGGGTTGGTGTAATACTTAACTAGTCCTAACTTTAAAGGGATGGTTCCCTCAACTGTTGTTTCTAAGGGCCGTCGATGTCTGAAAGTCCAAAACCAGAATCCGTCTGTGTCTAAACCCATGCTTGCCATCACTCTCTGATAAAATGTGGTAGGAAGTCCCTTTAAAGGAGAAATATTGATTCAAAAATAAATATATATCAAGGCTGTTCCAGGTGGTCATCTCACCAGGTGTGGCTTGGTTAGTTTCATTACAATCAAAAAGAAGTTGTTCATCAGCTCTTCTTCACAAAGTTCTTGTACTCTGTTCATAAATGTGCAATGTCTTTAGTTCCTGGGGATTCCCTTCTCCAAGCTTCACTACTTCAAAGTTCAGATCCCAAAAAAATATAACACAGTTTCTTCTAGACTTCTCAGGGTTCCCTTGCCCAAGTGTATGCCTCCTCCTTTAGGCAAATAAATGTTCATCTTTGTTAGACCTCTTAGGGGTCTCTTCCCCATGCTTCGGCCCCTTCAATTTCAAGCACAAGTTAAATTTAACAACAGTTTCTCTTAGGCCTCTCAGGGTTTCCTTCCCCAAGCTTAGACCTCTTAAGTTTTAAACAAAAAGTTCAACTTGTCAAGATGTGCCTTTCTCTTGTTTACAGTTACTGTCACATCCAACCTCCTCATGGGGATAAATCAGAGACTTCCGAGAATGCTAGGTACTTGGCTCATCCTAAGCGCAACCACTCTGATGTTTGGACCCCATCTGTATTTTCTGTACTTGCTTCTCTTCTGTTCTTTCCTCTTCCAGGTGCTTCCTGCACCCCTTGGTTATCTTCCACTTTGTTGTGCTCACTTGCACCTTCTTTGTCTTGCTTTCTTTCGGCTTGCCGTGCCCCTGGACCTTCCCTTTGGGTTCACTTTTGCTTCACTATGTCTCCTGCACATTAATTTCTTTGCTTTCTTGCACCCTTGCACCTATCCTTTTCCTTTCCGTGCCTCTTACACACTTGTTTCGCTGACCGGTGCTCCCATGCACCTTCACTTCCCTTTTGGATCACTTGCACCCTTCTTGTTTACTTTACTTAGATTTCCGGTGCGCACTTGCACTTTTCCTTTTCTTTCGGTCACTTGCACCCTTCTCATTTATCTTCAAGCCTCTTTCTTCCTTCATGCTCTATCAGCCCCTCTCTCTCGCTTTCCTTTTACTTACCGCTATCTTTTTTGTTTTCCACTTCGTGGCACTTGCAAATTCTGTCTTTTCTCCCTTCCCGCTCCAGCTACTCACACGCTCCTGAGTTTCTCATCACTTTTCCCATTGAAACTCAGAGGGTAGCGTTGTGATGGCGAGCGGTCCTTTCTGGGCATATGGGATCGAGGTCAGAGTCTCACCATCTTCCTCCAGACTCCCTTGGGACCAGCACAAATCCCAAGGGAACAAGCACTCCTCCACACGCTGCCAGCAGGACAAAGGTTGCCTCTATCCAGCTCCCTGGAGACACAGCTCGCTAACCACGCTGCAGCACCTTAGCGTCACAGCACACCACTCTCCTCTGGATCCTCTAGGCTCCTCTCCCTTCAGCTCCATGCTCCTTAGCTTCTCGGCTTCCTTCAGAATTCACAGCTTGCTCACCTGATTGTGCAAAACCACACCTTTTATACTTCACATAAGAGTCAAGTCGAGTCAGGTGTCAGTAGTCAGTGTGAAATGCCTGACCCTGCCTGACCCTATTAATGGGACAACCTAATGGTAGTAGGTGGCAGCCTTCCTTTTGTTTCTCAAGGTGCTTCATGCAGGTAATCCTCACAACTCTCGGTTGCCTCTTCTTCTTCCCAGTATTTGTCAGAAATGGGAAGGGGGAGATGGAATGGGATTGCAAACATGCCATGAAAGCTGAAGAATGGGTTTCAGATGGGAAATGAGGAGAGGGGAAATACCATGTATTGCCCTGGGTATTTTCTGCCCAATCCCCATTGACCCTCCACACAGGTGATCTTCCCTCGCTTGTCCACCCCCAGGGGCGGGATCCAAAAACGATAGTCCTTCCCTGGCTCCCTGAATGGAAGATACTGTGGGCATAGGGAGAGAACACTGTCAGGTTTCTCACACTGGGTAAATACTATTCTGATTACCCATCTTTCCCTAGGGGCACCATTCAAGCTCTTCCAGGGGCAAAGGCAGTGCAGTTCTCCCTTCTCCCTTATGGGGATACTTCGGTAGACTATTTTCCCTCCTATCCTATGTACATTTTAAGCTGCAATCGTTATAACCCATAGGCAAGTGTTGCCCCCCTGGATTTAAGTCAACCATAGTCTCTTCTCATGTTTTTGAGGTTGCAAACGTCCTTTCGCCAACAAAGAAAAAGTTGTCCCCTTTCCCATTGTACAGATTATCAATTGCCCTCCTTACATTGGTGGGGGCATCAACTGGTTCCCTCCTTGTCCCTGTTTGAATCTACACTAAATCTTGGACAAGGGGACTACTGAGAAACTTGCAACATTCCTCTGCGTTGGTCTCGGTCCATGTCTGTATCTGCAGTTAGTACTACGCCCCTATTGATTCAGGCCCTGTACGTACCAAACTAGAAGACAAATGACCATATATAACCAAGTGTATTGAAAAAAGAATAATTTATATGGAACAAATGTGTGGTAAAATACTGACACATTCACAGTGACACATAAATACAGTGTTCAAAACAAAAATCAAATATAACCATGTTACACTTTACATATTCAATGCCAAGGATTTGGTGCACAACATAGAGAGAAGCATACATTTAGCTTTTGTGGTTCTTAAAAAAACACATTCCTCGTGACATACAATTGCACTTAACAATTAAAGCATATCCGGGAAGTTGTAAGTGTTATGAGGAACAGTTTCCTTTACAATTAGTCATTTGAGAGGAATTTTATAGACAGGTCTCTCATTTCAAATGCTCAGAGTAATTATTTGCTGAAAAGAGGTCTAAGTCTTTGGACCTAAAGGATATCTCAAATGTCCTTTCAGCTCTGGTCACAGGGAAGCTACCAGCAGGTTCTTGACTAGGGCCGCCAGCAGGCTATTTGTTTTCTATGTCTCTATAGTAACCTATAGTTCCTGCCAGGTTCTGGGTCATATCCCAATCAAGCACCTTATCTGCAAGTCGCAACTCTCTCAGTCTGGCCTATTTGACTTGACCACCTCCTCCTCTCCTCTCTGCTTCTCCTGCTCCTCTCACTGCAACAGCACCACATATCTGGAACACATCTTAACTCTGCTTTGAGCCCTGCTCTGTCACAAACTCTGTTACATGCATGCCCGAGCTGCACTCAATGAGGAATTTCACCCCACAAGCATATTGGTGGATTGACTTCAGAGTGAGCTTGCATGCATACTCCATTCTATGCAACTGTACCTCATATACATTTTCTTGCTGTGTCTTGCCCCTCAAACTACTCCCCTCTGAATGTGACACTATGGGAAACCTTTCCTCACTTCCCATGTAATACATTTCCTGGTAATTTATGTTAGGGAAATTTGATGGGGAATTTGATAGTAAGTAGCGGTGCACCCAACAGGATAACTGGTGGAGCTCTGAGGGATCCCTCACATACAACTTGTAGGGTTCCCGTCACTTAGGTGGTATTGCAGAATTTCCCCTTTTCAAAGTCACAGGTAAAGAAGAAAGTGTTAACAATCACATTTATTTTCTGAAACGCTCTCACCGAAGTGAAGGGGAATTGATGAAAAAGAATATGCAGCGTTAAAACAGACAATGATATGCCAACATTTAGTGGAGCATCTTAGCGCTGCAGAGAAACCCTTTTATAGAACTGGCTCTGTGGTAGAAAGAATTCTCGGTTCTTAAGAACATGACCGAGGAAGCATGAATTACAAGAAAGTTTATTTCAAATGTTTTTCTAGCTGACCCCGTTTCTAAGTGGACTAATACATTCACTATAGAGACCAGTGTTTCACCTTACAGTGACAGGTTGGAATCCCAGCAGGACAACTCATCTGTTCATCCTTCCATAGTTTGATAAAATATTAGTTGAGTAGCAGCAGACATCATTAACCTGTGTACAGTACCAATATCACACTCCGAGGGTGAAGGTACGCTCAACAAATGACCCCGTATGGTACTGTTTTCTGAATTGTAGAGATCGTTTTCTATTGCCATTTTCTTGCCAAGCAAGTTCCATAATTGAGCTCCTGTTGTAGTAAAAGTCCTAGCCCTGTGGCAGATTGTCTATATCTTGGGCTGGCTTTTCTTTTGATGTTTTACGTCTACATGCAATTTTGGATTAGTGGACATTTGAGTCTATTGTAAGGTGGGTAATTACTGCTCAAGGCCTTGGGGAACAACGACGCTTTTCAAAACACCTTAAACAAAAGTGAATGCAAGATTTAATCAGTATACTCAAACTCCTCAAAAAGGAATCCCTCAGGGGGTTTTCTGAGTTAGAGGATTGAGTGCATATAGAATTATAAAAAAAAAAACATTTTAAGAGTTATTTTTAATGTGAGGTAGTTATTTTTGGTGCAGTCACTATCTCCGATGCAGCGGTAGTGTGTTCTGATCATCAGGAGAATGTTTTGGAAGGTCCAGCATTCGATACCGGTTCCAGGCAGACATGAAGCCCCTTTACTGGCCCGGCACTTTTTAGTGTATTAGTCATTTGAGGGAATTCATTTGACAGCAGCAATAGGTACAGCAATTAGTGGCACATTTATTTTTGCAAAAGGCCACAGTTGTTTTCAGTTTATGTTTGTAAAGCAACAGAACCTTCCACCAACATGTCTCATTGGGATAAGAATAGCTTTGAGAGGTAAAGGGGATGGTAAACGGATTATCTTAAATATGGATTTGCTACATGTGACTCAGCCAGTGGCAAGCATCCTGATGTGCAAGCCTAGGGTTATCACATAGCATATCAAACATAATCCTATAAAAAAATGGCTGTCTAAGCTGTAATCGATTCATAAACGCATTAGATGGTATAATAGACTGCTCTGCGATGTCCTGGCTTCCACCCCTCCATGAACAAAAGGTACACAAGATGTATTTTCTGTAAGTTAACATTTCATTTGGAAATCCCTGATGGAACCAATCACCTCTAGTTCTAAAACCAGGAAGCAGTGCTGAGAGCTGACTTCAGCAAGAGTGTTTATGAACAAGGAGAGCACAAATCACCTCCCCAATGACCCATAACCATTTCCTTCAATAACATCTTAATAGAGCCAAGTTGGAATCTAGACTGGGAGAAGGGGATTAGGAGGAGGTGTAGCGTGGGGGCTGTATGGAGTTTATACGCAGTAGGGGAATAATTAGTTCATAGTGTTCTATTTATAGCCGCGCTGTCCATAGTCTTCTTTTACTTCAAACAGCAGCCCGCAGGCTGGGAGTCATAGCAGGATTGGTTTGTTATTAGAACACAGAGGGGGGCACATGGGGCCACTGACATTACAGGCCATACATCACACACGCACTGATCGAGTGATTGCTGATAAATGAGTGTAACTAAGGATCCACACATACACACGCATGTCCCCCCTAGCCCCCTCCCCCAGAGACTTATTACAGTGGCATTTTGGGTAATGAGTTGGTGGATCTGGCGGTGGGTGAGGGTATGAGGAGGGGAGCGGTTGATGTGAGGTTGCCTTTGAGTGTGGATGAGGTGAAGGCTGTGATGGTGAGACGGGTCATGGATGAGTGGCAGGAGAGGTGGGTGAGTGGGGTGAAGGGCAGGTGGATGTTTGGTGTTCGTGGGAAAGTGTCGGTGAAGGTGGATGCGGGGAGTCTAGAATGGAGGAGGGGGGAGGAGTTGATGCTGAATCGGTTGATGATAGGGCATGTGGGGCTGAATGACTGTCTGTTTCGAGTGGGGAAGTGTGAGTTGAGGGACTGTGCGGTGTGTGGGGTGCCTGAGACCGTGGGACATTTTTTGCTTAGGTGTGAGAGACATGTTGAAGAGAGAGAATTGATGAGGGTTCGGTTGACTGCGTTAGGTGTGGCTGAGCTGAGTGGGAGGACTTTGCTGGGAGGTGACGGGGTGAGAGGCAGGAGGAGGAGCAGTGTGATGTTGGATTTTGTGAGGCAGACGGGGCGGTGGGAGGAGTTGTGAGTTTATGTGAGCTACGTACTGATTGGTGGGTCTGGTGCACATCATCCTTTAGGATGCGGAAGCGCCTGCGTGGGTCCGCCCACGCCTCTGATAAATGAAAGAATGAAAAGAAAGAAAGAATCTTTGCACCAGTGAAAATGTATGTGTGCACTAGGCACTAGCACTAGGGAAAACATTTTGGATCCCAATTGGCCTTGTTTATGACGTGCCAGAATATGAGTTGACATACTTCTGCATCCTGGAAACCTCAAGGAATTCTTCCTCCGGTGCCTCCCTTAGTAAGAATGCGGCTGTCTAATCTCTTGTAAATACTGATCTTATGATCTCACATATATAGTCATCCTATCAGACTAAACTACATTAAAGATTTTTTCTGTAAATCATGTGATAGCCTTGGCGACACTTTACTATAGTAATAATACCCGATCCTGTGGGCCTAATTGGGTAGTAATGGCCCGGGGTCCATGCCAACTTAACACTGTGTGCACTAGGCACTAGCACTAGGGAAAACATTTTCAATGCATTTTTTAACCAGGGCAATGTTTGCCTTAGTGCTAAAGAGGCATGGTGATATTTATTTCATGCAAACATCTATTGAAATGATACGTCTTTGTACTGGGGCAATGTTTGTCCTCGTGCTAAAACCGTGCAACATTGGATATGCACCAGTGCAACGTTTCCATTGTGAAACCCCAGATGTTGATCTTCTGGCATCCAAATTATATTATTAATTCATAATATATTCCCACCAGGAAATGTTTTGTAGTAGATCTGCCCCGCAAACTCTACTCCATGCCCCCCTCTCCCTACCTGCATCTCATCTTTCTCTGGTGCTGCTAAGTTTAAGCAGAGGTAAGGGTAGGAGGGATGCCAAGCTACAACAGCAAGCTCTTGGCAGCGACCCCACCATGTGCGGAGAACACGTCTATAGTGTTAAACACCTAAGCAAACCTAACACTGGATACCAATTGGCCTTGTTTATGACGTGCCAGAATATGAGTTGACATACTTCTGCATCCTGGAAACCTCAAGGAATTCTTCCTCCGGTGCCTCCCTTAGTAAGAATGCGGCTGTCTAATCTCTGGTAAATACTGATCTTATGATCTCACATATATAGTCATCCTATCAGACTAAACTACATTAAAGATTTTTTCTGTAAATCATGTGAAAGCCTTGGCGACACTTTACTATAGTAATAATACCCGATCCTGTGGGCCTAATTGGGTAGTAATGGCCAGGGGTCCATGCCAACTTAACAATTGGCCCTGGCACCATTACATCCGACCCGAGCCACTGGATCGGGAGATATTGCTCTTAGCACCCTAGGTTTTCAATCCGAAAATCCAGGGTGCTGCCAGAAATGTATTTTGTTTGAATGAACGGTGTGCTCGCGGTGCCCCATACATTCAACCAAAATACTTAACTAAGATGGGCACTCTGGAGATGGGAGGCGGGGCTCCATGCAGAATCCCTCTCACATTCACCTGGTGGCCGGGGACGTAGAGCAGTAGCTCAAATATTAAAGGGTCCATGCTAGCCAGGCTGTCTAATGGAGTGTGTGGCATTTCCTATTGCTAATATGTTAATAAAGTCATGTACTGTCTCTCCCACAATCCAGGTGGGAGTGCCTAATGACAACCATAAAGCAACTGAACTGTGGATCATCTGTGCATGCTATTTTTACATACGCTGAGCTCAGGTACAACACATAGACATGCAGCAAAAGCTGGAAGCCTGTTTAAACTAGAAATTGACACGATTGGAACAGTACATGCAGACTTCTGCAATGTGGACTCCCGAGTAGGGCAAGTGCTCTATACTGAACATCAAATGGGGAAAATATTGCGTATTCTGTGGACAACAAATACGCAAGCAAACACTGAAGAAGCACCCTACTACTACTTTGCATGATACCAGTGACATCTAGCCAGTGGTTTTAAAAAGGCACTGCCTAGCACCGAGTCATCTCATGAATATTCATGAATCCACCACTTTATAGTCAGATTCACTTCCAGCTCATACACAATGACTGCATTTCTGCTTTGCAGAGGGGGAGATAAGGTATTTGCTACTTGCATTTTCAGCTCCAGGAAATAGCTGAGGCTAGGAAAGTGCTTTCTCGGGCTCCCTTTTGCCCCTCTCAGTCATGTTTTACACTGGTGTAAGGAGTGCTGACAGGCTTCCATGACTCCGAGCTTCGTGTATATAGGGCTGGAGGGTGTGGATTTACTTTAAATACAATGGTAGCATGGAACTGAGTTGAAAGGCCTGTCCACCTACCTTGGCTCCTTCACATGGATCCAAAGAACACGTTGGGACTAGGCACTTCTATTAACCCAACGTAGGAAAGGAGAGCAGATAGTACTATGCGATAGAAGGTGTGAGCTGGTACTATCTTCCTATTGGGCAGGATGGGACCGGGTGGAGAAGTGCTCACCTTTATGGGTAGATGGGTAGAAGGAGAAACAAAGCTAAGCAACCATAACGTGTGCCACCACCGTGCACTGCTAAGACTAACACCCAGGACATCAAAGATTATATCACAAATGTCATTGATGTACCCAACTTTGCAGAGCCATTCAGGGTCAGGTCTAGAATCACATTGCAAAATTGCATGCAGTATCATTGAGTGGTGCCAAAGTTATAAGCCACCCAAAAACTGATAAAATTGCGTCCATGAGGATTTCCAAACATTTTGGAACCACCCCTCCCTATAACTTTGCATCCCCTGAACAAAATGGCACCAAACTTCGAATAATCATTCTGAGGGGGGCCCATATATGTTTTTTGCAAAGTTTGGTGAGGATTCGTACAGGGGGCAACGTTATAAGCTGCCCAAAAAGTGCTCTTTCTATGAGTTGAGCAACTTAACCTAACTACAGGTCTGCTGCTGCAGGCCCTGTAATAAATATACATCCGCTGTATGAACTTTGATTTATATTGTACACAATTTCAGCACTGGCAGTTTATACTTGTTGGTTTCATGTAAAGACATAGAGATTGCAAAGGTCAGGGGGGTTTCAGTGTGTATCTTGATGGATCATCTCAAGAGATCATTCAGAATACATCCTGAGTAGTTGACCTCATGTCTTGCTTGGGATTCTCAGCAGTTAAGTCTTATTGAGCTGGAATTTGCCTGTTCAGATATGGCTGGAATCGCATGTTTCTCATCCAAGAAAGAGGAAAGCCTAGAGACAGGAAGTGATGTCATAGATGGAGGAGCTATCGGTTAGACAGCATGACTTGAGGTGATGCTTCAAAGGTCTACATTAATTTTTGGGAAAATGTATTTTTTGATGGAATGTTGACTTTTATTTGCACCTGTTGGTCTTGATGGAAGAAGCTGAATATACACGTCTGGATTCTTAATTAAATAATACTCCATCATACTATTTAGTATGTAATATATCTTCTAAGTAAATGTGCATGTGTTCCTAACATGCCTTTGGCTGTTGCTGGTGTGTATGCATAATCTGTGCACAACGACAGAGAGTCACTGTGGCTGGAGCACGGACAATATTTTTATAGAAATGCTCTTTTATTTTGATAGGTAGTATGATGGAAGGCCATTTGGAAATATAGAATTGTTTACCCCTAGTTCAAATGTGCTTTTTCAGCTCCTTATCTGAGACAGTCACCAGAACACAAGTCACATATAAAGAAGTGGATTATGCTGATTTTATCCTGCCACACACCCCATCTTTATTATTGTCCCAGAAAGCCAATGCCAGACTCCTGTGATAAAGAAAATCCTTGCACCAACCAATTTCACTACTCACGGTGAGGAACGGAATATACATTACCAATAACTTAGAGCTTTGGTTCGGGTTTGGTCATTAACATGCAATGATATAGCCCAGCAGACACATCTAATCATAGCATGGACAACCCAGCAGTTAATTTTTCCGGCAAGCCAAAATTGAGTATTACAGACTACAATAGCACCATAGATGCTACCTTGTGTTTTCTTCTGAGCGTGTAAATGACATAAAGCATATACATTCAACATAGACACATGGACGAGATCAATGAATAAGGTGAGTTGAGAATCATGAGAAACTCAGTACGCAGATTAGGCTGAACATATGAGGATTTACTGGAGATACAGAAGGAGATGGGCTGAGTCAGAGGCTGGTGAGATGTGTGAGAGGATAGCTCAGCTGAAGCAACACAGGTTTGATCCCTGGGTCCGCGCTTAGAAACCTCTGGGTATTTAAGCACGTTATAAATGCGCAACTAAGACAAAAACAATTACGCAACTAAAAAACAAACAATTCCTGTAATAGCGCCTCGATGCCCGTGGGCTGTGTGAGCGCTTTAAAAATGCAAAATAAATACATAAATAATTGTGCGCTTGCGTAGGCAAGGTAGGTAAGTGCGTTTGTAAGACGCCAGCCAAAGAAGAAAGAAGTAAATACAGATGATCAAAGCCACTAGAACAGGCTCAATTTCTGTGGTTATGTCAGCTGGGTGTTTCATTACTCATTCACCACTTTATCAAGCCACTTATCAGTCAAACTCTTTCCCGCAAAATTTGGCCTTCAACATCTTTCTGACAATGAAACAGTTGAAAAAGAAATAAAGATTGGTACTTGAATTCTTAAACCGGGCCAAGGAATGGGTGCTCCATGCAGCTACATTACATGCTAAGTGATATTTATATTGGGCCCAAAAGATATTAAATAGCACATTTCTTGCAAGAGACAGAAAATTACATGGTAATATACATTATCTCCACGTTTGACTTCCTCGTCACAATCCTTAATATAGGTCAAGGAATGTGACCAGGAAGACCTGGACTTTGAGTAATGAAGGTTACCTGTAAGTAATCGGGCTGAACTGTGACAACATATTTAGTAGTTGTATGCATTTAGCGAGGGCAGCTGTGTGATTTGCTTTGTCAATAAAAATACGTTTGCTGGAAGGAGGACCGAATTTGACATTTTTACTCCGTCTGGTAATATAGCGAAGCTGCACTAAAAGGTGACGTGAGAAGCGTTTATATAGAAGACTATCTCTCCCTAGCGTAACTGATTATGATTGAGGACATGTTAGGCAATACTTAAGCAAAAACACCTGGTTGTCAAGGCTGTATAGAGTGGTATTGGCCCTAAGGCTGTATCAAGAGGCGAAAATGTGCTGTCCAACCCCGGGGCCAACTCCTCGGGTGCTAATAACCTTATATACAGTGAAACAGCTGTGTGGCCATTTTAGAAGTTAAAATAGAGAGCAGCAAAAAACAGTGAACTTCCGATTGTCTCTTCTCCATTTAACTTGCATCACTTCTCTGGTTGAGGGACTTAAAACGAAGGGGAGCAGAAGCTTGGGGCAGTTAAGTGTAGGCGGTAGGTAAAGTAAGGGGTTGGTGTGAGGGTCTTCTCTGAGAGGGAGCTGTTGTGTGGGAGGCGATTGAGTGGGGGACCAGCAGGAAAGAGGGGTGGAGCAGAAAGCTAATCAATATGGAGCGAAGATATAAGGAATGTTCAGCTGCTTTAGAACATGTGCTGAGATCGTTAGTATTTAGCCCAGATTATTAATTAGTTGATTGATAGTAACATCCGTCCTGGGTTCTAATTAACATTACATGCATCTTTCGTGAACAATTACATGTTAAGCGGTACATTACCAGATGGGTATATGAGGTGGACAAAAGTATGGTCAAACAGTTCCAGAAAATGACTTGTTAAAATGAGATGACTTTGTAACTGTGCCATTCCAAACCTTGTCTGATCAGTAGACCCTGGCTGGTCTATTCTAGGTTAGGTGTACAATAAGAAAGTAAGAATAGCTCCCCCATGTTATGACTAAGAAAGAAAGATGTCCAGTTTTGCATTACGCACTTGTGAGTGTATACATATGTGTATACATTATGCACATATTTTAGATGCCTTAAGCACATGTGAAGTTATGCAATCTATTATGGAGTACATTTGCGAAAGGGTAACCCCAAACTGGACCATAAGTGAGGAGCCTTAGGTTGATGTGAGTTTATGTGACAAGCTTTTTGCAACTTGTATGGTAAAGGGATCTCCCCTATGAATGATAATGGTAATGGATAAGCTGATTTCCCCCAGCTCCACATTCTGCCAAGCTGAGCACAATAAATGTACAGACCGTTGGTAAACGTATAGAAAAATACATCTAATTGGAACTGTACACAACTCAAGTTAAATTGTTGTACCCCATACCAGTACTTACGCTTGCCACTCAATAAACATTGAATGTGCTTATATAAATGCATATGTGATGTTATGTATTTCTGTCATTTGTCATGGAATTGGGGCAGAAAATGATATGCACCTGATGGCTCCATGCCAAGTCAGCTTTTTTTATGAGCAGGGCACCATGGGAATCTAAGTCACCTCTCAGTTAAATACGTCCGCGACAATGCAGAGTGGGCAGTAAATCCTAGCGCAGTCGAAACCGCATTCACGAGTCATTGCTTAATACATATTTATTTTCTTGCCAATTTTTTCATCACACTTTTACTGGGTTCCATTATAGTTCAACTTGTTTCTCCTAATTGGGAAGAGATTAGGCCTACTGTTTTCTCAAGTGAACAGATTTGGTTGTTAGCATTTCACTGGTTCCAATAATGAATCATGGATTTTTTCATCATAATTGTAACACAATGTCAAATATCCCTGCCTGTGGATATTCCTAGCATGCACAGTCAAGTGGCAGAATCTCCTGCCGCTTGCAGCCTGTTCCTAATGCATCAAGTTCACGGTCATATTTCTGTGCATTAATTTGTTTGTCGTAATAATGTCCTGATTTACAGAACTTCAAGCTTAGAAAGCCTACCCGCCAGTAAAAGATTATGAGCGTCCTGGCACAACTCAATATTTTAGATGCACTGCTGAAAGAAATATGGATGCCCGGCTTCCCCGAGGATCACCGTGGTCCCTTACCAATCTTGTTGAAAGCCTAAAAAACAAACACTGACATTCAAAGTTTGATGTCTACTTCTCTATGACATTGCCTTGTTTCCGTTCAAATTTATAGTGCCCAGAAATCTTTTATGACAAACTTGGTTTTACTGCACAGCATAAATTTGGGGAGTTCCTTTGTCACCTGTAAAATCTAAGCACCCATGCAATATGTGTTTGTTGCCGGATCCATCTGTTTGTGTTTCTGTTTCTGTCAGTCCCTGACATTGCTCTAATGTAACAATATGCAATATTGCAGATGATGTGGAGCTGGCACTGTGTTAAGGTGATTGCATGAATTGGTTTTGTGAGAAATAATTTAGCCGGTTAGGACTTTCTGAGAAACATTTGCTTGAAAAAACAGAGAAATGAATGATTTCAGAAATATTCCATAAAATCAACAGAAAAAATCAAAACAAATATACTGCTGCTTGACTGTTAGGCTTTTCCACAGCTTTTCCTCCTCACTGTAACTTTTCTTGACCACAAGGTGGATCTGAAGTGCCACAATATGTGCTAAAACAAAACATGTATCATGTTCACATCAAAAGGAACCTGTTCTAAAACAGAAACATAACAAAAGAAAACAAAAACGGGGGAGAGGGGTATGGGAGAGATTACCACTCAAACATTAAAAGAAAGGTGTATAGGGCTGCTTCTCTGGGCTGGGAGGTTAAATGTGCACTGTTTCCTCAATGTATCAGCTTCTGCTCGCCTGGCTCTAACCAGGCTTGCAGAAGCGCGCTAATTCGATCACATTCATTGATCAAATTCTCCTACTAGAGCAGAAGTACATTTAACATTTGTTTGCATTTTTTTTCAAAAGCATGCACGATGTGTATGTCGCCAAATGACCCCCGCAACAACAAAAGGTGCACTGGACACTTACAGCACTTTCACTGCTCTAGAACTGCTACTGGGCCTTTGTGTTATCTCAGGAGAAAATGACATTTAACATCGTCTGGTGATCCACCAATCAATTTGGAATTCATTGGATCGTATTCACAATCAATCACCCTCCTCAAGAAGCACCCGTTTCAATAACATGCTTTATTATTCATTAAAATAACCCACTTAGGAAGAGGCAAAGGGAAACTGCATGTACACACCTGATGGTGAGGAAGGATCGCCCAGGGGCAACGCCTTTGTCGTGGAAGCAAGACAACACAGATTCGAATCCCGATCCCGCACTTGGAAACTACAACCCAGGTATACTATTAAATGAATAGAATTCTATGTGTATATGTCACAGCACCACCCCATTTTGTTTACTTGTAATGTACGGCTATTTATGATGAAATAGACATGCTGAACATCCATTAGCTGTGCCATTACCTGTGGCCACATGATCTCCAGCTTCACCCCCCCCCCCCATTAATATAAGACACATGGATCCGTGTATGTTTTGCATTGACAGTAAGGGCAGCAAGTGGCAGACGTGTGCTGGTCTAGAGACATGCTTTAGGTTATGGGACAGCATACATTTCAATATGCCCCAACTTGTGGGGGAGGTGGGGACATTGGTGACCAGACAGAGGCATTAGAATAGAAGGAGGAGGACTGCTTGTCTATGACGACACACATCATGACTTCCACATGCATCCCTGCCTAATGCTAATGATGTTTAATACGTTTGGCAGTCGAATGTGTTGGACACATGGGCTGAGATTATTTTTAAAGAAATCTGAAATTGTGTACATTTTGTTGAATGTCAAAACTGCCAGAACGGAACATGGACTTTTTAGACTTTAGGGAACACACATGGAAACAATAATCTCACTGTGCACACACATCCTCTACATCTGCCAGGCACTGATTGGCTCAAAGGCATTCATGGTAGAATATTCAGGCAAACATTAGGGTCTCTACTACTTTCATTAGCTTATCAAAATATCTTGTAAAATAAAATTCTACAAAAACAAATTGAAGAGCATAAAGGCAGTACATACTGGTCTGTCACTGATGTGTTGGTAAATTAGTGAAATTGTATGTTGTCTAATACCAAAAACCCTTGCCTCTAATTTGAGGTTGGTTTAAACATTCTGTTTAAATCACTCACTCCCCTATGCCCCGGTTAATGGAGGGCAGAACTGAGGGAGAAAGAAGATGGGTGTTGCTATTACCCTGTATAAACGAGACCAATTGGCAACTTAATAGGAAAAGGGGCCAGGGGAGACCACCACACTCCAACGGTCCTGCAACAAGAAGATAAGGGAAGGAAAGCCAAAAGGCAGGCCTTTAGGGAGATATAAATGCCCAGGGTGTTGGGGGCATGCTATATGGCATGTCACACATTCAGATATTTGACTAACCCTTGAGGCCAATTCACAATAATGAAGGGGAAAAGGTAAATAGAGATGGAGGAAACCACAGAGACAGGGGAGTTGCTAGGTCTGGAAAAGACCCGGGGCTACGCTGATGTCAGAACTGTTGGGACTGGGGGCTAGCTAGTCTTTTGGCTGTAGCTCCTGAGATTCTATCCGGGGCTACAACCAAAAGATCAGGGGCTATAGCCCCCTTAGCCGCCCCCTAGCAACGTCCCTGCACAGAGAGATGATGGAACAAGAGAGGTGTAGCAAAACATGGCCTCCAGAAGTTGGAACTCTCCTCCTACGTTTCTCTGACATGAGTACTTTATGAGGACATCATTGTTTTACTTGGGGTATTACCGGTAGCAATCAGAGAATACATGACACCAAGGTTTGCACACCTTTATTATTGCCAGTTTGAAAAAGATGGGTTGGAGTGTGCTATGTAGGATGGGGAACAACTGGGAAGGAGACATTTCTAAACAACACAGTGCAAGGAATTTGCAGAAGCACACCACCTGGGATCTAACACCTAGTTTAAAGGACTTGGCCAGAGGTACAAGGTCAACACCTGCTCTAAGCCCCAGTATAAAAAACAAGTGTTCCAAAGCCCACCCCTAGTCCAAATGAAAGGAAGGTTCCAAGGCATCTACTAAGCACAGCGTTCAGCCAAAAGTCACAGGCCCAGGGATTGGAGCAGCCATGCATGCTACTTTCGTAAGGATTAGCTTCTCCTCCAGGTTGTGGTCTATGTCTTGGCTTTGACCCTGGAGTTGGTGTTGTCCGGTGAAATGTCTTTGTCTTAGAAGGAGGCAAAAACCTATTGTGGCTACATGGGTAAGACCTTAAGGACCACCCTTTTGCCATTTGAGGTGGACTACAAAGTAGAGAACATTGTTATTCTCCCTCCCATTGGAAGCCCGATTCAGAAAGGGCCTTGACGTGTAGGTACATTTGCTATCTACTTCCTTCCATGTGATTGCTGATGGAAAGAACCATACTTCCCACTCCTCCTTTTACCATTTGGAGGCAGTCAGCAGAGTAATGGCGGTCTCTGGAGCTGACTTGCAAGCCTCTCTGGGTTCCTGTAAGCACGTTCATACTTCTACAGCAGTGCTGTGTAGAGCACACATACCCGCCTCCTGCATTACCAGGGTACGCTGGAAGAGAGTTGAAGAGCGCGATTCAGAACTTCTTTCTTGGGTCTGAAAAGGAGGTTTACGAGCCATTTATCAATGGTGGAATGGAAAACTGATATAAAGAGATTTATTGTCTTACAGCTTTCTCTTGGGGGACATAGTACCGATTCTTGGGGTGACATCATTCACCTTCCTCTGGCCTGTCTGGGTAGGAACATCTTTATTACTCCAGCAAGAAGCCTGCACCCTGAAGTGCATTTTTTGCACCGGGGCGCCATCAAGGACGCTTTGGGGAAATCTGGGGGACCCTCATGTGCCACCTCCAGAGCGGATGTTCCCGCTCCCTCCCAGTGTTCCCCAGCTGTCTAGCTGACTGCGAGCAGGTGACCTCATTACAGTGCATATGCCGTCGGTGACTGTTTTTCTGACCTTCCAATGTTGCACAGGGAGGACATGGGCTCGCCTTCTCAGCGTTGCAATACTGTTAATGGCAAGGCAATCAATCTCAGAAAGAAGCACGACCTGTCCCTTCACTTCTATATCCACATAACACAGTGGATGATCAAGGCCAATCAAGCCCACGTAGCGCCAACCTTTACAGCAATATAATGTCAATCTGATTAACAGACAGAGGTGAGAGGGAATGGCAGCAGGGCATTTCACAATGTGCTACTGGTGCAATAAAACAGAACATTAGATTATTACTGCATTACACATATAAAGGCTGCCTATCATAAATCACCCCCCTGCAGAGGGCCATGAAAAGTACAAGCCTACATTGGCAGTGAGTCAAAAAGCTGGTGTTTGGCGTGGGGGCAGTGTCTACTCTGGACGCTTTCGGAACACAAAGCTGCCGTAGAAAGGTGTCACCATGTGACGGCTACCAATCACATTGCATACCGCTGAAAAATGGCCTCCAAGCAAAATACACAATCCCTTTTATTGTAGGGGAAGGAGTATGAGGAAGCATCACTCCATGGGCCAATGACGTAATATGTTTCTAAACGACAAAGGCTACAGGATGCAGTTTGGGACAAAGGCTTTCATAACAGCTTTTTTTCTCTCCATTTCTGTTTTGGCATCAGGTGGCCACTTCTCCGCCCTGGTGGAACGTGAAGCGAGAGAACAAAAGTCAAAGGGAAAAATCAAATGGCTCATGAGGGCGGTACATGGACATCTGAAATCGGGAAAGGAGAAATGATGGTGCAAGGCAAACAACGCTCAAATCCCCGCTAAACTTTCCATTTCTCAGAAATGACCAGACGCCAAGTTGATTTTATCCAAAGAAGAGTTCAATTGTGGCACCCTCACCTTAAGTCAGAAACCACTGTGTAGTATCCAACGGAAATGGACTATGTGGTTTCTACTGAATCTTAGGATCTTGACATGTGGGTTCAGAAAGTTGATGCAATCAGATGCAATTTCCTAGGTGTAATGTGTGTTGGCGACAATTTAGTGGTATTAAATACTGGAAGACGATGCTGGGCATTCCTGGTTTGCTATAATCACAATATCCAGGCTCTATTACAAGCCTGAATTAGCCATGATTAAAAGGTTTGAGGTTTCTGAGTTTTGCAGTATATCGCAATTTACTGCTTAACTGCGTTGGACAAGACCATCTGCATCCCGTGCAAGAGCCATCTATTGCACGGAAAGTGAAACAGTCACTTCCTGGCGGACCCAGCTTTACATGCAGTTGCCTAGGTAAAGCAGTGAGAGTGTCTAAAGGCAAGGTAGTGTAATCAGCTTCTAGATATGTTCAATGTCTTGTTATCTACTTTAATATTCATGGGATGGTACGAGGAATTCGCTTTTCATGGTCCACAGACATCTTCATCAGTTGATAGTCACGGAGTGAATCCTGCACAAACGTCCTAACCCTTCGTGCTCAGGAAACACAAGTGATGAACTATACAGCAGCTAAAGATTTTCTTAAATGTGTCCATACTTTGCAGACAACCCCAATTATCAGTCCTGGGCAAAGGCCTTGATATATACAGAGGGTTCATAATGTTTGCTATAAACATTTATTCAAGTATAAAAAGGAAAATAAAAGTCCTATCTCACCCTAGCTCTAAGAGGGAGTTACCTGCCTCAACTGAATTAACTGATGTCAGAATGTCCAAATCAAAAGTCCCAATGTCCAGTGTCAAAATCCTAAATCTGTCCCTTACACACTAAAGTAACTAAATCAAAGGAAATGTCTTCTTGGTCCAGCGGGGTGACTCTCCTTCCCCTGGACAATAGGAAGTGCTTGTCTTAGTAGAATTTTCCAAATATGGTTTCAGCCAATTCTTCGCTGTTGGGAAACTGTCTCGCTCTGCAGAGTCTTTTTTAGGCTCGAAAAGTATTTCCTTGGGGTGCCAGACCCTGGTTGGCAGATTTGGCTTCCTCGCGCTGTATACTGTGCTGAAGCTGTAGTGGGTCCATGGCCTGGTGGGCAGACCTGATTCCCTCTCACCAGGTATTTCAATAAAGAAGAATAGCTTGGACACACTTTCCAAGCTGGAGGGGGTCCTTGACTCTGGTGTGCAGACCTGGTTGCCCCTCACCAGGTACTGCGATGAAGAACAATTGCCTGGATACACTTTCCAAGCTGAAGGGGATCCTTGATCCTGGTGTGCAGACCTTGTTCCCTCTCACCAGGTACTGCAATGAAGAACAATTGCCTGGAGACACTTTCCAAGCTGAAGGCGGTCCTTGACCGTGGTGTGCAGACCTGGTTCCCTTTCACCAGGTACTGCAACAAAGAAGAATTGCCTGGACACACTTTCCAAGCTGAAGGGGGTCCTTTATCCTGGTGTGCAGACCCAGTTCCCACTCACCAGGTATTGTGCTGAAGAAGATTAGCCTGGATGCACTCCTCAGGCTTTAGTGTGTGATACAGGCTTACTTCACTAACCTGCCAAGCATTGTATGAACTGTTCATCCAGTTCTCTTTATTTGGGTGCGAGTCCCAGCCTTGCAATTATTCTGACCTCAGTTTTCCCCTCTGTCAGCTTGGTTAACTCTCCTGCCAATCGCTAGTACAACTCTGTGTACTTCTCTCCTTTTCTCCGAGCGTTTAGGATGGCAAACCCTGTTTTCCCAGCTTTCCGATTTATGCCACAACGTCCTTGTTGAGCGTTTACCTCTTTCCCGACTACCCACGTACCTTGTGGTGTGCTCTGCGTAGTTGTCGGTTCCCTTGAGGTAGCTGGGCTCAAACACGGGGCTCCGGTACCTTCTTGGAGCTTCCCTTACTCTGTGGCAGCACTATAGTCTTGCTTCATCCGGGACAGTGAGGTCGCAAACGTCCACGCTTCCCGGGTCTCTGGGGCACCCACAGTCTTTGTCCGTCTACAGGCCATGCTTTTCTCACATCATAGACTGGCCCGGACTCTCTCTCCTTCCTCTTGGCATTCTGGTCAGTACTCGTTTGCATTTCGGGTTCCTCCTGGCTCTCACGGTTCCTCCAGGGAGGGCTTGACAATCTGTCAAGTCCTTCATTGGTTTTTATCTTGCTTCTTCGAATCAATGGCTGTAGACCACTAGACAGGTAAAAGTGGTTCCAATGGTTACTCAGTATTGCTCTGCACCTCCTCCTCATCTCCATACTAAGCGAGTGCTGTTGTGGAAACTCACTAGGAATCTTCCTCATCTCAGTAACAAGTGAGTGCTGGTATGGTAACTCACTAGGAATATTCCTTACCTCAGCACTCTATACATGGACTGCTTTAGAAAAGTACATAGGGTATGAGGCTAGGAGTGAAGAGGAATGAGGTGAAGGAGAAGTGGGGTAACTGTGGGAAGAGGGACTTGGGTCATGGGATTGCTAACAATACTAAATTCTCCTGATGTGGTCATCACTGGTCCCCAAGGGGGTTTTCCTCCCCATGAGATCCACCCACTCAGTACCACCGCCCGGTGGACTATTGCGTTTCGGGCTCACCTTCCTAGCCTCATGGAAAGGGTCTCCCCCTATGGAAGGAGTGATTAAACCTTGGGATTCGTCACTATATATATATAAATATACATATATATAAAACATATTTGTACAATAGTGTGTGCATTTGGCAGAGGGAGAGACTTTTTTATTTTTGAAGTTGACAGGATTGGTGGTATTAATATTATTTTTCCAATTTATAGTTTGGGGCAAGCCAGAGTCAAAATAGAAAATCATGTTTCTTATGTAGGACCTGTGTATGGCAGACAGACAGAGAGTGAGAGAGAGAGAGAGAGAGAGAGAGAGAGAGAGAGAGAGAGAGAGAGAGAGAGAGAGATGTTAGTGCCTATATAGGGGATCTAAGCCTTCCCTTACCACAAATGTACCATATGGCTCAATTTATTTGACTTAATCCCTGAAAAAGTTTGGTGATCTCAGAAATCTTGAATCACCAGAATACATAAAACCCATACCTGAATGGACAGAATATATATACAGAGTCATAAGAACAGTGGAGTTAGTCACAGGGAAGTCAGGGAGGGGAGAAATGTGGTAGGAAATTAAGGGTGTGATGAGATGGTATGACAATAGTTCTGGTGGGATAACCCAATTGAATATACCAGCATTTACCTTTTGCTAGTGTGTGAGCAGCTGAACTACTTTGTCAGTGTACCCACATCAGAAAACTGTGTTTCTCATTACAGGCATGTCTTCAGACTCCAACTGTATTGGTCTATAAAGGGCACTGCGACAAAACAAAGGAATTCATCCAGTCTCCCCAAGGAGGAGCCCTCCCGGCCTGTGAGGCTTGAGAGAACAGCCCACTGAGCAGCACCCTCCCTAGAGCCCACTGAGCAGCACCCTCCCTAGAGGCAAGTGACACCTCAGTGGAACTCCCTTCACCAGTAAACATGGTGACATATATGGGTCTGTCAAACCCTGTCAACTATCAGGACGGGGCTGAAGAAGAAGATAACTAATGGTATTATTCAGATAAACGATAAACTGTACTCTTTAAAAAAAAGTGACCAATCCGCTGAGATAAGTGAATTGAAAGAGGAACACTCATCAAGCACAAAGCTGAGAGGGAGACAAGAAGTGAGAGAGGAAGGTGTCTCCAAGCAGGACCATGTAACATGTAACAGAAACCTGGGAAGAGGCGCAGCCGCAGGACGACGCAGAACTCGTAAAATGAAAATCTGCTTCGAAGCATAAGAATAAATGCAGAGAAGCCAGTGTAATCGAGAGCCTGAGAAGGAACAAGCCGAATAGGGCTTGAGAATTGGTGGTGGCATGACCGCGAGAGAATTGTGGTGGGCAGTCGGCCCACACAACTACTCTGATACTGCCACAGGTAAGTTGCAACAAACAGAGCAGCTCCCTGTTGATACTCCGAATAACCAAGAGAAACAGCAATGAGTAGACACTGAGGAAGTTGGATCAATAGTGCGGTGGAGAAACAAAACTGTCGCTGGACCGGTAAGATATCTGGATATGTTTCCTGGTGAGACTGAAGGTAAGAGGGGACAGGGTAGTCACAGGAAGCTCAAAGACGAGTATTATACAACACAAATAACTCGTCTCAGTACTAATGAAAAGAACATCTATTGACTCTGAACTGTGATAAGGCAAGGCTTAGAACAATTCCACTCTCTGAGAGTTGACTAGAAATAGAATATCCTTGTTTACTGTGAACGGTGACAGTCTGTGAAAGAGAACAATATTGATCCCTGAAGGGGTGGAGAATGAGAATGTGCTATGCTTTGTAAAACTGAACTATACAAATAAAAGAAAAGGAATAATAACAATCCAGAAAAGGGAGGTGAAGGAGAGTGATAAAAGCTTAAAGTCAACCTTAATGAACTTAAGTGTTTTTAATAAAAGACAGAAAGACACAGAGATACCCACAGGAGGGAATAATATAGTGAATGACCCTGTATCCTGCAAGGAAAGGAAGATACAACTTGTGTCTGAAGCAGAAGAGTGAACCTATGAAAGAAGGAGTATGATGAGCTGAAGATCAAAGCAGTCTTTATGATAAATCAATCTGAATCAAATCAAATCACGTTTAAAGTGACAAATACATATAGTAACACAAGGAAATAATTGAATGAACTGATAAAAAGAGTTACCAAGATCTAAGGTGCTTGTCAATCGTCTTTTGGGGTATTCTCTACCTAACAGAATTACTGAGGTGCTTGTCAGCCGTCTTTTCCAATGGCCAAAAAATAATTTATCTACCGTCCAAAAAATGAACACTACTTGACTCTATCACTATTACACACAAAATAAAGTGGCAGGAGAATTAATGTCCCTATATTGTGTGTGCAATAGTGATAGAGTCATATAGTGTTCATTTTTTGGACGACAGACAGATTCTTTTTTGGGCATTGGAAAAGACGACTGACAAGCACCTTAGTTATTCCTTTAGGTAGGGAATACCCCATCGCAATAGCGATAGTTAGGTGTGTACCCTGTAATTGACCAACAAAAAGGGGGCATGCTTTTGGCTATAGACTTTTATTTTCATGAAAAGAAAAGGAAAAACCTATGGCTAAGAGGGTTTTCTCTGACTTAACTAATAAACAAAGGGTTGTCAGAATGTCCAGACAATCATAAAAGTCCACCGTCTTGTCATACCTACTTCTGTCCCTAACACTTATATTCAACTAAGGATAATGTCTCTAGGAGGTCCAAAAAGAGGCTTCCCTCCTTCTGGACAGGGGATCTTGCCAGTTCTTATCATGGTTTGCCAGAGAAAGGATTCTGGCTTCCCTGGCTTGCATTTACAGTTTGCAACAAGTATAGGGGTGACTTCCCCCCCATGGTTTCTTCGTCTTCCTTCTGTTCACATGTCTTTCAATCTTCACAACAGCTAGAGGGGATGACTCCCTTCCCCTGGTTTATTCTTCTGTTCCACAACTGCGATGAAGAAGAGGTATTTGTCTTTTCATGCGTCTTCACTTTCTTTGTTGATGGGTTACCTCAGTGGCCTCACTGCTGCCACAGTGGCCTCACTGCCAAGTAAAGAAATTATGAACAACTACTTCTCTGCGTGTTCACCTGGTACACTCTCCTGTCAGGTGCTGTGACGATTATGAACACTCTTGATGCTTTGGTACTGTTATATGGGCGTGAATCCCAGACTTGCATATTCTGCTGCTTTGTGTATACTACCTAGTGTACTCACCTCCCAGGTACTGTGACTAGGATGAGCACTCTCAATGCCTTGATATTGTTCAATGGGTCTGAGTCCCAGACTTGCATATTCTGCTGCTTCCTGTAGTCTACCTGGTGTACTCTCCTGCCAGGTACCATGTACAAAATGAGCACCCTTTAGGCTTTGTTTTGGTTTTATGGGTGCAGGTCCCATACTCGCATATCCTGTCTTTATTTGTAGTCCACCTGGTATACTCTCCTGCCAGTTACTGTGACGATCACTGTTGATGCTTCTGCAGCCCAATATTCTTCGTGCGCTGGCGTCCAAGACCCTGTAATAGGGACCTGTCTGTGATTGTCCACGTTAACCCAATGGCTTTAGCCCTCTGTGTCTCCCCAGCTGGCTGAATACCTTTTTCTCTGGTCTGTTCCATTATTTGGGCCCTTTGGACGCATGCTGTCTGCTTTGTGAAGGCAGACGAACCACGGAAAGGAAACCAGTCTGCTGCCAGTCCGCAAGGTCAGCGTTTCTCCTGGTGGCTGAACTTCTGCTTCCCACTCTCTACGACCTCCTGGTTAATTGGGAGTTTCTTCCTCAGCTTCTTCTTTGTGACTGTTTGACACCGGTCCATATCTGGACTCGCTTCCCCTTCTCACAAAGTCCCGGTCTTTCTACAGCTTCCTTGAACTTCGCAGCTCCTTTGGAGTATTCCTCATCACTGTGTGCATCTTCCTTGTCACAGTATCCTTACTGCCATGATTCACTCAGGTAATGATGTTCTTCCACATGTCAGTTTTTCTACAGGAATCACATGGGTAGTCCCTACTCTTCCTCGTCCCAGTACTTGTTAAGGAGGTGGAAGTGTCTACCTTACACAGGTACATGGAAGTGTAGGGGGCTACAGGATCTTCTATGATCCTAGTGTGTCATCCCTCATCCCATAAGGGTTTTCCTTCCTCATGTGATCCTTCCACTGTACAACACCCACAGGGGGATTATTGGACTGTGGCTGAAAAAAAGTCCTTAAAGTGTCTGTGTCCCCCTTCTGACCCGTCACAGTACCTAAACAGTAACTAAATAGTGTAAACATATCCACAAGGGCAGAAGATCACAGTTCATAACAGACAATAACTGTTGATAGGGATACAGAACGATACATTCATCCAAACAAGCAGAGATCTAGATTTGTTAAAGAGTGGGGATGTCGCTTGCTGCCGAAAAGTGGCTGTGCTGAGTTAGTGGCATAGTGAAGTCATATAGTGCAGGGAAGTATTTTGCAGAGTAGATTAGGATCACAATTTAGTTCACATATCTGGAGCCAAGTTGGAGAGGTGAGTTTGATCATTCTGTATGTCTTCCTCTAGTGGATATCCAGTTTGAGAGGGGATATGTTTTCGATGCTTCAGGAAGCACTGTGTTCTTTTTACAGAGGTTTAGGGGTAGATATAGAAGAAAACGCAAAGACTAAAGTAAATACGAGCAGTAGCCTGTACATGGCATGCAGGGTTCTGCAACCCTTGGTTTTACTGATCTTTTAGACTTTCAATTCCATTATCTCCTATCATCAACTATTCTTGCTGGGGCAATAGGAGTTGTAGGCATAAACATCTGGAGAGCCACAGGTGACAGATCCCGGCACAGAGGTTATCTTTAGCACATCCATCAATATACTATAGGTTCATGGTAAAGGCTGCAATCAGAAAATTAATAGGCACAACAGATGTAATCTTAAAATAAAAGTGACTTAGAAAGGGGGACTTTGGAGAAATAGGGACATGCACTGACCTGTGAGCAGAAAAGGCAGCAGTATGTCGATGTTACAACAGATACAGACATTTCTATCGTGGTTAATAAGATGTTCTTGGAGGTAGCTTACTTCATAACAGAGGTCTTCAAACTGTGGGGCGCGCTCCCCCAGGGGGGTGCCAGAGCCCAGCATGAAATGTGTAAAAAAGAAAAAGAAATGTTTTTGCAGGATATGGGCAGGGGCAGCTCACATGGTCAGACTGGACCATAAACCAGCTCAGGCACCAATGAAAAAGTGTCCCGCAGTTGCAAATGGATATTCATTCCTTTAGGCACAGAATGTTTCAATAGTACCCACGGGGGTGTTTTTTGTTAAAATGTAAGCAAATCGTGATATTAAAGAATATTTATTCAGCAACAATAGTCAAAACTACTAGCTGCATAGTGAAGTAACTCATCAAACTGGCCCACATTGGCCCAAAAGAGTGACCCATTTTGACTGGCCTACATTAGCATTTTGTGTTTTTGGTACGGGAGTTGCCCTAATACCCTATAGGCCAGTCCGAGCCTGGCGGCTCATCCATAATGGGCTCGCCAACCCAGTGGCCCACTCACCCATCATGGAGGAGCCGAGGAGCCAGCCCAGTGAAACACTGAGTACTCCTTCAGCTGCTTTTTCCAGCTGAGGGAGTGCTCCCGGGCTGGCTGAACTGTCAAAGGCAAAAACTGTTTCCCTTTGACAGGACAGTACCCCAGCCAAACATGCTCACTGAGCTATTCAAAGCTAGGGGTGTTTTGCTTTGCCAGCCTTATATAGCTCATTGGAAATGCTGGCTGGGGCACTGCATGTCTGTATGTGTGAGGGGGAGCTCCTGCACCTCCTCGCACATACAGATAGAGCAGTCCCTGCAGAAGGTACGTTTATGTTCATTTATTTTTTTATTAAAATAGTGTATGGATGCATGTATGCTTGTGTTATGAGTGAGTGTATGGTGACGGGTGCTCGTATGAATGATAGTGATTGCTGTGTGAAGGTGTGTGTGTTTGTTTTGGTCCGTTGAGCTTTATCATAGATGTCCAGTCAAAAATACCATGCTTTCCCCCTTTGCCTCCCAGCGCCAATTGTAAACTGTTTGGGTTTTTACCAATTTTATTTTAAACGTATGCTAAAAAATGCAACATTTTAACCCATTATTTAAAAAAATTCACAGTGGAAAACCCCCAAATCCCACTTGATTGGTGCAGGGGATGAGGGAGCCCAGCGACTGTGATGGGAGCAGGTGGGGGAGCCCAGGGAGTATACTGGGAGTAGGCTGCGGTGACAACGCAAAATAGTTCATAGCCGATTGTACATACTGTCCATTTGGCATTTTTGGGGGGGCCCGGCCTGCCCACATTTTTTCATGGGGGGCCCAGGCCAAAAAGGTTTGAAGACCACTGCTTCATAAAATGGTGGGGTGGTGCTGAGATTATACCAATGGACTAAAAAGTGGAACATGTTGACAATCAGAACTTTATAATGTACTTTTAAATCAAAGACAATCTAGATGGATCATTGGTAGGCAAAATTGGCAAAACCAAACTGAAAGTCTACCTCCTCACCCCAGAGTTAACCTCTTAACCTACCTCTTATCTGCCTTCAAGCTAACATTTTTCCCTCTCCTCTAACCTGCCTCCACTCTTCCAATTCAAACATCATGGTCACATTCCTAGCACAGCTGGCCCTAACGCATATCTGCACTCTATAATGTCTAATGTTGATTGTCCTTAATCTAGGTATTCCCACCCATGCATTGAACCAGGTTACTGTTCCATTTACTCCCCTCCACAAGCTGGTCAGAACGTCACTGGAGATCACCTCATTGTAAGAAGCTCAATGCTACCCATCAAATCTGACATCCTATCTATTATATATTCTTTTGAGATATCAGCAAAAGCGTATTGTTGTTCCACGTATAGAAATATAAATATATTTTTTTTACATAACATGTTTTTCGGTTGCCACAGTTTTAAATAACAACCTAAACTTTCAGGCCAGACTGTAGGTGCATCCTAAATAATGAGACTCTTGCTGGCGAATTTGCGCTAAGCAGAAAACTGGGCAACAACAGGATGTTTTGGAATACCAATGGTATTCCAAAATGTCCTGTCCTGTAAAGATAAAGCCCTCGATTTCTAAAAGGACTTTCCTCCCAGAAATGACCACTTTTTGGCACATTTTGCCAGCGTAATTCTGGTTCTCAGTCTCAAGGTGAAAAGGACACGTTCTTCTTAGGTTGTCATGTTCAGCCCACTTCTTAGCAGGCCAGTGTCATGTGCCAGAATGATACCCAGGGGATGAGATACGCATTTGTAACATATGAATAGAAGCATAGTGTCAGATGTTAAGCAGAAGGCAAACCCCCTTTCAGCCAGTCTTACATATGCAAACCTTTTACTTAGATCCATCTTTTTTTTGCTGTTGGCTGCATCAAATGCTTCACATTGTGAGTCATAAGCCTTGTCAAACATAGGCGCGTGCACATCTCAGCCTTGCAGGCGTTTCCTTTTTTCTTTCTATGAAAACCGAACCAACACTGCACAAAGTTAATCCTTTGAGATCAGTGTGACTGATGGGAAAATGGAAAGCTGTCACCGGACTGAATTAAAGCTGAGGCATCGTTACTGAACAGAGTGTGAGTCATGTGTATGTCCAAATATGACGTGATACTTACCTAGTCCCACCTATGTGATCACAATTTAATTTTATACTGTGGTCCGCAGCCCATTGTATTCACAGAGAAGTATTCTATAATCTGACCATTTTAAATGCCGTAACATAGGAAACAAAGTCATTTGTCACACATGTAATGATTTTCAAGCTGTTGGGTTGAAATTCAAGCCACCTTTGCCACCCACTATCAATAGGACTTATCATAATAATACAAGGTATGTTCTTGTAGCATGTCCGTCTTGAAAGTGCTCCAACGAAGGATGAACACCTCTACCACACAAATGGGCATTACCATCTGCTAAGGGCGATGAAGCCCTGGCTTTTTTTATTTTTATTAAATAATAAAATGATGTGGGTAATTTCACCTCAGAAAGGGTGATAAGCTAATCAGGTGCCCCCTTTCAGTAAGTGCCATGCAAAAAACAGAGAGTACACCTGTGCCCTCCCATATCAGTCTCCTGATCTGCACTTCTTGCTCTTCACTAGCACAGAACAGGTTCAGAGGATACAAGTGTCACATTTGACTGCTTCTTGGACAGCAAAATCCCTGCAGTGCAGAAGGTACTTTTAAATCTGCACCTCTGTTCCAAAACCATAATAATTATGAAAAACTGGGTTTGGTATGTTGTATGGTAGTGCACATAATTATTAAAGCCACAGCAGATCTGTATCATTAACATGGCCTGCTTTCTTTTTTCTTTAATTTTTTTTTTCCATTTTGCGCTCCTGCGCCATTCTTTTCCGCTCTTTCCCCTTTTGTTGTGGTCCCCTCCTCCCCACTCCCACCTCCCGCCCTAACCCTTGCTGATTGACAGCCAGCCCCAACCCACCACATGACCAGAATGGACCCTGATTAGCAACTTCTGCTGGGCAGCCTTGCCGAGGCAGCCATTGGCTAAGGGCCAGAGGAAAAGGGCAGCTCCCTACTGAGCATCTCCTTTCTGTATTTGCCCCTGTTCACCTGATGCAGACATCCTACAGCAACTGATAATGTAAGTGTGGTGTGGACGGGGCATACAGTCATTACTGTACTCCAGTAAAACCCCACCACTCTTATTACCTAATATTTTATACCCACCTGCATCTAGCCTAATTGTGTAACTGGTTTGTCATTGCACTGACGTGGCAATTCCACCAATGTTTGATGTTAAAGTGAAGGATCTAAATCTGGCACAAAGCTGGAGGTAAATCCTCCACTTCAAGGACAAAGTCGGAATTCACGGTTGTGGTAAAAACTGTATTAATTCTGTTACTGCAAAAAAAGAAGCTGTGGTGATAGAATTACTACCATTTTTCTTACTGCTGCAGGACTCATAATGAGGACAAACTGCCTTTTAAACGAGAAGCAGAAAAAGGGATTGAACCAATTAATGTAAACATTTCCATCTCACTGCTCTATGTCGATGTTGTCTATCTTTGGATTCCCCTGTTGAGAAGAGCAGGAGTAAACAGAAGCAACAAGGTGCGTGACCGTAACAGAGGTGACCAATCAGGGCCAAATTCTTTCTCTGTTCCACAAGAATTCACTGACTTTCTTTAACGTTATATTGAAACATCTCTGAAATAAATAATCTTCATGTCAGTGCTGTCTGAAAGCAATGTGAAAGTCTATCTGAATAAACCCCATAATTCTTTAATTTCTTGAGTGTAGGCCACCCATTGGCATTGCCCCTCCCCCCTCGTAACCTATCAACATTTGAAACCTAAAACATGTTGCAGTACAAGAAGTTCCTTCCGTATGCTGCGAGGGGCCTTCATTTAAAAGATCAACTCCCTGCTGTCGCTTTCTTAAGATCGTTTCTTGGGCACAGATGCAAATGTAACATGTGTCCCTTGGGTTTTCTGTTGCTGAGAGCAATGGTGCCGGAGTATGCTAGGTCCAGGTCCACAATGAGAACTCTCTCAAAGGAAAGCAGCATTTTACTAATAGTTTCCTGCACTGTTTGCGTTTGTGTTAACAGAAACATTGCGAGGTTCAATGGTGAATAGGGGAGATGAGGACTTGTCAGTTGCTTCCTGATAAATCAATGTTCTCATGGACAGGAGACCAAGAGAATTAAGCTTTGACAGGGGTAGTCCATTCTGCAAACTAGTGAACATGCATGAAACACAAAACTACTTATAAAGAGATAGTGGGTCTAGTCTTCTTCCAAATTGAGCAGGTTAGGCCTGGGACTCTGCAGGGTGCCTTTGTGGGAGTATTATATCTTCCTATTGCAGAATTATCCTGCGGGTGAAAATAATCTTTGACACAACCTCCAGGAATGGGAGAGAGAGTTGCTGCATTAGGAAATTGTCTTCGCTGCTGGAGGGAAGGAGATGTAGTGAATATAGCTGATACTTTGCAGGTTTCCAGGCATGGTGGACCTCTTTGAACAGGCATCCAGGCCGTCAGGGCGTATTGGGCTATGTAGGAATATAACATTCAGTTGAAGCTTTTTACTAAAAGTTTGGCATCTGGCCTTTGGCCCAATAGGTTTGACCTCTTTATCATTCAAATCAGCTCTGCACATGTTTGGCCTCCTCCGGCAGGCTTAGAGTAGAAGCGTTTCTTAAAAAATGTCACCTGATGATCATCCCACAGGAATTTGTCTCTCACAAGTCTATACAGCATATTACTCTGCATCTCTTTCAATGGATATTGTTACTGCAACGTGTGCTACAGCTTCCTTGTGGATTGTTACAGTTAAGTAAACAGAGTTGGAAACCAAGTGGGTTGCACTCTCCTGACCCAGTTCATTATTAGTCATGACTAGTGGCTTTGTCCCACACTCAACAGGCTGCACGTGCATTACCCAGGCCTCAAAGTGAGACGTTAATTGGGATCTCAGCTGAGACCAGGTCAAATCTATGGTGTAATCTCCACACCTCCAGTGATTGCTAGGCGTCATGGCTTGGTTTTCTCTCCAGTTGATACTGATGGTCAGTACCTGGCACCCAATCCTTTACTGAGATTTTTACTCTATATATGTGATGGAGTTCCAATTGGTCCTTAATCCCCCGATCAGGCACTATGGCTGAAAAGGAGCAGCTAATTTAAAGGGGTTGAGGTCATAAGGCCCAGAACATGGAAGTTGGGCTTTGCTAGTATATCCCCCACTGACCTTGCTGTCTTCATTAGAGTGTACTTGTAAAATGACCTTTAAGGTGGGTGTGATTTTGTTTCTCGTCAACCCTGGGTCTGTTCTTTCCTTTCACAAAGGAGCGATTGATTTTCCTATCCTACTCTATTTGCTCCAGAACTGGTGCTTGATGGATGTCACCCGATCTTCGACTGCCGCCTGGTTGCTCCTGCCAATAGCGGTATAATTGGGCACGCAGAGTGAGGTTAATCTACATGATTTAGATTTTACTCAAGCCTTTTCCTCTGCTATTCGTGTGCCCTGATCGTTGTATCCTCCTGATTCATGGCCTGGTACTGTTTTGTTCATAACAGAAAGAATTTGACTTTGGAGTGACTGTTTCTAGAACCATCTCAGGAGTTCTTTTCCCCTAGTTGACAGAGCTACCCCTGAAGAACACGTTGCTAAATTGCCTATGGTTTGTTGTACTGTGGTCTGTCTTTTCTTTTGGGGCTACACTCCTTACAGCTTCTGTCATATCCAGAACTTACTCTTGTCACTTAGAATAGAAGCCAATCTGCCTTATATTTTCTGTTATGGTGGATGAGTGGAAGCTCCACCTGCTTCGCGAGGCTTGAAAGGTAACAATGCATCTGTGGAGGCCAGGCCTGCCATTAAAGGAGCGCACTTTTTTTCTTCCCTTGCAGCGTGGTTAAGAATGGGGATGCCTCGTATATTATTGTCCATATAGCTGTTTTCATAACTGCACCTTATATTTGTGTGTTGACCCTTTTGGCTGGGGTTTCTTGGTTCCTCATATCCAGGCTGCTTTCTCCAGTTTCTGTTTATGCTTATAGAGGATCGCGAGAAGCAATGTAAACAATACAGAAAACGAAGAATTCTGTAATTGAGGGCCTTCGGGCGATTTGGACAGGGATGAGGTGAGAGATGAGATTCATTATTACATTGAGCTGGAATAATACAGACAGACAGATGAATAGTTAACCATTATTTATAGTGATGTACTAGACGAAATGGGGCATTACGAGACTCCACATGACATGAACCCTGTACTCTGGCTATATTTGCAATTTTTATATATTTATGTTTACATTCATAAAGCACACAAAACCCTCAGGCATTGCAGCGTGTGAGTTCCAGAAGATAGGATCCAGGAGACAATGTTAGCTGAAATGGAAGCAACATAGGGCGGGCACACTGGTGAAATAATGCTTTGTTGTTTAGAAGGAGTGCAGGAGAGTAAAGGGAAATGGTGGTAGTCATTTGGGTGGGGCACACCTTTTGTTTGTCGGCTCTCTGCAGAATTTAGGACAAGACCGTGTGAGGAATGGGGGCCCTGGAAAAGGGACTGCTCCAAACCAGTGTGAGAGGACCTGGGGTCCAGCGGAAGAGACACATCTGATTGGGATACAATACCCAACCCCAGTAACCATCTCACCAAGAGAGTATGCTTAGTGCTTAGCAACCCCTACACTGATAAGAGTCTGTCCTCTGCAACCACTGTTTCACCTGGCCCATTACTTAGGTGCTTAGTGTAGCTCCCCAACTTTGACCTACTATTCAAGACCACAGAAAGCATACATCAGAGCTGAGGCTCTAATCCACCTGTCCATCGGAGGCATATATATATAACAAGGCTCCACTAGTACAATTGTGGTTACCTGCTAAACCTGTTGCCTAGAGCCAACAAATCCACTGTGCGGACTTTGCACAGGAGACTTCCTATAAAATACAAGATCAGCACAATTCATGCCAGCATCAATGATGATTCTCTGGGATGAAGTGAACATGTGATCCTTCAGCATAGCATGCAGCAATGATTTAACCCATTGAATGCTTAATGTAAATATGTTATCCGGAATTAATAGCAAATCATTGTAAACCCCGAACATTTATACACTTAAGCAGTTAACATAACAAATGGCCAGTTGCCAATCACACCGTGCACGCCCAGGAACATGGAGAGAGAATGCAAGCGTAGGTTGAAGAAAAGTATGTAGTCAAGCTATTATTATCGGTGGGTAATTTCGGCAGTGACAGTGGCAGCAGAAACTTGCCAAACAAGATGGTGGCCCACCTTTATGAGAGCTCAATGTACAGCTTTCCCTACAGCTACGGTGAATGACAACGTTCAGATGATAAAAAACTGTTTATATCTGAAGAGCCACTCCTAATTCTAAAGTGAGTGTGGTGGACAGTAGATGGAGACAGAGCAGGAAGGATGTGCAGATTTGGGGTGGTGAGGAAGTGCTTGAGGAGAGGAAGGGAAGCAGAATGGGAGGAAAAGTGGAGGTGGTGGAATATTAGGAGAGAAAGGCCGGGAGAAGGTGGAGGTGCTGTTCCCAAGAGACGCCAACCTGGTGAATGCCTACCCCCCTGGTGAATGCCTACCACCCCTGGTGAAGGCCTACCACCCCTGGTGAATGCCTACCACTCCTGGTGAATGCCTACCCCCTGGTGAATGCCTACCCCCCTGGTGAAGGACTACCACCCCTGGTGAAGGCCTACCACCCCTGGTGAATGCCTACCACCCCTGGTGAAGGCCTACCACCCCTGGTGAATGCCTACCACCCCTGGTGAAGGCCTACTACCCCTGGTGAATGCCTACCACCCCTGGTGAATGCCTACCAGCCCTGGTGAAGGCCTACCACCCCTGGTGAATGCCTACCACCCCTGGTGAAGGCCTACCACGCGGTGGAATTATCTGCAAAGGAGAACATCATCCTTACCAAAGTTAGGAGGGGAAGCCAAGGTGAAGCCCAAGGGACGAGAGGCACAGACTGATGTACGGGAGTCCTTAAACAAGCTTGAATTGCTCCTCCTTGTGTTTTGTTTAATATCCAACATGCTTAAATGAGTGCACCTTACCCACTTGTCATAATTTTGTTGTAAAATAAAGTACTAGGAAGTTTCATTTCTGGGTGTTGAATTGTATGTTGATCCCTTGACCCTGACTCCCTATACAAGTACGTGCTGGGTTGAGGTTGCGTAGAAAGCCTCTTGGAGTAATGCTTCAATTACTTACCGGTTATTTTAATTACTTTAATTCTACGTTCCTCATGCCAGTTTTTACACCAGTCACTTCATCACAAGGAATGATTTGAGCTTTGGTAAAAATACCGGAGGGAAAGTTGGAGGGGATGCTTTTATGACCTTTCCGAGAGAGGGGCGGAGCTTAGAATATTATGGTAATTTCTTTGATGAGGATTACAGTAAGGAATTGCGGCATTAGAGGGAAGGCCCCTTTAAAACAACCAGATGAAATAGCTTTTGTAAACTAAAAAGAGGACTACTTGGAAAAGCAGCCTGGACATCTGTTACATTTTGCAACACACACATGGCCTTTAATTTAATTGAGAGGCTATTGTCCAATCCTATACTTCTGCTGACTCATGCAAATATTTCCACCGCCCTTCCTTGTCCCGGATCGTAAGTCACCAGCATCTTCAACGCAATGATGTCTTGACAGTGCACAGTAAGGGGGACATTATCATATATAGTATTGCCGCAGCTCCATCAGCTAGGCAGTGCTCGCTATTTGATAACTTTCAAAAAGGGGAGAGGAAATATGAGGTTACTGATGGAATTACCCCAGAGACGTTGACTTCCCAGTAATCGCCGGCGTCGCGGATGATAACTGGAAATCCGTATCCCCAGAGATTGCGCCTGATCAATAGCCACACGTGCATGCTGACACATGCTAATGTTTATTGTAGCACCAGTTGGAAATGAAGCGGCATAATTACCACTGTAGCATTTGCCGCTCTGGCATTAGGGTTATTTTTAAACCACGGCATTCATAACCTGGTTTTCAATAATTCATTCACTAGCAGGCTACCGAATCACAACAGGAGAAAACATTGAAAGACCAAATATATTCTACTGCATTGCCAAAGATGGGCGCCCTGAAACAATGAAGCTGAACAGGACCTATTTGGAAATGGCTGGTTTTTTCTTGACTCGTGTTGTAGTGTTGGGAGCTCAAGTCTGCAAGAGAGTTCAGGCCTTGCGGATGGACGCCATCTTATGTAGGCAGAGTCTGTCCTTTCAGAGATTAACATAAATTGGCAAAGAACACACAAAAAATAAACTATCTCTGATCTTTATAATACCACAGTAGGGCTCTGTTAGATCACGTGTACCATTGCTTTAAGGTAGCTCTGTGATGTGACAGATTTCATATGTTTGGAGAAATAACTGTCAATTACCTGGATGTTCATGATATAGACTTTCCCTCTACCTTTTCCTGAGGCCAGTTGTAATTAATTAAAACCCAGCACATAATATTCAGGTCGTTGTTCTTTTTCTCTACCTACACTTTTTAGTTAAATATAAAAATAAAGCTATATCTGATTTGAGATAGTGACCTATGAGGAAATACATGGGCACATTGCCAAACCAATCTGATAATATTCGATTGCCAAATGGATCCCTGTGACTCGTGCATGTCAGGGTTTTTCTATATCACTGTCTGGGGCTGAAGTGCACATACACAGATGGTTGATGGGCCCAGTCCCTAGTGTCCCCCTGGTCCTCTGCTGGGAAGAATTAATACCCAGGGGAACAGGACATATCCCAGGGGGAAGGGTGCAAATCAGTGATTCTAATGAAGGTTTGCCAGCACCGTGGGTAAGTCACACCAGGGGGTTAATTACTGGTGTTTTTTCTATTTTAGGCAGAGGGGTTGATATAGAGTTGTCCAGGGGTGGAGGTGCACACAGGAATGGGGCTCCACCATTTTGGTAATACCCAGGCTACATTTCCTTCCTGTTCTCCCGCCCAACTTCCTGCAGGCAAGGCACTCTGCAAGGTGACATCAGGAGGCAAAAGCTATTTTTGCAACAGCTGGGATTGGCTCTTTAAATAAGGCTTGAAATGGACCAATTCACGATTGCAAAATTCATATAACAGGGGGTGAGACTTCCCATTCCCTTCAGACTTAAGAAACATGATTTTACTGGAACCTTGTTGGGGTATCACTCTGCCCAAAGATCCCCTCAATTGGGGTGAACATAGGGATTTCAGAGGAAGGAACAACCTCCACCCCCCTCATCCATTTCAGGGTAACATTTGGAGTCACCCCCTGTTGGACAAAGCCTGCCTGTTGCTTACACGTGGATAGCTAGGATTCTGCCTGCAGAAGGAGTAGGCCTGCAAGTGTCCCTAGTAACCTTCATGTTTGGAATGGGTATTAGCAGGATCATGCTTTCCTCTGAGACCCCGGGACAACGTCTCATAGCACCCATGGATCAAGAAAATGCTGCCTTTTGCTCGCAATGAATCTTTAAGCTGCTGTGATCCAACTTGAGCGCCTTTTTGTGCCTTTGAGTTGCTGAAAGGACCTATGGCAGCATCTTTAAGCCTCCAGCCTTCAAGCTCACTGAGTAGACAACGACTGCCGATCTCACAGCACTCTGATCTTCGAATCATTGCCACTCCCAGACTGTGCAGCTATGTTGAGCACAGATTATGGAACTACTTCATATTTAAAGTGAATGGTGTCAAGCAATGGTGCGTGAGTTATTCACGCAAGCTGCAGGTGGGCATATGAAACATGCACATCCATTGCAAAGTATTCATAAACTATTGGCATATTCCTCAAAAATCACATGAAAGTATAACTATTTTTCACCTTATTTATAATGGCAAGTTTACTGGAAATGTTATTAAATTCACCCTCGGTATCATATTCAGATCACTTTGAAATGTAATTGTCCTTTAGCTTTGTAATGTCAGCAAGAATATACCAGAACCGGTCACCAAAGATTCCTCAAAACATGCGCATGGCCAGTACCCTGAGAAGGATCCATTTCATGCTTCAGAGAAGTACCTCTTCAATACATAAGACACATATTACAAAACATTTGTATTTGGTTTTGCTTAATGTGAAAATAACAAAATTGATCTCAACTTAATAAACACTAACATATACCTAAGCAAACATTATCTAACTAGCTGTTCCCGGTGTAACATATGCCGTTCTAGCAGATCTTTAAGGTCAGTAATGGTCAATAATTCAAAGCATCACTTCTGTCCCCCTTCTTAAATATCCACTGATCGCTTCCAGGAAGGGGATGTAGTTCTATGTGACTTGTTAATGGTCTTTGAAAGGGTTAAATGTATAGATAACTGTATTCTTTTGAATTTGCAAGGTATATTTGTATCAGATGGAATGAGATGTATGATCGGTATAAGAACAGTGTCTAAGTTCCATTGAACACACGGGCCTCTACGATGTGTCTTCGTAGATGAGTAATTGTCAACCTTGTTCCATTGCAGAGACCCAGCAATGGCATAAGATTGAACAGTAGCATAATTACAGCACCTACTTTCACTTTTAGCTCATGAGGAGTGTAAGGAAGGCATGGTATCAACAGTAAGACACACGCAATTGACCACAGTTCAAGGGTGTTTCTTGAACTTCAAACAGGGTTTGAAAAACGCACATCTAATCCTAAATCTACAAATGGGAGCAAGCTAGTGGTCTTTTCTCAAAATAAAAGAGCCTATATGAATAAACCCATTGCCAATCCTTACATCTAAATACAAATAGTGTGGGAAACAGTGTTACGAAAAAGGAAGAAATGTTCACAAAATATGTCAGGATGTTCACGCCGTTGGCTTCCCTCCCCCATGTTTTCAGCACAGCACAAGGTGGTTCACTCGAGAGTAACACAGTCTCTGGCTTCTTTAACACGAGCATACAGTTCATTCATTAGCATCAGGGCCTTCTGTGCCCAAGTCTCTTTGCTTATCAAAGTCTCTTCATTCAGAGGGCCTGATGCAACAAAATAAACGATACGTTATTTTCTTCTTTCAGATTTTCACAAGTACTCAATTTAGGTGATTCACTATTGGCCCTGGAACCCCCTCTGCCGGGCTCAGATCCCTTTAACACAATGTTCATCACCTTGGATCCACCTCATCCGGGCTCAGATCCTCTTAACACAATCTTTGTAGGATATTCTTTTTCAGGTGACTTGCGGTTCACTCCGGATCCCCCTCAGCCAGGTTCAGAACCTTTTTAACACAATTAGTATTCCTGGGTCCAGCTCGGACCAATTTCAATTAGCATCAACTATCAAATACTTGCCCATGAATCAAGTGCTTAATTTTTCATGAAACATTAGCATCCTCAGTGGAAGCATTCCCAGCTTTTAGTATCCCAGAAAGCCCAATTTAACTGCCCCTCACTTCTCCTAATGTCTGAGAGTGCTGCTTAGGATTTAGGGGCCAGGAGGCAGGGTTAAAATGACTTGTGTCCCAAAAAGAAAATGCAAGCTGTGGTAAAGTGTATCGTGCTATGTCACCACAGGGGTGTGGGACTGTGCCAATGTCAGTGCACTTAGGAATGGTCCACCACACAAGTGGCCTAGACGGGAGAGATAGACGCGGCCTGGCTGCGTTTCTTTGCGGGAACATCCAGCACATATATTGATACCTTGTCAAAATTTCCAACATTGGTTGCAACAATGAAAAGTTACTTTGCCACACCAAATATGATGGCCAACGCCAACCAATGAACTGTCCACGTAATGGTGTATTCAAAATGTTATCAGTAGTAGGATGGCTCAAGGCAGAATCACCAGAGAGAACCAATGAAGTGACTAACCCACATACATTCTATATATAGGTTGGACTACTAACCAACCCAGCTTCCCCATAGGTTTTTGGAAACTGATAACGTAATGTGAGATCAATGTTGACGCAGTTGTGGTACAAAATTTGCATTTATCATTAAAAACATTGAGAGCTATGAGAACTAAGATGCTTGTATGCTGTCCCGGATTGGATTCGTTGTTTGAATTAAGCTGGGTTTAGATGTGCACCTGAGTCTTCCATTCTTGAGTATTATTTTGTCTAATTGTGTGATCTTGGGCACACCTTTACACTCTACCTTTGCAGCTGCCACATTCACAAAAAGTAATGCAAATAAACTATTCAAAGTGAATGCATTCTTTTATCTGCATTACTTTGAGAAATTCAAAGTTCCCCTTTTTACAAAAATGGCCTGCACATTTGCAGGGGGCAGTGTTTCACCACAAATGATGCGCTGGTCAGCCCCCTGCATACATTAGTGTTGGGTGCATGCACTGGTCTCCCTGCACCTATAGGCGTCTGGCTTTAGATATATGTTCCATGTTTTTTTTCCAAGGAACAGAGGTCATACCATCATGGCATTCCTTTAGGAAACATCAGAATGTATATCATGAATGTTTGACATGTAACTGATTTCTCCTCAGCCCTACTGCACTTTCGGAGGTCATTGACCTGCAGTGAAGGAACCTCCCTATTATGATATTAAATAAATAACCTCAGTTGTCCTCATACAAGGAAAGCCACCAGGATGAACCTTCATGAACACGTAATGCATGATTCACTCTTGCACATGCCTATAGGCTTTTCAGAGATTCCTGTCTGTTATGCAATCCCTATTTTCTAATTCTATAAAGTTCAATAATACACAATTTGTCAACCTCTGAATTATGAAAAGCAGACACATGCGTGAAATGAGGCTAACTCTGCTGGTCTGATGGAACCTCTTGCAACCCCCCACTCCAACTTCCTGAATATGGTCAACTTCAAATGAGGGAAGGCTGACCTCTTATTGATATTCAAATCTGGGATCTACAGATTACACATGGCTCTATGCAGTAGGCACATTAATCTGCTGAGATATCTTATTGCAGAGTATAATGTGCTGTCTATCTCAGATAACTTTCACAGATGAACAGGTCTCCATTTCCTCTTGCTAACACTCGTTTACACAGCCTATCTGATCCCTCAGGTTCTCCTTACCTTTCTCTCCTTTCCTTAAACCCAAGTTATTTTGTGTATGTTTTTCCCAAGAACCCATCAGAACCTGGTGAACTTCTCTGAAACTTAAGTGAAGATGTCTGGATTGTAAAGGAGATTCCGGCAGGTTTGGGCCAAAAGGGAAATCTGTGCGAACACGTAAATCTACCCAAATATTATCAATGGATTCGGGGTTGCCCATGGGTCACTTTTGAGAAAGTTTGCCCAGGTAAACTAGACATGCAAATAGGTGCTACTTTAAAAAAAAAAGTTATTCATAGTGATAATATAAAATATTCCATCCGAAGTGGAAATTCTTGCTCTAATAGTTGATATCATCTTTGGCAATTTATGGACCATGCAACTTCCAAATGTAGAAATTAATGCTCGCCAATCCTTACTGCGAGTTACCCCACAAGATGACCAGAACTCACAGGTGATAGTTGTACCTGCAATGTTCAATGACAAAACAATTAAAACAAGTTTTGATTTGTGCCCACACAGAAAATGGCTGCCATTGGTGAACACATTTCTTTCCTAGGGAATGCCATGGATGCCCTTTGCCTGTCCAAGGCATCTTCAACTATGTTTCCCTTTTTGCTTCCACATTCTCGGATGTCCAGTTGGTCCTCATATTGATAGACTTCTTAATTCAATACTACCTTTTCCATTACAGCAATGTTCATTTTACGTTGCTCTTAATGCCTTATTTCTCCCGTTTCTGTGTGCTGCAATGTTATGAGCTGTATTGCAAACCACAATTGTACTCTACAATATGACAAGATTAGTAAGCATTGGTGGCTTTCAAACGAAAGTGTGCATATTGTACATGGGGCCTCATTACAAGCCGAGCGGCCCGGAAATAAGGGTGCCATTAGCAGCATACTGGCACCCTTTCCGGACCGCCAGACCACAAGAATGCCTGCAGGGACCGTTGCTCCCAGCAGTTCTCCTGCCGGGGCACCGGCCCATGCAGGCATGGTTTTCACTGAAGCACCGGCATCGTTAGCAGCAGTGCTGGTGCTTCTGTGTCCCGGAATGGGGACTTACACTTTCTGCTGCCTGACATCCCGGGCTGCTGGGACTTGTAATTTCCTGGTGGCAACGGGATATCAGGCGGCGGAACAGTGTTAAGAGTTCAGTGGCAACCCAGCAGTAGCACCAGCGGTTTACTGCCGGACTCGTAATGAGGCCCACCAATTAAGTGATTAATTTTTTATTAAGCATTAGCACCCTCAGTAGAAGCATTCCCGGCTATTACTATCCTAGAAAGCCCAATTTAACTGCCCCTCGCTGCTCCTAATGTCTAATATGCTGCTTCAGATTTTAGCACGCTTCGGTGGGGGGCAGGAGGCAGTGTTGAAAGGACTTGTGTCCCAGAAAGAAAATGCAAGCTGTGGTAACATGTGCGGTGCTACGTAACCACAGGGATGTGGGACTGTGCCAATGTCAGCGCACTTAGGTGTGGTTTACCACACAAGTAGACTAGATGGGAGAGATCAACGCAGCTTGGCTGCTGTTCTATGTGGGCCCGTCTAGCAGAGAGCCTGATAGAGCTGGGTGCAGAGAAGAGGAACGGGAGCCTTGTGTGTGGGAGTGAGGTGGAGGAGGCAGAGGACAAAGTGATGAGCGGGGGCTGTGAGAGGAGGGTCAGAACACTTGGCACATCCGGCATTAAAGATGAGGAAAATCTGGGCATTGGGGATATTAGTGACTGGCATGCCTGCATCCTGATTGGCCAGGATGTGTTTAGTATTCTGAAATGGTGCTAAGCTTTATTATTAGCTAATTATTAGCTAAAAGAAACTCATAGAAAACAACATTTTCAATCCATTTGAATGATTTATATTTAGTATAAATAAGATGATCTATTTGAGAGCAGGTCAAGTTTTCCTCCCCACCAGCGGAAATGATAAAATATGCATTGCCAAAAAGGTTTTACCTCGAAATTCTGGCACTGCTTTTTCCGGACAGTTGTTAGAATGACTATATAGTGCATCATTAACTTTCTTAGGGCCTCATTACGACCCTGGCGCTAAGTGTTTAACGGCACCGTAAAAGGCTGCGGCGCCGTTAAACACTTAGCGCCTTACTACGAGGTCCCTTTGCGGGACCCGACCTTAACGGCTGGTCTATACTAGCCGTTAAAGTAGGGACCCACAAAGGGACCTTGGTGCTAAGTATGGTACCGCAAATTGCATGGGGCAGACTTTGTGCCCCGCTCCAGGTGGAGCTTGTGGGGCTTTGTCCATCTGACCTCTTAACCAGTCTATCTCCCGCAAACTGGACAAAAGATGTAGGAATGTCTGTCAGTTATGTTGGGGAAACAAGTCTACCAAATAATGTCTAAGAACAGTAGGAAGTAGAAATACGACCTTTTGCCTGACGGTTAGGTATGCTAGAATGGTATTTGAAACACTCTGACCCAGCTACTTCTCTAATCTCAGGAATCCGCCAGTTTGAAAAAAGGTGACTTTCAAGTACAGCTCTAGGTCTAGCACTTAAAAAAGAAGCAATCTCAAGAGGCATCGGACACAATTTCTTTACTTTTGTGGGGCACATGTGTTCATGTACAATGTATGTCCTATGTGTGCATCATCCTAGCCGTTTGTGACTTGTAGTGCACACCTAGCTGTAAATCAACCAATCACTATGCCACTAAGAGGGATACAGTAATAGCAAACAACACATAAATGCAATTAAAAGGATAGAATATTCAGGGAACCCTCGAAAGGATGGCTATGCAGCGAGATACAGGCATACAGATCTTTACAGGCTGGGGATACAGGTTAGGGGTGGAAGGGCAGTCTTTGAAGGCATCATGCAGTAAGACACAGATGACAGATTCACTTTTCTAAAATAGAGCTTTTTATTTCTCAATTGTCAAGATGGAGTAAGTCCTAACTTGCCCTATGCTAAGGGGGGATTTCCCTACCTAAATAAACTAAGGATACTCTGTGTCATAAAGTTCAACTTAAAAGTCTGTCTGAGTTCAAAACCTATACTTGCCCTCACAAATAAAGCTAAACTATGTGTAGGGATGTCAGCAACCAAAGAAACAGTGTTGAAGGCCAAGTTCTGAGCTTTTCCCAGCTCCTGGTATGTTTTCAGAGTCTTCTTCCTTAGACTGAAAACAGTTCCACATAAAGGTCTTGGAACTCCCTTCCCCAAGTTTAACAAAGTTCTAAACAATCTCAGGGTTCCCTTCCCCAAGTAACACAGTTCCAAATAACCTCAGGGTTCCCTTTCCCAAGTAACACAGTTCCAAATAACCTCAGGGTTCCCTTTCCCAAGTAACACAGTTCCAAATAATCTCAGGGTTCCCTTCTCCGAGTTAATCAACACAGCTCAAAGTTAATTTTACTTTATCACTTTTCAGTACCAATGATATATTCTTTAAGGCTTCCTCACCATTTGCGTGGCTCTTCTTGCTCTTTTAGTCACTTCCAGACTGATGAAACAAAACAAAACTTCAATCTCCTTGCTTTCTTTGGCTCACTACAAGTAGACGTTACTCGGTCTAGGCACAGTTGTCAGACCACATGGTCCACCCATCACAGGTCACGCAACGAATAACCCTTGTTTCCTTTCTGCACTAGTGACATTAGTCCATTTGCACTCTTGTTTCTTCTTGGCAGTTTCTTGACTCTACCAACACGTGCCTTTCACGCACTTCACTTTGCTGTATTTACTTGCATTCACACTATCCAATAGTGCTTCTTATGTGCCTTTCACATGCTTTAATAATTTGCATTACTGGTTTTCACTTGACTCGTCACTTTCAAATTGTTCATAAATGCGTTTTCCTTAATTTCACTCTGTTCATAAATACAAATCACTTTCTCTCCATTAGTGCAGTATTTTCATTTCACGAGTGCTCTCCCTCTGTCACTCACAAGGCCCACTTTTGATTAACCTGTTGGTGCATCCAGACCTATGCTCCCATGGAGGCTGTGTTCCTGTGAGTTTGGGATATGTATTGAATGAAGTGGCAGAGAGATTATTTAGAAGCATGACACTTTAGTTCATGAATCACACACCTCTCTTGTAGTCTTTCCCCAGGGACCTTGAGAGGATAATGCAAGCAGCAGTATTTTCCCCCAGGTACATTATCTCCCATATCTTGATTGCAAACATCTTGCAGGGTCATGTCACGTCATTACGCAGTTTGGTTTTCTGCACACTTGGCCAGCTACTGAAAGGAAACTGTAACCATGAAAAGCATAGATGGAAATATTAGCTTATAATGACGCTCGGACTGAAACATCCCACACAATGTTTCCAAAAATAAGTGGTAACCACACTGGAAACGCCCCAAGCTTTCTTAGGACACCCTTTCTTGGATACCTGGCAGGATGGCATTGGACTGCTTCTCAATTGAAATGTTCATATAGTTCTTATCCCGTTGATTTTGAAACTAATTTGTTGAAGGGCATGCAGTGCCAAGTTACCTATTGGGCACTCTAGATACGCACCTTGGGACCCCCAAAGCCAAAGAGGTGTCAAGGCTCAAATTCCTTGACTTTCTGGTTCTGCAATCGTATGTGTTTTTGGGAAATCTCTCCAAAGACCTTCCACATTTTTGCGTGAACCTGTTCAGTGCTCAGTGCCAGTATGATCAGATGAAAAATACCAGCATTTGTGCATGTCAGATCATGGCATAGACAACGACAAAGGCTGCAGCACGTTATTGAAGCAGCCTGTTAATCTGCGATGGCAGATGGATCTCTGTATATTATGAAGGTGACAAGGAAGTGGTATAATGGCTGCAGCACCTTGAAAGCGAGTATCTGAGTTGCCAGTAGGCCCTACAGGATCAAAAGCACCGCCAGCCAGTACTGGTACTTTCATCAATGTGACTTTGCATGTTGTAGCTTGCAGCTCATACATATAAATGTGAACAAACATAACAACAAGTTCTACCATGCCAAGTGTGTTGGCTATAAAGCTAGCGCTGGATACGTGAGATTTTAAGGATATGTCAGCCTTCTGTCCACTGTGATTTAGGAAATCAAAGGGATTACACTGATTAATCATGGTATGCTCTCCAAAGGAATCAGCTTGCACATGTTCTATGTGTTGTATGCAAGAGACTATGCGACCAAGTGAATTTGGTTAAAAGGTGGACCCACTCATTTCATAGACCCATGGCACTACCTCCCTTGGCCTCAAAGTCCAAGAGGGAGGTAAACGGCGAACACAATAAGTCATGGGAAGGAAAAGAGATTGAAAGTTGTCCCATATATATATGACATGATATGATATATGATATGATATGATATGGCATGTATAATGCGCCTATGCAGATGTGTTTCAATGCATGCCTAGGTTATCCAACACCATTTGTATGTCATGCATTACATTTTTTTGTTTTTACTTTTGTTTTTACTTGCAGAAGACTGAGGATGCACATTATACCTCCCAGCAGAGCACTACAACTGTTGTACCTGTATCTTTAGGCACACTTTTTAAGAATGGTGAAATGTACATTGATATGTTCTGTTTTTTTCATGTGCCCATGACCCAATGTGTCATGAATGCATCGCTTCAGTGATGCAACACAAATATTTGAATTAAACATGTATATATGGTGCGTGGTTTTCTCATTGGCACATACATTATTTGCTGGGAAAAAAGGTGCCAGTGGTCTGTCTCAAAGTATTTGAAATATTTTAATGTGTCATATGTTCCTCTTCAGATCTAAGTGTACATAATTTGTTGCCAGATGTGATATAGCGTGAATATGGCAACAAGTGCAGTAGAGCACTGTACATTAAATGAAAATAATTTTTAAAAAAATACTTAAAAAAAAATCAAAAAATGTAAGTAGAATATGCTTTACAGAACAAGCTTTCAATAATTTCATGAACCTCAGTGAATCAGTGTTAGTAGGAAGAGAAGATGGGAAGGATTGTCAGCCTTTCACTTCTGTGACAGCGAAGGGTCCAGTAGGAGAAGCGGACCGGTGAACGTTTGGCATTTCGAGGAGAAAGATCGCTCGACTTCGTAAGCCACTTACACCTCCAGAAAGAAGCAGCTTTCGCCCAAATGGCTGGCAGTATGTAAGTGCACTATTTTATAGGACAAGCACAACAGCTTAAATAAAATGGATCATTATGTATTTGCCCTTTGCTGTATTGATAGAGAACTAGCCATCCAAATGTTTCAACAAAAATAGAGGAAAAGATGTTCAAATCATATGCATTCAAGTGAAATGAGGGATTCAGTGGGAGAGCAGATGATCCTTAAGGCGAGACCGAAAGTGATGATAAGAGAACACAGAACAGAGAGGGGGAATTGCACTTTACTGGTTAGGGGCCAGAAGGAGCCAAAACGAGATTGCTCAGAAGGGAAGGGGGGACAGAGAAGAAAATGGGATTAAGAACAAAGGGAGTGGGCAGGCAAAGAATGAACTCAGAGAGCAAAGATAGGGGAGAGCCATACTGTACACACTTTTAAACACAATACACAGATCGTTAAAGAGGAGGCAAGATTCAGAAGAAAGCCACTGGATTGACATTAGCGCAGGAGAAACAGAATCGCAGGCAGTTAGAGAAAAAGGACAACACATATATGAGATATGTACAGAGTGAAATGGAGGAAGCTGGGTGTCAGGCAGACCAAGATGAAGAGTAGAAGAATAGAACAGTCGAGAGAAAATAAGAGATGAGACATAAATGTTGTCAGCATCAAAATAAAAAATGAGTGTTCTTTATGGTTGTTGAAAAGGTTTAATCGACAGGACCGAGCAGTAGTGGAAATATGGGAAGAGAATGAGATGGAAGAGTCAAAGATAACACAGATGTTCTGGGTGAAGGAGTATATTTCAAGGGAGTAGAGGGGGAAGAATAGTCAAAGCAGGGAAACATAAGTTTCTGAGAGTCCCACTAGTACTGCATTTCTGAAGGCAATAAGTAATTTATAGCCTTCACCGATATATTAACATGATGAATAAAAGTAAAAGCAGAATCTAAAATAAAACCCAAGGACCCAACAGATGAAATAAACCCATTGGGCACAAGGAATGGTAGCATCAACTAACCAACATATAATGGACCCTGTGGATTTGAATAGGGGAACAGATTCTGTTTTTGAGACATTAAATCTAAAAAAGAACGACAAGCCATCTCTTTTTCACAGTCATGTAGACAGTCTTGGAGATGATGAATGTGACCCTCAATTTAAATTCTCAAATACAGCAGAGTTCATCAGTGTAATTATGGAAGGGGACACCCAGAGGTGGACTGGGAGCCATAAGAGGGCCTGTTCAAAGTGAACCCATTTCATACATTTTCAGCAAGTCCAACCCTTTTCCTATGAGAACATTTGGAAGCAAAATAGGTTACCACAAAAAAAGAGGCTCAGGGTGCAGAGGCCTACCGGGGAATCTCCAGAGTTCCCTATAGGCCTGACCACCCCTGGGGACACCCCATCTCACAACCAGTACCATATACCATTCTATTCAATTTCTTGTGAAAATTGTATTTTGAAATTACCTTTTTTGACCCCCTATTTAAACTCAGCATTTCCATCAGACCAATTTGTATGTTAACCAGATGGCACCGATGAGATCCATTTGAATGTTATTGACTATCAGATTGGGTGACAAAAGTCTTGGTGCAGAGAGAACCCAGGCGGTTGAAATACAGCACCTATAGCATGGGATCTATGCTACAGACAACAACACATTGGTCATTTTGAATTTTGGCTCAAGGAAGTGGCATTAATTACCTGCTGAATAAATACCTGAATAATGCAGGCTAGGGTGATAGCTCAGAGGCTACACGTTTGTCTTGGAAGCATGACAATGTAGAGCAACACAGGTTCAAATCCAGGTTCTCTGAGATTGGTTTCTGGTTTTAAGCACATTATAAAATATTAATTAATTAATACCAATGGGTATAGAACTTGTGTGTGCCATGAGCATATTTCCTGACATGTGTGGAGGGATTTGTATATGTGCCCAGTAGCATGACTGGTGGTAAATTCTCTGTGTTGTCTAAATTCTTGTTACATTAGGGCTATTTAAGATGAACATTTCTGATTGTAAAAACAGTTTTGTGGAAGGTAATGGGTTGATTACAGATTTCATGCAGATCTGGTGTAATTGAAAAGTCTTAAACAAGTTTACCTTCTTAGAAATTAAGCATCCCAGCACAGCCCTGAATTTAATTACTTAGCTTATATATATAAAAGCAACGTTACTAGGGGAATCCAAACGTGGACCCCTTGCTCACTATTCCTAGAGAGGCACAGCTCCACCCTACTGATGTGGTCCAACCATACTGAAATACATGTCTGGGGTTGCTGTTGATACTCTTGTTCAGAGGAGAATTGCCTAGCATTTCGGTGCTGGACTGCCCCAGGACAGGACAATGACTGATATGTTTGGGATATTTCTTCTCTGTGAAAGATAGTGAGCTAAAGACTCTGGGTAAGTCTCTAGTAACCAGCATTAATGTCTGGCAGAGGGACTCCCAGGACCCCCTTGTTAATTTTAATAATTAAGAGACATACCATACATTAGACCCTAACTCAGGCATTGTCTATTTTTAAAGATTATAACTGCCAACAGGATGGTGATTTTTAGTGTTTTTTTTGTTTTGTTTGAGAATAAGGGTGCATATTTTAAATACAGCCCCAGCGCTGAAGTGACTTGGCTGTTATGGCAGCTGTAAAGGGGGCATATGTGAGCTCAGAACCTGCTCTATGCCATTGGAGAGCAGGCACTGCAGATCAGGATACTGCTGTAGCAGGGCATAGGTTTACACTATGCTTGTGGCATGAAGATTGCTGAAGGGGGGCTAGTTACCCTTGCCTAGATAGAATTACCTGCATCATTTTCTTTTTAATACACATTTTCTTTAAAAGCCAGGGCCTACTACATTTTTGCCAGAGGCCAATCCTTCATGGAAAGGATAAAAAAAGAAAGTAAATGCCCCTTCTCTACTAAATACTTGGAAACATAATATGCATGGGTCATTTGTTACGAAAGCATCTATTGCTATTCTCACATGTTATGACATTAACACTTTAGTATTATTCTCATTGGTCCATTAAAGGTTGAAGGTCTCTGGAATATCTAAAGGAAATGGTCAAATATTTATTTATTTGTTGTGTATAATGTCAGATAAACCCTCATTGCAACTTCAAAGCACTTTGAGAAAGTGCACACATTAATGCACAACTGTAGATAATGAGACATTGGCGACTTAGAGAATAAGGAACACCATTGCATATATCACTGTCACGGGCCCAATCATCAAAGTGTCCTGCATGCTTTTCGATAACACCAAGAGTCACGCCATGCTGAAAACCTTTCCAGATATCGATGAGTTGAGAGGTAGATAATACGTCATCAATAGCTATTGCCCCTCCCCCGGCCAAATACCACCCAGGTGAGAAACGTTACTCACTGAGACAACTGTACCGATCATATCTCAGACAGGTACAGCAAAATAAGGACGCAATTTAAGTTAAAGATGGCAAGAATGAACAAATGTACAATGAAACAACAAATGCGCATGCATAAGACACAAAGAAAATGTGCACACAACACGGAGAAGGGAAACACTGGGTCAAATATGCATTTATACACAAAGAATATTAATATAGCGTCAATAAAACATGAAGAATACTAACACAAGATATAAATAAGCTGAATGCAACATGAACGACATGCAAATATAGCTCGCTAACATAGAAACAAAACCGTAATGGGCAGCCCTCTTTTCAAAAATGGAAGCCACATTATGCTTCTAAATAAATAATAGGGCTCAATGCTTCACAAGAACTCATAATGCTGAAATAAGTGAAAAGCAGATCCATTTAGAGCCCCGCACACCAAGGCAAGGTTACTGAGTAATTAAGGAGGGTTCGGACGTCTCAAAGAGAACACCAGATAACAATTCCCAAGGCACAAGCCATATTTTCTTAGATTAATTAGAACAACCAGCCTTTGTAAGCCAGGTGCAGGATAATTATAAGCCCAACGACTCTACGGAGGATAGATCAAGAGAGTCCCACTGGAGAAAACCATAACACTTGCACTAATATTAGCTAAAATCCCAATAAACACAGGGTGAAATAATTCTAAAGGCAGTCTCATTGCATGTGACCCATAATTGAAGAACACAGTCTATTCATCAGCAACGAACACAGAAAGGACACCTGCCTCACTCGGCACGCATATTGCCAGACATGAGACTCCGTACAAAGCCAACTACAGAGGAACCACACTGGCTCATGGCCTAGGAATAAGGGATGGTATCTTCTTTAATTGAAAGGAAAGCAGTCTGTGAACCTTCCCCTATTCCTGTCTGGTTCCTGTCTTGACGACCTGCCTGGTGTCCAAAGTTGATCAGTAGAAAGCCAACCAATCAAAACCCCCCATGCTAGGCAGCCCATTACATGTTATGTCAACCAATAGAGTATTGTAGAGATGATGTGGATTTACTATTATCAATTTAGAAGTGGTTTCAGGGGAGCCATCAGATTGTTGTTATCCAATCAGCAGTTTAACCCCTATATAATACATATATAGTTATCTTTCCTAACCAATCCCCTCATCCAAAGTATTGGGTTTCCCTTCCCCAAGAGTTCACATTTTCCAGCTTTCAAAAATAACACAATTCCTTGAGACACTTCCCAACTCTCTAGTCATCAGCACTCTTTACTGGTTCACCATAAAAATGTTGCCTCTTGATTTAAAAATGACTTCTGCAACTGTAGCAAAATACAAGCTTACTCATAGTTGGTCTATAAAAGGACCACTTGGTCTAGGCACAGTTGTCAGACCACACGGTCCACCCATCACAGGTCACGGAAACAATACCCTTGCTCATCTGCTTTTCATTAACAATTGTCCACTGTTTTCCCTTGACAGTGAAAATATATGGTACCAACACTTTGCAGTGGCTTGTTTGCCTGCCATTCGCTTTGTTACACTTTCGGTACTCTTTTGGCTCTTACCATAGAGGTTTCTTCTTAACCTGAAGTTTCCATAACACTTTGCTTGTGTCAAAACTTGTTTCTCTGTTCATCCCCTTCTTGGGATTCCATTTGCTTTACCAACACTTGTATTTCAACCAGTTCACTCAATGGTATTTGCTTCTTGTACCACGTTGCTTTATTTCCATTCAATCATGCTCATTACTTACTTTAGCTCTGTGAGGCATTCGGAAAGGCTTCATTACACTCAGAAAGATTCATAACTTGATTTGCCTATAATGTCTTTCAGTTCATTTAGTATTCAAAAATCATCTGTTTCAGCCTTGGAACTACTTTCAGTTAATTCGGGATTCAAAGGCACTTGTTTCAGCATTTAAAAGTGCTTACGACAATTTCCAGTTCATTCGATATTCAAGAAATGCTTACTTTGGGTTCCCGGAGCAACCCAGTGTGAGTGTTTCATGTTTACATTCAATAGCTTCATGCGCCAGCTCCCATAAACTTTGTTCCCTTATTCACTCTGCATTCAGCTTCCACTGACTCTGCTCTTCCCTTGCAGAGGTCAGACAGAGCACTGCTCGCTCTCCTGGAGGTGCACAGTGCCGAAATGCTTCAGCACCCCACAACATCTTTTTCTGCTTGCGACTAACATAGAGGGTGTGCAGGCCTTCCAGACCTTCTCTGGGCTGTCCTCAGCCCCAGGATCTCCTGTCCCTGCTGGGCATGGCTTCCAGAACCCATCTGTCCCACTCCTGTCTCTCCGGTCCGCCTCTCTCCAGCTCCAGCCGGCTCCACACTCCAGCCTGCTGTTTCTCTCCTTGTCTAGTGGACAGCCCGCATTTTTATATCTGTTAGGCTTGTTCAGTGACCACAGGTGGTGGTCATTTAGTGCAGTTACCTGACCATAGTTAATAGGACATGCCTGGCTGTTCCATCTGAACTCCTCCACAGCTATCTTCTTCATCTCAGTACCGGATTGGTGTTTGGGGAAGTTTACATTAAACAAAGTGTTCACAACTCTGTGTTGTCTCCTCCTTACTTTAGTATTTAGCTGATATTTCTCTGCATTAACAAAATGAGGATGATACGTGTCTGCAATAAGAATATGAGGTGGATATGTTTATTTTACCCATATATGGATGTGTCCTCCTAGTTGGTATCTTCCTCATCACAGTGCAAAAATTGTATTTCTGGAGGACATTTTGTAGGGGAGAAAAGGGGAAATGTTGCCAATAACCAACAAAAGCTGTTGGGACAGAAGGTTCATTTTGAAAAGGGAAGGGGGAATACTGTGTCTCACTTAAGGACATCCTCTCCCCGCTCCCAAAGCTCCCTTCACCTAGGTGATCCTCCATCCATCGCATATCCAGCCCCATGGTCAGGATCCAAAGAGATGGCCTTTCCCTAGCCACCTGAGAGGAGGATTCTGGGGGAAAAGAAGTGAGGATGCCATCAGGTTCCTCACAGTATGCTGTTGCTGTTTTATTTGGATGATAGTAAAGCTGGGTTTTGCCTTTCACTGTGTCTACCTCTGTTATTGAGTCCAGATTTCCGGGCTCCTGATCCTATGGGTAATTTTGGGGTTTTCCCAGGCCATCACGACACATGCATTTTGGAGAATTGTATAGGCTTCCTGCAGTCATGACAACTGTTTTGATTATGCTGCTGGCGCACGTGTTGATGTCATGAACCTACACCGAAAATCAAATACAAAACTGCAAAATCTACAGAAATGAATGAATAGCAAAATGGTTGTCTATTAATGAACGCTCTGCAACACATGGTAGAACATCTTCTATACCCTCACTTCCTTGCCACGTGGATCAAAGCATATCTAACATCATGCATTAGAGAGTTGTGTCTGCTTACATAGCATGCCATTGTGCCATTGCCAGTACACCACTATCGTACAATTCTGTCACTCTCTCCAGACATGTCAATTGCAGCTTGCTGCATGTGCAGGCTTCCCAAGAAAGATATCAAGACACTTGAAATACTGCAAAATAGAGCAGCTTGGACATTTCTAAGAGTAAAGTCGTTGGAAAACATTGCTTTCCATTCCCACAAAAGAATATCGGCATTCACTATAATTGCAGCATTAGAGCAGATACTAACAAGAAAGATCTTAGCGATTCACACATAGTCCTCTCTGTAGAACCCATTGTTCCACAAGCTTGCAATTCAAGCATCAGCAGTATGCTTAGGCAGAACCACACATCTATGCTGGGGTGAAGCCTGCTCCACATTTTCTGGGGCGTTTAAAAAAACTCCATTGGGGCATACCGAATTACCAACCAGGATGCAAAGAATGTCCATTGAATTTCATGCTATGCAAACATTTCTCAGACATTTTGATTTTCCATTTCCAGATCGTGAGCCTTGATTTGAGAGGATGGTATAATTATGTTAATTTTTCTGTTACTAGTGTGCACCTTATTTAAGAAAAGTCGGTTTTTGTGTGTGAATTTTCTGGCAACATTCATGGATTTGGGAAAAGAGAGGGGTATTTATTTTCTTTTTTACCTCGCCTTTCTTTAATACTCATTTTTAAGGGTAATGGGTAGTTGTTATGTGCAGAAATAAAACCAGTAAACAAAATTGAAAGAACAAAAAAAAAACAAAAGATAGGCTACTGGATATTGCTATTCAGGGATTTGATGAAGCTGCCATAATATATTTTCAAAATAATTCAGCACATCGGTTCATTTCACCTTAGTAAACAGAACTTGGGCCCTTTTGCAGTCCACTCAAAGATTGCTAGGCACTACAACCAATAAGGGGCAGGACATCTTTGTACTGCATGGGGACGCGCACACGAGCAAACTACATCGTGACAAAAAGGCCATTCTGCTTGGGGTTCTCCTAACATGATATCCAGTTGGGCTGCACTGGGTAGCAATACCTTCCTCCTCTTCCTCCTGTAAATCTGTATTTTATCTTATTTTCATCAACTTGTGGTTGCCAGGGAAGGCCAGAAATCATACGCCTGGATCAGTCTAGCGTTTGTGCATTGAATTCTTGGATTTCTGTTATGTGAAGCTTGATGCACAACCATCCTTTTTGGCTTCTTAACAACCGAGACTCACATCTTCATCCTCATTGTACATCATTTTGGGTTATATTTCTTCTCTTCGTTCGGTCCAAGTTGTTTAATCTGAAGAGATAAGGCGATAGTCATTGGCAAGGTCTGCATTCCTTTTAAAGTGAAGCAATATTTCTATTAAATAACACCTACTTACTTCGCTTTTCCTCTTAAGGAATTCCTTAATGACAATCCCGGAATAAAATTGCAAACAGTATAGGAATTGCAGCTTGCTTCCTGAATTACATTGTGTGGGTTTTCCAAGTGCTACGAGACAGCTGGATAATAAAAGGACTTAACTGTCACATTTACATATAAAGTGATTTTCATCCTCCTTTGCTAATATACACACTTGTTGCATATAGATTTTTTAACTTGTACTATTTTACACTGTGATGCCATTGTCTGTGCTGCACTAATATATGTGGTGCTCATATGAAAGGATTGGGAAGGAATGACATACTTTTCTTACTCTGGGACACTGTATTTTATCTCTACAAGTAGGACGCTCAGTGGACATCAAGTAATCTTGTAAAACATGTTTTCGTTTCATTGGACTCTTTGAAAGTATGTGAATCGGAGAATAGAGTTACTTCAAGTGATCTGGAGTCACTAAGAAGGTCTAGTGAAGTTTGTTTGTTTGTTTGTTTATTTATTTGTATAGCGCTCCTGACCCAGAGGTATATGGGCGCTTAAGCATCAGGCTACAGGCATAGGTAAGAACATTTGTACATTTATGCAGTATAAGTATAGTTACAAAAGCAGTTATGAAAGCAGTTATAATGGAATTAGTAACATCGTAGCGGATGCATACATACATGCGGTGTTAGTTATTTGTTGAGTAACCAGGTGATGATCTTAGTTCTGAAAGGCTGAAATGTAGGGGTAGATTTGATGTCCAAAGGAATAGTGTTCCATAATTGTGAGGCTAGAACTGGGAAGCTGGAACCACCGGCTCTTTTTAGGGAGTATTTGGGCACTGTCAGTTGTAGTGTATTAGAGGATCTGGTGGCTCTAATATTCTGTCTTAAGGTGAATTTATCGGTTAAATAAGGTGGGGCCAGGTGGTTAAGAGCTTTGTAGGTGAGGCAGATAGTTTTTAGGTCTATTTTTTGTTGGATGGAGAGCCATTTGCATGAGATTCTTGTGGCTGAGATATGTTCTCTTCTGGGAATATTAAGGGCGGCACGGAGTGCATTGTTTTGTAGAACTTGCAATTTATTGACAACCGTTTTATTGGCACGTTGCAATAATCCAGGCTGTAAAACAAAATAAAAAAATAAAAATGTAAAAAAAAAAAAAACAGGCTGTTGCAATAATCCAGTTTGGATTGTATAAGTGCTCTGGCTAGAGTAAGGCAGTTGTTGGGTGATATCAGAGGTCTGCAGGCTCTGATTAGTTTCCCAGTGTAAGCAGTGGCTGAGGCAGTCATATTAATTTGTTTGGCGAAGTTGGTGTTAGTGTCGAGATAGAAACCCAGAGTTTTTACACTTTTGGCAGTGGGAATGGTGTTGCCGTCAATGATGAAGCAGGAGTAGCTAGGGCTGAGATTCCGGATAGTGTTGGGTGAGCCGACAAGGAGCAGTTCAGTCTTGTCATCGTTCAGGCAGAGGCCATGTGTGGCCATCCATGCCTGAACGATGGAAAAGACTTCACCGATCCTGTTGACGTCCGCGTTGTAGTTGCCTGATAAAGTGAGGAGTATCTGGGTGTCATCTGCGTAGTTAGTGTAGGTGACACCCAGATGGTCCAGTTTATCGAATAGGGGCTTTGTGAATATATTGTACAAAGTGGGTGAAACACAAGATCCTTGTGGGACACCGCAGGTAATGGGAATAGGGTCGGCTGCTGCTATGGGTGAGAAGACTTGCATGGTCCTGTTGTCCAGGAAGGATTGAATCCATGTGACCGCCGAGTGGGAGAAGTGTGCTGCCGATGATAAGTGGTTGCACAAGATTTTGTGGTCAACCAGGTCAAAGGCAGCGGAGAGGTCGAGGAGAAGCAGGATGGCAGCCCTCCCTTTATCTTTGATTTCGTCTATCTGGCTCTTGAGATCAACAAGGGCCGTTTCCGTCCCATGTTGAGGACGAAAGCCAGATTGGCGAGTACCTAGTAATAGGTTAGTTTCAAGGTAATCCTGAATTTGTAAATAGGCCACTCTGTCAAGAATCTTTAGTAAAAATGGGACAGTGGTAATGGGTCTATAATTTGTGGGTATGTCTGGGTCAAGGGACTGTTTTTTTAGAAGTGTAATATGAACCACTGCGGTGGGTCAGAAGAAGGAGTTGGACACAAGATGAGCATTCAAACTTCTTTTATTTTAAAGAATAAAGAAAATACCCATCTCATCCTATGGCTATAGGGTATTTTCCTGCCTTACCAACTAAACCAAAGGTGCTCGTCCGTCATCCAGAAGTCGATAAATGAAAATGATCCTCAGTCCAAACCTACAGCTAGCTATGCCTACCACTAATAACGAATAACTAAACTGGGCCAAAAGGAATGTCTCTGTTCGAATGACCTCCCCTTTTCGCCTTTTAATCTTGTGGCTTGTTCTCAGGATTTCTTCATTTGATCCCACTGTGATGACTCCAAAGGCGTCATCACTGTTTTCCCGGCAGGGACTGCCTCCCATGTGGCATGGGAACGGCAGCCACTACCTGATCCGGACCCTCGGAGCAGCTATATGAGGGAGGACCACATGGGGGGAGACAACGTTCGGGGAGATGCCATGACATGCATGTGTCGTGATGGCATGGTATCCCCCATTTTCCCTTGAGGATAACCCTCCCATACCAGATACCCTCGTGGCATATTGTCATAGATCTCCACATCCATCTATCAATGGTATGGAAAACCTTTCCCAAGACCCATAGACCAACCTTCAAACGCTGATCTGCCTAGTAACATGTATGAAAACGCCTTTTCAGGTTCCACGTACAAATCACCCAGGGCTGACTTGCCCTTGGAAACTATAAAGAATAGTTACCCAAGTTTATCGTGCAAATTGCCAAGAATGGACTTACTTTCCCATTATTACCAAAATGCTGGTATGAGGGAGAGAAACCGAGTAATGCAGAGCGAAGGAGGCCACAAGCACAATGGGTGCTCTAATTGTTGGGCACCGACACCTGCGGCCGTAAAATTTAAAGAGCAGAAGCATAGAGTGGAGTTGTGCTGCTGGTGGGAGAGAACCGAGCCTCTCCTTGTGGATCGAGAGACTGAAGGACTAGGACCGGCTTGGTGGGGCCGACCGACTCGGCAGCCAAGAAGAGAGACGCTGCGACAGGAAGAGGACACACTGTGGGGAATGCCGGAGCTGATGATAGACTCCTGGGCATTCGGTGGTGGTGAAGGGCAGCATCCAACTTACCAGAGCCTGGAGAGAAGCAGACATGTCCAGCAGAAGCAGTAAGAGATGGGAAAACCAAAAGAAATAGTTTGCGAGAGAGAGAAAGAAACGAAAGACCATCACCGGCTAGCCGCAGGAGAAACCAGAAATGCCAACAAGAACAGGTGAGACCACCAAGAGACAACGGAGACACCCGGGCCATATCCCTGGCCATGTCAGATACAAGTAATTGTGAATAAAAAAGCTGAGAGGGAAAGAGTGAGAACGCTCATTGTCAAAATGGGGCAATGAACTGTGAGTGAAAACCTTTCAGGTTTGTCAGTGTATACAGTGCAAGTATATGGGAAACCCAAACAGGGTAATATATCAGGCAGCTACATAATCAAATAAAGTAAATGTAAAAGCCTGGAAGAGGGTGCAGAGCCTGTATTACAAGAAGCCCTGGCAGTTGAGTATACCAGGCAGTTACAAGAAAGAGACAAACATAGAAAACCAGACATTTTTGCATATCAGTGTTGTGCTGCACAAGAAAGACACAAGGAACTCCTACTTGTGAAGATATCAGAAAGTTAAGAGGAATCCAGGGCAAGGGAGCCACCCTCTGGGGTGAGGATCATTATCCTTGAAGACCTTTAGTGTTGGAGTTATTATTTCTTACTTTTTGAACACTTTTCTAAACCACCCAAAGCCAAAGACATTACAATGTTCACCATAGAATTTAATTTATTAGAGTGTAAGGGGCAGAATAGAACTTTGGGCATGGGTCAGGTTTGTTTTGGACATTCTGACACAATCAGATCCTTAATCTTTGGTTTAGGTAGGGAAACATCTCTTAGAGCAGCGTTAGAGAGGCATTTTCCCAACCCCTTTTGTTTCAAAAAAATTATTTGACCAAAAACATGACTCACTTGTGTCTGAGTTTCATTACTGACTCCTCACACTACTCTACCAAATGTAAATGTCTCCTTATAATAATCTCTTTAGATAAGACTGGCAGGTCTGATTCACAAGGTCCTGTAACTTTTTTCAACTGTTCATATACTTTGGCCTCCAACGTGTATGATCCTCATCATTATTGTCTTTCACACCCTCTTTCAAACCTCTTCCTTGTACTTTATAGGGTTCACCGGTTTTACTTTAGTACTATATTGTTTCTGTCTTTGTTTATTTCACTTGACACTTAATTGACACCATATATCAGTACTCTCCCTGGAGTGGCCTCCTACCCATCTTCAATTATCTCACATTCATTCTTATTCTTGAATAATTCCTTAGATATCTAAATATCTTGGGTCTCTCTTCCATGATCACACGTATTACAATTGTCATCTGTTTTGTATTACAAGTCCTCCCTGTGGCCCTGCGACACTCCAGCATACCCCTGTGTTTTTTGGGGGTTGAACTTGAGGGGCTCGGCACTCACTCAGGTTTCTCTTTTAGCTTTTCCGTTTCTTCTTCTCAAGTTTCTGACTCGCCTCTCACTCTGCATCCTTCTCATTTCTCACATTCAATAAATGGTGGCAGTCTGTAGCTTACTCCGCTCACTGTGTTCCTGCTCACTGCATAGTTGCACAGATGCCTGGCCCAACACAGACCATCCATGGTCACTCCACCTCTCTGGACGGTGTGTTCCAGCCCATCCTGACAATGGTTTCCCCATTGTCCATTTTGCCGGCTCACCGGCGTCCCTACTATGGCTGTCCTCATCTCAGAGTGTTGCGGGTTATGCGACCTTGCTTGGCTCCACTTCTCCAAGACACTCTGACGCAAAGGGGCTTCCCACTGTGTACCATTCTCTCTCTTCTCCACGGGCCTCCTCATCTCACTTTCATACCAACTTGTTAAAGAGGTATGTCCTTCTTTCCACGGCTTGCTTGAGTCAACATTGTCTACAGCCAAACAGAAGGAACACATAGGGTCTCATTACGAGGTTGACGGTAACCCGCTGGTGTGACCGGTGGGTTCCCGCCAACCCTGTAACACCGAATCTGGTGCCTGACTTCCCAGTGTCACCGGGACATTCCAAGTCCCGGCGGCACGGGAAGTCAGGCACCAAATTTTGTAAATCCACCACACTTGTATGAGGCCCACAGTCTTTTTAACGTAAGGCAGACCCATGAATGCAGATAAAGTGTCTTTCAAATGGAGTTTCCCTTGGGAATATATGTCCTTGTCCCCTAAGGGGAGTCACTCCCAGTGAGATACCACTTGCCCAGACCCTTAGGGAAGGTCTGGAAAAGGTGGGTCCCCTTCTTAGCCTCACAGGGTGTGGTGAATACTCACAATTCGTCAAACCATTTATATGCCATCACATAAGTACAATAATATATTATGAAAAATCAAATGGAGAATGAGATGTTCTACATGGAGATAATAAAGTGGAATAAGGAGATATGGAAAAAGAAACACTTATTTTGAAAATGTGAGCAATAGGGAAGGAGAAATATGCACTTAAAGTAGGGGGAAAGTGACACTAAGTTGAGACTGGACCAATATAAATATTTTTGATGGTGATAAAGTGTTGAGCAAGTAAAAACGTGATAAGAAAACATGGAAGAGAACAGTTCTGAAATATATGGTTGCTGGAGAGGTAGAACAATGGAGATAACCTTGAAAGAAAGAACTCCTTGCTCACACATCTCCCTCTCTCTTACACACACATTCCTGATATCAAGAGAGTATATTATAATGAAACAAGAAAAGGAGATAGCTAGACATGTTGAAATATTGAGCAGTAAAGAAAATGAGAGAGAATGATAGAGGAAGGCAATAAGGACGGAGGAATCAGGTAAATATGATGCACCATTAAATGACCACATGAGATTGTAAGGAGTGGAGGATATATGAGGAGAAAATAGAGAAAACAAGGTAACGGTGCAGCTGAGAGTGTTAATGTGCAAAAGGGGTACACAAGGGGGACAGGATATAATAGGAATGAGAGAGAATAGTGAGAAAGAGTAATAAAATGGAGCAGGAAAAGTATAGAAAGAAAGAGACTGTACTTCGACTAAAACCTATTTTTTAGCGCAGCATCTGGAACAGATTTTCTGAGGACAAAACGTTTTAAGGAAAAAGATCTTGGAAACGGAAGTGAAAAGCAAACTAGAAAGGAAATAATAAAAAATGAAGACAAACAGAGGAAGGATTTAGTACGAAAGCATGCATTTCTTTCTGGCTCTTGCGATAATAGATAACAAAACATTCTTCACACTTGGGGACCAAACATTCTGAATTTTTGACTGGAAATATTCAGCATTAGGAGTGACTTTGGAACTATTGGATGCTCACTGCCCTTAGAACAGTTTTGCAGTATGCATTGAAAGGAACTGACCTTTCTGCTCATTGGAGAGTGTTTCGGGTCAGAAGAAGGATGCAGACACTCTGAGGACATTTTTCAGGACGTGTTTATTAAAGAATAAGAATGAGGCCGAAGTTTCCCTATCGATCTGTGGGTATTCCCTACCTATTTTACTGACGAAGGTAGTCATCAGTCATCAGTGAATGTCCAATGGAATATGTTTGCTGTGATAAACAAATCCTTGTTGACCCTACCACTATTTTAAACAACTAAAGCAAGGAGAATGACTCCCTTCTCCTGGTGGTTATGTTTTGCACTTGTATTATTTACTTTAGAGTTCTTACTAATATGCAATTCTTAGATAATCTCTCGTGATTCTCTGTATCAGTTCATGTAGCTATCTAATAGGACTGTTAGCATTTCTCTTCTCTATATTGTGGGCTTTCCTTGACCTTTCTTGAATCCTTCTATCTGTGTTAAAGGGCTCAGGGTAATATTGTAGAGTGTACTTTCCTGTGGGGTTTTTGCTTTCTGGGTAATTATAGTTGACCTTTTCCTTTTATGGACCGTCTTGTTTATTGTTTATCCAAAGGGCTCCTCTAGCCTTCTGTTCATAGTTTTTTCTTTCTGTTATGTTCCACTTTTGCTTCTTGGATAAAGGGTTACTTTCCCCTCTGCCCAGGGCATTGATACTCACATTCTATTGGTCTCCCTCTTCAGGGTTTAATTGATTCTCTTTCTCATCTTAGTTCAATTCAAGTTCATCATCTTTGTTGTCAGGTTTTTGTCACTTGTACTGGGTCGAGTCTCTCTGATCACATAACAAGTCTCTTTCGGCTTCCCGGTCTTCCTGTTCTCCCTGTTACCTTCAATGTTGCAGGGGAACATCTCCGGATACCGCAGGTGCTTGGGAACTTCTCCTTCCTTCTTTTTCACTCTCGGCTCACTTTCCGCACCAACCACTTCTTGTGACTCCCTCTCTCTCTCTCTCTCTCTCTCTCTCTCTATTGGCATCTCAAAACAGCTATGGTACATGGACCATTTGCTGCTTCTTCCCTTGGGTGGTGTCAGCATTGTTGGATGGGCAGCCTGCTCACCATGATTTCTTCACCATCAAGATTTGCACTCTAGTCATCTCGGTTTCTCGCTTCTGGCATATGCTGGGTTTCCAGCGTTTTCTTCTCCTGTTCGGAGCAGTTCTGAACCTTGCACGCTTCACGGCTCACTTTAGCCCCGCACCGTCAGGTGCTCTGCTTGCAGAGGGCCTCTGCTGGCTAGGCTTCCATTCCTCTCTCCCTGTCTCTCTCTCTCCTGTTCATTTGGTGGGCCCTCTCTCTTCAACCTACTCGTCGCAGTTAATTAGAGATTTTTATCTAAAGAGACAACTTCTCTAACTTCCTGGTAATGGCACAAGTTAACTCTCTCTTGAGCCTAGTGTTGGAACTTGCAAATATGTTGTGTGTTAGATAGTCCCATATATGCCATCACGTGGAGTGGGTTAGGGAGTTCCTCACAGGAACGGGAGTCCTTGTCTCATAAGGGGGTGACTCTCCTGGTGAGGTCCCACTTGCATCGATCCGTAGGGACGGTGTTGCAGAGCGTGCACACCTCCCTAGCCTCATGGGGGGTGGCTGCCTTGTGGAGAGAAAGGACAAATTCCCTCAATTCATCACAAGAGTGAGACCAGGCTTTGTTGTACATAGCTATTAATACATGTTAATGTTAAAGGACATTTGTACCACGCGCTATCACCACCGGAGTGGTCCCCTGGTGCTCAGGCGGCTCTGAAATAGGAAGGGAGGAGGGTTAGTGGGAAGAAGTTGGAAAAGTGCAAAGGAGCAGTGATGTGCTGTTTGCGGCCTCAGCCCGGTGGGTCAGTTGGCTGGGCTTGGGTTGTTTGCGGCCGGTAGTCGTCGTGTACTGTTGTGCGAGTCTATGTGTGTTTTTTTGTTATGTTGTTGCAATGTAGTGAAGTTTATGCAGTTTGTTGTGCTGTAGGTTTGTGGTTGTGTTTGGTTTGGAGTTTGAGAGGTGTATGCAGAGGGGGAGTTGTTAGTGCAATTGGTTAGTTGGCATCTTTATCTTGAATTGAGGCGCTGGGGTTACATGCCAACCATACCAGTTCGTCATTGCCCACAAACAACCTACCATCTCACCTCATACAATGATCATCAGGAATGATTCAAGTCTAACAAATATATCCCTGTCATGCTATTTGGGTAGCATGGACCAAATTCTGGTGTTCAATTGAACAGGAAGTGGTGTAAAAATGCAAGCGATGCTGTATCAGAATTCTAAACATTTGAAGAGGTAAACACGAGAGTGGCAAGACAATTCAGAAAATGTTAAGAATGCATTATAAAAGAATATTCTTGGCAAAAAGAAGCAATAATTTCCAAAGTAAGAACAATAATATAATATATTGCTGGAAAACCGATATTTGGGATTGCAAAGCCATTCATTGTAGATACCTGCGAGAGGCAAGATGTGGTGTAAATAGGGCTTGAAAAATGTCAGTCTTCATGGATATATTTGCAAGTTCTCACATGAGAAGGAAGCAAAATAGCTCTTACAAGCAAGGAAAAGAGGTTGGCCGGACAAACATAGTTTATTTGTTTTCTGGAGAAAGAAAAAGGTTTCTTCAAGTGAATACTTGGAGAATTTGCTAAAGAGGATATGCTTGGTCAACAGTCCTAGTCAGCACTAGATGGGAATGTTGCTAATTGCATGAGAACTAGGTGGAGATGAAGGTGTCTCTTAAATAGGTGAAATCCTTGATTTGCTTGGCTTCTCAACCATCTGCAACCAACATCTATGGTGAAATCTCTGATGCACTGTTTTTCTATGATGTCTTGCAAATGTGGATGAGTTGCACAGAGCACTCCACTTCGTTGTTATTTTTATATTTCTTGTACTTCGCCATTTGTAAGGAACTGTAAAAGATCAGTGTCGCTACCCTCTGTGCGCCTTCAATTATAGGGACTTAGACCAGGACTCTCCTCGCCTCCAGAATTCAGAATCTACTGCCAAAATGTCAAACTTTGTAATTGAAGTTCTCCAAAAAGTAAACAATATTTGCACAAGGGGTGGAGAATTAAAGAAAGCCTAGCTGCTCCGGGCAATTTCCCAAATATGTATGACTTTATTATTACAGTTTTCATACAATCACCTGTCTGAAAAATGATTATGGCCTGCACATCAATTACACAGAAAATTAGCCAATGGTTAGAACAGTATTCTGGGGTGTGTCACAAAACTGAGGGGATCAGCACAAGCCTGACATGAGAGCAAATATTTATTAGAGCTATTTATATAGATGGACCAGATTAGGGAAAACGCAATAAAAAACATCAGCAACAACACGAGATGGCGTCACAGTACTTGTAATAGTTCCTCTCTTTTAAGTTGCAAATCTTAATCCAGGTTGTCTCCCAACTGTAGGCAGTCGGTTCAAAGTCATTCACAGTGAAGGACTAAAGTGCCCTCACACATCTTCTGTACCTCCTTGAGATAGGGTCCCTAGCCCTCTTCTTGTTGGTCCCATTTCCTGGAAGTTCCTCTGGATCCTACGTTCTACTGCACATAAGGCCTTGTCAGGGTCACAATTTAGGGCATTGCAATAGTGGACATAAGCCTAGAACTTCCATCAGCAGGGGGGAGTATTACTGGGTCTAGTGGCTGACTGCATTCATATTCTCTTGCCAATCCCTTGCCAATGTTCCCCAATGTCCAATTCTTCCTTTTCTCCTTCTTGGATTTCTACATTCTCCTGCCTAAGGGAATCTCTCCTGCAAATCCCATCCTCTCCGCTGTAGCCCATCTCTCCTCTAACACACCCTTGATACTCCACAATAATAAACTCATTCCTCCATCCTTCTCAGGTTCACCTGTGTTAAGGGACAAGCAGGTCTGCTTCTGACCTTATTCCTGCCTCCTTTCAAAGGACCTACTGTCTTCCCCCTGACACCTTCTTCCACGTTCCTTCCTTTTGCTAACATCTCCTTAACGCTTATTTGGTTACCTCCTTAGAGCCGCCTCACTCTTCTCAATATGCCTTTTATGTCCTCTTCCATCCTCTCTACTTTCATACATCTCCTTTAACCTCCTCCTGACCTTTCTTCCTATCTCCTCTCTGGCTTCAGTATGGCCTCCAGCATCCTTATGATATTTCCTTCCACCCTCCTTATGTGGCCCAGTTTCTCTTCCAACCTCCTCCTCCTGATGATCCTTTTGAGCCTCTTGACTTGCTCCAGTCTCAATCCAACATTCGCCTTATTACTGATCACAACCTCCTGTGTTCTCCTGCAAACCTCCTACATTTTTTCCACCACAACTTCCTCTGTCCCGCTCATGCATCTCAAATTCATTTCTCTGCTTCCTCAAATTCTTTTATTTTTTTTTTCTTATTGGGCCCTAGTCCCTTCACCAGTTCGGCCCTCCTTGTGAGTATCTGCACTTGTGTATGATAAACAGCCTTTAGATTGGTGCTGTGGGGCTGACAGAAGCCAACAAAATGCAATGATACATTTAACACCTAATGTTTCCTCTGAGCATGAATGCCCTATGGCTAGAGTGGGCAACACACCGCGATATTCCAACCAGAGGTCCCTCATCTAAAGCATTCAACCTAATACCAAGGGCAGGCTTGGGTAAAGCAATGGTTGCCGACTTTAGGTCATCACTTATATTGGCCGGAATATGCACAAACAGGGGACCTGTTCTCAAATTTGCTGTGGGAAAGCCATCCTTTTAACTGGGTGTTCCACTGATAGCCCAGGGGGATTTTGCCACTAGGGGAATCAATGGAAATTAGGTTGGATTCAGACTAAAAGTAATTTCCAGTGAACTGGGGGGAGTGGTCTTCTGTTCCAAAAAGAGAATCACAGTAGAGCGGGGTTAAGCAGAAACATGATTATAAGCCTATTCTAGAAGCTGAAACCTGAGTTAAAACATGAAAAAATATTTCAGTCACGGGTAGCCAATCTTATCCTCCTGAGGTTTTGGCCGTATAAAACTCTACATCTCTCACTACTAGCATGTTGTCTAGGGCTGTTGGGAGTTGTAGTTCAACGCATGTAGAGAGTAACAGGTTAGCTCCCCCTAAATTGGTGATAGATTTCATTGGGGAGATAGCTCAATTAGACTCCTCCACCAATGCATCTGGGGAAAGGTTAAAGGCAGCTTTTCAATTAGGCGTCCATTATGAAATGGGATTGTGGCCCCTCGTCCTGTGATCTTCACTTATTTATTTGCTCATGCACTATATAGTGTTATTCAAATATGGCTCTTGCTTCAGACTCATGCTCAGATCATTTGTCAAAAGCCGGCCTTAAGAGAGACCGCGAGGCGGAACACACTGTTGGTGGTGTTGTTCGCATTTTATGTTTTGTGATCACTGATCTATGAAATTAACTCGGATGGCAAAATGCCCGGCTGTTTATTGCCATTCTTGGGAGCCTCCTTGCCTCACCTGATGCTAACTGTGCCTGCCACGCCCCGATACAAAAGGAAGAGGCTGGCACAAATGCCAGCGAAGCCTTCGGCTGGCAAAGCCCCCATCTGGCAAAGGGCTCGGCTGGCAATGGGCTCAGCTGTTCACTGCCTGTGGCTGTTCGTGGAAAGTGTCTCAGTGTGTAATTTTAACCCCGTTCTCGCACATTCATAGCTGGATAGGTGTCAGCGTGCTGCAATTGTGTGGAGGGGTTGGTCTGGCCTGACTTGCCTTCCTGAACCCTCCTTCCTGAGCTGTGCGGTTGCAGTAAGTGATGAACGTTATCTGAGGCCGTTATTTGAGGTACATGTGAGAGAGAGGTGTTCGTGTATTGTGAGCTGTAGAGATGGAAAGTAGCTCTTGGTTGCGGGTGTCTTAAAACCCAGCCTCCAATAGTCTCCTGATATTTTTACATTACACATGTCTCAATGTCGAAGCGCAAAGCTATTAAACTCCCCCCCCCCCGCACCCCCCAAACGAGTCAGCAGCAGAAGGAGATGGCAAAGTTAACTGACCCTATTGATCAAGCAAATGCGATGATTGAGGAAATCACTTTGCTCGTATATGGAGTATGAAAGGTATCAGCACTGAACTGATGAAACAAAACCAGAAGCACGGGTCACCAGGTAAGGAAGTATGTAGTAACGGACAAAGTGATTCTGGAAAGCATTAATATTTCACCAACAAGCAAAAGGACTCCACCCCCTCCCCCCATTATTATATAAAAAGCCATTGAATCACGCTGAAATGCGCGGGGAAGCGAATAGCATTTTATGTAATTCTAACGTCTCGCTACCTGTGTTGGTAGAGGTGGGCTCGATCCTGCCGGGTTACAAGGTTGCAACCCCACCCCGTGTAGAGTGAGGGAAGAAGCTATGTTATCCCAGTTGAGTGTAACATAATACCCGGTGCGGGTGACCCTCTGAATTTTAATCTAGATGGTGAGGCAGTTTCGCAGGATGGTGATGAGGGGCCAGCAGTGTCAAACAGTTGTCCCTTTTTTAAATAGGTTTTCTCCCCTGAATTCACTAGGGGAGGGATCAGAGGTGTCAAAAAAGGGACGAAAGCCTGGTGGGAGTAAGGGAAGCTGGTGGAGGGTAGGAAAAAGGAAAGAAGAGGAGTGGAGAGGGATTTCAATTATCTGGGCGTCCCATATGGCACCGCGATTGAATCTTGGGATGGGGGAGGGATTTTGGGGGGGAAAGCTGAGGTTTGGAACACAGGTGGAAAATGAGGTCTGGGATGTGATCTCAATGAAAGCTGGGGTGGATTCCTGAAGCAGGGTGTGCATGCCATCCGGCCCTACTTGTAACCGTGAGGGGGCTGTGAACACATTTTGTAACGTGGAGCAAGCCCATACGGACCTAGGGCTGGTGGTTAAGGAGGTGGAGGCGTTGAAGAGCTTTGGCGGAAGCTGATAGCATGGAACATACCGCTAGGTTTGTTGAGGATGTTAATACTACTTCATTTGGAAACCAGGTGTGACTAAATGCTGTTGGCCAATTGTCTGTCTCTATTCCCACTGGTAGAGGGGTAAAACAGGGTTGCATCGTTGCAGCAACACTTTAAAAATGTTTATCTGGCTGACCTCGAATTTTCTTTTCAATCTAGTGTGATATGTCCTGTTAAAGTAGGACCGCAGCGTATCAGCTGGCTGGCCTACGCAGATGATCTGCTGCTTTTAGATCACACACTGAAGGGACTCCAAAACCTGATTAACGGTCTTGGAGACTTTGCAAAAAACAATGGCCTCCAGCTTAATATTGAAAAAAGCAATGTTATGGTGTTTGCTGGTAAACAGAAAAAAAAGGCAAAAATAAACTGGTTCCTTGCTGGAGAAAAATTTGAAACCGTGAAACCCTATAGATATCTTGGCCTCTAAGTAGATGAGGGCCTAAATTGGGAATCAAACTGGGAGAAAACCAAACAGAAATGTCTGAGACTGGTTGGGATGAAAAGTGCGTTCATTGGAAGGAATGGTGGGCTTTCAGTAAAGACAGTTATACTTTTATACTCTATGAAAATAGTACCGGGACTCGCCTACGGCATTGAAATATGGGGCCATGGGTTCGTACCAGAGCTTGTCAGATTTGAAGCAAAACTGCTCTGTACACTGTTCCGTATGCCACAATCTCTATCCGTGGAGTACTTATTTTGGAATATGACCTGACAGATCCTTTATGTGTTCAGTGAATTTATTAACCCTGAATAATGGTACTGTCATGGTAAACTGTGTAAGAGCCTTTTTGGGCCTTGACAATTATATCTGGATTGGAGTATGGGGTAAAATGTTTGTACGATTCAATCAATTGAAGGGTGGATGTGGTTGTCCTATGACATTAACTAATATTAAGCAGACAAAACATTGGTTTAAACAGAAAATGTTATCCTTCCATCGGGATAATAATTATCCACTAAGATTCATAGTTGTCCATTCATTAATTACATAAACCTCTGCAATTGTTCACCCAAATACAATGCAAAACATCCTGTTAAAGTTTAACCAATGTAAAGTCTTGGAGATTGAGGGTGCAACAAAGGTATACCACGTCGGGAACGATATTGTCGGTTCTGCAGAGAAAATGCAATTGAGTCATTTGAGCACAATGTGGCAAGATGTGAACGGTTTATTCCTTTTAGAGATGGAATTTTGAAATTTTACAATCATTGTTTTGATTGTAATGATCCCTCACTGCTCTGGCAAATGTTTATGGAAGGCAACGATCAACATTTTATCTATGTCATGGTTAAATTTGATCAGAAATGTGTTGAGATATTTAAAATATGTGAAGCCTGAACTGAATGGGGTTTTATTGATGTTTGAATCTCGTTGATTATCGCTTTTAAGTCTATGGAATTGGAAATAGTATATGCGCTATGTTTTTGTATGTTTCGATGTATGTATGTATGTATGTATTATATATTTCTGGTTTTAATGTTGTATATACAAAGCACATGGCTGTATGTGTATTAATAAAAATGAAATTAAATGAACTGAATAGCTTATTAGGGGACTTGAAATTAGAGCTTGGTGCTTTTGTGGGCAGGGAATGATTTACACAGTGATTGGGGAAGAATGACCCTGAGGTAGGGGTAGTTGAAATTTGTGCATACCCAGCTAGTCGTGCCCCCGGGAGACTCTCTTTCTCAGATGAGCAAAATCCAAAGGACATTCCAAAAAGGTTGGGCCAGAAGATGAATATCAACTCCTTACCTGCCCAGCTGGTCTCCAGGGCCCGGCGTTGTAATTCCCATATTTTCCTGACAAATGTTCCTAGAGTTCAAGGTCAGTACAAGGAGTCTGGTATGCCACTAGGTTGAGATGGAAGAGGGCTGTTTATCTATTATTAGGAGCCAATCTGATTAATTGGTGATGGGGCTGTTGGCCATGGAACAGAAGACCACTCCCCCCAGTTCACTGGAGGTTACGTTTAGTCTGAATCTTACCTAATTTCCATGTATTCCCCTAGTGGCAAAATCCCCACGGGCTATCAGTTGAAGACCCAGTTAAAAGGATGGCTTTCCCACAGCAAACTTGAGAACAGGTCCCCTGTTTGTGCATATTCCAGCCAATATAAGTGATGACCTAAAGTCGGGACCCATTGCCTTACCCAAGCCAGCCCTTGGTATTAGGTTGAGTGCTTTCACTGAGGGACCTCTGGTTGGAATATCGCGGTGTGTTGCCCACTCTAGCCATAGGGCATACATGCTCAGAGGAAACATTAGGTGAGGGTGTGTTAAATGTATCGGTGACAGGGGGTATTGATTGACAGAAGGCTGATTCTAGAATAGGCCCCCAATACTAAATCACGTGCTGCTAAGGATCCCCTCCCTGAGTTTTAATCAGCAACCCCATTGGGTGGTATACCCGGAGCCTTGCGTTTGATGTTTTGCAACATTGATGGCCTTCTAAAATATATCGAAGATTTTACCTGCCTGGATTTGGTTCATTCCCATGATGGAGTCGCCTTGCAAGAAATGTTGTTCCCGGGGGCTCATAACATCCCGGGTTTTTCTACCTTCAATATCCCTGCATTAAAGGTGAGGGCGCCCTTGCGGTGGATAAACCCTTTGGGTTAGTGTTAATCTATATACGTCAATATATAAAAAAAGAACAATTATAATTATGTATGTATCTGACTTAAAGGACTTCATGGAATGACATATGCGGTGCCCTGATGGGTCAAATCTTTTGCTTGTTAATCGGTAAACCGTTAGGGAAATCTAGCTGCTAATTCCCTAATCTTATTACTGGAGAAAAGGGTTGCCCAGTGGACCGAAAATCAAAAAGGTCAGGTAAAAACCATCATAATGGGAGACCTGAATCTCCAGTTTGTACCCCTTGAGAGCATGATGGGGTTCATTGATGAAGAAGATGGTAGATGGTGTGTAGAGGAGTTGATGGTGGCTTCCCCAAAAACAGAACATAGAAATGCTGAGGTGGTAGCTACTGTGTTTTTGTACTCATGCCTCAGGGCATGCAACGGCAGTTTTTTGAGCGACGGGCACCCACACTAAATGTAGTTTGATCGATTGTATTCTGGTGAATATTGTAACATGTAAACACCTACAGGACTTTAGGGTTTTAAAAAGACCAGAAAACAACCATGACCCTGTTGTTGTTATAGTGCCGGGGACCTTATTTGGATTAAGTGGGGGATGCCAATAAACAGAATGTGGTCACGATTGACTTGTCCTGGAGCCAAGATTGCTAGATATTTATGCACGTTTTCTACTGTTACTGGAGGCCTTCTGTTCTAGTGAGGAGGAGGATATCAAGAATATGTTAACTGTGCATCAAGCTTTGGTCAGTATATTGGGGGATTACTTGAGTAAACCTCAGTCGGTTGGTAAAGCATAGGCAGTCTGCAAAACCCTATGTATGATAGGGCATGTTGTGCTGAAAAAAAGGTACTGATTGAACATGCCAAGGGGATATGGGGTGGGGGCACAGCGCCCTTGGCTGAAGCTAGGGCCACACATTTTGAACTGTTGAAATTGAAGAAAGGTGAGCATTCCGATCTGTTATGGGACAACCTTCTCCAGGCATCTAGGGGTGTTTGGCAGTGTTTTGGGACAGGCGAATGCAATGACCAAAAACGAATCCAGAATGCCATCTCAATCTTAATAAGGATGACAAAAGAGACTCTAGTGTGATTGGTGGTGCCATCCCGGAAAGGTCCTGGCAGGAGGATGCAGTCTCAGTGTTGTCCACGTGCGATATTGAGGTGGCACTTATTTCACAGAAATTGGTGAAAGGCCGCAGACCTGATATGGTCCCCATTGATTGGTACAGACAGGAAGCAGTCATATAGATTCCTTATCTGGTAAAACCTTTTAACGCATGCATTTGCGCGTTCTGAATGTCACTGGGCCTAGTAAGATTGTTGTTTTTATTTATTTTTTGTTCTCCCTTGCTTGTTCCCCTCCCTTTGCTTGGACGCGCTCTGAAACACTTGTGTACGGGCGTGATATAAATAGAATATCATATCATATCATAACGCCTTGCTAGTAGCTAATGTAGTCCCATACTTATGGACTCAAGTAGTACTTGTCCCCATACGCAAGAAGGGATATAGAGATCTCCTGTTAATTATAGACCCTTCTCCCGTCTTGATGCAGGAGGCATGGGGTTTGCAAATCTGGGACCTTTGGATACATGGAGTTTGGAGGTTGGAGGTGGGGAGGGCTTTAAACCATCTACAGACTGGGTTTCAGCGTAATGTTAGCACCATATACCAGGTTTTGAGGCTTTACTTGATCATGGAAAAGTATGTTACACCTGAGGAATAAGAATGCTTATGTAATCTTCATCGACCTCAAACCTGCCTTCCACAGTGTGCCCGGAGCAGGACTGTGGCAGGTATTGATGAACCTGGGCATACCATCATGTATTCTGAGAGCGATCCAGTCCCCATTTACTAACAACTGGGCAGTAATTAGGCACTCGCTGGATGGTCAAACTACATGTAAAGTTAAAATCGATGCCATAGTCAGACAAGGCTGTGTCATTACCCCATATCTGTTTTGTTTATTTATTAACAAAGTTATCGACTCACTGTTGGCAGAACCTACTGATGCACATTCATTGGCAAAGGAGACAATACTGGCTCTTTTATTTGCATACAATGCTGTGCTGCTTTCCCTCACTCCCAAGGGCCTTTCAGGCAATTGACCATCTTTAAACATTTTTGTGAGGATAAAGGTCTGACAATAAATGTGCAGAAAACTCAGTCAATGGTGTTTTGCAGAAGCAGGGCAAAGAGAAAGTTGTATCTTATAACTAGCCTGGAGGATGGGGCGATTGAGCAGGTCACTCAATATGACTATCTAGGAGTTAGAATGAGGGCAAATTGTGCATGGAGTGACCAGGTGTACCGGGAGGCATTTAAGTTGACCTGGCGTTGTGGGGCCATGTCTAGATTTGTTCAAAATCATGGGGTGGGCCTGGTCACTGTTACCTTGCAGATTTATAAGAGCCAAGCTAGACTGGCGGTCCTATACAGGGCTGAGCTTTGGTGCATGTGTAATACAGGCAAGCTCCATGTTGTGGAGCAGAAATGTTTGAAAACCATCCCGGGCCTGCCTGTAAATGCCCCTAATGTCCTGGTTCTTTGGGACTTGGATTTGCAGAGTATTGGCCTTTTTTGTGAAGCTAGGCCAGTGTTTTTCTGGGCACGCCTTTGGACTAACTGTAACCAGAACAATTATAGAAAAGCAGTAAAAGATGTCTTGTCCCAGCCTGTAAATTTGTATATACCTTTGTTGATGGCTATAAGAAAAGAATTGACCACTATGGCGTGGGAAAACTATTGGCTCCATCTTGAATCAATTCCATTAAATTTTAAGATGCAATTGAAGAATGCCCATGAAAGAAGATGGGAAAGAGAAAGTTACGGAAATTAGTAAATTCATCTAGTTTTGTCATGTATGCATTAAGGAAGGAAAAGCCTGGCTTTGAATATTATTTGGAAAGAATGCAGCTGAAACAGATGAGAACCCTCTACACTGAGCTGCGTATAGCTATTTAGTCTTGTTAGCCTGGAGCACAATTGGAATTTGAGTAATATAACAGACCGCCCGTTCTGTCTAAATGTAGTTGAAAGCATAGTGCACTTTATTTTCTTTTGCTTGGAGAACCTTCATATCAGAAGGAAATACTTGATACCACTTTTTAAACAAATTTGTATAAGAAGAGTAAGCACGGCCTTCCATTTGTGTTTGGCAGTGGGGAATGAAGTTGCGACCCATTTTATGGGGAATTATGTATACCAGGCTTGGAGGAAGAGATTTAAGCATGTTATCAGTGTGATGAATGATGGACTAGGCCTGGATGGTTAGTTGGTCATGTTTTAATGTTTTAAGTCAGTTTTGCTAATGTATTTTATGTGTTATCTCCTTTGTAAACTCTTGGGGCGGTCTCTTGAACCTCTGCCAGTGTCTAATATTAGGTTGTTTGCTTTCTTGATAGAGCTCCCTAGATGCCTATAACCCTCTGACTTTCTTAGCTCTTGGGGCTGTCTCTTGAGGGCTCTTGCCAATTACTTATCCTCTTGACTTGGCTGACTGACCCTTCCAGGTTTGCTTGTTCTTATAGCTTGCAACTTTTCACTTTTCTCAATAGGGCTCTCTAGACCCCTCTGGCCATCTGCCTTCCTTAGTTCTTTGGGCTTTCCTTTGAGCATCTGCCACTGTCGGCTACTTTGGGTTATAGGGCTCCTGTAACCTTCTAGGATGTTCTGTCTCTACAGGTTGGGCTGTCCCGTATGTAGTTTCACCTTTTGGGTTTTGTTTGGCTCGCCTCCCTTCTCCCTGGGCAACCCTGATACCTTCATTGCCTTCGGGCGTGCTTCAGCAGGGTGGCACTTCTCAGGCCAAGTTTCCAATTCTTGCTCTTCTCTGCTTCTTGGTTTCTCCACACCACTGCTTGCTCTGCGGCTCAACCGATCCAGGACATTCTGTCGTCAGAAGATAGCCTCTGCATAGGATTTTCCTCTCTCCAATCATGACTGGTGATTCCTTGTTTCTCGCCGCTGTACTTCCAGGCGACGTGTTACTTTGTATCAGCTGTTGTGTTCCGAGGAAGTTCAGCATTACCTTGTGCCAAAGGTACAGGAGCAATGTCAATATGTTTTGCGTTTCTATTGACGGAAATATCATCAGTCTTTCCTACTCCCATTTAAGCAGATAAGCTATTTCTGAAAGAGAGTTCATGATAGGAATGGGAGTCCTTGTCCCCTCGAGGGAATCACCCCAGAGAGGCCCTTCTTTCTCAAAACCCTGGGGCAGGGGGTTTACTCAGTGGGTTCACCTCCCCAGCCAAACACGAACATATGCTATATGTTCCATTCAAACCAATGCCTGTGACAGTTTACATCACTTTTCTAATTTAAACAAGTGGGTGTGATAATGTTTAAAGGACAACCTGCCTCTCAGTATTGAAATTGTAAAGAGATTGTTGATCATCATCACAATTATCAATGGGGCAAAAATATACCTTAAACAATCATAGGTGAAATAAAAAGGAAACATGTTCAGTGAGAGACAGCAAAGGCTGGAATAGCACGGGTTCAGCGGTTCATCAGCAATATGGAGTGAATGACTTCCATTTCTCTCCGGCTGCACTTAATAATGTGCTCCTTTGTGCAAATTAAAGCAATATACTATCTATGATTAGATGCACAACATCTTTAGACGTATAATTGTAGGTATAAGACCTGGTTCCTGGAAATCTTGAAAGCTTAATTTGAATAAGGCTCAGGCATTTTTTCCATATCATAAATATTGTACCTGTACATTTTCCAAAAATCCATGTTAAGCATGAAGTGACAAACTGATATCTTCATGGCAGCTTACACTATTAAGTGAAGGCACACACATTCTGCACCACACACAATCTGTTGCTTAACACCACATTCACGAAAATAAAAAAATCACTCCACAACACAAAGCAGAGTTTAGGAGTGGAAACAAAAAAGACTGGATCCCATCGATGGGGAACCCCTGATGCCTTGCACTCCATATCTGGAATGAACAGCTCATCGTTTCATACAGCAAATCTATCCATTCAAAAAATAAAATATGAATTTAAGTTATCAATTAATACAAAAACTATTCTTACTTGCAGAAAATCAAACTCAACGAGTTTCGGGACATCAGTCTCTTCTTCGGGAACAAACAGTAATTAATCGGTGGAGTTTATAAAAATAGGAACCCATCAGTTTTGCTAATATCGTGATTGAATTTCAGTTAAAAATTAGATTAGGAAGTTTGATCATTAACCTAATGTCATGTATGAGAACAAATTTCACATGGCGCCCCACCAAGAAGAAGTGTTATAGAAAAATATGTATATGATTTAGGCAATGTATGTCAGTAGATCCAATCAATACTGTGCCTTACAATTCTATAACCATCCACTGGTATGTCACTGAGTATTAAGGAAATAATGTACTAAAGTCTAGACCCAATAAGAATCAAAGTAGAACACCTATAAACACCATCAACCCAATGTGGATCAAATAGAAGGAAAGAGAATATTTGATCAAGAATCATACCTACGATCTTTGTCAATATTAGCCAATGCTGGCTATAGAGAAATCGAGGTTATTCTGTAAACCAAGATAAAATAATCATAAATATCAATTATTTAACTTAGATCCACCTAGTTGTTCAATCAAGATTGATTAGGTTCAACATTCCTTGGAAATCAAAGCTCTACAAAATAAAAAGAAGACTAATTATCACATGTGACCATACATGTTCTATAAGGAAGCTAAGATGCTCCCATACAATAACTAGGTTGTGTAATCAAGATCAGGTTTCACACACATTAAAAGTCAAGGGGCAGGAACAATTCAAATAGAATCCTAAAGTACTTCTACACAAATGAAAGCAAAACCAACCATCACATTTACCTATTGATAACCTATAGGAAAGCTAAAGCACCATCATTTTAAGATGCTCCAATAAAACCGATTACTCACTGTATTTAACAGGCAGTATGGTGTTGTAACGCACAAACACTCAAGCACCATTGTAGACAAGGCAATTCAAAATGATTGGTATATAGAGAAAACAGTGTTATCGGAAGAACTGTTGGGATGAGGTTTGGGGGCACCAAAATTAGGTCCCAAGGTTTGGGCTTTAGCTGATTAGCTGAATTGGAGATGAGAGCTCTCAGTGTATGAGTTTTCTAACTACTCTCGGGCTACCCCCTCGCATCTTCACCACACTCTTGATTCTTGAGACCATTGCTCTGTTCCACTCTCTCCTCTACTCTAGTGCTTGCCCTCATGCTGGACTCCTGCCTCCTTCTCGCTACTTTTGGCAGATGTTATTAATTTGTCTCTTACACACTGATCAACCTGACATATTGCATATTTGGGATATCTTCCTTCTCCTGGCGGCTCATTCCTCCTTTTCTTTTGCTTAGCAACTACCTCACCAACTGTTTCATCAGTTTGCTCCCGCTGTTGATTCTTCATGTGACCTCTCTGCATGTCACTGCCTTCCTTTGGCACCTCACCACTTCCGCCTCTTCTTTAACCACCCCTTCTGTCCGTTCACCACTTAATCTAGTTCTTTTACCACCTACTCCTATTCTCTCACCACCTCCTCCTTTTCCTCCAGCACCTCATCTTGTGCTTTTTTTCCTCCTGCCTCCAACACTCCCCTTCTCTCCACCTAAACTCTCTCCAAAATCCAACACTATTCTACCAACTCCCTCATTATAAACGCTTGGCACTTCCTCCTGTGCCATTCCTTTGTCAATGTCTTTCTGGGAATTGGTTAAAGACAGTGATTGACCTGTTTTAATCTGTGGGTGGTGTTCAGCTTGCATTGTGAGCTTATCCTCTCCTTGCACTCACTATGCTGCCTGAGCGGCTACCTGGGCTGGCAAAATCTTTGTTCTGCTTCCTGCAAATGCATATTGCTGGTTTTGTGGAGCAGAGTGCTTCATAGTCCTTCAGTGAGCCAAGGTAAATGTATTATGCTGAACCAATACCAACCTGTTATTGGCTTGACATTGCAGGCATAGACCTCACAAAGAGTCCAGACAAGGGGAGGTGCATATTAGCTATAAGCAATCCCAGGCCCTCACCACTGTTCTAAAAATAAATGCAGGCCCTCTCGCATGGATACCATATAGGGGCGGGCAACATGGCTACATGATCCTTGGCTCTTAGTCAGACAGTGCAGGTGTTTGGAGGAAAGAAGTAGGAGTTTATTTCAAGATGAAAGATGCAAAGAGCAGGATCTGGGGAGGCTGTATCCCGCACATATAGCGGCACTGTGTTAATGTTGAAACTAGAAAGTGTCCCCCATTAGCGTCACTGTGTTAAAGTTGAATCTAGAAAGTGTGCCCTAATAGCTTCACTGTGTTAAAGTTGAACTTAGAAAGTGTGCCCTAATAGCGTCACTGTGTTAAAACTGAACTTAGAAGTGTCCCCCATTAGCGTCACTGTGTTAAAGCTGAACTTAGAAAGTGCGCCCTAATAGCGTCACTGTTTAAAGTTGAATCTAGAAAGTGTGCCCTAATAGCGTCACTGTTAAAGTTGAACTTAGAAAGCGTGCCCTAATAGTGTAACTGTGCTAATGCTGAATATAGATGGTATTCCCAACATCAATGAGTGTGCCCAATAGTGTCCCTGTGTTAAAGTTGAACTTAGAAGTATGCCCTAATAGCGTCACTGTATTAGAGTTGAATTAAGATATTATTCCCAACATCATTGAATATGCCCTGATAGCGTCACTATGTTAAAAGCTGAATTTAGAAGGTATTCCCAACATCATTGAGTGTCCCTGGTCACATACACTTTACTGATTACCACAATATCACACTACTACGCTTACTCTCTCCTATACACCACCATTCAACTAGAACACAGCAGTACTATGACAAATTCGGTAAAACTGCTCTCCTACTAACATGACCCATACCGGCTAGCTTAGGCGTCTCCTCAGGCCTAACGCAGCCAGAACTCAGTCTGGGTGTCCACCCTCCAGACTGAACACATTCAACTGATCTCCTCAGCACCACACCTACCGCTAAGAAGCAGCTATCATGCAACAACCACACCAGCTGCACACATACCTGGTGCGCCCACACACTTCACAACTCTCTCTCTCTCTTGACTGACTTGAACTGCGGTTCCCGGGGGCGTCCAACCTACCAGAGCTTTGAGATCATACCAATGATATATAAGGCGCTATACAAATGCCAAATAACATAACATAACATGACCAACAATCCCCAAGCTTGGTAATGAACCCAGCGGGCTGGGAAAAGCTGTACACTAAAGGCTGCAGGAGAAATGAAGCTATATTTCAATCAGAGGCAATTGGTTTGCGATTGGTGCCGAGGAAGACTAGTTATTCAGAAGTAAGTAGAACATTAATATCAAGAGGGGGAGTGTCAGGGATGGCACTCTATTAAGAGTGGCACAGGACACCCAGGAAGGGTTTGGGTGGTTGTGCCAAAATAAAGTGGACAGATAAGTACACACACAGCTGAAAGGAAAGAGAACGAAGAGTAGGCAAGAGTAGCAAGGAAAAAGGTACAGAATGAATTCCCTCTTGGGGTGTATGCAGATATAGGAAAAGAGTATTCCACGAACCTTAGGAAAACTCTAGCCTTCTGCACAGTTTGCTATAACAGAGGCCCACGCTGTTTGCACATTGCTTGGAACAACAGGTAAGGGTGTCTGTAATGCAGAAACGATACAAGGGAAGGGGCAGAGGTTGCCAGACGGAAACCAACAGACAAGCTCTGTACAAGGGGTTTACAAACAGTACAAGAGAAGACACTAACAGATAAATCCAGGAAAAAGGAAGTTGAATAGCAAACTAGCAGAAGGAAATGAAGGGAAAGTCCTGTAGCAGGATTGGATAACAGAGGAACAAGGTTGAGAGCTCAGAGGAGCAAGAAAGCAATGAGCAAGCCCACATGAGCAGGGCTGTAAGGTAGAGAGCCCAGAGGGAAAGGGTTTAGGGCAGCGGAGTAAAGCAGGATGAGCAAGCCCACAGGAGCAGGGCTGTAAGGTAGAGAGCCTAGAGGCAAAGGGCTTAGGGCAGCAGAGTAAAGCAGGCTGCACGGCAAGGAACCCAGAAGGGCCGGGCAGCAAGGTGTGAGCCCTGAGGGGCAGGGCCGCTGACCGTAGAAGGTTGCAGAGGACTGTAGAGGGCTGCTAGTCCGAGAACCCAGCGGAAAAAGGTAGATAGTAAGCAGCGGAGCGTGTTCAGCTGCAAGGTAGAAAGCCCAGAGGGCAAGGGCTGTAGGCAGCCGGAGTGAGGCAGGCTGCAGGGCAGGCTGCAGAGGACCGGGACTGTAGGCAGCTGGAGTGAGGCAGGCTGCAGGATAGGGAGCCCAGAAGACAAGGGCTGTAGGCAGCCGGAGTGAGGCAGGGTGCAGAGCTGGGAGCCCAGAGGACAAGGGCTGTACGCAGCCGGAGTGAGGCAGGCTGCAGAGCAGGGAGCCCAGAGGACAAGGGCTGAGGCTGGAAAGCAGAAGAGCGTGATCAGCTGCAATGTAGAGAAGCCGGCAAGGCAAGGGCGGAGTCTAGAAGGTAGCAGAGCGTGATCGGCTGCAATGTGGAGAGCCCGGCAGGGGAAGGGCAGAGGCTGGAAGGCAGCAGAGCGTGATCAGCTGCAAGGCAGGAGCCTGGAAGAGCAGGGCTGAGGCAGGGAGCCCAAAAGGCTAGGGCTGTAGGCAGCAGGGTGTAGCAGGCTGCAAGGCAGGACGCCCAGAAGAGCAGGGCTGAGGCAGGGAGCCCAAAAGGCTAGGGCTGTAGGCAGCAGGGTGTAGCAGACTGCAAGGCAGGACGCCCAGAGGAGCAGGGCTGAGGCAGGGAGCCCAAAAGGCTAGGGCTGTAGGCAGCAGGGTGTAGCAGACTGCAAGGCAGGACGCAGAGAGGAGCAGGGCTGAGGCAGGGAGCCCAAAAGGCTAGGGCTGTAGGACTCTCAATGCAAGAGACTGAGCTCCTGCAGGCAGCAGCTTTTATACCGCCCAGCCCAGCACAGAGGCAGGCTAATTGGTTGCACCTGGCTCAGCACACCTGCAGACAATCGGCCACCTCCCTCTCTGTTCCTGAGCTGGTGGAAGCAGAGCAAATCCCTAGGGCTTCTGGGGATTGTAGTTCTGATGAAGAAAAATAGGAATAGATGGTTATAGCCAAGTGCATTGTGGTAAGTGTATTCTTTTGGGAAAAATAAAAAAGCACCAAAGTCTCGCAAATGGGAAATAAAGTCCAAATAGTGAATAGCGGTTGATCCAAGAGTTTTCTGTAGATAAATGAATAACAATTTGTCCATATTGATCGCCAATGTATGCGCCCATGGCGTAGGCATGACAGGGAGGAAGTGAGGGTATCGGGAGGAGATTATCAGGTGGTGTTAAAAGGTGAGGTCAAAACGTGTTGGAAGGGGAATGCCAGGAGCCGATACTAAGTGATTGAAATGTGATGAAGTAATACAAGGTGATTATCAGGATGAATAGGAGGGTATTAACTATAAGGAGGGGAATACATGGTGCTACCCAGAATGGGAAGCAGGATACCATCAGGAGAAAAACAGAGGGAAGGGTCAGGTGGGGATAACATTCACAGGAAGAAGGAGAATATCAGGAAGGCAACTATGAGGTGAGTGAGAAAAGAGAACAACAGGAGGAGAGTGATCTTAGTTCATTGGAGAAGTTTAGCCAGAGACACGGTAGAGTTTAAAGTGGAAAAGAATGTTTGGAGGATGGCAGACAAATGGTGGTGAATGTTTGGCGAGTGGTACTGCCCAGTCGGGTAACACAAAGAAGAGATATACAGAAAGAGTGGGGTGGATGAAAGGTGGATGAGAAAGGAAAGGTTAATAGAACATTGAGATGAAGCCTTCATTAAAGACTGGTTGGGGGTACCCATATGCAGGAGAGGAGTGTATAAACCAGAAGGAGGTTTTGGCAGGCACCTGGGGCATAGATGTCCCAGGTGGAGTATAATATCAGCGTAGTTGGCCACTCTCTTATCCTACCACACACTCTTGGGACATATCAGAAAAGTGCCATTGAAAGTGCCACATCCTTTGCCAGAGCCCCTTTGCAGCTGTGATGCATCTGGAAGGAAGACAAAACAAACTTTCTGAAATCAGAGGGAGTCTTCAGTGGCCAGGCTAAGAACGAGAGACTGAAAAGAGAATTAGGATTTGGGAACTCCTTTAAGTACACAATGTAAAATCAAAAATTCTCTAGATAGAAGAACTAAGGAACAAGATTTGAGAAATCCTTACAGAAGGTCAAGGAAATTATCCTGAGCAGTATTAGGACAGAAGGCTGACAACCCCTTTTCTCTGACGTTAATAAGTGTACCGGAAACCCTGTAACCAAAGGCGGTCAACAAGCTCAATCCATGAACGTGTCCTCAAGACAAGCCCAGGAGGGGCAGAGGATCTCCTGAACGTTTAGTTAAGTTAGGATTTGTAATTGGCCTTATTCCAGAGTATCAAGACTCTTTTGCTTTGTTCAGGCAATCCTGTTTTTTATTTATCCAAAGGTTGCAATAATAAACTTGAGCAAATTTAACTCTGATTTCCAAACTAGTCTTCTTTCAGCCCTTGAAAGGTAAATGACAGTCCCTTTTCATTAAAACCTGGAAATGACATGCGACTAGAGCGCATACCGATACCAGCCAACATCAAGCCATTTGTAAGACAAGGTTGCTTTTAAATGGTTTTGATGGAATCAACGTAACTATTTAAAATAACAGAGAACATTAGTTAAATACTGTAAAATGCTATGAATTCAATTTGAATGTTGAAATGACCAATTTAAACCCAAGACTCTCATGATAAATGAATTATTTTTGAATTTCTGTCAGGAAAACCTATTTTTGCACTGAAATGTTCTAGGTATTTGTAAAAGCAGTATGTTGCATCTTTCATATTCTACAGTGCGTTAGAGACGGGTTACATTGACCTGTTATGTAAGAAATGGTTATTGGTGAAAGGATCGAATCCAAAGGATCGAAATGCAATAGTTTCGAGTCAAAAGGACAGAAAAAAGGTCAATTTATTTGGGGGGGGGGGTCCCCCCACAAACCCTGGTTTTTGGTATAAAAACCACTTTTTTTTTCTAACGGAAACCAAAAAAGAAATACATTAAAAAAAAGGTATTCGACCTTTTTTTTCAGTCCTTTTGTTTCTCAACTATTGTATTAGATCCTTTTGTTTTCGATCCTTTGACTGGACACCATAAGAAATGAGTATTCTAATCCCTAATGAATGCCTACACCGCTATCACAGCAAATACTGAAGCCTTTACCAATAAGGGCTCTGACCCATTCTTAAGACATACGTGTCCACTATCATTAGACCAACACCTGTGGTATTGGGAATCCTTGAGCTCTGCAAAAAAACTACTTAAAGCGAGAACTAGGGGTAGTTTAACCACTTCAGTGTGGAGGATGTAGCTTGCAAAATAATTGGATTTCCCGACACCACTTTCTAATTAACCAGGCCTGCACTGCAGGAGGACATCCTTTTACGTGGCTAAGGGATATAGGAATGTTGATTTAACTCTTTGTATGTTATCAGAACATGTTTACAGTGGAAATTCAGGGATAGCTAATTATGCCCTATCCAAACATAGATAATTTCCACAAAGCAGTATGACTGTCTCAACAGCTGTGCTGCAGCTTCCAGCATAGAAGCAATGACAACCTCCTTGTCACAAATAGAGTGGACTTTGTGCATTGGGTATTCTCCTAGTGTAGATGTGTCTACTCACCAATGTACATTCAAATGATTCCAGGTCTGGAATTGACTAAACTCATTAAAAACATTTCTCAGATAAAAGACAAGCTACTCTGATGGTAGCAGCTAACTTGAAGGCCCAAACTAAAACCAGATCCAAAAAAGACTCATGTTTTGTAAACTAGATTGCTCAGGAGGGAACAGTGACATTAAGCAACGTTACTCCACGTTCCGGCCACATCCTGTGAAGACATTCTGAACCTGGGATCATTCCGTCGTATTTGTTTTGAGCTTGGGTGACTTTTACTCCATTGGGTTGGCTACTTCAGACAGATTCATTGTCAGGTATTCCAATAACATAATGTGGGCGGGACAAAGACTGATATGCAAATGGATATTTCCCATCTGTGAAAGGTACAGTGAGCAAAAAGCGTGTGCTGCAAACTCTCATCTCAGAACAGGTTATCATGCCATGTTCTTTCTGGAGAGGAGCGCCTGCTACCTTTTTTAAAATGTTTACAATAACATAACTGGGCTGCCATAACTTGGGGCATACCAGCACATGCTTCCATATACCTTCTGTAATTCCTCATCAATTTATATGAAAACATATTGTGACAATGTCCCCTGTCTCGCCCTTATGATATGTCTGTGGGAGTGACCCTGGGGGAGGAGGGGGGCATTGAGCCCTCACCAACCTCTACATGATTTGAGGCCCAGAGGTAGTATGGGGAAGATCCCTGGGTCTCCCCCACAGCACTAGCGGCCCGAGACAGGGGACCACCACATTGAGGATAGCACCCATCCTGTTCTTAGAAGAGAAATCAAACAAAGGGAAAGTTTGCAATGTATGGATCCAGAATTCTCTGTCCTGTGGTGGTTGCCACAATGCAGGGATGATCAGAGGTGTACTCGGGAACTGCAGAGAACCACAGTAGAGAAAAGATGGAGTGGTGTAGAATAGATGCATTTTTTTAGGCTTGGTCTGCTTTGGGAGTGGTGGAAATCACCAATGCTTGACCACCAGCTAGTGCTGAGCCACGGTGCCTCCACCAATCTCAAGTGCAGGGAGTGAGAACCCCAGCCAGGGGGAGGACTATAAACCCCCCTGACCACCCTGGGTAGAGCCAATGGCGAGTTTTCCGAGTAGTTGAGTGAGCTGGGGAGAGGTGAAATTGCTGAAGGATAAGAAGGTGCTGGAGGAAGTGCAGAAGGATTTAAATGTGCAGAAGGGGTTGAAGGTGCAAGAGGATGAGTGGGAGGAGAAGGAGTTGAAGCTGGAGGACGGGGGTAATAGCAGTTGCTGGTGCAAGAGGAGGGGGAAATATTTGAGGGAAAATGAAGGGATGGGGAAACAGATAAAGGATTCTGGAGGAGGTAAACAAGAATAAGGAGGTAGAGGTACAGAATTAAGAGGAGGGGTGAGAGCTGCAGAGGTTGGATCAGGTGAAGGACTTGAGAGTGGAAAAGAAGTTAAAGCATCAGTGGCCATGAAAAGAGCCAATCAGGAGGGGGAGCACAGACGAAGTGAGAAGAGGAAAGGTGGGAGGTGGGAGTTTTCATTGGAGGAGGAGGGGCGGTAGTAGAGAAGGAGTGGGACTATACCTGCCAACCCTGTTGCCTGTGGGACATGAGAGGAGAAATGCGCATGTAATGAGACGCTGAGGAAGTTAGAAATCAGTCAGCATGAGGGCTAGTGGCAAGAAGCTGTACAAGGCCCCCAGCTACAAGTGAGTGAGTGCCCAGTGAGGTTGAAAGTAAGACCTCTTTGGCCAGCTTATTCAGGTTCGTAAGACAGGGACATGGGCTGAAGCCAGATGAAGCACCCAGAGCCCCTCTGGGTCTACCTCACTAAAAGGAGTCACTGTATAATCTGCTGAAACATAGCCTGCCGCTTCAGCATAGACATCTATAATACCTGAGATACCCTGCGCTACCTGTGGTCTACTTGGGAAACAGCCTGTGACCAGGACAACCTGTGGCAGAGTGACCCCTGTATCTGAGACTGTGAGTGATGCAAGAGAAAGACTCGAAAAGAGTTTGAGGAAAAGCCCCTTCAGAGCAAGAAGTCTTTCGTGGTCTGACATTCTGAGTCCTTTTTAAGTTTTCCAACATACTCTGAAGTCCTTTCTAAACCTTTCTGAAGTACAAACAAAAGACTCAACGTCTGTGGAGTCCATTTGGCTTCCTGACAGGGCATATATATATTTGTGGATGCACTCTGGCAATCTGTCTGTATTTTCTCTTGTGCTGCCTTTACACAAAAGAAAAACAGCGGTAAAGATTGTACCTGGGTGCCATACTTATTGTATTCTCATAGTTGGGAACTGAGGCACAGTGCTCCCGTTTGTTTTCCTCTCCTAAAAGAGTAGATTATACATCGCACTTAAGAATGACTCCTGAGAAACTGTGGACATCATGAGATGTGCACTTGAAGCATTGCTGTACCATCCGCATGAGAAACTGATACATCTGTACACTTCGGAGCTTGCAGGCCTCAACCTGATGTTGGTGTATCATCAATATTCAAGATGGCCGAGGATATCTTATTGCAGTTCTCATACTGGAATGCAGTTGAAGTCTGGAGTCAGAGGAAGAACTCCTAACTCACTTTATGAATGTGACATCTTTTGGGGAGTTTCATATTGTGTTCAGAGTTCATTGAAATAGAGCTTTTTCTTTGATGGTTCAGTTTTAATGCACAGACATGTTGCCTGGGCTTACAAATTCTTTTATGGACTAAAACGTGCTTTTCGTTACCAGCATCGCCTCTCTTGAGGATACTGAAAAACACAACTGTCTGGGCTAATTTCACCATTACATATGTTGAGTAATTCTCTTGTGCTACGTACAGAACGTACAAGCTGTATAATGATGCATAATATATTGTAATGTGGTTCCCTAGGATGAATATATAAACTCATATAAGAATAATCTACTTGGATTTTGTATTGGTAATTATGCTTCACTGTCGCTCCATTCATATGAAAGATCATGATCTTATCCTGTCCCAATTTTCCTACACAACATCCAGAATGTGTCGGACGCAAAGCCTGACTGACTGGGAGAGCCAAAGTGGGATCATAGACCTCACATGTGTGCAGTCGGTCTCCATTAACCCGTCTACCTGTATTTACATTTTGAGAAACATGAACAGGTTCCTTTTTTAATCTTAGCTTGTTGGTGATGAAGCCACACATTACCTGTGTTCATTTACAATGCTGAGGGCTCAGGAGATTGACTGGGCTAAGTAGTGCTGTCTAAACATTGCTTGTGGTGCGCATCATTCTGCATGCAAAGTAGTGTGTTGCGAAAGAAAAACAAAACACATTTTGGAAAGAGGTGTATGCAGGTTTTTAGAGGCAAGGGGACTAGTGGGGGACCTTACAGCATAAACAAATATATCCTAATGCCTGGAGTAAGATAATCTGACCCACATAACTTAAACACTGCATTGGAAATGAGGTCCACACATGTAGAAGATGGTTCTTCTACTCTCAATAAAGGATTGTGTAAACACAGGCGTGCTATATGCCCACCCCTGCTGGCACCATGCTGTTCAGGAGGTGGCATTTAGTATTCTCAAAGCCCATGGGCCGTTCTCATCTTTGCGACCGAGGAAGGAGGTGCTTTAATTATTGCCATGGATACAGGAAAGGGCACATTCATCTACCCGTGTAACTGCATGCGATCAATGGATCTAGTTTTTGTTCACCTAGAAATTGCTGTGGATTGGATCATGTTGTCAGTGCTTGACTGGTTGAGTAACACTATTTTTGTAATGCATTCCTAAAGATATTGAATGTTGACCTGTCACATTTAATGACAACTTTTGTTGCACATATAATAATAACAATTTGTTATGTCATCTGTGTGTTTATGTGCACTGCTATTTCTACAATGTAGGGAATGAATGGAATGTGACTTCAATATTCTATTTTAATCTGTGTTTCTTACGCTATTTTATGTGTTTTCTTTTATGGAGGATAACATTTGAAATAAAGTTGCCTTGACTTGACATTTCTGCTTCTCATAGGGAGGTGGGAGAAATTGCGCCAAACTTGTATTCAATAATTATGAGGAAGGACTACATTTTTCCATTGAACGTGATTTATAACTTTCATTATCTTGAGGCATACATACACCTGGTCATTATATGGTGCTTGAGTGTCACGTACATGATTTAGAGCTATAACTAATGTTGTAACACACGTGATTGATGCACACAAGACTGTAGGCCCTTACGAGACCTTTTGCCTCTATATGTACTTTGCACTATTACCCATGTAATGCTTCTGTGTGCCACCCGTATATTTGATAAGTCATTTACATTTTACAGGGGTGGGTGGAGTACCCTAAACATCCCTTTCTGTGTGGATAGTGTTGCATGTAAAGCAGGGCGGATCGAAAGGATAAATGCATCAGGACATGCTGTGTAATGTGCTACGAGGGATGAGGGGGGAGCAGGGGTTACCCTCATCGCATTAAGAGTGGAGCTGAGCTGCTGCTTAAAAGCCTGTTTGTTTCACTTCCTGCCCCCAGCTTAGCAATGCCTGCCCATTACACGAGTACCTGGAAACTTGCAGGCAACAGCTGAGAAATGAGGGATGCCTGGTAGATACCTATAGAATGCCTACACAAAAGTCTAAACTATTGACCTTGTTAAATATGCTTACTTTGTGCCCAGAACGTAATGCTGGTGTAGACCGAGTATTACGTCCGGTCTCTGCTGTCGTTTCCAGAACCTCATGCATATTAGCCGCGTTCGCATTTTGACTGCATGCCCATCTTTTTAATGGTTTGCATATCAATGCCTCCCTTGAAACCTTGTTTTGGCTCAGCTGTAAATGTTAATTAATATACTCAATTGTTTACTCCAGAGCCTGTCAAGTAGTATGAAAACCGCGGAGGCGGTTATTTATTTCCTTAGGTATGCGTTTCCAAAGAGATTCCCTCCACGAAGACAAACTACCACAATAGAGGGCGTCATTTTCTGAAGTCTCTCAGCAGGTGCTTTGAGAACTCTGCCGGGCACACACACACAAAAGGCGGGCTTTCTTCCAATTGCACTCAAGAGGTAGATGTAGCGTTGAATCATGCCAAGGCCAGTCTGAATTGCTGCTTGCAAATCCTCCCCACCCCCCCAACCCCCATCTCCGCCACACGAGCTGCCTCACATAGTTCAATCCTTAAATGGAAACTGGAGCTGAGCCGCTGCATTACATTTTCAATGTTAGCAGTCTCCAAGTACTGCTTTTCAGCAAGACATGTCACTGCTTTATGTTACGTTATTGGGTATTACATAGCATGCCATTTGCCAGTTGTATGCACTCTTGGAGCTGAGCGCATGCACTAGATAGGCTGACTTGCAATTGGTTAGGATGGGAAGTTAGTGGGAGGAGAGTAAGGAAGGTCTGGCTTTGGTTTTGCTGCATTGCAGGTCACAAGAACCTAGGCTAATAGGCTTTGTTTGGGAGGTGCAGTCCCTTCTGAGGCTTAGCCGGGTCACACCCTGGGGTGGGTACGTTTCATATCAAGGGTGCATTTGTCTGGTGAGCAAGTCAGCTTCATGCAAATACGTTGAGTTATTTGAGATTGTGGTCCAGACTGTTTATGGAGTACTTCAGTGTTATGTTAGTCTAGAGCATGGGTGCACAACATACGGCCCGCGGGCCAGTTGCGGCCCGCCATGCCGTTTTGTCCGGCCCGCGAGGCACAAAGACTTTCCTAATGGAGGGCGGCCCGCAAGCAGCATCGCCCGCCCTCCATTAGGAAAGGCTTTGTTGTCTTTCGGGCCGGACAAAACACTGGCCCTCATTGGTTCAGTGCACACGAACCACGCAGCTCCTACGAGCCACGTAGTGCGTATGTGCTGCACCAATGGAGTGCCAGCACTACGGCTGGCGTGGCCAGAAAGGCTTGATGCCGGAAGGCATTTCAGCCTTGCTGGCTACGCCAGCCGTAGTGCCAGAAGCCTCGCCAGCGTTCCAGCACGTCTGGGTAAGTACATGGGAGGGGCTGTATGTTTGTGTGTGTCTGTCTCGGGTCCGTCCTGACTGTGTTTTTTGTTTTTGTATGTATGTTGAGATGCGGAGGTGGGGGTGTGTGTCGGGTGTGTATGGGTGTGTTTGTATTTGTATGTCTGCAGTGTAGGTTGAGATGCGGAGGGGGTGTGTGTGTGTCGGGTCTGCCTGAATGTGTTTGTGTGCAAGTTCAGTGTGTGTTGAGATGCGGGGGTGGGGTGTGTGTCGGGTCTGCTTGAATGTGTTGGTGTGCAAGTTCAGTGTATGTTGAGATGCGGAGGTGGGGTGTGTGTCGGGTCTGCCTGAATGTGTTTGTGTGCAAGTTCAGTGTGTGTTGAGATGCGGAGGGGGTGTGGGTGTCGGGTCTGCTTGAATGTGTTTGTGTGCAAGTTCAGTGTATGCTGAGATGCGGGGGTGGGGGTGTGTGTCGGGTCTGCCTGAATGTGTTTGTGTGCAAGTGGATTGTATGCTGAGATGCGGAGTGGGGGGGGTCGGGTCTGCCTGAATGTGTTTGTGTGCAAGTGGATTGTATGCTGAGATGCGGAGTGGGGGGGGGGGTCGGGTCTGCCTGAATGTGTTTGTGTGCAAGTTCAGTGTATGTTGAGATGCGGGGGTGGGGTGTGTGTCGGGTCTGCTTGAATGTGTTGGTGTGCAAGTGCAGTGTGTGTTGAGATGTGGGGGTGGGGGGTCCGGGTCTGTATGTGTGCATGCTTGTGAGTTTGTTTGGTGGGTTGGGGGGTGGGGGGTTCAGGTCTGTATGGATGCATGGTGTATGCATGCGAGTTTGTATGGTGAGTTGGGGGTGGGGTCTGTATGGATGCATGATGTATGCTTGTGAGTTCGTGTGCTGGGTTGGGGGTGGGGGGTTCGGGTCTGTATGGATGCATGGTGTATACTTGTGAGTTTGTATGGTGAGTTGGGGGTTGGGTCTGTATGGGTGCATGGTGTATGCTTGTGAGTTTGTGTGCTGAGTTGGGGGTGGGAGGGTGTTCGGGTCTGTATGGGTGCATGGTGTATACTTGTGAGTTTGTGTGCTGAGTTGGGGGTGGGGGGGTCGGGTCTGTATGGATGCATGGTGTATGCTTGTGAGTTTGTGTGCTGAGTTGGGGGTGGGGGGTTCGGGTCTGTATGGGTGCATGGTGTATACTTGTGAGTTTGTATGGTGAGTTTGGGGTGGGGTCTGTATGGGTGCATGGTGTATGCTTGTGGGTTTGTGTGCTTAGTTGGGGGTGGGGGGGGTCGGGTCTGTATGGGTGCATGGTGTATGCTTGTGGGTTTGTGTGCTGAATTTGGGGTGGGGGCATAGTGTTTGCATGAGGGGTGGGTGTCATGGGGCATAGTGTTTGGTCGGGGAGTGGGGGCTATGGGGCATAGTGTTTGCTTGAGGGGTGGGTGTCTTGGGGCATAGTGTTTGCATGAGGGGTGGGTGTCTTGGGGCATAGTGTTTGCATGAGGGGTGGGTGTCTTGGGGCATAGTGTTTGCATGAGGGGTGGGTGTCATGGGGCATAGTGTTTGGTTGGGGAGTGGGGGCCATGGGACATAGTGTTTGCATGAGGTGTGGGTGTCTTGGGGCCTAGTGTTTGCATGAGGGGTGGGGGCCATGGGGCATAGTGTTTGCATGAGGGGTGGGGGCCATGGGGCATAGTGTTTGCATGAGGGGGGGTGTCATGTGGCATAGTATTTGCTTGAGGGGGGGCGTCTTGGGGCATAGTGTTTGCATGAGGGGTGGGGCATGGGGCAAAGTGTTTGGTTGGGGAGTGGGGGCCATGGGGCATAGTGTTTGCTTGAGCGGTGGGGGCCTTGGGGCATAGTGTTTAATAAAAATTAGGGGTTGAAAAAGCCTCCCGCCACGCCTATCACCCCACCCACATTTACTTTTCGGCCCACTATAGCCATCATGTAGGGTACTTTCGGCCCTCTGTCAAAATCAGTTGTGCACCCCTGGTCTAGAGGGATGTGGCTATTCTTGACTTTAAAGACTTCTGTCAAATCCAACATGCGAGGTGTTTGAAAAGTATCTTTTAGTGGATTGTTTGGAAAGATGACAACAGTTCGGTCGGTCTGAACAAGGCAGAACTGACATCTGCTGATGGGATGCTATTGTCAAGATTGGAGGCCTTATCCCCTTCCTCCTCACCTGAATCTTCTGTGGCGGATTCCTTTGGATTCGACTCCGTCTTCTTACGGTCCTTCCTCCTTACAGGAGTCTTGTCCTTTGATGTCTTGGCTTTCTTTTCGTGTAAATAGGGTCGGGCCCCTCCCGAGGCCACCGTGGCAGAGATAGAACCCTGTCCGCGGGGACACCCAGGGGGCCAGACCTGGATCAGGGAAAAAGCACGAAGGCAGAAAAAACCCTTTTTCCAGATGGGTTCTAATAAGGAGTTGAGTATTCCTTTCACAAGTAATGGAAGTCTGGCTGCAGCTGATGGATAAGGAAGTTGACCAACCACTCCGGTGGAGAGAGCAGTTAAGCTCTGCGATGGCAGTAGGGCGAGGCACACAGAGGAAAGATACAGGAATCCAAAAACCCAATAAATAAATCTTAAGGGAAGACAGAACAGATAGAAATGCCCGTAAATAACAGTGCTAAGTAAAGATATCGTGTGCAGGTAACCATAAGCAGAAAATAGAAATACGCCTGCAGAGCGCAGTAAGTCTGCAAACGAGAAACGAGAGTGCAGAGAAGACGAAAGGCAGAAAACGCCGAACAACTAAACTGAAATGCTTCGGCGGAAACCAAGAGGTGTAGTACAGAAGCTCAGGCGAGGCGGAGCCGCAGAACAGACGAGGAAAGGCAAAGAAACACTCGCAAAGTAGCAAGACCCAGGAGACAGGTAACAAGGGAAGAAATATGTTGATCACAGAAGGTAGGCACAAGGAAGGCAAAAGGTAGCTGCAAGGACGGTCGGCAAGGAGGAAAATTCCAAGAACGAAGTTCCACACGAACCGGAGCGATGTGTACAGATACAATGCACCGGTTTGGGGGAGGAGTCAGAATTTAAAGGTACGGCCACCATATTGAATGAGGACTAGAGCGCTCGCAAGTCAATGCTTCCAGCGCTTCCAAACCTTCTATTCTCCGTTCCTGACAGTATACCCCCGTCTTCTCGGGGGACTCCCCGGTTTGCCCGGATGAAGGCGATGGAACCTCTGCACAAGGCGTTTGGCATGTATATGGCTCACAGGTTCCCATGTCCTCTCTTCCACTGGATAACCCTTCCAATGAACCAAATAGTGCAACCGCCCCTTGTGGTATCTGGAATCGACAAGATGAGACACCTCATATTCTTCTGGCGTAGGGCTCACCTGAGCACGCGTTCTGAACACAGGTCTCAGAATTTAAAGGTACAGCCACCATATTGAATGAGGACTAGAGCGCTCGCAAGACAATGCTTCCAGCGCTTCCAAACCTTCCATTCTCCGTTCCTGACAGCTATACTGAGAAATGCATGGTAGACGTGACATGCAAATCGATGTGGCGAGGCTCTCGGACAGTCACCTGGATTGCATTGGCATGGTGCGGAGTCTTACGGATAAGTGATTTGCGTTATTCTAGTTGTTTCAATTTAATGTTATTGTTTAAGACACAGACCTAACTCGAGAGCAAATGAGCGCTGTATACGGTGTGGCTAGCCAGCGTTTGGGCTGGCGTCTTTTATAGTTAGCGCAGGAATGTGATTTGCGGTCTGAGTGTCCATTGGGATTAGTCGTTGGTCAAGTATTGTTAAAAAATCCATGTTTTAAGTGATTTGCAAAATTACAGAATTGTGGATGTATTCCGAAGTCATACTGGGCATGGGTTACGGCGGTGGGTGCATGACAAGAGAAGGATTGTTTGCGTGTCCTCTCTTTGCAGGTGAATTACGATTCAAACCGGTTGATCGATTTTCTGCACAAAGAACGTATGCAACCAGATATGTGGAGCTTAGCTGACAGGTTCAGTGGTATATACTATTTGTGAATGCTTTATACATAATACATGCAAAGATATGCTGCAGCATGGTGGACTGCTTTTAAAGAAGCCAAGTCAGTGGCTGGCAGCCCATTGGGAGGGCATATCCCCCATTGATGTGTGAGACCACAAAGGCCTGCACTACATTCCGGAAGACCCACAGCAGGATAACGGGTTTGATTAGGGGAAGGGTGGTGATTTGGGGCCAGGCCACTGTGACCTTCTTGGCATGTGTTTCTGGAAGGACAGGCTGCTGACAATGGGGAAGCATAAGATTGCACTAAATCTGAGAGTAGTGGATTAAATTCTTCTAGTCGTATACCCTTGAGTCACTGTTGACCAAGTTGTTGTTTGGAGGGGGGATGGATGAGCACAAATTCGGTCTTGGAGGGGGTGGGTTTGAGGAAGGCAGTCAACATCCTGGACTGAAGGATGGCTTGGTAATCGCAGAGATGACTGATGGCCTGTGGGCTTTTTACTCTCATGTACAACTGAATATCACCAGTTAGTGGTGAATGGCTATACTGGGATCTGGAACATCATTAGTCAAGGCTGCATGGATCTTACATAATATATACATCTAGAACATAGGATAGATCAATATGCATTAGAAACATGTTCAGCTTACGAAATGCAATACTGTGCAATTAGTTATCACTGTAAATGTGAGTACATGTGTTTATTTCTGAATGCATCATCGTTAAAAATAATGAATATTAGTACCCGGCAGACGGCGTAATCCCGTGGACGCATGTACGTGCCTGGGTTTGTTCCCGGCTGGGGGCGTGGCAGCCCCTTAACCAATGAGGAGGCTTGAAACGAGTCAATCCCCGCTCCGAGCCTCCCCATGGCTGGATGCTGCCTTCTTCCCCCGCTGGGGACTCCGGTAAGTTTTTTTTTCCTCAACCCCCCTCCCCTGCAAACTATGCCCTCCCCTCCTTCCCAACCCCACTTACCTTCTTTTCTCTTCTTTTTTTGGGAGCGAACGCGCTGGGAACACTTCTGTTCCCAGCGCGTCCGCTCCTGGTGGCCGCCATGGAAAGGGAAAACGAACTACGTTTTCCCTTTCCGGGCGGCCATTTTATTTGACTTCCTTTTTTTTCGAAATGCGCTAGCTATCAGAACAGAAAAAAATGCCATTAGTACCCCGGTCTAACGGACTGGGGTACTAATGGCAATAAGCCCCTCAAAGGTGGGCCAATACCACCTGCAGTAATGCCCCCAGGGCATTACCTAGGGCGGTATTGGCCCGCCGTCTCGTGGCTTATTGCCACAGTAATGCTTATTAGACTATTTTCCCTTCTCACAAGAGACTTTCCTAGAGATCTATACTTGTTTATGTCTTAAGTATAACTTAGTGAAGAACATAGGTGGATACATTGGCACAATCTCTTCAGGACTAATTTAGGGCTATATAGCTGTAAGGCTGAATCAAGAAGAACATTTAGTGTCATTTACAACTAAGGAATGAGAGGCCACATATGTGTTCTATTCATCTCCATATTTATCACATGCATTAGGGGCACAGATCTCTATATAAAGGATGTGTGAATATATGCCGTCAATGACTAGAATACTATGCATACTTTTAAGAATAGGAACAAAAAGTGATCCTATTTTGCCCTGTGTCACTTCCGAGGGGACCTATGAATGTGGATCCATCATTTCCCCTTTGTAATTGTTCCCAAAGGGCAACTAGCAAGTAGCAGGAATGATGCACTGTTGCTACATGGATTTATAGCGACTGGAAACAGGGTTGGCTTCAAACAATGAACACCACGGTCGTCCCAGAAACCACAAATTTGCAATGAAATTGTTAAGCAGCCAGAGTTCCAGTGGAGGGAGAGTTATCCTCATGGACCATAGCTTCAGAGATAATTGTGTCATTCCTATCTATGGAATAAAGCCTTTACCTGTATATGAAGGAAGGGGTTAGAAGTGTTGGGTTCTACTACAGCAACTGGAGAGACTATCCATTTAATTACTGAAGCACTAGGAAAAAATACTGGAACACAAATAAATTAGGTGTACCTTGTGGTGAGAGATGAGACCATCTGATCTTCTCTCCATTGCCCTCGCTTACCTTTAGTTGGACCAAAGGTAGACACAGATCACGGCATACTGATGGATGAAGGAGAATGCTAATTTTGATGCAAGAGGAAAACATGTAAGGATTGCATGTATGTGAACATACCGAAATGTGTTACAGAAATATATAGTGATGTGTTGAGAAGGACAATTCATAGAATTGTTCAATCAGGATCCTTGTGCGATAAGCCCTGAACCTGTGAAAGAATGCACACTGCATTCCTTTTGCGTTGTATCGGGTGCATTCAAAGGTCCCAAACAGAAGTCCCCTTCACATGAACAGCAGGATTTTAAACACTGAACAAAAGCTGCCTGGCCTTTGTATTTTTTTCAAATAGAATTGAAGAGCCGAGCCGTATGGAAAGCCATGTCATTACCAACGGAAAAGCAGCATTTTAATTCACAAAAGAAGGAAGAATCAAAGATCCCTTTCACAGAAAAAAAGGATTTTTAAACAGTGACACAAACGGCTTGCTTAGGTATGTGCAAGCAAAAGCAGTTTAAATGTGAAAATGTATATGTGCTCACAGAACAATGTCAGTGAAAAGATATGATGTGCAGGTTGCCAAAAAGCAATATAAATTATGTTTAAGATACACAACACCAGTGACATTTGAAAAGCCACTTTGTTTTCATGGAAAAATGTCAGCCCAAGACAAACTCTGTTGCTGGCTGTGGGACACTTCACAAAGAAATCTCCCTCTGCCAGTCTGGATGTTACATCTCCCATTTAATTACAAAGCACAATAAAGTGTCCTGCGAAAGGTGTTGAAATTCATTGTTCTCTAGACCTGCTGGCTTTGAAGGCATTGACTGCAGGAGAGGTTCCACTTGGCTGGAGCATGACCAATATGTGTGAAAGTGTGGTGCAACAACTTCAAAGAGCAAGCTTCCAACACAAAGAGGCTGATTAAAAAAAAAAGAACAATGTGTACTATTCTTCATCTAATTTCGAAGCGATTTTTTGGCGATATAAAATTCCTCCACCTACGACTAGGGCACTGTAGTGGGCAGTTAAACTAGGTTTCTGGCTGATCTGAACATGTTCCAAATGTGAGAAGTGGTGAGCGGGTGGAGAATAGAATTAGGGATAGGGGTAATGATGTACATATTCATAACTGTTATGCTTTTAATGGAAACGACAGAAAGGTGCCACATGGCCATGCTACAAGGTACAGACCTGGTGGTCAGCTTATCTAATTCCCCATGATTAGCTACATCAGAAAATATATATAGTATGGCAGTTGCTAGTAAAATTATAAAATTGTGATACATAACTAGTTTTTGTCAGAAATCTGAAAGGAAAACAAATGGGGATTCAAAATGGGAATTGACATATGTTGCTCCAGACACCTAAACCACTCCTGACTTGGAGGCTGGGTTTGGGAGGAGAGAGAAGGCCAACTGTCCAATTCTAGTTGCCGGAATTATTGCAGGGTACTTCTCCAATATTGTAAAATTAGTGGTGTCATCGCTGCTATATAAAGGGGGATGACTCCAATAAAGCATTCCCACTAGGTCAGTGCCTTGTCTGGGATTGCTCAAGGGAAGCCCTTATCTATATATTTTTATGACACGTACACTGTATACGTATACACTGGTTGATAAACCCTTATATAACGCCCCTCTCTTTGAATTACACTGACCTCACTGAGCCAAGAAGTAGGTTTGTTTTGCAATTCAAAAGAGTTATTGAATAATTAAACAATATATACATATAACACTTTTATAAATAAATTGATATTTGATATCACACTTAGACATATGACAGTGAGTGATCAACATTGGTTGATGTTATACTAGCACACTGGTTTAATTACTTAGGAGTAGTATAGAGGATAAGGTAGCTGAGAATACTTTATATGGTACAAGGAAATGCAAGGTGGAAAATAAGCAACACAGGAATAAACTTGATATGATTTCAGCAAAACATAATATAATCACTTTTCCCCTTTTGACAATTCACTCCCCCTCTATGCTATGTAAGGAGGTGGAAGTAACACACACAGTCTTCAGGAATACAATCACAGTACAATACGAATTCAGTTCCCCCCTAGCAAGCTTAGAGAAACAGGGATGATTTTAAACACAGGCAAAGTACTTTAAAGGTGGTATGCAAAGAAAGGGAAAATATGCTAAAAATGATTTTAATTCCCTCTACAGGTTCAGGGTGAGTGAGAGATACTTTAAATCAGTTCAGGCCAGCCCTATCAATGATTCAGGGATGGTTACCAGGTTGAAAATGGAATTCCGTAATGGAAGCAAAAGACAAATGTTTTTACATGTGGCTGGAATGAAGCAAAATGTCAAATCGCGGCAATTAAGTCGCGTGCGTCGAGCGCAATTACGAAGAAACTATAAGGAGTAGCAGAATCTCAGCTTTAAAATAAAAGTTAAATCTCGCTTCTATCACAAACGATTGAAGAGATACGGACGATTTTGTGAAGGTAGATTCTCAAAATAAAAGTAAAGCTCAGAATGACAGATGACAGTTTTGCAGCTTTGAATCAACAGGAGGGACACGATTTCTATGATGCAGTTCTCAATAGGTTAAAATAGTTTGAATTAGATTATTTTAAACTAAGAGATTGGTTTTGCACAGTTCTGGCTGAGTACTCACACTATATTTTGGACAGGAATGCGACTTCATCACGGATCGGGTCAGGATTGGCTGCGGTTCTCTCGCCACTGGGTACTGGTTCCCTGGTTCTGCTCACAGCGATCTGGGTCAGCTCTCAGCACTGCACAGCGATCTGGTCTCTCTGGATCTTTGGTCTCTCTGGAGATTGATGGATTTGAAGTCTGGAGTCTCCCGGCAAAGCGTCCCACAAGAAAGTGGAAAGTGAATCTCCCTGCCTGGGTTCCAGTGGCTCTTTTTATGTCTTTTGAAAATGGGTGTGGATGCTAACTTTCTTTGCCCAACCCACTCACGATTTGATAGGTCAAGGATTTCTCTTTGACCTGATTTGAGAAGGGAACAGTGAGTCAGAGTGATGAGGTAGGTTTATGGTCAGAGGATCCTCCCCTTGTCAAATTGCACACAAATCTATTTCTGATCCAAATACCCATTTATCTATGTACCATTTTTCTAATATTATATGTCCAGTTAACATATTTTCTGTAGCACCAAACCATCCGATCCCTGTCTTTGTAAGATGTCGTGTCCACTTTTGACAGAATTCTACCCTTTTCATCCGGATAACGACCTCTAAACTTTTCCAGATTTTACACAAATGTGCACAAGGGATATGGGTTTCAAATGATAAAGTGTCAGATTTTTAACATGCATACATTTGGAGTAACAACCTTATTTTCCACTACTACTCCCCAGAACATACCACAGAGTCCTGACACCTCTTAAAATGTGCACAGAAAAATCACAAGAATGATAATATTATTTATATAATTTTTACAAGTCCGCACTATGAATTATCCATCTTTTTAAAATTATGCTCTGGCCCCAAAGGGGTGTGGTTTTCCAAAGCACATGGTGTAATTTCTGGTTTGTCCACTTCCCCCAAGCTCAGCTTGCTCACAGAGGCACTTCTCCTCCCACTTATCCCAAGAGAAAGCTATTTTACAACCCCCCCAATATAACATTTGCCTGAGCCCAAGACAGTGCTTTGTTCAGCTTCCTGCAGTCCCCAGGTGCCACTCCCCTAATTCAATCAGAGAGGTGTCATTTCCTTTTGGCAGGGGCAGCAGAATGCAGCCAGGCCGGGGAACACAGCTGCTGATCAAGTTTCAACTCCTGTCGGGGGTAGTTGTCAGGCAGAATTCAATCTCTTTAAGCTAGGCTTCAGCTAAATGTCACTTTGGTTCCCAGCTTTCTACATTCAAACCAAACTTGCACTTTTTACACATGCAGCTAGAACACTGATTCTAAGTTCAAAACTATGACATTTAAACAATTTCAACCTATGTGACACTCAAAAGTAGGTCACTCATTTATTCTAAACATTTCGATTTTAGTGGCTTTAAACCCAAATTCACTTAAGCTGCTGACATCCCCAGCTATTTTCAATACATACATTAGACAATTACTTCCTTCAAGTCATTTCAGAATATAGTTTTACATTGTATCCACCTCTTAGTAAGTCTTTCTTTGGCCTGGTTTCGGTTCATTTGTTCAGTTTTACACAAGTGTCTGGTGGTTTTAAAACGCCGGCTTTCTGGTAGTGGTGAGCACCAGTATTGCATCCATTTTTGACATTAATAACAACAGATTTTGAACAGCACCATATTCCTTAGCACTGATGGGTGGCAGGTCTGGGGACCATTTTGCTATGCGCAAAACTGCACAGTTCTCCAGGATTCTGGTGCAAATGTGGGCTTTTCCGCCCTCTTGGATTTCCTAAGCCCACTGCACCAAGTGTTGCAGCATAATAGTCCAAACGTGGGTCAGGACACCCAACAACTAGGAGGAGGGGACACACTGAAAAAAAAAAAACAGACAGAGAGACAGAGGGCTGCTGAAACTTACCATCTGACAGCTGTAAGGAAACACCAGAGAAGATTGCTGAGAGTGCATCTGGGTGGAGCAGTCTATTTCTTGGAAGGGCTCAAAGCTGACTGGGTTCTATGGTGGAGAGCGGGAGGCCCTCTTTGATAGTGAAGTGGCCAAACACCTGCCCTATCTTTCCGGAGTCTCCTGAGATGCAGCTGGCTTTCCTGAACTTTAAAGAGAGGCCTTCTATGTAAGTAGAACTGAGCCATGGGAAACAAATAGGCTAAGGATCTACACAGTTTTGCCCCCACCCACTGTAAAGGGAAAGGATTCAAGGCAAGCAGACTCACACAATGTTTGAACTATAAATATAAATTTAATGAAATCCCCATTTGGCAGAACACTACAGAGTGAATTTTGTCAGTCTAAAAAGAAGAGGGGTGTCTTTGTTCTTAAATCAGTCCAACCTTTTTATCCAGCTTCTCCAAAAGAGGCCTTTCAGTGGAGGGGTTCTGAAATCCAAAATTCCCCAAATCATTCAAATCATTCTGTCCGGCTTCCCCAACACAGACCAAAGTAGGGGGGAGATGAAAAACAAACTGCTAAATCACCCGTGTTTATATTAAACCAAAAGTGTGGCTGAAATCATAATTGCCATATGTATTTGTATACATCTTGACATCCTACTGCTAGCTTTTTAAGCCTGCAGGAAAATTTAAATCATTGAACACTACATGCTAATTGCTTTCTTTATTGATCAGTGTAATCATTTCTTGAAGTGAAATGTGCAGAAAGTGCAGAGTTGTGATTGTATTCTTTTCAATGGACTTTTGTGATTTATTTATGCTGAGAGAAGTAGATTGTGTTGTGCCATAGATAAAGTGTTGTTTGACATTTTTGTGCTTATTTCTATTACTTTTAATTTAAATAAAT